>NC_089652.1:7570714-8874642 GCF_037042795.1 Molothrus aeneus | reverse complement strand
GTGGGACCAGAGGCAGCCAGCACTCTCCATCTTCTGGGGTATTTTGGGAGGCAGTTTTGCCTTGATGCTTTTTATAACCCCTGAGGTCTCTATATATACTCCTTCCTAGGCCAGGAAGTGTTTAAATGCCACAAGAGCACAGAAATCCAGCCTGGCTCCACACAGGCTGTGTGCAAGCAGCCCTGTCAGCCCCAGCCCACCTGCACAAAGCTCTGCTGCTACATGGCATTGTCTGTTCCCATCCTGGACATCCCATGTCCTGGACACCAACAGCAGAATGACAGCACCAGGGCCATGCAAAAAAGAATTTAAAGGGCCTTTTCATTTCTTAATTTAGACTGAGCTACTTAGAGGGGCAACAGAAAGGCTCATTCCATCAAACTTTGGAATCCAGTCTAAATGTCACTCCAGAATATTCTGAAAATTGAAATAGAGCACAACATTCATATACACACTGCTTTTTTCAGGCTGTTTATACTCCTTGGGTGTTGGGTGCATTTCTGGAGCTTCCTTACAACCACATATCCTGCTATAAATCAGTTCCTGTATTACTCTGCATTATTAGAAAATTTCATGCAATCTAAAACCAGCAGCAAACAAGCAAATACTGTTCTTGTCAATAAGACTATATGCAACTCTGGAGCACTGGGGCGAGATGGCTGCAATATGTGCTATCCAAACCCACTAAAACAGCCCTGCTCAAATTTCAGAAAAAGCTAAATTAGTTGTTGTATGTGGAAGAAACCCTGCTTTATACCCTGAGCCTTCAAACTGGCAAAATGCCTTTTCAGAGGTCATTCACTTCAGTATGGCCACATCACAACTGCCTTCCTCAAAACTCTTGTTTCCTCAGAAGGACTTCTGAGGTCTCTAGCCAAGTGTAAATGTAGGAAACTGTGCATGCCATGATTGGTGTGAGAGAACATTGCAATAGAACAGGCTCTTCTCAGGCATGAAGTCCTTCTGGCTCTTGAAGCAAGTGTGATGTTTCATCACCCCCCTTTCACCTCTGGGCTTGAGGGACTTACATTCATGGGCTCACCACATCCAGCTCTGCCTCCCTACAGAGGCTAAGAAAAAAGTCTCACCCGTACCAAGAAAAGACTTCAAGGTTCTCTGTAGGGCTCCACCCCCCTCTTCTTCTTTCAATTCACTCCAAGCATGGGTTTAACAATTAGGTACTCAGAGTCCTCTCTAAGTGCTATTTATGATTTCCACCAGTCACAGATGTTCCCTCCCTGCCTAGTGGTCAATTATGCCAACTAAACTCTGAAGTGAGCAGCTTCCCTCAGCCATAAATCTCTTGTGAAAGCAGAACTCTGCTGATGAGCAAGTCCAAAGACCGAGTCTCTGGAGAAGTCAGGAATTATTAGGAATAAGAACAAAATCTGTAAAATGGGATACTGCAAGGTGAAGAAAACCACAGTGGGTGGTTAAAAAAGAGAAAAAAAATTAAAAGAAAGAAAATGAAGATTAGGAAAGTACAAACTGAAACGGAAATGTTAAAATAAACATACTGGGGCAATGAAGGACACTTAACTATGTCACAGCCTCCCATCCCACCCCCAACTTCTTCAACAAAGACAGCTACTATGCATCTTACCACTCTACTACCTATGGGTAAAAGCTTACTTTTACATACAGGTAAAAACTATCCTTCACAGCTGGAGCTTTATCACACCCTCCAGACAAAAATGTTTGCTTTACATCACAGAGGAAAAAGAGTTACTGAAACCTTGGTGTTCCTGAAGACATCTGATCCTTTAACACCAGCAGAAAAAGAGCCACAAGCAAAAATCTAACTTCTATATTCAGCATTTACATCAGCTCAAAAGCTGAAAAGCAAATTGTATCCATTATCAGAGTAACTGCAGATATCCACAGGATAATGATTAATCCCAATAATTATCTACATGACAATAACTGAAATGTGAAACATAGAAAAGATCCTCATTATTGCATTTAACAGGTATCACATTGGTATATTTGTGCTTGTATCCCATTTAAAGGCAAGCAGGTTTTCTAGAGTTGCCTGCATAAATTTAAGTCTAAATTTGAAACCTTTACATGCAAAACTATTCAGAAAATTTCAGAAACGTTGATTTAAAATAATCAATAATAATACTTCAAATTGCCTATGTGGAATTCAGTAAGTGTGTGATAAAAGCCACCTCCAGATTTCTCATGTCACCCTAAATACTTCAGTGCATAGCCTAAAAAACATGTAGAGTGACTGAACTCTTATTTGAATGTAGCTGGCCATTAACAATACAGCTGCCACTTTTACTTCATCCCCCAACTTAAAATAATCTGTATTTTTTTCAGAGCAAGCAGGTAGGGCATCTCAGACCATAAAGGGGAGCCAAAAGCCACCTGTCACCTTCCCTTCCAGGGACAGAGAGCTGCTAGGAGCCAGGAGACAAGGCTAAAACAGAAAATTCAAGAAAGCACCTACTCTCCAACCCCCTTATTGCCAATCTGTTACTGGTAGGGAAGTGATACAGGATGATGGTTACAAATATGTGGGATGATGATCTATTTGGTTTCCCATTGCATTGACTTCAACGATGCCAGCAGCTGCCTTTGTCACCAGGGAAAAATCAGTGTAAAATAGCAAGATAGACAGCTTGGTTTGCTCTCATGACTAGCTCAGCCACAAGGTAAGCAAAGCAGCAATTACATCAACTGAAAGAGTAATTACATCAACTGAGAGAGCAGAACAGAAGTGTAAGAACTGCACAAATCAAGCAGCAAACTGTTTGAACACTGAAATGTCATACTCTGCCCTGCCAAGTCAGAGACAAGTTTGATCCTGCCTTGCAGATAAAGACAAAGCCAGCAAGATTAACAACATTAAAACAAAAACAACAAGCCAGCAATTAAAAAGTTTGATCAACTTCCTATTACACCTATGCAAATAGCCACAGACCATGAAAACAAGCATTCAAGGAGACCTAGAAAAATAACACTTCTATTACATGGTGCCACAACAACAGTAGCACAGTAGTGCACTCAGGGAGTAATGAACTATTAAAATAAAAACCTGTCTTGGATCAAATTTTATCAGCTATAACGCTATCCAAAATCACCTGACCAGAAACTTTCTCTCAGCAACTCAGTTTGGCTGCCCATTCAAAGTGTGACTGTGACCCTACTCTAGTTTCCAGAGATCATTAAAAAAAAAAAAAACAACAGAAAAACAAACCTGTCCAAGCCCTGCAATTAAGTGTTAACTGGCGTCACTGAAAGCATCAGTCACTCTCACAGACGCTCTTGAGGAAACACAGAACAGAGGACGAGGTGTTCCCTCCCTCCTCTCTCAGATTAGGGCTGAGAAAACACCTGAACAGATTTTTCACCCCCTACAATGTGTTCCTTCCAGTGACCATACACAGCAGGAAATCTGCAGGTATTTCCTTCCTGTCATTATAAATTTCTGTCTCTTTTTCCTTCGGTTCCCCTGTGCTGGCCAAGCCTGCTCTTTACCTGGGACAACTGATATTCTCAAGCACAGCCTCCTCACCTATCACACTGAGGCACATACAAGCAGCTCCAGCCCAGACAGAAGCTCACAGAAAATTCTTGGAAAATCAATAAAACATGATTTTGGTTCTCCAGGAGCTTCCATACAGAGCTGTCCCTGTGGGAACAACCCATGGCAGACTGTTCTAGAGATGCTGACACTTAAATCCTGGTCTTCCCAAACCTGAATGTTCTCTCCAAAACTGCAGATGTTGGAGAATTTGAGCTGTTATACCAACAGGAGATGGAAGAGTTTTGGTGCCATACTGACCTAGTATCTATAACAATCTCTAACCAAACCACTGCTAGAAATTTTGCTTTAATTAATTGCTTGCATTTTTCTAGCTAGCACTAGTACCAAAGTTACATTATTTATACAAAAAGAGATGTTGAAATAAGGAACACAGTATATCTAATTCTATTTCTAGACAAACTTTTTAGGTTGGATAGATTAGTTTCCTTCTACACAATCAAGAGTTTTACTTTGCTCAGGATCACACAACAGAAGCCAAAAGTCTTTCCCAGTGGGTCTTCCCCACAATCAATTCTTGTGAAGAGTCCATGGCTCAACAGAGATTTACACATCAAAGAAAACCAAGTATGCACATTTCCACAAATCAATGGGGGTTTTTTACCCCCGTGGCAGAACAAACACCACAAATTGCAATTTGTCTCGCAGCATCTCCTTATTAAAGTTCCTGAGCAGTAAAAAAGAGCCACCTTGAAGATTGCAAGGTCTCTGAGGAAGTGCAGCAGCCTCCCTAGACACGCCTGAACCCTGCTTTTAGCAGCGGCCTAGTGCTGCCAGAGCAGCCAACCCTAGAATTAGCTGCAAGCTCCAAGGGTGGGATGATGCCAGCTCCGTCCCTAAGTCTGTCAGTCCTCAGTCTGTCCTGAGCAGCAGGGTAGGCAGGCATAGTGAATAGCCCAGGCCTGGCTCCAAGCCCCCCTGACAGCTCCACTCAGGATCTATCAACCAGCAGCCAAGGACCAGCTCTGTGTTTGCAGGCTGGACAACTGGACTGGCACAAATCCTTAGGTACAGCACCAAAGGAACTCCACACTAAAGGGGATGAGAAGTTGTTTAGGTTTGCCAGAGATGCCATAAGGCAGCCTACATAGCACTTATTTTATACACCTACAATACTGCCCAAATATCTCTTGAAGATGGTGAGAATTCTACCAATTTTAGCAGAGCCAAAAGAGACTCTTCTTGATTCTGCAACTCCCATAAGCATCTAGAGACAGGTGGGAAGGGAAGCAAGGTCACCATAAAGTAAGATCATTTTATATTTCTACAGTTTACAAATGATGTAATAGAAACAAAGATTATTTCCTAATCCTTTATTTTAAGATATTTTGTCCACTTCTGACACTTAGGTGTCAGAAGACAAAACTCTCACAGAAGCAATATAAAATAAAGAAAATTTGTGAAGAGATCATATCTGTCCAAAACAAATTAGGCCTACTTTTCTTGATTGGGGACTCTATCCAAATTGCAAGGAAAATCTATTACTATCAAGCAATTGAGATCTCATGACAAAAATTAAAAGTCAATATTTTCTCACTTCAGTCTCTTGCTCTTAAAGTAGATTTCTAGTGTTTGGGTTCCAGAAGTCATTGCTGTGAGGTGGGAACCTGACCATAAAATTATTGTCATTAGTGATGAATGATGTTTATGAAATACTTTTCTACCAAGTTCAGACTCTCATAATACACACAAGAATGACTCTTGACCATTTCTGTTGTGAAAAACCATCTCTCAAGGGACAGAAAAACGTGGAGATCAATGTATTAGTATGTACTTGATTCAAGGTGTAACCAAGTACATACTGACTTTCAGAATGTCGGACAAACTTTAACTCACAAGTTTTATTTTTAAAATACTCCATCATTTGACAGCAAATTTTATGCAGCTGAACAAAATTAGCAGAGCAGAAAGTTCTTTTAGCAAGGAACTGTGTCAATTTAGCAAGCAATTGGGCTTGCTAAACAAAACAGTGAAGAAAGAAAACCTGAATTTAGCCAGAGTTCAGAACCAAGAAGTCCAAGAACAACCAGAAATTTATTTGATCTGATTATTGGGCTGTTTGCATTTCAGACTATGCTTCTGGGAGAGTGACAGATGAAGTGTTAAGGCAAAAAATTAATCAGTTAACTAAATATCTTGCAGAACACTTTGTACACATAATTTTCATTTAACCTCAAAGTTAACACTGAAACAAGAGGTATAAATGTATGGCCCTGTTTAGACACTTATCTGACCACTGATTGACCCAGTCAGTCTCCTGAATTTGTGGCTGAAGGGTCAGGTGCAACCCCACAGCCAGCTGGAAACCCTTCTCCTTCCCAGTGTCACTGAGGGGAGGAACAGCTGGCTCCAGCCCCACCTCTAAAACTGGCAAGGTAAAATTATTACAGCAACATGCAGACCTTGAGGACCACGTACCTTACTCTCAGACACACCACCCACACCTGCAAACAGCACCTTTGTCCTATTATTCATCCTATTTTAGCCCTAAAGTTTGCATTATGCATTTAGGATGCTCTGGCTGTCCTTTATGAATGGGCTCATTTCCAGCCAGCACAGAGAAGACCAAGCTTTAATTTTCCTACAGTGACCATTCAGACATATCCAACACGTTTCTGCATTCATCGTGAGAGGGCTGGTTTTTTTCTGCATTGCACGAAGATAATTTAAGAGTTTCAGATATCAAAAGTAACACTATATGATTCAAACATATTTAACACCTCGAGGCTCCCAAGAGGCACCTGGACTTTGAAAGAAACAGATTTCCTTGAAAACAGACTGCTTACTTCACCGTGCTGTAATACTGGCTACTGCTAACAGTTAGGGAGGAATGTTCTGAAATGCACATACCAGGCCCTAAGTGCATGAAAGAAGAAGAGTAACTCATTTTAACTTCACTTTAAAATACAGCTGAGTGAATAAAAATTCATTTTGGGGGAGTGGTGGTGTGATTTTCATTTTGGTTGCCTTAATCAACAGATCTTTTGAGGAGAGAGACAGCTGGTACCATCTGTTCCCAGACAGAATGAAAACTAAAATTTCTTTGCTGTACTTACATGTGAGGACTGAGTTCATAAAAGTTTCGGTTTCTGTATTCTTCCACTTTCTCTGGAGTATAAATGGGTAGAGATCTGTAGGGGTTTATTGATATCACCACACTGCCAATGTATGTCTGTTGAAGGAAAAGAGAAAATTATTGTGGGATTTTCTTTTTGACATAATTTTGCTGCTTATATATTATTTACCCATTTAATAATTTTGTGGAAACAAACAAACAAAAAAAAAAGGCCTAATTGTAGCAATGAATAAATATGTTCATAACTTTCAAAACACCTTTTAGATACTCTCTCTATTGGGTCCCAAGTAGCTATTTCTGCATAACTGAAAGCCTCTTATGAACATTTTCTAAAAGAAAGCCCAATCATACTATATTTCTGTGACTAATTCAGCTGGGGGAGGGAAAGGCAGAAGGACACAGATGTTCACAAAGAACTGACTCCATCTGCATGGCAAATGTCACACAAGCTTTGCTGCAGCCCTTGGCCTCTCACACCAAACCCCAAAAGGCAAGGCTGGCACTGGACTGTGCCCCTCTTCCCAAGGAGGAACTTTATGTCACCTTGTCAAAGCCCCAGGCACAGAAGAAGCCTGAAGGGGAACAGCCTTGGGCAGGTTTCTGCCATGGTTCCTCAGCAGATGTGAAGTGCAATTAGTATTTTCAGATTCTAAATGTACTCACACCATCACCCTTGGGAAGCAAAGGGAAAAATGTGTTGTTTCACCCTGTTAGACCCCATGCACTGCTGGGCTCAAGGAAGACCAATTCTGTACACAATAAACTTGAATCCTTAAGCCTACTGTCAGATATCCCACAGCTTTCTGCGCCTCCCTCAGCTCCAAGGGCTGCAAACAAATACACTGAGCGGCAAGAAATGCCAAAACCCCATTCCATCCTGCCTGCAGATACTGACCAAAGAGTAATAAAAACCCCAAGTGTTTGGTATCTCTTTGCACAACTGTGAAACAAATAAATAACACCTGATGAAACATGTTTTTTCCAGTAACCAGTGCTCCCTAGGAGGTGTATATGCTCTACAGAAAGCCATAGGTTCCCATTACTTGGATTACATTTGCAGTAACTACAGAAGAAAAAAAACAACAATAGTTTTTTTTTTTTTTAAATGTGCTATGATTCCAAAGGGCTTCTGTGCTGATATCTCAGCATCTGACAAACACTATTTGGATTTTTCCCCACAACACTTCTTAGAGAAAATACTGTAATTTGCACTTTGAAATGGGAGGAGAGGCATGAGGAGCCCAAGCTACTGACCAAGCATGTTCAGTAGAGCACCAAATTATGGCCAAGGCTGAAATTACAAATGAGAAATATTAATTGCTGCAACCCTTCCAGATCCAACTTCCATGCCTAAAGCAATTTCCTGCTAAATGCTACTAAATCTGGTCCTAAGCAGAAAGCGAGGAGAGGAATATTTCCAATTTTCCATTGCACACGTATGCCCAAGCAAGCTGTGAACTCACATGGCATCTTCTGTCCCAAACTGAGTGGAATAAACCAGACTGCAGTGATAAAACAAGTGGCATGAGGCCTCCAGAGACTCTTAAAGCTCATCCTTGTAGTGTTTCCTATTCCTGGGATGGATCAGAAGCAGCCAAAAAATTAGGAGTTCTGCTCCTTTCAAGTACACACCACAGTGTGTGCTTATGTAAATGTTCTTCAAATAAAGAAAAAATGGTTCTAGTTTTGTGGTCATCCTCCCCCTATGGAGGAAATAATTTTCCAGCTATGTCTAATCTCTTTGGCTGAACAAGATGGAAATGCTAAAATTGCCTTTCTACAGTGTTTACTTTGCTCTCTCTCAATACAAGCGGCCTTGGCAATTTGGAAGTCTACAGATTCCTGGCAAGACTAACAGATGCCCAAGACTAAGAAGCTTTCTAGTCTTCCCAAGTGCACAGATAGCCCAATTAGGACTCTTTTCTGATAAAACAATAATAAATTGTTTCCTCCTAAATCTTAGGAATTTGTGAACTCAGCCTGTTGTGAAACCAGTGCTGTAAAGTATCAGCAGAAGAGAGATGAAGGCCAAATCTTAAACATTATATTCTGAAACATGAATTCTTTGGAACACAAAGACTTGTCCCTATTCTGCTATCATAATAGCATACAATTTAATTGCTAAGTTCCTTGAAGTACCCTGGGACTTCAAGATAAAGAAAGATTACTGAAAGTGAAAACCTTGATTTTTAATTTTGAACACAGGCATTTAAATGAGATTTATTTAGAACCATGTCTTCATAGCTAAGTGCTGCTTAGACAATGTATTTTGGGAATTCAAGTCAGCTCTTTGCTGCCAGATACAAACAAATATGGGCCATTTCCTAAAATACTAATATTTCAAAAGGTCAAATGACTGTATTGAAACAAAGACATACTCCAATCCATTTTAAACACCAAGCCAAAGTGTGCCAAGAAGTCATTGGGTTTGTTGCAAAGCTGCTTACAAGAACTAATACATTTCCTCTTCTGAAAATGCCAATCTCTCAAAGCTGATGCCTAATAGCTACTTGCTACTGGTGGTCTGTGAGACTGCACATAACAGGGATAAGCAGATCCGGAAAATAGCTTTCCCACATAACATCTGTCTTCCCACCAGAGCTCTATTATAAACAAACAAAATAAATGGCTTAAATCCTCGAGCGAGCGACAAGCACAGGAACATTCCAGTGCTGAAGGCAGAACGCCCAAGAGTAGTGGGAGACCATACCACAGCACCCCAGGGACAAAAGAGATTATTGAATTTCTCTGCTTAAGGACAAAAACGAAAGAAGAGTTGGCCTCATGATGATGGATGCACAGAATACAGGCAGGAGATTTGATTTCTTTCTTGGTTTGACATGGTCTCCTCATGCAAGTTTGGATGAGATCTGCTGTCTCCTGAATTTTTGCTAACTAGACTCCTAATAACACTCCTTCCTCCCAACTTCTACTTTAATGCAACTCACAGAGGTGAATTCTGTGAGTTTTTGCTCAGAACACAAAGCAAAAGGACCCTCACTCATCATTTCTCAGTGCATCTCTCACGTGGTGTGACAACACTGCTTCAGAACAGAGCATTCAAATTTCTGTCAGCTTAAATAACAACACACTCTGCATTCTCCACCAAAACAACACATACAACTCATTCCTGTTCAGATAAGGGGTTAACACCTCAAGCAGGAAGAAAATTCCAAATTCCAATTCAACTAGAAAAGCTGTTCATGTTTGTTACACATCACTTCTAAGTACTGGTCCAGATGCAATGACCAAGACTCTTTGATGTCCCATTTTCTTCCCCTAGGACTGGAGGCCAATGTAACCACTTGGGACAAGATATTAATGCTACTTCCAGTTTGCAAGGACCATGCAAGGCCTTCTGAGCCTCTCTCACCCAAGCAGACTGGCTTAAGAAAAAGCCTCAAATAGCAGGATCAGGCTCTTGCTGCTTGTGAGAAATGTACAGGCAGCAGCCTCTTCCCAGTCAAAGGTTAGGGAAAGTTGTTGCTATAAACTGGACATTTCCAGCTAAGAGGCTGCAGACACCTTTCAGTGAGCCCAGTGAAAGGTCCCCAAACAACCTCTGCTGCCAGGGTGCACAGTGAAATCTGGTACACAGCATAGAGGCAGTGCAGGCCAACCCAAGAAGGGCATCCTTTAGAAGAGCACTAGTACAACTAACAGGAGAATATATTTCACACCCTGGGACACAGTATATTAATAAAGCTGTTTTTCCTCCTGTCAAAGTTAGACTTGCAGTGCCCCAAAGACCAGAAGAGAGGAGACTGGATCTGCAGAAGCCAGGGAACACTACTGACACCAGTTGAGGCAGAAGCACAGAAGTTGTCCAGCTGGGGCTGTCATAAAAGCCTACTCTGTAGCCTTAAAAGCTTTTCTGGATCTGTGGCAATCTCTGCAAAGCAACCTTCTGCAGAGGTTAAAATCATTCAACATCTACACGGATTTGTGGCAAGCCTTTTGGAATTGTAGCCTACATCCCTTTTGTCAGCTCTGCTAAAAACAAACCCACTGCTTCTTACCTCTTGTAGCCTGTAATAGCCCAGAGAAATTGCTGCTGCACACAAGTCAGTCCTGCTGTAAAAATGCCCCAAGTACAAATGTACCTGGCAAGTGCACTAATTCCCAGGGGGCAACAAGGTTTCTCTCTATTTATTTAATGTGTCAAACTTTGGAGCACAGAAATAGAAAACAAAGAAATTTTAGTAAAATAAGATTGCTAGTTTGGATTCTTCCATTTATGCAGGCCAATTTTAATACTCCAGATACACATAATGCACATTGCTTTAGTAATGGCTATGCTCAAATAATCATTTGGTTCCTAGATCTTTGAAGAGTTTCAGATCATGCCACCAAAACGTTTCATTGAAATGGGAGACAAAGTAGATCAAAGAAAAGTGTGACTAGGTTTTATTGGAATTAATCCCAAACCAAGGCTTCCCAGCACTGTTTTCATTGTGGTGGAGGAGAGCTGTGTTTTGGTTTTTGGGTGGTTTTTTTAATGTGACACGTGAAAATTATCTTGCTAATATAATACTCATTTTCCTTTGTATTTGCCTGACCTACTGCAGTTCTGGATCTTGCCGACTCATAAGCATGTGTGCCACTGCATGTTCAGAACAGCTGAGGCCAAGGAGATGGCAGAGGAAGCCTGTACTTACATGTTCTAAGTGTTTTGAGCTGTCTCAATCTCAAACAGAGCCAGGCAAATTTAAAACTGCAACTTTACTCTATATTGAAGTTTCCTATTTTAATAAGCATTACCAGCTAGATCAGTACTGTATTAAAATATCAGCTATTATTTGAACAATCATGTTGTGAGCTCAAATTTGTTTTACAGTGTGGCTGGCCATAACAAAATAGCTAAATGCACCGTGCGTCTGGTCCATCGTGTTTTTTTCAGGTTGGAAGCACAAAGCTGCAAGAGACAATGTTTTAAAAGAGTAAGGAAGACAGCAACGTGAAGACCAAAAGCAAAACCACCTGAGCCCATTGCTGTTTCTGGGGCTTTGATTTACTCATTCCTGTGTATGGCAATGGAGGTGTTTGTATTGCTTGGTGGAGAGGGATGGGCCGGGTACTTGAAAAAGACAAACAAACAAACAAACAGAGGTGGATTTCATCCTGTAACACTCCAGGGTTTGCAGGCACTGTTCCACAGCAGCACATACAAAATAAACTCCACCTGTGATCCAAGCTGAGCAGCTGCACTTCAGGTTGAGGCAATGCTGAACCAACACTCCTTGTGCTTCAGTGAGAGCAGGGAAATATATCACTGGACTGCTGAACAAACACAGACTATTCTCCATGATGATGAAAACCCTCTTGCTCAAGCCCACCTTCTCGGAAACAGCATTTTAGTCCCAGAGATACAGTGGACAAAGTCTGTATGTTGTAATAGGAAAAACCCCCAATCCTGGTAAACTACTCTCTGTGCTTAATGCAGTTATTAACCAGGACAGGCAGCCATGTAAAACCTGCATGGGACAGTAAAGGCTGTAAAAATACCTACCTAGAAGAGCAGTGGATGAGGTCCTGAAGGGATAAGAAGGGAAAAACAATCAAGGAAAATAAGAAAGTGAGGAGACAAAATAACAGTCCTGTACAAAGTACATTAATGGCTGATATAATGACTCAAGAAAGAAAGCTCAAGGAGGTCACACAAAGGCAGAAGCCCACATTTGCATCCCAGAGCAAACAACAACAACACAGGCAACCTAAGTCAAAGAGGATAACCACACTACTAAAATGTCCTTCAATATGGGCTTGATCCTGCAAGCCACTGTGCAAGCAGCAGCAGCCTGGACAAGCTGTGGGCAGCCAGCAGTGGCCAGGATCAAGCCCTTAACTGCACTGCAAGCTGTTTGAGATCCAAGCCCTGGAGTAAGAGCAGCTCATTTGCCAGAAGACACCCACACTGCAAGTCGGAGCGAGTACGCCATGTGCATGCACGAGCGCAGATGATCAGGTTTCACTTCTGAGCTTCTTGAGGGCACAGAAATCTCTGCCCTGCTCAGTGAACATTGCTGCTAACCTCAATATCATCATGAACAGACTCCAGTGCTGTTATTAATGAAGCAGGCTAATCATCTCTGCTCGTCTCCTCTCTGGCTACACTGGGATGATTTATACAAACAAAAAGAGTCCATACACAGGATATAAATACAGGCAAAACCTGAAAATAGGCAATGAAGAAGTCAACTCAAAAGTGACATGAGGAATTTTCAAGACACTGTTTAAGCACCCTCAAACATCAGTGCTTGCTCACTTTTCAAAAGGGAAAAACTTGTTTTCACAAGCAAACAGTAGCTGGAGATTGGATATGTCTGTGCCAAGAAACCACTGGTGAAAACATTAGTGAGAGCATTCATTCCAAAATATTCCATTATTTCTGTATGAATGAAAGGTGGGGGGAGAGAAGGGGAACTTTTTGCCCTTTTGCAGCCAAGGCTATCCTATGCTCTTCAGGGTGAAAGCCGTGTTTTTACAGCCCTTGGACATTTTTGCTTCTATTTTTTCATTTGTCAGTCTTTAATTAATCTTCCTTCAGTGTTTTGCTATCATATAATGTGCACTGAAACCATCACAAAATGACCCAGATGTCATCATCACCTTAGTGAAGAAATACACAGTATTTTGAGGCAAAGCTAACACTGTAACCGGAGGCATTTCCTACACTTTCCCCTCTCTTTTTCAAAGTATCACATCAGAGGCAAAAAAGAAGGAGTGTGTAGGGGAGGAGAAGACCCCTACACACAGCCCACCAAATACATTCAGTTTTCTCTGATCCTTATTACTGTTTTCTTACTCCTTCATGCAAATACTGCATGGAGCCCCACAAGCAGTGCCTCAAACACGAGGCTCTGAATCCTGGGAGCTGTACAAAAAGGAAAGGAAACAAAGCACTGCCTTGAGATAAATAACTCTCCTCCCACAAAGCACTTCAAGGTAAAAAGCAGCCAACCTGCTGTGAAAATCTTTACTCCTGACTCTGGGCAAGTTATAAAGTTTGTTTTGCTGGAGCAGGCTGGTGTGAAGGGCCAGAGGACCCACAGGATTTTTATCTAGATAACAAAGCAAAGGAAGATTTGCAGGGAGGCAGAATACTTCTTAGGCCACAAGCTATCACAGAAAAGATGTGCCTTGGGCACATAAGCCTTTCTTCACATCTGAAGAAGCAGCAGGCTTCAAGGTCCTAGCCTGTGGCAGCTGCAACAATATTATTACTACAACTCAGTAGCTTCCCTCAAAGGGCAAAACTGTTGAGGCACTGATGGGAAAATTGCTCAAATTGACACAGGCATTTCCCAAGGGAGAAAGAGAAGGAGATGGCAGGAAACTCAGGTCCCCTGGGCTCCCATCACAGGCAGATGGAGGCTGCTCTGATCCAGCTCTCAAACCATCCTGCCTTTAGGAAGCTGGACAGCCACCACACCTGCCACTCCTCAAACTCCCAAAGGGAGATCAGCAGCCCAGGATGGACTCGCTGGCTAAACACAAGTAAACACATGAAAGGACAAGAGATCAGGGTCAGATCTGGCAGGAGGAAAGACTCTCATGCGCGTTGCTGCAGGAGCAGCAAAGCACAGTCCTGCCACCAGCCAGCACACACGCAGCTATGACGTACCCTAAATCCACAGGGGACAGCAGCCCTCATCAAAACCCTGCCAAGGACCCCACCTGGCCCCAAGAACAACATTTTAAAGGTGAGCATGATCATGCTGGCATCAGCATAATAAAACTGAGAATAAAATTGAACTTCAACAGTCACTCAGTTACTACTACCACACAGATCTTCCCAGTAAGCTGCATTTGTGTTGCCCAATACAAGTCTCTTCTTCACAGCATCAATGGGATGGTTACACAAGGCTGATGCAGACCAGGACAATTGGTCTCATTCACATAAATGCGTTCCCTACCCTGTTCTTGCAAATGTAGCATCTGGAATACCAGGTACGAGTGCAGCAGGAACAAAGAAACTGTGCTTGACAGCAATTCAGTGAAGTCCTAAATAATCTAAGGTAGCTGAAAATGGATGAATCAATAGTATAGACAGACACAGTGGAGTAAAAGCAAGTCAAACCCAAAAAGGTTAACCCTAAAATATTAAAGCAATCAAGATCAACAGGAAGCAGCTCAGTCTATGAAACAAGCACATGTCAACAGCCATGCCAGCAGAAGGCAGCCACAAGGATGGTACCTCAAACAGATAAAACAAGAGTTATTACCCTGGAATGCCAAATATTTAATGTTTCAGTGATAAAACAACAAATGTTCAGTAACATAAGACTGCTGCTGCCCAAAGCAGCCCACAAACTCCACGCACCAGAAAGTACAAATTAAACGCTGACATCAGAGAAAGATTCTGTTTTGTTGTAAGAACAAAAAGCAAACAAACATTTTCTTGTAAGGAACAAAATGTTGACCTCTGCAAATTTGGGAAGACTTCAAGAAACAACATAACTGTGGGGAAAAATCTGCAGGGCAGCAGAATAAAGCCATATCTGACCTCTAAAGGCTGACTCCTGTGAGCCTACACAGCTCCCCTCCCCTCCAGACTCCTCACACCTCCCTTGACACTTCCACATCTCTCACAAAACAGCAAACCCAGCATAAAAATAAGTTTCAGACCAATACAAACACTACATTTTACCCAAAATCTCTACCATTCATGAGTCACTGTAAATGTATATATAGACAGATGCCCCCTCCCATTTGTCAGCATCCCAAACTGCAAAGGAAAAATAATTGCTGAATCGGATTCGGCGAGCATATTTCAGCCAACTCAGAAAAAAAAAACAAACCTTAAGAGAGGGAGTTCAACAGAACAAGTCAAAAATTCATCAATCACACACAAACTGAATTTTATGAATGTATTTAAAGTTTTCCATGCGGTCTGCAGGTCACACATTTTAACCACACAAAGTGCTCCCTGAAACCTTCAAATAATCAACATTGTGGGATTCTTTCCTACTTGCTAATGCATTGCCCATGAGCCACATTTTACTTCGTAAAGTTAACGAAAGACTCCCACGGGCTTTTGTTACCAACAGTTACAGAAAAGAGCTTTTGTGGAACAGCAATGCAAATTTTATCAATGTAAACTTTAAGAGTTGCAAAAACAATATAATAAACAATTACAGCTTTCTAATGAGATTTTTCTTGGTCAGACATACCTCAGACATTTCCAGACATGACTAAACTCTAAGATTCCCATTTCCAATTAACACATGCGTGTTACCCAACAAACCCTCCCCCTCCCAAAGCCACTCAGCATGAGATTACTGCAGAATTTGATGGTCTTTAGTAGAATATTTGGCCTAACTCCAGCTCCACCAGCCTTCATGCTTATTTTTATAGGCACAGCCTCCAGCTTTGTGCTCTAGTATGTAACACAACACCCAAGTCTATTAAACTTTCCACCAAATACACATAAAATTGAACAACAGGTAATCAGGCCACAGTCTGCTCCCTCACTCTTAGGAGGGAGCTCATTGCCATGTTTGCACCATGGCATGAAGTGTTCTTGAAGGGCTTACAGTGAATGTGCCTGGGATGATACAAAAGGGCCATCAGAGGATCCAGAGCTAAAGAGCTTTGCCTCTTGCAAAGGGAGCTCTGGTGGAGAAGATCTAGAGTTTCAAAGGGGCAGATGGAGCTGGCACTAGGATCTCCAACATCAAACATTCAGCATCGAACATAAAAACTGTGAAAGAGACTAGAAAAGGCACAAAGTCTTCTAGTGGAATGAGCCAAACCATCTTGTCATCCTTGGCTATGGGGAGGGGAGAGGTTTGGCATTGTTCACTGATGGCTCGATCTGAGTCTCACATGTCATAGAATCACAGAAGAGTTTGGGTTGGCAGGAATATTTAAAGGTCTGTAGTCCAAACAATGCCCCCTGCAATGAACAGGGACATCTCCAACTAGATCAGGTTGCTCAGAATCCATCTCCATGGTGACCTTGAATGCTTCCAGGGATGAGGCAATCACCTCATCACCTATCACCTCTCTGGATGGCCTGTTACAGTGTTTTACTATCCACATCATAAAGAAAATTTCTTGCTTATTATCTAGTCTAAATCTACCCTCTGAGTTTAAAACCAATATTCCTCATCCTGTCACAATAGGCTTTACTAAAAAGCTTGTGTCCATCTCTCTCTAAGTCCCCTTAGTGAGTTTACCTACCAAGAATGGCTAACACCATCGTGCAGCACCTGGCCAACCTCACAGCATCTTCAACGTTATCCATGTTACAGGTCTCATTCCTCACAACAAACCCTCCTGAAGGTTACAACTGCAACTCCCTTTAAAAACTAACATATGTAGCACTGACAGAGCCTTTAGTCTGCAGGAAACCATGTTGGGTAAGCCTGGTTTGCTGCAGCTTGACTTTGTTCTTTAAACTTGAGCACAACTTCTGGCAGTGCCTGCAGTGGAATACTGACATGAGGGCTGAACTTAAGCCCACAGCTCAGCCATTAAAGGACAAGTCCATTCCTACTGCCCTCTGAAAGGATCCTGAGAGGTCAATTTCACTATGCAGCTTGTTGGAGGAGCAGAAATCTGCAGTCTTGGTTAAGCACCAGCAGCAGCTCTTCAGTAGTGCAATTTGGTTTCCCCTGGATGCAAACTACAGATTTTACATGGTAAAACAAGCCCTACTTCCAGGTGTAACAGAGGCTCCATTGTCCCCATCAGAGTCTAAAACCAGAAATGCAAACTGTAGTTGCCATGAGTGGCAGCAGCAAGGAGAAGGTGGAGAAGAGTTTGTACTTGAAAATTAACGTGGTTGTTACAGTGAGCACCATTCCAACTGTTACTGTTTTACAAATTTTCTAAAATATGCAAAAAATTCGCAAGGCAGCAAAACCCAGCTGATATGGAGAGGAGACAATATTCCTCAAGTGATTTGGTAAATAAAACCATGCAGCATCACAAGCCAAGTAACTTGCATACTTGGAAGCAGCATGTGGCACAGGCATGAACACCTCTCTTTTCCACCACTGTACATAGTGAATGTTTTAATATTTGCAAAGATCTGTGACATTTGGCCTTCAAATTCTAGATTCACACACAGAGCTTGTAAGACCTTGAAAAAACAGACCTTCCCACCTGCAAGCCAAAGGATCCTACCTTGCTAGGGAAAAGTGGCACCTGGTATCACCTACCAAAGAACATAATACAGATAATTAAATTGCACATCAGTGCCAGGTGCAGCAGAATCAGAAACTGGGGGAAATACATATTCCAATGTCACCATCTTAAAGAAATGTGTGTTTGAACACACATTGTCAGCTAGCTCATAACAGCAGAGAATAACAAAATAGAACACCCATTTGCCATTAAGCATTCAGTTTCTTTCAAGAAAAAACATATCTAGTCTGAATTAAGCAGAAACACGTAATTAAATGCAATCCATAGGAGTTGACAGGAAAATCCACATAAGTTGACTGGAAAAAAAAAAAAAGAAACCAAAACCCCCTTTGGGAAATCCCCTTGCATAAGATTTATAGCAATCCTTCATAAGAAACTGCACAGTCCAGGATGCCCTCACAGAACAGGTCTGCATCTTTATTGCTTTAAATAAAACTTTCAAATATGACCCAAAGTGGGTCATATCAAAGGCTGGGTCTCCTTTAATCTCCAGGCAAACAGCTCTTTCATTTTCTTTTCCTTCATATTTTCTTGAGTTAAATGGAATGGGATGATTCAGAATCACCCACTGTTACTGCAGACACTAGGAATAGAGTATTAACCCTAAAACTGATGTGGAACATATTAAGCATACAAGCCACGGACTGGAAAAAAAACCTCTGATTCCCAGAAGAGGCAGCCACTGCAGTTATTGAAAATGAAGGATTTGCCAGAAACAAGAGGAAAGAGCAGAAAAGAGAAGTCTAATATCTACTTGTCTGTATCAACAACCAAGGGTTATCCATAGGGAACAGAACCCATTTTCAAGGACCAAGGAAAATTCAAGACACAAAGTTTTGCAAATGTAACTCTCAAAGGTATAACAGAAGTTTAAAAACAAAAAAGGTTAATTTTTTTAACCATTGAGGAAAAAACGTTTCCACAAATATGCATCGTTTTGGTTTCTTCTTCAAACAAGATTTTCATGTATACTGAGAGTCTTTTCTTAATCTAATTTTACTGTTTAACTTAAATTGTCAGTACAACCTGAAGGAGCAATCAGTGGAAATAATACAATAGCAGTTAGGAGCAACTGTGTATTACCAATCTAATGTGCACAGAAAAGGGAGCAGGCCTGATTGAACAAAAAATTGAGAAGAAAGACATGGCAGACAATGAATAGCAGACTATTAGCTTCTTCTATCTCTTAGCTATAGACTATAGCTAAGAGATAGAAGAAGCAAACAAAAATAGCACAGATCCTCCCATACCTTTTCCTTTCCAATCTCCAGAATAACGAAACCATCATGGTTCAAATGCTCAGCAAGAATGAAAAATATAATCACCCCAAAAATTAAAAAGGGGAGGAAGACTAAATTATAATTAAGTACAGATCATCTCTTTGATTTTAGTAAGCTGCAGACACGATGGCTTGCAGATCACAGATATACTTTGGTTTAAATATTTAGGCTCACCAGCAGCCTTGGAAAGTCTCTTCAAACTGTTAAGTTCACACACCCTAAGCAATAAAACAGATACAATACCGTGCACATTTTAGCAAAAGTGGAACAAAGAGATGAAGCAGGAAATTAAAAGCTTAACTGGAATCACCATTTGCCTCTTCATTCCCTGCCTGTGTTCTAACTGCCAGTTCACAACATCTCTCCTGTGATCATCACTCAGAGATTAATATGCCTGAAGACTTTGATTACTTCCACATATATCCAAGCTCATTGTATTTAGTTTAAAACCCAACCTTTGTAATAAACATAACCTTTTTGCAAATCAAAGATAGCAGGCAATATTTAAGATACCCTTAGCATACTCTGAGCGTGTATTGTTTCTGCTTCAGCCGCTGTAACATCCTGGAAGTGCCTTCCCTGTATATGAATTATTTATAACTGCAATGCCCTCTGACAACAGGAGCATCAAAGTTACTGCCAGCAGCAGTTCTGGAACTGCTCTTTATGAAAATCAGAGGTCTCCCATGTCATGTAATGGAGAAAAAGAAAAAATACCCCAGATGGGGAAGATCAAATGCAAAGAATGTAGTACAGGAAAGGCTACAGCACAAGTAAGGTTTAAAACATCCCTAATACAATAGATAATGTTCAGGCATTCAGTCTGTGTGTATTCTTATAAATAAACACATATCTTAAGAATGGCAGCATAGCTCCCCATAGGATGTTATTTTTTAACATATACTCACATAAACTTCATTGTGATCAAAGCGCTTCTTCAGGTTATTGATGAAGGAGTCTTCATTAAGTGGCTCTAAAAGAACCATATCTCCCACCCCAATCATGTCGTCTAAAAGCGATGTCTTGACCTCCATTTTGGCCATTTTGTCCTGGGAAAAACAAAAGAAACAAGAATAAAACAAACAGCAAAGGTTAGCGCAAGGTTATTTTAATTATTCACAGGCATTATCTAGTAACACTACTTGAGGAATAAAAATTGAAAGAACACTACATTAAAATTATGTTTCCAAGGAACATTCTCAAAGTCATTGCATTTACCCAGGTAGTCCACATGATTCCAAAATTTAATTTGTAATAGTCAACAATGCCTTCTGGTCCACTTTACATCGAACATGAAACTCCTAGAAACAGGATTGAAGATTCCAGTAGGCATCAAAACCACAGTATTCACATGACTTCAGCTCAATGTTCAAGTGCATGCAAGACTGTGTTTTATCAAAGCTTCATCAGGATCTCCAAACTAGAGTTTAAATTTGTCAATAATACTAGTCTGAGTTTCTTTTCCACCTCCATTAATACTGAAATGGAAACCAACTCAGTGAACCTGCTCAGAGACAAAAACCACACTATTTGATCTTAGTTCATGAACCCTGGGCTCTAAAGTGCCTATATTCCAGTACAGTGCTGGTATTGGCTACATGAAGCTACCAAATTACTTCATTTACTTGTAATTTTGTTGCTGGAGAGAACAAAATTTTCAAGGGGCAGCAACAATCCAGCTGATAAAGTGGAGACACTGCACAAATATAACCGGAGTGGCAAAGGCCAGAAGCTGGGCTTGAGCAGGGGACCAGGATCAAACAAAACAAAGTAAGCAAGTCTGATAAAGGAAGTCATTTAGACAAAGAAGTCAAGGTCAGGCCAAAACTTGGCACTTATTTGATCCTCCCAGCCTTTTATCCCTCCAATCCAAACGCTGGAGATTAGTGAGCTCCTCAGGAGCTCTGGGCACACAGTTACTGCTTTCAGCTTCCACTGGAAAATGGACGGATTCACGGCAGCGGCCGCAAACAGGGAACCAGAGGTGAGAGAACAGCTTTGCTGACCACACAAACCAAGGCCCAGCCACTGCACAGCTACAGCCACACAAAACAGCAGCTCAGCTCCACCAGTCAGCTGTCACAGAATGCTACCAGGCTGTCCTTGGTCCCCCCACCTCTGCTGCGCATTTTAATTTAAATATTTTTTCATGTTTCCTAAAATGCCATTCAGCAGCTGTTACCTCATATAACCAGTGCTACCTTGCCACAGTACCTCTCCATGAGATCACTAATTTAAAACAAGCAAAGTCTTTTATCTCTCCCTTCTCCCTGCAGCCACTACTTCACTAGAAGTTATTTGATGTTTTCCATCAGTGAGTGACATTTGAGGGATTTTCGATCAAGACTTAAGTCTTGCTTGATGTTTTTCCAAATTCAACGAAGAGAAGCACAGCTCCACAGGCAGCTAACAAAGCAATACAAAAAGATCCCCAAAACCTGAACCAAGCCTGGGAATTACTAGAAATTCACATGGAAATGCAAAAACAGTGTTGAACTATGGTAACCAACCAAAGCTGAGTCAACTCTGCTAAACAAACAAAAGAGCATTTATTTTAAACAGAAACACTGGACAAATATTTTTGTAGAGAAAGATACTTTTATTCTTAAAAGTTCACCTCTCTGAACCACCAAAAAAAATTTTTAAACATTCTTAGAATCTTTTCAGAGGTATCACTTCAACTTCTGCATCCCGTTAGGACAAATTCTTTAAACTACCAATCTTGTTTCAGTGACCTAATTACTTCCCATACATCAACTAATGCTCAAATAACTTTTGAAGGCTGAAAAAATAAAGCCCTTCTCAAGTATGGAACTTATTAAAGAATGGGTTTGTGGCCAAATATATAAAAAAAGCCAACACAAAATCCTAATAAGGGCAATTTAAACCTAAAATTTAAGTTCTAAGTACAATAACTCATTTACCATTGTGAAATTACATACCACCTATCACACTTCATGCATCACTACTTGGGAATTTCAAGAGCAAGAGCAGCCAAACCCATCAAAAACATCCATGTATTCCCAAATTCAGTGCCATGTTTTGCAGAAGAGGTACAGGAAGACACTATATTGACTATTATAAGTTGGATCAAAAAGTTTTATGCAGATATTGACTTATCAATATATTGGAAAAGTTCCATTTTATGGTCAAAGGTTAATTTTCAGCTTGTTTTTTTTCTACAATAATTTACAGCATCGTATGGTTAAAATATTTTTCATCAACTTGCAAGCTAGAAAATACTAGAAACCCAAATGATGAGAAAATTAACAGGCTGAAACAACTTATTTAACACTGATTGCTCAAAGCCATTTTCAATAGCCTAGCCTTTGCAAAAATCCATTAAAGATTACCTCCGAAACGTATGTATGATTCAAGAGTGTTCTGCCATGGCAGCATTGCTAGCCTTTGCTGTGGTGGAATCCAATCTTAATCCCTGCTCTGGTTTGGCTAACAAAGGAAAATCCAGCCTGCGGGATAATTTGGTTATCTATCTGAGGTAAAAAGTGGGGGAGGAAAAAGCACTGCTAAGAGAAACCAACAATGTTTAAACATCTATTAATCAATTAAATAGTACTTAATAACTGAAACTAATCTACTAGAAGAATGTAGTAGAGGATCAATAAATAGCACTTTCAAAATACCAAATGCTAATTTTAGAAGTAGCTTTATAAAAAATGTCAAAAATCAGCACACTTCACAGAAAAAAAAATAATCAAGCCCTTGCAACATTACATGGCTAAACTTCAGAAAAAGCTCAGAAATGCAATCCAAATCCATGTCCAACTATTTGCCATACACTCAAAGATGCCTTGCAGCTGTTAATATTTCCCATCAGCACTGCTGACAGCGTGCTCACCACAGTTTGGGAAGCAGTGGCAAACATAAAAGCAAGTGGCTTCTACTTTTGGATGTATTCACACACCTTTAAAAAGATGAATGCTACTCAAGAACCATTTACAAGAACCAGATCTATGAGAGGGATGAGACCAGAACCTGCTCCCAGTGCCTGAGATCAGGAGGATCAGATTCTTCCTTCAACATTCTCTGGTCCCACCCATACACACTTACCACCTGAGGCTTCTCCCAAATTGACCCTTCTTGTCCCTAAAGGAAAGATCAGCAGCATTTCAAAATATCTCCTTTTCCTGTAGGCAGTTGTCAAATCTGTTCTTCCTCCCCTCGGTCTCATATCTAAGCCTTAAATTCAATGGAGTGAGAACATTTGCAACATGTTTCCATTCTCAGAAAAATCGTTTAAAAGTCAATTCAGTAATCCTTCACAGTTTGATCTGTTTTATGTTGGACAACATGCTTGGGAGGAGAAGTGCTTGGCAGGCTATGTCTTTAAAATGCTTTTATCCACACACTCCCACGCCACACAGAGCCTTTTAAAACACAGACTGTTGTATGCACTGCTTGCAGAGCCTGGGATTGGGATAAAATTTAGATTTTCAGTTTAATCTAAAACCTTCTTGCCCCTCTTGGCCACAGGGATGGCAAATTAAAAATCACAGCATCCCACAGCCACAGCAATCCTATCATGGGCCATTCTGGAAAAAGAGCTAATGACAGCTATAAATAGGAGAGAATGCAGAGAATAGGCAAAACCCCCAAAGCCTTATACAATTAAATGCACACATTCTCCACAGGGGAAATGAAGTAATGCCCTGTTATTGGCATACAGCACCTTATGGAATTGTCCCAGGTTTTCCACATCACCCTCCAACAGCAGAACAGCAACAATTGTCAGCAGCTCCCTACAGCTGTGCAGTCCTTAGCTCACACTCAAGAGTTTGCTGCACTGGAACTATCACTGCCTGCAGAGGTGGCTTTTTTCTTTTTTTTTTCTTTCCAGGCATTGTAGCAAGAGGACATTTTCCCTACCATCAAAACTGACACAGATGTACTCACATATGCTTCAAGTTCTGATTATTTAAAAACAAAACAAAAAAAAAATTGAAACACCACAAGCCTTTGGTTTCACTATAACCAGCTCACTCCCCTTTTTTCTAACTCTTAACAGGGACAATGTGCAACATCAGTAATTCAGTAGTGGAGTTCAAGCTGATTTCACATTCCAGGTCTGATCCTGAGCCCCTGTCAGGCTGTAATTATGCTTGCCCACCCCTTCCCTGTTTCTCTGTCAGGGAGCAATCAGCCCACACAAGGTGGGGACATTGACAGGCCACTGCTGCAAAAAGCAGCCAGGGACACAATGTCATTACTTGAACAAAACAAAACCAAAAGGGGCTGCAACCATCATCTCATGCTGCTGCTTATGACAAGCCTAGGTATCAATTTAGCAAGAGGCAGGATTTAAATTTATCTTGTTCTGCTGCCCAGCAAGCCTTGTGTCTCACCAGCTGATGCCCCAAAGGTGGAAGTTCATTGGGAACACCCTGTGCTGGTTCACCAGGCAAACTGAGGCAGACTCTGCAGCTGAACTGCTACAATGCCCTTTTCACTCAGAGCTGCATTTCCCGACATCAGCAATGTGTGAAAAAGCGTTGATATCATCCAGAGGAAACCCCTGCTTTCCCTCCAGACCCCTCCCATCTGCTCTGCCTGGAACACCTGCACCCTACTCCCCAGCTGTGGCTGCTCTCAATTGTTCCTCTGACACATCCATGTCCTGTGGAAAAGAGCAGAAAACAGCTCGATGTTGCAGCCCGCTGTTTTTCCCGCAAGAAAATGGGACTTGAGGAACGTGACAGACGAATTTCAGGAAGGAATGTTAATGGATATCACAACATCAGGAAAAGCACTCAAAGAACTAAAAGGCTTCCTCTGACTCTCCATCTTACCTTTTGGTTTTGCCAGTGTCTGGATAGTTTCTGGATTCCTTCCTTTCTCACAGTCCTACTGCACAAATCAGTGTTTTCCAAACTGGAAAAGTTTATAATTCGGAGCTTTTGAATTAGCTAATGCTTCTCACATCTTACCTACCAAGCACGAGCTGTTATTTGAAGCCTTGTGCAACCTCTCTTAAATTTCCGTGGGCACCGAACATTACACACGTGTACCGGATTCCTTAGGCACTTAACAACCACCAGCTCTGGTGAATTACAAAAGTAAAATGCAGCATTACGGGGTGTATTTGTACTGGGACCGCAGGAATGTTTGCATTCAGCATCAGCTAAATGGGAACAGCCCTTCAGCAACATCAGATTAGGGCGGTTTCGCACCAGTGGCTGCAATTTAGATGACAGAAGATCTGACCAGAGAATTCCACAGGAGAAACGAATGCTCCACTGGCCTCTGCTACCAAACACCACGCATTTATCTAAAGATTGGGTAATTTTCAAGAAAGAGTCAAGCCACTTAAGGTAGTGTTGAACAAACAGCTGCAACCACTGAGGCAATATCATCTTTTAATTGTTTAACAATGGAGACTTAACTGCAGTTTAGAAAAACTGATAGTGGGATAATTAGCCGCATTAGGACATGTACAAAATGTTTGTTGGGACATGATCTCCTCCGGATGTAAACAGTGGATGAAACTTCCTTCATTACCAGGACTCAGGTTCTTCAAAAATGCAGAAGTGAGAGGTTTGGTTGTTGCTGAAGTTCTTTGGGGCTTGTTGGGGGGTTTTAGGGTTTTTGTTTTGGTGTGGGAGTGGGGTGTTTTCTCTTTTATTTTTACATTTATTTACAGTTTGGTTACAACCCACACTAAGCAGTAATCTCCCCTGAAGTGAGAGAGATGCTTCTCTCATGCCTCTGTTCATAATATGATGAACTATGAACAACTCTGGTATCACCAAAAAGGTGCACAGTACCTTACCACAAAACCAAAATCACATGAGCCATGGATGCAGAAGATACAGCTTTGCCCTCTTTCTCTTCCTTAAAAAAACCAAAACCAACTAACTCAGCAGCCTGAGGGGGCTGTGTTTGCATTTCTCTAAGGCGACTTTCTGTTATTTTTTTCCCAGTGGTTTGAATAACATTAGCATGGATATTACCTGCTCTGTGAGACCATGGGGTATATCTATTCTATTATTCCTACTTTACAGTCCCAGCAGTACATGTCTTCAAATTACTTCTGATAATTATTTTGCAACCACAACACAATAACTGCCACCAGTAATTGCACTCTGGGGCTAATCTATTTCCTAAGTCAACTTTCTGCCTTGCTTTAACTCTTCTGGGTCAGTCATACAGTCACACCAGGTTTTGGGAAAAACATTTGGGTCTTTCAACATTGCTAAGGCACTCTTCTTCAGCACCTGTGAAAATACAGTCAAAATATGTCTGCTACTCCATTTTTACCCTTAAAATGTTCCTTTACATTTTGGATTACATTGACAGGCTTCAAAGATTATAGGTGTGAGGTGGGATTTCACGCGAATGGTTATTCTGGAGTCCATTTTCTCCTTTTTTTTTTTCTTTAATTAGTTTAATGGGGATAACACCTTGGGTGTTTTCAATGCATCTAGAAATAGGTCTTCACTACCAAGGCTATTTACAGTCCAAAATTCTGGTTAAAATCCCACTGAGTTCAGCAGAAACAGGATCCATGGTGGTTTCTTATATTTAGGCTTTTCTTAGTCATTGCCCAGCCACAGAGTTTTATAATCATTCCCGGTCCACATCTACAGAAAGGGATAAAGTATTCAGTAACAAAGGAGGTCAATTTTTTGCATATAGACCTTGCTAAGGTTTCCTTGAATCTTTTTCAAAATAAGGAACAAAATGTGACTGCAAAGTTGACAACCAGAAGTTGTCAAAGGTCCTGCCATCTCCCCCTAAACCAAAGACTAGATTTCAGACTGACAGTGGTTGGACAACACAACTTTGAAAACATTGTCAGTAAGGGACATGGACAGATAGAAAACACCCTCATTCTTTCACAAAAGAAACCAAAAAATATTTTACTGCTGGACAGGCAAACTCCACAAAGCAGTGGGTGCCCTTTTAAACTGATTATCTTAATCTTTCAAGCTGCCGCCTAAAGTTTTCTGCCAATTTTGGGGGATGCTGACCAATCCAAAGGTTACATTTGCAGAACAGGGGCACAAAAAACAAGGCAGCGTTTATTTACGTTAGCTGTATGTCCCACACCAGAGCTTGCCACCTCACCAGAGCTTGGGTTCAAAAGAGCTTTCAGTAGCAGATCCCCACCAAACACTTTTACAATCAATCAGCCCTCTCAGAGTCAGATCACTTCTTTCACCTGAGGTTTCAGTCCTTCGGGAGCAATCCAGCAATCAGCTGTAATCAAGATCTTCGACCAAAATAGGTTTTTTATTTTCTATTCCACACAAGCACATGGGCAGAAAGCACTTTGCTGCAGCCAGCACGGAAACCTCACGTCCCTGACACAGGCAAAAGAGCTGCTCAAGGTGATCAACTGGAGCAAACACACATTTACATCATTGGTGAGGCAGGTACTAAGAGATGTCCTAAATACTACAGGGTTAAAATACCAGAGTACATGCTAATCTTCTGCTCAAATGCTTTGTTGCCTGTTAAGCAGTGGGTGATAAGCCCTGAAGATATGCAGAAAACCAAATAACAGGCCAGGTAACCCACAGCTGCACTCAGCTGCCAACAGCAGAAGGAAAAGCAGCCACGGAAAGTCGTCACAGCAGTCACTGAACCAGGCTTTAAACCGGTCACAGGTGAGCACAAACCTGATCAGGAGCTTCAGGAAATCCAGATCCCAGAGGAGGCATCGGGGCCTGTATCTACCCAGCATCAACCAGCCACAGTAACTGAGCATACACCCTAGCCCCTAGAGCAGTTGGCACTCACAGGTTTCCACAGTTTCCATGCACCCATATCACCTCCAAGCAGTAAAAGTCTGGGGTAAAGCAAAACTTTCCCTGTCCTTTTCCATTTAAAACAGGAGGAAAAGAAGTCGCCCAAATACCACCCCAAAATCTTATTCTAGCCCATTGCAATTTCCCCTCCTGAAAACCTCACTAATGGGGTCCTTGAGATATTTGTAAATAAAGAATGGAATGTTTTCAGGCTAGTATTTTATGAAAATAAGACAAATCATGCCAGCTTTACATCTCTTAGTCTACACATCTACTCTCTCAGACACATCTAAGGTTGAATTTCATTCAAAAGGACAGAGTAAAGGACAACAGAACAGCTGATTTTGCACACAAAAGCAGGAAGGAGAGGAGATCTGAGCACAAGCATTCCATCAGAGACATGGGCTGAGAGGAGAACAAACCCCTCATTAAGTACCACAGAGCAGAAAAATTGCTCTGCAAAATTCCCTAGCTGCAGAAAAAGCTTCAAGTGGAAATTATTACTTCTTTGCAAGTCAATCCATCACAAGAGAAAAACCTGCAGGAAGTCAGACATTACTAGTCCCATGTCTCCCAGGGGTAGCTGCCAAGGTAAAACAGCAATGCAAGGTTTCACCCCACCACTTGCCATCACTGTCTATTCTCTGCATCTATTGCTGTCCAGCAAGACACTGCTATTTTTTAATAAAGGGAGTGAATAAAAGAATTTGGATCCAAGTGTTGTAGGAAGAGGAAGTATTATTTGGCCAAAACAAAGATTAAAAAAAAACCTAAGGGAAGGCAAGGCTTAAATAAATTACATGTACTAAGACAGGTTTGCTCATCTCAAGCAGTTGACCTATATCCACTATTCTGTCATTTTCATCCTCAACAGTAATTTTCAGATAGACACCTGGAATTAGAGGATAAAAGTCATCAATTTCTAAATCCAGCCATCTCCAGCTCTTCCTGTATATTGTACAAGAGATATTTCAGACAATGGGACCAGTTCATGAAGTTGCTTTTCAACACACAGTAATCACTCTTGTCCAGATGTCCCTGAAGTTAAAAGCCAGCAGACAGTGTTTTTATTAACAACTAGCACGATAAACAGAGATTTTTCCAAATAAAATAGAACACTTCACAGATTTAGAGAGGGACACCTTCTTAAAACATCAGTAGAACGCAACTCCCTTCCACAGAGGGAAAGCAGCCGGTCCCAGGGCGGGCAAACTCACACACGCTCACGGCTACTGAGTTTCCCCTCGCTGGGTTTCAGTGAGAACTATCATCTGGCAGCTTATAGGAAGCAAAAAGTTCTATTCACACGAGATACAGGCAAGCTCCCCGTGTTCCAGAAATGTTACAAGGCACAAGGAGCTCCAGCTCTGCCCTTGCTTGCCAAAAGATTTTCCAGGGTTTCTCCCGGAGTGAACTTTGTTTCCACAGAGCCCTGCACTCTTTGATCACTGGAGGTAATCTCCAGAGCCCTTTTAGCCCCGGCAGCCTGACAGACTGACAGCCTGTGAGCTGAACAATGGTAATTGAAGCTGTATCTGTCCCGTGTGCTCCAGACCACAGCATCCTACAGCCACAACTACCACACTGCACTGCTCCAGAGTGCCATTATTCAGCCTTCTCCATGAGAAACAGTCCTTATGGTGTGCCTTATTCACAGACTAAATTTATTCCTGATCTGCTAACATCCACTTTTTCTTGATTTTGCTAATGCTGCTGGGGTTTGGCTTTGGTTTTTAATTTAAATGTGTTTTCTCCCTCATGGGGAGGGAGGAAACGCATTGACAAAGGTTTATTTCAATGGACTTCATTCCATATAATGCATAGCCAATATTGCCTATTTCCCTCTCAGTGGCTTTTCCTTGGCCATCCCAATCACCCTTTTTTGCTCCATCTTCTATGTGAGCCCATCTTGATGGAGTAGGGTGTACAAAGGATTCCTGGTACATCATGGCAGCAATATTTCCTCATTACCACCAGGAATATTCCTTCATAGAGAGATTCATTTTCACCCCTTCAACAACTCTTTTCCTTCTCCAAAGGTTGACAGGGAATTAGCACCTCCCAAGCTTGCTCTGCACAACAAACCTCAGGTGCTCCATCAGTCACAGACCTACTTGCACACATAAAAGTTAGGAAGGGTCTCCAGACACTCCAGCAACCCCATGTTTATCTTGTAGCCTTAACTACTCCCAAAAATAATCTGCCTTTCAACCTCTACCACCTTTCTGCTGCCCAGTCTCCAAGCCTCTCTTGATGAAAAGGTAGAGCAGCTGTTATTTTTGCTGGAAGTTGGACATCCCAGTTGGTATCCCTTCTTTCACATCAGGTAAGCATGAGCTCTTCTAGGAGGAGCTTTCTTCTCAGCCCTCACACATGAAGCTCTAGCCAAGCTATTAAGTGAACTGGTTCCCAGAGTCCCAGAAAAAATGCCATCTCTTCATCTCTTCCCCAGTGTCTCTATGTTAAGTTGCTTATTTGCTTCCATAGAGAAACAGTGGGGAGGATTAATAGCAACTCACTCCCTTTAAAAGCTCTCCCAACAGCAGGGCTGACTTCTCACTGCAGTGCCATCCACAGAGTCCTTATGCAGTAAGGAATTTAAGGATACCTCTGATCTAAAGGGATACCCTTAATTGCGCTCCAAATTGTTTTAACACAAAGACATTAAAACACAGAGAGTAAGAGTAACTTCCTTTGCTTGTGCTTTCCCAAGATACAGAACTCAACCCTTCATCCCCCAGCAGTTTCCTCATTTCTGAGGTGCAGGTTCTCAAAGGTTACTGGCAAGGATTTAAGCACAGTGTCAGGACACTGCATGTGCTCCATTGTGCATAAAAACTGGTGGTTACCTTAAGGCCCAGGATTTCAAAGACCTTCAAACACCACTACAATCTTGTAGACAAAAGGAGAACAGACTCCATAAAGAAAATGCATGTAAAAGAGTAGAAACTCCACTACCTGGGTTTTTTCCATTGTAGCAAAGCCTACAGTTTAATTATTCTTATTTGTAATTTTATATTTGTACTCTTATTGCAATTCAAAGTACCCCCAGTAGCACTTTGGCGCGTACAAACTATGAAAATTATAGAATATTACAGAAAAAGAAGCATCAAGCAAACAGCAAGAGAGCTCACACACAAAGCATATTTGTGGGCCCAGGAAACTTTTACCACTGCTGACCAGGCTGTGGTCACACACTTTTAAAAACTGGTTTCTGCTTACAGTAAGGAAAAATGAGTCTTTCCTTGCTGCCTTCATTTAGAAAATAAAGAAATCTACAAGAAGCACTTCTAACAGTACAACACCCACCAACCCTTCTGCTACTCAGCACCTATTCCTCTTTTTCTCCTTGGTATAGGCTCTTACTTTTTTTTGCTCTCATGGTCCTCCTGCCCAACAACATAAAGATTTCTGCCAATACAAGACCCTTGGAAGTGCTTCTGCCTCTCCAAGACAGGGAGAACAAGGAGAAGTTAACCACTACATCCACACTGAAGAAGCAATTCCAAGGCAGCACTTCACAAAGCCAGAGACAAGGCAATTACCACTCCCCACCCCTGCAAAGGAAAGAAAATCTTAGCAAAGGTAAACATTTCTTGCCCTTACTCCTTGGGACACTGGATTCCTTATCTTGAGCCTTCAGTTTGTTTGCTGAAGTGTTAAATCTGGTCACTCAGGCTGGAGACCACCTCTCAATTGCTTTCCTCCCAAAAGCTGGAGCACTGTAAGAAAGATGTTGTTCTGGCCTCTGGGGTCCATAACTCCTGCTTTAAACTCTGCATACAAGAATTCCCCAACCAGTTTGCATCTGGAAAGGGGACTTGATAATTCTTCTCAGCCTCTAAAACTGTATTTTTAAGCACTAGTCTTTCTCACTGAAATTTTCACATCAACACGGTGACTTTGCTATCAAACTTAAAATATATATATATCAAGAAATGGATACAACTTTCCTTGGTGATACCAAATGGGAAATTTCCCAGTAAAATGGAGCTGGGAGAGGCAAAAAGATCAACTTTCTATACAGTTTTCTTTAAAAGCTATGCCACTATCAGGAAACAAAAAACCAAACCAAACAAAACAAACAAAAAAAAAAAAAAAAGAGAGATCCTGGTCTTCACACTGTTTAGAACCAAAATCTGGAGTAGTACACACCAAAGGACCAAAGCTTTCCCAAACCAGAAGCAAACTGGGGCACAGCTGCAAAGCATGAATATTTTGAGACTAATGCTCAAACACACCAGAAAAGACCCACAAAAACACCCTCGTTGTAGTTCCAGTATCCTCTCTAACAGCTACTTCACCACATATGACAAAGAGTTGCAGAGATTTCCACTATCCCATCAGCACAAAATTAAAATGTTTAACTTTCGGTAGGGTTGTGGATTTCGGGGCTTTTTTCCATTCTGGGAACTGCAAAACAGGAGAAAATCCATGTTATTCTTTACAGTTTCTTTATGACAAAGCATGCCTAGATGTTAGCTTATACACTAGAAATCAAGCTCTGGTTTCCTTCTTTTTTGGAGGTTATGAATGGAGAGGTTACATAAGGGTGTAACAAGAGCTGTTACTTCCTTTCCCAGTTGAAGAGAAAAAGCTGTAGATCAAGTTACAGACTCCAGGGCTGGTCATTGCTACTTCAATCTTCCTAAAATTCTTGCCAGCAGTCCCACAACAAACAGAAGAGGCTACTTAGAAGGCTCTGAGAATTTAACAGACTAACTACACAGCTATAAGGGAGGGAAAAACCCCTTTATTTTTGTCTTTCATCAAACTCAGGAAATTCCCCAAGCTTGATGCATACAGCCACTCAAGCCACCACTTTCCATTTCAGTTTGCTGCTCATTAGTACAGTAAAAAAAGATGAATGAAATACAGGGTAGGATTCAAAGGATGCTCTGGTACACGAGCTGTGCTAAACAAGCTCAGCAGCCTGAAAGGGCACTGAACGTTGGTGGGTATGGCAGCATTTGTCCCAGCTCTGACCACACAAGGCAAATGAAAGGAAGGAACAGTGTCCAGCTTGGCCCACACCAGAACTGAGCTTTTCTCCAAACCATCCCACTGGCACTTCCTTCACCTTCCTCTCCAATTCCCAAGCCGCTGCTACTACTGCTGCTGAAGGAAGATGAGATCAGACTCCAACATGAGGAATTTCTGTTCCCACAGAGCTCAGGGAAACCAGATGATCTCAGAGAATCATGTGAAGCAAGTCCCTGACACTTCCATGAGGCAGAGTATCTCCAGTATGTTGCCAGCAGTTTCTTAAGAGTGCACAGTGGGAAAAATTAATGACTTTGCTTATGTTTCCAATTGCTCTCTCCCACTTCCTCTCCTCATTCGCCAGACTTTTATTTTCCCTTCCCCCAGACGCACTAGTAGGCTTGCAATGTACATTTGCCCTTCTAAAGGCAATTACATCGAGTCTTGCACAATGCCTGAAAGGGCTAACACAACAGAGCTAAACTGCCGGCCCCTGGCATCATTTCCACACAGAGCTCCTCCCCACAGGTGTGATTTAACAAGGTCTCTTACCAAAAACAAACAAAAAAACAAAAAAAAAAAAACCACCAAAAAACCAAAAAAAATCCCAAACAAACAAAGAAAAAAAAAAAGTAAAAAGGCAAGCTTCTGTGATTTAAGATGCTTCCATGAGTCCTTTCACCTTCACTTTGCTGAGCGCTCAATCCAACCGTGGTGCTCATGAGGAGCCAGAAGCCTTTTAGATATCCAACACCACAAAGGCGTTTCAGCAACATCCTAAGGATATGGAGGAACTCGTGGCAACCTAACACGCAGTAAGTGCTACAAGCCAACACAAGCAGTGACCACTTTATGTTACTTTGGGAAGAATGGGAACGCTCCAACCCTCACACCTTCACACAAAATTAAGCCCGAGGCAGCACATTGCTTTAAGCACTGAATTGAAGACATTCTTACACACAAGCCTGGGATAACTGGAAATAAAAGCTCATGAGAAGAATGTCTTTACCTTTCATGTGTTTAAAAGCAGCCAAGGACTGAACTTTACTTTAACAGATGGGCCGGAGTGTTTCTGTTCTCTAACACTGCACACTTTTGGGGAAAGCCTTGTTTTTGACACAGGGCTTGACAAAGTGATGATTCATGCAGGGAAGGATGGGCAGCTTGTTGCCAGCCTTAATTCACAATTAACAATAGGACAGACGGATATGGAAGGCTCGTGATTCCACATAAAAATCGCGAAGTCAGGAGTTTTACCTGACCTTTATGCCAGTGGCTGTTTCCAATCTGGATATATTTTAAATAGTTCCTCTGACATACATTTTAAGAGTAGTTAGCTTTTATTTCGTTACTCTTACCTTAGAATAGTGGTCCTGACTAAATACATAGCAACTGATTTAATGACATGGCCTGAAATTTCAAAGCTTTAAATTAGTGGGAAAAGCAAACAGCACATGTGAGCACAGAGCCACCGTGGGCAAGGCAAGCGAGCACTGGACCACTTGGTGACTGCCCCGCTCCCTGTGGCTCTGCTAGGAAGGCCATTGTTTTCCAGCGGGGAGTGTGGCCGCTCCGAGGAACAAAGGGATGCCCTTCCCAAAACAGCGGCAGCAGATGTCCCACACCGAATCCCAACAGCCTCCATGGGCGCAGACGGGCGGTATTCCTTGGGAGGCTGCACCAACCCGTCCCCTCAAGGAAGTTCTCTGGGACAATGACCTGCCCTGGAAAGCCCTTCCTCAAGTCTCCTCTCCAAGTGTAACCCGACAGCAGAATCCATCCTCCTGCTCCAAGTTACCAGCGCTCTTCCCACGGTTCCCCCGAGCCCCACAGCCCAGCCCGTTCTTTTGCATTCAGGGAAGCCGCGCACACGGGGTAATTATTTTAGACAAGAAGAAACAGATGCCACGCTCTCTTCCCAGAAGAAGCACACGCACACACACACACACACACACACTCTCTCTCTCTCTCTCATATTTGAGGGAGCGAGCCCCGGACCGTCCACCGCGTGTGTGCGCACCGCGTTCGTGCCTAAATGAAGCCGTCCCATCCCCGCTGCCATCCACCGGAGCTCAGCGCACGCAGAGCGTCCCGGAGCCGCAGTTCTGCGCGGGGAAGGGGCGCCCAGGAGGCGCCGGGGCCGCCGTGCCCGGACCCGCACCCAGCACCGCCGCCCCTCCTCACGGGAGAGCCGGCGCCGACCCCATCCCCTTCCCCATCATCCCCTTCCCCATCCCCGAGCGTGTCCCGGAGCCGCGAAACAAAGGGAGTCCCGGGGGAGCTGTACCTCTGCCGCCGAAGGGCGCTGCCCGCCGTCCCGCCACCGCCCGCCCCGAGCCGCCGGCGGTCGCTGCCCTGCCGAGGAGCCGGAGCCGAGCGAGCGGGGCTCAGCCCCGGCCCCTCCCCGCCAGCCCGCCCGCCCGACAGGGGCGGAGGCGCCGCCGCCCGCCCGCCCCGGGCCCGCAGCGCCGCCCGGCGGGCACCGCTCCCCGCGCGGGGTCCGGGCTGCATCGAGCATCGGGCTGAACCCGCTCCCCGGGCTGCGCCGAACCCACGGGCTGAACCGAGACCCCACACTGCACCCGCTCCCCCGGAGCTGCACCCGCTCCCGGGGCTGCGCCGAACCCCCGCGACCCGCCGCCCTCCTCACCTGGACTCCCGCGCTTCAGACCTGCCCGCTCTGCAGTTGTCCAGTTCATTTCTTTCGCCCTCACCTTAAGCCGTCAAAAACTAAGTGAAAAGAGAAATTGGCATGTTTTGGTGTGAAATCCAAACCTCTCCCATTCGTTTTCTGTAATAATGTTTTCAGTGGTTTCTGAGCTCAGTGTAAGCACCAGAAAGTGTTTACAGCAAGCTTTGACATAACATAGTCAATAACAAGTCATAGCTTATCTGCTCAATCCTGCCCCTGATAAGCGCAGGAGCCGCCGACTATGGAGAGCGACTGCCCTATTGTGTGAAAGGAGGGGCAAAAAATGAAAAAAGCCCTAAAGGGCTCATATTGTGTTTCTGGCGCTGAGGTTTCTCCCCACCCCCGTGAAAACTCCCCATTCACAGATGAGATGGAGAACGTAGGTCTGTATGACACACTGACACACTTCCTGGCGAAATACCCCGCGTGAAAAGTTTCACTGCTGGTGCTTTTTGCCTAAGAAACCAATAAACACATTTTGTTACTGTCTCGTGTTTGCAAGCAGGTTTTTTCCAAGCTGGGTTGTTCCTAAATAGCGATAAGCTTCCATTCAACCCCAAGCTAAACCTACATTTGCTAGATACCAGTGAGAAGAGGACCTGAACTGCAGATACACAACCAGAACTCTTTAGCATGTGGAAGAAATCCTGCTTATATCACAAGAATCAATGCGATCAGAATCGAACAGTGAAGATGCGAAATGCATTCTAAACCCTTCCTCATTAGAATACTTCAGATATTTCAAAGTCAATCCTACATGTTCAGATACACATCTCCTTGGTAGTCTTTCTGCTTATGGAAAGAGAAGGTGTTCACACACAATTTTCAAATCTGTAACTGTACAAGTGTTGGAGACAGCTCCCAGGTGATTCCCAGAAACCAGAGCCTTAAAGCCCTGCTGATTCACAGACTCATCACTGCTTTATTATTTTCAGCACAGATACCTAGCTCCTAAGATTTGTCTTGCCCTTATTTTTTTATGTCTGTGAAATTAATTACTGCATTCATTAGAAGTGGTCAAAAACTACTTCAACAAAATATTTTTCCTGCTGAAGGACTGAGGGCTTAATCAAAACTCAGTTGTATGGAAACAGTGACAGACTGATGCAGGTATTCTCATGAGGATAATTTAGCTTTTAGCTTAATTTGTCTTTAGGAAAAAGGCACAGGCAAGAACTATTCCTGAGCAGCACCATGACCCTGTCTTTTCACCTTTTTCTTGCTTCAGGTAAGTGCTTTTCTCATGACTCAACTCACTCTCAGGGAGATTGTTCTTGCATTCTTTTCCAAATAACAAAGGGAAACAATATTAATATATTTTTTTAAATTTCATTTACTCCAAATCTAAATGTCAACAAGTCTCAGTAAGGAAAGCAACTACTGTCCAGTCAACACTAGTTTTCTACAACACACACAGAACAAAAAGAAACATCCCAAGACAGTGACTGCAAGCATTTCACTGAGAAAGTACATGTTTCAACTTAACACATTAAAATTATCATAAGCTATTGTCATAGCATTAAAATAGAATTTTTTTTACCTCTGAGGTTAAAATTCTCCATTAGATTCAAAGAGAAGGATCACAGGGGAATAAAGCAGCGCAGCTTTCCTTGCATGGTCCTACCACGGTACTTCAGAAGGGGTAACACTGGTTCCTTCTCAGGTGCTCTCTTCATGCCCATTTGATGTTTAGATTCCTGTAAACAGAATTTCCATTCATGACCACTGTTGTCTTATAACACATATAATATTAATATTATTATAATAATATATCTTCATGAAGTTGCCTTGTCCTCCAGGAAACAAGCAAAAATTACCTAGAATTTTCCCCAGCCTTCCAGCATCCATTCCCTGCCTTGTTTCAGGTTTGTGTGACAGATATCTTGTTTTCCATCCTTATTCTGAGACAATTTTCCAATTTCACTATAAAATAGGAATTAGCAGCCTGTCACTGTATCTTACATTCTTTGCTTTGTAGAGCAAGCAAAGGAAGAAACATTAGTTCCAAAACACATCCTCTTTCCTCAAAGCAAGTAAGTGCTATGCAAAGAGTATCCAATTCAAGCTAGAATATTTTTCATTTTACTACATCTAGTGGACTACATAATTACCTCTGAAACTATCTGCAGTAAATAATAATAATAAAAAAAATCTAAAATAGACTAAAAGACTTGCCTGGTCACAGATGATCGGTCAGACACCAAGAATTATTTTCTGTAAAATATGGCTCATTTCTTAAAGGCAAATAGTATCTCCTGGGTCATATAAGAGATCGGGGATAATCAGTATTCAGCACACATTCAGGTCTCTCTCAAACACAGGGTATAACCTGGAGGATATTTAAGGGAATTTCCAACTATTGAATCATTAAATATGCTCTCTTCAGCACACAGATGTCACTCTGAAGGGGCATAGGCAGGGCTTTGTTCACCAACAGCCTCCAGCCATTTCAGAGAAGAAAATGGGAATGTGTCTGCATCCCTTTTTGCAGGTCCTGTATCTCAATTTACCAAAAGCTGTGACAGACATCCACGTACATCAGAGCAGTTTAAGAGCTGCTTATTTACAAGAGCTCTTCTTTAAAAATAAATAAACAAACAAACAAATAAATAAATAAGCAGCTCTTTCAATTTTTTTCCTTTTCTTTTTCTGGATGTTTCCACAGGATGAATTACAGTTTCTTGATTGCAGCCTTGCAGTCTACAGCTTCACGAGGCAAGGAGCTGGGTACAAAACCCACTGTGAAACTGAGACTGAAAGGGCCAAACTGTGGAGATTTAGGGTATGGTTTAGCCTGACAAACCATGAATCAAACACACAACAGCCCTTGGAGTGGCCTCTGACAGTCCCTGGCAATCAGAAGAGCACTAGTCAGGGGCTGGAAGCACCTCCTAGCCAGCCTTGCAAGGAAGAGAGGTAAAAAAGGGCTGACCCAGCCGCTTCAGAGAACAAAATTATTGCAAACTGCAATTTGCACAGCCTGTCAGGATTTGCAGCAAGGCAGGAGAGGAATCTAGTTCCAGTTCATGGTGCTAGGATGAGGATAGCTCACCAGAAATACAGAGACACCTGATGGTATCAATTAAAACTGGATGGGAGGTTCCTCAAATGCATTGAGTTGGTTGAACCATGTATTTAAAGAACAGAATTAACAAATCAGTACATAAGACAGGTATTATTATTTGTAACTTAAAATTAGTTTGTGATAGCTAAAAAGAAAAGAAAAATATATCAATCCTTGTTTTTCTTAATCTTTCATACTGAAGGATATTTACTGATTGCCATGCTTTTATTATTTAATTTTTTTTGGAGATACAATTTCCATATATGGTGAGATTAACAAGGCAAGATCAATTTTTTTTCCTATTCATAAATGAAGAAATTGAGTCAGCAAGAGTAACCCAACCACAAAACACCCATAAACACAGCATTTCCTTGATAGAGTGGAAGACAGTTTAGATGTCAATGTTTCTTAGCCACAAGAGCATGCTCAGCCATTTTTCCTATAATCAGTGAGAAAATTCTGCCACATTTCATAAAATGTGGTAGCTATACCTCTATTGTAAGTGTATCAGGAGTTGTGGGAATATACTTTACAGTAGTTAGAATACTTTTCTACTTCAGGCAAAAAGAAAAAAACCCAGTACTTGTAAAACAACAGAAGATTTTACTTTAGGACTGAGCAGGAGATTTAACAATGGAAAATGGCTACAGGTTTGAGCTCTGGCTGTACTCAAGTGAATGATTCAAGAAACTGCCAGTGGACCAGCAAACTCCAGGTCTTAGTCAAAAAACCCAGAAAGCGCAGCTCATCCTTCCTTCACCCACCTGTGGCAATGAAACTGCACACAATTAGTGGCTCTGTGCAGCCACTGGCTGGAATTGTCTTCAGGTGCTTTGGACAACATCAATTTATTCAGTACTGAGAGAGATCATCTGCCTCTCTTGAGATGGAGCTCACACAGGATTTGTATTTCCACCTGACAAAACACCATCAGATTTCCATTTTGCCATAATGTGTCCTCATCTTGCCAAGGAGGGACTTTGGCTTTTTGTCCAGAGGCAGCAATATGCCTCCAATAACATGGCATTTTTCTCCTTTCAGCAAAAAACAGCTTGAAGGTCTAAATCCAGAATTTAAGGGAAGAGGTCACCCCAGGAAAAATCTTACCTTGTGTGATAGGATGAAGTACAGGATCTGACAAGCAGTGTTCACTTAGTAATTCTGCTTTTCAGTTCAAGAGTAAGCACAACCATTAAAATTAAGAAAAAAAAAAACACAAGAATTACAAACATGAGAGCTGCAAGAACCTTCTGAACTGCAAGAACCTTCTGAACTGCCATCTTGCTAATTCTGCAAACTTGGAACATATTTCAAGAGGTCAAGGAAGAGTCTGATCAGAGGTAAGTCTTGAAATTGCAGGTTTCCTAAGTAATATTTCCCCACTCTCACAAAGGACTTTATCATTGATGTTACAGAAGACAAAGCCCTGTTTTTCCTAGTAGAACAAATTAATCTTTCCTCCCTCTGCAAAAGAAGTATTTTTAAGACATAGCTGCATGCATCCCTTCACAAGTATCCCCTCAAGCAAGTTACAGAAATTGTAATTAGGAAAGGGGAAAGCCCAGTGTCTCCTGTGAGATCCAAAAGTTCCTATCAGCACATTTAATGGCAAGAGAAAAATCTTCAGTTTGAATCCACACAGCAGCAGGGAAATGTCTCTTATTGCCAACAAAATCACCCAACACAAAGGCATTGAAATTGAACTGTAAGTATATAAAAGCTTACTTTCAGAATAAGCCCAAGTATATTTTATAACACTACATCTCCCATGCCACATTCTGTGGTGTAACAAATTGCTAATGTCTGGGAATGACCATCCCTGTGTGGTACTGTGAAAAGATGTGAAACTGTTGGGGAGTTATGTTGTCTTATTATTTTTCACACTATTTAAAACTGTCTGCAATTTCCACTAGAAATTTTTTAATGCACTCCCACTCCTTACATAAGTAATTGACAGAAGGTGGTGTTAGAAAAGCAGTAGCCTCAGAAACTGAAAAGGGAATGACTTTTTAAGAGGTCTTATCCTAAATACTAATACTGAACAGCATCCAGGCAGTTTACAGACAAAGAAATTACAATGCACGTGATTTCTTTAATGTATGGCTCCCCTAAAGAAGGGTTTAAAAGGGAACTGACTATGCAAGTTTTAAGCTGTAGATCCAAACCCTTTTTGAGTCCAAGCAACAGAGCACACAAATTCAGCCAGGCTCTTTGCTGGCTATGCACCAGTCTATAAATGGCAGCAATGATGGAAGCAGTAGGAATAAGAAAGAATCACAGCATGGAAAAACCAATGGCTAAAGAACTTCAAAATTAGATGTTTCTGGAAGTTCCTTCTTACTAATTCTGTAAACCCAAGAGCCTTCCACTTTGCCTGCCAGCTAAAGAAAAGAGATCAACTTATCTAGGGCACATAAGAACAATTATTTCTTCCACCTTAATTGCAAGAAATACCCATGAAAGGTAACCCATCTGTGAAGGATGTGACTGCACATGCCAGGCAGATGTTGCCAGCACCAGAGCTCCTTCTATGTTCTCCAAATGTTAACTCCTCACTAGGGATTATGCATGTCTTCTATGTGGGCAAAGAGCATTTTCTTTGTTCTCCAGCTTTATTACAACACAGTGAACTCTTTGGGAGTGCAAATTTTTGCCAAGAAGCAGCAAATTAAGAACATATGTATGTGGTGTGTTTCTGCTTCCATCACAGGTGAATGCAGTGCTTGTAAGAGAAGATATTTACAGTTTTCTTCCAGCAAGGATCTTGAACCCAGCCCAGCCAGGCCACTGGGAACCAACTGCAGTTCTGCTGAAAGAAGCAAGGCAACAGAGATGAAACTGCTTCCTCACCAGTGCTGCTACCGAGCCATTCCACTGCCTGTTTGAATCCAAGAATATACTTTATTAAATGTCACCAAATTAAACAGTCTCTCTCTGTAAAAAGTGTCATTTATAGGAACATTTCCATTGATTCACTGATTGTGTATGATTTACCTATTCTGTGATTATATAGATTCTCATTCTCACATTATTGTCACATTCTATGTATTTATGGTGTTTGGTCCTATGCATGTCCTGTCACATGTTTTACAAACCATTTGCTTTCATAGATCACCTCAATTAATGCTTACAGCCTGTCTTTTCTTCAAAATATTCACTTTATTTTGTGTTCAATTATTAAGAAACATTTACCTCCAATACTGGTTTAACTAAAAAGGCCCTTCTGCTAATTCTCAGAGGGCTGCAGCCACTCAAGTTCCTAAACCACGTTCACATTTAAGTGCTATTCCTAAATGCATGCTAATTTGAAGCAGAAGAATTGGCCTGAGCCAGGCTTTGAACAGAAAATATTCTCTGCAAAATCCAAATGACTGCTTAACACAGATTACTGCTTTTTTTCCTCAAACAGATGCACAGGTTTGGGGCTGACAACCCACAAAAATGTGCCCACTTCCAATATGGGGTAAAGAAGTTGAACAGAACAACATAGATTAAAACCCCATGCCAAGACATTTTGGGGGCATTACCCAGCAGACTACAACAGGTCTGAAAGTCACATTTCATGGGCATATATAGAGATATTTCTAACTGACACTTACTAAGCAATCAGACTGGATACTTTCTTTAGACAGCCCTGAACAAGTATTAATTGAAACCATCTGCAGGACACGCTATCTCTGAAGTAACTAGAGATGTTCAGCTGACTTTGGACTAAATTACCCAACAGCTTCCACACAGAAAAAGCAAATTCATGGAAGTGATTTACTGTTTTAATATAACACATACAACTATAAAGGGCTCAACCACGACCCTATGGTTTCTATGATTATTCTCTTTAGGAAAGCACAGCTGAGAGAGCAAACAGCTAAAAGCTGCCTGTTCTTCTGCATAATTTTTTCATGAGCTCTGAAGTGCCTGCTTAAGGGATGAATTAGTTTTTTTTTGCCTTGAAAAAAATAAAGGCAGTGGGGGGTCCTGAGGGAATGAGATAAAAACCAAACTTTTCCTCCTGCACATCACCCGTCCCAGTGAGAGTCAGAGGCAGTGTACTGAGAACACAGGGATTCTTCCTGCCACATATTTTATAAATATTGGAAAACTGATGAGGAAACAGTGCCTGCTCCTCTTAGCCAGCCCCATTTACTTAATACAAAAATAATAAGAGTCCAGAGTGATCAAAATTCTTGCTGTACTGCTCCATATCTAGCAAGGGAGATTCTGTGATCTGGTGAAAGAATGGCTAAAACACAATTTGTCTCATTGGAAGAATTAGGGTTGGTATCTATATCAAGATAGCACAGCAAAAAAGATAGCAAAGTCTCCAAAAGGCTGGAATCTTTACTGCAAACAAAGCTGGTCAACTTCAGTAAGGCTACGTAGGCTATAATGAATGTTTTTGACTGTAGAGAGAAAAATGCATGGCTCAAATCCAGGAACTGTCTCAGCCTACATACAGAACTAGGTCTGTAGGAGATCCTTATTCAGCACGTTTCCTACAAAAGACATTAATTTACATTTTCTTGTTTAAAGAACAGATAACTTCTCCATGTGAGACGTTCCAGCCCAGAGGAATGGAGGAGCACTGCAGAGACCACTGCACATTTCATACAAGCACTCACCAACTGCTGCCACTTGGAGATTTCAAAGCTCACAAAGAAAACTGCCTTTTTTTTCCCCCAGAGCAGAAACTAGGATATCAATCCTGATTACTTCACAGTTGCTCACCCTTAGACAGTGCAGTTTGAGAGGTAAGAGGCCTCAATCAAGCTCAGATGCAAGGAAAGATTTCTTTTAAAGGCTATTAATGTTAATGAACAACTCAGTCTTCTTTAAACATCCACAGTGTGATATGGGCAAGTGTCTGAGTTTATCATGTCCTCAATCTTTTGAACAGCCAGGTTTTATTTGCTAAGCATTGATCAGGCCAGAAGGAATGAGCTTATCCCAAGTGGCAGTGGCTGGACTTGAATTCTGGACTTTAGATTGCAAAATGTTCAGGATTTGATGCAATTTTGCCTCAGCCAGCTATGCTGAGTTTTGGGCTGTCATTGTAAATCCAGAGACTAAAGGAAGCTGTTCTGGAGTCTGGTTGGAAAACAGAAAGGCACATGCTCACTTTAAAAGGCTTGTGTATCTAACAGCTAAAAAGAGATGCTGAAGCTTTGTGCCAAAGGTAACAAGTCAAACAACTGGATGTACTGATTTGCTATTTCTTATTTATGCTAGGAGACAGGATTCCAAATTAAAAGCCATACTGGAAACCAGAAACCAAATATTGGTTTTAAAAATAAACCCTTTAGAAAACTAGTCCCTTCATCTCATTTATGAGGTGAATTTATACAGGTTCCTTTTATCCATTCGTTAGTTATTTTATTGTCTTCTGACTATGCCAGGAGTCTACAGCTGCAGTATTCTTACAAAAAGCACACAGGTGTTCAATTTAAAATAAAAAGGCTTTTGTGCAATTTTTTTAATAATGAAACTATTTCTACTAGCATGAGATTTTTATGAAGCCTTTTGAACTTATGCTTTTCATATCTATTGGTTTAGCTGATCCAGTGAAATATCTCCTGTGAAATTATAATAGCCCTGCATAATTATCAGTCTACTAAAGGAAAGTTTTTCAAATGCTTACCTACTGTCCTTTTCAGTGCCCACACACATAAAATAGCCCCTCATGAACATATTAATCCTGGACATATCACTGTTAAAGCATTCAATATGTTACACTGGAGCTTCCCACTCTTCCCCTCAGGGCAGAATCCTTTCTTACTGCACAGGCTCACTCAGCATCTGTATTATTCACTTTTGCAGTAATACTGCAGTTAAATCTTTGAAGCTTTTCAAAAAGGGCTGCAACAGAAAAACATGCGTGGAAAGGGGTGTGAAATAGCAATTAATATGTTCAGCAATCTGCAGGAACACAACCCTATCCTCTGCAAGCAAGATTCAACTAATTAGGGGGCAAGTGCACCCTTACTTGCCAGTGATACTCAAGCTACTTCTGCATCCTTCTTGCTTTTTCAGTCCTCATTCCAAACAAACTTTCAGGAAATTTGGTAGAATTCCAACTCGGAGAACAAATTGCTTCCTGCAAATCATGCACTTACCCTTGAGCTTTGCAGGTATCAGGGGATGAAGGCCATCACCTTCTAGCTTGATCCTGTGGCTGCATTAACACCTCCTCAGGAAAGCCTGCGTTTATTTCCGATGCTCTTCTTATCTGCCACCACTCCAAATACAACACATCACGAAGCCCAGACTCCAAGCTAATTACAGAAAGAGGTGATGTACATGTCATTGTTACCATCATCATACTTTGTCCACATTACAAGGACATTTTAAAACAGACACACATTTCAGGGCATTCTGTTTAGAAGTATTTCATCTCTGTACTTCAGAAAAAATATATAGCAAAGCCAACTTCCTGAAGCTTAAGCACAGTGCAGGATCATGCCACAGCTTCATACAGGATTAAATTCACCACCACACTGTTATCCTACAAAAGAACACCCACTTAGCACTGAAATAGCAAATTTTTCCTTTAGGACACACAGCTCCTCTGTCCTCTTTAGCAGAAGACCATGTCACAGATGAGAAAACTGCTCCCCTCAACTTGTATTTTCCCATAGTATTTGCTGCAGTTGAGACAGACAGAAACAAAGGCTCTTATTTATTGCTGCATGCTCTCCTCTTTTTTACCCTTCATCCCACATGCATTGCACCTGTGTGGGTTCTGTTCCCTTTGGTGAATCAGCTCACCTGGGCACTCCATGGTTCATTGCTGTCAGTGCTGCTCACAGCTGTGCCCACTGGGGATGAGGCTGGGCCACAGCCCCACTCCCAATGACCACAAACCGTGTGTGCCTACAAGTATTGACAGAAATAAAGCTGAAGCTGAAAAAAGGAAAGGAAGAGGATCCCTTTTTCCAGACACCAGGAGAATACCAGCTACAGCAGCTGAAACTCTGGCTGGGAGCCCCAGACTGACTCTTGAACCACCTTTGATAGGGCCAAAAGCACAGTCAGGGTGGAATGGAGCATAACAAGGACTCCTACCACAAGCTGAAGTCATCTTTTAGTCCTCACTGCAGGTGTTCCCATAGAGTTGGTCTATTGAGACATAATCACCCATTTAATTTAACATTACAACAGTTTGTAATTTTAACTAGGGGCACCATATATAGCTATAGTCTTGCCTTAGTATTTTTAAGTAAGACTGATGACTGATCTTAGAAATCACATTTTTTCAGTTGGGGCACTTAAAAAGTAAACCAAAAAGCAGGCTTATTTGTTTTTTGTTTGTTTAAAAACTAAAAATCTTTCCCATTTGCTTGTTCTTTTCTTTCTCTGAAAGAGAAATCTTGAGCAGCATTTCCTTCCCCTGCCCCTTCCCTTGTTAACCACTTTGCTAAAGCTGCTTTGTAACACAACAGTAATGTATGGTGGCTCATTTTATTGGCACAAAGGATGTGCTAAACATTGTCTTGTTCTCTTCCTTCAGTGTACACTTCCTAGAAAATGAAGAAAGCATTATGTATTCCCACTCTGCAGAATGCCAAACACAGACGTCTCCTGAGCAAACAGAATGAATTATTCTGTGTAATAACTATAAAGGCAAGAATGAGACTACAAGAAAACATCCTCTACAGCTGTAAACACTATCTGTAAGGCTCACTATTCACCACCATTACATTTCCATGCTGAGCCAATTCCAACCCCTTCTCTTCTCAATGCTAAAGCAAGCACTGTTTCTTTTTTCCATTATTTTGGATCTCCTATGTACAGTTTTTGCATAGAGGAAGAAACATGTGTTGATAAAAAAGTCTGAAAGTCAATCAAAACCAACACTGAATCATGCATCTCTTCTTTTAAGGTTTAATACCCCCCCCCAAAAAATATTTTTAAAAAATCAGGAGTGAATAGCCTAGGGAGTTTCTGCTTTGGCAGAACTAGAGTGAGACAGTAGCCAAACACATTGCTGCTGGCATTCAGTCTTGGATATTTTAAGCCAGCAAAATCATAGCTTGATTCAGTATAATTAAAAGAGATGCTCAAAGGGGGCACTGTAAGGCTAAGTGGAGAAATTATACAAAATGTATTTTAACAATCAACATTACTCGGGCAATCAAAGGAGAGGGAAAATGGTGTTTTCTATGCTTTGAAACTAAATCAGGAAAATTGAAAAAAAGACACGCATAGTGGTAATTAGATGAGAATTCTCCCCAGCTCCCTAAAACAGTCTGTTTGGAACAGTGCTATGTATTAAATCTTGTGTGCTCCAGGCCTGCATTTCTGCACACAGTCAGAGATTGTACAAAGAATTGCAATCCACTAACCAAGGTCTGCTTAAAGGCAGGTGTTGCCCTTGTCTTTAGAACAATGTTGGACATTTTGCTGTCATTGCAAAATGGACAAACTTACACCCATATGGAAAGTCTTTCATAGCATTATCCACTGCAGTGTTTCACTGCAGCTGCTTTATCTTGATTATGGTGAGGGAGGAAAAGCCATTAACCAGTTTGATGATTGGTTAAAGACAGCTCATGTCTAAAACTTTTAGTCTCATCTCAGCTATTCTTGTCAAGCTCCATATGGTCCCTATAACAAACAATTATCACTCTATAAGAAAATGTGAATTTCTGTCCAGTTTGTCCAGTTTCTAATGGAGTTTGGACTCGTTCTGCTCATTCTGCTATTTTGAAGTCACTCTTCTCATTTTTTAATGACTTTATAAACAGAGCAATGAAGAGGGCTATTGTGTTCTGCTGCAGCTGATTTACATCTGCATTAAATCCTCCTTATGGCTCCCTCCAGCAGCACACAGCACTTTCAAGGAACCATATGAAACTCAGCCTAAGGCCCAGGGACAATGCCAGAATCAAGTCAAGGGGTCTCCTTACCAAGGGAGAAGTTGGGGTCCCCTAGCACTTAAAGGGAGGGGGAAAGAGAACTATGAGCCATGCACACTGATTTTATTTTTTGCATGCATGACAGTGATCCATATGGTGACATTTCATCAATAAATTTATTAGCAACATTAAGCAACACTTTTCTAGCCTTGTGTTCAGAATTGATGCCCACTGTACTCAAAATGCTACAGTGGGCTTGTGGCAGGGAAGTTGTAAGGATCTTTGACTTCCAAGCCTTCAGCATTAGCAATTTGGTGGCAGAATAAAGGTAATTCAGATTGCATTTTTATAATCAGGCTGTGTAAAGCCACATGGATAAGATACAGGTATGGCATACAAGATACAAGATAAAAGAAACCCCCTTTGTCCAGACTACAACATGGTCCCTGCACCCCTCAAGATCCACGGTAAAGGAAGCTCTGTACAGTTTCTCCGTAGAGAAATCTGATGGGGATCATAAATCAGGTCAATATATTAAGGCTGTTAAAAGAATGACTGGAAATATTAACTTATTTCCAATTCAGCTTAGTCTAAATTACTTTACTGAAGCACAGTGGCTGCAGAGGCATCACAAACTGCTCATGGCCAAGCCCATGCTCTGTCCTATCCTTCCAGCCATTTTTTACATCACCTTTCAGTGCACTGAGCAGTCTGGCTCCAGCCATCACACAGAACAATTGTTCCACATGCTAAGAGAAAAACCTACCCGTCACAGCCAGATGTAACTGGTATTCTGACCTTACCTTCAAATAAACAGATGATTATTTTGCTTTGACGTTGTTTCTTCAATGTATTTATAGGCACTTTTTTATCATCAGTTGGGAATGAATATGAATCCAGAGAGTACAGGTGGTGTGAAATGGCATTTTAGAGTGGCTTCACTTTTTGAGAAAAAGCATAGAAGGCACATGAATCTGTAATAAATGTAAGATTAATTCTGTATTTGTCAAAGTTCTTTTGATTAGCCTTAACATGCATCTTGAACAGTATAAAAAATACAGGCAAACATAAAACCACAATTCCTTCATTCAGGTAATGTTCCAAATGCATCCAAAAACTCTACTCAAATATAGAGGACCACAGCCCAGCCTGAAAATCTGGTAGTCAGGCTATCCATAGTGATCTCATTTTTCTGCTATGATTCAGGAACATAGAAATCCATTAAAATGCTTTCATTAATCCCTGATGCTTTTACTGTATGCAAAAGGCACGCAGCTTAAACATCGAGTTATTCAACAGGTTTTAACCTTCTGCCATGACTCCTTCCTGAATCTCACTAACTTGGGGAGGGAAACAAATGATGAATCTGAACTGCAACAATTAAACATTTAGAGACAAGTTAGGGCAAAAGGTTTTGCAAGACATGACTACCACGACCAACACATTTGAGTGAATATATGGTATTGTGAGGGCCATGGTTCATCGCCTTTCTACATGAACAGGAAAACATTCAGCTTTACCTTGCTGCAAATAAGTTGTGCAACTCCCATACAAACTGCTGCAGACAGGAGCTGAAAAATAAAAAAGGAGTTAAGGGAGAGCAAGAGCCTTTTTTACTGAAAACAAGCAATTTATCTGTATTTCACCTCAAAGCTCATTGATGCTCATTTACATGCATCGTTACACGATTGCTTTTGGTTTTGTTGCTTTGAAGACAGTTAGATGGTAAAAATTAGGTTCTGCTCCTTGAGTTTTCATTAAGCTAACAGCCAAAAAAAGGCACCAAAAATAAAAATAATTTATAATAGCAATAATATAAACATCTCATAAGCAGACACAAAAGATACAGACTAACTCATCAGCGCTATATTCCCAATGAAAAGATGTGAACACTGTCCAGCACAGCTCCTTCCAGAGCCATTGGAACTTATCCCACTCACAGGAATCAAAAGTAGTAATAACTGTGGCCTTAAAAAAAAAATTAAGCACTTCCATGAACTCAAGAATATGGCTTTTTATCTTCCAAGTCTTTCTGGCAGCTCCTTTTCACATGGCGGCACTCAGGCAGCTGCAAACACAGGCACGCTACAGAGCCAGCCCTGCCAGCCAGACAGCTGCCACCATCTTCAGGCTGTCTGCAGCATTTAGCTCCTTGTAGCTCTCTGCCAACTCAAACTGTTAATTTTTTCCTGATGGATTGCTCTGGTGCTGGGTCTCTGCCACTGTCCCCTCAGCCCCACACAAGCACCATCCCTGTTAGGGGAGGTGAACGCCTCTGCTTTGTCTCACCGCAATATCGAGGCACCGGCTCTGGGATTTTACAGGGAATTGTCTCCCTGCAAACACATTGACACAGGTACCCAGCTCCCCTATCCTGATCAAGCCACTTCAGTTTTGTTACCGATGCCTAGAACACACCCACCACACCCATCTTTTAAAGTTCACTGCAGCAACTTTAAATTAGTCAGATCAAGGGGAAGGGAAAAAAAATGCCAGAACGAAGGAAGCAGCGTTTGCGTCATGGGACATTTGCTTGCAAGCTTCTTTCAAATCTAAATCAGGACCCACCATCTTTTTGTCTGCCAATTTTTTTTCCAAGCTGTGCTAGAACTTTAGGCAGCACAATCGTAGGTCTTGTAGCATTCAGTGTTAAACATTTACCAGAGCAACAACAACATAAATTTCTTAATTTAAAAATCAACCAAGAAAAATAATTTTTCCTTTAGTAAGATAAAAATCAAAACTCTCTTTCTTTATTTCCTTTTTTTTTTAAGATAAATTTTGAATTAACTACTATGCTGGAAATACATCAGGGGAATTTATTCTTCTGTTTCAGATTTGAAGGATTAACTCTTCAATTATTAAGTTGTACCAACTGCTGATCACTTGCTGCGCAGTCTATTTTTAAAAGTACATGAAAGATTAGTGTAACCAGAATACCTAGAATGAGAACATTTAGCAAAACCCTGCCATGCAGAAATCTGAAATTAGTGTTTGAGAGCGAGTATATCAATTTACAGTTAATGCCAGGCTTGCTCTCAGGGGGGCTCAGGTCACTTTTTAATGGCCTTCAACAGCTGCACACACACAACCCTCCTCCCTCCCCAAACCACCACCCAACATACAAGTATTGTTTCCAACTATGGAGGCAATTCAAATCCTTACTAAAACATTTGATGCCTGCTTTACATTCAAAATTACATATTAATTCACACAACAAAGGACATGACAATTTTCTCTTAAAAAAAAAAAAGTACTGGGGGCTATTTTAAACTGGGATTGAAGCATTCCTGTAGACCTGTCAGCAGGTCCCTTTGAGGTCCTGCTAAAATCCTGGTGGCCATATCCCAGAGGACTTGTACTTTGCAGAGGTCCAAGGTGAGAAGAAAAGAGAGAGGAACCAGAAATCCCTCCAAAGCATCATTCTCTGCTTACTGCTACTGTTTGCAAGTCCCTCTAACTGAGGTGTTGGTCCTGCAGGAACTGCAGGCAGGTCAGGAAACAAGAGCCCTTCATGCAGGTCCTGTCTCCGCTGAGTGTCTCCTGAATGTCTCACCCTGCCTATAAAATCCAGTGATTTCTCTGATAACCCCCTCAGTATGCACCTCTCTGCATCTGTTTCCTTAAAAAATTCAGTATGTCTAAACCCACCAGAGTGCATCTTTCTGTTTAAAGGAGCACCTCACTTTGTAAGAGCTCATTTTCAGGATCTGTCCCCAGGCAGAAAGTCTAGTAAAAGTTGTCCAAATGAATGATGGCTTTCAGCATATCCTTCTGAAAATTGCACCCCATGAAGGGTTTACTGCTGTACCATGACCTACTAGCTCCAGGTTACAAGGACCTGGCAAATACCGATATCAAACACGAGTTACCTTGTTTTAAAAACTCCTTTAACTTAAATAAAGCATTTACCTCAGAACTCACTCCATAGACCTGAGTAAGCTGAGACAAAAAGGGACATGAAATAAATCAAGTCTTAATAAATTTATGTGACCCCCTTGAGCACAAACTTTATTTCTCCAGTAGCTTCTGCACTGTGCAAGCCAAAGCAGAAGAGAACTCAGGCACAGCAGCAGCCAGGTGAGAGGGTACAATGACTGATCAGCTTTGAAACAAGAATTACAACTCTAGCAGGCATTAACAAGGCATCAGCACAGCAAGAGTTAAGAGCATGGCCTGTACTTTGCTGGTGGGAATAGTTTGGAAAACAGAAATAGTAGGAATAGGATCCCTTAAAATTACTTTAGTTTTTATTAACATATTTTTACAGGACATCCCACTTAAGCCAGGCAGCATGTTGACAATAGGGTCCTGTCTAAGGACAGCTTAAAACTATTATACAGTACATACGGAAGGACAATACAGTCCCAGTACAAGCTACCAGCAGGCAGTAAATCACTCAAAACCTCATGTTACACCTGATTAACTGCTTGGCTCCAGTACTGCAGCCTGCTCCAAGAATGCTTGCTTCAGTGTAGTTAGGAGTTGTCAGAGAATTTATGTCATCTGATGGCAAGTTACATAAAATAGTGCCCCAGTGCATCATTTAAGAAGCATTACTTGGCATGAGCTGCAAGAGTGTGTGGCTTCACACCTGCAGTGTCCTCTGGTGCTATGTATTCCTTAAAAGTGGACACCATTTAGATGTCTCATTTACTAGAAGAAATCACATCACCTCTGTCCCAATGGGATCATACAAGCCTGGATTACAACTCTATCTGAATTACAAACACATCCAAAATTTTATCACCCATGAGTGAGTCTACCCTCAACATGGCAATGCAATGAAATGAAACTTCCCACAAAATTTTCCCTGATTCTACACATGGCTTAAAAATAGATACCTTTGTAAATATGAAGACCTTACATTTTTCACTAAATGTACAAGCCTGAGAGTGGACCAAACAGTAAAATCTTTCCACCACCTGCACTCCAAGGAAAACTTGTTTCTCTGACATTCCAAGTCAACCCAAGCCACTAGAGAGGCAAATTTCAAGAGCATCCCAAGGTCCATAGATTGGATGTTTGTCAAACATGCAAAGTACTGTGAAAACCAAGGAATAATCTTTATGAGGTCTGTGTTTATCTGACAGTCAATCAGCAAGACACTTGGCATTATCTGACATGTTGTGCATCTTGATCAAGGGTTAGAATCCTGTAAATCAGCAAAAGTGTTCAATTGTACAGTCTGCTAGCCCTGCCTCTGTGTGCTCCTGCACAGCTTTTTTCAGAGTTGTGCTGGAATTCAGCAGAAAGCTGGATGCCAATTTCAGCAGTAATATCATCTACATCACACACACAATCAAATGAAATATTTCTATGGAGTTCATCACACTTGGCCAGCAGGAGGAGGCTTGCTTCTATTCTTTTGTAAGATTAAGTAATGATCACATATTTTAAAGTGCAGTCTTATTATCTCTTTCCTCAGGCAAGGCAGTGATACTTCAGCTTTACCCTGGATAAACTGTTGAGGTGGTCTGTACTTCAAGTGTCTGCAGGAAATGTAAACCCAGTAAAGAGGACAATTTACTGCATTTAGCACATGGCAATACACACGGTAGGCTGAGCCCCTGAATTCCTCCTCTTACTTATTGGGACAATTTTGTATCAAAACAATTAGATCATAGGAAAGCATTTTCTTCTAAAATTAAACAAGGAGTTTAATTAAAATCAGAACAAATTTTCTAGAATAACAGCAGAACAACAGAGCATGGATGTCTGGACTGCAAATATATTTACCTATGTTTTCTGCTCAGTCAAAGCAGCATTTCCACAGCTATCACAAGAAGAGCTTTAACAAATGAAAAGCCTGATGTTAAATCACTTTTCCCTGGTAGAAGATGAAAAGAAAAAGTCTTCTTGTTTTAGTAAGGGGTAAGACCCAAGTGAAATGCTGAGGCCATGGTGAAACAGATATGAAAAATCCATTAGAAATCCTGATATGGAAATGCAGATCCATGCATCCACCAGCTGTAGTGAGATTTTAGGGAGAGGAGAGGATCTCAATGGTGCCATCATGGCAGTCTTTAGACTCAAGCACCTGAGTAACTGACAGGAAAGAAAGAAACCAGCACCTGTTCCCTAGCAAGGTGTGACATGAGACATAAGCACTGAGCACCAGGGAGCTGCAATCTGAAATGGAAATACACACAACAGCAACAACGGGAAGGTTTTTGGCTAAGCAGTTAATGCTGGGAGAAGGGTTTGAGGATTGCTAAGATGAGACCAGCTGTTCAGAGAACTTCTCTCTGAACCCAGAATAGCACAGGACTTGTCCTTACAGATGGCTAAGCTTCAAGGGACAGTAGCTGTGACAGGAACATCACTAATGAGGCCACATTTTTGGATTCAGAGCTCGTAGCTGGGAAAGGAGGAAATGTAGGTGCAAGAGAAGCAGCTCAGCAGTTGTAAGAGTCAGCAAGGCTCCCAGGATTTAGGGAATTGCTCTCCAAGCCTTTGGGTGAGATGTGGCCAAGGAGCTGTGCTGCTGAGACACAAGCCACTGGAGACAGTCCAGGATCTTTGTAGCTACCAGTCACACTGCAGGGCACAGAGAGTCCAGGAGTGTGCTCACCAGTTGCCATTTACAGAGCTCAGGACACTGTGCAGCCTTGACCTTTGCAGATTTGAAGTGATTACTTCAACTGGCTTTGGTTTGGAAAATACAAAATTAGTAAAACAGCTTTTACCCAGCTTTCTAAACTCCGGGTGCTTTTATTTAATGGCAAGAAAAATCAGAGGCTCAGTCTCAACTAAAGTCTCAGTGAATTTAACAGCTGAAAATGTGACAAAGGCTGGCTCATTGCCTTGCTCAATCACCTGCAGATGCACGAAGTGGAAGCAGTGGTGTCTGCCCATACAGACTCAGTGACTAAGTGCAGGTATTACTTGTACATGATTTTCTTTTCCCAGTATTGCAATTCTTCACCTGGAGCATCAAATACCAGAGCCATGATGTGTTAACACCACCTTTCCTGTGGGGCTGTGCTCTACCACTTCACAGAAGGCTTCCAAGAAGCTGTGTGCCTCCGGTGATTCAGACTGCTAGAGACACCCAAAAGGCAAAACTGAATGGAAACTGCTGTATTACTTCCAAATGGATCCATGCAATTTTTAAATCTACTTTCAAAAATGCACCAAACATACCCAGGGGAAATAAGCTAACAATGTGAATTGCTGCCTGAAATAATTATACAGATAGCTCAGGGCATTTAGAGTAGTGATGAAAGAGAAGAAACAAGAAAAAGCTATTACCAGGCTTCACAGCAATAATGTGATTTAGCAAATCCCGCACTTTCCATTCCACAACAAGAACTTTGACATTGCCTAGATTTATAAATACCATACTGTATGTATTGGTTTTCCCAGTTTAGGAGTCCCTGCTGAGAAGCTCAATATTACACTGCAAACACTCCTATAGCAGAGGGCTATCCACTGCGCTCATTTTGACATACCTGCAGATTTGTCATTCCATCCTTATTTCAATACACGGCTTTGTAAAAAGTGATTTTACTGCAAATAAGACCACCTGCTCATAAAAAGGCTTGCACATTCAAGTGCAGTGCTGAAAGACAGCTGTGCTTTGCCAGGGTGCCAGGCTAGATCAATTCTTGCTGAGGAGCAGCACAAAAATAGGTAATGGACTTCAGGATGCCTCCAAGCCAGAGCTATGAGCTGAGCTGTCTAAACACATAGCAAGCCTCAAAATCCTGACAAGCTTTCTCTTATTGAACTTATTGAAAGAGAATTTAAAGGGAACTCAGGCATAATTTCTGGGTGAGAACAGTTTGACAAAGCTCTGAAAAATAAGCCTTTGGAGTTCTTTAATATTATCTTTAAATTAATATTCATCTGATAGCAGTTAAACAATATAGTGGCAAGTTTTAACGTGCGCAATGAAATGGTATTTCACTACCCTCAAATAACCAGCAGGATGAGATATCAGAGGCATTAGCCCTGACTGTATTATTCTTCCACTGAAACTACACCTACAGTATTTCAGCATTACAACAATTTGCACTTGCATCATCTTTTCCCTTATTAAAAAACCCCAACACAACCTGACCAGTGTCTCTACAAGCAGCTCTTGCTCAATTTAAGTACTATATCCAAATAGATTTACGCTACACCCTCTTTTGTCATGAAAGTACTAAATTCCAGATGATGAGCATATGTGGGTGCCTGCTCCTGACTCTAAATCCTGTTTTAAACATATATTTCAAAGACACTTTCCTTTTGGTCAAGGTCAATGGGGAGGAAGCAGGAAAAACGGAATTGTTAAAACTGCACAGAAGGATTGAGAATACTCTGCACAAGGAGTTTGTTTCAATGCTAATTTTAGCAGGATTCAAATCTGTAACTTATTTGAATGTCTTAATTTATTAAGGGTTGAAATCTTGGAATCCATGAGAGCCAATCACCAAGTAGAAACTACAGTGTGAACACAAACAATAATAAATAACCTAGTTTGGAAGATGCCTGTAAACATTTCTAGTACTAAACCTGCTAAATTACACCTATAGTCACTTGTTTGTCTTATCTCACAAGCATGCCCTTTGTTTGCTACATATCATATCCCAGAATGTCCATTTCAATAGAAACCCAGGCTGTTTGGGATCCATGTGTCAGGGTCACAGCACACCTCCCCAGAAAACCAAAAAGAATAACAGGGACACAAATAATAAAAGAAGGAAATACAAGTTAACAGATAAAGGCAGAGGTGATCTTCAAAATTACCTAGGCTGTACCCAAATATCCTTACTTATTTATATTATGATGATTTTAATAACACAGTCTCCTCAGGAAAAAAAAAGTTTGGTAAGACAGTTCTAATCATATTATAAGCTCCTATTAGCAAAAATAATGCCAGTGCCATCACAATGGAATTCTTATGCAAAACCAAGAACTTTGCCAGGAAACACAGTTTCCAGATGGATATAGCTACTTGCAATTTACAGATAGGGAAACAGAGCCACTGAAAGCCAAAAGCTCCACCCTAAAGGCTTTGCCTCAAAGTTTGTGTTAGAAATTCAGCTGAGCAACTTGCCTACTGCTTCAAATGCTGATCATTGCTCTGCTTCCACCTTCTACTCCCCTTCTGCATTTCTAGTGTTTATTGAACTGCACACCCGCTGAACAGAGCACACCTGGGTTGAGACATGCATACAGTGTTAAACAAAATACAGCCAGGGCCTCTAAGGATCATCACTACACACACATTATCAGAGTGGCAATAGTCCCAAGGCTGGCTCTAGGATGGATGGGAAAGAATGACTGCAAGAGGGAAATGTTACTGAAATAAAGCTCTAATACTTCTATCTCAGAAAACTTATGCACAACCTCACCACTCTGGAGCACCTTTGTTATGAACATGTTTTTTTTTCTCCAGGTCAAACAAGAGTATCTGCAGAGATTAAGATATAAACACTAAAAAAGAACAAAAAAGGAACTGTAAGTAGAAAAATCCCTTTTCAGACAATACCAAAACAGCAAGTAAAGCAAGTACTAGAATGATAGAAATATTTTATTACGGTGGAGAAGAGCTTAGTGCTGTGATCTGGCAGATACTCTGACAGACAAACCTGAATTCTGATGAAAGAAATGGGCTCCTACAATTTGAATCTTGCCTTTGCTCCTGGACTGCTTGAAGCACCTTTTCCAAGCAGCATCCTCTTTAACCAATTTTCCATATTCAGAAAGGCTATTTGCAACTGATGGAAGGAATGCTGATCTCATGTTTTCATGGACAACAACTCCTTGGATTGTCTGAATCTCAGGGCGAGACACAACTTGCTTTACAAAATGCTGGAATTAAACACACCCCATAACACCCGTTACTTTGGCTTCATTTCAAGTGATCCTCCATGTCCTACCCAGCTGGCAGAGGATGAAGCCAAGCCAATGTTTAGGCAAGTCAAAGTAGCTATGGAAGGAAAATCTGGTTTGGAAAAAAGCTATGTCAAATAGGTCCAGAGGAGTGCCATGAAGACGATCAGGGGGCTGGAGAATTTTCTCCATGAGGACAGGCAGAGAGAGTTGGGGTTGCTTAGCCTAGAGAAGAGAAGGCTCCAGGCAGAGCCTGTAGCAGCCTGCCAGCACTTATGGGGGCCCACAGAGTAGATGGGGAGGGACTCTTTATCAGAGAGTGTGGTGATAGGATGAGGGCTAATAGTTTTAAACTCAAAGAAGGTAGATATAGATGAGATAGTAGAAAGAAATTCTTCACTGTGAGGACAGTGAGACACTGGATCAGGCTGCCCAGAGAAGCTGTGGATGCCCCATCCCTGGCAGTGTTCAAGGCTGGAGCTGAGTAACCTGGTCTCATGCAAGTTGTCCCTGGCCATGGCAGGGTATTGGAGCTAGATGCTCTTTAATGTCCCTTGCAAACCAAATCCTTCTGTGATTCAGTATCTGACTGTTTCCTTTCCATAATATGAGGTAGAGCCTAATTTTAGGTACTGTCTTCCTCAAACAGGATCTTTTTCAATGGCAACACAGTTCTTTTAATTTTGGTAATTACATCAAGATAACTGTTTATAGCCACCTCCTTGCTATATAATTACTTGTTGCCTTGCACAGCACTAGGTTTTAGTAAAGAAAGCCACATGGAAAACACAGTGTTTATCTTGTTGAACTCAGCAACACAACCACACTGCTTAAAAACAAATGCATTCACAAAAATGCTGCCATCTCTGAATTACCACACAAGTCCCACATCAGCACACAGCCTCCTTAATGTGAGAGCCTCATTAAACTTATCAACACACATATCTTTTCAGACTGATGAAACAGGAAGAGTTTTGAGACAGCAGCAGGCTTTGCTGTCCCCTAGCTATAATATGCTGAATTTGGGGATTCCCTTCAGAGTTGTTTCCCCTCTTAATGCTAATGGGCACAGCACAAAGACCATAGATTCTGCATTTATTCAGAAAAATTATTCTCCCATTGAGAAAAAAAAAAGGCAGTCCACGTAGCAATGTAGAGATACTTGTTCTCAGCAGAACTGCAAAACGACAAATCTTCAAATAAGCAAAAGAAGTCTGATTTTTCAAAAAAAACCACTTTAATTACTGTGTGGTTTGTTCAGTTTCCTTTTGAAGATGCCTAACATATGGTATGATTTACACAACACTGGCAGTGAGCTTGAGACAGAAGATTCAAATCTAGCTGCAGAAGCATGCAAAACTTAACAGTACTCATCAAGAGTGTCCTTCTCATCAGCTGAGGATGGCCATTTAAGTTTGCATGAATAATTCCTGTTGCTAAATATTGTTTAAATACTAAAAAATGTAACTTTAAAAAATTTTATATGTACAGCTTGTCCTTGTAGCTAGTGACACCAGAGCCACCAAAGGGCAGAGATCACTGGCTTCCTCAAGCAGGGCAGTCCCCTCCTTACAGGAGTGCACTTACACTCCTGCCTTCAACAATCTCAATTTAAAGAAAAAACACTCATATACAAAGGAAACAGCACTTTATAAGGTGCAGCCTTCAAAGTGTGCAGCACTCAGAGCCCAGCTGTGCCTCCCTCCCTCGAGGGTTTGTGCAGGTCCCTTCTGAGCCATGAGTCACTGGGCAGCCATCTCTCCCAGCAATGGCCAGCAGGCTGGGCAAAACCCCTCAGCTGCCTGGTTTATTTCTAGGGCACCAAGGAAAGAAGCTGCAAACAGGGCCATGTGATACAAAATACTTCAGCCTTCAATAAGAGCTCTCCTTTTCGTCTCTCCCAGTGCCCTGCACCTCCCAGCGCTGTGTGTTCGAATACAGCATTAGGTTAGTTCCTTCTCAGTAAAAAGCACCTTAAAAAACAGCAACAGAGGGTTTGTAAAACAAAGTTTGAAAAAAAAAAATGCCACAAGAGTTTAACTGAGAACCTCATGCTCAGTTCTCAGGAGTTCAGAGAACCCAGTGGTTTCTTTTTTGACAAAAGATAGTTCTAGTGGTGTAAGCTATCTGCACTCCTGTAGTGTTGGTGCAGCGCTTCTCAGGTCACAAGTAGGTCATAAACCTTCACTCAGCAGTTTGCAAAACAACTCTACTCAGAGTAAGATGTTTTTAGAAGATATTTGTACCTTCCTTAGTATGGAAAGAACTAAACAAAATCAGCACTGGAAAAATGATAATAATTCAAAAGCTTTGCCTCATTATTTTGATTGCAAATGATAACTACTGTGGCAGCACTCCACAATGCATTTGTGATTCATTTTTTCCCCAAAGAGGTTAGGCAATTCTCAGATTTTTTCCAAGAAGTTTAGAAGGCCATAAAAAACCCTTGGTCTAGATGGCCTCACTATCAAGGCTGGTTGTCTGAAAATGTCACTTGCAGATTCTCACCAGGCTGATGCTGGGGACCCTGAACTAGAGGAGGAAAATTGAGATCACAGATTTGCACTCATGTTGGGTTTAGAACCAACCCTATAAACGATACAGAAAGGAATTGTTTATTCTGTGTTCAAAGCATCAAGAGGTTTAATAAATACATTAAGTATTCAAAATTATAAAAGATTCAAAGAACATGAGGAAAGGGATTTATGATTTACATTTTAACATAGTACCACCATTTTCATATTTTGGCTGTATTTACATTACTAGACACAGGGTGGAAGAGGAAAAGTCCTGGTTCAATTCCTGTTACCCAGAGGGAATCTAAGAGCAGACTGCTTGCTGGGATGCTCCCCTGCACACAAAGGCCTGACAAGGACATAGGCAGAAATACTTGAGCAGTTCCTTCCTGTGACCCATCCACCCAACACAGCCACATGCACAGAGCAGCAGCAAGGCAGGAGCTGGCTGTCTACCACAAGGCAGCACAGCAACACAAACCTCATTTTTGATTCAAGATCCTAAATGCACTTAAAATGGAATCTGGGCAGTGTTTAGGAGCCAAGCTGAGGAGCACATCCCCGGAATTTCTGTGCAGTCTTTCACACACTCAGAATTTGTGGGTGTCCAAGCGATACCATTCAAGTTGTGCTGCCCACACCCAGCTTTGTTCAAAGCCTGCTGCCCACTTCAGCCCCAGCCCTGTTCTGATTTGGGACTCCCCAGTTTGGGAGTCTCAGCATGCTCTAACCCAGAGCACATCTCAAACAACATGACACACTCCAGTCTCAGGGAGGATTTCCTGCTGCAAACGTCACCCTTCCCTTCAAATTCATTCACTGCATTGCAAATAAACCATTAAAGTCAGTATTTAAAGCACTCAGCAGGACTCAATTTTCCAACCAGACTGAAGGAACCCAGACATATTCTGTCTTTTCCTCTCCCAGCAGACTCCTGCAATCCTGAAACTGCAGGGGGAGGATGTACTTTCTCCCCCAGCTGAAGCTATGCCACTTCACCCAGACCAGGAATGAAAGCATCATTATGCCCAAAGACAAAGGCCCTCAGCTTTTACTGGGAAGATAACTGGGCTTTGATTCCTTCTGCTTGTATCAGACGTCATAGCTTCTTCCTGTTAAGCACAAAATCCTTGGATTCTGATGCTGGACTGTCTGAGTGACCAGGCAGCAGTGAATAAGTAAATGGTCTCCTTGAATCTCAAATCTGTTTCTCCAGGAGAAATAGAAGAACACCCATTTCAGTCTACTGGAGCCTCATGAGCAGAGCAGTTTCAGGGGCAGTACAAGACAAGAACCTGATAACCACAAACTGACAAAAGAAACGAGCATTTGTTTTACTCATGTCCTTTTGCAGCCACAAGCTGCTTTCTTGTGTATTGGCATTTCACCTCATGCTAGCCAGCCCTAGAAATCACTTTTCTTTCTCCTTGGGAAGGCAAAGGAACAATATGAGTATTGCTTGCATCAATAGAACAACCGGCAACATTAACTGAGGCTGTATGTAGAAATTTATTTTTGTCATCCCAATTGTCTCCTAGTGAAAACAAACCCATTTTTATTTCTGGTATGAACTGATTGGACTAAAAATTGCTGCACCTGAAAATTTTGAAACATCCTATAAAAAGCCACTAGGAAATTCAAACATTTTCAAAATAAATAAAGGATGGCTACACTCATCCATAATGTTCCTCCTTCCCTGCTGCCATGGGAATTGCACTGAACAGGGAATATGCCATTTGCAGCTCAATTTCCCACCACAAGGGTCCTTATCTACAGCACGCTGAGAGGCTGAGATCCAGAAAAAAAAAAAAAAAAAAGTAGGTTTACAGAAATAAAATAAAATCTCATCTGACCTGTTCTTTTTAATAGGAGGCTGGACAAGAAGAGAAGAACCCAATCAAATACCATTTCTTATGCAGCCTCAAAGAAAGACAATTAGTCCATAACAGGTGTGGCATTACCATCCTTCTTGTGATATCCAACAATACAATTATGATCAACTGTACAACTGCTTCAGATTTGTTCGTGTCTTATTGCCTAGCCAAGCCAAAGCTGACATTATTTCTGAAGATGTGTGCTTTGTTATACAAAGAATATTAATTGCTTCCTTTGTGAAAATACTTTATTAAATTAATTAACCAAGCTGTCTTCTCAGTCTGTAATACACTACTAATTCTAAAATTACTGATCTTTGCATTTGGAAGTCATTGTTTGGCATCAAACTGTTTTTTGCAATTCACATACACTAGCAGGCTTTATAAACTCAAGGACTCCGCTAAGAGACTACAAAATGAAAATATTCCTAAGTAAGCTCAGAAATTACCATTATGCATGGTCATCTTGACCCCAGGCAAGGAAGGCATAAGAAGTCAATCAACTATTGACAGCACAAATCCCAAGTGATCTAACTATGAAAAAATTCTCCTTTCTCTTGTCCAGCCAACACCGACCTATTTACTAACCAGGTTAGCAGCCAGGGCCTTCATTTTACCCTCCAAGCTCTACCTCACAGGCACATATATAAAACCTCACAGCATTCACTAACTAACACTGATTTTGTATTCCTTTCTCACATTCTAATTTGGAAACCTCTCCTCTTAGAGTCTTCAAGATCTGCACAAACCAAAAGTAATCATTGCCAATTGTCAGGGAAGCTGTTGTATAAGAGAAAAGCTTCCTGAGCTCCCACAGATGATACTGAGTGAGAAAGCCTGTTAAGGTAACACTACCAGCATTCCTAACAATTTACATAATCACAACCAAAAAAGGAACCCTGACTCTAGAGTAATTCAGGAACAGTAAAACTCAAATATGCATTATATCATTCAGGAAGTGGACAGGTTAAATCAATCACACATTTCAAGAAAGAAAACTGCTGATAAAATCATGACTGGAACAGACATACAAGGCAAAGTTTACGTTCGGTGGTGTTCTGCATATGCAATATTTCATTTATACTACAAGGTAATTAATACAAGACTCCCAGAGTTTCTCTCCTTCTCCTGCCTCTTCTAAATTTCTGTCTTTACCCTCCCTTCTTTCCATGCTTCCTTCATTTCTCTGCACATGTCCTTTCCATAAACAATGACAGATTGCCACACTGGTGGAATTAAGGCCTTTCTTAATGTAATTTCTTCCTACCTTAATTTTGTCAGTGTAGAAATTTGTATGGTGATTGTAGGACCCCAAGTGGCGCTGGCCTTAATTTCCACAAGATGCACAGGTTTCTTTCTCTTTAAGAAAAAGATTTCACCAGAACTATACAAATCTTTTCTTTTGAGAATAAACACCTCCAAGTCTTCCCAGGATACACATTGAAGCCCCAAGTGCAAAATTGCAAATATGACATCAAGAGGTAAAGTGATGAAAAAGGCATGCATCAAAACATACCTGTTGTTCAAAGATAACAGACAATACAAGATGAGAATTTCTACTGTCCCAGCTCAACAGAAGCTCTCACCTGCTGTGAACTGGTGTGGAAGAGCCTCTCCCCAGTGGTAGGGATGGGCATGGACCCTCCATTAGTGCCTGGGCAGCAAAAAGGACAGAAGTCATCTACCTTCAGGGCACTCATTCTGACCTGCTCATGCGCTGCCAAGCGGCCACTGTACCTGCACCTACCAAAAAAAGAAAGGACAGAGATTGCAGTACCAAAAGGCCAAATTGCCCTGAAAGCAGAAACTTGAACCCAACTCAGCAGGAGAAAACTTCAGTTTCTGTAATTCATTATTTCTCATTGTTCTCCACGTAGCAAGTCAACTTTTTTCTAGTTGATGTTACATTGAATTTGGGCAAGATACGTACTTTTATATATAGATTAAACATCTACACATATAGTTCACTCATCACTGGAAGAGGGAAAGCAGTAAGTATTTCAGCAGTTAAGAACCACCCAACAGCCAAAGCCCTCTTTTTCTAGGCATAACAACTGTTATTTTAGCTACATATAAACACAGAACTAAGAATTCTTTCCAGCATTCATAAATAGATTATTATAACACTTAACTTCAGGTCAATGCTGCTGCTCCTTATTGGAATGACAGTGGAGGCACAACCAACACCAAAGAAGGCTTCAGGCATCTGCCCATTCAGAGTAACACCATACTACTCCAGAAAGCTTCAAATGTCCACAGCTCTTTCTTGTTCTTTAGCCCAACATTTTATCCCCTCCTGTTGATGCACTGCACCTGTGTGCCCTCTGTTCCCTTTGGTGGTTGGTCAGTGCCCCTGGGCACTCCATGGCTCGTTCCCTTCAATTGCAGTCACCTGTCCTGCACAGCTGTAGCTCATCAGGGATGAGGCTCAGCCCAGCCCCACTCCCAAACACCACAAACTGTGTGCCTACAACAGTTTCTGTCTTTTTTCTCCAAACAGAGGACAGTAAGGGATGTGACTTGCAGACAAAATTCCTGACTTATGGCGTGCTGACTAGAAGGGACTACACTGCCAGCAGGACAACTTTTCACAATTACAGTGTTTACTTGCCTCACTGAGACCAGAAGTCCATGTTCTGAATGCATGAAAAAAAGCTATGGACAGTTCAGATACAAGACATAACACATGTAGAGCATGTTCAAGCTGAGTGTCTCCTTTATGTAAAAGACAGATGACACATACTCTAATTAATGGTTAGTCAAGGAGTATAATGACTAGAGGCCAAACATGAGAGATGGTAATCTTGATTACAGGTTGGTCAGAGAGATCAAAGTAATAAATTGGCTCAGTGTTCCTAGAAAAACCTTTGTGAACTCTTGATGAGATGATTACTATGTCCTGAATTCCTTTTCCATCACTTGAGACCTTTTCTTCCCTTAAACAGCCCACGCAATGCAGACACTTGCTTCTTGTCCTCTGCTCTGACCAGTGCTGAAGCACCAATGAAGTGGAATGAAATGTTACACAGTGAAGATTAGCTTTGACCCATTAAACCCAATGAGGGTTTTAACCTTTCCTGGCCTTCCCTATCTGTACTCACTGAACTCCTCACTGAGTGTGAGCCACAACTCCTTGCCCCTAAGCTTCTCCTTTCAGCCCAGGCATTGCCCCTTCACAGCCTCCTCCTGTGCTAGACCAGCAGTATCCCCCACACGCCTGGAGCCAGCTCTTTCAGGATCCTATCCACACAGATCTCCTCCAGAGCTTACCTGAACTGCCCTAGGCCATCCTTTCCTACCTCAGTCCAGCTCCTCAGCAGTTTCCCTCACACCTCCAAACACCACCACATCCCTCACAGTGTGCTAACACGCCCCCAACCCTTGTCCAAGAGCACAGAGTTGAGCTATGCTTCAGGCTCAGAAGGGAACCCTCTGCCCTCCCCACCCTCCTCTCCCACCCATGGTCCTCACACAGCCCCCATCACCCTGTCCCTGCACACCTCAGGCCTTGTCACACCCAGCCACACTTCAATGCTTTTGACAATCCAACTCTAATGCCCTTGGACCACAATCCTCTTTATTCCTCTCCCCCAAACAAAGTGCCCTTCCCTTCCCTCTTTCTCCTCTTTCTCCAACCAGCTTCTGCAAAGCCCCAGAGGTCCCCAACTCACTGTAACATCACAAGTGACTCCATCCATTTTCCTGCTCCCCTTGCTGTGAGGATCATGCCCCTGTTCTCTTGCCTCCACAGCCATGGCTCACATCCAGCATCCTGCACCCCCAACAGCTGGCTCCACAGCTGGTTTCCATCCCAGCCACTGCCCTGCCTTCCCTGCCCTACCTGCCAGGAAGTGGGGGGAGAAAGGAGGGAAGAAGGGAACAGTAATGATCTTCCCAGAAATGGATCTACAAACCTCTCATGAAGAATGACCTCTGATTACCCTGGATTTTGAGGTCACCGAGCTGAACTTCTGGGTTATGGCTTCCTGAAGCAGGCCTGAATAGATACTTCTATCAGATAATGGGAAACATTGTGTTGTCTTAATATCAACCACTCCACCATACAGATAATTTTCTCAGTTAAACAGAGAAACAGGGGATTGAAAACCTGTTACTATCTTGTTTTGTTGCAATGGTATGAACTACCTGTCTTCTCATCATTACAGACAGCAGTTGCTTAAGGATGCTCAGAAAATGAGTGCTTAATGTAAAAAGAAAAATAAATAGCTAGCAATAGTTATTTAAAAGAAATACAGTGCAATAGTTCCCCCTACTGACAGCACAAAATCACGTTGCTAATCAATGCTATTTCCTGGGTGGTCTTCAAATTACTAATTCACTGTCCTGACGTGATCCACACAAGCTAACCAGCCTCCTATGCTTGCTGAACCCTAAACGACAGAGGGCAGGTCTGAGCAGAGACCCAGTCTTAAGCTGCACCAGGGGATGTTCAGGTTGAACATTAGGAAGAATTTTTTCATGGAAAGGGTGGCTAAGCATTGGAATGGACTGCCCAGGGAAGTAGTGGAGCCACCACACCTGGAGGTGTTGAATAAACAAATTGACTGTGGGTCTTACGTTGATACGGTGATGCTTAGCCAAATGTTAGACTCGATGTTCTTGGAGGTGTGGTCCAACCTCTGTGATTCTAAGTCACAAGAGTTTGGAGAGTTTGTTCCGAGGCCCAACTCGTCCAAGAGCCGCCCTTTGCCTTTTCACTGAGCAGAGCTCGGGCCGTGGGGACACCGGTGCCTCCAGGGCTTTTGGGATGCCATCGGTACCCCCAGCGCGGCGGTACCCAGCCCTCTGCGCCGACAGTACGAAAGGGAAAGATTTCGGTACTTTTCAGCCTCCTGAGGGCAAGCAACGCCCTGCAGGCTCTGAGCTTCGCCCAGCTCCCTGTGGGGACGGGGGCTGCTGCGAGAGGCAGCGGGCAGGGCCGTGCCGCGGGGCTGACGCACAGGAAGGCGCCGCTGCTGCCGCGGGCCGGGGGCGGGCGCGGCCGCTTAAAGCCCGCGGGGAGGGACCGGGGCACGGCGGCGACAGCGGAGATCGGCCCGAGCCGGCACAGGCAAGAGCGGCGGGGCGCGGGGGACAGCGCTCCGAGAGGGACGGGACGGGATGAGATGGGACGGGACGGGATGAGATAGGACGGGATGGGGCGCGCACCGACCCCCGGCACGGGCAGGGTGGATGGAGCGGGCTCCAGGGCAAAGCCGGCAGCCGGGAGAGCGCCGGGGCAGCCGGAAATGGGGCTGGTCTGCGGCTGGACACGGCTCCGTCCCCGCAGCACCCGCTCCCTGCCGGCCGCCTTACAGTGACAGGGTGCTCAGGACGGGACAGCTTGCACCAGAGACCAGGATGCTCAGAGCCCCATCCAACCTGGCCTCGAGCACCTCCTGGGATGGGGACTCCATATCTCTGGCCAGCCCGTTCCTGCCCTCACAGTAAAGGATTTTTTAAAATGCCTAATCGCAACCTACTCTCTTTCATTTTGAGCCCATTCCCCCTGTCCTCTCTTGTAGACAGTGTTGCCCCATCTTTCCTGAAAACTTTCTTTCGGTTCCCTTCAGGGGGCACTCACGATGAGCTACAACTGCCCCACCTTCCCAGCTGTCCCTGCAAAACCTTTTGTGCAAAGGGAACATGGGTTGTACGAGCACGTCACAAAAATCCCAGGGACAAACGTTACCTGTGTGCTTTGCAACAGTTTATGCATGTGAGCATCCCTGCAACTTTCATGGCAGGCCTAAGGAGGCTGCAGGCTGGACAAAATCTTGCTTTTTTTTCTTTACTTTTTTTAAGCTTTGGATAAAAATATTAAATTTACTCACTAATCTTCTTAGGATATCATAATCACCAGAATTCACTAGCATTTACAATAAAAACTCCCACTGAAAGTGAACAGACTTTAAAATCGGTTGTTTTTTTTTCCTGAGTGTGATTTCAGAAAAAAAAGTTACAGTCAGACTCAGTGATCCTGGAGGTCCCTTCCAAACCTTAGCAATTCTCTGATTTTATTCTATAAATTTTTAATGCATTCTGATTTGATTCCTTGTGTGTATCACCAGAAATAATAATATAGGATTCTTTCTAACTGTCAATACAGCAACACAGACAGTGAAACACTCCTGTGCCTAACTCCTCCTCAGCAATTTAAAAAAACAAATAAATATTCAGGCAATATTTTTTTCCTCTCAGAATGGAAGTAATAAAGAGGAAGGGAAAGTGACTGGGCACATTTCCACTGACGTTATATACAGTGTTCTCCATACCACACACAGAATCATCCTATCAGCCTTCCTTGAGAAACTAAAACCTGTCACTTTTACTTTTGCATGAGTAAGTGCTCAGGACTCCATTAAACCTTCAGATACTACTTTTTTTTTTTTTTCCTGACTTTAAAAATGCAAAATGAAAGACTACAGCATTAAGATATGATATCCTTATTTGAAACTGTTGACATTCTGAAACTACAATTCAGAACTGGAAATAGAAAAGCTGCACATGAAAAGGTCAGCTTTCTACAAAAATGTCCATTTTGATGAAAACTTGTCTTTTTCTTCAGGAAAAGTTTCTATCAAAAGTGTTCAGATCTATAGTTTGTTGGCCCACTTCAGTCTTTAGCCCTGAATGTATTTTGTGTCTTTTGTTAAGAGGAAATGGAAGAACACCTATGCTGTGGGATCAGGGTGTTGGCAGAGCCCACTGATCTCAGCCCTAGGACTGACATCCCAGGGCACATCAAATATAATTCTATGGCAGTTTAAAGTATAGATTTACTAGATTTAGGTTGTAAAGCAGTACTCTTCTAACAGAAAATGTGGGGCTTTAGGAACAGCACAGTGACACGCAACCATGATGACTTCAGGAAAAATTTGAGTGGTATGAATTCACCAAGAAGAGAGAAAAATCATTGCTTTCCACTACCCTTCAATAAGAATAGTTCTACCTGGGTTTGAAGAGTACAATCCTAAACTTCTTCTCTTGATGAGAGATGGTGTGTAAATTTTGCCAGTTTATAAGCCTCATAAAGTATCTCAAAAAATTTACATAAAGGAAGGGAATTGACAGACGTGCCCATTCAAGTGTAAGAGACAAAACTTCTTCAATGGCCTTGCTCACTTTTCTCCCTCTTCCCTTTAACTAACTAAATTTACTCAAGTACCACCTGTTTTGATAGACAGAATAAAATGTCAAAGTATGTAAGAGCAACAAGGAAAATAACCAATTTATGCAGTTTAGATTAGTAATTCATGTTCATTTTTCAGTTGCAAACATGTTTAATTCCTTTCTTTTGTAGTATGTCCCAATGGAGTCAAGTTCAACAACTGGAAATAAAGTTTTTGGAGCAGGTGGACCAGTTCTATGATGATAACTTCCCCATGGAAATCCGGCACCTGCTAGCACAATGGATAGAAAGCCAGGACTGGTAGGATTTCATCCATTCTGTCTCCTCTTGTTTCAATCACCAACAATTCTTTTGTTTGCTGGAAGGCTTTAGGGTGCTCATTTACAAACTGTGCAGGTATCTACACTCCAGTAATACTATTTCACTAGTTAATGGATTTAGCCATTTCAACTTAGGGACTATTGGGAGGTGAAGATTCACATTGGAACTTACTCCTAAACAAAATCCAATTAAAAATTATTTTAAAAGAATACAACTTAATTTTTAATGGAACTGTTATACACTTACCTCTTGCAGCAGTGAATAATAAAATTATTCACTTGTCCAGAATTGACCTTAAAGTTGGATAATTCTGGGGAACAAGCCAGCTGTTTACAGGAACTGTTCTCTAGGAGGTCCATTTATGTCCAAATTTGGATTCAATTCACTTGAGCGTTATCTTAAGAAGATTCAAAACTAAATGCAAAGAAAAAAAAATTATTAGTCATACCAGAAAGAGACATCTCAATTTTTCAAGCTAACTCCACAGGACTATTGGAGGACTACTGTGCAGGGGGGGAAAAAAACTGCTAAGGAATAGAATCTTTCTTTATGGTTTATAGCTCCGTCTTTATGGGTCTGTGGCGACATGGGTAACATTAAAATCTCCTTTTTGCCAGATGTGCAGTTAGCAGGCATATCTCAAACAGGCACCTGCTGTTTGTGAGGAAAGGAGAGAGGCTATCCCAAGGACAAGGATGCCATGCTGTCCATACTTTTTCCTCCTCAGTTTTCTCACTAATGCCATTGCCCTGCACATACCAAGCTGTACCACAAACAGCAGAGCCAGTAAAGCCTGGCTTTGTCTGTGTCCTGTGTCCCCTACATACCCTTGACCAGTAGCCTCAGAGTCCTCCTGTATCTCCAAATAGTTTGGCTAGGGGAAGGCTCAGCTGGTGCCTGGTGTGAAGAGATGTTATCTTCTGCCTGACCATCTGGCTGTTGCCTCCTGGAGCAAGTAATTGCTGCTGTTTCCCTCAGTGGAGGCGCTAATTTGGATTCCTTTCTTCTACCAACCTGCCAGATTGCCATGAAATTTGTAAGAATTCTATCTTTTGGACTTCAAGCCTGTTGCCAACTTTGTCTGAAACTGGGCAGCAAATTCAGGAATCATATCTGACTGAATGAGAGGGACAGTTTGCATAAGCCCCATTTCCTCTGACAAGTGAGCTGGAAGTATTTAAATATTCACTGGACCAGACACTTGAAAATCCTGGTTGTCTCCTCTGGCTGACTCTACTGTCTGTGCAAATACCTCACCCTCTTTTTATGCATATCTGTAGGAATATTAAAAAAAAAACCCCACAAAATCATAAAAATCATTATTCACAAGCTCTAACTATATGCAAGTCACCATATACTTAAAGTCTCTTTTTTTGCTGCCTAGATTTCTGAGTAGATTATAATTTTCTGTACTGCTAGATTGACACATCATACAGCATTTTAAATGTGCATTGTTGTTGCTGTTCATTGACTCTTTAGGGAGGCTGCAGCCAACAATGAAGCAATGGCAATGATCCTTTTGCAGAATTTGATAATACAGGTGGACGAACAGCTGGACCGGGTTTCACAGGAGAAGAATCTGCTCTTGATCCACAACCTGAAAAGAGTCAGGAAGCTGCTGCAGGTGGGTCATTGTTCCCAATGCCAAACTGCACTGCACACTCACTGCTCTCTGGAGGCACTGCTCGAGCTCTCTGGAGTGCAGTTTGTTCCAGTGCCCAGCTCAGAGCTGCCCCGATTGCTGCAGACTCTGAGCAGCTCTGGGAAAACTGAGCCTTCAGCAAGATAATTCAAAATAACAATTCCACTGTCTTTCTGTGGAACAGTAATTCCTGTTTCAATGCATGCAGCTTGGATACAAATGCTGTGACTTCTTAGCTCTGTGCATATCTGTGTTTCACTGAGCTCTTACAAATAACCCTGTACAGTGCTTATAGATGCTCATGTTTATTACAAATGTAATTACCACCTCTCAGAGACACCTACAGATATTTAACTGTGGAATAAAATACATGCTTGGGGCTTAAGGCAGCACCAAGAAAAAGGAACCTCTGTAAATCATTAGCATGCTTGCTGTTTTATGCTTTTCTGGGATTATTTGTTATGAATTACTTAAAGGATTTACCGTTAGGCTTCTGCAAAATGATATTTATTTTGATTGGCTGAGTGTTTCTCTAATAATTGTTTATCTAAGGCAAGAATTCTCAGAGTTCCACTTCATTAGTCACCTACTTCCTGACATCTATCTGTCTTCTGCATAAAGCAGATATGCCATGGAGTTCAATGAAAATGTGGGGGTTTTTCTCTTCTTTGATGGTGTTTTCCATAAGTACTTAAATGATAATTACATTGCTTGCCAAACATTTTCTTTATTTGAGACATATGTACATACAGACACACTGGCCTGGAAAGTCTTAGCATGATTTCATCAATTACTTTGTTCTCTCCATGGCTGTGTCTTTCTACTCTTTATCCCTAACGGTGGCCTCTTAAAAATATGACACTATTTCCATTGCTGCCACTTTTTCATCCTATGCTATGCAAGCAGCCTCCTGTAATTTAAAAATAAGGTCACTGTTTGTTTCTTTTCTGGTTTTTGGAGCAGCACTTTTCATAATTTCAGTACTCTTCAAACACCAGATTTACTCAACTGCAGAAATCCTGTTGTTTCTGTAAAGATCTTGGCACATTTTACCACAAAGCTGTATCACCTTATAAAGGATTCTTCCACGGGGGCAGATCCATGGAAAGAGCATTTCAGGCCAAGCAGTTACACTACTGTATTCCTGCCTTAAAAGACAATGCATTTATGATTGTACCATCACGATGTGCACAGGCAGAAGGACTAGAACATATTTACATACAAGCTCTACAAAATTAAAGCCTCTCAATGTTGTTCCTTCTGCTCTCTACCCCATTTATTTTGTTCTAAATTTTTTATCAAATCTTGAAGCATCAGCTCTGCGTGCTCTGCCAAATTGGGCACATCAAGCCAAGCAATCAGGCCTTGGGTGAACTCATTTGAGTTCATGTAATAATCAGTATGAACATAGCCTGAATAAAAACCCTTCTTTGAAGTCCTGTCATGTTTGGAAATTATATAATTATGTGCTTCAGGAAGAGCACAAACCAAAGGAGGGTCATTCCAGAAAGGCAAGAGGAGGGGAGTTTCAAGTGATTTGTGATTAAATGGTTTCTCAGGTGCTAGGGTCTGAGTCACAATTCCAGAGCAAGCCAAAATGCTCAGGCATCCCCATTACAGCTGAAGAGTGTTATCAACTCCTTGAGACCACATGTGTGATATTGCAATTATTTCTACTGCTTATAAAACAGGATCAGAATCTTGAATATTGCAGTAGAATGTTTCTAGGTGAGAAAAAAACCCCAAAACAGCAGCTCTCCCCATCACTAGTAATGTTGACCTTTCTTCATTGCATTAAGACAGCACATAACCTGAATTTAGACAAAAAAAGCTATCCATTCACTTTCAAAATACACATGTAAACCACCAAAAACTGGATGGCACTTTCACTGTTGGAGCTTTTCCTGATCTTGAACACTATCACCCACAGTCTATATTCTGATCTCCAAAATAATTAGAATAGCCTGGAGTAGGACCAGGTTCTTGCAAAGCTTGATAACAACCTATTATTGGATAAGAAAAATAATTTATACTGTCTTAAGAAATCTGTGACACCAGAATTTTTGACTTTTGTGTAAACCACTGTGTTACTACTTATAAGGTATAGGACATGGAGGATAAATGCATTTTCAGCCAAGGTATGGGCTGCATGTTCTGTAGAGCTGCACAGGTAGTCTCCTGCTGCGGCTGTTAAAATTATTTCTTCACTGATTAGGTAAGTAGATCAGTAAAGAAATGCTACAGTAGCTGAAATCAGCTGACAGCCTCTCCTTGTTATCAACTGTCAAGTGTTATTAATGGACTGAATATGACACATAGCATTGACAGTATGTTCTGTAATGTCCTTAACTTTGAGTATACAAATTATCTAATTATGGGTCTAATCTTTTGTTAATGCATGGCTGGTTGCATTTTATTGCTGAATATGTGAGAAGATTGGAAACGGGCGTTTGGCTTCCCAGCCACAGCTGGAAGCCCTTGCAGATACCTAACTCTTGCAATTTGAGCTAGTTTGTGACAGCTTTGTGAGACAGCACCAGAAAAATGTGACTGATGTACAGAGCAGGATGCCACGGTCCTCTTTGTCCCAGCACACCACCTGGGAACAGGAGGCTGGAATGCTACACTCTGAAACTAATGAGATTTTTCAGCGACTGATGAAAGAAAGACTCTGTTCCTAAATAGGAGAGAGGAAGTTGCTTCTGTAAACATCTTTTCCTATCTGGTGACTCTGTGAACAGAGTTGGTTTGACTTTCTCTGAAGGTTAGTTACCATGAGCCCACCTTTATCTCTGCTTCGCTCTCTAGTGCAAGCACTTCTTTGAAATTTCACAGTTCCCTCCTCTTCCTTCCCCTCCCAACCACACACAGATGCACAGACCCTTGTGCATGGTGCACACACACAAGGCTGTCCAACCACAATACAAGATCTGAGTGCAATGTTTGTTCATTGCTTTGAGCCAAATTGTGTTACCCTATTGAGTAACACTTGACAAAATAGATAATGCTGGAAACCAGCACTTATCACTGTGTACACAGCGAAGTGTGTTGAGCTGTGGGAAAGGCTATGACAATAGCAACAATAAAGAAAAATTCAATTAGAGAACACACAAAAGCTATTCAAAAGCAACCTGCAGTTCTTGACAAAACACAAAAAGAGAGACTAACATTTAATCAGAAATACAACTGGATGGTTAGTGAAAGGCAGTCTTAGAAGAGGAAGCAATGCACACCTCATAAGTGGCCTCTGCAGCTGTTTTCTAGACAGACAAGGACTCCTTAGGATCAAGATTCCTGGTGCTGTTCCTGAGTCTGGAGAGCGTTATTTCTAGGAGCCTCCAGTACCACAGCTAAGCACACCTCACCTAAAAGATTTCCCTGAGATTTTTGTTATCAAATTGAGAAAATCTTCAATTCTGACTGTTTACTGAAACATCTTTCATAAATATTTTAGTTGTTCTGTGAAAATAAGAATAGAAGTAGTGAAAGAAGAGAGATTTTGCCTGCCTCAGTTGCAATACAAAGTTTTAGGCCACCTTGGGGGTGGTGAAGGGCAAGGAGCAGAAGTCCAAGCAGGAAGGTGGGTCTGCCTGGCAGCCCTGCTTTTAGATCACAGGGACCATCCCTATTCTCTCAACATTAGAGAAATAACTATGGAGTGTGGCATTCCTGCTTAGACTGCTTACATTTCCAAAATTATCTGCAGGCAAAAAGAAACACTGAACAGTGTTTCAGGAAATATGTAATTTGAAAAAGTTATAAGCACTTGAAAATAGTGTTAAGAAACTTAGCTAAGCAGCTGTGGTCACCGCTAGCTCTCTGTAATTTGCTTCTCTATTTCTGACTTTCATGTAAAATCTCTTCTTGACATTAATCTAGTATAAATGCACATACTGTATTAAAATCAGGGTCAGCATTTTAGGTTAAAATCCTTCATATTTGCTTCCTACATTATTATTACTTCTCAAGTCAGTAAATTGGATTCATTTTTATAGCAGGGCAGCCTTTTGTTGCTGTGCTCTTCAGTGGGAGACAGAACAGCACAGCTCCTTTTTAAGGTTTAATTCTCTGTCCGTCTTCCTAGAGAGCTCCTGCTCCCCCCCAGCAGCAGTCTTGGAAAGGGAAGAGGGAGAAAATGTTCAGAGGCAGTGGGGGAAAGAGCAGGGAAACCATGCTTTCTCCTTAAAATCTAGATGGAGAAAAGCAAAGCAGATTACTCACAAGGAGGTGGTTTGTGCTGTTGTTATGACAACAAAATGTAAAGGGCAGATGTTAAGCTTGGAAGAGCTGCCTGGCACTTCTAGGAACCAAATTGCAGATGTAGGAGTCTGCATGACCTTGGCCTATGGACAATTTCATCCCAGTTTTCAGAAGGAATGTTTGTATGTGACAGCATACACCTGTCCCTGATGTAACCCCCAGTGGATTTAGTGCTCAGAGACTCTCATGGAAGACAGGCACTGTCCACATTCCTGATTCACATGCCCAGATCCTGGGTTGGGAGAGAGCAGGCAGGCTGCAGTGCAGCCAGGGAGCCAAGGGCAGCCTGGGAATCAGAGATGTGCACTGTGCCCCACCCCTCCATTTAGGAATGGTGCTGCTGGCAACTGCCTGTTCAGCTCTGGGATGTCCTTCCCCACACACACTCCAAGCTGGAAAGCTGGAGCACTCCTCCTGCTAGACAAGAATGAGCTCCATGGAATGCAGCCTGGCCCAAGTGTGGGTTCAGGTGAGCTCTCAGGAGGAGCCTCTGTCTGTGCTGTGCTCTGTGACAGGTGCAGGACAACCCCATCAGGACAAAAGCAGAAATTCCCAGAATCATCCTACTCATAACTGAAGCCCTTATTTATGCTCTAGTCTCAAGATAACTTCTGAAAGCAATCCCTTCTCATTAATGGCAACATGCATCTGTGTCAATTCTCTATTTATGGTATTCAGGGTGAAATCTGATTACATAAATTTTCCTTTATAGAAGTGAAATAACAGATTTCAGGAATAAGAAGGGCTGCTCTGCTCATTTACCATTGAAGCCTGAGTTAATGAGTATACTGTGTGCTCTGGGGAACAATTTGCTCTAAATTATGTATATTCATGAAATTCATTTAATTCTCACAGCAGATTCTCCAGTATTGGTGAACTTTATCAACTCCCCAGCCCTGCTAGAGCCTAGAGATGAGGGGAGGGAGGGTAATGGGATTATGCCTGGATGAACAGGTCCGTGGGCACACAGACCATTAACACCTTAGGGTCTGTTTACAAAGGGAGAGGTCAGGCAGAAGCACCAGATCTGCTGATTCATACCAACCAGTTATATAAAATCAAGCTTTTGGAAATTATAGTAAGTAGCTGGGAAATAGTTTTTTAGCTACATAACTTTATCCTACACAGCTCTGGCTGTTTTTATGGAAAGGTCTGAAATAGCTTCTGAAAATATCTTCTGTCATCTAAAACAACATATATAAGGCACTTTTTTCCACGAATACATCTTTACATGATGCTGCTTAAAACAGTAACCCAGCAGTGCATTCCTGATTCTGTGTCATGTTCCTGGTTATACTGCCCAATTTGTTTCCATCTGCAATGGGCACTGAACATCCCTGTGCTTCTCCAGATAGAACTAAGTGAACAAATAAAGGTTCTTTTGTTCAAGTGACAGTTTACAAAAGCCTCTGTACCAGAAAAGAACATGCATGAGGAATGCAAGGAACAATCCTAAGATTATTCATTTCAGTACGTCAAAGAAAGTGGACAAAATAGCATTAGATGTGAAACAGGACATTCCAGTTGGTGCTCAACAAACAATTCTAATAAGCCCTGTGCTGAGAAACAGTTGCAAAGAGTGGAAACAGCCATTGGTGTTTTAGTTGCAGTTTCCTGTTAAAGCTTACAAAGGGGTGAGAATGGAACAAAATAGAGAAAGTTCCTAATAAACCACGGAAGATCCGTTTCAAAATGTTATTTACACATATTTAGCACTCGTGTAGCCTGCCAGATCAACAACTCAACATGGTAAAGTAGGATGTGTTTTGAACCAGCATGTCCTGCTGTCTAACACAATTCAGATTGCATTAGACTGCTCCCAGTGAGTTTTTCAGTACAACCATTAAAGCTGTTTACAGAAAATTTTGGCGTGCAAATGGGAAACCCCGCACAGAGGTCTGTTTGCTGAAGCAGCTAGGTGTCTGCTCCTAGCAACTGCAGCCTGGTGACTGCAGCTAACAAAGGTTTTTAAAAATTACTGGTACAAGGCTGAAAAAGGTTACTTGTTGCAAGTAAAATACAGTGGGGTTTCTAGATCTTATCTAAAGAATGCAAAAAAAAAAAAGTTTATAAACTTTCAGTTTGTTTTTGTAGAATGAAAAAGAGTTAACTTGCAGACAGAAGTAAAAATACAAGCAAACTAAACCTCTTGTGGACTTTGTTCATTCTGAAGTATTAAGACCCCAGTTGCAGCTGAACATCTGCCTGAGAAATTAGTTAAAAATATTCAGGTCTTTGTGCCCAGAGGAGGAGGGGCATGTGGAGATCAGTCCTCTCTCTGTCCTCTGATGTTTTTCCCTTTCTCATAGGAAATATGGTATTTTTACTTACTTTCAAATAAATCTCATTTAAAGAAGAAGTTATTTATTCTCAAGTAAATATCAAATAAGAACTACATTATTCACCCCTCCATGTCTATACAGTTCTACTGTCTGATGATGATTTCTACAGAAATGTATTTTCTGTAGCTTTATCTCACCCTACCTGCACAGAAATCTGCTCTTTCTGTAGGTTGTTCCTTGAGTGGTTTCAGAGTCTGCTGGGAGGGACGCAGCAGTGGAATTTGAGGGGTGGAGAAAAAACTTCTGCCTTCACAGCTCATTCACTGTGCTTTTACAGCTTTGTCTATTGCAATTGAGTTGCACATGCCCCCCAGAAAAAAAATTATGATCATCTGGAAGTTATGCATCATACACTTTGAGGAAACGACAAGACTACAAAGCTGTGTATTAGGACTTCCCACACATCCACAAGAGCAGTCTAAATAGATGGTGTCACAGGTACTTCCTCTTAAAGACCTAGATAAAACAGAGGCATCTTTCTAGTAGAAGAAGATTTTTTAGTAAGAATACTGCCTGTTTAAGTACAAGCTTTCCAAAAACTCCCAAGCACTTAGCATTTATCAGGCTAACACAAGGACCAACTCTTTCTTTGTATTCTGCTGTTGTCTTCATTAGACTTTCTGCCTGGATGCATAAACAAAGACAGAAAACAAATCAAGGTGAAGTGTTATTTGTCATATTTGAAGGTGAAAACGGGAAATATGTATGTACAGCTATGCCTTCCCACCCACACATCCGAGATACACAGCTAAGCCAAATCTTTCTTTCTTTTAAAAAATGAAATTATAGACAAAAGGGGTTTTTCTCTCTGTTTTTGATTTTATGAAAGATGAGATATTTGCTTTTCCAGAAAGATGCTGAGTATCAGACTTAGGAAACAGCAAGACAAAGTCAAGCAAAAATACTTTTCCTTCCCTATTGCTTACTTGTGATATGATTATTTTACAATCTCGCCTCCCTTCCATCAGCTTCTTTAAATATTCATTCTGTATGAACAAACACTTCAATGGTCATACTAAATAACTCTGCCACACCTCCAAGTAAAGCTCCTGTTGTATACAATTAAAAGGCTCAAGAAGGGCTTTTTCTAGCAGAAATGAGAAGAAATACAGCTGATGGTTTTGAGAGTTTAAAAAAAAAGAAAGAAAAATAAAAGAAAAAGGAGAAAAGGAGCTAAAACTAAAGCCTGACCAAATTCTGAAACAATTTTCAGAATTGGAAAGCACCAAAACCTACTCAAGTCCTTTTTTAGGTCACCTTGAAAACACAGATAATCAGGCAAACCCCCGACTGACTTTCTAAAGGTTTCATAGCACATCCTCCTTCATCACAAGTCGAGACCAACTAACACCTAATCCCCTGCTTTACCCACTGAAAACAGAGCCAGCTGCTCACATAGTGCATATCCAGTATTCACTGATAGGCGTGTACAGAGCCCACTGACCCATGGAAAGCAGTCAGTGTTAGTGTGGCTGGGACTGATCCACTTTGTGATGGAGCTGCCCACAGGAAAATCAGCTAAAATTTTGAAATTTTAAAAATGGGGAGAAAAGAAGAGTAAGAGAATGACTCTGGTCTAGATTTCTTCATTGCTGTCAGAGCAAGCAGATATGAAAACTGACACTTGTTTGGTGTTCTTTTTGAAAGCACACGTATTTTAAAATGTCATAATAAGTATTTTAAAGTTTGTCCATGACCTTGCAGCTTACAGAATCTAACCTTGCATTTCCCCAGCCACTGTTTCATGCGCCTTTAATATACTCCAAAGAGTTCAAGCTGTTTTAAAATTTGGCTAAAGGGCATCAACTCTGCATGCTATAACGTACAAACTGTTTTTGCAGAAATGCCTCTTTGTTTTTCTCCATGATCTAGTAAGATACTGTCACAACAGATGTCCCTGGAGTGGAAAGAGTGCATACCGGGTGGCAGTAGGAAGGTTTTCTCCAAGGAAATGTCATCAGCATTCTCAGAAAATTGTCACCTGTTCAGAATGAAAGTTCAAATTCCCCCTGTTTGCTTAAATTTAGCATCATGCTGGTAGTTCTTGAGAAGAATCCAGTCCAAATAAGATAATTTGTTGTTTGTTCTAACTCATGGCATGGAAAGACCTCATTGGAACAGAAGAGAGGAGAGAGAAAACTTCTAAGAACAACAGAATTACAGTAGTATTAGCAGATATTTAAATTTGATAGAAGAAAAGCGAATCCTCAATTTCTCTGTGTTGGTATTTGTCAAAAGACAAATATAAATCTTCTCCTTACACGTTTAAATTTATTAATACAATTTTGCATATCTAAAGAATCCACACTCTTCTTCCTCTTCTGGCTGCTAGTGTACACGTCACTCTAAGTTAGGATTCCCCCATCTCAAGTCATTTGTGGTTAAAGTTCTTTAATTTTCCAACTTAAACTACTCTTTGCTGCTAGGAGATGGTTTTCAATTAGTCATTCAGAAATCAAGGCCATGTTGGGCAATTTCTGCCCTCAGCCAAAGACAAAATGGAAGTGCAGAGCAACAAGAGCTGGCAGTAGGTGAATAATAAGGGAACACCAAGCAGTGCATTCCAAAATGTAATTACAGCTGAGAAGCATAAAACACAGGCAGAAATTTTTTTGTATTATTATTTTTCCAGAGTCAAAAACATGGCTGTTGTGACTTTTAGTAGCTATCGTTATTCAATAGGTTGCAATTATTGAGATATTTAGTGTTACAATTCATTTATCCATTTATTACTGATGAGTTGCAATCCATCTGCTCCCTTACTGCAAAAGAGGCTGTTCCAGGAGCACAGGTCTCTGTTGCTCTCTGTTGACCTTCTTGGCATCTACTCAAACTGAATCAAGTTGAAGAAGCACCAGCCTGGCATAAGTATGGGAATCACTATGGACCCAGCTTGATTCTAGAGATTTATGAGTTAGAGAAGAAAGAAAGGGAGGGAAAAAAGTGAATTTCCACTGCATCTCTTGATTCAGATGTTTTTGTCTTAATGAAACAAAGAAAGGGAAAGGAAGAAAGAGTTTTTGAAAGTTTTGCATATGAATCGTGTCTAGAAACGCTAGGGAAGTCCCTAATAACCGGCATCCTTTGTGGGGAATTTTAACACATCCCACTGTCAGAATTGTTTTTAAGATCCTCTTCTACATAAATGCATTTTTCCAGCTCCAAGAGAGGATATTTACTTCTTCTTGATTTGGTTAAATAGTTTTTTTTGGACTCCTTTAAACCCTTGCAGCGCTGGAATTCTGTTGGGCAGTGGTAAGCCAGGACTAAGGTAAGCCTCAAAGGTAAGCTACAAAACCTCAGGCTTTGTAGCTTCAGGTACCAATGTATGGCATAAACACTTACTGGCCATCTAGGGGCAAGGTGAAAGCCTGTTTTACTACCAAAAAATAAGTAATAACCACAAGCAGAAATTAACAGAGGAATTAATATGGCCATCAGTGGCCATATTATACAGCAGTAGCAGATTTTTTTCTCCCCACAGCTTTCAACCAAAACCTTATTAACAGGAGTTTTCCCCCTCTAATCAAGGTACAGATGGATGAGACAGGCTTAGCCATAACAGCTGAAATGAGGACTATTTCCCCCTCTCCCAACTTCACCTGTGCTCATCCTTATTAATAAACTGATCCTGAGCAGTTTCAGTCCACCAAGGAGCAGAAAACCCAGTCAGTAAAAAAAGCATAAGTCATTTCCATGCCAGCTAGCAGCCTGGATTGGCTCCTTAAGGAGTCAGGCACTGGGCTGGAGCACATCCAGGAGCAGAGCCACTCTCTGCTGCAGGTAATTTGCCCTGGCTCTTGCTGTTGGACCTCAGTTCCACATGACATCCCACTCAGTCCTTTGCAGGAAGATCACAGCCATTTCCCACATTGCTCTATTCCCTTCCCAAAGCTACATCCTGACACTACAGAGAGAGATGGTGAATATGCCCAGTGAAGGGGACTGTGAATCCGTTACTGGACCTGAAGTGCAGCGGTGTTGAAGGAAGCGTGCAGCGACAGTGTCGTTACTGTCCTCACAGCCATGGAGCTGCCAGGGAGAAATGTGTAGTGACAGATCTTTGGCACTGCTATTTGACATGGAAATCAGCAGAGTATCCTTAATCAAGTCTCCTCCCACTGCCCAGGAAGGAGCAGGCAGGGAGGGAGTGCTTGGTGTTTGATCTGAGGCATAGTGTGTCCTGGGTAGTATTACTCACCACTTCTTGTTTACAGAGAAGCTCCTAAAACCAGTCAGGTTCATAACTCCTGTTCCTCAGATACAGATGGCTGCTGGAGTAAAGTACCTCCCTGAACTGCTTTTAAGGAGATCAAAGGAGGCACAGCACTGGGGCTACTCTGGGTGTGCACTGGCTGCACTGTAGGGCATGTATTTTTCCTGTCCTGAAAAGATTTCAGAAACCATAGAAACAAAGTTTTGTTTCATTGCTAACAATGACAGGGCAGTCAAAGCTTTCTTGGAAGGGAACATTTGGTGCCTTGGTTATTAGTTTTAAGAGCCCTGTCCATACCTGGAACCACGGTACATGTGGTATTTAATACCAAGCAACTCAAACCAAATTGCCATGATCAAAGCTACCATTTTTAATATGGTATTTGTTTATTTTGCAGTTGAAGTCAAAACCTATTACACATTTCATGCATGAGCTCACATGAAATGTTTAGTGAAAAGCATTAGAAAGGTATGTTTAATGCCACTTGTTGCATTACAGAAGCAATGTGATCACATTTCTGTCAGATGCATTCACACCCTTGTGTCTAACATAACAATTGGTGTGAGATATCAAAGGAAGATATGGCATCAATTAAACTATATAAAGTATATAAACTTATTGTGCCACGTTCAGAGACAGCTAGAATAAAAGAGGTTCTGAGGGCAGGGAGATATGATAAAAATAAAGACTAATGATAAAAGGAGAAAATACAGTAAGTCCAGAACTAGAAACTGTACAGGAAAAGAAATTAAATGGATTAACTCTGATGAATGGACAAACACTATGAGCACTGAATGAAGGGTATCTGAATGAAAGGCATGAAGGATACTAAGAAACACTGAATGAATATATCACCATAAAGGAAGCTGCTTGAGAGTCCTGGATCATTCCAATTTTATAAATACAGCATAAACCAATATTAGTTTAAAGTGTGCCCAGTCCTCAGTCACACATCAGCAATTCAGCACTTTATTTATGGTGGTATAAAAATATAGATTTTTTTTTCATTCTTTGGCTTGGGACAAAAATTACTTATTCTTTCATCTCAGGCACATTATTTTTTGAAAGAGAAAAAATGTTCATAGACATTAAAATTTAAGTCTTCTGCTTTATGCTGAGGAAGCTTTCCTGCTTGCATCATTACCATATTGATATGCTTACAAACTTTTTTGTTGGCAGAAGTGCTACATGCTAAGCAGCAACATCCTATTGAAAATCGAAGATGTGATAAAATCGTGCCCAGAATAGGCTGACAGGAAAGCCCTTTCAAAACAGCTGTGTTAGCAGGGGAGCAATTTGATCTCCAAATTATATACATCTCAGAATTGTATCTTTATAATCTCTGTGGAACATTGTTCAGAATATTTTATGACAGTGGCACTAACTGATGCTGCCCTGAAAGGCTGAACCAGCACATGAAAACGGGACTCTTTTCCACCCACACCAATCTGTACCTCATAGACACTCATACATCATGTTGCTTGTGATTTCCAGAGGGACATCCTGAATTCTGGAATTTTTTTGAGTTGTATTTCCTTGTGCTTGCAGGGCAAATATCATGGTAACCCCATGCATATAGCAGTGATCATCTCAAACTGCTTAAGAGAAGAAAGAAGAATATTGGCTGCAGCCAGCATGCCTGTACAGGTAATGAATTATTTCAGTAATCTGCTCCATGTTAATCTGCTCACATGCTTTTCAGACCAAATCCGGTCCCCTCATTCCACTGAAGTGATTTGTGTGCACTAGGGGTTGCCAAATGTTGCCCTTTAAACTCACATTTGAACTTCATTAGTGGCTCTTCTGCTGGAAACATTGCTATGAGGGACTTCCATGTCACAGCTAATCTTCAAAGACTTTAATCTTTAGGAAAGGCTTTAAAGAGATTATTCTTTGCAAAACAGATGTGTGTGTTTTAAATTATGCAATGCATTAATTCATATTAACTATGGAATGCAAAAGACATTCCATCCAATAGAGTTGGATGATTTATAGAGTTATTGATGATTTTTATGTTGTTTGGAGAAAAAATAAGTCAAATTACATATGAAACTTATTCTGGGAAAATTGTTACATGATTAAAACCCAGAGAGAATTTTTAAGACAAACATGTTCTTGTTAATCACTTACGGATGTATTCCTATGAGTCTTGTGCCATGGATATTTTTTTAAAAATCTAATAATCTATATTTCATTTACTAGATGTTTAATGCCTGCAGTACACCCACACCTTTTAATATCTCGGATTTCAAAGTTAAAGCTGCATGTTTTTCAAATGTGTAGAACTAAACTTGTCTGTGTGTTTACAGCAGTCTGCAGATGGTTGAACACTGGCTTTGGAATTCCCTCTCTCTGCTGGAACTTGCAGTACAGTTTCTATCACCTATTATTATCATTAATATTACTCACCCACCAATTATCTGTTCAATGTGTTCCAGGGGCCACTGGAAAAGTCTCTACAGAGCTCTGTGGTTTCAGAACGTCAAAGAAATGTAGAACACAAAGTATCAGCGATCAAGAACAGCGCTCAGGTACCTTTTTTGTCCTGTGTGCTGTCTCTGCCCACCTGATTTTCATACAGACACACCTGAGCTATCTTTAAGCTGGGTAGCACAACGACTTCTGCCAACAGACACACCATCCATTTTCCATTATTCCAAGGACATCTGCCCAGACTGACAGCTTAGGACACACCTGGATCCTCGGGTGTTAGCAGCCGTCTGGGTTCAGTGTGAGAGCTCCCTATTTTAAAGCTGTCACACTCATCCCTAGGTAAGTTGCAGGCAGACCACTGAGTGCAGTAAGAGCATAGCTACAGTCTCTAAAAAGATGTGAGGCTCAGAAAATGTATTTTTGCAATTTCACCTCCTTTAGCTGGGTCAGCAGTAGCTTAACCTTCCCAAGCTCTGAGTCATGCACCGAGACCTTTGTCGAGCCGAAGGCTACGTGACACTATTGCGTGGTTTGGAGTCATGAGGGGACAAGAACACTGGCAGCTGATGGTAGCCACTCTCCAGGAGTTTCTCATGCCATGGCTGGCCAGAGCTGGGCTGAGCCAAACCTGTAGCTATGTCCCAGAGACCTTGAAAGCTCAGAGAATACCTATTCAGTTCAAGGCAGGATAAGGATTCAGAGTACCCATGGCTTTTTTGCTATCCCAGCCCCACTTTCAGCTTTGCAGCAGTCTCAATGTAGAAACTATATTTAAAATACCTGTCCATATGTTGTTCAAGAGTAACACTTCTGGAATACTGGAAAGAGATCCTAGCAGCATTCTCTCATCATTCTTTCACAGAGAAGAAGGGTAAGAGAGATCAAACCCTTAGAAGGATAAAGTAGATTCAGAAGAATGTAATACTAGGTCTCTATCTACACATAAAGTTCTAAGATAAGAGTTGCAGAGCTGACAAAGCAGCAGCCTGTCATCCTGCTCCTCCTGCCTGTGTGGGGAAGCACAGCCACCCCTGAAGGACCAGTGAAAATGAGAACATTTTCTAGATAGCAGGCCTGGGGTTTTTTTAGTAGGTAATTAAGTTGAACACAGAAATTAGCCAGCTCCTCGCGCATGTAATTTCATACTTTACACATATAATTTAAAACTTTAGTCTCCAAAATAAAGAGTAAGCCAAAATGGCTAATTGTGTGTGGGCTCATTTAGCAAACAAGTTTCTGTATTTTCAGACTCTTAATGTGCACTTCTTAGGAAACCAAAAAGGACTGTTTATGAGTTGTTGGCAAAATCAAGATTCCTATAAACAGCACAGAAATAGACCTTCAAAGTACAGCAAGTAATTTCCTATAGTTTCATTTTCCTTCTTTTGATGGAGTGTTTTGAATTATCATTGATTTGTTACTAAAAAATATCTTTAATATTTTTAATAGCACATATGAAAAGAAAGCTGCAAAATGCCAAAGCAGCAAAAATATTTCATTTCTTTATCCAAATTCTTAAAACATTTGTAAATAAATTCTGTGAGCTCTACTCCTGTGTGACTCTACCTTTTTTGGCTTTGCACACCCTGATTTTACATTTACTTAAATGGAAATTTAATTATCCCTTTGCCCTGCTTTAAAGTTTCAATGTTATGCATTATGGGCATAACAATTTCAGTTTAGCTCAGGCTAACACAATTGTTCCTACTTTCCTCTGTGTCACTGCATTAGTAAACAAGAAGGGATAAAGCTGAATCAACCACTGTCAAACTCAGGATAGAGGATGATATTTGACTTTCTAAGCAAGTAAAATAAATCTGTAGCTATAAATTTATTATTCAATCATACTTTATAAAGTTTACAAGACAGTAAACAAGAGTTCCCAGAACTGTTCACAGGTTTTCAAATGGTAAGAAAGGAAAATACTACATTATGCATTTGTTCATTTCTCTCCTGTGAAAGATGACTGACCAAGATGTGAAATATTTGGAAGACTTGCAAGAGGAATTTGACTTCAGGTACAAAACAATACAGAGCTTAGGTAAGAGTTTTTATACTCATTTTCAGATTTCCTAGGAAATGGCTGGTTCTGCAGCTAGACTACAGCATCAGGGGGTTGTGTGCATTACTTGATTAACATGTGTAAACATAAAAATGGATCTTTGGTTTATATAAAGTTTTAGTCCTGGAACATAATGACTCTTTTGGGGTTAAGAGGGTAAAGAGGATCATGTAAAGAAAGTATAGTTATTTCCTATGGATAAGCTGCCTAATGGCACATAAAGTAGTACATTTCTTAATTTTAAAACCTATTTTTCAATATCCCCACATGGCCCTTCTTTGGGAGAATGTGGAAGAGACTCTTATTTCCCAGAGTCATGCAGAACTGATTTTTCTCGCCTCTAACTTAGCTTTCTGTTCTTTTTTGACCACAGTGGTGATAACCAGCTGGTAAGCACTCTGAATGCATGTTTGACCAGCCTGTGATGGCTGAGATCTGCATGTGGAACAGTCCTTGCATGATCTCTTTCAGAAAAGAAACTGGGGTCTGCTTGTGTCTGCTCAGACATCTTTATATTACCTTCCTTTGAACATGCAAAGATGCTGGGCTTAAAACATCCAAGTCCTTAAGCACATCAATCAATCCTAAATGTTGAAGGCTGGATATGACCCAGCAATCAGAAGAGTTGCCATGGCTTAATGAGTTCCTAGTCATCAGGTCAATCATAATTACTGACCTCACAGATACCTGAAATGCCCCACTTGCAAAATAAGACATGCTGACAATGAATGATTTTCAGGGATTAAATTTCACTGCTCTGCTCAAGCACAGCCAGGTTAGAATGTGTGGGAGCAATTGCTGTGGCTGAGGTGGTGCTGGTTACTTGTCTGCCTCTACTGAAACATCTACCCTAATTCAATAGGAAGGCATCCATCCAGAGCTTAGCAGGCACACAGTTGGCACCAATTTCTTTTTTGAATGTAGCAGAAAGATGCAAAAGGTTGGGGAAAGTGAGGGTGTGAAAGAGCTGCATGTGAAAGAGCATGGGTGAGCTTGGGGGCTCTTGAAACCAGTGCCTGACCCAGAGAAGGACAAACATTAGACAGAGGGGGAAATGCCCAGTGATCAGTGCTCCTGGCTGCTGAAATTCCCCTGGTGATGAACACTTCATCTCTGTTTCAAATGCCTCTCAGGCAGACATAGTAATTCACATCAAGTCCAAAGAGCTTTAGCCTAACTGCTGACACCACGAGCTGTTTGTTTGCAGATCAATCATTGATCCAAGCCAGATGTACATAATAGACAGGAGTATGCACAGGGATGAGAAATTTAGAGAACCATGGGTATCACCTGTATGTTTTCTGCCTTTTCCTGCTCCCCACACACACCTACAGAGAGGTTTTAACATAAAACCTTATGTTAAACTTTTGCTAAAGCTAGTCTTTTCAAATGAAATAGGCTGTTACATAATCTACTGATGTTCACAGTTTATTTTCCCACTAGTTCTTGCTGCAGCCTGGTTGTGGTTTGTTTTCCTCATCTCCCCTTATAAACAGGCACATACACCCACACATGTATTTATACTGATTTTTTTATCCCCTGCAGAACAGAATGACAAAAACAGCGCCCTCATTAAACAGGAAATGTTGGCGTTGCAGGCAATGCTCAATACTTTAGACTACAAGAGAAAGGTTAGTGACAATGTTTTGTCATTTGTGGTTTATCTGCTTTCTCCCCTTATTCTCGTACCAAATACTCAAATGCGTATGTATGCCTTTCTAAATTTTCATCTCAGAACAACAGACTCATTTCACTGGAGTTAAAAATTTGCAAGATGTTTGGGCGGGTCTGGGTGATTTGAACTAGAAGTTAAGAAATTGGCAATTAAGTAACAGCTCAGTTAAGGAGATGGTTCTGCACACCTTAAGAGTGAAGCAATTTGAGTCGATGAGGGCAGGGTTATGATTAAATCAAGCAAACAAAAACACAATGCATTTTACATGATGCAAAACAACAGCAGAACTTTTTGAACTTAACAGAGCTTGTAATTGTCAAAATCTTGGAGATATTATGCCCGCAAAGAATGCAACACTCTTCCCTCCTACCCTCCCAAAAAGAAATTACTGAAGAAGAATTCATAGGGATTCAGTATTAATGTACAAGGGGTGATGAATCCTGTCACTGAAGCAATAGGAACTAAACACGATTCCTTTCAGAATAATTGATAAAAACATGGTAAGTGCTTCATGATAGTTGGTGAATTCTGCAGCTGTTGCCTGTGGTCAGTTAGTGGCACCTTTGCTATTTTCCAGGAAGTGCTCAGTAAGATAGGGCGCGTGATCCATGAGATCGATGTGCTGATGAGCAACATGCTGACCGAGGAGCTGCTGGACTGGAAGAGGCGGCAGCAGATCGCCTGCATCGGGGGGCCCCTCCACGGGGGCCTCGACCAGCTCCAGAACTGGTAAGCCTGCCCTGACCTCGTGCTTCCACCGAAAACCACAGGAAGTCTGCTGCACTTGAAATGATCATTCCTTTAGATCAGCTGCAACAGCAGCAAATTCACCAGCAGCTAAGAGAGTAAATAACTCAAAGGTGCTAACTGAAAGCAACATTTGCCATTCAGAATGAACACTAGCCTGGCTCGTGGTAGTCACTAATTTTTGGCTTTGTATCCTCCAGATACATGAGACATGCCCTCTTGGGAGTTTTGCTTGAGTAAGAATGGTGCTGACTGAGTTTGTCATTGAAGGCAGTGGGAGTAGTGTCTAGGCAGGAGCTGGGTAGAGGCTTTATGCTTTGACTCACTCCTCCAGACCTTACACTGTGTAGGGATTGAATGGCAGTAGTCTCTGTGATGGCAACTCTGAAGTGATTGCAAATAAAAAGAAAATAGCGTTATATTTAAAAGATAGCATACCTACACAATGTCACCACCACATCATGGTCATTACTCTCCCATCAAAACTCTCATATGGAAAAGGTGAAGTAAAAAGTAAGAATTAAAAAGGGAGGAAAATTACCAAGAAAATTTTAAAACTGAAAAAAAGGTGGTCTTTTGCTTTTTTTTTCTTGTGTAGGTTTTTTTTTCACTGAAGTACTTTTTTTTTCCCAACGAACAAACTAAAAATAGCTTTAAAATCTAATTTTATACACACATACCCTATTGAACTGTTATCAAGTGTGTTTGGATTTCTTTTTCCTTACTGCTTTTACACTTCTTTAGTCTTGTTAACTTGCTCCTTCTATATAAATATTGTCCTTTTAAAGAGTACATTTTGCAAAACTCCTGAACTGTAGAAAATAATTAATGTTGGCACAAGTGTCCTGCATGTACAACATCAGGACCATGTATATATTTCTTCCAAATTATCACAGACGGTGTTGCATTGTTGTGAAAACACTTATCTTTAAAGATAAAGCAGGTGATTTGCCCAACGTATTTATATAGTCCTATAAACAAAAGAGGGAGGGATGTGAGTTTGGGCAAAGCTGGACAGCACCATTCAATACGGATTCTGATTTTCCCCAAGCAGGAACTTCAGTAGTTCTTGTGTTCCAAGAAACGGTTTACAAGCAAGATTGCAAACTAATCCTTTGTCTTGCTGTAGCTTTACGCTGTTGGCAGAGAGTCTCTTTCAAGTCAGAAGGCAACTAGAAAAGCTGGATGAACTCCTGACCAGGCTGACTTATGATGGGGACCCTATTCCTGTGCAAAGACCTCAGCTGCTGGAAAAAGTCAACTTTCTGCTCTACAACCTTTTCCGCAAGTGCGTATGCCACTGCCAAAGTGCAGAACTTGACCTCAACTGGTACAACAATGAGAACGCACTGTTAAGAAAAAGGGAAAAAAAAGTTTGAATGTCTCTGAGGATTCTAAGCACCAGGTTCCTAACACAAGATGTATGTACAGCTATCAGCAGAATTCATAGAAACGGAAGGTTCCAGGCAGCTTCTCATGGGTAGCATTTAAGGGTCTGTCATCAAATTCTGACTCTTAACGAATGCCAGAAATCCCCTTTTTCTAGGAGGAGTTATGTACATTCTGCTGAGAAAGAATGCTGAGAAACATTTACCTTTTTTAAGTTAATGTTCCTTTTCTTTCCTCTGTCTCCTCCACGCTATGCTACCTGCTGCCCTCTCAACTCACCCTTCTATTAGTAGATAAAATATTAGCATCATTTCTCTTGCCTTTTGTATAGGCTATACTAGAGATATACCACAAGTGAGTCTCTGAAGTTTGCTCAATTGTTTGCTCTCTCTATATATAAAAATTAAAGTGGTCTGAATTTTTTGCTCTCTGTATATATAAAAATTAAACTGATAGTTTAATTATTATCATTTCATTTCATTGGAGCCATGCTCAGTGTATTTTCATACTCTGTTTTATGGCTCTGATAAAATTTTGGAAGACCAAGACTTTTATCATCATTGAAAATTATACCAAATTCTAAAATACAATGTCTTTCAAATATCTGTTTCTTATGGGAACAATTTCAGGGACAGTTAGACCACTGGATCAGTTTGAGAACTGAGAGTTGGAATGCAGAGCTCCCACTTCAACACCTGCAGAGAAATAAGTCTTTAAGAGATACCAGCCCTTTTCCCTTCCTCCCTCCCCCCCAAAAAAACCCCATCTGTTTGTTCATACCTATTTCTAAAAATTTATTTGTTTCACTTCTTCTCACACAGCTCCTTTGTGGTTGAAAGGCAGCCCTGCATGCCAACACACCCCCAGAGGCCAATGGTTCTCAAAACTTTAATACAGTTCACTGTTAAATTAAGGTAAGGGAAAACATCTGATGTAAGCTCCCTCATTTGTGTGCAGCATTTTATCCTAGGAGAATCTAGAAAGCAAAGCAGGCCAACCTGCATTAGGGATCCATTCAACTGCAGGGAAATTTTCTGGAATGGGGATATAAAGTCCACAGAATCTGTCATGCAGAACAAGTGGCAGTAAAAAGTAAAATACAAGGAAGAAAGGCACATTGTGGCTAAAGGCAGCACCTTAAGGCTTCTGTATCCATCGAATTCTTGTTGTAATGACTTTACAAACTGAGTAAATAATGATCCTTATCACACAAGCCAAAAATCAGAATACTCAGAGCCACTTCTGCACAGAGAAAAGAGGAACTGCTGCATTGGGGGTCTTGGGTGAATCACAGACAAGTTCTTTCTCTCCCAGAAGCTCCTTCCCTGAGTTTGTGAAAGAGAAAAGTTTGGAGAAGAACTCTCATTTCTTTTCCACCTTGCAGTACAAAGTTCATGGAGGGCTGGCGGTGAGAAGAGGTGTATGAAGGAAAGCACACACACACCTGTGATGCAGTCAGAGATGATACAAAACTATTTCCTAATTACATTGGTGTCATTCCAGCCACTCCCTCAAACACATGCTAACTTTTCCACACACTTAGAGGGAGGGTCAGGCATCCTCCACTGGAACAGCCCAGCTCCTCTTTCTGAGAATTCAACCCTGTAAATTGTGTTGTAATCCTAGATGCCTAATCTGTTTTCAGATTATAATAATTTCTGATACTTTAATCTGGAGCAACCAGTCTAGTGTTTTCTGGTGAGATATTCTGCTAATATTCACTCTCTAATTTTCTGTTTTGAAGGTTGCTAATTAAATTGCCAGAGCTGAACTACCAGATCAGAGTGAAAGCAACTATTGACAAGTAAGAAACTTAAAAGTGAAGATATTCTCTTACTCCCTGCAGAGACAACACAAGTTTTTTCAGTGGCTACTCTACCTGATTTTTAAACTGCGTTGAAAAGGAAGAGAAAAAGAAAAATTTTAAAAAACCACCAGTTAAAAGATCAGAGTAACACTTCTTTTTTTATGTGGAAGACTTCTTTTTTAAAAACCAAGCTGCTAAGTCTAATTGATGGTTTCAAATTAGAAGCAAGAAGTCCATTTAAAATTTGTCTCAAAACAGAAGAAAAGTCAGCAGACTGATACAGGAGCATTACACAAAAGTCTGAAATCAAACTATATTGCATTTTTGGGATAGTTAATTTTGAAATAGCTCTGAGCTCTCACAATGCAACATCCCCAGCCCTAGGTACCAGCTACCTCCCTCCTTCTGCTTGTTGTGCTTCTGCAAGCCCCTAAAAACCACCTTGGCTGCATGGACATAGATGTGGGCCCATGAGAAAGAGGGAAAACACCCAGTGAGGAGGGAGCAAGAGAAGCTAGGGCCTTTTCTCTCAGAAGTTGGGTACTGTCTGATAATAAATAGCAAGATAAAATACACTACCTACATAGGGCCGGATGCAAAAGTCTAAGTGGACAGTATGAATTTCAGTTCTTCAGTTAAAAAATTGTAGCTGTAGGGTCAATACAAACCAACTCTGGGCAGGCAAAATCTCCCATCTCAGATATGCTTCTCAGTACAAGTTCTGTCTTACACATTTACTGATTCACAATCCGTTTCCTCTCCCCCACCCCTCCTCTCTTTTAGGAATGTTTCAACCGTAAGGTAAGACAATAAAATATCATATATATTCATTTTTTCCACTAACATTGGTATTTGAGTCCATAACTGTCACGTCCTTTGCAGTAACCGTAGATTTGTTCTGTGTGGAACACATGTGAAAGCCATGAACATGGATGAGTCTGCAAATGGGAGCTTGTCAGTAGAATTTCGACATTTGGTAGGGGTTTTTTACTATTTTTTACTTTTTTACTATTGTACACTTTTTTACTATTGTAAAAAACAGTACTTTTTTTTTTTTACTGTTGTGAGTAGAGAAATAAAAAGTTCTTTAGAAACTCTGGAGGGAGAACTCTATTACTGTCAAGGCCACACTCATTTTCTCTCTGTTTGTACAAAAAGATTACTCCTAGAACCTCTTTATGCCATTCTATACTTCTTCCATTCTCTAAAATAAGACTATATATTTTCACAGAAGTGAGAAAGCAAATCCTAATTACCACCAGAAAAGGAAAGAGTAATCATGCTGAATTTAAAAGCTTCACAGAAACTGAGTTTGGTTAAAAAAAAACCTCAAACACCAAACCAACAACAGCAAAAAAAAAAACAAAACCAAACCAAGCAGAAAAACCCAGCACCCAGAACAAACAAACAAAAAACCTTAAACCACACCACAATTTTCTAGGGGAGATAGAATTGAATGCTTGCAATCTATCCTGTGATAAAGCCTCATGAGAGACTAGAGCAGTGCTTGTGTAACTTCTCTGAGAGCCCAGTGAGTCCTGCTCTCTGACTAACACTCCCTTGCCTGTGGTAATTTTGGGGCTTAACCACAGATGCAGTGCATCAGTGTAGTTCTGCAAAAGGAGATTGAGATTGATGGGTTTTTGCCTTTTTTTTTTTTTTGTGGGATACACTTGGCAAGCACCCTAATTAATGCTTTGTTACATTAACTTAGTTTCCTAAAAATTCTTTTAAAATATCAAAAGACCTCTCACTGAATAGAATTTTCAATCTGCAGTGTCAGAGTCTTCATTAGACTTCATTTGCATATTGCAAATAAAATCTTATTATAATTAAGAACATCCTGGTTATAAATTATGTTCTTTATATGTACTTCTGTGTATAGTTTCTCTGACACATAAATATTGCTTTGCTTTATGCAGCAACCCAAAGAAATGAAAACAAGTGCTGGAAGCAAAGGAAATGAGGTTTGTGCATTTATTTTACATGTTGTTTTTGCATACTCTCACAAGTAATTCAGATTTTATTTTATTTAAATCAAAGAGCTGTTAGATTTTGAAATATATATGAAGTACAGCATCCAATTATTATGTAAGTATAATGAGAACTGTTTGGAATGACTCAAATTGTAATTGCATGCCTGAAATCTGTATACTGAAAAAGTTACAACAGAAGGTAGAGAGTAATAATTCAAATGTGTGCATTCCACTCAAAGGTTACTTTTTGGTCATTTACATTAAAAAAAAAAAAAAGAAAAAAAACCAAAACCAAATAAGCTTTTGAAGTTTTTTTTTCTGTTGTTGAAATAATTGTTTCCTACAGGAAAAGTCCTTCAAATATATGTTCTGCTGGTCAGGTTCACAGCTGAAGTCAGGATGTCATTATCTTTGTATCAAAGGGGTTTGCTGCCTCAGCCAGGATCAAAAATGTGCTTAATTTACTTGCACTTGTCCCAGCCTGGTCGTAGGTTCCCCTCTCGTGGTGACTCTGTGTATGGCATGACAGCACTAAAACCAGCATAAGTGAGAGTAAAGTTGTTAAAAAACATATTTTAAAAATATATATAAAAATAAAATCATTCGCATCACAGCCCAAATAGCTGTATTTATACAAGCACAAGAGTTATTTGAAGTATTCTTTAAGTACAAAGCAAAAGGTATGATGAGCATGAGGAATTTGACCAAAACCTAAAGCAGAAGATTCGTGTGCCCCTTTCACAGACATTTCTGAACAGAACAGCTCAGCACCCCATTAGCAAGACTGAAACTCAAGGCTCACCTCCCAGTTACTTGGCTGCTTACAAAATCACTGACACCACAACAAGCAAATGTAAAATTGTAGGTTAAGAAATGTTGGCACTCCAGTTTTGGCAGCATTTTCCTCCCATTTCTACACATTGTGCCTCTAAAACTATATAAAGCTATCATAAGGCTGTGGAGAATTAGGACAGCTGAGCTGTGACCTGGTTCACTGCTCATTGCCTCAAACAGAGCCTCTCCTTGGCCAAGTCAGTCTGTGAAAGGGGTTATTAGCAGAACAAGAGTTGGGATTTTCTTTGTTAACAGCAACTATAATGCTTTCAAAACTTGTTTTGTTATAGGACATTCGGTATGCTAAAAGTGTAGTTAAAAATAACTGGCCTCATTAAGAAAAAAGTGGAAGTTCTCTATTTTAGATTTGTCCTTTCAGATGTACCTTTTTGCCCAGATGATTTTTCCATGCGAAAAAATCTGCTTCTGCAAAATCATAATAGGGGAAGAAGGGTTGTTTCACCAATCCTTACCAACTTTGTGTCAGAAATACAGGTTGAGCTGGATATTTCATCATGGGAAAGCATTTTGATTTGCAATTTTTTATTTCTTTTTTTTAAAGAGAAGTCTGACAAAACAAATGCATGATGGGGAGGGAAAAGACCAACAACAAAGAAAACCGGGAAAGAATAAATATATTTTCATACTTTGAGTTCTGGGGATGGAAATGTCTTTCAAGAAATCTGTTTCCTAAGGGGCAGAGATTTGGATCTTTGCAGAGCTATGCTGCTTTGTAATCAAAACAAATGCTAATACTACAAACTTTAATCAACAATGACAAACAGATTTTAGTTTTTTTCATCCAAGAAAAGCTTGGGGTTTTAATACCAGATTTACTTTGGATTAATGATTTAGGCCTCTAGTCCTTCAACTAGAACCCACAGCAAACCTGGATGAAGGCCCATTTGTCATTAAAGCTGTGGCTCTTTGCTTTGTTTCTGGTTTGTTTCTCCTTGAAGTTGAACATCCCTGTTCAAAGTCCAATTGTCAATCAGTCAGGAAACTTTAGGAAAAGGAAAGTTGGAGACAACCTTTATCAGACACACAAAATTATCTGTTAACTTCTTGTGTGCAAATCTGTGTTTAAAAGTACCATTTCAGAAAAAGATAAAAGTTTAGAACAATATTAAGGGGTTCTTTTAGATTCATCAGAAAAATTACCAGACTTCTAGACTAATTTAATGTCAGAGTTGAACAAACAAATTGTTTCCTTCACTTCCTTTTCCTGTTCTGCTTATATATTTGATATGAGTTTTCTTTCCAAGTGTAACCTCAGCAGCTGGATCACTAAACTAGTGTTAAATGCCAGCTGTGCACTCCCAGCTTTATAACCTGGTTATTTCCTCAGGGCCCTCACATGGTGACCGAGGAACTGCACTCCATCAGCTTTGAGACACAGGTCTGCCTGTATGGATTGACCATAAACTTGGAAGTGAGTATTCAGGGCAGATTACCTGGGGCAGGAGAAAAAGGCATTTTCCAGCAGTTTATAGAAGTACAACTGTGCTGGGCCACACCTCAGGTCTGCCTGCCTGTGGTGAGGCCCCCAGCAGTAACCACAAGCTGACACAAGATTTCCAGAGCTTCTGGAAAAGAAGTCTGTGCTTTGGGAAGAATGAGAGGCTAAAAACCCAAAGCACAGCACAGCACTAATACTTTCCTCAGCAGCATTTACACAGGGCATTCATTCTCTCCACCAGACCAGCTCTTTGCCTGTGGTGATGATTTCCAATGTCAGCCAACTGCCCAACGCATGGGCCTCCATTATTTGGTACAACCTGTCAACCAATGACCCTCAGGTAGGTCCTCAGTATGCAAATACTGACTTTCTGCATTTTCACATTTGTATTATTATGATTATTATTGCATTTTCACATTTGTATTATTTACATTAAGTGTAAAAAAGATGTATTTCCCTTTTGAACTGACCTTATTTTTGTCACGTACACGGTTAATATCACGTTATTGCTGTTCTCTTATTTTTCTTTTCCTGCCCAGATATAAAACCACATGCACCCTTAGCTTTTCTTTTTGTAGCCTAAAGTAGTAGTTCTTAAACTAAGGAAAGGTGACAGGCCTTCTCCACAACTTCTCTGACTTTACTAGCTTTAATTTATCTTTCTTGGATGTAGCTGACTGAAACTAGACCTGTTAGAAAATAATTCTATCAGTACAACTCCAGACCAGGAAAGCAGGCATATAGGTGAATCTAATGTACTTAAATGCTGCTTTCCCCCATGGATTTTATGGCAACTTGTGCTTTCTGTGGAGAAGATTATAAATGTTAAGTAGCAACTTCTAGTGGCTCTAACCCTGAGCAAAGGCAGAATCATTCTAAGGCTCCAGCTGTCTCAGCACATATTTTAGATTCAGCCACTGTTACTGTATTTGCAGACTGTGGAACAGGGCTGTCAATGGCTCTCAGGCTTTCAGCTGGGGATTAGTGCAGTCACAGAGATGCTCAGAGCAGGGAAAGGGGCAGACAGGCTGCCATGGTGGCAGGCCAGCTGACCAGCAGGCTGGACTGCATTATCACTCTGTGATACGCCAAAGAGTTTTTGCACTGTCTTCAGTATGTCCGTTGTGTGTAGAATAAAAAAAAAACAAAAACCACACAACTGAAAAAACTAAGATAAGCCAAATGATTCAACAGCATGTCACCATATCAGTATGTAATGGTTTAAAGTTTCCATGCACTAAACATTAAAATATAGTGATAATATCTAGATTTTTTTTGGACAGGATTTAAGCATATTTTCACTACCTTTACACAGGACACTACCAGAGGCATAGCAAGGCATTTTAACATCCAAGATGCACACAGGGACTTTAGCTCTCTCTAGGAGTCTCACCCTACAACCCTGCTCAGGCACCCCACTGGCCCTTGCTGGGTGCCTGCAGGTGGGAGGGCCCACACGTTTACCCCACTGATTCCCCACACACAGAGCTCACTTTTCAACACTTCCAGATGCTGCTCAAGTACTTGCAGCCTTCTCTTACAGCCTGATATGTATTTCATGGTTGCTATTTATAAACAAAGCATTCATTCTGTTGCAGAACTTGTCTTTCTTCAACAACCCCCCTGCTGCCACTTTGAGCCAGCTCTTAGAAGTACTGAGCTGGCAATTCTCATCATATGTTGGTCGTGGACTCAATTCTGAGCAGCTCAACATGCTGGCAGAGAAACTTACGGGTAAGTGTGTAGAAATGTACAGATTTTATTTGCTTTGGGGTTCTTATATTTGGTAGCTACAGGTAGGGGCTTTAAGTACACATTGTGGTTTAGCACCAGCTTGCAACTAAGCCCCACACAGCCACACACTCCCCCAGAGGGAGATGGGGAGAGAATTGGAAGGGTACAGTGAGAAAAGGGTAAAGTGAGAAAACTCATGGGTCAAGCTAAAGACAGTTTAACACATAAAGCAAAAGTCACACGTGCACACAAGGCGAACAAGGAATTCATTCACTACCTCCCATCTGCAGGCAAGTGTTCAGCCTGGAAATCAGGGCTGGATTCATCACACAAAGGAGTTACTTGGGAAGACAGATGCCATCACCTCAAACATCCCCTCCTTCCTCCTTCTTACCCCTAAGTTCACATGCTGAGCATGTCACCATGTGGTGCAGAATATCCTTTTGGCCAGTTAGGATCAGCTGTCCTAGCTGTGTCCTCTCCCAGCTTCCAGCACTCCGAGCCCCTTTGCTCATGGGAGTATTGAGAGGCAGAAAAAACTTTCACTGTGTGTAAGCCCTGCTCAGAAAGAGCTAAACCATCCCTGTATTACCAACACTGTTTCCAGCACAAATCCAAAACACACTGGCTGCTGTGAAGAAAATGAACTCCACCCCAGCCAAAACCAGCACGGCATGACCTCCATTTCCAGAGCTGATGTCAAAAATGTCACAATGACATTTTTTTCTTTAAAGAAAAGCAGGCATCAGTTTATTCTTATCACAAAGTAATTCAACTTGCAAGCTGCCAGGCTCAACTGAAGGAAGAGGGCATCAAAGTCACACTGAACTGTGATGTTATTTTGCCTCCTTAACAATTATCTCATACATCTGAAATCAAAGGGAAGTATTTTTGCTGGCTTAAGAGGTTTGGTTTGGGGTTTTTTCATTTTAAGTACCTATCCTTGTGGGTCTGTTCATTTCTGGGGCCTCACCAGAGATACTTGACTGGTGTCAGCACAGCAAAGAGGCCCTCTAACCTCAGCAAGATGAACTATTGAGTACTCTGAAACCCAAGGGTGCCCCAGAAGGGAAAGGCCCTGGGGAAAGCTGAGAAGTAACATATAGGCTGAAAACTGAAACTGAGCACGTAATGTTGCAAAAACCAAGTCACAGGCTACTTTAGGCAAATATTTCCAAAACTATTACCACCTGCTTCAAAAGAATACAGAAAACCAGATCTACAGTCCCTTAGCATGCCCCTATCCCCCTCCCTGCCCAAGTCTGGATGTATTGTACTTCTCCCCTCACCCCCCACCCAACCATACAGATATCCAGCAATATCTATTTCATAGCTTCAGAATAATACATGCACCATTTGGATTTTTTGGGTTTTTTTTCCTCTTTCAGGACAGCAAGTCAGTTACAATGATTATCAACTATCCTGGGCAAAGTTCTGCAAGGTACTGTTCCAAAAGTAACACTAAACTCTTATTTCCCATAACACCCACAGCCATGCCTATATTTGTTTCTGTGATGCTGCTGATAAGATTCCCACTTGCCATATGAGCGACTTTCAGCTCAGCATAATCACATCCCTTGTAAAAATTTAACTAGGAAGAAAACAATTCCAGAAGCATAAAGCTTGGGATTAGGGATCTACTTAATTATGTTGCTACAGATATCAGAAACTGCCATTAGAGTATGCCTTAAATATTTTTGTATATGATCAACTGAAAGTCTTACCAAAGCATGCAATACATTTTTCATAAAGCCTAAGTAAGATTTTTCACGTGTTTAGCTTTGACCTAAATTATTTCAAGACAGTCAATATATGCAATAACTTTGATGAGGAAGAGAGAATGTATTGATAAAGAAGGGTAAGCTCCTTTAATTCATATTAACTACAGTATTTAAACATGTGTAGAACCTTGGAAGGAAGTTCAACTTTCTTATCTTCTTTTCACTCAAAATATAAATGTATAACTAGGAAGAAACCACAGATGTGATTTTTAATTCTCCTTGAAAAATGAGGTGCTTCCCATGCATATCTTAAAAATCAGTTGGTTTTATGTCAGGTTGAAAGAGAGATGTTACTCAAAACCACAGCTCAAATTGTGATTCTCACTTGAGAAAAGTAGCTTATTCTTAAGAAACTGAGAAGAAACTGTCATGTGAACGTTGGGTAATATCATTCTCATGATTCTCCTCTCGTGTGTGTTGGTTTTGATTGTGTTCCGTGGTTGTTTTTTAACTGTTAGGAACATTTGCCTGGGAAGTCTTTTACCTTTTGGGTCTGGCTTGAAGCAATCCTGGACTTGATTAAAAAACACATTCTTCCCCTTTGGATTGATGGGTGAGCAACAAGGCAACTGCTGTCTATTGATCTCTCTTGACATTTTCTCTGTCCTTTACTCATCTCAGTTTTAGCCATGCAGAGAAGTATTTGCAACAAGTTTAACACTTCTGTCTCCCTTCTCCCATTCATAACTTTGGGAAATTGCTGTCAAAGGGGAACAATAAGGGATCTCTTACAAATGCAGGTTTAGATCTATTCTTCAGTTCTGTCTGTGCAATCAACTACTGGGATAAATTTCACCAGGCTTCATAGTACTTTGAGTTCAATGCCATATTCCATGTATAACTACACAAAGCTTTGGACCTAGCCCCCAAGCCTTATAAAGTTTTGTAATCAGGTATTGAACACCTGTATAAAGGTGGATTGTTCTGAGCAACCTGGTCTGGTAAAAGATGTCTCTGTCCACGACAGGGGGTTTGGAACCAGGTGAACTTCCCTGAAGTTCCCTTCCAACCCAGGCCTTTCTATGATTCTACACATGGCACAGATCAAAGTCTATTTTTTTCCAAAACTAAACCTATGATTTCCTGTTATACCCTCAGGTACATAATGGGATTTGTAAGCAAAGAAAAGGAACGAATTCTGCTGAAAGACAAGACACCAGGAACATTCTTATTAAGGTTTAGTGAGAGCAATCTGGGTGGAATTACCTTTACTTGGGTGGATCAGCTAGAAAATGGTAAGTATAATTAAAATTAAAAAAAAAAAAAACCAAGCCAACAACTAAATCAAAACTAACCCAAACTCTGCAATAGACCTGCAATACAGGAGTCAAGTTTTGTTTGGTTTGATAGTAAAATTCACGTGTATCATGTCATAGTATGGTTTTGGACAAGATACAAGTATCATAATTTCTCAAATACAAACCAAAACTCTGACATTCAACCTCTGAGCCCTTCCTATTAACAAAGCTCTCTGTGAGGTGCACCTGCTAACTGCAGGCTTTAGATTTGTTTCCAAATATGCAGAAATTAAATATTGAAAGATACGAATGTAGCTAAGAACAGGTAAAGCCTGTACAAGTGCAAACCTCAAAAGAAATGCAAAAAATGTGTTCCAGCTGCAGTTGCTCATCTGCAGGTTATGGTTCCTTTGTGTTTTTGCAGGAGATGTAACATTTCATTCGGTGGAACCCTACAACAAAGGTCGCTTATCTGCCCTGCCGTTTGCCGACATACTGCGCGACTACAAAGTTATCATGGCAGACAACGTTCCTGAAAACCCCCTCAAGTACCTGTACCCAGATATCCCCAAAGATAAAGCCTTTGGCAAACACTACAGCTGTCAGCCAAACGAAGGTTAGGCTCCACTTCCCTATTTACCCTTCCTGCACAGCAGCTGCAAAGTCAAGAGGCAATTTGAGCACTGAGAACAGATTAAGATGCCTCCTGTAATAGTCATCTTCATGAGAGCTGTTTAAACATGTGTCTGTCATTTAGGCAGCTTCATTTTGCAAATACATCCCTGGTCTTAGAGGTTACAGTAGAGGCGATGACTATATTTAAAAGAAGCTAAGAAATGGATTTTTTTCTCTGACTGATGCATCACAAAATTCAGTGCTTGGGTGTTTAACAGAGAGGAAACTGAAAAGTCATTCTGCTATTGGCTTCATAGTTGTGTTACACTGTAGCATGCTGTCTCTTTAATTTCAAGAAAACTCACTATTGCCCACAAAGCTTGGAAGCCTGACTTTGTTTCATTTCATGCAATGGAGCCCTAAAACAAAGGCTGCTTATCTGCACCACCTTTTCCCAATATACTGCACAATTACCAAGTTATTATGGCAGACAAAAACCCCTGGCAACTGCACTGGAAAATGCAAAAAGGCCAAACAAGGATGGTTCCAAATATGTTCAGGCCCACGTTCTTTTATGTCCAAGTTACAAGTCAGCTCATTTTTAGATAAAATTAATTCTCGCTTAAAGAAAGCCCTCAAAGCCTTGTTTTTTTAATAGATAAAACACATTCTTCTAGACTTTCAGTATCAAAGGTTACAATTCCATTTGAACTCAAATTCCTACACAACTCAAAAATATTTGGAGGCTACAGTACTTTTCTCCCTCTTCATTTTAACTCTGTGGACTTTGCCTAATGCTCCAATCGTCTAAAATCTTACATATATGCTTAATTTCGTGCAAAAGAATTGGAATTCAGAACATATTGCTGAAGCTGTATCTGTAGAGGCAGAGCTCCAAACATTTGCAGAACTGAAATCTGCAGGCTCAGAGTACCAAACTTCAAGAATTGTATATTTGCTTTGAAGGCCTAACGAAATCTCTGTCATCAGTTGCAGTATTATATTGTGTTTCATACCAAGGGAGCACAGGCAATTCTGTGACTAAGATCTGAACTCAAGGACTCATCTCAGGAATTCCCCTCACTTTCATGGCTACTTATTTATGCAGGGACTTTAGAATTTATTATTGCCTGCAGCACTTAAGCAAATAATCTATTTCAAATAGATAATAAAATTACTAGAAAATATTTAATTTCTCTACTCTTTATTCTAGTCTCGAAGCCCTCAGATGGAGGAGGGAAAGGTTATGTTCCTTCTGTATTTATCCCAGTCTCCAAAATGTAAGTAACCTCACAGGTGTGTTACACTTTACCCGTTATTTTTATTTACATCCCATTTCAGAGTTTCCCCTGCCTCCTTTCCCCAAACTATTTGAAAATAGTTTGGCAAGGACTGCTAAAGACAAGAAAGGGAAGTAAAGGACTTCACCTGTAGAGTGCTTTTTCCATTAATGGGGAAACCATTTGTAAAAATTGAATGCAGATTTTATGGTATTCTGATCTACTTTTCTTTCACTGACTCCTTTTTTTCCCCAGCTGATGTTAGGGGCAAGGAAAGAGGACAAACCTGACTCAATCTCCTACATTTTTAAATGTCTATCAGGTTGTTGCCTGAGCTTACAGAGCCACCAGCAAGCCTGAGGACAGGGTTAATAAACTTAAAAACCATTCATCACACTCCACTGATAAACATAGAGGGATTCAAGTTTTTTCTTAGATTATTTTTGCTTCTTTTTTTTTCTTTTTAGCTTAAATGACTCTACAGAACCACATTCTCCATCAGATCTTCTTCCAATGTCTCCAAGCGTTTATGCTGTGCTGAGAGAACACCTGAGTCCCACAGCCATTGAAACTGCTGTAAGTTATAAACTTTCCCATTCACAAGTAAATATTAAGCAAACAGGATACAGCACAGATGCTGGTTAATAAAAGGCTGCTTGTACAACTGTGAATCAGAGCTCTTTCATCACTTGCTGCATTACATTCTGAAACAATGGTGCAGATATTTCATATTCTAAATGGTGCAGGATACTGCAAGCATCTTGAAAGCACTGGAATTGCCTGACATGCTGGGCAATGAATCATGAATGTCAGAACACAAAGATCCCAGAGTTCTTGCACAAATGAAGGCTTTACACTGACAAATACATGCCACCTATACTAATTCTCTGGACAGCACAAAAGCCTGGACTTGCTCAGGGGAGCTGCCCAAGGGATATGATAATTTCCAATTCAGCAAACTTGCACAACTTTTTCACACTGCACGATTTTACATGAGGTTTCAAAGTGCAAAATTAAAAGTCAACTAAAACACTTTGAGCAAAGAAAAGTAATGTTAGCTTAGTATATAGAAAGGTTAGGAAAATACTCTATGAACATCATACTTTTTTAAAAAATTCCTCTTTTTCTTATTGACTAGAAATGTTGTTCTGAATCATCATGGCTCAGAGTCCTTACAGCAATGATATATAGCCAGGTGGGAATTTGTCCAGCAGACTTTTCTCAGCAAACACAGCAGTAGTTTGGCTCTAGCAGCTTTAGAAGAAAATCTCCTTTTTTAACACTAGCCCTTAACTTTGTGTATGTTCAATGATTTATGATCTTAAAACAGTTATGTATTTAAAAGCCCGCCAACTCCCCTTCAAATGCCTCTCTGTAAACACTTCTCCTTACCCACAAAGAGAACAAATGAAACCAGAATCCTGACTGTCAGTGATTAGAAGTTCAGTTAAACTTTATATACAAATGGATGAGTTCTTTATTGCATCTACCTGAAAATCCACTCAAGAGCAAGATATCTTTTTTTATTCTTCACTTTTTTCTCCGACAGCACTTGTAACAAACTAGGTCTTTAGCTGAAAACGAAATAACCAGCCTGAATTAAAATTCTGCATTAAAACCTACCCCACCCAATCCAGGACATGTCCCCACTCATTTCTATTTTGGTTTATAACATGTGGAAATGGTTCTGACCTCCTCAACTGCACTTACGAACAATACACGCATTTGCTTTCCTGAACTTTCGTCAGAGTAAAGAACAGCTGGATTCACTTTCGGTTAACATCATCCTCCAAACATTTTTGGTTTCTTCTTGCATGCTCAGTAAATCTCAAACCAGCTCTATTCAGAGCTTCAAAATAAGCTGTGACCATGGACATCATTTAAGGTCATAACCCAATAAAAAGAATGTGCCTGGCAGCAAACTGCAAGTGTTAAATACAATTTTAAAGGTACCAAGACAAGTGGTTCAGTGCTACTAGATGGTAAGTGATATTTCTGTAGGCTCTTATTAGAAAGTTCTGCTAGAAATTGCATGAGAAAAATAGTTTTAGAAGATTTTTAAAGAATTCCTTCCTTCCCTTTTCCATTCAATTTACCTTGCTAAATGGAAATGAGGAAAATATGGAGATTTTTTAATCAAATTCACATAACAATCTACCCTGCTAAAGACCTGGCTGAGTATAGTAAGCAGACAATCTGCACCACTAAAGCAATACTTTTTCACCATGAAATGCCAATAAAAAAGCATCATGTGAGATACAGAAAACAAGAGTGAAATCTGCAGCAAGCCAAATATCCTACAACTGAGTAACTCAGTCTTATCAAGATATACTTTCTGGAGTCTTGCTGAATTCCCTTCTATCCCCCCCCCCCCATCCAGCTTCCCTTATCCATCAAAGGAACTAGACTCCAGGAAGAACCCTGCTATACATATCCACAGGCTTCAAGAACCACAAAGTTCATACAAAAATAAATACCATGCTTATTCTTACTGCAACAGTTTCCTACACGGTGTCTTCTAAAGAGCATTCCTCTATTTTATAAACAACTAGAAACAGGATTTTCAGATCCTTATCAGTTTGTATGACATTTTCAAAGTGACTCTGCAGTTACCTTGAGCCAGAGAAGGTTTCATCTGCATTTTCTTTTGAATGAACAGCTGTGAGTGCCATGCGACTAATCTTTTCTTTTTTCTTCTTCTAGCTGAGTTCTCCTTACTCAACAGACTGAAGTGCACATACTGGGAAAAAAAAATCAGTAATTGTGTGAACACTGGATGGGTTAAAGAAGTCATCATTTTTTTTTGCCTGTCACCTCAAAAGTCAGCTTTTCTAGAAACCATTACATTATTCTTAGGCGTCTTTCAACAATACATAAACAAGGAATTTTCTCCCTAGGGATTCAAACAGCCTTTTGCAAGTCAGATTTGCTGTTGTCACTGAAAAAAGACCAAATCCTTTCTGGCTTGAGCATCATTTGACTTCAGTGGGGTCCCAGCAGAGATAAATTTTACTTGCTAATTTAACTAATTTCCATAGAATTGCTGCAAATATGAGAGCATAAGAACAAAATGTTTTGCTTCTGAAGACAGCATATAAAGATAATGAAAGACATTAATGTGTTTCGAGAAATTAGGATTTAAGATGTTAAATACTTTCTGCTTATTCATAATCTTATACACCACTGATTCAGACACTATTTCAAAGCAAAGATTCTTGTTCCCCTGACTTTGAATGTTCCAGAGGTATCTGGGGATTGTTTTTCTCCAAAGATCATCTGCCTTCAACATAGATTTTTATCTGATACCACAGCAGAAGTTGTGGAAGGCAGGTAGGCAAGGCTGGGGAGAGAAGGGAGTTCCAGAAAGGAAGCAGACATAAAACTTGTGGTGTTAAAAAGGCTGTCTCCATTTCTCCCCTGGAAGAGAGAGTTAGTAAAACTTGCCCTCTCACAAAATAGCTGCAGAAGTAAATCTGTTTGGGCAGGAGGCCCTCAGATACCCCAGCAAGTACTGTCAGAAAGTCTACAAATAAAAAAAACCCCAATCTGACACAGTTTGGATGCTAACTGGTCAATTGCAACAGGGAAGCAATTTTAAAAAACAGTTATTGAAGAGCTGCAGCATTTGCTGACCACCTGGAAACTTGTGCTGCGTGACAGGATATTACATGCCTGTCACAGGCTCACTTAATAAGCAGGACAACGAGTTTTTGTAAAAACAGAAAATTGCACTCTTTAAATACTTTTTTTTCTTCCAGACGTGTTTACCGCTTAGTTTGGGTTGTTTGGTTTTGTTGTTTTGGTTTTATTTCCCCCAGTGTTATCCCTAAAATCTCTGTTAATAGAATAATAAACAGGCAACTCCAAGGGCACTGTATTTCACAAATGCAGGCTCAATCAAAATGCAAGCTTTGCCCACAGAACACGCAGTTAGTGCATACAAAGCTCTTAAAGCACAAAGCCTTGAACATTTGCACCTTACAGCTTTCTCAAGCAGGTATAAACGAGACTTCTGTGATGAAAACAGAACCTCCTTGGATCAGTAAAACATGGATTTTACTTTCATTTCTCCTTTCACCCATGCTATTTAGGTTAGTTGAAAGTGAGTGAGCGGAAACAAAGTAACGAGATATTTTTGTGATACATGGAAGTAAATTTCAAAGAAACAAGCATTTCTCTGTTCATTGCACTGAGTGATTCAAAGCAAGCTGCACATAAGCAAGCATCACGTATAAAATAAAAAACGAGCAATTCTGTATATAGCTTGGTAATATCTGTAATTTATATAACCAGCATAAATAAAATCAGATTTTGGCTTCAAGCTGCATACCCGGACTCCGTGGATTTTTTCCAAGGCACAACAAAAACAGTCTTGCTGCCTTTTGGTTGACCTTAAACTGAGCTACAGACAGTAACACAGAATTCTAAAGCAGGAAACATGACCTCCCTGAGATCAGCTGTTGCAGGCATTTTCATTCTAACCTCTTCTCACAATCTTAATGCAAACAAAATGGGGGATGCCTTTTATTGTTGACCACCTCAAGTTCATGAGAAGTACTGTAAGACAAGATCAGACATGGCATGAGAACCAGTCTCCTTTTTCCTTCTTCCCTGCTCTCCATGCAAGGCAACCCTTCAAGACTCCCAAGTATTAATTTCAGTCCAATATAACTGGAGTTTCTGAACAGCACCATGGATCAGGTTTTGGCATGACAGTTCCGCTATTGCTTCTGAACAGATTTTTTGCATAGGGTAGACTTAATGTTTTGTTGAAAAGATCTGCCTTGAGATCATTTCAGTGCTTTAAAGGAACACTAGAATGATTTATCTGTAGGATGAACACATACAGCCCAAACCTCCTTCCATTAGAAAAGTGAGAATTTTGTCCTTATTCCACGGTGAATAAGAACACAGGTCTCCAGTGAAACGATGGTGGGAGGAAAAACACAAAAATGGGGTGCCGAGACACTACCGGAAAAAAAAAAAAATCTGCTTTTAAGTAGTTCTACTAACTGTGCTTGTTTTTGCTGTGTTTTGTAATGGCAAAGTAAAAAAAAAAAAAAAAAAAAAAAAAAAGTGATTGTTTTGTGCTTTGTCTTTGTGTGACGCTGTAACGATCCTATTTAAAAAAACACAAAACCTGTCAGTTACCTTCTTCCATAGCTTTTATTCATAGCCATATTTATAGATCTACTGCTCCCTAGTATTTCACACCACGACGTTTACCAAAGAGACCTCCTATTTTATTTTTTAATGAAGTAAGACCTGCCTCCTCCACCTGAGGAGAGAGGGGGCACAAACTACCCTGGAGACCCGCAGCAAAGCCTGGACTTCAACATCCCGCTCTTTGTCGGCTTCAAGCACCAGACAAAACCCAAAAAGGCTACGCTGCACAAAGAGACAGCGGGAAGGGAAGGGAAGCCGCAGCAGTTTAAGGGCGCCAGGGCAGGCGAGGCGGGCTGGCGTGGCCGGGCCAGGAGCCGGGGCAGCCCCCCCGACCCCCGCTGCCCTCAGGGCCCCGCGCTGGTTTCGCTTTCGCCTTCGCCGCCTTTCCCAGAAGTCACGTGACGCGGCCTCTGCCCGGGAACGCCCCCGGCCCGCCCCCGCGCACGCGCACTGGGGCGGGCGCGCGGCTCCCCGAGCGCAGCCGGCACCGTGACAGCGCCGAGCCGGGAGCCCAGGTGAGGAGAGGGGAGCGGGCGTGAGGGGCCGGGGGATGGCGATGGCGCTGCCCGCGCCTCGGGGGCTGACGGGGTGAACGCCCGGTGTAACGAAAGCTATCGCTTCCTCAGAGCGCTCCCTGCCCGCGGGACACCCACCGAGCTTTGCGCTTTGGAGTCCTTGCACCTGGGGAAACAGGAGGTGGCTCCTTCATTCCTGGCAGGGACACCCCCGCTCCTCTGTCGCATCCGCTCTCAACTCCTCGCTCTCCACAGCTCACCCTCTCCAGATCTGCCCTGCCCGGCAGCGCTCGAAGCGGACCCCTGTGCCCAGCCCGGCTGACGCTGCTCCCGCTGCTCCCGCGCCTCCAGCACCGCTGGGCAGCCTCTGCTGAACAGGTGCGCCGCTCCCTCTCTCTCTCCCTCCCTCACACCCGGGGCTGGGCTGGGCCGGCCGGGAGCGCGGGGAACGCGGGCACGGAGCCGGCCCAGCGCTGGGACGCCTGCCCGCGCCCTTTGCTCCCGAATCCCGCCGCGTGGATCGGCGGCGATCCCCCGGCAATGGCAGGAAAGAAGGTAGAGCAGGGCCAGAAAGGAGCCCTGGGGTGCATCGGGTGGCCAGCAGGTCGAGAGGGGTGATCAGCCGCCTCTGCTCAGCCCTAGTGCGGCACATCTGGAGCGCTGTGTCCAGGTACAAAAAGCACCGGGAGCTGCTGGAGAGGGTTCAGCAGAGCTCACAAAGATGATGAGGGATATGGAGCACTCTCCTACAAGGAGAGACTGCAGGAGCTGGACCAGTTTAGTGTGGAGTAGAGAAGACTGAGAGGGGATCTCATCATTACATATAAATAACTCTAAGGCAGCTGCCAAGAGGATGGTGCCAGACTCTTTTCAGTGGTGCCCAGCTACAGAATGAGAAGCAGTGGCCACAAACTAAAACACAACAAGTTCCACCTCAACATGAGGAAGAACTTCTTTACACTGAGGGTGCCAGAGCACTGGAACAGGTTGCCCAGGGAAGTTGTGGAGTCTCCCTCTTTGGGACTGCTGTAGCACACTCAAATGTTGTGTTAGCTGTAATCTGACAAGCAAACATCAAAAGCCTCCGAGCCCTCACTTTAAACATAACAGTTTTAACTCCTTTGCTTCTCACACCTAGCACACACCACTCAGCAGCCGAGGACACTGGCATATAAAAGCGAAAGGATTTGGTAGGAAGGGGCATAGAAGATAGTACTTCACCCTGATGCTGCCCTGTTCTTTTGGATGGGTCTTATAAGCAGCCATTAAAAAACAATGGTGTGGGTGGATTTGCATCTCACCACTCATTCTCAGCCTGGACTGTTCCTTGGATGTATTTTTACATGCCATTTCCACTACAAGCTGATAATGTGCACCTTAGAAGGCTAAGTGATCTGCTTCTAGAGACCATACATCAGAGCTGGAGCCAATCTCACAGAAGTGTTAGGACTGAGAGAAGCCGTTCTGCACAGTCTTAGTTCATTTAAGCACCCTGTGTCTGCTGCACAGGTTACTTGAATTTAGCCTGAAACTATGATCATGAGAACTAAAACACATATAAAAAAACATCTTTCCAGTACTTCTCCATTTAAAGTCACTTGAGATGTAGTCAATTTTCAGAGCAGGAAAGTGTGGACACAAACAGCAACTGAAAATGGGCACTTAGAGGGGTCTCTATTTTTTCACTCACACTCTTGGTGCTGGGGAATACATCTGCACAAGCAAAAGGTGATACTCCACGTTCAGGATCTCAATTGTGCAGAGTACAGGTATCAAACACACAGGTCCTCATTCCCATATCTGCTAAACAAGAGAGCAATAACACTAGAAGTACACTAAGTGCAATGAAAATGGGTTCAGAGGAAGAGAAAAGGAAGAAAGCACCACACAGCCAATCACTCACTTCCCCTCCTCCCTACAAGGTGGGATGGGGAGAGAACCAGAAAGGTAAAAATGAGGCACATTATGGGCTGAGATAAAGACAGTTTAACAGGTAAAACAAAAGCCATGTACACAAGAAAGCAAAAGGCAGGAGTTCAGCCGTCCCAGGAAAGCCAGGCTCCATCACACCTAACAGTGGCTTGGGGAGACAAACACCATCATGCAAAATGTCCCCCTTTCCTCCTTCCCCCAGCTCTATGAGCTTGGTGCCACATGGTCTGGAATGTCCCTTGGGTCAGCTGGGATCAGCTGCCCAGCTGTGTCCCCTCCCAGCTCCTTGTGCACCCCCAGCCTCCTCGCTGGTGGGGTGAGGAGCAGAAAGGGCCTTGATGCTGCATAAGCCCTGCTCAGCTGTCACAAAAACATCCCTGCCCTACCAGCACTGTGTCCTGCACAAATCCAAACCAGCCCATACTAACTACTGTGAGCAAAATAAACTTTATCCCAGCCAAAGTCAGCACATCCTCCAATTTTGTCAATGTTCATGAAAATGTCAAATTAGTTATTTTTCACCACTTCAGTCCAAAAACTACTAAACATTTACACTGACTTTTTTTCACCCCCTCCTCAGAATGTCTCAGTGGTATCAGCTACAGCAACTTGATTCCAAGTTTTTGGAGCAAGTCCACCAGCTCTATGATGACAGCTTTCCTATGGAGATCAGGCAGTACCTGGCACAGTGGCTGGAAAACCAGGATTGGTAAGCCCAGGAATTAATTCAGCTTTGGGCTGTGTGATAAGCAGTGCCCTCAGAAGGGCAGTTACAAGCAGCAGCAGAATGCTGGGGAAGCAAGCAAGCTGCTGGGTGATCCTTTGCTGGTAGGATGCTTCAGTAGCTGTGTGGGTGCTCCAGCCTGTGTTCCTGCCCCTCTTCAGGGCTTTCTGGAGGGAACTGATATCTGGAATAAGCATCCTTGCTCATAATGTTCTCAGTGGTCCAGAGCAAAAGGGGCTGTTTTCAGACCAATTGGTTACTACCTTGGTAGCATCAGTCTCTCACTCTTCAAAGACTCTGAACTTCTGCCAGAATTTCTGTGGAGTGGCTTCTCTTTGAGGGGTGGTACAACACACGCACACACACATCAGGGTCACTTTGAGGTTCCTGATGTGCATGGACTGAGTAAATGAATTTGAACAGAATGTGGCAAAAATAATAGAGAAACAACATTTCTGTGTCCAGGAAGATTAAGTCAGTTAAGAGAATGCAACTGGCTTACATTTGAAGGCAATTCTCAGTGCTTGCATATTCTACAACTGGAGTTGGGGATTAAAAATCAAGTATACCTATATGTATTTCTTGGTTCTTGCATTGGAAGTGTATCTAACCCAAGCATGCTTTAAATGATTCCAGGGAACATGCAGCCAACAATGTATCATTTGCTACACTCCTATTCCATGAGCTGCTGTCACAGCTTGATGATCAATTCAGTCGATTCTTGATAGAAAACAACTTTTTGCTGCAGCACAACATACGGAAAAGCAAACGTAATCTTCAGGTAGGCCTGGGTTATCTGTACAATCTACACATCTATATGTTATCTATATATCTATACATGTGCTTCATTTGCTTCAGTGCAATTGGATGCCTCTAAGCAACTACCCTGCTGTGAGGGATTTTTACAGAGGATGTGTGAGAATCCTGATTTAAAAGCCAGAATTCAAGTGTTGCTCCATTTTTGTTTTGATTTGCTACAGTTAGAAAGGTTACAGTTTAATTATCAGCACAGTTACAGTTGGAGAATTCTAGGAAAAAGAAAACCCCCCAGGATAGCACCATCCTGAGCAGAGCAGGACAGCACTCAATCCACAGCACATTTCAGTTTTGTGTGCAGGTAAAGCAGTAAGGTGGGATTTGCATCCAGCCTGGACTGTGTGTTAAACCAGCACCCATAGCAAGGCATGGGAGGGTGGTTCTTGAGGGATGAGCTCTCTCTGGGACTGTAGGGTAGTATCCCACGACTCCCAGCAATGTCTCTGACCCTTTCCTGCCTCTTTGTATGCCAATGAACTACAATGGAAACTTGCTCTTGGAGCTAGTTGTGGCATCACACCCTGTAATCCTGGAGCAGGCTATGACCAGTGTATTCCCTGAGACTCACACTCAGGTCATACCCTAATTTTTTTTGCCAGTCTGAAAGCTACTGAAAGACAAGAAATTATGTGTATGGACTTTAACAATAGACTGTGTCTCTAATGCTAGGATAACTTCCAAGAAGACCCAATACACATGGCAATGATCATCCACAACTGTCTGAAGGAAGAGAGGAAAATACTGAACTCTGCCCAGGCATGCAATGAGGTAACAGTCTTGAAATATCTGCTGCAGTTGTATCTTCCCTTCCCTATTGTTTGGGACAAGGGAAGTGGATGAAGACTGGCAGGGGAAACAGGCTATCCTCTCTCTGCCCAAAAAGAGGTTCCTTAAAAAAGAGAAGAGTGAGTACTGATAGGTACCAGCTGGAGAACACTAATTTGTACCAGCATGGCTGGACAGCATGGCTTTTTTCTGCTGAATGAAGCATTTGGAGGATAAATGGGCAGGAAATAATTTTTATTCCTTGAGTGACGTAAAAGCTATGCTGGTTGTTTTAATGCTTTTGTAGTGTGATGTAGCCTGATGTGCCAATTGCATTTTATTTTCATAATTAGTGCTTAACTCATATATCCAGTAAGATTTTAGGTTTTTTCTTCTGCATTTTACTCCCCATTTTACTCTCTATTAAGCAGCTGAGCATGCTTCTTTGGACTGTCTCTGGAAAAATGATGCATCATCCCCCTTCCCAGTAGTCTCACAGTATTTCTTTCTAATTTTGGTGGTGTTTTGGGGTGTTTTTTTAGTGAAGCCCTTTTCTTTCTTCTGAATTATAGGTAAAGCCATATCTTCTCCTTCATCATCTGTTCTCCAGCTTCTCACCTTTTTTTTTTTCCTTTACAAGAACTGTTTAGTAATAAAAATTCTACAGTTGGGAAAGGCATGCAAAATATATAGATAGCTGTAATCCACTATGTAGAAATAAAGTGATGACTGACCAAGCATGGTAATTTCCAATATGGTAATACCTCAGTTTATAGCAAGGCTTTAAAATGTGCAGCGTGGGAAGAGCACTTGGGCAAGGGCTTTCAACAAGGGGCCCTTTGCAGCAGTGTCCAAAGCAGCTGCTCTAAGAGTGTGACTCTGACAGAGCCCCTGGAGCTGCAGCACAGCTGTTTGGTCCTGGCACATGACATAAAGCACTTGCTGCTGCCTTTCCAGTACACAATAAACGTGGGTCATCAAAAAGGGAAAGAGAATTACAGAGTGGTTTGGACTGGGAGGGACTTTAGAGATCATCTACCTTCCTCTAGACTGGGTTGCTCAAAGCCCAATCCAGCTTGGCCATCACTTCCACCACTGTTTTTAATCCATGATGGGGGACCTTTGGCACTTTACTAAAATAAATCCTTTGTTTCTTTCAAATTCACCTGAATTTGATTTTTTTATACTACAAAATTTTAGTGTGATTCATAGAACAAGCCATGCTTCCTCAGGTTGTTTGTCAACAAATGCCATTCACTTACAGTAATGAAAAAAGTTATGGGTCACTCTGTTTTGACTGGTTCTGCTTCTTCCCTCAGATGGAAGTAGGGAGTGTACAGAACACTGCAACTGGGATGCCAGACAAGCAGAAGGAGCTTGATGCCAAAGTTAGGGCTGTAAAAAGCAGTGTTACAGTAAGTATAAGATAACTTTTCTCAGTAGGGTTTGTTAATTTGCAGATGCTGAAAATTAGACTTGATAAAATGACAAATAAAATTAAGGTGGGGTTTTCAAGTCTATAAACCAGGGATTTCCTGAGCATAGGAAGTACCTTGTGCCTAAACTTTAGCAACAAAAGCATTTTACCCATCTGAAATACTGGCAAATGAGGGAAGAAACAACTCTTAAATCATAACTGACCAGTTTGTTGCCAACTAGAAAATGTACTTTTTTTAGCATATAGATGTTTTTCTTAATAAGTACAGTCACAACAGAAAGCTTTTCTCCAAATAGTACATAAGGATTTGAAAGTTTAAAATGTTATGTGCTGTTCCAAGTTTTACCACTGTAGCCCAGGTTCTCCTAAACTCTGTGAATTTACATGGCTTGACCACAAGGGCATTTCCATACTTTATAATTAACAGATTTTAGTTAGTTTTGAAGGAGGAAGGATGTATAGAAGATGATGAAATGTAGAAATATTTCCTGTTAGTCCAGGAACAGACATTGCTACAAAATTGGACTTCATGTCTGTCAGGGCTGGTACCAGGCAGTTCCTAATCAGATCAAGTCTTGCATTACTTGAAAATATTTAATAATTGTGGCCACCCTCACTCGTGCATTACAGGATGTGGAGCAGGACATCAAGACATTAGAGGATATGCAAGATGAATATGACTTCAAATGTAAAACCCTGCAGAACAGAGGTGAGTCATTTTCCAAAGACATCCCCTATTGTATATAGTTTGTCAGAGTAAACTGCTCTTTATGTCAGGGCACTGAGCCTAATGATAACACAGCCAAACTTACTGGTAATGTCCCTTGTTGATTAACTCTGCTTCACACTGATACCTAAATTTCTGCATGTCTTCTGTTCCAAGTAAGGGAGTCTACTTGTTAACACAGCATTCCTTTGCCACTAGAAGTAGCAAACCCTATAGGCTCTGTAGCCATTCAACCATACACCTAATTAGTGATGTTTCACAAATGCCAAACCAGCTTTAGGTTTTCCAGGCTCTTGTGTACCAAGGGAAACCCACGGAGTCCACACTGGCTTCATTATACAGCTCTGTCTCTGTTGTTGAATTCTTTGTTCCAGAAAAGGCTTTAGTTTCTAACACAGCTTGGCAGAGCTGACTATCCCTTAGAGCAGGGACATGTTCAGAAGGTACTAAGGGAAGCACTAAGCCAGCATCTTGCTTTTTGCATTTGTCCCCTTCCCACCTCAGCATTTCCCCCTCCCATCCTTCAGCATTCCTTCAGCCTCACATTCCCTATTTGGACTTATTTTACAGAGCACGAGTCCAATAGTATGTCTCAGGAGGAATACAAGAAAGAGCAGCTGAATCTCCAGCACATGTTCTTATCACTGGACCTCAAGAGAAAGGTAGCATTCAAGTTTTCTTTCAGAAGTCTGCAGCTCTTCATCTTAAACACATGTTCATTTTCATTGAATTGACATAAATTAGCAGTAGGAAAGGTTTTTTAATATATCAGTTGAACTGAGATATTTGCAGAGTTTTGCAAAACAGATGAGCACTAACTGAAACAGTACTTAGTTCTCCTGTGTGAAGTATTTCTAATAATCAGAGTAATCTCCTATTCTGTGTAGGAGGTGGTGAATAAGATAGTGCAGCTGCTGCAGAGCACAGAGCACACACAGGCTGCCCTCATTAACGATGAGCTGGTGGAGTGGAAGCACAGGCAGCAGACAGCATGCATTGGTGGGCCACCCAACGCCTGCCTCGACCAGCTGCAGAACTGGTAAGGCTTTGGTAAGACCACATTTAAACCATGTTATGAAGGAGCACCACATCTAGGAAATATACTGATTATTTATATCATCCCTTTTCATTCTATCTTAACATAGCTGCATTCATTTTATTACCTCACCACATTTCCATTGAGCACAAAGTGTACTCCAGGCACTGCCACATCCTCAGGGACAGTCACCTGGCTGGTGCCTCTGCACTAGTACAAAATTTAAAAAAGTGCTGAAAGTAATGAGATTGTGTCAATTGTAGGTTCACCATTGTCGCTGAAAGTCTACAGCAAGTTCGTCAGCAGCTCAAGAAGCTTGAGGAACTGGAACAGAAATTCACCTACGACCCTGATCCCATCACAAAAAATAAACAATTTCTGCAGGACCTAACACACAAGCTTTTCCAGCAGCTCATTCAGAGGTAATAGACCATAAGGATCTTTTGGTGTTACCATGAATAGATAGATGAAGAGCACTTTCCCTACCGTTCCCTCAGTATTTCCTACATAGTATCTTTTCATTTTCCAAGGTTTTCCTAAGTTTGTCAAACATTAAACTGAATTACTGGGTTTGAGATTTACCCCATCTAGGATTTCCACAGATTCAGGCCTATGGAAAGGGTTTATGCTCAGTCATTACTGAAGTTAGCAGGAGCTTTCCTACAGTACACATGGATTACAGAGTCAAATTCTCAGTCTGTTAGTCCACGTCTCACTTCAAGCTTCAAAGTTCAAGCAAAGAGAGGCAAGAAACAATCTGCATCGAGCTGTGCCCAAGACAGATGCACACTAGATTCTCCAACCCTTTGTCACTGGACACATCATCTTTGCCTCCAGCATGGGGAGGCCAGCCCTGCCTCTGTACCACCTTTATGTTGCAAGTTACTGTAGCTGGTAGTTGCCTTACATAAGATCAGAAACCTATTCTGTAAACACACACAGTAGATAAAAAATTGGGGTGTATCAAAACAGGCTAGCCCCAGAAGTTTGCTTCATTGTGTTAGCTGGCCCTCATCAAATCCTCTGCTAGTGTATCCATGCCTTGGGCATGTGTTGTTACACAGCACTGTTACTGTAAGAATTCAGGAAGCCCTGGGAATGGCAAACAAAGCAACACACCTCACTTGCACCATGAGAATTGCAGCACAGTGTTTCCTTGCTGTTTGGTTTCAGGAAAGTGTGATGTAGCAATCTCCCTCCTCAAGCCATCAATGTGTTGCAGAAAAGGCAACACTTAAAAAATCACTATTTCTAGCCCCATTGTAACAATTGAAAGGAACTGAGTCACACACCTCTACATAGATTGAAGCTGAGTAAATAAAGTTTGTAGTATTACTGGTAAATCAGCATTCTTTTAAAGTTCACTTTTATATGGTTTCTTGTTTAAGAACAGTACAGATAAATCATAGTGCCTTTAACCTGTTCTTCCCATAGCTCCTTTGTGGTAGAGAGGCAGCCTTGCATGCCAACTCATCCTCAGAGGCCACTAGTCCTGAAGACAGGAGTGCAGTTCACTGTGAAGCTGAGGTATGTTTTCCCCTTTCCCTGTTCCTTTTTTGTGGTAAGGCTTTCCTGTCACTGGCTTCCTGCAGCCCAGAGGACTGCACAGCCTGCCCTGCAGCCCAGGGGCTGAGGCAGGAGGAGGGAAGTGCCAGGGGCTTTCTTCTGGCAGAACTTGACTCACATTCAGCTCTTACCCTTTCCCAGAAGTGGGGTGTACCAAGTATGTAACAAGAACAACCCAACAGCAAGAAGACTCATGCAGAGCACTCTGCCATGCCAAAGAGTAACTCATTTGCCTATTTAGTTTTATCTCTAAATGCTGTTTGGTATGGAGCAAGCTTGGAGCCTGCATGTGGCCCCTGAGTGTGCTGAAATATCTGTGGTAAGCAACACAATACAAAAGGACCCATATTTTTCAATTGCTGATGCTAAAAAAACATACTTCTCTTTCCAGATTACTGGTGAAACTGCAGGAACTGAACTACAACTTGAAAGTGAAAGTTTTATTTGACAAGTATGTTGCATTTATTTCATCCCTCTTATGTAATGGTAAGCAGTTCCCACACTCAGAAACCCAAGAGCAGCCACACTAGAACTGTTGAGTAGGCCAGCAGCAGGCTGGTTCTCCATGGCAGCAGGTACATCCTTCCCTTTTCCTTACCCATTCCCTTGCTCTAAATCTCTCTCTGCCACCAGAGACATGTCACAAAGTGGAGATGGCCTCAGCTTTTCACCATCAACTCCACAGAGAAGAGCTCACTACTGCAAAATCAGGGCAGCACCTGGGCAACAGCCACTCTGCTGGGGTGCTTCACCTGGATTAGCATGAGGTGACAGTGTGGGATTGGACCCCACCATTTCTAGTCACATAATTCAGTCATCCCTTCCTTTTTGGGCACAGTCTAGTAAGGAATATAGTTATCCTCAAGCTGGCTTTGAATAAGGGGTATAATCTGCCTACCTGTAACATATGACATGTTCTCAATCAGAGAAAAAACTTACAGCAGGTGAAACAGATTTATACAAATCTTTTGTGTTTTGTAGGGAGTTCAGGTGAGTTTTGCACTTACTTCAAGGACAGGAAAAGAAATGTGACAGGCTGTCCAAAATAATGCCAGGGACTGTGCTTTCAAGAAAGCAAGTGGGTTTTTGTCTTCCCAGCCAAGTAATTTTGTTCACTTGAAATGGCTCTAGGGTCCAGAAACTTGCATAGAATAGTAAAAAAGTAAAAAAAAAGGAATTCTTGTGTGCAAGTCTTATCTGCAAGTGCACTAGATAGAACGCAACTCAGTAAAATCCCAAGTGTTGGGAAAACCAATCCAAGTGATGCAGCAATTTATCCAAGTTTAAATGCAGATTTAGAGTGGCAGAAATATATTTTTTTTCCTCAAAGCAAGAGGCAACATCTTTATAGTAAAAGAAAGTACTTCTTTTGATGATAAAGCCCCCATAGCAATACCAAGCCTCAGTAAAACACAGGCTGTGTAGCACAATATTTATTTTGACTGCTTTAACCAATTGCCGCAACTTCTGCACAAGAATTTCACAAAAGCATTTTACCAGTTCTCAGACAGCACTGTCAGCTCCTAAAACATGCACATTTTCTGTGTCTTTGGCAGAATCTTTAAAAGATTTTGTCCTTTTTTTTCTTGACAGAGATGTAACTGAGAAGAACTCGGTCAAAGGGTACGTGGCATCAGAGTTTGATATATTAACATTAGGTTCTTTCAATGAAAGAGAGATTTAATTACATTTTCTCTCTCTTTGTGTAGGTTCAGGAAATTTAATATTTTGGGAACAAACACAAAAGTGATGAACATGGAAGAATCTACTAATGGAAGTCTTGCAGCAGAATTCAGGCACTTGGTAGGGGGTTGGTTTTTTCTTTCTATCACCTATCCAGCCACTTAATTTTGTAGTAGAGCATGGTAGGAAGGAAACAAATTGCTTTTGTTATTGATGTCATTATTCATTTTTTGTGTAAAGAGAAACTGTGATTATCTCTCATTTTTCTTTGTTCTGTCCTTTTTAAAATATTTTTTGCCTGTTTCAAAATCAGAATCAATCAAAATGTGATTGCTTGTCACTGAAAAAGGGACAGAAATGCAAACAAGAGTATTTGCTGCCATACTGCTTATGCTGCAATGGGTTCTTGGGAGAAGGAAGTTAAAAACAAAGCCTACAAAGGCTGGTTTGGGCCTTTCAGAGGAAGGTCCATAGGTAGGGAAGTCTGGAATAGTTTAAAGAGCTTTGAGTCTGGAAGATGAAAATTGTCAAAGAGTGTGCAGCTGCAAGAGAGTCAGTGCCTTTGGCAGGCTATGGGGCACTTCTGATCTGCAGATCGTGAGGGAACACTCTGGTTCCATCACTACAGCAGGAAAAAGGCAAGTCCAGAACCAGGGAACATGGAACTCTATTTTCATTGTCCAGAACTGAGACTGTCTAGAGTTTATCATCTGATTCAGAGGGATACTTTGATAAACCACTATTCCATCTGATCCTGACTTCATACTGCTTCTGTTCTTAAAAGGCCTCTTGCATAAAGGCACTGCAACATAACTGTGCAATATCTTTTTTCACAGATGAACAGTTTATAAAAGGGTAGTAGTTTAATCCTTTGGCTCCCACAGTTTAGAACCAAATAGAATCAGACACTAATGCAGAAAATTTGCATACAGTTGAGCAAGTGGAACATGCAAGTGGAACTCTACCACTTCCATTTGTGTCTGCCATAAATGAGTGACAGGTTTTTTGTTCATTTGCAGCAACTGAAAGAACAGAAAAACACAGGGAGCAGAACAAATGAGGTAAGCAGCATTAACCTTTCCTTTGTCAAGTTTTAGCAGAATACTGACAAGGCATTCATTTAATACAATGCTCTCTGCTCAGACCCATGAAGACACACGTGGGATGAGAGAGCATAGGAGAGGAGTTCAGTGTTTCTACAGAGTGATCCATGTAGGGAGAGCCTGCAAGGAGAGCTATTGCCAGAATGGCAGTGAGGGACTCTCCCACACTAGTATCTGCCTTTAACAGAGCTTCCTGGCAAGCACAGATTTTTCTATGACTTATAGGTAGTAGCCACAAAAAAAAAAAAAAAAAAAAAAGAAAAACATGCCTAAACATGCCTGGAGAGGCAGTTTTAGGAAGCCAGCACTGTCACTTGACTTTGACCTGTAAGCTCTAGAGTATGTGACCATGGGCAGACAAAGGTTTTCCCCATGATAAAGCCCCATTACTTCACCCTAGGAATTCTCAGTCCCTGAAAAGTTTTCTTATATTTTTTTGAAGGGTCCTCTGATTGTGACAGAAGAGCTTCACTCTCTGAGTTTTGAGACACAGCTGTGCCAGCCTGGTTTGGTAATAGATCTAGAGGTAAGTCTTAGATCAAACAGATGCACTTCAGTTCCCGTGTGTCACTTGGTGCTGACAATCTTAACTTTTTTCTCTCTTTTGTTTTCTCTTTTTTTTTTTTTTTTAAGTACTGGGATATCACATACTTTCAGTTATTTCAAATTACAGAAATGATACTTCACAACAGCTCTGTACAGACACAGAGAGAGAATTCTGTCAGATCTCTGGGTAAATACGAATAGATGTGCTTTGCAAAATGTCCGATACCTAGAGGGCTTAAACCACAGGGTTGGTTATCAGTTTACATTTATTTCAGAAGCAGTCTGCTGTCACTATCAGTGCTGGGATAACTGACACTAAATGAAAGTCCTTATTAGACAAAAATCACCCAAGTCTTTCCAGTATTTCATCATACTTTCTCCCCTGCATACAAACTTCTATAGAGAAAGTCAAGATGATGCAAGCAGGGAATTAAAACAGAAGCGAGTGTGTGGATAATCTCAAGGAGGATTGTGGCAACAGTGCAGGGTAACCTGACATGTTCCCTTTTGTGCCCCTTTCAGACCACATCCCTTCCCATTGTTGTGATCTCAAATGTGAGCCAGCTTCCCAGTGGATGGGCTTCTATCTTGTGGTTCAACATGCTGTCTACTGATCCCAAGGTATTTGCAAGAAAAAAAGGTGCTTTATCAGGTACTATGTCTGATTTTCAAGCATTGTTTGCAAGTGGCTGCTGCATTTGAGCTCTGCAGGTGACTCTTAATGAGTTTCAGGTATAGAGAGGAGCAGTGACTTCCCTGACCTAAACATAGCAATACTTGAAACCCACAGAAGGGTAGTGTACATGTATTCAGGATATACAGCTCACAGTGAGAAGCCAAATACACATTCAAGAACTCAATTATGGTGCACTTGAGTAATCCAGCAATTCTGCCTGCTGGGAGGAGACCTATCCAGAGCCCCAGAGATGGCTTTTCCTGGTAAAGAGTGCCTGGAAGAATAGCTGCCTGCTTCTGCAGAGCTGTCTCAAGCTGACATCCATTCTTAAACCTGGAGCTTGTTTGGGCAATACAAAAATTCAAGTGGCATTCCAAAATTAATGTTTGTTAACTACAGCTTGTATTTTTCTCTGCCATTCTAGAACCTGTCCTTCTTTCTGAATCCACCTTGTGCAAAGTGGTCTAAGCTTTCTGATGTTCTGAGTTGGCAGTTTTCTTCTGTAACAAAGAGAGGACTTAATACAGATCAGCTGAGCATGCTGGGAGAGAAGCTTCTTGGTAAGATCTGCTTTCATCACAGATGGCCTGTCTGAATTGAAGCTAGTTCTGCACCTTTTCCTGCAACCCATTTTAAGTTTTCCTTTCCTCTCACAGCTTTCCCCCCTCCTACAATATAGCTTTGTAGCAAGGAAGCATTTTCCACTTTTCAGTATTGCAGAGCTTCTAAATGAAATCAGATCATGAAAAAAATCTGCAGTTCTAACTTGGGAGTTTTATGCATTAGAGCAACACAGACTGAGCCTAATTCTGCCTTTTGAAGTAACACTCATGTTTAGTCAGTCTGTGAAGTGGATGTTTCTTGGCATCCCTTGGGGTTTTTTTTTAAATCCACCTCCGTTCATTTTAACTTCATGCATGCCCCCAGCTACAGTGGGGATTCACTCTGCATAAACACAGTTGCAGTATCAGCATGCAAACACTATGAAAGTGCTAAAGAACGTCAAACTGAATTATCTCCCACATGAGGGTCCTTAATAAAAGCCTCATCAGCCATGAGTTTTGTTTCCAAACTCCTTGCAGTTTGCCTGAATAGACAGAGCACTTTACACTGCTACTGATTTTGCACAGTAGACTCCAGATGAAAAATACTGTTGATTCAGTATATTTCATCAACCTTAAGTTTCAGGGAAAAAATTATATTTAAAAGCATTTGAGATTAGTGTGTCTAGGTGGCAAGTATTCAGCATTCCACTCTAATTTCCTCAAGACATAAGATCTGACAAAAAGCTGTTAATTTATTAGATTTCTTCTCAAAGTTCTACAAAGAAAATAATGTTTTTTGTTAATTAACCAACATAAAGAGACCAGTGATATGGCAAATTTGCATTTTAGAACTACAGGGGCTTTGTTGAGCTCTGGTGGTGTTCTACTTAAATCTTATCTCTATAAAATATTACGCAGCTGAAAAAAATCCTGCTTGCTGAACACTATATTCAGGATTCCTCAGTGCAAGGAGACAGAACCACCAGGGTGCCAGGGCACAACATGGCTGCTGTTTTTGCAATATGAAAGTTAGCAGTATCAGTAACAAGCTCCCTAACCCAGTTTATTTTTAGAAAAATGACAGAAAAGCATATTTATGGGAAGCCATAGCATGGCCTCAAATGGGAAGAATTTGGCTCTGACTACAGTCAGGGTCTGCAAAGCTCCCAGCTACTGTAGGCCCAGCATAGGACTTTTCTTTGTGCTTTGGATGTAGTTATGAAACACTGTGAACATACAAACAAGGCTGAAGGAAACAATTGCAACAGGAATAAGATCAGTCTATGGTTGGGGCAGACCTAGGAGTCAAGAGTTTCTGGGGCAGAATCCTGCAAATCTCCAGAACCAAGGTAGGAAATTGCTTAATCTTAGAGAGATGCTGCAGGGTCTGCTGAGCCTGCAGAGGAGCTTGTGGGCTGCAGTCTTCTTGCTGTGCTGGCAAGAACTGTGCAAGGATTCAGTCTCCTTCCTGGAAGCATTCTGAAGCTGGCAAGCACAGAAAGTGTCAGGATGGATTGGTTCCCATTACACAAGGGCTGCTCACACAGGTTGGGGTATTGTAAAACCTCCCAGAGGGGAACTTGGCAACCTCCCCTGCAGTAGCTGTGAAAGCACAGCAGCCTGCCCTTCCTTTTCTTTCTTAATCCAACAGCTGCCTTCCAAATAAACACTCAGAACTTGGTTTGCTAAGTACTTTTAGCCTTACTAGGTAACTTACAGAACATGACTGAAGTCAAATTTATTGTGTTCAGGGCCAACAATTGGAGCATCTCAGGATGGCCTTATTCCTTGGAGCAGATTCTGCAAGGTATGCACACAGTTTTAAAAACTGAGATGGAAGAAGGATCTCATCTTGCTTTATTGTGGGTTTTGTTTGGGCTTTTTTGTTTGTTCCCCCCCCAAGGTGCCTACTTTTCTAGTAGCATCTCCTAATTATTTTAGACCTTAGATGGTCATGGGAGGCTTTGGTGGTGAGGTTAAAGTAGCAGCAGGAGGAAAAAGAGCTTGCTATGGCAAGGAGTAGATGATTTTGAGACTGGTTTTGATCCATGATCCAAAAAAAAAAAAATCTCTCAAACACAGCATCTCCATTATTATTATTAATGCAGCTGCTATTAATAGAATAACTCTCCATTTTGACTATTACAGAAAATGTAAACAAAATCCAGCAAGATGAACAATTCTTCTGTATCTTAGTGAAGGACATTCCCCAGACCAGGGGAAACCGGATCAGGGTGAGGATTAACACAGGGATGTCCAAGAGGGTCAGTATGATGACAGAAGGCTACATCATGGAATTTCACAGCCCTGGCTGAAGCAAGACAAGAGAACCCTTCACATTTTTTTCAGCTTTAGACCCTAAGCTGGTATAGATAAGTAGGAGATCACAGCAACCAGGAGCAGACTCCAGGGGAAGAGCAAGGCTCTGGTGACCTACAAGCACTCTTAATTAATTGCTACAGATACCTCATGAGACATTGAGATCCAGGTCTCAACAGAAAGTGTCTCTTAAGTTTTTCTGCTTGCCAGCCCTGTCAAAAACCCCAGTGGCATGGGTTTGCATGTCCCACAACTCCAATAGAGATAGCACCCAGGCAGGAACAAGAGCCTTTAATCTGCTCTTAGACCAGATCCAATCTGCTCTTAGTGTTGTTACATGTGAGAGGTGATGGATCACACATTTGTGGGTACTGGAGGCTCAGACAGGCATTTTAACTCATGTCTCATTATCCCTGTTCCCCCCCCCTCCCATCCCTGCCTTTCCATATTCTGAATTTCAGGAAAATATAAATGATAAAAATTTCCCCTTTTGGCTGTGGATTGAGGGAATCCTGGAGCTTATTAAGAAACATCTCCTGTGTCTCTGGAATGATGGGTAAGACCTAAGTGAATTTGAAGACATGGTCATTGCCTCAGACTTCACTTTTAGGCTAGCAATTGCACACTAGGGGAGGTTGGGAGGTTGTTTGTGCAGAGGGTGGATCTTGAAACTGGAAAAATCTGAAGCAAATGAATTCTAGTCGGGAGGAATCCTCTGATGAGGGAACTGGTAAAAGCAAGAACATCAGATCACCAAGTTGTCCCATGTAAGTCACAGAGCAGGGCTTTGAACGTTAGATTTTGTTTTGCCTCTGCTCCCACTCTAAGTCGGTTCTTCCTACATCCTAGAACATAGCCAAGAAAAACTGAAGCACAACAAAGTGTAAGTCCTAGTGATATCCATTTTAAAAACCCAAAAACCAAACTCCCTGCCCGAAGAGAGTTACTGTGAGCTGCCTGGAGGTGGCAGCAGCCAGGCTCGGAACGCCCGTGCCTGCACCATGTGCCCAGAACCCGGCAGTCTTCACTGATTTTTTAAGAGTATTACCGAGTAGAAGGACTCTGACAGATGGGAACACAGTTCCATTTGCCCTTTAATACTGGTTTAGTAAACTTTTCATTCTGGGATTTCCGATTTCAGATGTAATTTTGCCCAGAATAGGCTTATCCAAGGTCACAATCCTGTGTTTTAATTTTAGCCACATTATGAAACCTCATCAAACAGCACACTCACAGTGGAGCATCCTAGTATCTCACACTTCCGCAGCATCTACAGCAGCAGGATTGCTTTGCCTTGCTGCATTCAGCAGTGGGCTTCACATTTTTGCCCCCCGGCTCCAGAAGAGTTCTGTCAAAGCCCTGTGCAGTACAAGCCCTGTTTCCCTGCCCCAAACCTCCCCCTTTTTTTGCTGCAGTGCAGTGGGAATATTTGTCACCATTACTGAAGCAGAGTGGCAGTTCTGGGACTGGCATTACATGTGGATTTGGTCCAGGCTTGAATAGCTTGAACAGCCCAGCTCTGAGAGCAAAATGGACCATCATTTTTGTTTCAAGTGCAGAAAGATGTTTGAATAAGCCCCCATGCTGAAGTGAGAGTGCTGAGGGAAGCTGTGGTGATTCACACTGCCACGAGGCATGAATCACCACCTGACTGCAGCCAGCCAGTCCTGCTGCCAGCTGTCCACAGGACAAAGCCTTCTGTGAGGCTTTCACCAGCACTTCAGCTCTTTTAAGTGAAGGAAAGCTTTTTAGTTTTTCCTAGCTAGCACAGCACAACTTGGTTTTTATGTTGGGGAGTAACTCAGCTCTTCCCTTTCAACATTACAGCTGCATTGTGGGCTTCATCAGCAAAGAGAGAGAACGTGCTCTGCTGAAGGACCAGAGCCCAGGAACATTTTTATTGAGATTCAGTGAAAGCAGCAGGGAGGGAGCAATCACCTTTACCTGGGTAGAGGAATCTCAGAATGGTAAGTCAGCAACAGAGAACCTTTGCTGACCTGCTTGCACCAGAACAAGTCTTTATGCCCTTCTCCTCCACCCTGAGGACCAGCACAACACCCCTGGCAGCAGCAGGGCACAAGCAATAGCAGGGACACACCATACTGGGGGTAACTCAAATCACACAATCAAGGATTCAGCTAGGACAAGGAGCACTTCCCAGGTCCTGCTTCTGGCCTGGAGGTTGGAAAGGAAAAACTGCCCACACTGTCTTCCCTGCCTCCTTAGGCTCTCTGCCAGCCTTTAGTACACACACAATTGCATCTCCTTCCAAGCCCAAATGCAGCTTTTGTTCCTTCCTTCCTCCCCACACTCCCCCTAGAAAAGTTATGTACTCACTCATTTTCAAGTGTACACCAGTGAGTTCTTCCTCCCCTTGTCCAAATGGATCAGTGAAGAGCTTGCTTCTTCTGTGAGCTGGACTAGTTTCTCACGCTCTCCTAAGGAAGCCTGAAAGCATCACAGCTACAGGAAATTAAAGCCTCCCTTGTACCCAGTCAGGGCTCTCCCCTTATCACACTCATTACACAGCCCCACCTGCCAGTGTGGGGCAGCTGTTGACACTTCACTTTGATGAGCCCAAAACCAGCAGCAGGTGGAAGAGAAACTGCTGATGTACTTGGGTGACTTCTTTCCCTTGGCTGCCTTCATTCCTGAGACATCCAAAAGTTCAAAGAAAGTTGATAGTATTTGGAGTTTTCAGGAAGGCTTATATGTCTCTCCTGATGATTCATAAAAGCCTCAAGTGGTGTATTTGGATCAAACTCCCTAATAGAAAGCAGAGTTTGAATTACATAATTTGGAAGAAGGTTAAAAAGGCAGGACAACCTAAATTACTTAATGAAATATTGCAGTTAATTTCCATGGACAAGTCACACCAGTCATTCTGAGTACAAAACACACCAAGAGCCCTCACTGTGTGCTATCCCCCCATGCCTCCCTACCCCACAGAACAATTATGCTCCCTTTGGCAGGAATTAAAGATTTCCTGTAGCACTGTAAGTGTCATCCAGGCAAGGCTTTTCCTATGTGATCTCTGAATTTGTTGGAAGTGGCTGCAGCTTTTCTGGACACTTTCAGAAAAAAACTTGGAAGCCAGCTTTACAAAGTGCTGCTTCTCTCCTCAGCAGAGCCCCAGTTCCACTCAGTAGAGCCCTACACCAAGAAGGAGCTCTCTGCCGTGACCTTCCCCGACATCATCCGCAATTACAAAGTGATGGCAGCCGAAAACATCCCCGAGAACCCACTGAGGTTCCTGTACCCCAACATCCCCAAGGACAATGCCTTTGGCAAGTACTACTCCAGGCCTAAGGAAGGTGAGTGCTATCTGGGGCTTGTGCCTTCTAGCTTGTCTGCTTGTTCCTCAGCTGCTGGGGCACTGCACAATTTCTGGGGCATGGAAAGAAAGGAAGCAGTTGGCCTGAATGCCTCGACAGCCCGTCCCATGTTTATAGGTTAAGAAAAGGTTTGTTTTTAAACAGGCACAACATGAGACTTAATCAGACCAAAAACTGAAAGCCCTAATTGTCACTGGCTGTTATGTGAGCCCGTGAGCTGTTCCAGAAATGCAGGCTCCTACTAACAGCCCTGACCATGACTGGTTATGGGAGGGGTTTCTTTGCCATTTTCTATAGGAAAAAAGGAAAACTGACTAAAAATGGAATAAATTAACCATAGTGCTGTAAAATGCATGACAGAGAGACTTGCACATTATCTGGGTCATAGGCTGTATTTTTGGAACAATAAAGGTGAAAATGTGACGTAAACTTGCTGGAAAAAAACCCACAAGCTTTTTTTCTCTCCTTGAAGCACCAGAGCCAATGGATTTGGATGGTCCCAAGGGAACTGGCTACATCAAGACTGAGTTAATCTCTGTATCTGAAGTGTAAGTTCTCACAAAACTGCTGGATTTTTAAGAACTGGTCATAAGATTTTAGCTGTAGTTCATGTCTTTTCATACTGTTTAAGCTGTAGGTGCCCCAGTCAAGTCGTTCCTCTTTGAGAATCTGATCAGAACACATTAATGTGCTGCTGTGTTCAAAACACCATTTTTACATAAAAACCCTAGAAACTTGCAGGGAGTTGTACTGGCAAATAATTTCTTGAAAAGCACGTTCTCAAGCACTTGTTGGACTTCTTTGGTTAGGATGTGCACCCCTGAGTAGTCTGAGTTTCATTTAAAGCCAGGCTGGCTTTGCAAAGTTTGGTCTTCCTCACAAGAGGCCTGGTTAGTGGCCCTTCAGGCCTTAGAGCCAGACAGGGCAGCCCAGCTGTGCCTCATTTCTTTGGTGACAGTGAATCCCTGCTCTTGTCCATCAGGCACATTTTAATCCCTGCTCTTGTCCACCAGGCACCCCTCCAGGCTGCAGTCTCCAGAAAACCTGCTGCCCATGTCTCCCGAGGAGTTTGATGAGGTGTCTCGCATGGTGGGCCCCGCCGAGATCGATACTGTGGTACGTACCAGGAGCTCAAGGGTTCAGCCACAAGCCTCTTTTCCCTTCCCCCCATCTGAGACATACCTCATCCATTTAAGCAAACACCTGAGAACACGTCTCTTCACAAGCACAGGGAAAGCTGGGATCCAGAGTTAGACTGGGATGGCCAGCAGTTGTTTTTCAAACACATCTGCAGGAGAAGGGTGAAGAACAGGAGAGCAAAGCTTCCTGTGTGTGCCTTGCAGGTGGAGGAGAGATGGCAGGCGAGGAAGGAGTATCCCTGTAGTGCCTCTGGTGGGGTCTGTGTGGGGAGGGCCCAGCAGGAGTGCACTTTGGAAGTGCTGCCCTGCCAGGGCTGGTGAGGTACTGCCTGTGAACAGAGCAGTGCTGCCCTTGCAGGGTGTGCTTCAGAAAAAGAAACAAATTCAAGTGATCCCCGCCCTGAGCAGCTGAATCCTGATGTGAATCAGTGTGGCTGGGGCACAAGGTGGTCATGCTCTGGGGTTAGCAAGGACTTGAGAAGCAGGGCTGGGGCTGTGTAATGAGGTTTCCTTTTCTCCTTGCAGATGTGTACACACATCCAGCTCTGAGCTTTGGCTGAGCTTTCCCTGTGTCACGAGCACGGCCCATCCCCTTCACGCCTCCTGTGCTGCACTCAGTGCCTTGGGGACAACGCTTCCTTCTCTGGTTCCTCAGCCTCAAGGTCCAGCAGCGGTTTTAGCTGATGGGAATACCAACAGCAGCAGCCTGAGCAGCCTCCTTACATGCATGTCTTTGTTTAATTAGCAAGATACTGTGCCAGAGTGGAGGAAGAGGAAGGTGAGATTGTGAGCTCCTCAATGACAGTGATGGCAGAAACATGCATTCATTGTTTGAAGAAATTAGTTAAAAGTTTAAAACAGTTAACTGTACATAGAAGGCTTCAAAGAAAAGCTGGTTGTTTTGCAGAGGTTCTGTTCAGAAAGCTTACACCTTGAATTTTTGTCTGCATCACAAAAGGGAAACGCTCTACACATACCATGCCACACCAAATCCATGTGCTGCTGGTTTGTTGTGCTTTTATGCTCTTCTGGGCATGGCCCATGGAGAGAGCAGAAGCCCAAAATGTTACATGCATTTCATTTTCACAAGGCATAATCTTGTGTAGGACGTTGAGCACAATCTTTCTCAAAAAAAGCATTTCTTAGGACACCACCTTCAAGCTGCATTGGCACATGCTGAGCTTGGAACCCAAGGTGCATAATCAAGACTAAAGTCTCTGCAGACTGCAGTCATCAGACAGAATCAGAACCTCCTCTTAGAGGACTGCAAAAGGGATTGAATTATGATTTTATTTACTGTGCCTCATCTGCCAAGGTGAGGATCTGGTCACCCCTATCTTCTGCAATAATACAGACCCCACGTAGGTTATAACAGGTGGAACAGAACTCAGTTTTCTCATGCATCATGAACCAGGGCATTTATTTAACTGTTAATTTGAATAGCTAAAACACTTTACAGGTTTTGATAACGAGGTGGTTTTGTAATTAGGGGTAAGGCACAGGAAAGTTAAAAGAAGTTAAAGTTTATCCAGAGCACTGGCTGCAGGATATGCAGTCTGCAGTCCTTAAAGGATGAAGCTGTGCTTCCACTGGAGGAACAGGTTGGTTTCTCAGCACCTTTGAAGGCAATTAACAGCTCTCAGCTGAGAGGCAAGGCTGTTCAGGCAGCTGTGTCTCTCTGAGGGTCCCTGTTAGTGCAGGCTGCTCATTAGCAGGGAGCTGAGCAGAGGGGCTGCAGAGCCCTCGTGCTGCACCCCTCTGCCCAGGTACAGGGACACTGCAGGGCCCTGCCTGAGCAGGCCTTGGGCAAGGTGACCTCCAGAGGCCCCTCCAGACCCATCAGCTGCTGTGACATCTCATGTGCCCCCCCAAAAAGCTTTCTAGAAAAATTAAAGGACCTAGAGCATGTAACACCAACACATATTTAAAAGAAAGCATTGCAAACTGACTTATTTTGGTGCCCTGAGTTACTGGGATTAACAGTGCTACAGGAAATGACTTAATGCTTTTATCTTACTGTAACAGCTGGATGTGTATCTGTTGCTAATACAAAAATCAAGTTGTTTTTTGAGCTATGCTTTGTATTCATGTTCTACAAGCCATTTTAATCTTCAGTTTTGTGGGACTTAAATGAGTGGCCTTATTCACAGCTTGGTCTTTCCATAGCCAATAGTTCTAGAAGTGACTTTTCCTCAATGGAATATTCTTTTATGTATTTTAAATAAAAGGAACTGTCAGTTGCCACTTCTTGTCCTCTCTCATGTTTTGGCTACTTCTATGATAAAGTGGATGTGCCAGTCTGTATTTTACTACTCTGTATCTCATTTTAAATTTGTTTGTGCAACTAAAGAGTTACAGCTCTGAAGGCTGAGGCAGTATCCATGCTTTTAATTCTCTGCATTTTGGCAGGTCTGTCTGCACTGGACTTATTAGAAGGTGGCTGTTACCTTTTTTATTACTGCTTGTATCCCTTCATTCATTTGTTTCCATCCCCACACAACCTTCAATAAACTGAACTTGAATTTCTAATTTGAGTCCTCAGTAGGATAACTGATCTATGGCTCATCTTTGTGGGCTACCAAGCTGGACCCTGCTGCTTTTCTCTGGGGCTAGTAAGTGACAAAATCCCTCATCTCACACTTGTCAGGCTTTTATATGAACTGTACAGCCAGAGGAATAATAAAGGAAACTGTTGGTGTGAAGAAGGACAACAGAGTGAGTCAAGAGAAAGCTTGACCTGTTCAGAGTACCTGGCCAGAATTCCAGCATTAACAAAAAGCAACCACCAGTGAAAGGACATAGCTCTGGAAATGTAGGTTTCAAAATAAACATCAAAAAAATCAGGAAAAGGCTACATGACAGAAATTCATTCTGATTTCCTGTATGCTTTGCACAATGGAAATGACCAGAGAAGGTTTTCCAGGACAGCCTTCCCACACCTGAGGACTTATTTCAATGGCACTCCCACAGATAACCAATAAAACCCACCAGCACCACCATCATCTTGGTATTTCCATTTATTATGCTGTAAAAAGCAACACTATCTGGATTTTATTTCTTAAAATAAATAACTTTCATTTTCAGAACCAGTACAGCTCAAGTTTAGATTCATTCATGGGAAACTGCTAGAAATACATTCATCACTGTCTAGTCCCCACAATACAGAATCTAAAAGTCAAGATCAGCCCAGTCAGTTACAATGACCAGAAGTACACTGCCAGTAAGTATAGTCACGGATAGTCCAGCTCTGAAGCAAAAAATCTGGTACAATACAGTTTGTTCACAAAGGCTAATTAATGCTAAGACTAGCACAATATTTCTGAGTACAAAGCATTAAGTTAGCTGAACGATTTTAGGTTGTGATACAGAAGAAACATATATGACATAAAAACAAAGGAGTGGGGGGAATCTTCTTTGGAGCATAAGGAAGTCAGCGTTGGATAAGATAACCAAAAGCTATTTACTGGAAAATCTACATGTCAGTGTCATGAATGAGAAACAGCCAAACCAATGTAGTACTGCATATATTTATATTTATAAAGAATGCCATGTCTAAGTAGCTGCATCGCTGAATTGGACATTACAAAATAATCCATCTTCTCACAATGAGAAAATACTAAAACTAACCAGCAAAAATGCACTGAAGCTAGGACTGGCTAAAAGCACTCGGTATGAAAGCATTAAGTTTAGGGACAGCCATGATCTTCAATGTTAGCTCAGTTACAATCCTTTTGGTTTTGGTTTGTTTATATCATGTGTACTATATAATATACCTGTGTTTAAAATGCCAGTTTGAACAACACAATGTCAGTTAAATAAAGCTACATCAGGTATTTTTCTGAGAAGCTACAGAATGTGTTGTAACAGGGGCAAAATAGGGAGGATTAGCACTGAAATCCATCATTTTGAACTAGGATCCATCTGAAAATATTCCTTTACACTGAAGCTCATAATTTTGTTGCCTTGTGCTACCCAGTGATGTGGCTCAACAAAGAGCCAGAGGCCATTTCATTTCGTTCTTGTTTACAACAGGGGTGGCCATGACACAGGATGTGAAGAGAGTGGGTTAAAAGCCTTCAGAAAAATAGCTGATCTTCAGAAGAACAAAGAAAAAAAAAAAAGAACAAGAAAAAAAAAAACAAAAACAAAAACCAAACCCAACCAGCTCAAGAAGAGGAGGATTCTTAAGAAAAAGTGTTTGATAACCATGCCAGCCAGCTTCGAGATGCTGTTTGAGGGCTTTAGACTTTCAGACTCTTTCATGATGAAGACAGTCACTGCTTGTGATGAGTACCAAGCACTTTTCCATGTGGCTTGTCCTCCCTGCAGGGAGGCAGTATGGCATTTTGACAAGAGACTGTACAGGAACTTGAAAGGATTTATTCTCAACTATACTGACCTGCTGGGTCGCTCTGGAGAAGTTACTTCTCTCCAAGCCTTAGTGTCCTCATTGCTAAAGGAGGGTAATGTGGTTCAGATCATCTTTATAAAGTGCTTGGGCATTCTAGGAAGAATTTGGGCATGATTTCAGGAGATTTTGGTGCCAAAACACAGAAAATTTGACCTCTGAGATCTACTAATGACTTGTATGCTACGTGCTAGGATAAAAACCACCATATACACAATTCTCAAGCACGATCTCCTTTTCCATGTGCTAAATGATTCCTGCCTAAAACTTTTGTGCTAAAATCCTTGCCTACGTCCAACAACTGTAGTGTGTTGTGAGTATCTGAAGTGACTGCCCACTTCTGAGGCTTTGTGCCACACTACTGGCAGAAGCAACTGTACATGGGACAGGGAGCTGTGGCAATATTGGACTCTTGTGAACTACAAATACCTGCACCTACATTTTCCACAACAGGGCACGTGCCACGCTGGCTTCAGTGGCAAGACAATGAATGCCACCATTCACCACAAAAGGCATTTACTCAGTTGTGCTCCTGGTGCTGAACTCCTGTCCTACACCAGGGGAATCCCAGTGATGCAATATCCTGCTCCCTGGTTGATGGCAGTGCAAGAAGAGAACATAACCCAAAACCTGGCTTATCTCCTGCTCTGCTCCTGTTCTGATTGGCTCTATGCTCCTTAAAGCTGTTTCACTCCATCCGTGCTCCTTGCCACAAGCCTCAATGAGCTCAGATTGTATTTGGTTTGGTTCTTTGCCTTTCAAGCACTTCCATTGCCCTGGCTGGCTCCTGGTGCAGCCACCAGGAGGAAGCAGCCCCTGCCAGCCCCCCCAGGGGTAGTGCAAATACACCTGCAAGGAACACCTGCACGGAGTGGAAGCACCCACATTCCCTGGCCACAGGGAAGCACTTTAGCAGCTGAACGTGGAGAGAGAGGAGGGAGGCAAGACAAAGGGAACTGAGAGAAACGTTCCCAAGACACAAATCCCACTACACACCGCAGCTACACGTCACACTCCCCTACACCATTTGGTCAAACAAACCTTAAAACACGTTCCCTGACAAGACTATCTCTAAGAACAAGCCTAGACCATTGACAAGTGTCACCTATATACTCTGTGATATTTATATTATGTAAACAAGGTTGTGTGGAATTCTTTTTTTCTATTTTTTCCCAAAGATAAGTGCAGATCCTTACTTAACACACCCAGCCTACATCTACATCAGCATCCTCAGCTTTCAAAAAACCTCACTGACGCTCATACCTGACAGTACTCTGGCTCATCCTGGCCATACTGGAAACAGAGGGCTAAAGAAACAAAAATTGAGCAGAAAAGTTCCTGACCACAGACTAGAGTTCACATAGAACACAAAAATAAATTAAGTAGTGCACAGTAAAGCCAACAACAGCTAAATATTTTTATACATCAATTATATGCAGCATGAGGTAATATTGCTCACATTATGGAGGGAGATTCTTAGTTGGTTTTGTTTCTTTTGAAGAGATTGGATTTGTCCTGTGCGTATAGAAACTCCTGTAACGTAACACTGAAGTAACAGAGACTTCTGTAAAATATATACCACTATCAGATAGAAACACACACGCTCTTCATTACTTATGCATACCACAATTAAATAGGTAAGTGATTTGATTCTTAGGATCTAGCTGAAGATGATTATAGCAAGCCATCCAGATTTTTATGAACCGTTCGGTTCTCTTTCCCGTCGTTGTTATCCTCTGACGGCGTGTATTGGGTCTGATACTCTTGAAGAATTTTAAAAACATCATGGTGTCCAAAATGTAAAGCTTCATCCATAGGAGTGTTGTTCCACCTACAAAAAGCAGCACAGAATTTTTAAGATCAGCATGTTAAGCGCAGAGCCAAAAAGCACCACAAATCAAGTTCTTTACATTCTGCACTAATGGCTTAGCACACAGACCCCATTCAGTTCAGTAACTGTGGAACTTCATTAAGCTGAGCATAACCTTTGAAATAATGGGTTTAGTGGCTCATTTTTCATTCCTGCTCAGTCTGCAGAACCTACAGAGAACCAGCAGGATCCCATTCCCCCGCTTCAGTGGCCTGGCTCAACACATTCCACTCTTATTTGACAGGCCCATCTCCTCACAGACACTAGGGAAGTGGTAGTGGAGCATCTTCCCTCCAAACCAGCAATAAAACCACTCACCTGTCTTTGGGGAAAGGATTCACTTTGCACGCTTCCAGCAGAAACTTAACAACATCCACGTGTCCTACAGGAAAAGCAGCTTTGTGAGGGTGTGTACTTCTATATACCCATTTATGTACAGACAAAAGCAGCTATGCACAGAGACAGCAAGGATGTGCTAAAGCACACAGACGGACAGACAGACAGACAGCAAATGCTGTGTGAGGAGACAGTACCTTCTGCAGCTGCCACATGCAGGGCTGTCCGTGAGTCGTAGTCTCTTTGCTCCATATCCATTCCTGACAGAGCAAACCTTAAAAACAAAATAAAATACAATAAAAGAGATTGCAGAGGCAAGTCTTAGGTAACTTGAAGCACATTACAAAACATCACCCTGCCACAAGAGGATGCAAGCAGCACCACGAGCACATCACATCTTGGCTGATAATGAAAGGGGCTTGGCTTTGAAAACCAGCTTCGTGCCTTAAATTCCTTTCTGTTCTTTAGTTGTCACAAATAAAATTAAAACATCTTTGCAGAAAACATAACAGTCAACATGCCTGATCTAAAATGGTCCATGGACAAGCTAAGCCACATAAAGCAAAGTAATTTTATACCAGGTGAGAAAATCCCAGGAAGTCTCTCAAGTCTGAAAATCCTGAGCAGCATTAAGGGTTTGGGAGGGTTCTTGCTTCACACTATGATTCCTTGGGACAGCAGAGTTAAACTACATACCATAGATTTCCCCACCCACTAATTATATTTAGATATATTCTAGCCAAATAATGCTTATTTAGTCTACTACCATTATTACCTTAAATTTTGCCAGATTCTCTTCCAGATTTCAAAAGCAAAGCTAGATGTCCTAACCAGTCCAATAACAATGTGCATTTTCCAACCTGAATTTTTGTGGCACTTTCAGAATTGAATATTAAAGCAGGTGAGAGCATAGACAGGATTTTCTGCCATTGCTATTAAAAAAAAGAAATTTTTTTACTGTGATCCAAAGAAATGGAACACAGTGGGAATCAGGATAGTGTGAGGGTACCTTTTTGATAGTTAGATTTGGGTCTTTTGGTTGGGTTTTGGGTGAACATATTCAATCTCTCATGCAAACTCAATGTCCCCAAACAAGACAAAGTGCATGTGCATGTTCCTAAAAAAATAACAACAAATAAATAACAACAGCAGGAACAAAACAAGCAGGATTCCTCCTATTCCCAAACCCCCACTGGTTTTTACCTCCGGAGTGCAGACACGTCCCCTGTGTAGGCAGCAAACAGCAGATTTATCACAGACTTCACCTACAAAGAGAGATTAAATTCCAGTTTACTGATCTTCTTCCCTCAAGAAGAAAACCCAGTGGGGCCAGTTGGTCCAGTGCTTATGAACTTGTGAATTGTATCCCCTTGCCTGACCACATTCTGCAGCACAGCCTGCTTTGCTACCAGTACTGCAAGGTCTGTCTTTCCAAGGCTGAAGCCCTTAAGGACAGTAAAAGAACTAAAACCAATGAATTTCTGCTCTGTTGTGGTAAAAAAAAATGAGCCTTGTTCTATGGGCAAAGTGTGTTTCTCTCTTCAGTTGCCCAATGACACCAAGTATTGAATTGCACAGGCAGCATTGCTGCACAATTTATAAAACCATGAACTCCTCAAAAAGGCAAATTCACTCTGGAAAAGTAGGATTATTTTTGTTATTAACTGCAAAGATTCGTAATGCCAGGAGAAATCTATGTCAGCAGACATAAATTTATTTAAATGTTACCCTTTTTTCTGTGTATACAGATTATCCTTGCATACATCTAATGTACACACTTTTGCTCAAAAAAAAACCATTTAAAGCAGTTCTGTTACATAACAAGCAAGGTTTCCAGGCAGATAAAGTCGGATCTTTTTAGATAAATATGGGCTTAAAGCATGACACAGGTAAAGTCTCTGCTAAGTAGTGCTTTTTCTCAGCTGTATTAATTATTCTAGTAAGAAATGATACTGTCAGGGTACACCAACCTTGTCCCATGCGTATTTTTAATACATCCTGGCTATAACAACTCTGCAGGTTTTAACAAGTGCCAAAAATTACACACTAGATGCTTTTAAGTATCCACATCAGCTTCTTCCATAAACTGACATAGCCACTTCTAGGCACCATTTCCCAGTAATTTCCAGTAAACTTTCTAAATGCTGCTTTGCTTTTTGAGTCTATCAAGCTCTGTCGCTGCCACCAGCCAAGTAACAGAGAGAAAAGAGGGAGCTGATGCTGCACTGACCTTCTACAACAAGGAGGAGAAACAAGCAAAAGAGAAATCCCCACCCACAAGCAAGTCTCCCACAGATTTCTGCAAGAACACTGGCGTATTTTCACAGGGCCACAGAGTAGCCAACATCTGTGCCTCCTCTAAACCAAAGCCCTGGAGTTGCTTGTTGTTTTTTACACCTCAAATATGCACTGAGGCAAAGAGAGACTGAAGGAGAAGGAGGCACAAAGGCCAGGATGGAAATGCAAAGGGGACCCAGAGCCACCCTCACTGCAGCACCCACAAACCCCTGCAGCCCCTTTGCAGTTTGCACTCTGGGGGCTGTAGGGTGCAGATCTGTAGGACTCCCTCCCCTCCCAGGGCTGGCCTGTCCCTACACCTGACCGGCCCCAAAGGCTGCGCCCCTGGCTCAGGCTCCCTCAGCTCTGACCCCACACAACCTTCAGCTGTGGCAAACCTGACATCTCACCCCACACCCTCCTCTCCAGCCTTACAGAGGGCTGGCATGGAGTCATTCTACTCCCCCCACAAAGATCTCTTTGTGTAGAGTTTCTGCCACAAGCCAACCCAGTGAGCAGGGCTGCCAGGCAGGTCAGCGGGGCCTGCTCGGGAGGCAGATCCAGGCACCCCAGCTGAGCCCTCACGCCATGGCAGCTCCATGCCAGGGCTCAGCCCCTCGGGACGGAGCTGCTGGGAGCACCCAGGGCTGGGCTCTGCCGTGCAGGGTCACGGACACACGGACACACGGACACACAGACACACGGACTTGCATCAGCCAGGCCAGCTCAGGGCAGCAGCCACGCAAACGCCCTCCCTGGGCTTTCCACGGGGAGCACCACAGCCAGCCCGAACTGCCGAACGCTCTCACGGAGACAGCGGAGTGCAGGTGTGAAGGGGAATTTAGCTCGATAATCTCTGCGTTTCATCGAGATGAGTCAGGCATTCCAGGCTGGCTGCACTCCCATGGTCCTACAGGTGATGAATACTCCCCCTTTTCAGGGGCTGGGATGAGCAAAGGACACACTGTCTTAACACAAAAACCATTTCAGAGCTAACTGACCATTTTGGCTGGGCTTCTTGATGTTTCTGGGAAATGCAAATATATATTAAAGTAATAAAATAAAAATAGCGCATTCCTTGCTTCAAAAAACAACTTTCCAAGTGCAGGCAGAACCCAGAATCCTGGATTCAGCTGAACATTTTGCTAAAAAGTGATTTTTGTTTTCTATAAACATGTGACAGAATGTAATTTGGAGATTCCTGAGGCTTTGTAACACAATCACCTTAGATTACATCTCTCAGCAGTCTGGGAGAGGTCAAAGCTGCTCCTTCCTTAAGATAAAGTAAAATCAAAGGTTACTTTACTTTAAAACTGAACTTCTTGATAGATCAAAACAAAAACAAATACTAGTCCAGACAAAAAGATCTCTGCTTGTTTACCTCAGAAGGAAATTTGTTCTGTGTCCAATATTAAAAGTAATGGGATACAAAAAGCAGGAGAAACACAGCAAATTCAGCGGGACAATTATTAGCAGAGTAATTATCCAAAGCTGGTCAAAGGTGAACTCAAACTAAAATAAGCCAAGTGTGGCCATCATAGCTGAAAAAATCCTTTTTGGACAACTTCCTCCTGCTCCTAAGAGAGACTTCAATGATTTTATGGGAGAATTAGACTGGATTTGCTACCAACAAAACACACCCTGACCCCATAACTGCACCCTACTGTGACAGCAGCATAGACCAGGCCAAAAAATTAACAAACTTCCTAAGGTATGAAAAGAAACTGCTAGGAAGGCAGCCATGAAAAAAAGAAGTTTTACTGAGTTCACGTAAAAAGTGAATTCAATAAAATTTAGGAAACTGCAAATACAAAATACATTTTGAACTCAAAGTAAGAATATACCATCTCCACAAGCATCTCATGGGTCTTCCTCAGCTTTCAAGAGGATATTAATCAAAGCAGCATATATACTAAATCATTATGTAAGAGGTTGTCATTTACAGTGAGAAAAACTTTACTAAGTGAACAGCACTTGCTGCCATAAGCTTTGTATCTGTGCAGAATCTCACTTAGGCTGCCACAAAGTCACGTTCAAATTCTCTACCCAAAAGTCACAGTACTAGTTTGAAATAACAGGTTCATTGCAAAAAAAAAAAAAAATAAAGCAAAAGGCAAAAGAAACTCTGAAGTGGCAGCAGCAAACATACGATTTTGGGGAGAAAAAAAATAGTGAACATGACAGATGAGCTCTATCCCTTCAAACTAAGTAGGGCACAAGGCAACTAATTTAAGTGGTGAGAAACTCACTGGCAGAGTCTCTAAACAAGTGGTTCATGAACATTCAGTCTTGGTGTTCTGATAACTGCACTGGTGAACACAAGCTTCCCTAATGTTTAGAAACACAAAGTTTGTTTTTCACAACCTTTTCCTACTGCATGTGGAAAAGGTTCCCTAACAGTGAAAATGCAATAGAAGGAGAAGGGATGGAGTCCCTTTGCTTTCTAGGAGCTGGATGGATCTCACACTGCCATACAGCTGCATGGCAGGACCAAACCCAGAGCAGAAACTGCTGCACCTTTTGTGAAACAAGAGGGAAAACCTGCAAGCACTGAAGCACAGGGACTTGGCAGCTCTCCTCTCACCACACCAACAGCACAGAGCACTGCTCACTCAGCTACAATGAGACCCTCTCTGTTCAGCACTCTTTCCTCAGCACTGGGTTTAATCTTCATCATCCAGGCAGTGAACCCAGCAAGGAGAGGTTCCTCAGAAATACTCAAGTCACTCAATGGTAGAAATCAGAAACACAGTTTCACTGTCAGGTTAGGAGGTGTTAGAGGTCTTGGACTCAGGTGGACAAAGCTATGAAGGATCCAAGTCCTGCTTCATATCAGAGGTGGCCAAGTGACCAATGTCTCCAGAGGTACCTCTCCAATAAATGGCTCTGTGAGTGTGGGTCAGCATGTGAGCAGCTCAAGAAAGAAAAATCAAGACTGCTGCTGCTCAAGAACTGCACTGAGGTCAAGCTAAAGCAAGGAAACAGCCAGAGTTGAGAGCAGCAGGAAGTCACAGCACTGCAGCAGATACTTCAGATAAACACAGGGGACGAAAAGGCAAAAAATGAAAGAGCAAAAACACCATTCCAAAACCCAAATGGACAAACTGAGTGAGCCACAAAGCCAGTTACAAAGTGAAACTCAGTGTCAAAGTGACTCCTAGTCCAAAGCTTTCCTGTGGCAGTTATTTTGCACATCTCCAGCCTGGTTATGGTGACAGTTTCAGAGAAGCTTCCCTCAAGCAGCAGTGCTGACGTGAGCACATGCACAGGGACAGAGGAACTGCAGAGGGGAGCACGTGGCCCAGCACACAGCAAGTGCATGGCTGTGCTCCCCTTCTCTGCAAGCACAAAGAAAGGACTTGGGCATGACAGGAGAGCCTCAGGGCTGGTTTTCAATATCTCAGTGTACCAACAAGAAAAACTAAATTAAAAAAAAAAAGTTTAACTTCAGTATAAATATGCTGAAGTTATTGCAAGTGAAATTTCAACAACATCTAACTGATCTGAAAGGCTTGGCTGGAATGTGGGAATTGCCTTGGTGGAGTATTTGTAACAAAACAGCCTTTCCTACCTGAGCTTCACACCCATATCCAGACTTATTTAAATAATCTTACTATGACTAACAGCAAATGCCCACACAAGACTGAGATAGAATCGCTCCTCTTTCAACAGAGACCAGGGTAGAGGACTTTGTTAAACTGAAGACAAGGGTGTCCACCACTGCATGGCTCTAATGCCATGCACAGAAGACCTCTCCAAACACTTCAGAGACAGCACCCTGACATTGTTAATGGCACTAAGATGGGAAACTGAGGCCCAGAGATGGAAATGAACTGCTACAGCCTCGTGGTGAAGGGAGAGCAGCCTGACACCTTCTGCCCACTGCCTTCATCATTAATGCAGAACAGCCAAACCTCGAGGAGGAGCCCAGCCCGAGCAGCTGAGCACACTGCTCTGTCCCTGCCCACGTGTCCCTGTCACCACAGGGCTCTGTCCTGCTCTGCCATGGCTGCAATGCCTCCAGCAAGGCAGGGAGAGCCTTGCCCCGCACTGCACTTGGGTCAGGAGAGAAAAGCCAAACAGCTGTGCATGTACAGAAAGCAAATCCTTCAGGAAAAATTAATTTAGCTCAAAGCTGGATTAATTCCATGAGAAGCTCTTAGCTAAAAAGGTCAGTGAATCTGGATTTTAATTTCCTACCATGTCCTGCTTCCTGAGAACGCTCCGCCCTCTATAATTTCTTTGAAAATGTTACAGAATTAACATTCTGAACAAAAAAGTATTGCTTCCAACTTTATGTTTCTCCAGGTGGCTGAGCAATATATTCAAGCTCTATAGTTTATAGTAGTACTGCTCAAGGCAAGCCAAACAAGGACAAATAAACAACTCCCCTAAACTTTCCAACACTCTTTCCATGATATTTAGGGATAACCACAGGTTAGCCTTCTGAAGAGATGTTCAAAATATTGAGAAAAACCAGTGTGAATGGGTATTGCTTCTCAGGAACTTTGCTGTATCTGAATTTTACTGTGTACCAGACCAAGTGTGCTGACAGGAGACTTTCAAATACAACAAGAGGAGTTAAAAAGAGAGAGCAGAGCTAGTTGAGAGAACACGTGCACCACACTCTTCTCTCACATCCTATTTTTTGTGCTTAAAATGGGATGCAACGCTTCCTCTCAGGGAACCCTGCCCTTCTGGCCAACTGGCTTGAAGAACAGAGTTAAAAACGCTCCCCTGCGTGGCACAGAGGTGCAGAGATAAACTGGGATTTAAATTTCAGCACCTAATGACATGTGACTGTCACACCAACCCCAGGGCCTGATGCACTGGGACCTCAGAACGGGTCCCAGCTAAGCAGGGCTCTGGGTTATGTCCCCCCAGGCTCCTGAGGAGGCTCCCAGCCCTAGGAGAGCTGCACAGCAATTGGAATGCACTCCTGCAGCTCTCCACCAAGGAATCACAGAATCAGGAGGTTGGAAGAGACCTCTAAGATCATTGAGTCCAACCTATGCCCTAACACCTCAACTAGGCTACAGCACCAAGTGCCATGTCCAGTCTTTTTTTAAACACATCCAGAGATGGTGATTCTACCACTTCCCTGGGAAGAGCATTCCAGCACTTTATTATTCTTTCAGTGAAAATTTTTTTCCTAATATCCAGCCAGCCCAGCTCTGTCTGGAAGTGTCCCCAAGGCACACTTCTCCATGCCATTAACCCCCACAGTGCTGGGCACAGCTGATCTGCACCTGTGACAGCCTGGCTGCCTCCCTGGGCCACCTGCACCGAGGGTGACACAGCAAAGCTCCACAGGGAAAATCCATCAGGTGGCATTTCCAAACTGCACATCCCAGCAGCACGCTGCTCCCTCAGGCCAGGAGGCTCTGTGCTGTCCCACACTGAGGCCACCCACCCTGCGTGGCAGGGGACACAGGAGCCCTGCACACGCCCAGCTCTCCACCCATTGTTCCCAGCACACGGCCAGGCTAAGCCGGCTCAGCGCGGCATTAGCTCGGGAGGCAGAAAATAGATGGATAAGCTGCCCAAGGTGAGCACCCGTGCAGTGAACAGGGATTAATGCTCCACAGAGGGACTCTGCCTCTCCTCATCCTCTGCAAACAGCCAGGGACTGACAAGGAGGGCAGGAGCGAGGAGTTTACATGTGCCACGAGTGATTAAAAGTAATAAAAGCTCCAAAGTCAACAGGAATTCACTGTCACAGTAGCACTGTTCAGCTGCTTTTCCTAAAGCTGATCCCCTGATGAGGGTCACCGCCAAAAGGCAATCCCTCCTCCTGCTCTTTGGAAGAACTGTGGATTTTTGGATGCTTATTTTATCAATGAGAAACAATCCCTGAAACCCAAGATGCCAATATAAACTCTGAAACAGCAGTGCTGACCTACAGATACCATGAAAAGCAAACCTAGAGCACAAAGCAAACCATTTAGTCATCCAGTTTTTACACACTGAACTTGTAACTCACCTATGCTGGAGCACAGCCTTTAGATGGCTTTTTCCTTGCATGGAGAGTTTCAAAATAAAGTAAAAACAAACAGAAAAAAAAACCCCTGAAACCTGCACAAAATGAATTTTGGCATTTCAACTCTGAAACTAGAACGCAAGTAGCCCCTAAAAGGACAAAAATAAACCAGGGATGGATCTGAGACTAGAACACAGGTATCTATATGCTCAGACATTAGACATGATCACTTATTTTACAAATAGGCCAGTTTTGCATTTACATTTAATTTTCAATAACATGGAATCTACTCTCCAGTGTCCACATACAAGGCTATTGTTGGGGAAAAAATCCAGATCTAAAAGAGATAGCCATAGTCTTCCCTTAAAATACCATTGTTCAATATGAAGGTAAGTTGCACTTCATAGGGGAAGAAATCTCAGTCAAAAGCCTGTTTTTGCAATTGAGCTTCTGCTTTGTTTCTCATGAAATGAAGTGGAACTTACTACCTAAGAGTAAGTAAAGCACATATTTTACAAAGTCAAAACTGAGACTGAACTACAGACAAATACCCAACCAACCTCACCCCTCCAAGCCCAGCCAAGCATCATCTCCATTTCACCTGCCCTGTCTGCCCCACTCCAGTGCCAGCTGCCTGCCAGGACACAACTCCCAGACTAAGTACCATTTTTATTCACTAAATGAATCCCAGAACAATTCAGGTGCCCACCCAGGGGAGGACTGGCTCTGAAGTGGTCTCAGAGCTTGCTAGTGAGGTTATGTCCATGAATATTTTTAGGGATGGACAGTCCTTGAAGGCACTCGAAGCAACCTCTGGATTAAGCCTCAACATTACCTTATTCTACAGAAAATTCCACAAAAATAGGCAATTTCTCTAAATAATTTCCTGGAGCACACAAAAGTGAGGCTTTCAGTAAGTGATCAAATGATGTCACAGAGCTCTACAACACCTACTGCCTCTGACAGAGCCTCCTGCCCTGACTTCAAACAAACACAAGGGTCTTAAGAAGTTATAAACTTAGAATTCTCTGGGAGAGCCTTTCTTCCCACTGCACTATAAATAATTAGAAGATGTGTGAATAAATTAATGCATATCCCTTCACACATTAAAATATTGATACATTTGAAAATACAGACAAGGTTAATTCCATAAAACTTGCATTTTTCCTTGACAACTTCCACCACCTCTTTAGGCTATTTTCTGCACTACTGATCCTTGTTTCCTCATGTAATGTGACGAAAGTGCAAAAATAACTTTAGAATCTGCTCTGCCATGTTTTAAAACTGACACAGGAAACAGGACTTTGTCAGTTTTTTTCCCCAGTTCCTTTTCTAACCCTTTGACTATCCTTTCTTTTCCTCTAGATGGTGCAAGGTCCTCCCTGTTCACAGCTGGGGACAGAGGACGATACCCAGCTCCTTCAGTTTTACCAGCCATGGGTGCAGTGTTTATTTTTGGACTCAAAGCTGCCACAAGTGACTTTCAAAGCTGCTACCACAGAGTTTATTTCTGGAGTCTCCCTGGTGGAATTAACTTGAAATGCCATTTGCACAGCAATTATCCATACAGTTTGTGCTGTTGGTATCAAGCTAACAGACTAACAAAACACTTATTTATTCCTCACTCCAGTTTCCAGCAGCCCTGCTCAAACACAACCCATGCATGTACTGAAATACTGAAAGCTGCTTCTCCCATGAGTGATGTCTAGACTGCAGGCACACAAGAGGCTGTATTTTCATGTATCCAAACACAAAGCAGCTCTAAACCAACTGTGCTGCCAGCACTGCAAAACCCTCAGGCAAGCTAGCACACTGGTTAGTTATTACTTTTATTTAAAGCTGGGCAAATCCCAGTAGGTATTTAAATATCTTCTTGCAATTCAACTACTCACATTGTTTCAAATCCTAGCTGGTGGAACACTGACAATAAAAAAATTTCAGTGGTCCTAAGTGTCTGTTTAAAACCCAAAAACAGAGCAAGGAGTTTTGACTAGGTTCAGTTCATGAACATGGAAACAAGCCTGTACCAGTAGCTCAATCTTGGAGCTTGTCACAGAATCTGTGCATGTAGCTGAATGTAAGAAATAATTAAACCAAATATACACATCCAAGGTTTGTCTTGACACCAGGACCTTTTCTTCAACCTAAGAACAACTGTCAGATTGCTCCACTAGCAAACAGATGGGCTAAGGCCACTAAAAGAGGGAAGGCTGAGCAGAGGTGATTTGTTCCCCTCTTCCATCTACTGGTATCAAATGGATTTCCATCATTCATAGTTCCCTCTGATTCAAGCCTTTTCAAGGTAAGTACTGGATTATGCCACCCAGAATTGCAAATAATTAGAGTATTGAAACCATATATTACAGTAAACTGCATTTCTTCATCCATCTCTGCCTGAAGCCTTTTTTTTTTGTCAAAATACTTCAAATTAATGGATGTATTCATAAGCATCTAAAAATGGTATTTACTAAAAATGAGCACAATATCATAAGAGTTTATCCCTTTTTTTCTTCTCTATTACTGTTCTAGTTTGCATAAAATTTAAAAACTTAAGGACAGAGGAAACAGTAACAGTGAGCAGGTGCTTTTCCTCCAATCACATTTGGAACCATGAAAGACAGAATTCATTTCTTCCAGCACCACCCCATGCTCATAAGATGGCCATCAAGTGGACACAAATTTCTGGAAGGAGTCTGTAACACCTATATTCCTCAAAACAACATCTCTCTACCTGTGAAATCACCCTAAACACTATCAGGCAGGAGGTGCAAGTTCTTCCAACTGTCCAAAAATATTCTTTGACTTATACAGAATAAAGAGTCACAGACAGGACTGAGCTCAGTTCTACCACTAATTCAGCCAGTGCGTGCTCAGAGATTATTACATTTAATTATTCTAATTTTTAAATGAGATTTAGAATCCTGTAAATGAAATTTGAAATAATCTATGTTTCCAATACAGTTTGTGATTCCATAGGTACAGGCTGCTTCGTGCTAGGTTTGGTTTTACTCAAGTGCCTGAAATACAGAACAGCCCTGGATGATGACAAGCCATGGAAGCAGAAACCTTGTTTCATGGCAACACACACAGGGAATGTGTAATGCCTTGTTATTTACAGTTCTGACTATTGATTCATTCTGAAGTATTAGTAAACTGATGCTGTTTAAATTACAGATAAGACTATTTAATCATGACGAATTAAGGGTTAAGTAATTAAACAAAATGTTTACTAGAATAAGTGAAACATCTACTTACCTTCTGCAACTGAGATTCCTTCACAAAGACCATGCCCATCTATTCCACTCCTGAGATGTGCAAACCCCACAGGCTGAGACAAGCTGGAACATTGGCCAGCCACGTTCCTCAACTGCCCCACTCCCACCTCTGCCTCCCCTGATGGAGGCAGAAGAAACAACCATTCACTAATCCTGATCTCCAGAGGTGGAGGGTGGGTGACACAAAGCAAACTGCACACAAGCCTCTCCCCCAGGAATCAAGGCATACCAATCAATTTTACTAGAAAATATTACATAGTATCATAAGAATGTCCAGGGTGAGTGGATGGGGCAGTTTCTCTTTCCAGTGCCATCATCAGGAACAGGACACCAGGAAATGTTGTGGGAAGCAGACTGGGTTTGTATTTCCCCTTTCTAGCAGATAAAACCAATACTAACGATGAACTAGGTTCAAGGGGTACAGAGAAAAAAAACCCCACAGTAATCAGAGCCATTGACTCCATCACTATTAGATTACAAGATCCCAGGAACAGATGCTTCTTTAGTTGGAAGACACTTCCAGGAAAAAAAAGCCTGATATGAAGCATCAAGAACAGGTACTAGGATGGACCCAGCCAATACTGCTGTCACAGATACCCCTGAATAACAGATCATCCTAATTTTTTCAAGACAGAAGGTCTTACAGTACCTAAAGCTGAAGCTTCACCAGTGCTCAGATGACAATATTGTGCCTGGAGAGCTCCCCTGCCCCTTCCCATGTGTGCCTGGACAAACAGATGAGCCTGGCAGAAGAGGAGCTGATCTCAAGAGCTACTCGCTAACATTTTCTTCTTATGTCTTATCCTTTGCTTAACACCCACGTTGGTATGGGTATATCCATCCCATCCCTTTATTTTGGGGATAATTATGTTGATTTCAGAAGGTACAAATACTGGGAAGAAGAGAGAAAACTGAGCACCAAAGCTGCCTTCAGTAGATTACAGTGAGCATGGCCATGCTTGCCTTCACCTGCTGTTTCCAATTTCTTCTGGTACCAATGAATTAACACACTTTTTGCTTTTGGAAACAACAGAATTAAGCACATCACTGAAAAGACACCCAAAACATTGAGAATTGAATTATTCTTGACTAGACTTAAGAGCTAGGTTGGCTAATTCCACTTTGTTTGATTTTTTTAAGAAGATCTTTCATGGACTTTCATAAACTCATATATTGTGCCAGCAAGAGAAGTTCTTGAACACCTAATAAAGAAACCAAAATTAGAATAGCAGTAGTGAATAACAGTGGGTCAGGCAGTTCCACAGAACTGCAAATTAACAAGAGGGAGTCATAGAAAAACCCAGCCTGGCTCCTGTCCTGGATGACCAGAAGTGTTACTGCTGCATTGTTGGCCATGAACAGTATGACAAAGGAATGGTGGATAAATTAATCCTTTCAACAAAAAGTTCACTAGATCAAGTGAAAGATCTAAAGCATGAAGGCTTCCACCCTTCAAGATGAAGACCAAGCAAATTTTCATTTCTAGGTGGCATGCATCTGCCATCAGCAGCTTGGATGGAAATGCTTCAGTGCTGCCACCAATGTCCAAAGCATCCAAGTTTTGTAAGAAAATGACCATTTTAAAGAGTTTAACTTACTCCACACTGTGAAACATTTTCAGGATTTCTCATCAGCAAGAAAACATTTTGTCAGTAAATAATGATGGCTGGAAGTTCAAAAATAGTAAAACAATTCTTGCAGTCAACTATCACAGAAATGTTATACCTACTTTGGTGGCTCCTTTTCAGCCTTTTCAAAGACTAAACCCCTGCTAACAGTTCTGCAACAAAGAGCATTGGGAATATACAGAGAAACCTTAAAAAGGGGAATGAATGCTAAGCCATTGATCCTGGATGCAGGGGAAAATAACAAGAGCCTTTGAAGTAATGGATATAAACATCACTAACAGTGCAAGATTTGGGACCAAAGGACTGGGATCAACGCTGTCACATGAATCCAGTGGAATGCTGATGGGTGTTTTAGTGACAGAGCTGTGTTAAGCAGACAGGACAAAAGGATGTCTGCTTTTTCAAGGACCTATTGACACCATTGATACCCACACAACAGAGCAGAGTGGGGCAATGCTCCTGCTTCCCAGCCTGTAAGCACTTCACAATTTGTGGATGACAGTTTACTCCTAAATAAAGGGCTTGGAACTGGAATTATAGCCAAAGGAAAGGACTTTGCTCTGGAAGGACACAGGGCACCTGCACTACCAACAGACTGACTCCACCCTACAGGCTGAAAGCAGAATGGGGAAATCTCACCAGATGCTTGCTCTCTACTCTTGATGAGAAGGTTCTTTCTAAATACTAGGATCAAGTTTCTATAAGTCTCCTTATTTTTAGGCTATGTATTCCATACCTTGTATTGAAAGGTAAGTTTTCCTTGGATTGAAAATATTTATTAGCCGAAATAAATCTTTTTCCTCCCTGCTTTTATCTTTAAACACTGCAAACATTCATATGACTCCCCAGCAGCCTTGGTATATGGAATAAAACATACCCAGCTGTTTTAGCCTGCTTTCCTATATTCTCAATCATAACTGTTAATCCTGCTCTGCAATGGCATGAGTGGGGATTTCTTAAAACATGTTTAATCAAAACAGTTTATTCTCAGATCAAGATTACATTTTAATTATTTTGTTTGCAATAATTACAGGCTGGAGAATTTTATGAGAGAGGTCCTTGAAAAGAAGTGTGAAATGTACTTTCCATTCAGAAAGTAAAAGCTACACATATAACCAAAAGCAGGTCTATGAGTCCAAAAAACCCCTGTTTATTGCATGAGTAATTCCTGAACAATAAAGTTGCCTGCCTCAAGGAAAAAGCTGGGCTAGTGAATGACATCAACAGGAAATGAGTAACATTATCTCTTCCTATCACTCCACTTGTGCTCTCAGTTCATTGTTTTGACAAGTGCTCTGATCACAAGGGGTCCTAACAGAACCATGCCATCCCTCAGCAAATAGCACACTTCCACGTCTGCATTCAGCCTGTTGGGCTTCAATAGAGAAATAAAGGGAATATGGCCTTTTCAAATCCCTAAATCACTTCATTTGCAATGACATAATGAAAAAATACTTGGAATCTGGTAGGAAAAATACAGCAGGAATAGAAAATACTAATTACTGCTGCCCAAATGCCACTTCTACCTATGCCACTTCTAGGACTCTCCAAAAGCCAACAGACTACAGCATGATGGTAACATCATCACATTCAATGAAAACATAGAAGTCACCATCACAAACTAGAGAAAGGGAAAATTCCAACTGTAGGTTAGGAAAAAATTCTTTAATCAAAGCATTAAAGCACTGGGATAACTCACCCAGCCAGATGATAAAACCCCATCACGTGAGGTTTTCAACACTTGACTGGCAAAGCCCTTGAGCAACACAGTCCAAGTGACCCGAGATGGTTCTTTGAGCAGAGGCTGGACTCTGAGATCTCCAGAGATCCCTCCCAGCCTCTGTGACCTTGTGGTTTCCTCCTCAGGTTGCTGACAGTCACTAGTGCTCCCTGAACCTCACACAGATAGGTTACAATAACTGCACCCAGCTGAGTAAATCTGACCTTTAAGGCAAGGTACAATTGAAGATAATTGTCCAATTCACAGTGTGCACGTGAGTTTGTGAAACCACATGAAGGCACAGCTATGTGCCAGCTGAGTCAGAATCAGAGCAGAGCAGCAGCTCAAACAGGAAGCAGCACCTTACAGCAGATATGCTGCCCCACTTGCCTGCTTAGCACTAAATACATCAAAGTCTGGTTGGCTGGAACATTTTTGAGGATAGGAAGACATTCTAAAATTACTTCCTTTTCCCCTTGTCCTTCCTTCAACCCCATTTCCTCACCAGTCCTAGTGCTGAGGTGCAAAGTGTCCATTATTCTCCAAACATCCACCTGCCTTGTCCTCAGTCAAGCACCCATGGCAGCTTTATGGACTCAGTTAAGTCCTGCTCAAATTAAACTGGTAAAAAACCAAAATAACAAACAGAATACCCAACAAACTTGCCCCCACCACAGTTCTGCCACTGAACTCCATTCCAGGCTTTATTCAGCTACGCTGCAGCCTCAGATGTGACCATTAGGCACCCCTGCTATGCACAGGAGAAATGCAAGTGGCATTTTCAGGAGTAGCTGAGCCATGTGCACAGTGCTGCCACTCAAGTCTTGCAAAAACATTTCAATGTTCCATGTCCGTGTCATACCAAAAAGTCTGCATAAAGCAATATTAGATGCCAGTAAGAAAATTAACTCCTACTTGCAGAAAAACCAAAAGAAAAGAGGGCATTTTTAATTTTGCACACAATATACTCTAGGAGCAAACAGCAAATCAGAAACCATGCTTGATTCAAGGCAGGTAGTTTAATAATTTAGACTATTTAAATTATTCAACACACTAGGACACAAATTCTTGAAAGAAAGTGGAGCCGTGCATGACTCAACCATGTCTTTACATATATTAGTTAGTCATGCACTTTCCAGACTAGACAAATGTGGAACAGACAAGGTGCCAGCATGATAAAAAAATAGCTTTAGTTAAGATTTCTACCCAATTTAAAGTCTCTTGCCAAACCTCCAACCACCACAGACATATGTGAACTCAAATCCTCAAGGAGACTGCACTGAAGGCAAATTATTAGGTGTATTTGTCATTCTAATAAGAACTCTGCTGAAACAAGTTTATTCTTGTTTCACTGCAATAACTGATTCTGAACCTTCAAAAAACTACAGAAATATTATTTAAAATTAAAATCAAAAAGAAAAAACAGTGCAAGCCTACAAAAAATGTTTAGGATACTAAAACATCATACATTAATTATGCTCATAATTAATTCCTTTGTTAACAAATTTCTGTGCATCAATGACATGTATGTATCAAGACCAAGAGATATATGAGTAATAAAAAGCAACATAGTCCATGCCCCCCACCCATCCACCCTCCTCTGAATCCATTGCCTTTTTATTCACCTACGCACCCATTGGTCTTTGACACAAATATATGCTGAAAACCAAAATATAAGAGCCAAAATAATTGTACAGTAAATCACCTGTGGCTCTTTCTGTGTACCTACTACTGTTTTTCCTTTCATCATCTTTATGACTTCTAGAGAACAAACTCTTTTGATATGTGATGTTTTTAAGTATAATGAACATACAGCTTATTTTACAAGCATAGAACAAAACTTCAGCTTATAAACCAGTCTGCAGAAAAGCTAAATTAACAATTCTGACCATCCTCAGTAGAGGCAGGCCCCAGCATCACTACCAGAACAATGTGGGGCTTGGATCACCTCCCTTGCTACACATGATTCATTACAAGCTGTATTTTTCCCTTCATAATGCTCAGGATCAGCAGTTACTACACTGGCACCACTAGCCATACATTTTCCATGTGACTGAATCAGTATCTTCAAAATCAGACAAAAGCACAGCGATATTGAAATTCTACTGCACCAGGACTTCTTTATTAAAAAGTCATAGTGAAAAAGTTTTGCTACCTTGATTTTTGCCTTCAACTTTCAAAGACAACAGTTCAAACAGAAAAATAATTATTGTATAAAATGTTTACAAAATCTTAGGAAAGTTTTCAATGACTGGTTTAACTAAAACTGCTTATTCCACCTACTCTTCCAGAATGTTTTTCCAAACAGAGTACTCACTATCTCAACCTCAATCTAAAAAATGTGTTTGAACAAATCTGTTCTCCATTGAGAGAAAAAAAAATACAATAAAAATCAGCTTAAAATAAATTTATTAAACAATACAAAAATAAGCATGCTGGAAATCAAGATACATAAATAACATACAATGCAAATGAAAAATGGAAAACGAGACAGGTAACTTAACAACTGAGCCAAAAGGTACAACACAAATGCTAAAATAAATCTTTAAAAAGCATTTACATTTCTAATGAAATGTTAATGATGCTGACAAAGAAAAACAAACAAACAGCTAAAATGCTTGAATATCAAGAATTGCTATTACTGTAGCACAGGTGAACATTAGAACCGTTGCAGACTTCACACATGGAATGACTGAACCTCAGTGGCCCTGGCCTCTGGTGGGTGACCTTGGCCCCCAGGTGCCCTGCCAGGAACAGGAGCCATCTGCACACGTGGCAGCCAGGGCAAGAAACTACAAGTGTGGGCAAGTTACAGAACAGTTGGTTCAGAGGAGTCTCCTCCCGACCCTTCCTAGCTAGAAGCTGCCTTCAATTCTGAGGCAGGCTTCAAAAGCATATATTACAGAACTGTAATATATATATATATATATATATATATATATATAAAGATTGTTTAAGCTGTACCCTAAATATTCTTATTAAGCATATTAAAGACCTAGTCGTTTTCTTATTTCTGTATTTCTCATGCAGGACTTGACTCTACCACATGTGGAAAAATCGTCTGTCTTCAGCCACATCTTTAGAAGTGGCTTCAAACAGTACTAAAAATCAAGGTGGGTAGAATCAGACCAAGCAAATCCTGCAACACGCTTTTTCCATTTTTAATTAAATCAGCAAGTCATCCAGCAACATGTCACCACTGTAAATACTTTCCATTAGCAGCACAGACACATTATGTTCCCTCTTGCAACTGAGGGTATTTCAGGTAAAGTAGTTCTGCAGGATCTGAATACTTGTTATGTCTCTGTAGCTACTAGTTTACTGCAAAATCCTCAAACAGGCAAGACATTTTTATAATTGAAGACTTTGCCTTTATTTTGAGGATAAGCACTAACAAACCTAACCTTATCATCAGAGATAAGATTATAAAATAGTTAGTATTCAGCAATTCATGACTGACACTTATTACTGACATTTGCACCACAGATTCACCTCTTCATCCCAGTAGGGCATCAAATTCGCTGAAAATTGATGTTCTGTATTGTTTTGCTTAAATATTTCCATCCTAGGCTTCAAAGACAGGAAGCCCATCCTTTTACAATACTCTGCTAAATGAAGATTATTCAGGGTTTAGTCAGAGCTCTTTCAGATGCTTATGCAAAATTAACAATACCCAAACAGATTAATTAAGAGCAGCCTGCTTTCTCAGAGAACATCAGCTCTGTTTTATGCATCTTCCTAAACTCATGAACATTCCAGATGGGTCAAAAAATGGCAGGAAAAAACTAATTCTGCCATTAGGCAAAACTCACAAATCAACAGTTTGGAGTTTTAGATTTAAAAAAAAGGGAGAAGGACTGGGGAAGGAAGCAGAGAGAAGAGGTGAAGGGGTTACAACAGAATTGTTTGTCACTGTCTCTTAAAATCCTCTACCAGCTAATACCATTTATCGTTCCTTGGACAAGTTTCTCCAGTTTGATAAACCAGGACTCTGTGTGATTTGTAATAGGGATGGGACACATCAGATTATTTGCAAATTTAGAGAGGAGAAAATTTTATAGAGAATGCTTTTCTAAGATTTTCAGTGTTATTAAGAATCTAATTCCTGAAAGTGTTAAGAATTTAGCAAGTCATTGACCTCTGTTGAGAACTGCCTATTGAGCCTATCTGAAGCTTGAATATATCATTTGGAGCTACACCCCACTCAAGATACTCAAATTATCAAATTATGCAGCTTAAGAGATGCAGCTGCCTGTGGAAAAATGCAAGTCCTCTTTCTCAGGAAGCTGACAGAGCTGCAAACCCAAAATTATTTCCAAAAAATAGCAATTAATTATAACTTAAGAATTTGCTCCTGTGTAAATGAAACCTCATATATGAACATATGCACACATTAATAATTGAAAAACAGCTCTAAACAGTCCTAATAAGATCTACCTATCTGCTTCCCTGTGAACATATTTCCTGCTCACTGCTCAGTTGGTTACCAGTCTAAAGCCCAGATTGCTTACATTCCTTTCCAGGGTGGAGCACAGCACTAGTAGTAAGGCAGATTTCTGAGTCATAACTACCAGCTGGCAGCACAGGCAGCAAGAGAGACACTCCAAAAAGCTGGGGCAGAAATCTCTCTGCTGCATTAGCTAACTTGCAAACAAGACAGGTTTTTTCCCTCCTCCTCCTCCCCACTTCTCCCACTCCTGCCCAGGCATTTTTGCTCTCTTTATTTTTTTCTTTTAATCAAACCATTAATAATTATTAATACTAATGTTGTAATAATCTTCACTAGCATGGCATATGCAAAAGGTCCATTTCTCTTCATATTTGAAAGCTCATATTAAAGTAACCCTGATATGGTAATAATATGACTCAGAACCTATCTCCACTTAATATACAATTATTTAGAAATTCAGGAATTTGCTGTATTATGCCAAATACTATTTTATATTTTAATTAATATTCTATCTTTACATGCCGACCCTGCTCAGTGGACACAAGCTTTTGCTCATCCTCAAAGTTCATATACTTAAAAATCTCAGATATAAACAAAAATAAACAGATACACCACAAAAGTGGTATGTATCTTTGAAAACACTAAGATTTACCTTTACTTTTTTTTGTTTTTTTTAACTAAATGTGTTCTAAGTAACTACAAAAGTCAGTTTACAGCTTTGGGGTTGTTTGCACATGCTTTTTCCCCCACACACCCTTGAACTTTGACAATCTTTTTGGTATAGCATACAAAATTTACACAAAAATGTATATATAAATGAAACACCAGGTAAACAATATTCAAATCAAAATTAAATCTAGAGATGCTTGAGGGTTTTTAAAATGAAGAATTTAATGGAACTAGAACCCATTTGTTTAGTTCTGCTCTCCCCGACCTTCCATTCTATACACTACGGTTCTGGAGATGTCCTCGTTTGATTCAGGTGACACTTTTTTCCATACTGTTTCTTTTAAAGCAAGTTCTTGCTGGAGATTCTCATAGTCCATTGGTCCAAAGGAATGCTAGTTGTTCAAGCAACATACATTATTTATTAGTGTACTTGAAGGAAAAAAAAAATCCATACTTGCAGTCATAGCTAACAGACCCAAGTGTTTCAGCTCCTCACATAAACTGCTAGTTTCTCTTTTGCACTTATAAAAAAATTAAATTCAAAACTGGGTAATTTTTAGATGTATACATGCAAATAGAAGCACTTTAATAATCATTCTACTGTATTGAAATTTTCATGCCTTAGTCAAAACATTAATGGTATTGAAAACAAAGATGTTTTCCTCATCTCAATCCCCTCACGCTTGTATCATTTGTAAATGTAGCTGGAGTGGATTCAGTTCATTCCCAGACACTGCTTAAGCTGCTCCCTAAGTAGGAGACTCTTGTCTGCAGCACTATTCATGCCTGAATTCACTGCCTCTGCAACTCTCAGCAGGTCATGTGGTGTCAGAGATATCCTGGTGAAAATACAGCTAAACACAGATCTCGTGCATTGCAGCACACACCAGAAAGGCTAAGCCCAGCAGCTGGTCAAGTCTTTATTAAAGGCAACCAGTACAGTAAAACTCTTTGCAACTTCCATCAGATACCATCTACCTAATCTAGCAAGGGGGATTAACTGCATGAAATGGAGTTACAAATTTAGTAATGAATTCTCCTTACACAAAACCCTGTGACAGCGTGGTCCACCCAGGTGAGTGTCCACTAATAATGTAACTAACTAGATGATGTGAAAGCTTTGATGCAATACATGTCATTGAGCAGTTTGGCATTTAGAGAAGAATTTGCCATATTTCCTCTGAAGTCTCTGAGCAATACTCACTGCACACAGACAGTAACTTACCCGCTGATCACCTCCTTCTCTGCGAGGATCAAGCTTTTTTGCAAAGTGTCTCAAATTATCGTAGTTATGGAAATTGCACAAAGAAACCAGATCCTGCAAGCATTTAGAGAACACGCATTATTATCTGCACAGGATAGCCAAATGCATCTCAGTAAATAATAATACTACCAGTTAGATTTTGCATCACATCCTAGTAACTTAAACCAGTAAGAACAAAAGTTAATTTAATAAATTAATACCCATGTCCATAAGGCACTTTGAACATATAGATCTACAGGATAAAATTCTAATAATACCTTTAAATAATACCTTTATAATATCTTTACTTCCTTCTTACAGAAGGACGAAACAAGGAGCAAATTTGCAAAATATCTATTTTAATAAATTCCTATTCAAAGACAGGAAGCCCATCCTTTTACAATACTCTACTAAATGAAGATTATTCAGGGTTTAGTCAGAGCTCTTTCAAATGTTTATGCAAAATTAACAATACCTAAACAGATTAATTAAGAGCAGCTTGCTTTCTCAGAGAACATGAGATCTGTTTTATGCATGTTCCTAAACTCACGAAGATCCAGATGGGTCAAAAAAGGGGCAGGAAAAAACTAACTCTGCCATTAGATAAAACTCCTGTATCAACAGTTTGGAGTTTTAGATAAAAAAAGGGAGGGATTTAAAGCATAAATAAGCTGTATGTAACCCTTCAGGAACGGAAAAACTTTGATTAAAAGGATGAAACAAGGAAATGAGTGACATAAGGGATTCTCAATCAGTTTGAATTACAACATGAACGCTATAATTACAAAACTTGGCAATGCTGTTCTATTTTTAAAAGTGAATGTTACATTCATGTTACTTGTATGCCACAGTCATGTATCAGTTTGTAGGCCTCATTGCAATGCAGAATTAATGCAGTAAATCCTCCATCTACCCCTCTATTCTAGGATTTAGAATTAAGTTATCAGACCATTTAATATGAAGCTTTAAAGCACTTTAACTAGAATTAGTAACTTCTTAATTTGAAACTGTGTAAATGTTAGATAAATAGAAGCACGAAAAATTTTAACTGCTGCTCCACCTCCCATTTATAATTAAGCAATCATCATTACAAGGCAGTTTTAGGGACAAAAAAGGAAGAAATTTTTTACATTCTCCTCTCCCACAAAACACCTTAATTAATCATTACAAAGTCCTCCCCAAAATCTCTCCTGCTTCTAATGCTCCTATCAGCAGACTATCCACAGCTCTTCCATTGGCTCAACATGAAGCCAGGAAGAGTTTGCCCAACATCTGGGTATCATCTATGAAGACATCTTTTATGTCAGATGGTTTACAAAAATTAGTTTAAAAATACATCAGAATGGAAGTATTTCATTACAGTCTTTTTCTTTTATTGCAAGGAAATAAGAGTTGCATTTCCAGTGTTTTGAAAATGGTACTTTATGACAAGAGAGGGAAAAAAAGTCTATAAATAGAGCTCTACAGTTTTTAATGCAATATACTGGAGTCCAGCACTTTCATTTCCCCATGAAGTGTTCCTTCTCAAAGCTTTTTCCACAACAATTTCTCCAGTGTTTCTGGCATCATACTTCAGTGCTCACTGAAATCAAGTGCTATTTACTACTAAAAAGCAAACATCTATTCTTAGACTTTCACCCTTGGATCAGATGAAACTTGCTATGTAGGGAACAATCAGAAATCACTATTTAATTCACTTAGATCTCAGCTATGCCAACTGAAGCTCAGTAAACATCAGCTGCAAAAGCAAAAAAAAAAAAAAAACAAACCAGAAAACAAACCCAAGCAACCAAAAAACCCCAAGGGCAATGGTGCTTACATGACAAAAGTGAATTCCTTTAACACTGTTGCCCATCTTGTCCAAAGGAGGTGACCAGCACATCAAGCCCATGACATTAGGAACAACCAGAAGAATCCCACCAGCAACTCCAGACTTTGCAGGAAGACCAACCTACAGAATAATCAGAGAATTACTGGCCTCTGCAATTGCTCCTCACTATTCTAACACAATGCATCAGCATTTTCCTGAAAATTATTGTGTAGCATTAATAAAACGTGTATCTGGAAGGCACTGGAAGCTGGGAAAGCATTATTACTTATCCCTTTTTAGATAAACAATAACCTGATGCAGTTTGTGACAATCCAAGGTTCATAATCATAAAACTATTTGCTCACAGGAATACAGTGGGTCAATAATACTGTGAAAGAAGATAATTTAAATCTATTTTTTAAAAAAAAGTAATTATGACTAAGCGGTAGTACACAAGTGTATGTCTCACAAAGAGTTTGCAACAAGGTGGTAGAATGAAGCTGTAAAAATCTTGACTGGAAAAGTTAAAAAACAAAAAAAAACCACAAGAAAATTGGAAAGTGAAATCATACAATAACCTACTTGTTTACAATCTGAACAAAGGCATTACTTTTTTCAGTAGGAACTAACATGTCACATATCCTCACGGCTCTGCAAGAAGCAACTTTTATGTCACACAATGCACCATCATCAATTTTACATGTATGCAGTAAGGAAAAACTAAAAATGCTGCAAAAAATACTGAAAACATAAGATACATTCCATCCTGAATTATAAACAAGTAATGAACACACTGCTAGAAAACAGGAGCACAGTACATGTGCTGTGTATGACAGCCATTTTCACACATAAAAGGACAATTTCTGAGCCTGAGTTACTGAAGAAAAAACAACTGTCCACAAAGGCTTTCTGCTATCCTTGACTCCCATATAGTAGGATTTCTTCAGCCATGAAGAAATTTTGCTTCTGTTGCTCTCATGAACAGCCTTCCTAAGGAACAGCATTTATGTTTTGCTATGAAAAGGATTCCCAGAAGTGAAGGCAGAGTGCTCTAAGGTATGAGACCCTAGTAGTGCCATGAATCCTAAGTGAGATTTTTCCTTACAGTGTGCTCAATTTCTAAACAATTCACATAACACCCTCTCTTCTGCCTCAAAAGCAAGGAAGAAACCCCTAAAACATAGAAAACAATAGCAGAAATTAACCTTCCTGGTCAGCTGTAATTAAAACCTGTAAAGTACTTACATGGAAGGCAAACTGCCCTGAAAAGTCATACATGCCACAGGAATGCATCAAACTCAAGGTATTCCGGACTGCCTCGGGGCTCAGGACTCTCTCACCAGTGATTGGGCAAAAGCCACCATTAGCCAGAGTTGCTGCCATCACACTTGCTGACTCACATGTTACTTCTATTGAGCAAAGCTTATGGAAAAGAAATAGAGATTATAAGCACTGGTACTTCTAGCATAGTAAGGCCAACTACAGCAGGATCAACAAAACACTGAAATCTTAAAATAATATCTCAGAACCACCTGCAGCATAACATTTCCTACAGATTACACTAGTAGCATCAATTACTACAGTCTGAATCTTTCTGCTATAAAGATCCCAGTGACAGTGTTTGTAAGCCCTCTTAAAAGCTGGGGACGGTATTTTTATGGGTTAGTGTCTCTGCTCGATTCCTCCCCCCACCCCCCTTATGTTCCTTTGAGAGGAAGAGGTCTGTAAAACAATCTCTAAAAAAGTATTTTGCATCTGCTTAAATGGCAAAGCCACAGAATGACTGGTTTTTTTTTCAATTTGAGCTTGTTTCGTGTGGTGGGTTCTTTTTATTTTAAAGCCTTAGAAGATCCCACACGTTATTAGAAGTGCAATTTAAAGCTGCAAATTCTAGCACATGCAAGTGTTAATGCCAGCACTTCCTGCTGATGCAGCCTTATTTCACCTTTCTCATATTTAATTTCTTATATAGTAATGATACAACCACACCATAGTTTTTTCCCAGGATCCCTGCTTCAGTACAGACTATACATACTTTGGTGACACATCAGGAAATGTGATAAGATGCCATCACCTGATGCTGCCTCATTTCTGCAGAAACCAAAAGATAAATTGGTTTCAACCTGAAACTGAAATGCTGCTCTAAAAAGTAAACAAACTAGTGCTCCTATTCTTGTTTCTGCCAAACAGTCATTACATGATACTTCATGAAGTTACCTAAGCCACGTTTGCATGAGTAGTTACTACCTGGAATTCTTATTTTCCGGGTGCCAAACTCAATACATCCTAGTCCAATCAACTGGAGTTGCAAATCAAGAGATTGTCAGAGACGCATCTAAAATGGCAACTGTGTTTTAAACATATGAAGTATTACATAATATCACCTACTTTCAAAAAAAAAATTGTTTCTAGGTTCTCAGTTTAAGCACCTGCATTCTGTACCTCGTTTGTCTGAACTGAGAATAATCCATCCTCACTTTACAGAGATAATAGGCAAATACGTTTATTCCTACTCAGAAAGTTCCCAGTCACAAAAGGGAGGAAGGAGCATTACAGAAAACCCAAAGAAAAGAAATAACTAGACTTTTAAGTAGAATCTGAGTGTTGCAAAGGTAAGCATTGTACCCTAACAGGAAAAGAGAAATGCTGCTCGTGTATGAGCTACCCTTTTCCTGAGCATGGAGTGAAAAGGGGATTTTTCAAGGGAAAAAAGAAAGAATGACACATGGTCATTAAATCAGAGATCAGAATGCACAAAAATGAGGCCAAATTAAAATACATCAGAAAAGTAAGCTTTAGCATTTCTTAACTTATGAATAGCTTCCACTTAGAAAACACATCAGGCAGTGGGATACAAAACATTTAAAAAGCATTTTTACACAGTAAATTCATACAAATTACACATTCTCTTCTGTCACAAGTTCAGACCAGACTATTAGCTTGTACCTAGTTTCTAACTCAACAGGAGGTCAACCACAGCTAATCACATATACCTTACTTCATAAACACTCATCCAATCTAAATATAAGAGAGCAGGTGCATCCCCACACAAAAAACTCAAATGAAATTTGCATTTTGAAAACAATGGCTTATAATTTGCATAAGTAACAGCAAGTTCCCAAGTCAAAAACAGATTTTGAGAACTCCTGTATTTCTTTTTTTCAACTCTCCCAGATGAAGTGCATCAGTAACACAACTTGAACTGCCTCTTGAGAACTCTACACAGCAGGGCTGAGTTGTGAGCATTTAAACATTAGGAAACCCTTACTGAGGAAATACCTCACACTTGCAAGTTCTCATTTTGTGACACTTGTAAATAACTTGCTGAAAGTGAAAAAAAAAACCAAAAAGGGGAAAGGGGGAGAAAAAAAAATATATATTCTTACTCAAAAGCATTGAATGAAACCAAAAGGAGGTGATATTCCCATTTCTTCCCTTGGAGCATTTCCTCAAGCCTACAGCTCAGCATGCACTCTCCAGTTACAGAGGTTAAACTACTCTACAGCACCATAAGAAGCAGCAACCCAAAGAGGAAGTGTTTTGTCAAACTCACTGAAGTAATACAAGACATTTCAAGCTTCTAACTTCAAGTGGTTTAAAGACTATTGCTAGTTTGTATTAGCAACAAAGACACCTGAGTAGGTCACCTAAACAAAAGCAAATCTGGATACATCAAACATACATCTGTCATTTCCAGAGTTAAACAGAAGCTGACATTTAACTGTACGTCATTAAAGCCTCCAAGTCTAGGCACAAATCAGCTTCTACTGCTTATAATAGCAATTCTAAGCCTACAGTGAGTCTCAATTTTAAAGTCAGTTACCTGAAAATAGAAGTCTAGTATAGCAACCATATCCGTGCCTTCAGGAAAGCACTGAGGAAGGAAAATAAAGAGTCCTTAGATTAATTTTTTTTAAGTATCACTTTCAGATAGACATAACTTTAATTATACTATTATCAGCATGCTACAGATAGACATAACTTTAATTATACTATTATCAGCATGCTAAGCATTAGGCGTATTTTAATATAAACATTTAAATGTAGTAAGTAGAAATACTTAATGACATCAGATTTAAAAATAACACAGTGCAGCAATATCACTGAACTAGGTACTAAAAGATTTTTCAGTATAGTTTTCAACATCTTTAAATAATCAAATGGAAAAATGCATCCAGGAGTTTTATAAAGTCACCTCTACAGCACAGATTACACTTCTTACAACAAATAAATTACCATGGCTATGGTACAGAAAAATATTTAGAGGTATTTTATTAGAATGGCATAAATATCACACTTTTTAAATGACAGCATTTGAATAACACTGATAAGACATATCCAGTATGAATTTGTGCCAAACTGTACATAAATTAAAAGGATTCACAGATTACAAATAAAACCCAGCAAATAATCTTAAAAATACACTTAAGAAGAAAAAAATTAACCTTTTTTTCTTTCAAGTAATAGCCAATTGCAAAGTTTCTATCTCCACTCTCTCTTTCAGACTGGAACCTAAAAGAGAAAAAAAGAAAAAACAAAAAAGACAAGGCAACATGTCAGACTTTCCAAAAAACCCCCAAAAATTGCTGAACTCAAGATGTGTAATGTAATTCAGTAAAATTCATGTAAAGGGTTCATCACCTCTGAACACAACTATTCTACTAATGGGACACAAGTGGCCACAGCAGCTCATCCCAGTTCACCCAGCAGGAGTGAATCAGCACTGACATCCAAACACACACAGTACTGGTTACCTACACAACACAAGCTGACTTGGAGAGAAGGCAAAGGAGGGTCAAATCCTCATCCTGGAAGCATTTCTAAATAGGCCAGAGCAGGATGGACCATCCCACACTGGGACAGTGGAAGGGTCATTATTCCCTGCCCAAAGCACAGGAATGTGAGGATCCCATAGCAGGTCAGACAAATGGCTGCACTCCTCACTGGGATGATTGAGGAAAGGATGAAACCTAAAGGAGGAACACCTGCCTGGTTCCTTCTGCAATACACACCCCTTTTACTGAAACAAAGCTCAGGAAAACACCTCTGCACATGCACTGGAAGCAACTCTGCTAAAGGGAATCTTCATGATTTACCCTGTGCTGCCTGAAAAAGCTCTCAAGAGTTTTGGAATGCTATACACTGAGTTTACAAGAGAACTGTTTGTTTGAGAAAAGAATTTAAATACGCAAAATAAAAAAGCAGAAGGAGTCCCAGCTGTATCAACTATGCTTCCTAAACATTTGCTATGCAGCCACCAACATGCAGAGTTTAATTTTTAATATGAATGCCAGGAAGAGAAGAGTTGCACTTACAGCTCTCATTGCCATAGCACCAACAGAGCACTAAGACAGAATAATGACATTTTCAAAGAGGTAACCAACACTTTTAGGTGAAATTTTGCCCCACCAGTGTCAGAGACATGCACAACTTTAGTTGTAAATTGTTAAGTGAAAGACACCCTCCAATAAAAGGGAGAAATGCTGGTTGAAATGTAAATAACTGAACTTTGTCATAGGCTCAAAATACCAGTTATCAGTTGAACCACTTTCCACCTAACCTTAGTAAGTGAATAAAAAATACTTACGTAGCATTACTGAATCCAACATACTCATTACCAGCCATTTTATTCATGAACTGCATCACCTGGCAGAGACAAAGACAAGGAAAAGCAATATTTTTACACATAAAAAGGTTATGAACTTTCAACCAAGCCTTACCCTAAATCCTGCAACACCGTTTTATAAATGCAATACAAACAACTAAATGCTTTAATAACCAAGTACATCTACAAAAACAAAGCCCAGGTTATGACTAAAATTTCACTTTCAATTCCCTTGCCATCTTGAAACTTTTACCACTGAAGTTAGTTAAAAAAGAGAAGTTACAATGTTAACTTACGTAGTCAAATTTTTCTGCGTTATTTGCTCCTTGCTGCAAGAAAAGAAAAAATAATTTACAAAAATTGTTAACAAAGGAACAAAGTTAGTTCACTTAACAGTATTAGGATTTTAATGCACATAACTAAGGTTTGAGTCTAATTAAAAATAAGGTACTACAATCACTTCATATATTAATGAAAAAATTTAAATGTTAGATAAGTAAATCTTTAATTATCATTTAAATAATCCTATGCATCTTAAACACCTGTATGCTGGAGATTAATTTAAATTGGAAAAGGTATGCTTTATTTTAAGTGCTCTCTATTCAACTTTACATGCTTAGCATAAGTAAATGCAGTAGCTAAAGCAAAAAAATACAAAAGTAACTACAAACAGGATTACAGTAAAAACACTAACTTTTTATAGATTAGTAAGGCAAAGGTATTCTCATATTACCAACAGAGCTGAGCATAGGAAGGTTCAGGCTACTTAAATTAAAATATTTTCACAGCCAGTGCCCATACTAAGAATTTAGACTGAAGACTTAAAATGAAGTGTTACTCCTAACTATGAAAATAACTGCAACTAATTTAAAAATATCTGATTCATGTCCTACCTATTAATAATTGTTAAATAGCTAGAAAAATAGAATTTCACATCATAGGGCGCATCATTGTGCTAACAATGTACAGAAAAACCTAAACCCAACTTAATAAGGATGATAGTGGAACTTAATTCTTAGGGTGGGCTTGGTTTGGGTTTTTCAGGGAGGATGAGGGCTGTTATTTTGAGGATTTGTTTTCCTCCCTTGTTCAAGAACATTCTCAAATTTAGTAGCTGCTCAAATTTAGTTAAAGACATTAATTTTTTAGAGGTCTCAGATAGGTGACCTTTCACAGATTCGTATAGAAAGAGATTCAAAGAGGAGTGGGAGGTAAAAAATAGCACATGGTCCACTGGGGGGAGTTTTAAATTTTTTTAAGTAGCCAAGTAGAATTTTTGGAGAAAGTTTAAAAACCAATGGCATTGCATACACAAGTGGAAACAATGTAACTGGAGAAGATGTTTTAATACAAAATTTTAATATTAAAGACATTCTATTTAGAATAACAAGACTAACAAATCTCAAACAATTCAAGATGCTACTTGCACTGTGTTTAGTGTGGGGATGGGGAAGAAAGTGGAAAAAACGGAAGCTTTATATCAACCAGTATTTTACTTAATGAAATGCATAAAGCCAGTCTCATTTCCCACTCTGCATGTGGATTAGGGTGTGCAGATAATCTTGGAAGCCCATGCTTCAGCTCATCTACAAGAGGATGTGCAGACACACACGTACAATCACTGGTGAAAGGAACACCACACTGTTCTCTCAAAATTATGTGCCAGTGGTTACCTTATGTTTAAAGGCTAATAATCTCATTCCTAAAGGCAATAAACTCTAGCTAATTTGCAATTAGATAAAAAAGTGCATGATACATTTCATCAAAAGGTTCCTGTATAATATACCAGAACACAAATCTTAAAAATTTAACTCCAAATCTGTTCAATGAAAAATAATTAAAAGAAGAAATTACCAACTTCATTGAACTGTTGCAGTTGTCAAAATATTCCATAGATCCTAATGCTGTAAAATATGTAACAACATTTAAACCACAAAAACCTTTTTAACCTTTCAAATGCACAATGAACATCTTTTTCTGGGAAAGTGGGTCAGCATTAGTTATGGGATGCTGCATTGATAATTGTATGGTTAGACATGTATAATAAATTGAAACAGGTTCTTTTGTTAAAAAAAAAAAGAGGGAGAAAGGGATCATGCTTTCTGCAAAAATATAAATACATAATACCTCACTTTTTTGTTCTGCCCAGTGGAAAAAAATATTCCCTCAACAAAAACATGGCTTTACCAGCAGCATATAAAATTGGTGGGCAAAAGACTCAATGCAAACGTTTTTCACATCAACTTCTTATAAAAAAGGTTCCTTTTAAAGTTCCAAACTAAACTCGTATTTTGGGAAGAAAATCTTCTTCACACTAAGCCAGATGATGAGTTTTTAGTCCTTGATGTTCCACACGCTTGTAGAGGTATTTCACAGCACACACAAAAGCATTGTCACTGAAACCAGACTGCTCATACACCTGAACTATTTGCTGAAGCAATCACATGATCAAAACCTCAGCAGGGATTTACTACAACGTTACTGAAGTAAGAAACTCTGCTTCCATACGCATGATGACTAAAAACCCCAACAGATTATTTCCCCTCTTCCAGCAGCTGACAGAGGTGTCCTGCTCCTCCTAAAAAGCTGAAGAGACACAGTGGCAACACACATTCTATGATTAAAATTCAATTGCAAATATAAAATCCTAACATTCAGAGTACTGAGCAGCTTTTCCATAATAATTTAAACAAATATAAAGGGACAAGGGAACTTCTGTTCTTCCACAAGTGCTTCTTATTTTAAGCTTGACTGTAAAAACCTATGAGTTTGGGGGCACAACATTTCTTAATGTTAAGCATTTTTAAAGTTCAGATGCAATTCAACCTGTCTAGAACACAAAAGAAAACATTCCATGCACTGAACTCCACAAACACTTTGTACATTTACTGGAACACGTTCATATACACACTAATACATGCTTGTGTGTATATGTATATGAAAAAACACTTCTAAATGAATACAAAATTAAATTTACAATGTTAAGACTGAAGCAGTTTGATAGGCAGAAAATTCAAACTTTCAGAAGACAGCTCAATACAATTTTGTAAACACTTAAAACCCCAATGGACGCTATGGCTGTCAATCATAAATTTGAATTTTTTGACTGTGTCAGGTTTTAGTGATCTTCCCTTTTTTTTTCTAAAAAAGGTACTTGTACTGTATTACTTGTATTTCTACTAAAACATATAAACAGTTGCAACAGCTACATGTCTACATAGGAAAGAGAGACCCATGGATACTTACCAGAGCTTGCAACAACAGAATTAGGCAAAATTTATTAGAAAAGTAGTTAATATTAGCCACTTTTCATTGATCAACAGTTTCCATGACTAGAACATATAAGCTCTTACCACGTGTCTCTCATTAAAGCAATTTCTCAATTTTGAACCTAAGCAAAACTAATAAAAACATCTGCACCATGAGAAGTTTATAATCTTCTAATAAGAGAAGATTATTTAAAAATTAATTTTTGCAATATTTAAAGCCAAATTTATAATCTAACACTATACTGTGATGAAAATATCCAGGAAAAAAAAATCACAATTCTGTGTCAGTGCAAGAAACACATCTGCATTTTTCATGAAGTTAACTACTAATGGTCTTTATTTTAGCTTTTGCTACTTACACACTTTTTATATTTTATTTGTTAAGATGGTTCTGTTCTGTGAGAACTGGTGTCTTCACAGTTTAGTGTACCATTTTCAGCTCTGAAATACTTGAGAGTACACTGTGACAGACAGTATTTGACCTATGACCAACACTATCAAAATTTCAAACACCTGTAAGATTGTGTCCTTCACTTCTGTGCACATGTGATCACTTAACACATGTTATTTCACAGAACCTACTATATATTCCATGTCAGATAGCATCCAATATACTTGAGTTTTTATTAAAAGTGGAGAAGAACATGGATGTAAGTTCTATCCCAAATAAGTTAAGTTACCATAAGAAAACTGGTAACCTAGGAAGAGAGGCAATGTCACCAAAGTGAAGACAAGTATCTGGCAGAGAAGATCACAACACCAACACGTTGTAAAGTGGTTTGTATGCACAGTCACACATCAGTCTCTCAGGAAGGATAACTCCAGTGACAGCACAGAGCATTAAGCTAAATCACTACTATTCATTGTAATTGAATTGTCAAATAAACCATGCGTTTTCCCACCTCTCAAGTAATGAACTGTAACTGCATAGGTTTCCTAATAACTGAATCCTGACAGCAAACAGACCCTTGGCACAGCTAGACAGGATTTTTCTACCACTTTTTGCCTCATTTATTTTGTGATTTATCAGCATATTTAGAAAGTTCTTAAATATATCTCAACTCTCCCCATGTCTGATATTAAAAAAATAAGCTTCCATTGAACTAAGGTTTTTTTAGGGCAAGAAAGATCAGCATTTTCATTTTTTTGTACACCAAATTTTTTGCAACAACTATGAATTTTGCTATTGCCAACATGTCTAAATGCTTCCCACATAATTCAAGACCACAGCACACCTCCCTTCAATGAGCATTCCACTCCACACTGTCTAAGGTCTTGCATGTGGCTGCCAGCACTTAGAAGATCTAAAGATGCTGTATTTGCCTGAACCTTTGCTGTTAGGTTAGGAAAACTTTTATCTACAGATGCCATGTTAAAGCATACAATAAAAATTATTTAAGATTAATCCATTGTCTTCTGGTGATGCCGCCCACAGTCATCTGCCTTCTTCCACATATTTCTGTCTGAACCCTTCCTCTCCCTCTCACCTGCACTTCTAATGTGACAGTCAGTAAAGGTAATTTGGAAGTGGGAAGTTCCTGACAAAACCACTGATATTCCTGGAATTGACAAGCTTTGAGAATTGAGTTGAAGGTTTAAAAAAACTTAAGAAATCCAAGCAGTAAAATACAGGCAATAAAGACTTTTCCCAGCCAATGTGATGTACAGAAAGCTGCACTGGATCTGTACTAAATCCATACAGGAGTTGAATCACCTTCTTTCAAGCACCTGCTTTTCCTTGGAGACATGATAAAAATTTCTGCTTTATCTCATACCACTTTTCCATAAACTCCTGTAATTGCCACTACAATTTTCTTTTGATAAAAATTATTTGAAAATTGTTGTTACTATGCCATTTATATAACTAGTAATACAGGCAAATGGCTGTACAATTATCAACAAGGGAAAAGGTCCTCAGCGGGTTTTTTTTAAACTTTATTTCATTAAAAGTGACCTGCAGGATGTCCTTTTGCTAAAACATTTTTATTGTAGACACATGCTTTAAACTGCTGGAACAGTCTGTGGAGTGTAATGCATGTACAATTAAAACAGGGGCAGGGCTTAAGGCACCAAAATGTAAATACAGCATAGTCCCAAACACAGGGCAGTTGGAAAATCACTTAAGATGGCAGGAGTAGGATACAGCCATGCCTAAGCAACTCAAACAAACCTGTCACTTAACATGCACATACCCCTAATTATTTATTATTATGGACTGCAAAGACAATGTAACACTCTAGTTTAGCTCCCTGATCTGTTCCAAGGCAGGAACACCAAATTCTGACAGCACTCAGAACTGGGTTTGTGATGCTAAGAGCCTTTTTTACCCCCAAAATGTTAACATATTACATCTTAATATATTCTGATAGAGATTACTCCAAGCATCATCCCTCATCCACAGTCACAATCTGTGCCAGGCTCCAAGGACAGCTGGATGCAAGATCACATCTACTAACAGCTGCTCAACTCAGTACAATGTGTGAGAACATTGAAAGAGTATTTGATCCATTTCTCAGAGAGAGATAATGAACCTCAAGGGAGGTAAAAGCATTCCTAACCATAAAATACAGCAACAATCTCTCTGTAGTTATTAACATGCTATAGGTTAGATAAATCTGCAATACACAGTGAATTTAAATTTTCCTGTACTTTAAGAGCCACACACTGTTTTCAAGACATGTGAGTAACACCTTAAATAAAATGAATAAATGCAGAGGAATTGAGGGCAAAACATGAGTTAATGAAGCCACCTTTCTCAGAAAAAAAGCTAAGTTTGATGAGAGATCAAATACAAATGTGAATTATGTAATTCACTGGTTAGTAGCATTAATGTTAAGTTGCAGATTTTAAAGAAGTTACTTCAAAAAATTACAACTACTATGGAGTTTTGTACCGGTGATCCTCTACGTAATTGTCTTCAGAATATATTTAGCTTGGTTAGTTATTCAAATGATAAATGGTATCTTAGTGAAAGCAGGACAGAAAATCTACATTTTAATCACACTGAGAACAAATAATGGTGTGATAAGTAAGATACGAGTCCACCAGACGTGCAATTACCACATGCAGAAATGTTAGTGCAATGCAATACTCTTTATAAGAACATTACAGAGAGAACCCAAATAAAAGCTAAAAAAAAGCCACCCAGCAAAATCCTTCTAACAAATACCACAGCTGCATGCATGAAACAAATCCATGTTATCTATTCAGAAGTACACCATTTATCAAGAACTATGTGCCTTCCACAAGAGGCACGTGCTTTTGTTTTGCCTTATGATCAGTAGGGCATGTTGGAGTTGGACTAACATTTTAACATTTCAGACAAATGTGTTAAGCTAGATTTTAAAATTCACTATTATCCAAGTGAATTTCAATGCTCAGTCAACCTTTAAAAAATATTAAATGTGAATAAATTTACCTGTCATACTTAAGGCCATTTTCTTTCACCTACAGCTATCAAAGATAAATGTCTTTAAGCAGGAGTTCTTACACCTTCTTTAAATATAAAATAACAGAAAATCATGATCTAAGTAATGTTAAAATCAACGTTTTGGAAATAGGGGGTAGGAAACACACTCATTAGCTAATGGACTTGGAAATGCAACCAAGAAACAGGTTGTAAACACGACTTTTAGACCTGAGAAGTAACAGTATCAAGTTTACTACTCAAAAATTCCAGGGGACTGACATGTTCCCCAGAAGTCTATGCAGGTACCCTTAGGAAAAAAAATTATTTTTTTTGTACCTATGGCTACTAAAACCAGCAGAAAATACAAGTCAAGTATCAGGCAAGCATTAACATTACATGGAGTTTATACCATTAACAACTTCAAGACATTTATACAGCTGTTCTAAGAAAAACATAAAATAGAGCTTTCCAAAAGTATCAAGATTATGGACCGAAGATGTAAAGTCATTCAGACCTGGTGTGCTTGGCAAAATAAGTACCTGTTTTCAAACACTCTTGTTTATGAAAGCACACTTACATCCCAAAAGCAACTATGTACACAGAAGCTCAACACAATTTAGTGGTGCAGGATGTTAATAACACACAAATTCAACAAAAGACTGACATTCAGATATAGCAGCATTGCTCCTGTACAAATGACAGCATCTTCCATTTCTTCTGCACTGCAATAAATACTCTTGTAACTTTATGCTCTTTAAGAGCCCTTAGACACTCAGAAATGTACTTCTGAGTTCTATAAAGTATATTCCTGAGAAATATACTTCCACAGCAATTAACAAGTAGAAGGCAACACTCTCAAGAGAATATCAAGCGTTGTGCAGCTAAAGAAGGAAACAATCTAACACCATCAAGGAAAAAGAGTTTTTCAGATGCACTGATACTTGTTAGAAACAGCTATTCTAACACTGCACTCGTTTGGAAGGGTTACAATTCCCAAAAGATCTGTTTGTCTACCTGCCAGTGAGTAAAGTGCCATCAGATATTGCAGACAAAAATCAAATACAGTTTATAATCTGCACAAGACATTTTTTCTACATTCTACTAAAATACTCAGAGAGAAACTAAAAATTAACTTTTTACCTTGATTAAAGATGTGATCACAATTGCTCCAGCATTCACCATAGGGTTATGAGGTCTGTCTGTGAAATAAAGTTTTCAATTACAAATATATTCCAAGACATGTTTGTCAAACAAAACCAGTCAAGTGCTTAAGTGAAAAATTATTCTAGATTTAAGTATGACTGAAAAGCTACTATTACAGAATAGCAATAATATAATCTTAAACCTTTAAAAAATACTGTAATCCAACACTATACACAATATTTTACCAATCTGAGTGCAATATTTTACAGCTTACAACACACTCAGCCTTATGCTACTTAACAATCCAGTAATTTTTTTTTTTATTTGGTATAATTTCTTTTCTTGAAAATTACAAATCCTCTTCATTTAAGAATTTAGCTTACTTCATAGCTGACTTGAACATACCTGCTGCACTTACATTTTCCTTTTCCCCCCCACTGATCTCCATATTAACAGTATCTTGGCATTCCCAAGTCGTTCTTGGCTGCTGAATAAATCACCTTCTTTTGTATCTCCTTTTTCTAAAAAACCTCTCATCAGCCATCTTACTTTTGCCATATCATCTACCTTCCACAAATTACCCTTTTCTTTTATAAGTAACATTTTTGCTGTGCCTTTTAACTAGGATGTTTACTTGTGAGCATTGGTGGTATCTGAAAACCTCAAACAATTCTCAATACATTAATATCATGACAGGTTTGAATTCTTTATTTGCTGTTATTTTACCTCCAAACCTGAAAAAATATTCATTTTAAAACTGCACAAAAAGTGTCCACTATTTTTATGTATGATGTACAAACAAGGACTCTAAGAGAAATTTGAGATTATTTGGGTTTTGGAGATGAGTCTGGTATTTGCAGCATACACATCTATTCCCATGAAAATGACACTGGTTATGGTCAATGGCACCTTAGCTATCTATGACTATCAGTCAATCTTCAAAAACAAGTTTTAAAAGTCAATATTCATAAGCCTGCAGAAGTTTCCAAATTTCCATCACAAAGCACAGATCATACTCAAAACACAGCAACATCTTTTTGTTGTAAGTTGGCATTTTTAGCTATAATTTAAAACTGTCTTAAAATAGTTTTCATTCTTTCCAGCTTGAATCTCAATACTATGAAATGCAAGAAATATCCTGTTTTAGGAATCTTCCATATAGTCAGTATAGAAAAAACACCTTCAGATGCATGAACAGTTTTCAAACACCTGTGTATCACTTCATAAAATCTGGATTACAAACATGAAATTTACCTATGTCTGAATATTTTGAAAGTAAATAGATCAAATACATTTTTTTTTTAATTTTCAAATGTGGTCTTCAAAGTATTTATGAATGTTCAAACTGACAAATACTCCACATATTGGAATTTCATACAGTGGTTTAAATCTACAAGCGTAGATTTAATCTTTTAAATCCTTTTCTTCCCTCCTCTTTCTTTACTTGGAGAAACTCAACATCCCTTTCTCTCATTATTACTGAAATGTTTCTATTTATTAAACTTTTACTTTCTGTTTTAGTCTTTTCTTAAGGACTGTGTAAGAAGCCATCCACGTCAGTTCCAGCACTTTTTTTCTCATGTCTATCAGCCACAGAAGCACATACTTAAAAACTAAATTTTCTATCATGTCAATTAAGTCTTCTCTATTAACTTCATGTTCATTGGTCAAAATTTCAATTGTCCAAATCCTCTTATGCGTAACAGCCTTAGAAACACTCCTGAAGTATAACAGTAATGCAAAAGACCACAGCCCCCCAATTCATCTTCTCCAATAGTTCCATTTTAAAAGTAGCAATAAAAGAAGAAAATAATTACTACACTTTGTCATGTTATTAAAAAGAGAAAATATAGATCATCTATATTAGTTCAAAGGAATTAAGGGGCAATTTTCAGCATCATCAAGTTTTTTTTATAGTAGAGCTTTTGTAGGATATGAAAGACAAATCTTCACACTGTACAACACTGTATTTGGAAAAAGTAGGAAAGCAAAAACAAGATAACATAACTTGACAAAATGCTTAACCCTTTCTTGGCAATGTATTCCTACATTGGTATTTCATCACCATTTACAAACATAGTAAAAGAGAAGAAATAAATTGCAAATATATATTTTTATTTTAAGTATGGAAAGAGGATTTTAAGGTATAAATAAATAATTTTTATATAAATCATTTGCATGTATTTAAAACATAATAAATATAATTAGGTATCATTAATATATTAATACTACAGATATTTAAGTCAGAATTCAATACAGTCCTTGACAAAAATGTCATCCAAGCCTTATGCTGGTAATTAAATATTAATTGCAATACCATGGCAACGGAAACATTGTCTGTTCTTTTACTGAGACAGACCCACTAGAAGAAACATTTGTGTTTCAGAGAAAACATCCAGTATTTCCTTTAAGGCTACATGAGTCATCTTTCTCAAATTTTTCCCATAAAATTAAAAAAAAACAAAAACATTTCCATGCTTAAAAATTAATATAATATGAGAAAGAAATAATCTAGGTAAGTGCTGTAGGAGAAATTCTTGCTAAAATAATCCTGCCACAGGGAAAAAAAATAAACACATTGTTTTGAATCAGTAGCCAAATTCCATTTAGAATAAACTGTGGGAAGATTTCACCTTCTGGAAACTAGTCAGTGCTGCCTTTGGCACCAGCACCTGCTTCTCAGAAGACTGAGAAGTGATATGTTTTTTAAAATCAATTTAACGTCTTTGATTCTTTCACCACCATTTTACAGAAACCTAGATTAAGGAATTCTTGCTACCAACTCAACTAAATAAAAATAAATTTCAAATGCCTGCACTGTTAAAATTCTTTGGGTTTTCCTACAGCTTAGTAACTAGCAAATAGAATAGAAGCAATAAAACATCTTTCACTGGCTTTCTAAATGAGGCAAAAGTGACTAACAAAGACCAAGTCTACCTTGCTGATGGCAAAATATTCTGGGACACTGCCTAGTAATAAGACAAAATATATAAAGAGAATATTTAAGAGGATACAGTAAAATCAAAAAGACTAAAAAACTGTGTACGATTGCCTCATAATTTTCTAAACCTGAGTATTTGCATTATTAAGTATAATGTATCTCTTACCATCTTCATTCAGGAACAATTTGTTGAATCTTAATCCACTGGGCTCTTTACCAACATATCTGTGCACATACTCTGTGCCAAGATCATTGACAGCAATTGCGTATTTCAAAGGCTTCACGCAGGACTGGAGACAAAATGGAACTTTGGTATCACCCACAGAATGCCTGGGAAAACACAGATGAACAGGCTTGAAATTTCCTGCTTGTCAGCTGTGGCAGTAGAGTGTTAAACACTTCATCTATCCTTCAACATACAAGGATTATTAACAAAAACGTCCCCAAAAGCCAAAGCATATTATTACTAGGTCTGATTTTAAAGAACATAACAATGAGATTTAGAAGTTTTAGCAACTGACCCCATAAGCCAAGCATAACAAAGTCAGTTGCTGACTACTGCAGAGGTAACAAAATAAAAACAAGTTCAGAAATGGGTTTGTACCAGAGCAAAATATCACCTCAAACCTCTAGTCTTACACTTATCCTACTCAATTGCAACCCACATATTCAGCGGGGTACAGCTGACCCAGATAGAGCCACTATAGTGATTTATGTCTATATAAACAAAGATAAGATACAGCTTGGTTCTGCCATTTGAGAACAATCATCAAATGGCATATTTACATTTCCTTTAATAATGCCAAAGATATAGCACTTATTACATGCTATCTTTTGGAAAGTTGACTTTCAGCATCTATGTCAGACTGCACCAAAGAGTGACTCATGCAAGCAGCATATGCCACATCTAGAGAGAGCAAAAGGCTTGCAGCAGTCACTTGTCTGATGGCAAAATCAGGAGTGGATTTGCTTCTGTTCTTTGCAGAAAACACTAGAAGGTTTCAGTGAAAATCACAATATCATTCTGGCATTATAACATTACACAACATTAAGCATTACAAAAACTAACATTATAAGAACTTTCATTAGCACATAATATCCAAAACAAAGCAAAATGTCAATTTAAAGTATAAGGTTTTTTACTATTAATAGATTCTAATTCAGACACTTAAACAGGGAGATGAAAAAAATACTTCTGCTCACTTTTACAGCTCCTCCCCTGAGATTACAGAACATATGGCTAATTATAAGCAAACATATGGACCTCAAAAGATCATGGCAAAATGAACTCCAAAATGAACTCCTAGCCACAGTCACCAGAAGCAAGTCTGATGCTCTCAGGAATGCCCCATTCACAAACACAACAGCTAAAAATTGCAGTTTCCAGAACCTGCAGTAGGAGCACAGCAAACTGCAGGTCAGCAGAGCCGATGAGCACCTTGCATTGTGTACTCACAAAGGGAGACACAGAGCTCATGTTACTTCTCAGCTAGATGGTGCAAGGTATCCCTTTACATCTAGGCTCCTAACTGTCTCTGCTACTCTGAGTTACTGACACTGAGAAAAATAAAATCACTCTGCCTAGATCTAAGACCTACATACACCCTTACAGGGGAAAGCTTGATAAACCTGAAAAGCAAAATTGTATTCAGCTCTGTCCAGTTCCCACATCTACATTTTCTTTTTAAAGAACATGAATCTGCATTTTTTCAGTGACACACAGATTATATAACAACGTTACAGTGAAAACATTAAAATGCAGAGAAGGAGCTAACACTTAAGTACATTGTGACCTACACAGAAAGTTATACAGCTTGATACACAGGTACTATTAGACAAAGCTTTTCAACTTCCAAATATTATTGCTACAGAAGCATTGCCTCTATCTTTTCTTCAACTATTCCAAGAACAGAATGTAGAAGTTACAAAATGTAGAAGTTAAAATATACCTCTGTCCATCCACGGTGCAAAGTGACACCCCCCACAAATCGGGGCTGAACTTGGCCAGTTGTGGAATATAGTCAGCAACCTATCACAGTGTGAAATAGAGAGACACACATTACAATATCCAAAATACTTAACTCTACATTAATTAAAATAAATATCAAGGTACAACTGATTTATTCTATAAATTATCACTTGGTATACCTAAAATTTCATTAGAAATTGTTATATTCACTAGATCATTATCAAATAAAACATTTTTCTAAGTAAAATTTTCAGCATATTCAGAGAGGTATCTGTGTTCTGTATAACAGCATGTCCATCATTTTCAAATAATATAAAACTTTTAGTTTGTAACACAGTCTGGGATTTTTCAACTGATTTATTAAAAATAAGCACCAGAATAAATTTCATTTACTAACCAATGTGCAGTACTAACGATTACTTTCATCACACAATCCAGACAGATGTGTAGAGCTGCATAATTTTTCTAGAGCCTAAGTGTAGTCTGATAAATTATTCAGCAGCTTTATAGTTTATGTAATATAAAGAAAGAATAATACTATTTTCATATTCCAACATCAAAATGCTACAAGATTCTTAGAGGCTGTGAACTTTATTTCTAACACAGTTTAAACAGTGCAGGCATAACTGAACTTCAAAACTCTTTCATCAGGTTACCAGTTTAATTTTGCAAAAAATGTTAAGAAAAACCTGTCTACTTAACAAATGATGCATTTGGGTAATACTGAAAATCTAAAGAAGTTTGAAGTTGAATTTACACAGAGATTACCTTTCCTCCAGATTGTTTTTTAGCACTTTCATATAGCTCATCAATATGGGAAGTAAACGACATAAAATCTGGAATGACAAACTTCCTTCTGAAAGCTTGAGTAAGCAACACAATGTTACTCTGCACACACCTGCAAAAAGTTAAAAACATTTATTAGTACTTTGACAATGTAGTGTGAAAAAGCAATTACATGTTATTTAATTAGGACCTTCAGTCCCTTGAAGCTACATGCCCCCAAGAACAAGTCTGTATTACTTTTCCAATTTGCCACTCCATTTTTTTTAAATTAGGTGTAATAGCTTTACTGCATGCACTTTTAATCCTTTCTACTTAAAGCTCTCTTTTGAAGTTTCAACTGTGAAGCTGTACTGCAAGGTATTCTCAATCTGCCTTCAAGTGGCACCCCAGCTTGCAAAAGGGATCTAAAGCACCCAGTTCTTGGGATCAAACTATCTGAAGTTTATCTAACCCAGACCTTGTCTAAAAAAAGTTCTAATAAATCAGACTTGGGAGGTTCAGGGTTGCTTTCTCTCACTTCACCCTTTCACCACTGAGGTGAGAACGCTGCCAACAGACCAAACTGGAATGTGATTCCACTCCTAATAAGAAAAAAACCCTGTGGAAAAAGTTGATAACATCTCCTGCACTAAGCAAAAGTCAATAGTGAGCCGTACTGCACAGTTTCTTCTTTCAAATCTCCAGCATTCAAGGAATCTCTGTTGCCTTTTAGCCCAGAAAACACAGTTACACTATCGGCCACACCCTCTGAACGTCAGCCCATCTGGGACAGCGAAAAAGCCGATGAGGTAAAAAGGAAAAGACTTATCTAGGACAAACAGAAGGAAGGATGAAAACACAAACGGAGACATGCTCAAAGTGGTGTGTCCGTGGGTGAGAGGGGAGAGCAACTGGCAGCCACTATCAAGTCAGTTGAAATACGACCTGATAAAAGGTATTAACAGCCCCATCCTAGGGCAAGGAGGACAAAGGCAGGTTTAACAGCAAACAAACAGTTAACACCTTCACACCGTGCCTTCTGGCACTGTTGACAGAAGCAGACACACAGACACATACTATTAATGCAGGCAAATGGAAAGTTCAGAACATCTAGGAACATGCTACGATTTATCTTCCCTTTGAATCCCCCCTCTTTTTCTAAGCCTGTAAACTCCTCCTACTTCGAGGACTTTATCTTAAATTGAACTGATATCCATTTCAAATGCTGATAAGCACTGCTCTCTGAAAGTGAAAGAGAAACTGTAGTTTCCGATGTACAGTCACCTTACAAACTGCTGGCTGTAACTCGCTGCTTTCTTAGCCTGTGTGAAAATTGCAGTTGACTTGGTTTTGTTGCAATCTCTCATTTTTTCCTGTGTCTTGCAAAAACTGCTGTTTGCTTTTGTTCCCAGCAGCTTCCAATTACAGTCACCTAGTCCAGGTGCAAAACCCCCCTTTTCAAAAGTAATTAATAACACTGATGGCAGCTATGTGTGCAGAAGGACTAACAACATAACATGCCCTAAGTTCAAACTTCAGATGCACTTCTGCATTGTCTGTACTACCTGAGCAGCATTAAGCACTCCTATAAGAAAAAAACAAGTATCTGAAGTTCACCCAAACCTTTCAGAACAATTCAATACAAGGTCTGGAAAACAAGAAGGCACTGTGCACTGAAATACAGTTTTCTTAAGATCACATTATGTTTCTGAAACAACAAGGGCATTTATACACTTAAAATCTACACCAAGCCTATGATGCTCACTTCAGCAGCTCAATCCCTTTAATGTAGGGATTAAAACTCACTACAGAAATGGCTGTGCTGGTGAAGGACATTTACTTTTTGTTACCAATTTTTCCCAGATTCTGCCAAGGTCGTTGTCTGGGTATTTATCCTGGTACTCCTTAACCCAAGCAAATCCTATGAATTCACAAACTAAATTAAATACAAGGGTTCAGGTAATCTAGATGGGCATTCAGAACAATAGGTGAACAGACAAAATAACAGAGTTCTTCCATCTCCCTTTAACAGGACAGTAAACAGGACTGACAGTTTTCAGTCAGGCAGGACATGAGCCAAGACAGCCTCTAAAATTCTGCAGCTGACATCCTCTCCCACCGAAGTAATTAACTAATTATGTTCCAGGTAACCCCCTGGAGACAGCAGGCCTCAGGCTCTGAAGAAGTGGAGCAACAGGAAAAGATCATAGGGAGGAATTTAAGTAAATAATTATACTGATAAATAAAAACCTTTCTACAGTCAAATATTGTGAACAACTTGGCCCTTCTCTCTCACAAAGTTTAATGGTGGTTCAGGATAGGTACCCTAAAAAGTCCTACTTTACATTCTTCCATTTCAACACACTTTACAATCTCAGCCTGAAAAAAAAAACCCAGAACTCTCTTGCCAAATCACAATCCAAGCATTTCTTGCCCCACTTTAAAAAAATGTTATTTCAAACTATAAATTTTTTCCTGATACATTTTGGTTAGGAAGATTAGGCTGCAAGTCTTACAATCAATATTAACTGTCAGTGACTTGTATAACCAACTTTAAAAGCAACAGTTTGAGGGGTTTTGGAAATTGCATCTTTGTTCTTCAGCACAAAGTTAGGATCACTTTATTTCCTTTACCACCTTGTTAGGTTTATCCATTACTTTTCAAGTTCTGACTCAGATTGCTTATTACTGCTTCCCTACACAAAGCAGCCCAAATTTCATCTAACAACAGATGAATTGTTGATCACTATTATTATAACAGAGTACTATTACATTAAATAGTACCAAAAAGGAAAGAAAAAAAATTCTCACAGCAAGCTAACCAGCATGTTGCACTGCTTTCATTAGCAGCCTGGTCTCACCCTGCAAAGACCACATTATGTTACACAAATGCAACATCAACAGCTAATTCACTAATTTATCAACACTCTCTCTGAAATGTGCACCCCAGAAATCTTCATCTTAAGAAATTCTGCAGATGAAAGATTAAAACTCCAAAACTCCAAGTTGTTCTGCCCGTAACATGGAGATTCTTTCTAATGTGGAGAATGCTGTAAAGCCAAAAAACTTCAAAATAATGCAATTTTAGTCGAATTGGAGCCTAATGTTTCGAACCACTAAAAAGGCATACAGAATGACAGACAATACAGGTGCATGAGCTGGTGTATTTTACACTTGAGTGATTTAGTCAAACTTATGCTATCACCACTCCAAATCCCTTAACCTTGATACTTTATTTGATCTGGCAGCTTTGGATTCAAATTCAAGAGGAGAATTACACCCCTGACTTTTATGTTTAAGGAACTGAAGCTTTCAAGTCCTGAGCTAAGTACAGCTGACTAGATACATTATTATATTTCACACCTTAAACACTTGTGGAAGAAAATACAGGGACCCTGTGCAAGCCTCTTCACAACAAATGCAGTGTTCCTACAAGGAACAGGTAACTGAAGTTCAGGGGTTTTTAATTTACAAAAATGGTTACAAAGGAACCTTCTGCTGCTGCAAAGAAAAACTTGTTATGTGAAACAAGATTCACATTCAAAACTCTTCCTACACAGGAAGCAACCATGTAAGCTTTCTACAAATTGTTATAGTAATGACTACTCTCCTGACACAGAGCATCAAATCCCAGAGATGTGACACAGAACGTAAGATAATCCTGCTAATTAGAAATAAATTCTTTTTCAAATGAAGAGCCCTTGCCTAAAACATAATTCCGTTTACTGTGACAAATAAGCCTTTAGTATAAACGTAACAGATAATAGCAAATGAATTTCCTTTCTAATCTATCCATGTACCCAGGAAGGTTTCTGAATCTAACAATTTAAGAGTTCTTACTCTGCTGACAATAATAAAAGTTAAGACCTGGTCTAGAACTTAACACAGGAGTAAAGTTAGTCCATGCTGGACCTTTACAAAGTATCTCACATCTGCTTAAGGAGTTGCCTTGGCTTTTTTGTTGCACACACAGATATTAACTTTTTCTCAATCTACTTCCAAAACTGTTTTTATATATATGGACACACACACACACATATTTATATCTGTGTAAATACACAGTACAGCATAAGCATATACTGTATATACTTTATATACCTATATGTACATAAAATGTATGTATTTTATATATATTATACACTTAGAAAATTGTATGTGCAAATAAGTTTTAGGTATTATGATTTACTCTGCAAATGGAATAAAAATGCAGACAGAAAAACAGTCTAAAAATTTCATTTCAAAATTTAAGAGCCTCAACACTTCCAGTCTTTTGGCACACACAAGCTGTAAGTAGAGGAGCAAAGGAGGGTGCTTGAAATGAACAGAAGACAACCTGAACAGTGCTTATACTTTCAGCTGACTACAGACTTTGCTAAAAATAACCAAACAAAAGCATCACTAAAATACAGCACACAGATCTTTTCCAAAACAGACCAATGTCTGCAATCCTAACCCCTCTCACCTCCACCTATGTTCAAATTCAACATCACTGTTTTCCTCACACTCACTTTTAGAATTGCATACATCCTTCTGAACATCTTGCCACACAGAAGCAGTATCCTGAACTTCAGATTAAAAACTGACAATACAGAGAGACAGCAGTTTTCTGTAATCATTCTAAACACTTCATGCTGCATCAATTAATTTTGTTTGGCACCTGACCAAGAGTTGCAGTATGGGATGAGACACACATGCAAGCAACATTTACACATTAAGCTCTTGTGGACATCACACAGCCTGTCTGCTGCATGAAATCTGAGAACAACTGTTATCAAAAGAGCATCAGGAGGGTGTGTTTGACTCCCTTTCCCAATCGATTTATATAGCTCATGTCTCTCCTTAAGACAGCACTCAGTAACACACAGACAGCACTCATTCAGAATTATACAGTTACATAATTGACAGAAAGTTTACTTTTTAAAAAGGTCTTTGTCCAGCATAACACCATCTGAAGTAGTCTGAAGAGTCAGTCTTAGCATATCCATGCACTCTTTCAATCGAGGATCAGATGTACGTAATCCTGTAGATTTGAGCGCCTATTACAATAAAACAGTAATTACTAAGTGAAAAGATCGCTATTACAATCAAGTTATCTACTGCTCAGCATTTATCACTCTAAGAGATCTGCCACTGCATCATCAACAGAGACATTGTGACACTTGACTGATTCTTTAGCAATTTCCTTTGGCCATTTTGGCTGCATTTTATGTCAAGACGTTAATGTTATTTGAAACCCAGTGGTCCAACTACATTTTACAGAAGCACAAATACTACCGAGCCATGCCACAGGCACAGCTGCTTTCAAGCATACTCTTTTGCACATCAAAGAAGTGAATAATAACATTAATGTACTCATTCTCTTACTTAACTACAGAAACAGCACTGGGGGGGAACAATACATTCCTTCCCACAGATAAACATGTACAACAGAAATTCTTTCTTTGCATTCTTGCATTTAAAATGTTAAAATAACCTTGCAGTAGCTAGCTTTCATACAACACTTTGGAACAGTAAACTTACAGTTATGAATTTATGAACTGGTATTTTTTCTTGTCCTTCTGCAATAGTATAGAAAAGCAGATCTTCTAAGCTGGGAAGGAGACCTTGTTTTATTTTACTGGAAAAGAGAAAAAAAAATCTTAGATTATTTTAGTGCCTATTTTTATTTATACACATTTTTGCATTATTTTCCTGGGAAACATATTTTCACTTCTACCACAAATTTCAAAGAATGTTTTCCTCAGTGAACACAAAGCTTACTTCAAGCAGAAAAAAAAAAGGTAATATTACAAACAGCATACATAGATTTTGCATAGAGTAGCAAACATTCTTAACTGCAACTCAGTCATATTTTTACTGTCATACATTTACCACTAAGATTATATTTAGGTTTTTTTGGGAGCAGATTAATCACATATCCCTCTTTTTGATGTTACCAAGGATAGGTATGTCACTTGCAGAGGATAAATTATTTATAAGATTCCAGGACATATATGCCTGATAATGAAGTTGAAGAGCATACTGACCCAACTGTTCTACAGGCAAGAGAAGGAGAGGATAAATGTGTAATATTTTCTTCAAACAATCCCATTTTCAGGGCTCCACAGAGGAGTCCTAAAGTCCTTATCCTTCTGGAAGCTTATGTAAGCCCCATCAGTTACCATGAAACAAGCAAAGCCATCTGCAGCATAATCGAGCACCTGAAGCAGGAGTGACTCTCATCACACCTACTTAGCTAAGTAAACCCAGGGCAGATGCACCTTTAATGGTCCCTGTGCTTATCAGTGTAAACACACCGCTCTCCAAGGATCCCAGGTGTTACCTATTTCACTCTGCTTCCCCTATGCCTGCAGGTTTTCATTACCTGCATCTCCATTTCATGTGAAATCTGAAGGAAACCTACCAAACTAAGCAGTCAGATTCCTTCTAAGACAGAAAGTTCTAGTACTGACAGCTTTCCCTTCCCTTAGAAGTTTACAGTAAAAATATGTAAATAAAAATAAAATGTAAAAACTATGAAAATATTCCTTGATATTCCAAAGCACCCTGCAGCAGGCAGGAGCCCAAGTCTTTACACTTGCCCTGTAAGCAGTGCCCACTACACTTCCAGACTGAGAGGGGCAGTGACAGCAAAGGGATTCTGATTCTTTGGTCACCTGAAGTGCCCAGGTTTGTTTCCAGACAAAAAAAGCCAATGTTCCAATGTCTGACAAACAAAAATACATAAAACCAAAAGAAAAAATATGTAGATAGTAGCTAAAATGCATAGTATGCAGTCTTACATTATTTTAACCATCAGTTTTAAAGGTTTATCTTATAATTTATTAATATTGGCAATACTTTGTTACTATACAGTAATAGAGAAACTATTGCCTGAAACTAGAATGCTCAGTGGCAATTTATGTATTTTTATACATTTATGCATGTGTTTACAAAAAGTAGGTCCAAATTCTAGTCACTGAAGTTTTCAAGAGATTAGGATTCTTTGAGTAACAGAACTCAGGGTTACAACTGCAAAAATAAAATGCTCCAGCTAAGCACAGACCCTAGATAGGCCAATGCAATCTTACTGACTGACGTTTAATCCTCTCCTCTCCCAATACTTACACAAGTCAGATTTATGATTATTTTTAATAAAAATCTGATTGTACCCAAACTCCCTTATAAATTTAAGACAACCTCTAGATTGTCCTTGCCTCCCTCCTTTCCTCGTAACTAGCTGTGAAAACCAGTAGTAAAAAATATTACCTCTCATTTTCCAATTGAAAACCCTGTACTTACATACTAAGAACAGAAGACAGCTTTGTAAGCCAACAGAACTTTCCTTGTCTTACAGTCTAGATTTTTTTTTAATTTAAATTATGCTGGCTGACTAATGCACAGACAGGCTGGCAATTCAACCAAGACAAACGCTTGCAACTACCTCAAACAAATTACTGAGCAGCCCTTCTGCTAAAGAAAATTCAGGTCTTCCAGGCAGCATGTTTCATTTTCAACCCTTTGGGGACAGTATGTCCAGTTAAGCCAACAGAACCAGAACTACCAACACAGCAACTAAAGCTTTAGGATGTCTGCATCCTAGTTCTGTAGGGAACTAATTTTAAAAGTTATGCTAAGTTACATCATCTACAACCCTAGATATTCATCATTTATACAAAGTATTCAACTGAGCTCCCCAAAACGCTGAGATTTCATGTTTTAAGGAATGTCTCTGCTACACAAGTAGTTCCTGGACTGCTTAAGGTCTGGCAGAGGAAACTTTCCTATTTCACTCTGGCAAAACCAGCCAGCAAACACACTGAGAAATGTTAACTGATAACCTATTTAATTACACATTTCTGAGCAATTACTCAATTTTACAGCTGTTCCAAATATGGAATTTCTATTTGGAAAGATGCGGAAAAATACTTCAGCCAGTTAACCAAGGTTTTACCTGCCTCCTCATAAGATTTTAATCTATTTTAGAGATGTGCACCTTTCACAGCAGAAAATCTCTCAACGTGGTTTTCCTATCTTTCACATCTGCTGTTGTTCAATATTGGGTCACTCAGCCTAATTAAACAATGGAGCTGCACAGAGACCAAAGCAAAGAGGATGACATTCAATATATTTACAGAAAATGGTTCTTGTCAAATAGTCCATCTTTTGGTAAAGTTTATCAGCTAAATAGGGGTGAAAAGGCTTGCTCTGCAGTTTATCAGATCAGTGATGTCAGTAACTGATGTTTGCTTAACCTGAAAGATGTGTTTTGGCACTGTGAACACACTTAGCAAGATAATTCTGTTCCACACATGGTAAAAAGCTGTTTTTCAGGTCAGGGAACTTGCAATTTTCACAGTCAAATTAAGTGGAAATTCCAGTTTGCCTGATTTCATGAATAATGACTTTTGATACTTCTTTACCTTCTTGAAAAAAGAAATAAGCATGAGACTACTGAACAACTAGACTTCTTTGGTAGTATACTAATCTGTGGACTACAATACTGCTGGACTGGTTTTTTAAATACAAAGAAAAGCCAACATAGGAATTACAAGCACAAGGACTTCACAGTCCTTCTTTCAGATCTTCCTATTGTATCAGTACAACATCTACACCAGATTCTGGGAGGGACTTCATTTTAACAAACGCTGAATAAGAGAAGAACAAGATTAAATTTCAAATAATGTGGAAGATTCTTACTCTGTACTTCAGGATAGAACTGCCAAAATGCAGAACAGGATTTACAGAACAACAAATGATATAAAGATACAATATTGCTAATAATAGTTTCAGGCATTATTAACAAATATGACACCAGTCATAAAAATGAGGTTACAATTACTGTCACAAACAATGGTCCCTCAGGGACCACTGAAGATCTTCATCTATGACACCAACAGTGGGATCAAATGAAGCCTCAGCAAGTTTGCCAATGACCCCAAGCTGAGAGGTGCAGGTGACAAGCCTGAGGGATGGGCCAATATCCAGAGGGACCTGGATGCACTCAAGAAGCTGGTCCAGGTGTGAGCCTCATGAAGCTCAGCAAGGTAAAGTGCAGGGTTCCACACCTGGGCCATGATAACTCCTGGAATCAACACATCCCAGGGGAAGAACAGCCCAAGAGCAGCCCTGCTGAGAAGGATTTGTGGGTGCTGGTGGAGGAGCTGGACACGACCCAGGCACGGGCACTGGAGCCAAACATGCCCTGGGCTGCATGCAGAGCAGTGTGGGCAGCAGGTGAAGGAGGGGGTTTTCCCCTTCACTCCACTCTGCTGAGACCCCACACAGAGTACTGCAGTCACCTCTGGGGCCCTCAGCACAGGAATGACACCGGACCATTGGAGCAGGTCCAGAGGAAGCCACCAAGATGGCCAGAGGGATGAGCACCTCACCCTAGGAGGTAAGGCTCAAGGAACTAGGGTTGCTCAGCCTGGAGAAGAGGAGGGTCCTGGGAGACCTCAGTGCAGCCTTTCAGTACCTAGAGTGCTTCTGTAAGAGAGATGGGGACAGGGTTTTTACCGGGGTCTGTTGCAACAGGACAAGGTGTAATGGTTTTCCACTAAAAGAGGGAAGCTTCATCTTAGATATAATGAAGAAATTTTATGGTGAGGGTGGTGAAATGCTGGAACAGGCTGTCCAGACCTGGAAAGAGGTCCCCACCCCTGGAAACATTCAAGATCAGACTGCATGAGGCTCCCAGCAGCCTGATCTGGCTGCTGAAGATGTCCCTGCTTATTGCAGAGGGGTTTGGACTAAATGGTCTCTACCAACCCAAACTATTCTGGGATTCTATGAAAGCTGCAAGTCACAGTCAGTAGCCACTCCACCTAAGACAGTCATCTTGAAGAAGTTGTCACCATACTACAGATGCTGTATATCTTGGTTGTATCTCCCAACACTTGTCAAGTCATTCAGCAACTGCTTTTTGTCCACTCATATAGTGAGACACTGGTCCCAGAACAGAGGCGGGCAGCCAAAAACTACCATTGTTCAACAGCAAACTACATATTTATAAACTTAGATCAAAGATAGACATGTTTAGTGGCTAACAAAGAGCTTCTGGTAAAAAAACAAACTAAACTCTAGTTTCAAAACCTTAGCCTCTACAGAAGTTATCGAAGGTCAAATAAAAGTACACTTCTGTTTCTCGCATCTCTCAGTATTGTATCCACACTCCATGAGAAGTGTCAGCAAAATGAAACACTGCCTGGTTACTTGTTATTCCTCTGTTATCTGGCTTGCAGAAGCAAATTTATTTTGAAAAGTATCTCCAGAATTCATCTCTGCCCTTAAAAAAGAGCACTAACACTCCCTTGTCATTAAAAACAAAACAAAACAAAAACACTTCCTTTAACTGTTTTGTGATATTCTATATACCAATGTCTAGCACTATTGCAATTTAGCTAAAAAAAGTGACCAATTTAGCTTTCAAAAGTTAGGGGCACTCACATTTTTCTTCTCCCTCTCACCTTAATCAAGGCCTTTTTAATTTAGAAATAGCTTCTACTAAGTGTTTCATAAACTGTTTCATCCCTTTATTGGCCAGTACAAGATGAACACTTATACTGAAAGTAAAAACAAATTAAGAACAGTTATACTGAAAGCAGGAGCAAAAGGTATTAAATATTATACATGACTGTAACTGAGGAGTGTCTTAGGCTACTGTGTTTTAATAACTCAGGCATGAGCCTAGATACTATTGTGTTTTAATCCACAATTCCTATTAATTAAATTTACCGGTCTGTGACCACTCTCAGTTCAAGCTCAATTATTTTTCCTGTCCAAAATACATTAAGTTTCAGTTGGATATACAGTGTAAAGGCTGGAGAGCAGGGATAAGGAGGTGGTGGAAGATGTTATGGAAAAAATGCACCAGGGGATCTGGTTATGCAATGGGATACTAGTTATTTCATCAGCCACCAACCTCATAATTTATCCTCACTATGAGGAATTGAACTGTTCTAAATTTCTGTGTAGTCTTTGCACAGAACATTTTAGGCTTTTACTTGCAACTCCTACTCTGTACACAAGGAGTGTTAGGAAAGCAAATAAACAGGAAAACCTTACTGCTGTCTTTTGGCATCATGGGTTATTTCAGTATCCCAGAACCATGACCTTGTAATCAAATAGTAAAAAAATAGTCCCCCCACACGAACTAAAAAAGAAAAAGGCTATTGGCAGTGGAGTCCACAATCCATTTGTCAAACACCACTCAAATGTTAAGACACTATGGATGGCAAAGCACTGGAATCAGCAGAATACAGACTGCACTGACTTAGCCCAGTTGTCAGTGCAGTTCAGACACCTGTCTTTTGAAGAACCTCACTTTTCTTCTCGAGCCTGCACTCTGTCTTAATATAGCCATGACTTCCACGTGGAATGTACCATTTACAAATGCTTGAAGGAAGACTTTCACAGTTCTGCTTCAAGAAAAGTAAGAATGAAAGTATCTAGTAGCCTGACTAATGTGCCAACAGGAATTCCTGCACAACCTGAAACAAAAAGTAAGTTTCTAGCCTTTTCTGTGTTTGTAACTACATGCCAGATGTTTTATAGAATTTCTCCCTGTTCATTTTGCATTAAGATTCAAAGAACAAACATCTGACTTTCAAATACATCCTTTTGTCAAAAGCCAAAAATTATTTCAAGTGTTTAACTGGTTTGTGATTATATAGCTTTACCACACATGTTAGAAATTAAAGAATTTCCCTAATTGATGCTAGCTGTAGGAAGCCACTAACAGCTCAGTTTAAGAAAATGTTACCTCTTCAATAAATCACCTTTGCAATATCCTCAAAAACCCATCACAGCTGGCATGCTGCTTTTTTCCTAAGTTTTTAATGTCAGTACTTCTGCTTGAAAACAGAAGTGTAGTCTTTATAAACCACACCTATTCAACTACATAAAGATATTTTTTTGTTCCAAAACATTATCTAGAGAGCTAGTTCAAAGAGGAGACCTCATATTTGTTGAACAAGGGCATAAATTTAGAAATACTACCCGTTATGATGGTGTATTATATTGCACACAGTTACATAACCTGACAGGCATGCATTTTTTAAGGCATCTGACAGCAGAAGTAACTGGTGATGCCTTTAAAGCAGGCTGTACCCCACTGAACCAGGCTGAGTAGCTGATACATCTGGGGGAAAAGCAGGAAAGAAAAAGGTCACAGCCTCTCTCCCCACCTGCCATATTGAAGTTCATGCTAAAAAAAAAAAACAAACCACAAACCACAGCTCAAAAGTAGAACTACTAACAAGCTAAGGGCTGAAGCCTTCCTGACTGGCTTTGTAGAATCTTCCCCAGACTTCCTCTTAGCATTAGACTAACAGAGACTTTGCTCAGTGTCAAAACAAGGTACTCCTTTCTCGGACCTGTTTCTTCTGTCATTTGCTCTTTTCATCCAGGTAATAAGCATAGCAAAGCCTGAGAAAGCAGCTTGGGTTTAATTTTAATTATGCCATCCCATAATCAGCACACAGGGTGCCTACAGGAATGCCATGGGGTATATTTCAAACATACGCAAAGGAGAAGTCTTCATGGGGCTTGCAGTTAAGCTGTCGAACTTCTTGTAAAAGATTTTCTGAGATTCTAAATGTACCCAGGTTCAACCAGCCAATGTACAGACTATGAAGACAAGGGGTGCTAGGAAATGAATACTCAAGACTTGCATAGTGCTGCAGACTAACAGAGAAGAATGCTCTGTCAAACCATTTACCTCATCATTATACTCAACCTCTGGTATCCACTACCAGGTGCAAAAACTGGAGCTGATACACCTGTCTCCCATGTTTTTCGGGTGGTTTTTTTTTTAAGGAGCACTTCAGTTTCTGAGTAAATAAATAGTAATTTCATAGAAATATAAAGCCTTACCATTCTACTACCTGCACATACCTTTGTCACTAAGGGATAAGTAAGGACCTCGGCACAGGCACACATCCTGCAGCACCTACAAACATCTGTACTCACCACATATGGATCTGTCCCTGGCTGCACTAGATCACAGAACTGTTAGGGCTGGAAGGGCCCTCTGCAGATCACCCAGTCCCCAATGCCCCTGCCAAGGCTGGGTCACCCTAGGGCAGGTTACACAGGGACGCATCCGCGGAGAAGACACTGCTGCGAAACCTCCGAGGCAGCACTACGCACCACGCACACTGCCTTTAATAATTAATGCGAGATGACACAGCTTTCGCTTCTCCTGAAAAATATTTTTAGCCAAGTAGAAGCGCTACCAAAGCCACCCTACCACCTGTGCCGGGCCTCCCCAGGGACGGCACCCCCTCACACAGGCGGGAGGGACGGCCGGAGGTGCCGGGGACGCTGCCCGGGCCGCACGCCGCGGGGAGCGGAGCCCCGAGCGGCGTACACGCCCCCGCCACGCGTGTGCGCCTCCCTCCCGCTCCGAGCCGCCGGCAGCGGGGCCCGCACCGCCCGGGATGGACCGGGCAGCCCCGGGGTCCCCGCACCTGCCGGGCAAGCGCCCGCCCGGCGCGGCCCGGCCCCTTCCGCAGGCACCACGCGTGCGAGTGGGAGGAGGCGCTCACATGGCGCCTCCGCATCATCCCCCGCGCCCGTCGCCCCCTCCACACTCACTTCTCCCCGCCGCCGCCTACGGCCACCTCCTTGCCGCCGCCGCCGTGGTTATTGTTGTGGCCGCTGTCGGCGGGGGGCTCGCCGGGAGTCGGCGACGGCGCCTGCGCCCCCTTCCCCGGCTCCTCCAAGGCTCCCTCCGAGCGGGTGCACAGACCTCGCGCTGACGGCAGCGCCGCCGGGCCGCGGCGAGCGGCGGGCGGGCTAGCGCCGAGAGCGGCGAGCGGCGGCTGGAGGCGCCTGGTCCCGGCGGCGGATGCCGGGGCCGGGGCCGGGGCCGGGGCCGGGGCCGGGGCCCCGCCGCCGGCCGCCCCCGGCGGGCCGAGCAGCAGCAGCTCCCGCAGCAGCGCCGAGCGCCACAGCCGCATCATCCTGCGCCACCGCGCCGACTGCCCGCCGCGCCGCCCGGCCGCGCCTCTCGCACCGCGCCGCGCCCGCCCCCCACTGCGCGCCATTGGCCGAGCTCGCTTAACTGTCAGGCGTACGGCGCGCCCATTGGTCAGCGGGAACGTCACTCAGAGTCATTGCCACGCCCCCGGCGCGGGCCGAGTCTCCCCGCGGGGCCGCTGGTGTCGCGCGCGGCCGGCGAGGCGGGAGCAGCAGCGCCCCAAGCGGGCGGAGCCGGAGCGCTGAGGGGAGCCCCGGGGCGCCACCTCCCTCCCTCATTCCTCTGCTCACTCCTTCCTTCCCTCCATTGCTCTGCGACGTGTAAAGGCGTTGGGAGCGGGCTGGGCTGCGGCGGTGTCGGGTTCAGGTTGCCATGGATATGGCCATTTTTTAAAACTGTATGTTTTTGATTACGAAGTGCACCGCCTCCGCCGTGCCGGCAGGATCACAGAATGCGCTGAGTTGGAAGGGACGCACGAGTCGCATGGAATCCAGCTCCTGGCCCTGCACAGGACACCCCAAGAACCTCACCCTGTGCCTGAGAGCCTTGTCCAAACCCTTCTTGAAATCTTGTCAGGCTGTGACCACATCCCTGAGGAGCCTGTTCTATTGCCCGACCATCCTCGGGGTGAAACACATTCTAATATCCAACCTAAACCTCTGCTGACACAACTGCAGTACTCAGCCCAGAAAGAGAGAAGGATGCACAGGGCCTGTGTCCATCACCCACCAGGCACCCTGGGAAAGGGCTCAGGGAACAGCAGCCCCTTGGAAAAGCCCTCAGAAGGAATGGTTGTTCCCATATATTTTGGGTCAAACTCTTCTGGCAAGGAGCAGAGCTCCTAAGGGGTTTCCACGTACTTTCAATAAAAGGGTAACTGCATAGCCCATTGCCAAAACTTACTCTGGAGGCTGTAAGGCTTGGTCAAATGTCTGAAGTTTTTGGGTTTTGAGAAAAATAAATAAACCAAACACAAACCCACAAAAATCAACCACCTGGCTGCCTAGGGGAACTGGGTGCGGCCATTCTTCATGTCCACATCATCAAACATTCAATCAGAGTGTGGAAATTTTGCTGCTGCTCACCTACAGGTCCCAGTTTGGGAGCCACCGACCCATGGTTGTGAAGTCCAAAAAGCAAAAGTGTAGCAGAGAAGAGTAGCAGAAAATAACTGCAGGGCTTCAGCACAAGGTGTAAATGTCACTCTTTATATACATTTAAGCTTCTGTCACAGCTGTCAGGATATAGCATTTTGGGAGTCACAGATTTTGCAGTTACTTGGTGAAACTTTGCTCACATCACCAACTGCTAAATTTGTCCTGGATGAGTACAAATCTATATTAGCAAATTTTATCCATTATGGGTAACAGTAGAAGACAAGATTTCCTGTCATCCTACTTCCTCAGTAATGCCAACATGCAAACCAGTTTTTTAATTGTCCCTAGTCTTCTCAGTTTAGGAACCTTAATTTTCGGATCAAAAATGTAAATACTTGTGGAGCTGGGAGTTTATTACTGCTAAATTTCCTTGTGAACAATTTCCCCATGCATTGAGGTTTATTTCATCTGCTCTGTTTATTATGCTTGGCAGAGGTGGGGGTGGAAAAGCTGCAATTCTGAGTTAAAATGCTCTTGCTGCACACTTTATTTGAAATGTTTTACTCTAAAGATACTGATATTTTGTTTTCCACCACCCCCCAGATTGAAAGTTTCAGCTGTTTAGGCAAAGTAATTTCCTCTTAAAGACCCCCACAAAACAGAGAAGGTTCTGTTGCCCATTTTTCATGCACTCTGAGATAACTACAAATAGACATGGAGAATAGTCTTGCCTTGTGCTTCCACTTACCCGGCAGCACAAATACCCACAGGAGTTCCCTATGCTAATAAATTGTCACAACAGCCATGAGGGTTTTTAGAGGAAGATATAAAGATAGCTGATAATCTATGCCTATAAAATGAGCCTCCACACACCAATGGTTTTGCTTCCCACTGATCAAGGAAACTTGAAATACCAGTGTGGGATGTGTAATCCTGTGCTGCAGTTACTTCACATACAAAAATGCAAAGTACCTGCATTTCTCATGTACTTCTTACGTTACCTATTATATTTCCTGGAACTAATTTTGGATTTCCATTTGCTAAGTCCTTTCTGGCAAGCCAATACTGCCTCTTTTATCCTGATGCCCAATAATAATATTTCTCATTTTTAAAATTGTATTATGTAAAATACTCTAAAGATAGAAGTCTCTCAAGCACCTTTTCCATTTTTTCTAGAGCCTGCCGTTTTAAGACCAGAGACTGTGAGTGCTGTCTCTTCCAGACTCTGCATTTGGTCACTAATTGAACACACAGTTCTGCAGACACTACAAGATTCAGAATTTTAGTGCCAAGGTGGTTTGTCGGGATGACAGCTGCACTCTTTTCTAAGCCAGCTGTTTAGCCACAACCTGGTGCAAAAACTTGTCTAATTCATCTCTTATACTGTAGGGGGAGAAGAAGTGGAAGAATGAAAAATGTAATGATTTGGATCTTTCCTTTCAGTGCTCTGGTTTCTGTTCAGAACATTTCAGATAAGGTGGTGGGAAGGAAAAGGCTACTACATTCACAAAAATATTTGCCTCTCAAAACAGTACCCCGTGATACTTGACCCTACAGGAACTCTTTAATTTTACTCACTTCCTTTTTTTAAAAAAAAAATTTATTTTGTACACTATTGCCTTATTCCTGTATTTAACCTTTTAGTATTGCCTTCACATTACTACATTAGTCATCTCCTACTGCAGGTACTCTTCATTAAAGCTTTTCTTAAAACTCACTTAAAGAAATTGATCCTTGACTTCTCTCCCTGGAAATTCCCCTGTCTGTGTTTTTAGCTGGTGAGGGCAGAAAATGCAAGTTGCTCTGTGTGTGGGACTACAGCTACACAGCTTGGGAACAATGCAAAATGATAAATATAGTTTCAGATCCAGAAAGTTCAAGGCCAATAGTGACTCATTCACTATTCTGAGAACTTTTGCTGCATAATTCAGGCCATCACTCCTTGCTCCTACTATGACTAAGCCTGAGACATTTCACCCACTGATTCTCTCCCCTCCTCCCACTGGCACAGGTATACCAGAGAGTCTTAATCTAAAGAAAGATTTTTTTTTTTTCAATTTAAAATAAGCCATAAGAAATGTAGTAAAAACAGCATCAAAACCACCACCATTTGCTTGGGAAAGCATTATACATTAAACCTGTTAAACTGACACTGATTTTTGTATTGATCCAGATGTTGGACTGGGCTTTCCCATATCCCAGCAAAACCCCCTTTAGACTTCTCCTTTGAACACAGTGATATTACTTGTCTCTCTGGAAAGAGAAGACACGCCATCTGCTCTGCCATTCTGTGTTTCACACAGTATCCCAAGAGAATCAGAAAATTACAAAATGGTTTCCACACAGAGCAAAGAAATTTGAAATTCCCCATAGCTTTTATTTTGAGTTGGTTACACAACCAGCAGTAACCATAAGCCAATTATTCTCTTTTAATTTCCACAACTATACTTGTTCTTTGGTAAGACAAAAATTATTTGAATTTCAGGCAACAAGGTTCTTCAGGAAAGAAAGAAAAAGAAAGAAAGAGGGAAAGAGAGAAAGAGAGAAAGAAAGAAAGAGAGAAAGAGAGAAAGAGAGAAAGAGAGAAAGAGAGAAAGAGAGAGAGAAAGAGAGAAAGAGAGAAAGAGAGAAAGAGAGAAAGAGAGAAAGAGAGAAAGAGAGAAAAAGAGAAAGAGAGAAAGAGAGAAAGAGAGAGGATCTTTGAAATAGGCATTATTTTTAAAGTATTTCCCTTAAGCTATATTGTAGCAACATATTCCAAGTATAGCTCTCTAAAAATAATCCATATTTCAGAGGTTTTCCTTTCCAAAAGGGGCATAGCAGCATTAATCTCCTAGGAGAAAGGGCTCTGAAAGCAGGTGCAAAGAGGTCTTCCCAGTTCAAGCACATACACTGATAACAGCTTTCAGGAAGGTTAAATCCTCCCATCAGATCAGCAGGGCAGATCTCAGATAAGCAGCAGAAATTAAGGATTATCTTGACTACGACATGAACTGTTTACTTTACTATTTTAAATGGTTATGTTGGCTCCATTTCATTTGTTGCAGGGTAATGCTTTCCAAAAGAGAACTAAGGACCAGAGACAACTATTATCTATTCAAGTATTTCTACACATTCTAGCAGCAGTTCCTAAGAATATTCTTTTCTTTTGTGAGGCTAACTTGCTGCACCTTTGGGGAACATTTTTATATTGATTCAAGGGGAAGGTGCTCAGTCACAAGAAACATTCCCCGTTGGATTGTACAGAGGATACAGAACAGTTTCCTCTGAGCCTAGAAGCATAAGCAGTAAATAGTTACTATTTAATCTTAGAAAATGAATGTTCAAATGTTTGGGCATCATAGCTCAGAAATCCAACAAGGAGGAAAACATTCAAAGGATTTATTTAACTGGAAAGAAATGGTTGAGGGAGTGACCTCAAGTGACAAGCAATAAAAATAAAATCAAAAATGCCCTCCCTGCATAGCGCATTGATGAGTCAATAGTTCAGTTCGTATCACTCACATTCCAGGCAAACAGAGGCAGTGAGGAATTAATTCAAAGGGAAGACTATTTGGAGGATTTTCTGAGAGTGACATGAAAAAAGACTACAAGGGCCTAGGACATTCCTAGCGTGGTTAGCAGACAGCATATGATGTGTTCTAGCATACATAACAAGAGCAAGCAAATCACAGAAGCGGAGTTATTGAGGATGACCTGCAAAGACTGGCACAATTTTTTCCCATTACTCTACTGGTTAACCTGCTTCCTTTCATCTTGGTTGGTGACACAGCACCATCATTCCTCATTCTCATTATCAGTCATAGTGTTTTTCAGATGTAAAATTCTTCACACGTCAGAACATCCACCTTGAGCAGCAAACAGAAAAGCATTCCTTGCTGCATCCAGCACACTGCATGTTATTTGCATTACAATATGCCTAAATCATAGTGTTACATACCCCATGCATTCCACTCACAGTCACTTTTAATGCTTAATTCTGATGACATCTCAAACTGCAGTCTTGATATTAACAGAGGCCAGGGAGCAGGAGCAAATTTGGATCTTCTGTTTGTATTCCCAGTGCTCAAATATCATCCTAGGTGATCTTGTGCAAGCAAAAAGAAACAAGTGACAACATCATCCACCTGCCCCATCATATGCCTGAGATGAGCATGCATGAGGGAGCTCAGGGCAGCCCATGGGCTCATGCCTTGCTGCTCTTGAGAACAGACATGGAAAATTGGTGCTAGCATTTGGCAGAGGTCAGAGCACTTGGGCTGGCCCCAGCTGGCTTGTCATGTACAGAGCTCCACAGCACTGGGCAGTCACTGGCTCACCATTAACACCTTAGTTATTAGGCCCCTAAAGGGCCTTAAGAAAAGATGGGGAGGGACTTTTGACAGAGCCAGGACAAGAGGAATGGCTTCAAACTGACAGAGAACAAGTTTAGATCGGATATTGGGAAGAAATTCTTCATTTGTGAGGCTGATGAGGCCCTGGCACAGGTTGCCCACAGAAGCTGTGGCTACCACATCCCTGAAAGTGTTCAAGGCCAGGCTGGATGGGGCTTGGACCAACCTGGTCTAGTGAAAGATGGCCCTCTCCATGGAAGGGGTTTGGAATGAGGGGTTTTTGAGGTCCCTTCCAACCCAAACCCATTCCATGATCTGCATGCGCCACCTCAGCTCTGAAGTGATGGAGAAGACAGTGTGTGCTGCATCCTCCCCTTGTCCTAAGCTGGTTGCTTTCAGCTCTGAATTTCAGCACATTAAAAAGGCCCTTGGAGAGATGCAAGCTTTCAGGCCAAAGCATAAAACTGCATCCCATTAAATTGTCCCATGAAGGAAAAGCCCTGGTTTTACCCTTTCACAAACACCTGTGGCCACGTAGAAGCTTAAGCTTGACAAAACATCCAGTCTTAAGCAGAGAAACAAAACAAAACAAGGTAAAATGAAGCAAGCAAAACAAGCAGTCAGACTGTAATGGAAACTGTCTCATCATAAGTGGTAGTCAAAATAGTTTAAAAGTCTTCCACTTCCAGAAGGCTCCTCTGGAGTACATAGAAATCACTCTGATTGGGTACAAGGTATAATGCCAGCATCAACACAATCCCACTACCTCTGAAATGGCAAATTAATCAGCAACACCACATGCTTTTTTCTGCCCTGATATTTTTGGCACCCTCTCATTTCTGTTGCTGCACTGAGGGAAGAGGAATGTACACTTCAGGTGATTGAGTCCTCAGCCTTCTTTTGCAACTGCTGTGAGTTGCCAGTCTCCTCCCAAGCTGCAAGAGTGTTTAAGTCTCCTGTTTACTCAAAAACAAAAGATCCCATAAAGACTAATGAGAAAACAGACAAGTTTTTTTAGTTCTTGAAGGATGTAACCTTGAAAGATTTCCCTCCTTCCCCCACATCTAATTCTCTCTTTATAAACATGTAACTTTCTTAGGGAGGTGAAAAGAAGAAAGACCAACAGCTCTTCCAGTAGTACATGGTGTACCCTCATACTCCAAGGGTATTTAATGTTTATCCAAGGACTTTTGAACAGTTCCACAACAGTAGGCCAGGGAACTAAAGATCTGCAAAACTGAATCCCAAGATTTAAAAGGCAGAGCGATCAAGGTTTTAAAATAGTCTGGATTAAGTACATGTTTTTGCTAGTAACTAGTCTACTGCTTAAACATGTTTATGTTCATCCTAAATTCCAAGAAGAAAAACATTCAAAAATTTTGTATGGTATTTGGTGCACTTGAAACACTTGTGGAAGCCAAAGATTTGTGCTTCAGTAACATTAACTGCTGTCACAGAACTTCTTCACATCATCTTTAATTGCTCCATAATGCTCCATCTTTTCAGACAGGGCTTGAAACAACTCTCACAGAAGTCAGGAGCTGATGGGAAAACATACAAGTCAAGAAACTCTACCTTTTAAATAGTATTTTTAGCCCTCAGCATACTTTTCATAGCAGTATTAGACCAAATTATTTAGGTTTTAACCTCAACTGACAGGGCTGTGATGTGGAAATTGGTGTGTTTCTAACATGATGTGAACTCTGGTGGCAACATCCCTCATTCCCACGCACGTGCCATGGCTTGTCACTCCCCCACAGCTGTCCTGAGACAGCTACTGAACTACAAAACAGAAGTGAAATAAGCTGGCTTACAAACTGACAGGTCACCATTCTCTGCTTTGAGAAAGAGGAGTTTCACATGATAAGGCTGTGAACCATGTCTTGAGGTGTTTTGAATTAACATGCTGTAGAAGGGCTCAAAAGGAAGAGCAGTAGCCAAGAAATGCTGATAATTTTGTTTCTCTCTGTACACTTGGCCTTGTACTACAGGAAAGGGATGTTGTCAGATAACAGACTTCACAGCCTTCCTGTCACAGGCAGTTTTTAAACTATGACCACGTGGCTTGGATATTTGGGATATTCAGATAAAGTTTCATCTGGTTCTTTGATCAACAAATGGAGCTTTGGGCAATCAGATACCCCTATAATAAGGCATAAGGCCAAACCAATTGCCTATCTGACTAATATGATTATATTGATTTTAGGAAATACAAATTCTGCAGTTACTAGAACACCTCGTATTCTGCCATATAGTTGCACAGAAAGTAATCTTGTAATACCCTACACTAATCACCCAAGACATCATGGGCCTAATTTGAGAACAAATCTAAGCCCCTACTGTGGTGCATTCAGCAGGAATTTTTGTTTTGTTTTCAGGCTGTTTGCTATATGTGCTGTGTTTGACTAAAGTCTCATTGGATATTTGAGGATCAGCTCTGCTGAAACAGAGTCAGAGAAGAGTGGCATAGTTGAGCAGCCCAGCTGTGGTAGGGAGGATATTTTCAGCTAAAAATGCTTCAAGACAACAAATAAAAAGTGGACTGTATTGAGTATTTTGGGCCAGAAGGCATGTAGAACAGATACATGTAATTATTCATGTAATTATGGTTAGGAAAACATCATCCAGCCACCTTTCTGTTTCCTCCCCAGCATTGACTTACTGTATCATGACTTCAGCAGTTACAAACTCTCAAGATAGGAAGACACATGCCCTATTAGTCATGTTTAATCAAGAAGCTACATTTTGTTTCATTTCTTGCACTTTCATTATGCATATTTCCATGCAATTCTTCTATCCAGTTTATCTCACCTTGCACATTTCTGCAAGTTTTTCTTCTGGTTATCTACCTTTTAAGTTGTATTTCTGGCTTTTGATTGATATATTCTAATAGGGAAAGCATAGTCTAAAAGAAAAAAAAATAGCCTAAACAGTGACTCATTTTGTTCTGCTTTGCCTGTTAGTTACATTGTTTGATATGTCAACATGTTTTCTTAACAGTAAAGGTGAAATTCAGAGTTGAAAAAGCACAAGCAGTAGAATGTATTGCCTTTTTACACAGAAGTACGATTGAAGAGAAAGGTAACTGCTTAGCAGGGCTTACTGCACCTGCCTTGGTGTAAAGCCAAATAAATTCCACCCTTTAAAATAAGAAGTAATTCTTAAACTACCAGTAGTTGTTAATGATTGCTAGAACTGGAACTAATCAATGAAACCACATGCTAGTGAGTAATAATCTTCTAGAAACATCCTGAATATAGAGATTATACCCTTTATTTAACAGATAAGAGGGAAAAGATTAATTTACATCTCAGTACTAATTTGAGTAACAAGAACCATTAACTTAGGAAGGTAATGAGCTGAAACATCGACCAGCTCAATCCAGTGACCCTGTACTTCAGGACAAGCAGAAGGATCTGTGTGATGGACTGCTGCTGATCACTTCCTGAGGATTGGCCAGGCTCTGGATGCCTGGCACACCCCACCTGAATGGCATTGAGTCTGGCTCAGGATAAGTGCTTGTATGGAAAAAGAAAACTGTGAGGAACAGTGCTCTTCCCACAGTAGCTCTGAAAAAAGGCTGGTAGCCTTTTTTTTGTATCCCCAAATAGATTGCAGAGAACTGGCTCCAAAGCTGCCAAGTAAACCATTACAAGGAGGAGAAAAAGAATGAGCACCTTTAATAGCATTGCAGCTGTGCTCTTCTGCCAGCTTGTTTCTGTCTCTTGCATACTTCTCATGTCTAGGCCACATTTATTGGCACATTGAGACCTCCACCTTAAAAACTGGAAGAACATCATCTGCATGAGATGAAGGCAGAAGCAGTACAGTCACCAGGTGGCTGTCACCCAGACAGACAGACACAGAGCAGTTTTGAATTGAGTACTGCTGAAACTCCATATTGGGACTGCTGTGCTCCAAAGAGAGCAGCAGCAGAGCAGATTGGCTTCAGCCTACCCATAGCAGGACAGAGCTGGTTTGTCCCTGCCTCTGTTACCTCCTGGCCTTGTCAGTTCAAGGGCATAAGAGGCAGCTGTGCCATGAAGCTGCAGGTATAACCTTTGAGGGCCTATTTCAGAGTTCACATAAAAAGTCAACAGCATCTTCCAGCCTGAACTTGAACTGCTTAACCTTCAGCTCTCAAAGGCTTTCAGATCAGAGCTGCAAGTGGATGGAGAAGATTATTCCCAAAAGGTCTGGCAGTCTGTTACACATTACCTCGAAGCAGAGTGGGCAGAAGGATGTCAGGGCACTCTCTCTGGAGCAGAAAGGGATCTCCTGGGAACAGTCAGTCCACTGGGTCATGCCTGCCTGTGTGCAAAGGCCATGCCATGGCCCAAGAGAGAGGTCATTTATATAAATGCCTTCCTCACAGGTGTCACAAGGCTGTCCAGTGAAGGCACTAACAGCTCAGCGCTTGAAATGCTTTAGAATTGGGCTGCATGAGAATAAAATTATTCTTAACTGCTTCACTTTTCCTTCCTAAAGAATTACATGCTTTTTTGACCCTATAATAATGAGATTACAAGAAGAGAAAAGCAATGAGGAATGATGCTACAAGCAATCATGAGGTAAGCATTCTTAAGAAAGCTAATTCGTTTTGGGTTTATGAAAAGAAAAAAAAAACTTTAAAAAATTGTCTAAGTTCTGTAGGTGATCCTGTAGGGATGAACTATGCCACATTCCACTAAAAACATCCAGAACTCTTGAGTGCAGGCTTACACATGCAAGCAGCCATTTAAAGAGGTGGTTTTTACTAAGAAAATAATCTGTTTATTATCATTGTTGTGAGGCTTTTTGGTTTTTTAACTCCTATTAGTGCAGCAGATTGAATGTACCTTGGCATTTCATGCATCCTCAGCAGAATTGGCTGTAGCACAGTATGTTGTAGTGGCACTGCCAATCTGTCCAGCATCTGTGTGACACGAGGCAGCACACGGGAGCAGGGCTCCTGGCATGGACACAGCCACCAGCACTCTGACTGCTGCCCTGAACCGTGGGATGAGGGCCTTTTGGAGCTCCCTGAACAGTGGGAAGAGGGGCATTTGGAGCTGGCATCATGAGCAAGTCAGAGCAGAAACTGTTTAGCAAAAAGCCAAATGCAGGGCAAGCTTATCATTTTTATAATTGTCCTTTAGAGATAAACCTCACTTGAAGTCACTGCTCTGAGAACAAAACCAGGGGAAAAAAAGACAAAACAACTTCTAAAAGCCTTTTCTGCCACAAGGAAATTCATCTTTGATGAAACCTGGAGGAACAGATGTTACTGAGTTCCCAGGCAAGTCAAATCTGGAAAGAAATGAGCACTATTATCCAGGAAATTGAAGTGATGGGAAGCAGCTGTGACCTGGAGCCTGCTGGTTCTCCCTGGCAAGTTCTGTGGTTGTTGCTCATCCCTGCAAAGAGGAGCTTCAGTGTCCCTTTAATTCCCTTTCCCAGCCCCACCAGCATACTTGAAGATTAGTTTAGGGAAAGTGTGGATGTAGTCCTAATCCTGTGTTGAAGCCATGATGGATTGCAAGCCCTTTGTTACACAACAGGATCCCTCCTCTGACTCAGTGGAAAGGATTTCCTGGATGCCCAGGGCAGTGTGGATCAGACACAGGGAGGATATGCAAGGGAGCAGGCTCACTGCTCAGTCAGTCACAGCACAGCCATGACCTATCCCAGCACTTGAAATAAGAGTTGCTGGCACATCTCCACACTTCTGGGCAGCCTTCCCATGTGCAGGACTGACACACTCACTGTGAACCCACGCAGATATTCATCTCTTGACTCTAGAGATTAAAACAAACACATGCAAATCTTCCCCTCCGTGTTCTCAGCTGTGCACAGCCAAGGCCTGAGTACCTGTGCTCACAAAAACATCCTCCCCAGCTGCTGCTGGAAGGGACTGCCACGATCGCTCTCACCTCGCAGCCTGGCTGGCGGCCCTCAGCACTTCCAAGGAGTTGAAGATAAATGAAGCAGGGCCTTTCAGCAGCCTGGTGGTGCCACAACTTCACAAAGCAAGCTGTTCTTGCCCTGACAAAGGTGGGAGATAAAAGAGGCCATAATACCATAGCAATAGTATTATACAAACACACAAATGTAATGTCTTCTGTCTGGAAAGCATTTGCAATAATATGGGTAATGTGTTTAACTACTTGCATTTTTTAATATACTAAATCATTCCAGGAGCTCTTACACAGGGCAAGTGGAAGAGATCCTTTTTGCTCACCTGAAGGTGAATCCCACCCCTACCCCTCCACATTCATTTCAGTACTCAAGCTCTGCTAGAGGACTGAGAGGACAAGCAGTCAAGTGCTTCATCAGCTGATTTGGGACATGCAGATGACAGTAACCATGGCCCTGAAGAGACTGCATGACACTAACAAAGAAAGCATGAGTTATCTGGAGGGAGCTGGTCAGTGGTCTCCAGCTGGCTCCAGGGCCAGCTCAGGTCACACAGCTGACATATCATCCTGTGAGACCCCAATCCTGCCTGTGTCCAGCATAACTCATGTGGTTTGGCAGCACTGAGGGAAGTTCCTCCTCCTTGCTTGCTGCCCAGAGTCAATGCTGCCCTACAGAACACATGAGACAGTAAAGCCACCAAGAGACAGATGGCAACTTGACCATGTTGTTAGTTATCATCATCTCCTTGAGTGGCAGCACCAGACCAGATTCATACACAAACACCACTTACAAGCTGTCTAGATGATGCATCAGCACAGCCAAAATACATCTACCTACGTCAAAAATAAAGGTTTGCATCCCAGGTCAACTAATTGAACTACATTCTTTGAAGTCTCTGCTTAGCTAACAAAATGTGTTCAGATCTTAGCCAGGCTGAAACAACAGACATTTTCACAAAACACCAAAATAGATACCTGGTCTCCACAGCTCAGTGGAGTAAGGCCCATGAGGTAACACAGGATTCATTCAGGGCCTGCACTGCTACACCCTCTGAGTTGATTCCCTAACCAGAGACTTGACTGGCACCCTGACAGCACTAGGATATGAAAGTGTCACCCCATCAAACAGGTGCTCAGTCAAAACCACACCCCTGTCAAGTAAATGGGAAAATTACAGTCATCAGACTAAAGTCAGGTCTGAGTTCCCCCAGTTTTGGCTAAACTTAAAAAAAATTCATACACCAGAGGGAAGACATGGTGTTTCAGGAAAAGGATGTGGAACCTATAAATGAAAGCACAGAAGTGTGGTCAGACAGCACACCCCTGGCTTGCCAGGTGTGACTCAATCCCTTCCAGATAAGCCCTGCCAGTCATCCTGGAGGAGCAAATGCTGTGCCTGGAAGGAAAATTGCCTTCCTGGAGTGTGCAACAACATCCAGCATGTAATTTCTCAATGTAATGACAATGAAAGGATTATGTTAATAGGCAGGTAGCTGTAATGAGAAAACAATAACACATAGACCATGCAGCATACATCTTTCCAGGTGCAAGAAGGGATGGTCTTGGTGGTTGAGCTGTCTAAGACTGTACAGACAAGGGCTAGAGATGGGTGCTCAAACATACTGTCTTCCATGAAGAGAAGAGCAATAGCCTTACAGGTTTTTTCTGTTAGGGTGAGGTGGTGTTTTTTCCACAGCATTAGGTTCTGGTGACCACCACCTTGAGAGAAGCTGGGATTTTCCTTCTGCAGTGAAAGAAAATAAATCATACAAGTCAACATTCAGCTGTCATCCTGTAGTGCTGAATGAAGTGCTGCAAACTGCCAAGGCTGCTCCAGACCCACCAACAGCAGAGCCTCAGATGAACCTCTGGGTCAAACACAAGTGATACTGTACACCTGAAACAACACATCTGTGTGACTGTCCACTTCAAAAAGCTACATTGTGCATTTAGGGAAAAGTGGTTAGGGAAAGCACAGATCAGAAAAAAGATGCTCAAGGACACTTCTCTAGATGCTGCAGTACTTTCAAAGGCAAAGACAAGAGTTTTACTCAGGAAGGATTTTAAACAGAAGAGCTTATACCTGTTTCCTGAAGTAGATGCTAATTACTCATTAGCAATTCAAATTCGGGCACAGAGATGTTTGTTTGGGGCAGGAATGTACGTTTGGTTTTTATTTCCTCAGAAGCAGGTAGCTTACATCTGAGGGATATCAATTATTAACTCCAGCCTGAGATGAAAGTGTACAGGTTTAACTTCCCTGAGAGACAGGTACCTCCCTGTGTTTCTAGATATGACAGGTTCTGGTGTGCCTTGCTCCCACACAGGAGGTAAAATACCAACTTATAGTGAAGTGATCCCTCTAGGAGAAAGGAGCCTGCACTAAATGCTGATGGGGATATGGGAGGGATTGATTTAATTTAAATTTTTACAGTGCTAATAGAAAAAATGTTATGAAAAAGGTATTTATTGTTCCTAATTATCCTTAGGCTTTATGTTTTGCTAAAATCTGTAAAGAGTTTTTGACAAGGTGCCATGTTCCTGCACCTGCTCTCTGTAGATGATGTTTTAGACCTCTACAGAGCCACTTATGTGTGTATGTAATTAATGTGGGGAAACAACCTTGCACTTCTGAAGGCTGCTCTTGAAGTGCAACTTCAGACTCCTTCATCAGGCCTAATTGAGCTCTTGGGTATCAGATGTTTCTGCACAAACATTTTTTCCATGCACAGCAGTATATATATTTTTTTCCAAATCAGCTTTTACTGTTGATCCTTTAGTGAGGGGACCTGAAGCTTTCTTTCATTAACACCAGCTTATCATCATTTACAGCTAGAATGACCCCAGCTTTACAGCTATGTGACAGTAGCATCACCCATTCCCAGTAACAGCAGAGGAAGGTTCACTTGGGTGCTGTCACAAGCAGGTTTTGTGTGTTACATGAACATTTGCCCTCAAGGTATATTCTAGAGCTCCCACAGAAGTCAAAACCAGACTCACAGCATCCCTGACAGCTGGCATTAATCAGCTTCCTCAGAAGTATCTCTCTCCTTCAGGGAGGATCCCTGTACCTCCAAAGCAGGAGGCTGGCCAAACTGAATTCCCAAAGTACTGGAATTCAGTCACTGCCCTGTGCTGGGGACTCAGAGCTGAGCTCAACACCAAGTGGGACCAGGTGAAGCTCTGCTGTTGGATGACAGTCTGTGCATATGCACAGCAAGCTGCTGGGGATTTCCCAGTTTTGGCCCTTGCTTTCTAAAATGAGGAAGTTCCCCACATCTGCTGGCTTGCAAATTCCATTTCTGTCTGACTTTACAGCCCGCGACGGCAGCACCAGAGGCAGCACAAGCAGAGCTGGGGCTGGAGCACTGCCACGGTGCTGTGCTTCGGGAGGCTGCCTCCCGTACAAAGCAGACCTTGTGCTCTCCACCGGGGCTGTGCCTCATCCCGCCCCTTCCAGCGGCCCTCTGCCAGATGCCAAACCCAGGGGAGTCACATGGCTGCGTGGCAGACACGAGCAGATCTATTTAAATTGATTATGCTTCAAACACAGCTGGTTCAATGGCTACTTACATTCCGGTTTCAGGAACATTTCATAACCACTAAGCCTTTTAATAAAAGAATGTACAACCTTCCTTGCTGAGCCAGCAGTCCTTGCAAAGCATCTTTGCAAACAGCAGGTGAGCTCAGGAAGGGACCCGAGGCATTAAAGGAGAATCTATTGGCCCCATTCCCTCTCTCGGAACCCTTGAGCTGCCTGGACACATCTGCACATAGGTGAGGCTGTTACAGATCACTGCATGAATTATCTGCCCCAGCAGTCAGAGAGGACAGCTCACACTGGTGCCTGGGGTGGCAACCAGGAGCATTTCCTAAACCAGGGGAAAGAGCTCTCTCCGTCCAGCTGAAAGTGCCTGTAGTCAGAAAGTGTTTATAGCTTCCAGCTGTCAAGTCAGCTAAACTACCAGCCTGGAACGGAGACTGCACTGGCTCTCACAAAGGAGGCTCCTGTTCAGGAAAAGTTGTTGCTGTTTCTTTGGTGTGACTGCACACAGAGCTAGCTCCTCAGAAGGAAGCTGGTAGCCTCCTTCACACTGAAGTTCTGCAGAGTGTTGTTTTCCTAACCATCCCTGCAAGCTCCGGTCTGACACATCACCACCGCGCTGATTTCTCTCCCGAGGAGAGGCCTGCTGGAGATCTGCACTTTCGGGCAGTTCCCTTATAAGGCAAAGCTTTGGGCTCAGCTGGACTTAGCTATTCCCTTAGTCTTTAGTCTTCAGTGCAAAAATATAGTCCTGCACTCTGATAAACCATTGTACCAAGCCAGAAAGAAGAAAACAGAATTCTCCTTTTGCCTTTGCTAACTGCCAGCTGACTTCGCCATTTGAAAAAACCACCCCGCCCCCTTCCCAAAAACAATCAGCTCAAAGAATGTGTAATGTTTGTACCATGAGTTTTGCCCACCAACAATAGCCTGCAAACTCTTCAGCACTTGTCTCTTCATCACATGTTCATCCAGTGCTTAACTCGGCAGAGCTCTGCCACTCATCTCTGATCCCCGGGCAGCACCCGTCATGTAAGCACTACAGAAAATAGTGAAAACCCCATCAAAAAAACGGCTTCAGTTACAAGGAGACTGGGCTGGGCCCTGACTCATCCCTCCCAAGAGCCCTCTCACAAAGGGCACCAGAGAATCGGTAATAACAAACATGCCAGCCCAGCTAACTCCCTTTTGAGTCCTTAGCCAGAAAAAAACCCACTATTGTCTCAAATCCAGGGAGTGTAAAGCAGTTTGGAGATGACAAGCAGTTCAGTTACTGCAGTAGCAATCCTGGGAAGCAAAAGGAAGACACAAAGTGTTCAGACTGTGGTATATATACTTATACTACACTCAAGCTGGAAGCCAGGTTTAAGCCTGACCCTGTTTATGGTTGAACTGATAATGCTTAGATCAGATCTCAAGTCCTGAATTTTCAAAGGAGCTGCAGAGATGCAAGTTTGAACCTAGCTCTGCACGATTGTGGTGCCCTGAATAAAGATATTCTGCGTCAACCATCCTAACACATCAAGTCTCAGCAGTTACCACCTCACAGCTGTGTAAAGTGGATTACAGATTTGCCTTAAAATGTGCTTTTCATAAAGAAAAGCTATTGCTCAGATGCTGATTCAGGCACAGATTCAATGAACTATTGAAATAAGGTGACAGAGAAGATGCTATCCTTGCCTGCCCTGTCTGCAGTGGATTATCAAGCCAGTGGCTAAGAGTATCTTTAGCTGTCAGCCTCCTCTTCCTAGGCAAGAGTAATTACTTTGGCATAGTTAAAACCAGAATTTATTATTTGTTAATGAAGGATTAGCAGTGTTCCCATTGATTTTCCTGTATGCCTGCCACGGCCCTACTTGTAGATTGCTAACTGGATCTATAAATGCAAGTCAGCCTGCTCTTAAAAGCCATTGAAAGGCATCATTGTGTGCTCCTCAGCTTGGAGATGACTCACTTTTCAAAACTGAAATGCCACTAGTTATGTGGTGGTTTCTCAAACCCCAAGAGCATTCTGTTGGAATAGTATCACTGGAAAAAGTCACGTCAGCTGAAGGGAGAAGCTGAAATTTATCACCTTGCAGCTGCTGCCCAGTTTGTTTGTTACCTGCCTGGTGGAACATCGCCTTACCAAGAGTTGTTTCCTTTTTGAAGGATGAGCACTTTGCAAAAACAGCACGTAACAGACTCTCCCTCTGGGACCCCATGATCCTTTCTCCTCTCCCCGTGGGGAGAGAGGGCCTGCCACCCTGCACTCCAGCAGCAGCACGTGAGCCCTGCTGAATGGGTGCTGAGGCATGTGCAGAGTCAATGGGGATTTACTGCTCCACCCAAATTTAATCTCATCATAATCCAAGGTATTTGTACACCAGCATGTGGCTCGCTGTAGATAACCAGGGCTACTGTGTCACAGGAGGCTTGTCTGTCAGGCAGGGCACGTAGTGTCTACTGCTGCTTTCATGGCTTATCTTGCAAATCTACTGCAGCAATCAGAATGAAGGCGGGGAGATCATAAAAGTTACCAGAGAACAACAAAAATGTTTTAGACCAGTAGGTTTGCAGTGCAAGAGGAAGAGTTGTGGTGCACTTTGTTTTGTTTACTTCCTTGAGTAGTACCACCATGCATACCACAGTGATGGCTTAATCCAAAATAACATCTTTTTTTATGTGTGAGAGGAGGAGGAGAGCTGAGAAAGGAACATGCTGTAAAAACAATGCTAACTGGATATGCAGAAACAAGGGATATTTTTGTTTCTTCTACAAAGTCATTAAGCAAAACAAAATAAAACCTGTTATAACTAAATTCAACTTGTTCCAAGCCAAGCTGCCTGTTTCCTCCTGCGCCTGCCATATCCAAGCTACTTCTCCATTTAGCAGCACCAGGCACAGCCCTTTCATACTGTAACAGCAAAATCAGCACAGGACTTTCACTGCATTTCACCACGTTTGAGGAGTGGCACATTATCAGGTGTGGTCAGCAACAGAGGTATTTCATCGTGAACAGCAAAGAAATCAACAGAAAAAAACCTTCGACCACAGAAAACACATCAGCCCCAGCATTTTCATCATGCCACTGACGCTAATTAATCACTCAATGACATCGCTGCTCTAACACCCCAACCAGACAAGGCCCTCCATCATTGCCCTTCCCCTGAACTGCTTTTGCTCCAAGAGGGCTGTGGGGCAAAGATCTGTCTCCCAAGGCTTTGAAGTGCTCTGCTGGCATCATATGAAAGCATCATAAAATATACACAAGTAAGTATCTGCATAGATGATTATTATTATTATTACCAAGGCTGTTGCTACATTTGTTGGTTATTTTACTGTGCAGCAGCTATCTCGCTCGGCTTTCTCATAAGCTCATGATAGGTTTATACAGATGCAAAGGTAATCTAGCAAATGCGAGTGATTAATAACTTCTTCCCCAACTAACATAATCCGCGAGCAGTGAGACAGAAACTGCGTCATTTTCCGGGCTGGCTCTCGGAGAGCAATTGGAGCTGATGGGAAAAGCTATCCAGAGGCACAACCTACAGGTACAAGCTGATACTGCACCCGGGCTGAGCGCACCAGCGTGGCTCACCGCCATGGAAAAGTAGTTTATCCACCAGGGAAAAGTCCTCCTGACAGGATAAAAACTGTGGTGGCTGTGAAAGGGATACAAGCTCCACAGCTCCCCATGCAGAGCTTCCAAGCCTTCCCTTTCCTGTGCTTACCCCTCCTGGGCAAGGGGCTGGAAGAGAATTTCCAAACCTGACAGGAACACAAGCACTGGGTACTGAGAAAAACAGTGAAGGAAGGTTGGATCATCATATTAATAAAGGTTTTACCTCGAAGTTCTACTGTCCTTGGAGCAAATTCGTCACTGTAATTTGTAATATTACCTCCTTCTCCAACAAGTCAGGAAGACTTGGAGTCCATGAAAGCATTACGTACACCATATACAGAAAGGAGAAAAGGCAAAAGGAAAGGTGGGTTGCCTTCAAGGAAGGCTCCTTTTCTTCAGGGAGCTTGCTGAGTAGTTCTGAATGCAGCCTGCTCACCTGCTGGCCACCTCTTCTGCCTCCATCCCCTTTCCTGCAGCAATGTCACAGGGAAATAGTTCAAACTCCGTATTTCTGCATCTCCAGGACATTACTTTTATCACCAGGCAATGTTTTTTTCCAGTCTCGCCAACATACCTGGGTCCAGTGAGCTGGAGCATAACCCATAGCCAAGGGATGAGGTCTGGAGGGCAGGGCTGTGCTGGTACCAGGTTGTCAGGGTTATCCAAATCATAGGTGGGGGAAGGAGAGCCCTGACTGCTAATGCTCAGTCAGCTGTGCCCCCTTGAGGGTCATACACCAGAAGTGAGGGGTCTTTTCAATCCCCCCTCCCCAGGCAGCTCTGTCCCCATCAGTCTCCTGACTCCCAAATATATGAACATTGTAATTTGTGTCTCGAAAAATGCTGGTGCTCAGCCACTCCAGAACTAATGAACAAGGTTTGTTTCAGGGCTGACACCTCTAAAAAAGCCTGGCTTTCAGCTGCACAGCAATTTTTCTAAATTGGCTCCACTTGAGAGGATTCAAATGGGGTGGCCAACCATCACCTACAACTCTTCAAAATACCAGTCCTCATACGTGCCCTGTGAAGGCCAGATCCAATCTGAAGACCTTTACTGCTCCCAGGTAATTCAGTCACTCTGTTAACTGCAGCAGGTCTGTGTGCAGGAATTGGCTGGAATAACTATTTCCAAATCACTGCAGACATTTTGTTCAGGGATAAAGGGACCATTATTTATTTTTTCTTTTAATTCTGTTCTTTTGGATGGAAAGTCATATGGAGGCAATCATCACATGGGCAATTGGGAGAGATTTCAGAGCAGAATCAAAGAACAGGGATTTTTTTCTCTGTGTTGCTATTCTGGTAATTTTCTTCACGGGGAAAATCCCAACAATGGTCAAGCTCACCGTGTTGTATACCTCTCTTAGGGCATGGAGATGTCTTATACACCCTACTTTAGATGTCAGCAGTTTCAGCTACACAATGAAGTAGTTTTGGTAGGCACAAGGATCTGATAGAGGTTTCCAGAAGTACTGGAATCTGCTGTGGGAGCACTCCTGGCCAGGCAACCTCCCTGACTGCTGCAGGTCCCTCCTTAGCAGCTCGCACATCACTGCTCGTGTTTTCAGGAGCGAAAACCGAGAGACACCATGGCAAAAAAAGTTAATTTAGGTTATAAAAAGACAGGAATGCAGTCTCTTTATAAAATGTGTAGCCATGCATTTCCTTTGCACTCCCACTGCAAGCCAGCGGGGTGTGCCAGTGGACCAGCTTTCCCACACACAACTCATTTTTTGCCTTAAATGATGCAAACTCTCCTCCTCATGCATCATAGCTTTCTTTAAAAAAAAAAAAAAGTCCATGACCCAATTAAACTAACAAGAACAGATCATCCTTGCTGATGCTGCACCACCACTCTGTAGTTTCTCACTAAAATACAGCAAAACTTCAGCAATACGTAAAAGGAGCAGTAGGCTGAGAATGACAATCACCTCTGGTTTTCTAATAAACATAAACACTCAAACTCCTCTTTACACTGCCTGCTCTTAGGCAGATCAGCCTGGCAGCCCTCCCAGCAGCACCTCTGAAACCAGGCTTCCTGGGGAGGCACAAAAAGGCAGGGCAGCTCCTCCAGCTCCATGGAAGGCAGTGAATTCTGCAGCTCACAGGGTTGGGAAGGGACCCTGTCCCCAGGCAGTGCCCCACCAGCAGCACAGCCAAAGTTTTCACACCCCTGAAAGCTACAGCTACACAGAATAAAGCTGTTACAGCACCAGGCAGTTTAGTTCACTGCTGAGTGGGACACACTTGGGATTGAGGTATGCAAAACCATGTGAGAAACAGCAGTTTAAGACACTTAAAAGCACTTTGGGGTCCTAAAAGGGACGCCTGATTTTTCCCTATTCCGTTGCAATACTGTGCACATCACTCTGTGAATTCACCTCCACTGACCCAAAAGAGCTACAGCTGGCACTTGATCTATTTTTGACACTAATGCAAAAAAGCTGTCCTGGATCACTAGCGAGTACCATCTGCTCTTTGCAACTGAAATGCCATCAATTCACACACCAGGGCCAGGAGCTTCAAAAATAGCTAGTCTGAAGTGAGCTGCCTGGATCTGTATTTAGGCACCTGACTGACTTTCAGGAAGAGCTGGGCCTGCTGCAGCTCCCATTAACCTGAATTTGGGACCCCCTGCCATTTCAGCCTTAGCAGTGTCCTCTGGGTTTCTCCAGCCTGAGACAAGCAAAAAGGGACTGGTTTGTACTAAATGCTCATTTACCAGTCTCTCAGATGAGTGAAATTCTCCAAAGCACCCAAAGTTTGAAGTTACCAGATTGCTACTTACTTTCAATTTCTTAAGCCAGAACTACCTTTTAACTCAGGAACCTTTTCTTTTTAAAATGAAGTTAGAATGACAATTTTCACCTTGCAGAAATAATAAAATACAAACTCCAATTTTAAGTGTTTACCAGGTGGAAAACAGCTTGGCAGAAGTTATGGGAATGCTATGCTGAAGTTGTAGCTACAATCCATTGCACCCTATTTACATAAAGGACTCTCAGGAATGTCCTTGTTCCTATCACACTGACATACTACATTCATTTTCTTCTGAAGGGGACCACAGGTACACAGTTTCATACCTACTGTGTAGGTCTAGGAAGACATTTCCATACCAGTGGAGATCCAGCGTTTATACCATGCAACATAAAAATCCTGAAAGCTCTAAAAGATGTTTTCACTGGATTAGTGACTATCATTTTGATGTGAAACCTGCTTTAATGAATACCTGACAACTAAAACTCTTAAAGGAATGATTTCACTTGACATGAATGCATTCAACTACTGTTTGTTGAACGATATTCTTCTTAAACAGCCAGCCAAAGAATATAGTGACACCTGTAAATCAAGGGTTCACAACCTTAGCAGCACTCAGGGCCACGTTTGAAACCTGCCAGAGCTCTCAGGGTGATGCTGGATTTCAGGATAAGCTCAGGAGGATTTGCATAAGCAGACAGAGGCCTTCAGGAAGTCAATGTTTGCACTGTAACCAGGGAGCAGTCCTCACCACAAACACTATCAAGGACTGCACACAGAATATCTCTTTTGCAGCCAGCATATTTACTTCTTCCTCATAAAATGTGGACGGATGTAATGCCAGCCTCTGTGGGCCAGGTCAGGTCATTGTACTGGCTCACATTCAGAGCAGCTTCTGTTGGCACTGAAATAATTCGAAGTTTAATTAGTTTAGGGGTGGGGCTTTTTGAAAGCCCATTTTCTGCAGAATAAAAAATAAAAAATTTAAAAAATCAAGCACCTAAAGAGATACATCCTGTATACATAAGCGCCCTGGAAAAAGGGAAAAAGTACTTTCCAACCTGCCAAAATGAGTCAGAGTGCTGAGAATACCAACGAGGAGCACCAATAAACCCCGCAGAGGAGGGGTGTAGGAACTGAGCGCTTTCTGGACAAACAAAAAGGCACGAGCAGGTCTCGTTTGCAAAGGGCAGCCGTGCCTTTTCTTACCAGCAGGTGTCACATGGAAGTAAGGCGTCATTTCAGCTGACACCGCATCCCCTGCCCGGGGCAACGACTTGTCCCCAAATCAAGGTGCCTGGGGAACACGGTCCTGGCCAGGAGATAAATGGAGTTGTCCTCCTCCTGGACAAGGACCAGAATTACCCAGATATGCCTTACATGCCACACAGGAAATCTGGCTGCGGTTCCAGGAGCCACCTCTCACTGGGCACTTCTCTAACAGGACACACAACCCTCACACAGAGCAAGGATGCCTGAGAAGTGACCCTTAGCTGCTTCCTTAGGGGGCACTAACAATACCGATGCTTCACAAGCTTTTTTCTCAGGAAATATCTCTATTTTGTGCCACTTCAGCCTGCACTGCCCTTTCCAAGAGGTCACAGGTAAGTCCTCCAGGCTGCCAGACTGTCCAGCCCAGAGTAAATGCACGGATGGGGGATTTTAGCAGGATGTGCAAGAGCAAGGCTTTGAGTGGTGTTTCTTTTCAGAAGCATTGGGATTCCCAAAGCATCTCTATCCAAGATGTGAGTTGTGAATGCTAAGTGAAAAAACACAGGCAAATAGCAATTTCTCATCTCACAGCAATTTCTGAGCTTGAGGTAAACACCATATAGGCCATTTTTTAAAACACTTCAACAACTGCTTTCACTCAATGGGATCCTCTGGAGCCCAAATCTCTTCTCAATCAGCTCACCAGAAACACTGTGGGCTTCATCAATGCTGCACAGCAGCTGCACAAATCAGCCCAGCACTGGGAGCGCATCATCTCCTAGAGGGAAACTGCCATGGAACCAGCAGGAACTCACCCAAACCTCCACCACCACTGGCACTGCAGACTCCCCAGAGAACTTTGCACAGGCAGCCTGCAAAAGGAGTCCCTGGGTGCCCCATGGGCTGGGAAACCACCAGGTGGATAGCAGCCCCAGGATAACAGGAATTTCACCCTGGGTGAGTGCCCTTGGCTGTGCTGGACCACTGCTAAGAGGGAGTGACAGCCATGGCTTTGCCCAAGAGGAGAGGCCTGAGCTTCAGCTCTGTCACACCCAGAAAGGAGGCATCACCTGGGGAACCCTCCACATAAGCAGCTGCTGGGCCACAAAGCCTCAGCTGCTGAGTGAGCAGCAGTGGAGCAAATCAAAGCAATTATAACCATTAAATACAAACATTGATTAGTATGGTTCATAAAGTCAGGAGTCGTGTCATGTTCTCTTGCTTTGGTTTTACTTCTAAATGCTTCCATGAATGTGGGTATCTTTCCCAGGATCCATATTTTGTTCCCCTCCTGGAACACATACGAAGGGGAGGATGGACGCTTTGTAGAAAACCATTTTCAACAGCCCTGTGAAAGTGTGGGAGTAAAAATGTCTGACATCCCCCTGTGCAGCTTCAAATACCCTCAGGCCATCTCCTGCTAACAGGCTCCATCAGCCTATGCCAACCTGAAATACCTTGAAACAGAGATGAGTCATTCGTAAGGACTGATGCCTAATGTACTTCCATCACCCTCCTTCGTGCAAGGGACTTGCAATAAGATTTTAAAAGACCAAGAAAAGCATGACTTTTACAGAAATTAAACGCTACAGCAAGGCTTTGAAACTAAAGAATTAAAGAATACGGTGACCAATACAGCCCCTACAGCTGGGACATGCTCAGGAAAGCAAAATGTAAGAGATTTGCTTTATTGGCTTTGAGGAAACAGCTCAGCTTGAGTAGCACAAGTGGCACAGGAACACCTGTGGCCCTAGCACTGCTCCACAGTACTGGGGTTGAAATTACCTACACTCATTCGTGCTTGAAAATAATCAAGCTCACAACTGAAGTCATCATCTCCATCAGGATGGAGATGCTCCACCAGGGATGCAGGGTGGCATTTCCCATGCACACATGCAGCAGGGAGAGGAGTAGACCAAAAACATACAGAAAGAAATGCTTGTGTGGCCTGAGTGCTGCATGGCCCCATCATTTCCATCACCTCACCATCCCTCTACTTCCCCACCAACTATTCCCAGCTTTCCTTTTCCAGTCCTCATTCATCCTGGAGCTCTGGGATGCTCATGGCAGGGAATGTGCCCTCATGCACTTCTGCTCCATTGGCTACCACCAGCAAACAAAAACCAAGCTGTTGCCATCTCCCTCTCCAGAGTACAGCCGGCTCTGGCACCCCAGCATCTACCAACGTTCAAGTAGACAGAAAATACAGAAGTTATTTAAATAAACAAACTCCCTCTGTAAACGCTACGTGTGGCCAAACCGGATCTCCCAAGGTGCACAGAACTGCTCCTCAGCTGGTACAAAGTGTATCAGCAAAGGATATTTGCTCAGAGATTACAGCCTTGGGGAGCAAAAGCCAAGCCTTGTGACAGGGCAGAGATAAAAGAAACTGGAACTGAGAAAAAAAGGATGGAAAAGACAAAAATCAGAAGAAAATGTCATCTTTCAACTGCACATTAATGGGCTTTGAACAGAGGCTAATGTTACCCCAAACAGCAAAGCATGTGTTGCCTCAAAACTGTCCCTCTGTACTCTGACATATTTTTGGCTGAATATTGCAATTTTTTCACCAAGTGCAGCATCATCAATGCCAGGACCTGGCATCTCCTGGGACCTGGAGGACCTCTCTCCTCTTACTCAGAGGGTGAAGGGTGGGAAAGGAGCAGACAAGGGGCCAGCTGGGCCAGGGCAGCAGGGCAGGCTCACCCTGGGAAGATGCTGCATCAGATGAACCCCATCCCAGTCATCCAGTATGAATTGACACTGGAAAGGCACTGGGAAGAGCACAGTAGTGGTTTGCTCCTCCAATGTTCCTTCTCTTGCAGAAAGACCAGAGTACAAGCACAGAGATAATGATTTTTTCCATAAGAGTCTTTCCTGACCCAAGTCCAAACTGCCAGAAACATATCCCAGGCTGCTGCATATAAAATTACTTAGCCCTTTCTCCCTTACAGGTGGGGAACTGTCATCACTAAAACCTTTTTTTTAATACATCTACATTAAAAAAACTATTATTCTTATGGTTTCATCGTTTTCATACACAGTGTCTGCTGCAAGCCCAGTGCAGCCACAGCCAAATTGCTTGGTTGTGTCAGAACTCTGGTGGGGCAGGAACAGTGACTGGTGGGAATTAATTATCCCCTTGCATCCATTAAGTATCTCCCACTCTGTTTGTTCCCTTCTTTATGTCAGTGTCCCTTCCCACTGCAAGCTTTCAAATTGGCATTGGTTTTTCCCTAACCCAAAGCCCCTTTGCCTGTGGAGCACAGGCTGTGAGGGGGGAACACAGCTCTGCCACCACCAGGCCCTGCTGCAGCTGCTGACAGGGCAGCACCAGGGCAAGCCCAGCAAAAGACTCTTTGATCCAGAAAAACAGATGAGGGAGATGGTTTGGTATCAATAATTCCCAAAACATTAGAAGTCCAACAACAGTGCTGTTCTGACATTTAGCAGAAGCAGCTTAAAAGTAACATTTGTTATGTTCCTACCTGGTATCCCACCACCAGGAAAACCAAAGCCAAGAGAGATGCTCATCCAGCTGGGTTGTGGGACTCAGGACTAAGGGGGAACAAAGTTTTAAAGATCTGCATTGTCTTCTGAAGCACCTGGACAGATTCACAAGCTGGTTGATATCTTGACTGAACCACAGAGTGTGAGGTGAAAAACAAGCATGGAAAGAGGCTGATATTCACTCCTATCCCCACGGACAAGGGGAATGGCAAGAAAAATTGGTTATTTTTAAGTTCTTCCAGAGGCTTTTAAAAAATAAAATAAAAAAGACAGAGTGATGGAGGGAGTGGTGAAGCAGCAGCAGCAGCCTGTGAGGGTGCAGTGGGGCAGGAGGATGAGTCATTGTGAGTGGGCTGGGGCGAGGGTCATGAGCAGGACTGGGGAGTGGGCAGGTATGGAGCTCCTGCTCAGAGAGGGTCCTTACAGAACACATGGGCTCCAATTGCCACAGGGAAAAAGCAAAAAACACTAAAGACCTGGTTTTACACAGAATGAGAAAGCAGAAAGCTGATGGTTAATGGCTTTCCTGCATCCTGCACATCTGTCAGCTTCACAGTGCCCTGATCCTGGTTCAAAGCCTCATCTCCCATGAGATGCAAAGCCCTCCTGCCAGGTGCATGGCCTGCTGGGCACAGCTTTGTGAAGCAGCCCTGGCTCCAGGACAGCCTTCAAGCAGGAGGGGCTCAAAGAACCCAGCCCTCAGCCCCCTTGAAACAGCCTTCCATATGGAGTGATCATCATAATTAAACCAGAGCCAAGTGTCATGGCAGAGCAGCAGCGAAATTATAGGGTGGGGAAAGGCAGGGGTCTGACTGCCTGGCAATCAAAGAGGGCAAAGGAAACCTGAGCTCTGTAATTGCACCCCAATCTGAGAACAGGCAGGAATAGAAATGTGCCTCCAAAAAAAAAAAAATCATATTGCAGTTAAGTTTCTCTCCCTTTCTAATCCATAATTTGAAATGTAAGTATTTTAAATTATGATGGCTAATCCCTCTGTAGACCAGAGAGTCTTGTAAATTAAAAACTACCTAATATGCAAACCTAAGCTATCTCCAGTAACTTATATTCCATGAAACTGCTTGCAGGCCATGTCCCAGGAAGTGCAGCAAGTTAAGGTGAGCACCAGGGTGGCTGGAAGTGACAGAGTTTCACCTCACCTCTGTACAGGACACCACCACCCAGCCCCAAAGTCTCTCAACTCACTACCAGGTGCCTTTCCTCCCTACTGGCAGGGATAACCAGCAGTGGAGGTACCACACTGGGCAGCTGTTTCAGTACAACCTCTTGTAGCCACAAAAAGCAAATGGTTGCCCCCAAGGCCTGGTGCAGACTTGGAGTAGTCTCTGAGGTTTAGAAACCAGGTGAGATTTGGGCACTGGAGCTGACGGTGGCCGTGCTCAGCTCTGACAACAGAGACAGGGCTGCTCATTCGTGCTGGGAAATGCTGCAACTGCGTGGGCAGAGCATGATACAGTGGACACATTTAGAAGCACTTACACCAACTTTTAAAAATACATTAATTTTACACATCTACTACTTCAAGAGGTTGGGTTTTTTTGGGGTGGGTTTTTTTAATTATTCAAAATAACACCCTTTCTCCCTGTTAAAATTTGTTCTGCATATCAATCAGAGTGAAGAGAAATTCTTTGGACCCTTCTCTGTGCACAAAACCACCACCAAAAAAAAGTATCAATAAATTATAAAGCCTTCTTTCCACAGCCATCTGTGTGGAGAAGGAAATCCCCAGCATATATGTCTTCTAGCAGAGCCACTTTATCAAAATACCACTAAAAAACACACACAGTTTCCATCAGAAGCTTAGAGGTTTTCTGAAGCATACAGGCCATCCTGAGCTGGTGGACCTGGAAATGTGCAGGGCCCTGTTTGTAGGACCTGGGAGGACATCTCTTCTGGGAGCTGTGCTTCAGCACACAACATCCTCATGGCACAGGAGATGCCTGAGCCGCTTGCACTTGCTGGCAGCAAATCTAATTATAATTCATCATTAAAAGTGGCAGCAAAACACATAGGGAATTATTTATCTCATCTTGTAACAGAATGGCAAAGCTGGCCTTGGAGAATGACTTCTTAAATTTTTTCACCTCAAAACAGATAAAAATTACTAACAGACTCAAGTAAATTAATACTATGAATTAAATCAGCAGTGCTGCTGCACAGAAGTGAAGCCTGAACATCAAAAGCCTAGGTATCAGCCCAAAGCAGGTGCCATTCCACTGGTTATGCAGGTTTGTGACCACAAGATTTGAGTTTCCTTCATCCCTTACTGAACGAGGGCTTTATTGATTTATTTATTTTAATCAGATTTCTCTCACGTCACGCACACTCATCAAACCTGACTGGCAGGGCATGAAATAGCAATCCCTGAAAATAGAAGCGAGGAAGAGGCTTGCTCTACTTCCACCCTCCTCCCAAAAGTCTGCCACACGGGGCTGCAGCGAGCTGGGGTCCCATGGGATGGAGTGAGCCAGACAGTGGAATTTGGATACTGTTCCCATTGCAGGGGACAAACAGCAAAGGAGCCAAACCCACATCCCTTGGAGGCTCTTGGTTGCAAGGGATTTGCAAAGGCATCAGTAGTACTCAAGATCTTTCTGGGCTGGAGTATTGGGGTCATGTCACAAGTGGGATCTAGCACCAGTCCCTAGAAGAGATAGTGATGGGCAACATTAAAAAAAAAACCAAACCAAAAACAAAAAACCCACCAACTCAAGCTTTTCTGTGAGCTCTGGGCATGATCCTAGTCCCACAGAAGTGTGTGGGCGTTTTGCAACTATTCCCAGTAAATGTAGATCTGTTCTCCTCTCCTTGTTCCCTCGCTGTCTCTGCTTGGCATTCCTTCCTCGCCTCAGCTCTCCTTCCCTCTGCCGGGGTCAGCGCCTGCAGCCCCAGGCACTGATTCACCACGGAGGTGTGCAGGGCACCTGAAAATAGGCCCATTTCCAACCAGCAACTGCTGGAGTCACCTCCCACACCAGCAGGGATAACTGGCTCCAGGAGCACAGCATCCAGCGGGAAAGGCCCGCCGGCCCCCAAGCTGCCGGCAAGTAGCTCTCTGGGAAACGCCGGTCTCGCAACCTGCGCCTTTAAATTCATTTTACTATTCCAGTCATTTCACTAACTACTTAATTGCAGCCATCTCTGTGCGTCTGTCTCGGCCCGACACCCACAGCTGCGGCCGCCCACGCCGCCACCCACGCCGGCCCACGCTCTGACTCATGCTCCGAGCCGCGCTCCGAAAGCCCCGCTCCCTTCAAATGTGTGCTGCTACTTTGATCTATTTCCATAGATTCCTGTGAGTCATCTGATCCGTCTCTGATCTAAACCCAGTAGACTAGAGCCTGCATGTATGGTGTTTTGCATGAATTTGGCTTGCACAGAGGGTTGACCCTGCTGAAGCGCACAGGCATGCGAGAGCACAAAACTCCTGGGAACTTCTTCCAGGAGGGAATTGCTTACTTATCCAAAAACAAGAGCAATAATTTTCTATTAAAAAGTCTCATTGTACTTTAAAAAATTGTATACATGTGGATAGGTAGTGGGGACAGCATTGTTCTGGGATATAAGGCCACAGTGATGCTCAGAACCCCTTTCCACCAAATCCCTTCACAGCCTTTTCCCACCTCCCCCAGCTTGTTACCCTCTCCTCATTTTGCAGATGGCAGCATGGCGGTGCCAAACCTCAAAGTGCACTTTGGCAGGAGCCAGCCTGCCACTGGCAGCACCTTAATGAAGGCATGGGGGATGATCTGTCCTGGACACCTCGAGGCAGTGCAATTTGGCTGCTGTCACAGGGGAAGGCACTAATGACACCCAGGCTACCACCAAGGCTTCACGCCTACTATCCGACAGATTTGTGGTCCCTCGTTATCCCAAACCTCGGGAGATGTGTCCCAGGGATACCCAAACTCTTCCCTCGTGGGTATTGTCTCCTGGTGATCAATCCAGCACTTGTGGGTGGATCCACAAAGGCCATGGGGGAGCATTCCTAAGCCTGCCATCTCTCCCAGCCGCTCTGTGGTTTGTGGAGGATGCTGTCATGGCTGAGTGTGGATAGTCAGAGGTGCTCATTCCCACCCGGAGGCTGTTGGCCAGGTCGTGCCGGCCTGCACCTGAGCTACCCCTCCCCTCTCACAGCCAGCACTCAACCTTGAAAACGTACTTTCCTCAAGCCCTGCTGCTGCAGGCACCAGCATTGTTCCCATTCCACAGCCTCCCTGCACACAGCAGGCAGGCAGCATTCCTTCCTGAGTGCTTCATAGGCAAGTAGCAGATGGTGCCTGTCACTAAAAGCAAATAAACGCTTTGGTGCCCTGATTTATCTGCGCAAACACCACCTGAATTATCAAGGACAGGAGGCCCCCTTGGAAACGCCCTTCTTAGTGGATTTGCACTCCTTGATAACAAGCTCTAAGCACATGGAATTCACACTTTACAGGGTGTATATCACTAGTGGCTTATTTAGGTTTGCACAGATGCATTTGAAACACAATTAAAACAAAGTAAAAAGAATGAAGCCAGATGGGTTTCATGGAGTTGTCACAAGGATAATTCCCAGACATGCCTGAAATGCTAAATATTAAGAAAAAAAAATAAAGATGTGAAACTTGAAGCCTACACCTGAGCTTCCTGAAGTCAGTGGCAAAGCTTCTGTCACCTCCCGGCAAGAAGAGACTGCAGGAATGCAATTAGAGATGGGAAACCCAGGGCCAAATTGCTTCCCTTTGCTCTCTGGGTATAAAACCAATTAACTCCCTTCTGCACAGCAGATGAGTAACAGAAAGCCAAATCTTCAAAGCTTCCCAGTGGCTGATGTTTGGGCTCACCCTTTTATATTCCCCATCCATCCTCCTAATGGGTCTCAGCACTGCCATCATGCCTGGCACCAGGGGAGAGGGGGGAACCTGTGGCCATCCATCTCCCCCTGCAAAATGCAGCCCAGCTGTAAAGGAGCTCTGGGAGCTACAGGTTTATTTAAACCAAGTCGGTGGAGATGGCCCCCCCTGCACCGGGCACAGCTGGTCCCAGCTCTCCCTGAGAGTGCTTTATCTTCCAGCAGTTCCTCCTGGAGAGCACTGCAGGGTGTGGCACAGGGAGTGCTCTGCCGGCCTGGAGGGGGGCTGCTTCTTAATTGGAACGTCTTGAACTAGGGAAGCATGAACCTCAATCTGGTAATTTTTCACAAGAATAACATCAACATCAGGAGGGTGACCAACCCTGTGGCTGTGCTCAATTCCTGGACACCCCAAAAAGTGCCAAAATAGCCCAAGTGACCCAGGGAGCACAGCAAAGATCATCAGCAAGGGCTAACACTCCATGGGTGTTTTTTTCTGGAAAACCTACAACGATATAGCACTTCACTATAGTACTGAACAACTCTTTCTCCCTTTTTCCCCCTGGTTGTTTTTGTTCATTTTCTTTCATTTTGTTTTTGTTTGTTTTCAAGAGAACTGGGGGAGGAGGGAGAGAAAGGGGTAGAAAAAACATTGTGTGATTTGATTTGAATTGCACTGCACTTTCCCTGTGCTTTTTTTATGCTCGATGGGAATGATGCATGCAAGTCTGGGAAAACAGCACATTTCACCAGCCTGAAAAATATTGCCTTGGGCCAAACCCAAATTTTCACCACGTTCACGGGAAGTTGAATAACATTTTTTGAATAGCCAGAGTGGCAACCTGTGATACCCAGCATTCTAAGAAAATAGATATTACATGCTAACTGAAGCCTCAGCAGTCTCAAATATTTTTAGGGTGTTGATGGCCATCAGCAGCACTGAGCATCACGCTCAGAAAGTGGCACTCAGCTCTTGCCAACCCTTGCAGTGCTTCCGAGTGGGAAGCAGCAAGGCAAGCAAGTCACTAGAGGGAGAATTTCTGTCTTCCAGGTCCATAAAGGATATGCAATATATAATCGAATTGAATTAGCAGAATATAGCAGAATTGAATCACAAAACCACATGGAAACTGCCTGATTTCCCCTATTATTCCTAACACATCAGCCCTAAATGATACACCCCAGAAGAGCTGCAGTTAAAAATATTGTTGTTTATTCAGTTATTTCCTTACGTGTCTTGTTTATTTAGGATCGAGACAAATACTACTTGCGTGCCTACTCTGCTGGCATTAATCATCTTCTGCATCCTGGGGTGCAGGAGGTGGGAGGAACACGACAGCCATGTGTGTGGGCAGGCACAGAGGTGGGTGTTTGCCTGTTGGAGCAAGCCAGGGTGAGCACTCAAATTCAGAGCCTTTCCAGGGTCTTGCACAACACTCATTTTTTTTTGGTTTACATATTTTTTCATTGCAAGTTTTATCTGTGATCAAGGGGCACATTGATGGGGTATGGGATAAGACAGGGTATTTGTTTCCCTTTGGTGGAGGCTCACACCTCAGTGGCCTTTGAACACAGATTTTCAGCCTCGCCTCTCTGCAGCATCTTGGCGCTCAGCCGCTCTCCCCCAGCAGCCCTCCCTCTCTATTGAGAGCTGCTGAAAGCCCCTTGGCTGTGCCTGAATGGGGGAACATTTGTTCCTCTCGCTCGGGCGCAGGGAGGGAGCTGTGTGTCAAGGAGTGACGCTGGTGCAGCGCGCGGGAGCCGCGCCAATGGAGCCGCTCGCAGCGGGGATGCCAAGGCGCGGGCGCTGCTGGCTCCGCTCGCAGCAGGAGTCGCATCCATTCGGAGGAGCAAAGCCACGCTTGGTGGGAAGCCCCGGGCCGTGAGAGCCGCGGCATCGCTCTGTGGAGGGGAGGCAGCCCACAGACACCTGGCACGGGGATGGGGGTTGTGGCTGTCCCCCCACCACCAGCACCTCTCCAGCCGATAACTCTTTGACCAACCTGAACCCTTTTTCAAACATTTATTTAGCTTGAGAAAATGGTCAATTTCACTTGGAATGTGGTCCTAGTCTATTTAATTAAAAATCAATTGAGCCCGTAGCTAAACAAACGACGGCAAAAGAAAGGCCAAGTCTGGTAAACCTGATTAGAGCAAGCCTGATCAAACACTCCCAAGTTAAACACCTCAATCCATCTGTGCACAGCCACACTGAGAGTCAGTCCTTCAGGTCAAACCCCACTGGCAACGTACACCATTTGGGATATTAGCAACATATTTGATATCTGAATGTTCCTTTTTATTTACCTTAGAATTACAGAATCAATTAGGTTGAAAAAGACTTGTAGTCATTGAGTCCAACCATAAACCTAACACTGCCACATCCACCATGAAACCATGTGCCTAAGTACCACATACCTTTTTATTTCCCACCTGTTGTAGCATACATCACAGTTGAGACAACCACAACGCACAGGGTAACATCCTACCACTTCAGAAGGCTGCAAGCATCTGGCCTTCTTGTTCTTTAGTCCAACCTTTTATCTCCTCCTGTTGATGCCCTGCACCTGTGTGCCCTCTGTTCCCTGTGGTGGTTGGTCAGTGCCCCTGGGCACTCCCTGGCTCATTGCTGTCAGTGCTGCTCACAGCTGTGCCCATTGGGGATGAGGCTGGGCCACAGCCCCACTCCCAACCACCACAAACTGTGTGTGCCTACACCCACCTACTTACAAGAGCAAGGAGACCCATAACATCTCCTTGTTGATGTGATTCACAACCCAGCTGCGCCCACAATGAATTAAATGATTTGTCAGCTTGGACAGGAGAACAAATCCCTTTTTTGGGAGCCCTCTGCCATGAACAGAGCCTGAGTTGGCATTACAGGAATGCTGATGTCCTGCTGACCTGAAGATCAGCACAGACAAATTTAATGCAAACAGCAAAGCAATAGCCAGTGTCACCCACCTTTACCTTCTGCTACCAATTTCCAGTGACCACAAGGGAGGCTTTTTAATATCAGCAAAGACTAAGGCACTGTGGTAACATCCATCCTCTTACATCCTCCCTTCTCCATCCTTTCCAAGGGAAGTCCTCAGCACAGCAAAAGAGAAAACAAGTAAAAATGTAGTATCTGCTTAAATATGCTTTCTGCCTTCTTTGTAGAAGAGAAATTTTAGTAAAGACCCTGAGTGGGGAGACCAAGGAGGGACAGGTTGCGTCCCATCCTGCCCAGAGGAAATGTAACAGCACAGTCCCTGAGGAACAGGGGTCAGCTGCTGCCCCTTTCCCAGCTGCATCAGGAACACTTTGATTTCAGATCGGGAGCAAAGTATAAAAAAAAAAAAAAAACAAAAACAAATCAAAAAACAAACCAAGAAGTAAAAAGTCACTGCATTTTGGTTCCTTTCATCAAGGACCAAGAGGGTGGTGTGAGAATGGCAAATGGGAATTCAAGGTGATCTGCAGAGCAAAAAGGACCTCATGCCTTTTCTTCCTTCTTTGAAATACATAAAAAAGTAACTTTAGAGGATAATTCTTCTGTTCTTCTCTTAAACAATGGGAAGAAAAATACAATCTTGGCATTTTTGCCCTCAATTACAAAGACTGTGAATTTATTTTTGGAGAAAGCAAAATGGCATCTCAGAACCTAACACATTCAAGACACTGAGCACTCCAAAAATAAAGCTGAGCATCACAAGGCAGACAGCCCTGTCAGCAGGCTCTGAGCAGGAATCGCCTGCCCCTGTCAGAGCAGATTTCATGAAGCTTGATAGCAAAGGCATCTGGTGAGGGCTCTGCTGTGTAATCCTCAAAGCACACCTGATATTGCAGGAAGAAATCTTGGATGTACTCAATAGTCACACTGTCAGACTGGGGCTCCGTTTAGCACCAGGAGCTGTTTCTAGAGAGCTTGAGAAAAAGTGACAGAGTGAGGAAAGAAGGAAGAAAAAAAGGGAATAAAATTCAGGATGACACTTACATAGATGTAATGGCTAACAAATGGCTTATTTTCTACCACTAGGAACATTCCTGTTGAAAAATACTGTATTAGTTGTCTCCTGGTATTGCAGGCTCTATAGGACACCTTGATCTGATACAAAGCACAAGGCAAACACAGTCCTTGCAGTGGAAAATTGGTGGGGTGTTGTTCCAGCAATGGGAGTGGATAATTTCTGGAATTAGTACTCAAAGTCATTACAATGGCATATAAGGCTTTAAAATATGCATTGGGTTTTCCTGAGTAAATCAGCATTTACATGATGAGAGCATGGGGGGAAATCTCTAGACACCACTGAGGAATTTGTTAATTTGTCATTACTGAGTTTTGATAAATGTTCCTTAATGTCTTTCCTACACTCCTGGAAGTTGCCATTGTTTTACAGGGACTGGGTGTGCCCCAGCAAAGAGCTGTCACTCCTGTGGGTAGCAGTCAGAGCATCCTGCTCCCTCCTCCTCCTCCTCACATCCCAGTCATCAGCACAACATCCCTACATGTGCCAGAAATACAGAGGCAAGGGTTGTTTCCACTGCATCCCCGTGTGAGGATGAAGCATGGAGCACCCTGACCCTCATGTTTTACTCCCTTTGCTCTACTGAAGAAAAGGAGAGCATTTTGGGGATGTGGCTCTGCCACAGCAGCTGGCTCACAAACCAAGCAGTTCTTACTGCAGGGACCCCCTGCATTTTGTCTGTTGAAGTAATTTGTGTAGGAATGATGACACTGTCATTAAGGGTAGATGTTAATAGCGATATCTACACAAAGAGTGTAATTTCAGCTGCTCTGCTCAGGCTGTAGCCCACAAACATTAATAAGCAGGGTGAATAAATCCACACATGTCCCTGTGGGATCACTCCCCTGACTTGCTTTTCATCCTAAATCCCGGTGAACTAAAAGCTACAGTCACCTCCACTGCAACCTGGTATTTAGGCTTATGGAAAAACAATAAATCTTTACATTCAGAGAAACAGCTCGGGGTGTTATCCAGCATTTCCTGGCCTCAGGCACAGCCTCTGCTCCCATCCTCTTTGTGGCCAGGAGCCCAGGGTTCCCCAGCCAGCCATGCCAAACCTGCCAGGCACTGCAAGGGCACCTGGGGCTATCAGTGTTTCTGCTTTGCTTTTCACCTGAGCTTCTCTGTTCGGGGGCTCTGTAACACCCATTAATTACTGCTCTGAGCAGTGTGATGGATTAGGATGGGTTTGGGCTTTGGAGGGAGCATGAGGCACAGCAGTTCAGCGGGATCCAGCTTTCTCCATGCCTGCATCTCTTCCCCTCGCTCAGGCGGAAAACAACAGCTGTGACAAGCGGGGGAACAGCATCGCCCACTCCCTACTCCCACTGACGCCGGGAAGAAAACAGCCTGCTCTCAGTTCCTCCTCACTGCTGTCGGCTTCCAGCAGTGCCGGGCTGCCAGCGAGGCAAGAAGTCGTGTCAGCAGAGCGGGTGCAACTCCAGAGCTAAGGGGAGGTCACTGCTTAAACATCTCATTGATTCTTTTCCAAGGACGGGAATTACAGAGTGCCTGCAGCGCTTGTAAATTGTCGTTGCTGAGGGATGAAGTTCACCTGTAGTAGCTGGCCATGAGCAGAGACTTTGTCAGAGTCAATGATTACTTATTTATTTCCCTGGATTTCTACATTACTAAGGCGCCACCCATGCAAAAAGCTCTGGGCTCAGTGCCATGATTTAAAACATGCACATCCACCCCCTGTCAGCCTCACCCCCAGCAACACCCAGCTGCGAGCCTTGGGTGGGGGGAAAGAGAAGGAGGAACATAAAAAGGAGAAAAGCAAGAAGCAATGCCCTTGGCCAGCCCACCCTTCTCTGGGAAGAGCAGGACCTCCCTCTGATGCTCAGTTACCTACGTTCTCTTAGGACACTGGCAACCCCTGCACCCTGGTGTCAGCTAACAGCACTGCCACAGCCTCACCCTTGCAGCCAGGCTTGGCCAGGGCCTCCTCACATCCCTGCAGGTCACAGGGATGCAGGTGGTGGGGCCAAGAACAAGGATCTCTAAATCCTGGTTTGTGAGCAGTTAAACCAGGATGGGAGACCGACTGCAAGGCGAGGCAGAGCTTTTTCTCAAGCCAGGAAAGGGAACAGTGCCTCTTAATATAGCAAGGGGAGTAATATAAAAAGAGTCTTCCCTATCTCCCACCTCCCATCCCTCCTACATCCTGACTTATTTTAGTGCCTGGATACACCCCGGCATGCAGAAAACCATTAGGGTTGCCAAACGCCTGTTTCAGGAGACAATTTACACACACTAAATAATTTTGGTTTTGTTTGCTGCTCCTCACTGGAGCACCTGTGGCTAAAGCTGGCCAGCAACCCTGCTGACAGCTCCTGAAGTTTCAGCAAATTTTGCCTGCTGGCTGGGAGCAGACTGGGCCTCCTGGCCCCAAATCCCAGGAAGTTTCTCTGGTCCTGGCCGTGCCTCCAGGTGTGCTGGTGGCCAGGCTGCAGGGATATGGGGAAGGGCCATATCGAGTCCCTGCCCGCCCTGACACCTGGCAGGGGACAAGGGGGGGTGTTGAATGGGTCACGGCCACATGACACCACGTCTGGCAGCTAGGCAGAGTCTCTGATTTTGGACTGAGGACAGCGAGACCCCAGCTGTGGTGGGCTGAGGAAACCTCCCCTTCCACACCAGCTCTCTGTGTCCCAGGGAGAGACATTAGTCAGACCACAAGGTGAGGTCACAAAGTCACATACTGAGACCACAGGGCCTGTTTACCGAAAGCTCTGGAAAAAGCCTGAGCAAAGAAAACTCTTCTTATTGGAAGAAATCCTGCAGCTTCCCCACGTTTTCAGTGGTGGCCAGCATCCCCCTCCTAGTCCCAGCAGAGCAAAGATCTTGACCTGTCCCCTGGTACAGGGCTCATCTGCCAGAGCATCTCTGCCTCCCAAGAGGCTGCGCACTGAGGACCCCAAGCTGTTCCCTAATTTTGGGTCAAACTTAGTATTTTCTGTCACAAAGGCACTCACAACAGAATTCAGCTGTTGGTGAAACATGCATACTGATGAAAGCTGCCACTTTATAAATGAAGGCTCGGCTCCTCCATTAAAAAAAAATCTTATTTTATGGAGTTTCATTCTAATAATATTATTTTTACCTCTTAAATTACATGTCAGAAGTAGTTACTCTATCATGTCATATTATGACAGGAATAATAGTTGAAATATTCTCCTTTTACTTGCCATTACAATCACAAAGAGCAGCTGTTATCTGGTGCTGTTCAAGACATCTTTTCTTTGTTCTAGATCAAAGTGGCTCCTGTTTGTGCCCCAGTGAAGTCGTCAAACCTTTTCGTTACAACACGAACATGAGCCGCTTTGATCTGGAAACAAAGGCAAGGGAGATTAATCAGTATCTAGCCAAACCACTCTTAATTAAAAAATTAAAAATAAAAATAGCTGAAGCTCTTACATCATACTATGATGTGTAGGTAATTGTAAGGCATGTATTGCACTGCCTTTACAGGGATGACACAGAAGTTGGAATGGCAAAACATCCACACACACTAACCAGATTTTCCTCAAGCATTCTAAAATTAAAAAAAAAAAATTTTTTTAAATAATAATTAGAAAAAGATTTTCCCAAAATTCCAGTTTATGAAAAACTGAAAATATTTGGGTTTACTCTAATTCAGCAGCTACAGAATATTTTCCTTTGTGACATTTTATAAGATTCCTGAAATCCAATCCTGAACTTCCTGAATCTCTCTATCATATGTTGGGTTTTTAAAACACCATCTTCAAATAATGTCTGCTGAGGCCTGATTTGGTTAGTGATGTTTTATCACAGAAGTTTGCTGAATTCTTTCTGAACCAGCTGATCTCCAAGGACAAAAAGAAATATCAGATTTAGTAAATCCAGAATATTTCAAAGGCATGTTTCTGTCTCATCAAGAAGGTCCTAGATAACCTAAGATTTTTCTTCAAATTTACAATACATTTATAAATTAAAATAGCAAAACAAATTATCAAAATACTTTGATAAAAATATTTGTGCATTAATTGTATAAGGTTTTTAAAATGTCAAAAGACATTTCTGAATCTTCAATTTCTAGATCAAAAGATTGCAGGTTAAGGGATGAAGTAATAGTCCCTTGTTTTTCTCATCAGCTAGTGGCCACTTACTTTGCAGAGTAGGGGAAGGAAAAGCCACAGCAGTTCCACTGTGCAGAAGCCTTGCTGGAGGCTGCAGTGGCAGCAGGAGAGGTCTGAACGACCAGGGGTTTGTGTTCTCCTCTGGTGGTCCTTGATAAACTCTGTCTCCTGCCCCTCTGCTTTCCCTTTGATTCGCTGTCCCTCAGCTTTGATCGTTGCTTTTTTTTATGCAAACCCAAAGCCACATATTTTAAAGGACTGCCTCAGCACTCCAGCAGATGCAAAGCATAACAGCTGGATATTAATGCAGCTTGGCATCACAACCATTTGGGGCCTTTTTTTCCCTTAATTAATGCTCCACCATATTACAACAAGGAAACAGTTTCTCTTCTTTTATTACCAGCCTATCCCTGAGCCAAGTATTAAATAAGACTAAATTTAATTAGTTCTTGTATTTTCTCCCCTTGCAAGATTATTCAGTAACACAAGATTCCTACCCAGCTCCCTTTCTTGCAGGCAGATAGAAATCCTGCTGATGGTGGTGGGAACACTCCAGACACCTAATTTACATGCAAGATGGATTGCTGGGTTATGAAAAGTAGAGATATTTTCAACCAGTCCTGTGGTTCACCTTTTGCTTTGCTTTGCTTTCCCAAGCTGCTCCTCTCTCCCTGCCCTTCTGCAGTGTGTGGGGATGCCACCAGCTTCAGACCTCACTCCCAGCGCCACCACGCTTGTCCCACCTTTGGGACAGCTCCAGAAAAATGAAAGCTGTGAACTGTAGGTTTGAGGGTTATATCCTGGTATCCCCTTGTCCTGCTGGCATTGCTTCTTCCCCTCATTCCCAGCTTTTCTCTGCAGACTAGGTGAGCCAGTTTTCCTCACCCTGGTGTTTTGAAGGGAGGAAATGCCTCTGGTCTCCACTCCTGAGCACACTCCTCTTTGGAGTGGACCACTGGTGTTCTCAGACTCCCTGGACATTTGGATTCAGGTGACATCCTGCTTGCTCCTTCATGAGTTTGCCCACCAAACTCCTGGCTGGAGACCAGGACTGGAGCATCTACTATGTTCCCATACTACTCCACTGAAATACCCAATTACCCAGGTTCCTGCCCCAACAGATCCACTCTCATTCCATCAAGGGGAGGCTTCTGCTGGGATTTGAAGTCACAGAGTCACTGCTGTGTGTGCCCAAGGTAAAATCTGACCAAGGGGACTTTGAGGGATGGGACTGCTGGAACAGAGCTCTCTAAGGGCACAAGCTGCATCAACTCAAGCCTGAGTCTCATCCCAAATCTCATCCTGAGTGGAAACAGCAGTGAAACAGGGCTGTGCCTCCAGGTGAGCCCCACACTATCCCCGGCACTTGCTCTGGGCAGTGAGCTGTAACAGCAGCTGCTGAGGATGCTGCTAAAGGGTTTGGCACCACTGACATGTGGGCACTGCTGATCTTGGCTGACCACCTTGATCCAGCCCTTGGGTGACCAGGAGCAGCAACACATGCCTGGCAGCACAGAGTAGATCTGGCTTTAGAAATCCTGCAGATGTTTTGACTTAGGAGTGCACATCTCATCCTTTTGAGGCACAATAAATAACTGACATGTTGTGATTAGTCACTCAATATCAATTGATGTTCACAGCCAGCTTGGATGAAGCACAGAAAGCAAAGCCCTTGCATGGAGCCCTTGGGGAGGGGATGCACAGTCACACAGGTCATCTTTAAGGAAGAAAAAACCTGTCCCAGACTTATTAGCTAGGCAGTGTCTGCTCCATGAAACACACGCTTCCAGCCAAAAATGGGGAACATCACCTTGAAGCAACAAATTACAGCAAAACCCAGAGCCTCAGGACAAACACAACTAAGAGAACAAGCAGCTCCCAGCTCTGAGGGTTTCATTCAGTCCAGAGCAGAAAACCCATGGGCTGAGTCAGGCTGTGAGTCACATCCATCGATTTCCCAGCACTCCTGCCAGCAGGCTTGCCCGAGCAGGGGCTACAGCCTGGCTGCTGCTGGCTCTGCCCCCAGCACCCACCTCAGCTCTGCCTCTGAGCACTCTGCCTGCGGGAGACTGAGAACAACACTCCCAGAGAGGAGCAAGGAGAATTCTGGCCATGAGCACTGTCAGGAGGAGACATCAAACGGCAGCAGCACTACAAGGGGAGGGGAGAGATTGATGGGAAGGGTGAAGAGGCTGAAGAAGCCTGGGCAGGAGTGGGTGTCTGGTCCAGGTACTGGTGACAGCACACCAGGAGGCTTTGGAGTCTGAGAAAAGCACTCTGCAAAAGGAAAAACACATTCGAGCAGCAAGGTGAAAGGTCTGGAAAAAGCGGCGAGCGAGAGAGAAGGCGTAGGAGGAAACGTGGGCGTAGAAGTAGGTGGTGCCACATAGCAAGTTTCTGATGTAGCCGGGAAAGGCATCCAGAGCTCCCAATTTCCAGGCCCACACCTTCACCAGGAGACCATCTGTGCTCTCCCAGGGGGAAGGAGCCCCTGGGTCAGGCAAGAGCGTTTTCCTCATTCTGCAGAAAATAGCAGGCAGTGCCGAGGCGCGGAGCAGCGCCGCTTCCCAGGGATCCTGCGCTGGCAGTGACGCTGCGAGCTGGGCCTGTGCCTGCAGTGCCCACTCTGTGGGAGAACTGCATCGCTGCTCTGGGACCTGCCACACTCACCTGCCTCCTGAAATGGTGTCCCTGCTGATGTTTTAAAAACACCAGAGGATAGCTTGGCGTTTGTTCTCCCAGTGCACAGCCATAGGTAATCCAGTTCCTCCTCCCTTTGGAGCACTTCAATGAGGATTTTAGGTTGGACTTTTTTTTTCTGATCAAAGGTTTTCTTTCAGGAAGATAGTCATTTTCCCAGATTCTGTTGAATGCAGACTAGAGCAAAGCAACCAAACAGTACAGTGGTGGGTCTCTTTCCGTTTTTTCTTTTTCCCTCCAGCCTTACTTGAAAGGAAAATTCTAACAATTCTGAATAGGATTCCTTTGCCTGGTATCATTTGTGTTTGTGAGAGCAGGCAGAACATTCACCTGTTTCCCCAAGTCCTTGTCTTCAGTGCAATGCTCAGCTGCAGTGAGGGCACATCCCCATTGCATTGGCCTCATCCCCTGCAGGGCCCCATCCAGCACAGCCCTGAACACTTCCAGGGATGGGACACTCTCAGCTTCTCTGGGCAGCCTGTGCCAGAGCCTCATGGGGAACAATTAACTAATAACTAATAACTAATAACTAATCTTAACCCCTTGTCCTGTCACTACCTGCCCTTGCCAACAGCCCTCTTTAGCGCTCTTGTAGGCCCTCTTTAGGTATTGAAAGGCTGCTATAAGGCTCGTCAAAGCTTCCTCTTTTCCAGGCTGAACTAGCTCAACCCATCTTCATTGGAAAGGTGGCTCAGCCCTTTGACCACATTTGTGGCTCTCCTCTGAACTCATTCCATCAGGTGCATGTCCTGAGGTTTAGGTGTGCGAGATCAGGAGACTGAAATAAGGTGCAATGGTTATGAAAGTTGAGCTGTAGCTCATCTACAAAAAACAAGGCACCTCTGGCAGGCCCTTCAGTTGCACCTCACAGCATTGGGAGCAGGGTGAGCAGCAAATGACATATCCAGCCCCTTCCCCAGCATGGCTGCAGAACGGCCCAGAACCCCTAACAATGCACACATTAAAGGTCTTTGCAAATACCACAGCCTATGAGGAGCAAAACACGTCCCATTAATTCAACAAAGAGGGTGTGGAGCCGGGGGAGTGATGGCTGTGCCAGCCTCACTGCCAGGCAGGGGCAGGACACAAGGAACCCAGGCAGTGTCGGTCCCTCAGTGTCCCCTGCCAGCAGCACACAGCTCCTGGGTGCACAGGGCTGCCAGAAGCTCCAGCACAGCCACAGCAAGCAGCAAACCAAATCAGCCTCTCACCGTCCCATGGCAACGCAAACTTTTGACACCATTGGAGAGCAGCCGTCGATGTGAGCTGTGTATTTGCGTGTCTCTGCTCTCTCCCTGTGAAATGCAGGGGCCAGTTCTGCTGTGTTACCTGTAATAAACGTTTAATGCCATGCATTCAGCATCCCTTGTTTGTCCTGTAGAGAGTTTCTCTTCATGCATCAGACTTGGAGAACAAAGCCTGGACTGTTTAGCCGCAGGATTTAACCACCTGTTTTAATACCTTGTTGATCTAATCTTTTGTTTTAATTAAAAGGCTTTCAGTTGGGTTTGAAGGATTTTTTCTTCCCTGCACCCAATGCCAGCTTGCCATCCTGCTTCACTGACTCTGTCTTGGCTGTGGAGTTCACATCGATCCTTTCTTTGCCTCCAAAGGCATGGAAATGTATAGAAAACAAACAAATCCACCTCAGCAAGTGTCCAGCCTGAGACCCAGCACTGTCTGGCCACTGCTGGGCACAGCAAAGGGTGAAATTAAACAGCTGCCACGACTGGGGAGCCAACAAAGCAATATGCAGAGTGTCTGCTGCTCTCCAGGCCAGCTCATCTCTATTTGAGGGCAGAAACCTTTGGGCAGCGAGATGGGATCCCAGTCCACCGACACCCAGGGAATTGCTTTGGCCACCAAGAGAAAGATGTTTGCATGAGGTTGAGATGTAAACTTGGTTTCAAGCACTGACATTAATTCTCTTCTATCTCATAATTAAAACAGACACAGCTACATCAGGAATCTCCTGCAGTGGATGCATACATTAAGATGGCCACTTTGAATATCATTTTGACTTTTTTCCTCCACCAACCAGCAGAATTAGTTTTAGCCTTTTGAGTAGGTCACTTCAGAGGAGGAAAATCAGCGAATCAAAAAACAGTATTTCAGAAAATGTTCCCCCTCCACTCCCACTGCAGCCATGCGCTGGTGCTGCCTTCCCCAGCCAGTCACAGCAGCTCCTTGGTAAGATACAGTCCATTCTCCTTCCCATTCACAATTATTTGTTCCTATCCAGCTTCAAAAGCTTTTCTTGTCCTTCTGAGGAGCACAGTGACAGGCCTTCAAAGCTGGCCACATGCTCAACACACCAAAATAATTTGAAAACTCTGTATTCACACTGTTTCTGGCACTTCACTTCACTTCTGCCAGAGTTACCAATACAACAGGGAACCCAGCATGGCCCCAACCATCCCTATGGAGCCACCTTCAGCTACCACAGCCACCACCACCTGTGAGAATGAAACATTATCCAAGAAGAGAGCAAGCAAGGCTTTGGGAATATCGAGTGGCTGCATTTTTCCTTGCCTTTCCCCTGCTTTGGCAAAGAGGCATGTTAAAAGCCAAGACACCTTCGGTGCCATCACCACCCATAAGATCCAACACTCTCCTCTGCTTCCCTGGAGGCAGCTGCTAATGGGAAGCAGCGGGTCTGGCCAGTGGGAAAAGAGGACACAGGGAGATGGCAGCTCTGAGCCCGGCATGCCGTGCTGCCGAGACCTGTCAGGATGTGTCACAACACGCAGCGTGTCGTGCCTCACTGCTCTGTCGAGCAACAAGCCGGAAAAAAAAGGGAACAAAAAAAAAGGATTCGGATCTAATACATGAGTGGGCCGGTATGTGCAAGAGAGATGAATATGAAGTAAAACATGCTGGATGCTACAGTAATAACCGGGCGCACACGGAGAGGCTGGAAGGGAGCCAGGGAGGGGAGATACGAGAGGGATGCTCTGAGCTCAGTCTGTGCGTGGCGGAGAAGCTGCAGCTCCTGAATGAGTGCAAGGCGGATCCTGAGGCTGCTGCGTGGGTGTCAGGCTGACACCGCTCCACCAAAACCAGTGGGAGCCCACGTCAAGCCCAGGCTGGGGCCGTGCCCCCTGCCAGGCTCAGCAGTTGGTTCACCAGACACCCAGAGTGTGGGGGGAAAGCTGAATATTGTCCTCTAAAAATAAGGCGGTTCCTATACATGTGTCAAGTCCAGCGAACCGTGGTGCCAAGCACAGAGATGTGTGACCTCAACAGGTCCCTGCCAAACACAAGAATGTATCCCCCAATATTTCAGTATTAAGGGTGGGACCAGCTCACACTTCTTCTTACGGCAATGCTGAACCTAAGGGGTCCCTCTGGTAGCGGCTTCGTGTCCATGCAAATCCCGTTTTGGTGACCAGTGGGAGGAGAACGGAGGTCGCAGGCGGGCACCCACTGCCAAGCAGCATCCCTGCCTCCATTCCCTGCCCGCCGGAGGCGGCGGGAGGAAGGGCTGCCTTCCCCAGGTCCCGTGGGCGTTCACATGGCCCCTTCACAGCAGCCAAACACACATTTACGAAGAGCAGGCTTCTAACGGCATGGGGATGAGTCATTACGGGGTTTCAAAATGCGTAAATATGGTCACATCCTAATTCAGTGTGTCACAACCAGCTACCCTGCATCTGCGGGTTACTCGGCTCCACAGAAACCTCGGAAATTCCTGCCCAACCTTATGATGCAAAAATTCATCTAAATTCGTGTCACTGCATGCAGAGAGTTAATGTGGTTTTAAGGGTTGTTTTTTTTTTTTAATTTTGGCACTGGATTTCAATGGAGGCTTATCTGCAGTGTTACAACCCAGTACTGGTATGTTTTGCATCACAAATTTACAACCGAGTAATAAGTAAACACAAGATTTTTTGGCTTGCATTTTCCAAGGTGATTAAATAATTTTCTAAATAGCTTTGAGAATGAAGCTGTCTGAAATCCCCAATGTAATAGGAAATTGTCTGCATCCCCATGCACTCCATAGACATAGGAGGAATTCAAATTTACTGAGAAGTAATATAAAATATTTAAGAAAGCAAATAGAATTGAATAAAACCTCTTGCAATGTAAATTAAATCTGCCCAAACCAGCAGTGATTACCTTTGCTGTCATGACTCCTCCAGAGACTCTCTATGTGCCCCAGGCTCCACAGAGCCCCTGCCTCACCAGCACCCATCACAGACAGCATGCACCTCAAACAAACATGATTTGACAACCTCCAAGTATTTTTGTAATGGTCAAAAGCAGTATTTGCTGCACACTCACCCAAAGAACAGGAAGACAGGAGCATGAGGACTCAGGCTGAGTGGTGGCTTTGGAGTCAGCAGGTGTCTGGAACACCATCTGATGACCCAAAGATTTGGCAGTAGCTTGCATTAGGGCTTCCCAAGCTTTCCCACAGTGGGAACCACCTCCAGCATCCCCCTCAACCCTGAAGCACTGCCAGCTCACCCAGGCACGGCCTGTCAGCTGGAGCCCTGTCCTCGGCTGAGAACCACAGCCCAAAACCTGAGAACCACAGCCCAAAACCGCTGTGAGGGGGCCTCGCCCTTGCCCGGGGCTGCAGGTGCAGGTGAGGGGCAGGGCAAGCAGCCCCACCTGGGGCCTTCCCTGCGGGGCCGGCCTTCATCCCGGCTCAGCCAGGCAGGGGGAGCCCAGAGCCACCGGGGGAAGGGCTCTGGGAAGCCATCCCTCCCGAGCAGCTCGAGGAAATTCATATTTCATGTTCTGCTCCTTCTCTGCCCACGGAGTTCTTTCTCGTGGTGGTGCGTAGGTGTATGTGAGGGATTTATCCTTTCCCCACTGAATCACTGCAGCACAACATCTTTTCAACCCTTCTGTACAGCACAAAAGAGCCTCTCGGCATTGCTCCTCATTTTCCTGCTTAAGGAGACAGCCAGCAAGCTCCACAGTGCGACCCACTTGCGCCCCACTTGCTGGGAAGAACACGAGCCCTGCTAGCTCTGATTGAGGGCATGTCTGGGGGGCACACACCCCTCCTTCTGCCAGCTGGCACCCTAAAACCACATCCTGATGCCAGCATGAAGGTGCCTGGAATGATGCTGCTTGTTCAGCTGGAAAATAGCTCCACACTGAAGGGAAGGAGCAGAGCAGGGCCCACTGAGCGTGCCATGCTCCCCTCACGGCCTCAGGGGCCCAGATCCAAACCAGAGTTCCCAAATCCCAATTGCCACAGTTACAAGCCTTCATGCCTTAACCAGGGGCTGCTGACATGCTTCCATCAGGTCTGATACTGGTGTTATGTATGAGTTCTCTGTATTTTGAAAGGAAAATGGGGAGGAAATGAATTCTGCAGTTGTTATCGTGGGCAGTGTCATTGCCGTGAGTGGAGGCTCAGCCACAGACGAAGGCCCTCCTGGCTGACCCTCATATCAACTGCTTATTTAGGAAAAGAGAAGAGCTTTGGCAGGTAGCCAGCAATAAAATCTAAATTTTGGCTGTACCTCCTGAAGCTTCAAGTGAGCATTAATGACCCTTGAGTAAGTTGTCCCATCTAACAGTGCTTTCTATACAAGGATGTCACAGCTTGGTAAGACACTGACTGTGGGCAGGCCTGAAGCAAACATGTGGGCTCTAGCAGCACTGTGCCCTTCCAGCACCACTGGGTTCTCACTGAACTTCAGGCAGCCACTGCTCAGTCTACAGCAAATTAGAAAAAATAGACATCTAAAGGTTTTCCAGTTATACTTGTGTGCAGCTTGATTAAAGTGGCTGTTCCCCCCCCGCCATCCTTGTACCTTCAACACAGGAGTGTGTAGCTGCTCCCTTCTCTTCTTTCCCAGAACAGGGCAAGATGGCACTGAAGTGCAAGGTAAAAGCCAGCAAACACTGAGCCACTCGTCCAGAATTTCCACGTTTACTATTCCCTGGACTGGGAGAAGGCAGGGGGATTGCACCTACTCTGACCCCATCTCTGCTTCAAACCACTCCTGACTTCCAGATGCCATCTCAGCAATCTGGATGCTTTGAAAGTTTATGGAGAGGTTCTCCCCCCTGCCCCCCTGGCTTCTCTTTGAAGTTTTTGCTTCTTTCCCTTTTTGTACTTCATCTCCCCTCCAGTTTCTGCACCCTAACAACCTCCCAGCAGAGCTGTGGGCTGCTGCTCCTCAGAAAGCAAGTTGGGACAGGGTGGATCACCAAGGCTCCCCCATTCCCAAGGAGCACTCACACACGCCTGCCATCCCATCCTAGCAGCTCTGTGTTGTTTGCAATCCCGTGTAAATTGGGAGCACGTGCAAAAGCAGGAGTGCAGGAGGTGGGAACTCAGCACCTCAGTGCTGCAGACCCTGCCCAGGTTTTAGTTCCTCCCTCCTGCCTGGGCCCACTGAGCCCTGCAGGCTGTGCACATAATGAGGCCACCCTTAAATGAGGATTCAACCACAAGAGCAGGAAAAGGCTTCCTCCACTGAGAGCTGCAGTTGGAGGTACTCCCTCCTCCCCTATCCCCCCCCCAAATTACCATCTTCTTTTAGAAAACACAATTAAAAAAAAAACAAAAAGGACAAACCCTGGGGAAACTAAAGAGTTCTCACGGTGAATTTTATTTTGTAAGCAACAATATAAACATGTGAATAAAACAGGCATCATTTGCAGGGCTGGCCTTTGATCCAGAGTACCCTGGATCTAGCAGCCCTTCCCGAGCAGACGAGGGCAAGCCTTTACCTGTGACTCCAGAGGCTGGCCAGGATGCAGTCCACCAAGACCTTTGTCATGGAAAGACCAATGCTTGAGTATTTGCTATTACCAAGAGTATGTGCAATCTTGGAATGTACCTCCCACCTCCCCCACCCCAGGATAAAAAAAAAAATAAAAATCATACAGCTGCAAACCAGTAAAAAAAATTGCTTCCAGCTTATTGAGACTGAAATGGCCTGTTGGACTATAAACTGAAATATCGTTCTGGAGATAACCAACTGGTCGTGACACAAATACTGTATTTACAACTCAAAAATATAACTGTTAGAGACTTTAATTTATAGCAAATTTAATACATTAGTGTTTACAAAATAAATTCTGGACTCAACTGAAACAGCGTGCTGCTTAGCAAGTTCTTTTTCCTTCCTCTCACTTTAACTGAAGAGACCAGCAAGCTTAAGAGCTTCTTCTGTGACCCACACACAACTTTTGATGGTGTCAGATGTTGGAGAAAACCAAATGCTTCCTGCATCTCTAAAGGTTTGATGCTTGGTACTTTCTATTGCTCAAGCTGTACAGTTCAAACCTGAAACTGTCCTTTAACAAGTTCCATACACGTCTCAGGAAAACTACTCAGGTACTAACCAGGGCACTGGTTAATGTTACAAACTGAAGAAACATCCGTGCTACTAACTCACACAACAGGAAAGAGGAAATATAACTACACATTCAATCTCTTATGCCTAAACAGCAAAGCTGCAAACTCCATTGCTTAAAGTAAGATACTTCAGTAAGTGAAACAGTACCATACAGTTCAAGAAACATTTTTTTTTAAAAAAACCAAACATTTTAATAGTATAAAAAGTTGTTTTACTGGTGTTTCTACTATAAAGCTTTGTTCCACAAATCAAGTGATAAAATAATTAGATATGTTTACAGTGATAAGAGACTGCAGTGTAGACATTTCAGCTCACATTTTGCTGAGCCTTTCAGTACAACAGAGACTGACTGGTTTGTTAATATACACCTAGGACACAGAGCAAACTGCAGACATGAAGTGCACACCTGAATAGGGAAGTGTACCCCTCTGACATGGTAACTCACTTTCTTCAGCTCTCCCTTTCTCCTCCAGAACACACTGTAAGCACAAACTGTGTTTGGAAATGGAGGCATATAACTGTCCTGACTGCAGAGCAACACAGAGGAAAGATGGATGCACACAAACACACCATGGTAAATTCCAAAGTTATATGCCAACTACTCCTCCTTAGATAAAATGACATCTTCAAAAGTGAACATGTACAAAAAATAAAAAATGTCAAATAAATAAAGAATACAGATGTTAATTAATCACATACATAAAGAAACGTATTGGCATACTGTATGCAGTATACAGTATATTCATAGAATCATGTGGGCTGGACAGCACTTACTTAGTAAGGAGTTCTGTGCTGAAGACAACTCCTTTCTCTCCTCCAAAAAATCTTACGGTTTCTGGATATCAAGTGCAACCTTTTACACCGATGCATAAATCCTGCACCGTATCTCATCTTTGCCACACTTGGGATGCCTTTTTTTTTTTTTTTTTAAGATCCACAGAGAAGTCCAAGAAGTTATAATGGTCTAAATGACAATTTTTGCAGCCCTGTCCATACTACTTGGTCTCTCGAGTTTCCTACCAAATGAAATTTAGTAATTGTATGGTACCTCAATCCCCAGTTTTTCCCGAGGAAATGGGAGCCAATCATGTGGACTCTTCTATCCTCTACCTGGCACTTCCCACACTCCTGAGCTGTGTGTAGGTATTATGCTGTGAGTGTGTTACACAAAGGCTGCTGGAACCATTGGAAGTGATGTAGCGATAGTTAAGTGTCAAGTACATCTGCTATGATACAGAATCAGGGTCTAGGTCTATCAAATGCTATATCCACATAACATTTTAAACCATGAAAATATTGTATGCATTTTCCTTTTTCTACAAATATTGTTGCAAACTTGCTGTTAATTGTGTCACGAGGTTTGCATTCCTAATTCTCCAATGATTTTTAATTCAAATGTTTAACAACCATATCTACGCTAGGTACACTGAAAGTAGACATTGAAATTTCAAGTAAAATGAACTGTAGCCACATCTACTGGACTCAATACACGTCCTGACATCTAGATTTACTTTGATAAGTTATACAAATACATAATACATTCTTAAATAATGAAGACCCACAATATTAATTTGTGAATCTTCCCACGTTATAAAACCACTTTTACAGGAATGTTTATCCACCTGTATTAATGTTTTAGTTGCAGTGTCTCTTGCTTTCCTGTTTCCACAGATTACTGTACCAGTTCTTAGGCTTTGGCTATTGAAATCTCTTATTTGAATGAGGCAACACTGGTTATTAAGGCTGGTTTTTTTTCTCTTGTGAAGTTTCATTCTTTACTATGACACTGTTTTCCAGAGCAGAATGACTATCTTGTGTCTTCAGGTTCTGTTTTTATGACCTTCCTTTCAATGTTGTTAAAAGCTGAATGAGGAAAATCCTTTAATATACCAAGGCCTTCTGCATTGAGAAAAGAAAAAAAGAAAGAAAGATGTTAAAACACTGTTTGGAAACAAATATATTTTGTACTTAAATCAACAAAATGGTCCAAGAACCACATAAATACCAACAGATGAAACAATAAATTCTGCCTCCTCCTCCTCCTGGTCTTTAATCCAGCTGGGTTAGAACCACCTCAGTTACACTGCAGTGATGACAGAGGAAGCATCACAGATTACCTTCAACCCCTCTGGCAGCAGGACCTAATGGAGATGCACTCTGCACTTGCATTTTGAGAGGGAACAGGTAAAAATCCCCTACTAGAGATTTCACTAAGTGAATTAGCACTGGCATTGGGACAAATCTGCAAAAGAGGTGAGCCAAGACTGCAGTATCCCAAAGTGAGACAGATAAGATTCTGCCTGGTTTTCAAAACAACTACTTTTGCATCCTGTCTTTCAAATAACCTCTTTGCCACTGCATCTTTAAAACTCAGGTGGGATTTTATTATTGCTCCTGAAGTTGCAAGAGTCTCAAGAACTCCTGGCTTTATCTCAGTGCACTGACTATTACACTGAAGCCATCCTCAGAGATTTCACAAAAGTTTTTTGCTCTCTTCTATCAAACTTAGAGTGGGTTTCTTGCAATGCCAGAGGTAAATGACAAGACTGGCAGTGAGGAGAGGTCAGTGAATGAGAAACCCAGGTGGCAAAGACTGACTGCATGACATACAGTTCACAGCAGAGAAAGTTCACAGCTAGGTCCTTATAAATCAGAATAAAGACATTTTCTTTATAAAAAGCCTGATTCTATTATACAGAATGAAGCCATGTCATAATCATGTTGCTGTCACTGTGATGCAGTTTAAGTATTTAATAGCAGTAATTTGGGTCAATACCAAGGACAGACACATGCCAGGACTTGATTATCTCATCCCAGCTACTGCATATCCTAAACTTTTCCCAAACAATATTCAATCTGACTCTAGACTGGCAAGTAACACTCCTCTTGGGAATTCTCTCCAAACCCTTGATGGCATGGTTACAGACAATGCATGCCAGCCTGCCTTCCTGGCTGCTTCACTCAGAGATTTCACAGAAAATAAGCAATGTGGGTAATTTCTCAGGGGCAGCACTAACCCGAGGACTGGGACTTTGCCTCACCGCTGGGGTAAAGCCGGATCAAGTCACTGCACAGAGATTTCCCAACGTGCTGCTCTCCATCAAGTGAAATGTGCTGCATCTGTCTGCTTGGCAGGTTGGACATCCGGAGGTTCAGTGGTCTTTCACCTGCAGGTTGTTCACAGTGAAACACTGATGCATTAAAAGAACATCAGTATGAAAAAACAGGGACTTAAACACATGTTAATTTTATCAGCAAAAATGCATCCTAGATTCCAGCTGCTCAGGGAAGTTTTCTAGCAAAACAGGGCTTATGTAAATATATTGCTTTGCAGACTACTTCACATGCACTGCTAGGAAGGGACACTCAGCCAGACAAAAAAAAATTTAAAAACCCTTTAGTCAGCTCAAAAATTTTCCTCTCCCACTGCACAATTCCTCTGAGATCCAAAAAATTTCCAGTTCCCCTGCACAATGGCTAAATGGCATAAAGAAGCTTGCTGGGCCAAGGACAGCTGGATCCACACACCTCTTCTTCATGATTACTTCTGTACCTCATTGTTTGACCAATTCACACAAATGAAAATCTGGTTTTTAACACTTACTTGTATTGATTCCCTTAGTTGTCCCTCTACTGCTTCTTTTCAACCCCCTTAGAAAGACTAGCATTTAAAAAACAGACACAAGAACTTCTGGTTGTATTTCTTGTTTGCAACATTTTGTCTCAATTCACAACAGTAAAAAAAGTGATCTAAACAGAAATGCTCAAGCAAAACAAACACTCCTAAAATTAATTCAAGACAAGGAATAGCCAGTTGGTAAATCAAAGAGAACCACAGAACTGTAAGCTTTTTGAAGAATAACAAGCCACTAAGAACATCATTAGAACATGCTTAGTGCTAAATAATTTACATAGCCAGCTCCTCAGGTTTTGTTCCTAGACTGCACAAACAGGTAAACAAAAAGGGGTACCAACTATATTACCTCCTTTATTTTCAATTTCTCAAAGCAAGAACACGAATGAAATGTAACACTCTGCTCTGTTTTCAAAACTGAGGATAAAGCTAGAGCAAAGTCCTGCTGTCAGTAACAGCAGTGCACCCAACCTCCTGCCTTCCCCACATTATCCCTGGGGAAAGCAGTTTGCCCAGATGCACAACAGGAACAGAACAGAACCTGAGTGTGCATCTGATTGCATTATTTACAGAGTAAGCACTTCAGGGCAGAGAGAGATCTTGTCTTGTCCATTCAGTGCTCAGGGTTCTGTCTGAGATAAACACCACCACTGACAGAGGTTGCATAACATCAAATGTCTCTGCTGGCAGCAGCGTGTGCCTGGGAGCTATGGGAGCTACCATACCTTGTCCATCAGCATTATCTAATGACATGCCATTGGGGCTGTGCTCTTCTGAGTTCTGCCTGTAACACCCTGTGGAAAGGCGTCTCTCTAACGCTGCCTGGTTGCAGAGAAACTCCATCTGTTTTGCCATCACCTTTTCCGACTGCAATTGAAACAAAAAAAGATTTCTCTCTATATACATACATAGAGCAAGTCAAAACACAGGGGGAAAAACAGGATCAGATGAAAAGACTAACAGCCTAGATAGTGGTTTTTGTTGACTCATATGTACAGATGTGTGTTTTACGGTTTCTTCAAAACTATGAAGCAAACAAAATATTTTTGCACCCATAGAGATTTTCATAATGTACATCTGAGTCACTCAAGAATACTTAAAATCCAAGCTGTTGTACCTCATCTATCCAGAAATGCAACATTAAATTCCGTTCTTCAAAAACACACAAAAATCACTTCCTGCACTTTAGGACTGCAGGTTACGTGAAGAGAATCTCAAGAAAAGCAAAAAAGAATGTCTTAATTATCCAGTTAGCTCTGTTCAAATATATGCCTTCACAAAGTATTCCAGAAAGTACTCCAAAAGCAATGGCAACATCTGCTAAAAACTTATGCCAAGATTTCACCAGACATCTTGGAATCTTTATTTTAGGAAACAGCACTACACAAGCTTAAAAATCTGCCATTCTGAAAGTGTAGGATGACAGTATGTTTGTGGGGGATAAAGGTGTGAAATGTCTGTCTAGAAGAAGAACAAGACCTATACACCTCTAGAGAGTGGAGCTAAACAATCCAGTGCAACGTGGGAGGAAATGGCGTCTGAATGTTTGTCATTGACTTTAATGCCAAGAGAATTCTAACTTTCACTATAATCTTGTTCTTGAGAGAATGTAAATAAGCATCTTGCAAAAATAAGAAGAAAAATCACAAGTCAAGAAAGTTGATTTAGAAGAGCCACAATGAACGTAAGAACAGAAAGTACATAAACTTAACACGTTCAATTGATAGGAAAAATTGATTTCTCTTCCAGGTAATGCTGTAATTATTTCAACTGCTACAGAGGTCTATTCATTGCAGAGCATTTCATTTTTCATGGGAGATGCTGAAAGCCCTGACTTCCCACAAAAGGCTGCTTGCTCAGCATAGTTCAATAATTTGAACATGTACAATGACAGCCTAACAGACCAGCAAAAACTGGGCTTCTCCAGCACTGTGGTGACCCTGACAGCAGGGCAGTGGCATGGCCAGCATTTACATGCTCTGGCTGAGAGCTCATCTGGGTCTGCAGAAGAACACTGAGAGCTCCAGCCCTGTCTTGGGATTAAGGTAAAAGGAGAAGTTATTTTCAAACAGTTTACTTACAAGCGTGGTTTAACTTTGCTATTCTGTCACTCCTGTTACAAAATTTTGAACTACACAGTAATTTTTAAAAAGAAGAAACCATTTCTCATTCATGCCATCTTTGTTGTTTGCTTGGGATAAAACCAGAATTTTAAATTTTAATTACGCTTCTGATCACCACAAAAAACCTGTAGAGTTGCAGATACGTTTAAGCTTGAATTAAATCTGTAGTCCATTGTTATGTGGCAGTGAACAGCAGAAACTTTAAAGTATATACAAAACAAGCTCATGTAATTATTCTGTGACATCAAAACATGTGCTGTAACTGCATTTGATGTATCCCAGATTTGTGTGAGTGAGCACTACTTTGCAATAGAAGGAAGAAAATGATAGGGTAACACATCCATTCTCAGAAAACAGGAAGGTAACTCCTAAATGTAATCTTACGTGCAAATTTGGTGATTACATTTGCCCAAATCAGCTATACAAAACAAATTTGTTGCAACTTAGCATGAAATCCCTCCTTGGCAAGAACTGGCAGTAGGAGATGGGTATTTTGCCTCAAGGCTGGGATACACTACAGAAAAGACAAAGAAAAAATTGGCAACCTGTCTTCATTTATACAAAGCTTTCCGTCTGCTCAAGAACACTGCACTTCCACCAGGCTAGGTGCTGTTCAGGAAGCCAATTTATCCTCTCAGATCCAGAGGTTTGCTTATTTCCTAAACACATTGGCCTTTCTTCTTGTAAGACATGTCAGCAGAGAGGACTCCAAGATCGCCTACTCTATTCCTCTCGCCTCAGAAACTTGAGCTTTCCATTTATAGCAATGGGTAACGCAAGTAACACAGCACAGACTGTACCAATACTACCCTACTTGCTCCCAACAGGCAACCACAGATTTTCAAGCCTACTATGCTGCATCTTACCTCCTTGGAAGTAACAAGGGCAAAGCTGTAGTACTGTGACAGAACAGTTTCGGGAGGTAAACCCAAATTAAGAGTGATGCAATCACAGCTAAGCTAGGTAGCCTTTTAAAACTGATGGGAATTAATTAGTCATCAAAACAACAACATCAAAACCAATGCACAAAGACACAGCCTGTATTATTCACAATGTAGTGTAGTTGGTTTACCTGGGAATTAAGAGCTGTTGGGTCTTCACTCTTTCCTTTAGCCAAAGCAAGTGGCATTTTGTCTTGCTGATAGAGCGTCTGGACTGTGTCCTGGAAATCAGGATACCCATCCTATTGAGCAAAAAAAGAAACCAAACCAAGAGGGACACATTACTATTTTTTCTTGACCTTCTGTGTACACACAGAAGAAAAAAAACACCTAAAAATCACATTCCTGAACTTCTGTGAAAATCCTGGACTGCAATTTACATGTTTGTGCTATTCACTTCATTTAAGTTTGTGCATAAAACACACACAGCCTCTACAGCAACTGCTATATACCTAATATGGCACAGAAAATCTCATCTCTCTCAAGTTTCAGGTGAATCCAGACTACCCTTGTTACTCACACTAAACTAGTTTACATTCAGCCTTGACAGGCAGATTTAGGCCTATGGTTTCTGTCACTTTTCAGGAATCAAGTTTACATGTAGGCAAGGATATATACTAACCTTGTGAAACTGAGAAAAGCCTCTTGAAATTCAACATGTTTCACACAGAACCTACACTTGTATCACCAAATGAAATATCACCATTTCAGAAGTACAGTGGAAAATTTACAGACTATGAGAAAGCATGATTCAATAATTCTTCCAGTCTGAAATTCTTATGACATGCAAATCTCTTCTGCTGCTTGCATATGTATCAATAAAGCAAATGAAGTTCCTGTGAAAGCCTGCCAGACTCCATTAAAACAATCACTGAAGCAAAGGTTCAAAATGAAGGGTTTATCTATCTTGGTATTATAAAAGGAAAGCTCATGTGCACTAGAGGAACATCCAGAAATGTTTACAAAAGCACAGTATAGGTAGCTCTGTTAAAATGTGAGAGGAAGCCAGAGACCTTCAGACAGACCCAAACCTTAGAACAATGACATCTGTCACTGAGGTTCTACAGACCATGGTCTCAAAAACACACTAAATTAGATAGATTTGCCCTGTAGATTCCATAGACACATACATGTCAATAATTATATTTTCGACACTAGATGGACAAAAGGCTGACACAGCCCAAGGAAAATAGAAGTGATCTTTCAGAAAAAACACAGGGAAAGGACTATGAGGTTTTCTCCACTGGCAGGCTGCCCACTGACCTGCAGAGCAGGGGTCTGACCCAAGGCAGATGGCCAGGACCTCAGTGCAATGTAATGCCATTAAACCTATTCTTTATGCTCAGGGAAACACCTTAAAATCTGTCAGAATGCTGCATCTTGCTTTTAAACACCCAACATACTCCCTCAGAGAAGAAATAAACACAATAGCTATGCAAAAACGTCACAGCCAGGTTAACTGCCACAAAGCCTCTACCAAAGCTGGAAACAAAGGCTTTGCAGCACATTTCCAGGAGCACTGACCACTTCTACAGTTAAGACCTGAATCTGTTGGGGAGAAGAGAATGATTGTGTGTAGGAAGATGAGAAGCTGAACACACCAAACCCTATCACTCAGGATCCTATTTTTGCAACAAAACAGGTAACACAGTTCTTCACCACACATTTGTGATCACCTGCCTATACAAACCCAGGCTGTTTCCCAAAGGTGGCTCTGGCTGCCTGCTGCTGTGCCCGTCCCCCCTGAGCCAGGCAGGTCATTCCTGGAGGATGACACCTTCTGGATCACCTTCCCAGAGCCCTTCCCCCTGCTGCTTGTCCCCAGTGCCCTGTGGGATGAGGAGCACACTGGACCAAGCACCAAGCTGCTCTGCCCCATGGTTGGTCCTCCTGCATGCACTGCAGAATTTCTGTTTTGCCATGCTGCTGCTTAGTTGTTTTCCAAGCGGTTTTGTGCAGCAGATGTTCCCAGTCCCACATGTGCTTTTTCGCTCCCTCTAATGACATTTTTCCTATGAAAACAGTACCTTCTACTGCTTTTGCTGTTTTTGTGAAAAAAACAAATCCCACACTTTGGTTTTCTTTTCAGGCTTCTCAGAAATAGTGGAGGTGGGGCTTTTCTCTCCCCTTCCTCCACCCATACTGGCACCAAGGGAAGATGTTTCCTTGCAGCCTCCGCTCAGGTCTCCCTGCCTGTGCCCCCTGACTCCCACTGAGCTTTGGGAAATGAGTTTTTGAAAGCTCTTCCCACCCTTCTTGTTCAGATGAATGGAGACACAGACACACAAAATAATTTCTTCAGGCGACAGACAGCAAGAATATTTTAAACAACTCTCCTTTTTTCCTCTCTAGGCTGTTCACTCAGACTCTGAAGGGGAACTTTGTCAACCCCAATAGTGATGAGGAGCCTCTTCCTCCACTTCTGCCTGATGTACCTGTGACTTGTTTTGCTTTCTAAGCTGGTGCCACAACAATTCACTGCTTTGAGTGGTGTCAAGACTGAGTCACGGAAGATGACAAAATAAGGGGTGGCCCTGCCACACAACACCTAAGCAGGATTGATCCTTGCTCTGCAGGAGGATGTGCCATTTCCACCCCTATCTGCCTGGCTTGCTTTTTGTCCAGAGCAGATTTAGGAACTACAACTCCTTTTTTATAATCTGCTCCCAAATACCAACTCACTCCACTCCTTTTTTCGCTCCCTCCACACCTTTAGTCTGTCATTTGCCTGGATTTTTTCCCCTTCTCCTCTTTACACTTCACTCCCACAGCTCACCCACCCACTCAACGAATAAGAGGGGGAGAGCTCACAGGGGAAGAGAAAGGCTTTTACAGGTAATTTGATGTAATTCATGGCACATTGTTTCTTTGTAATGCTTGTGCAGGTTTCATATTCATGAAAAGGATAAATTTACAATGTGGCTGCAGATTGACAGTGCTGCAGCTTGCACACACAGCTCTGCTGGCTCTGCTCAAGGATGACCTTCAGAGCCTCTCTGGAGGCTTTTTTAAGTGTTATTATATTTCAGGAAATTAACTCATCTTTTTTTTTAAGTAATCTTTTACACTATGCAAACAGGCTGTGAAGTCTTTCCAAATTGAAGTCCCAGTAATTTTAGGCCACGCTTCACAGAGACATTAATGACTAATAGTTAAAGGAATGGTGAATCAAAATACAGAGTTCAGCCTTAAAACAGAAAGGCAAAATGACTCTTCTCAAAAAAAAAAAAAAAAAAAAAAGGAAAAAGAAAACCAGAAAAGAGCTAGTTCTAACAACAAAAAACCCAAAAAATATACCCCATGTTCAGGTCCTTTCTGTATTTCCCTGATAGTGAGCAAACACATCCACAATGAAGCATTACAACTCCAAAAGCAGTGTAAGGAATTCTTAACCAGAACAGAAGGAAAAATCTGCATTTGCTACCATTTTCCTTTTTACTTTCACCTTTCCAAAAAAAACCAAACCAAAACATAACCAAAAAAATCCCTGAACATATTACTAAAAAAAGGACTTTTTACTTTTTTTTTTTTAAATGCAAGCACCAGGGACCCAAAACAGCAGTGATCTACTATGTCATACTGCATCTTTTTTACATTTCATTGAAGTAAAGCCCAACATTTACAGTGTACCTCAAATCTAAAATGCACTGAAATAAATGCTTTACTCCTCCTTAGAACACTCCCAAAGTTGTGAGGAAAAAAGACATTTCTACTGATAACAATATGGGTAATTTCAAAATTAATAATGCTATGCTATCAGATTGAAGATTTAATTCAATTTAATTTTCAATTTCTTATTTTGGGAAAATGATCTATTTCTGAAATAGTCATTTGTACAATTAGGACATGAAATTTTCACAAGCATTTTACAATATAACTGGTAATAAAACAAGAACCAAGTAAATATCCTTTCTCAGAATTATTGAACTATAAAGGGTAAAAAAGAAGCAGGCCTTCCAGACTTTCAAGATTTCACCATGCAGAAAATAGGAGAATACACATCCCCTAAGGCTGTCCAGATATCCTGCTCTCCAGAAAACCTTGAGTTTCAGCTTGTATTTTTCAGGGTTTTAATTTTATGCTTTCTTTCAATGAAGATCCTGTAAAAAAACAGCACCTCCCTTGCAGTGTGTCATTTTAGACACCTGCTCATCATCACTTATTACTGAATGAAGGAAAAACTTTCTAATGCTGAAATCCAAGTCATTGAAATACTACTTCAAGCAGAGGAGTGGCAGCTCCCCACCAGCTCTTACAAATTAGGGCTGGACTGAGCAAAAGAGAGGAGATTCAAGCAACCATCCTGCAACATGGGTGGTGCTCAAGGCTGTTGGTAAAGGTGAAGCTGGATAAAATCATTTCATGCAGCTTTTCCCTGCTCTTTTTTGTGGGTCAAAGAACAAGCAGAGGTCAAAAGCAAATCCTGCCACACAAAAATGACGTTGCTGACTCATCAAAGCTACCAGTGAATCCTCATTGCACATGTGTATTTTGCACTACATAAACTCAAAACTACAACTGTATATGGACTGATGGAACTCCACAAACAAGATGAACTCCAGTTCAAAACTGCCTTTTAAAAACTAACTGCTCTCACCAGGGTTTGCCTCACAGGAAAAGCCTTTGTACAGGTGAAAGCACTGCAGTACTGAAAAAAAAATTAAAGCCTTACCACATACAGTGCATCATTTATCATAGAATGTGTTGCATATGAGAAACACATTTCAGAATGTGTTGCAATATTCCTCTACGGTTAGAGAATACATCACCTATCTGTGTCACATACAAATCTAGCTCATATTCTAACACACATTTAACCTACACCTTTTTGAGTAGATAGTACAATAAAAAACACCCACAATGCTAAGGATAAATTAGATACCCACGGAACAGTGAAACAGTAATTTGTTTAAAATACAAATTATAAAGAATGATCTGCTATTCTTCTGAGGTAATAGGTGTGTGTATATATATATATATATGTGTATATTTTACTTTTTTTTTCTTTTTTTTTTTTGTTAAAAGTAACTTTAAAAAGGCCTCAAATTTACCTTCCAGCAGTGGTAACTGAAGAAAAAGGTAAACTACATACATGCTGCTCCTGCACTCTAAACAAGAAATTCCCAGCATCTCCCTAAGCAACATCATGTGCAAGTGTATACATGAGCCATGTATACATGCATTTGACACAAAACTCATTATAAAAAGCTGTAATTTAATACCTACAGGCACAACCTTTTGTGTGGAGATATACAGCTTTTATTTCAATATGATCTGTGTCCTAATTTAGGGCACAGTCAGAGATGGCTAATATTCTGCCATCAGTCCTTATCCAGAACTCTGTATTTTGGCCATGATCAACAGCTGACTCCAGTCAATTAGGCAAACCCCACCTCATGCTGACTGAAAAGCAGCAGGCCTTATGGGAAGACGTCTCCTACAGTGCTTGAGCTTATTCCACCACAGGAAGTCAGTCAGTCCCATTCCTCTCCTCCTACTCTGAGTGCAAAACACTGAGAGTATCTTTACCATTAAACAAATCCTACTCTTTACCCCTGCTCCTACAGGTTTCTCCATCAAACACTTACATTTACAGAGACACTGGTGATGTTTTCCCACCCGCTCTCTCTCATACCCATCAACTGTCTATCAAATGTTTTTCTGACAAATTTCTTTAAGACAGATCCCTTCAAAACAAAACTGAATTTCAGCACACACAGGTCAAAATACAGAAGTCACATTACTGTACCTCTATCTTGATTCTCTTTGGTGACAGCTCATCCCTTTCTCCACATTTAGATCTACAAGAGAAGACACATACACAATCAGTAAACAGCACATTAACCCCCAATCACCCATAATAATGAAAAGGAGTCAAGGAAAAAAACAGATCAGGGAAGAACAAGATGCACAAAAAAAGCCTCCAGTTCAATTTGACATGGCAGTGAAAGTCATTCAAGTATAGAGAAACACATGTATTTTGTGTTGTTTTCAGAAGCATCAAAACGCTCATGGATTATTCTTTCCAAAGAGGAAGGAAAGCACAGAGAGTTACAGAAATGCCTGTGGCACTGCTTATCCAGGATGGCTGTATATTTATATGAATCTCTATGGAAGAAAGGGGAGCAAGGGAAAGCTTTCTAGAAGGGTAGCAAAATGTATTTTGAAAGGATATTACATTACAGGCAAGGGAATCAGCATTTAAAAATCTAAGGAAAGTATCAAGATATTCAATCATACTTACTAATGCTAAGGTTTTAATTGTATTTAAAAGCTGTTAAGCCTTTGTCACCATTTCCTAACAGCAGTTCATTTGACAGAACAGTAACAACTGAAATTAGGACTCAGCTTCAATTCCTTTAAAGGAAGCTTGTAAGCCACTCCCCTTGCCCTTATCTTTTTGGCTAACAAGCCAAATCTGTGTATGGAAAAAAGGAAATCGATGCATTGAGCATCTCTGGCTACTCTGCCAATTTACATTAACCTCAAAACACACTAATGCCTCAAATGCCTGAAATACCAGCCTCTCAGATACCTCTTAATATGCACTATCCTCAAAATACTTGCAAAACTAGAGAGCAAATAAAAAGGTTATTCAAGACAGCTGAATCTTATCAGTCTATAAGTTTCGGGATTAACTGAAGAGCAAGAAGGAATTGTCCCCAGTGCTTCAGAAGAAATGCTATCAGCCTGCTTAGTTCCCCAAAAGTGAAGCCCCTCTGAGCTAAGGAAAGCCTTACTTGGTGGTCCTGTAGGTGTACTTGTAGGTGACCTCCCGAGAGATCTGCCGGGCCAGGGCGAAGAGCTCATCCCTCCTGGTCAGCAAGGCGTTGTCTTTCACACACAGCTGGGCAGCTGCTTCATTAACTGTCAGCTGCAAATCAAACACACAGGCACTCAGGATTTTGCACAATTTCACCGACTGTGCTTGTAAAAGTACCTCTTCTGAAATAATAAAGAATTTTGATCACAAGTAAAATCATCTATAATTGTACACTAAACCCTGGGGGGTTTCTTCAGTTTGTTTATACCCCTTACTAAACCAGGTAACCTCTTTGGGAAGAGGAAAGATATGAATGTAGCTGTTCATAAAGTAAAACATTATTGTAAGACTGTGTCAATGTGCACTGCTTTTGCTTCATCCCAGCACTAATTAAATCTCAGTATAAAACAGTAGCTCTGAACGTTCACAGTGTTTGGCTCCCAAAGCCTGGCTTACAGGGAATACTATTTTTATAAACGCAATATGCCCAGGACTTGGGGGAAAAAAAAAACAACCACCCTGACAGTGTGGGTACAGATGGCTTTCCCTTGTGAATACAGAATAAATTCTGTAGAAGGTGATGGTTTAAGAAACGATTAAACTTTTTTTAGCTATGTTTCTCACCCTCGTGTTTGTGAAGACTATCTTCAGACATGAATCAAATGTAACTTGTTTCAAGGATGTTTTCCTGAGCCTGCCAGGACACATTTCTAGTGCCTCTGCTGCTGGCAAAAGATTCATAAAGTGGGGGGGGGGGGAGGAAAAGCCTGAAATTGAAGCTCCAAATGGTTTTGCAATGCCCTTCAGAGGCCTATAGGAAGTTGTGATACTGTCATGAATTATATCAGCTTAAAAGTACTGCTGTCCAAGAAGCCTATGGTCAGCACTATGGACACAACATTATTAATGCCATGAGACACAAATCGAGATGCTGGACAGGCTATTCCAAGCTCCTTCCACAGCAAGCAGGGCTTGAAGAGGCTTTCTCACTTTTTCCTCAGCTGAAGAGCAGCCAGAACATGTAATGAGGCATAACAGCAAGAGGCCAAGAGAATACTACAGGTGTTTTTACCAAGTGCCCACAGCTCTTTCTACTCTTTTACTTTTAGAAATTAAGCTGCTTTGAACAGGCTTGGCTTTTGGCAAAGGAGGACAGCTGCTTTGGAGCTACTGTCAACAGTATTTCCTGTATCTGTCCCAGGCTGGTGAATACTGCAGAGCAGCTTGGTTTCCACAGCACAGTCAGCACATCCACGATGGATGGAGACGTGCAAACCTGACCCTGCACCTGGCAGCACCGGGAGCGGCCGTGCAGGCAGCACAGCACGTGTGTGACCTCAGACACCAAACCTGCTGCTCCAGCAGACCAGCAGGTCTGCACATACAGCTGTCCCTTGGGAGAAGGACAAGATCTCCCCCCCTGACCCCTGTCACCCTGCAGGGTCACCTCTGAATTAAAGCAGAGGCCAGCAGCTCACCCTGATCACTGCACACTCCATCCCTGAAGGATGGAAGCTGTCACAGGACATGACCAACACTCAGCCATGCTGTCCTTCGCCACGGGGCTTGGTGGCATCCAAACTATCAAACATTTATTTTGTCCAACATGACACCTGTTCTCCAGGAAGGTTGAGAAAACAAAAAACATGTATTAAGAAGAGCTGAGACTCTTCTCTCAGCAGTGTGTGCAGTATTTCTAGTGAAACCTCACACAGAACTGCTGCTCCTAATATTTCAGAAGCAATTTTTCCTGTGTTTAGCCTAAAAGCCTCTTATCTCGGTAGGGCACTTCCTATGGCATCTAAATGTTAATCAGAGCACAAATTTGTTTTTAACAGGTGAACTAGATATGCTGCCTGATCCTTTAGTCTCTGTACAGACAAAAACCCCAAATCCCACAGAGATCAGATGTACAAGGGCATGAACAGGTTACTATGTTCGTACAATACAAGGTACTAAAAAACCAAACTATTACCCCCTTAAGACAGAAACAGCTGTTCCACAATGTCTGTCTGTCCAGAAAAAAACACAATGGGGAGAAAGATACAATATAAGATTAATACAACACCGATTAAAATAATTACCATCCAAAGCAGGCATTAATTTCTGTAACACTGATAGCTATTACTTTGCCAAGGATGAATAATACAGCTAATGCTTACAAAATAATTTGAGATATTTTTTATCCCTCCAAGTGTTGAAAGGTTGCAAAGAGCTGAAATGACTGAAAATGCTTTGGGTAGTTGTAGGCAAATGCTGTTTATCCTAATATGTGAGAAAAGCCAAATGTTTATTTGCTTGTTTTTCCTGGTTTCTCTTTCAGGTCACATTCAGACTTACTGAATTGAAGTGCATCATGGCTTTCTGCCTTTTCAGGAGGCATAATACTGCAGATACAAAGCATTGCATGCCTAAAAATAAAGAATCTGTTTGCTGGAAGCCTTAAGGATATGGAGCAGCACAGAACCATGCAGGAGAGGGATGCGTATACTTCCATCTGATGGGGTTCACAGACTCCTCCACTAGAAACCACATAATTAAATACCAAGCCCTACTGTTTTGGTGAGTCAGCAAAAGAAAAGGAAGAAACCTAGCTAGACAAAATTCATTACTTGTTTTTCTAATTCCACTGAACTGGATTTTTTTTGCCTTTTATAGGTACTGAGACAAAGACTGAAAAATTAAAATGCAAATTACAAGCTTGACTCAGTTTTGCAGAGGTCACTGAGTTCAGGGGCATGCCTTGTACTCATCCCTCCTCCAGTCCAACTTTAAACATTAAGTGCTCTCTTGTGTTTGAAAAGCTGTGTAACACTGAAACAATGGGATGGATTAAGGACAGCATGTTTATTAGTTTTGGAACGCCTTCGGAAGATTTTATGTCAGATTAATGCTTTATGCAAATACTTCTACCAAGAGCACACACTTTCAAACCAGCCCAGTGTCTGCAGCTCTCACAGGCCTCTAACGGCTGCCCCAGCCCTCTGAGACACTTCAGTGCTCATTCTGAAACAAAATATTCTCACTAATTCACCACTAATAATTCTACCATGTTTGATCTTAATTTGCATCCAACTCCCCTCTGCTTGAGGAGCCAGAGATACCCAAATCTTTACATTAAAAAGCTAACCATTACTTAAGCTTTCTAAATTCACAGTGAAGTTTATTCAGCTGTTCCTTGCCAGCTGCAAGGAAAAACCTTGAACTGTGAGGTAGAATGACAGCTCTGGAACGTATTAACACGTGCAGAAAAACAGTCTCTGGACCTGCAGAAACTTACCTCCCTGGTTGTTTAAGGTCCTTCCCTCTGAGCAGCAAACTCCTTAAGCCATCAGAACCAAAAACACACTAAGGCTGATTTTACAAAAGGCAAACTCTGGTTTAGCAGATTTTAAACAAAAAAAATTGGTCTCATTGCTGCTATTTGTTTTCTGCCTTAAACAGAAAATGAAGACAAAACTGTTCAAGGCAAAACTTTGTGAAATCCAGCCTCTTTAAGCCAACAGTAAACTAATTACAAGCAAATTCTTCTTGCTTGCATGTGTGCAGTTCCCATTAAGTTCAGTGAGGCCCCACATGCGTAAGTGAGGCATAAGTCAACCACAGACTCCTTTGATCTTGTGCCCTTAATCACAATAGCGATAGAAATATTTCCTAAAGCCAAACCATTCCATTTTTAAACGTGGTTTTACAATGATGTAGTAAAGATCTGTATGAACAAGGCAGAGCAGTTGTCCTTTCTTCCAGTTCACTGCTATCCCGCTCCTTCAATTACTATCCCAGGGTTCATTCCCCCAGTTTTGCAGAGCCACTCCTGAGCCTACACAAAAGGTGCCCCTGGAGCCCACCTTCCAGTACACTGCTGGATGCCAGAAAATTATCCTACAAGTAGTCTGCCCAGATTTCAGAGCATTTTCTACAGTTGCTACCCCAGAGAGAGGCTGTGAAAGCACACAGCCACACACTGTTGTACACCTCGACTGCCTCCATGCTCAGGTGAGGAGAACCCCCTTTCACTGAATCCTCAATCTGCAGCCATGTATACAGGGCATCTACACAATGAATCCTTTCAAATCCTGCCTCCATCGCATACACAACTTGTTCTTTTACGAGAGAGACTTCCACAAGGTCAGGGGAGTAAGATGAGATCTCGTCTTGTACAGTGGATGAATTCATAGATTATAAGTGTTTGACATAAAGCCACAGAGCACATAAGTGTAAGCTGCACAGCTAGAACTGTGTGGTAGGAATGTGGCTGACTACTGTGGAAGTGTCTCCCCAGTCTGCAGTAAAAGCCCTCGTCAAGTCACTGCCGGTGATGTGCAGTTGCCTTATAAATGTAAATATGTAAACAAAAATGTAAAGAAATATGCCTTGTTTCCTTCTGCCCTTCTACTCAGAAGCATAAAGAGAACTCAGTCTTATGCTATGGATCACACACCTACAAAACTTCTTCTTGAAGCGAAAAAAGGCTAAAGCCAGTACAGTTTTTTTGGCACTCCTGTAACATAAACACTGCCTTTCCTTTTGGGAGCTAAGCCTTACATGCCAAATTTTAAATCCAACTGAAATTTTGCAATCACTGTTAACTGTGAAAATGCTGATGCAGCATTCGTATCAACAGCGTTTTGGCAGAGCTCTGAATTAATGTTTGTTCTCCTCTTGTACAGTACTTTGGCACTAGGAAACGACTCCCCACACAGACACACCTACTGCGTTACAACACATGCAGTGTGAGCCTCAGGAATGCCACAGGAGGAGCAAGGGAGGCCCACAGGAACTTTCAAAGGCAAGAGGGAAGAGATGCTTCTCAGGGATGAAAAGCCACAGAGCACATTCAGATTACAACCACCCATCAATACTGGAGACATCCTTTCCTTTCCTCCTCACACAGTCCGCACCTCACTTGACAGGCTTAAGGCCACTATAGCCAAAAAAACCCACAGGTTGTATAATTAAGCTTCATCCCAATTCAAACAAACAAACAAAATAATCCATGCCACTGGGTGTAGGGACCTCGTTGACAGAATCCTTTTCATCTCAAGTGCACAAGCTACAGGGCAGAGTCTTGAAGACAGCAGAGGGTAGTAATCACATCAGACACAAGGAATTTTAGTTATCGATCTTCCAAACTAGTCTACTCTCAAAGCTGCAAGGAAATACCATGACAGACCATCTTTAAGAATGTACCAAATCCTTAGAATCCCCAAGGCCATGCTCAGGGTGATAGTGGTTGCTGTTTGGGTGCCAAACTCTCTAAACCTTCTGTCTGACAGGCCACACCAGCGAGCGAGCAGTTCTGATGACACCAAATCACTGCGTGCACACACACACACACTCACCCACACCCACCCACAAAAGGAGACCTGGGCTGCACCTGAGATTTCCATGTCAGGCCAGGACTGCCTACAGCACTCAATGCACAACTTTCAGACACAGAGCTCTCATCACTCAGCAAGAAGTGCCCATACAAGAAGTGTACCCTGTAAACACATCTTGTCAAAGGTGTAGGAACAGGGGAGGAAGCCCAGTTCCACTCAAGCTGTTTTACCTCGTGGAGGGTGAGATGCTTGCCATCCTTTCTTTTCGAGTCAAATCTGCCATATATTGCACTGTACTTCCTGATCTCCTCCTCTTTGTGAGGGTCATCGTCACTCATCTCAAAGATGTGACCAATCATCTTTGCCAGTTTCTTATTTGTTTTCAGTAACTCCTTGACTTCATTGGAGTCACTTTTGGGCAGGGAGGGAACCATACGTTCTACACACTCAGCAACTGACAGAGCAGCAGCAGCATCCAGGGTCTCGCTGTTTTCCTTTGGTGAGGCTGGAGAGCCAAGGTCAGCTGGGGAAAGGCTGTGCTCACTCTCTGTGGTGTGGTGTCCTTGCCAGAGCCTGGGCTCGCTGCTGCTCTGCAGTGATAAGCTCCCCACATCAGATTTGCTCGTGCCCACGCTCTGCACGCACGTCGTGGCAGCGCATTTCGGAATCTTCAGGTGAGGCTCTCTGGTGCTGCTGTTCCTCTCGTAACTGCTGCAGGATATCCCCAGCCATGCAGGAGACCCTTCTGGCAGCTTATATATTGGAATGCTGCTGACTGGTAAGGAGGTGAGAGGCTGGTTAAAAAGGCCAGGGTTTGTGACCCAGTCCCTCAAAGCCTTCTGCAGCCGTCGGACGTGAAGCGGCTTGCTAGCCATGCCCACGAGAGCCATTATCTCCAAAAACTCCTCTTCGCCTGCTTCACAGAGCTGCTGGACATCATCACCACCCTGCTGAATGAAGGCATCAAAGTAGAATAAGAGATTTGCTTTTTGTAGTATTCGATACAGCTGCAGTTCTCCAAGGGTTCTGGGCAGAGCTGACGCCATCACGCACGACAGAACCTGCAAACAGTAAGAACAGAGAGAAGATGAGCACCAAAGCACCAACATCCAGATGTACTATCCCACCACCCAGCTTTCCACAAGGCTGTCAACTCAGAGGACAGCATTTCTTTCTCTCATTACAAGAACACCCACAGAAATGATTAAGGGGCAAAAGCTCCATTTTTGACTTGTTAACTTAATGGAAACATTTTTGAAAGAAACCAAACCAGCAGATAGTTATGATGCACCTACAAAAAACATGATTCAAACACGAAGCCGGCTTGTTTTCAACATTCCTACTTCATGTTTGTTCCCAAGAATGTCAGCCAATATCGCTTACAGATTCTACTTGATTCTCCTTTGTATCTTAAGATCAAAATGACCACAAAACACATTCTGAAGAATTACAGAATACTCAATTCCCTGAAGAAAAAAATTCTCATCAGTTTCAATTCTTCTTAATTGTCACATCACTTTTCCCCCATAGAAAGTGTGGAGGACTGTAAAAGGAAAACAAAGAAGTGCTTCACAGAACCCCAGAGAATTAATGAAGTTGGGTCACTAAAAGAGTGTTTAAGAACCAAGTATTTCTACAGTTTTACCTGTTTCACATAAAAGGGATCTAATGCCTCTGCTGATCTTAATTATGGCAGCAACAGCTGCAGACAAAGCTAAAATACTGATGGATTCCAACACATATAGTTTAAAAACCTTAGTTTGAATTCACCTGCCTGTTTCATTTGCTAATAAGGCTGCCTGTCATTGACACTTGAGACATGAAATACCACTCAGCAATACAGCAATTGTGCTTAAAGGCTCCCAACAGACAGATCTCTGCAGTGTTCAGCTCTTACAGCGGCAGGAAAAAACATGTGCATAAGTTTCAACTTCATAAACCCCTTATCCAGCTATAGCAGAACTAATAAACTCCTCAGAGAATTCTAGGATCTCACACACACACCTCTTCACTCCGTGGTGGTTTTCACAGAAACAAGCAGATAATTTCCAGTATTACTGTATTACACTAAACCACCAATCAATAAGGTCTAAAGCATGTAATTTATGGTTGGTTGAGAAAGTAACAAAAGTAAAACACTGAGCAGGTCTGCTAACATTGCTCTGGCTCTACTATCACACTGGACTTGAAAAAACACACAGTAGTAACCTAAAAAACAACACCTACAGAAAGATTTGCACACACTAGGGAAAAAGTATTTTAATACTGTGCAACTCCCTTTCCTCCAAAACTGCAATGCAAGCAAATACATTTGCTATGGGGCATTGGGAGATTGGTTATCAAAAGTAAAAGTCAGAAATTATTTTTACAATATGTGCTTTTGCATATTGTAAAACATGAAAAATATTGTTAAAATGGTTTGGGTATTTTTGTGGTTCTTTCACAACATAAGCCTTTCCTTCAGCAAGTCAAACATACAGATAAAACAAGCAGAGCCCAACTTCTATTCAGGAGGCATCTAGAAGACCAGGCTTTTGCTACAAAATTCTGATTTAACTCTACTAGAGAAAAATAAAATCAGGAGGCCAACAGAAACTTCCCAGAAATGTATGTGGCAGCAACAGGATACTGACAGTCAATCTCTTCAGGAAGAGAGATGAAGCCCAGGGGAAATAAAAAAAAGACTCAAAACATACAAAAAACCCCCAAACCACCAGCTGAACATTCATTCCTGATATGTGTGCCAGTATGTGTAAAGCAGAAGAGCAGTAATAGCAGTTTAGATTCAAACAGCTACCTCAAGGAGCTGCTGGTGAGCTTAAGAGCTAATAAACTACACACTTTGGAACTCAGGGTGAAACTGTAAATATTTAAGAGCTACATATTTCAGAAACACAGTTTGGCTTGCAGAAAGAATAGTTAACTGCAGGATATCAACCAAGTACTGTCAACACTCAAAGATACAAGAAACAAGGAAAGTGAAGAAAATCACTTAAAGGTAACCCTTTACAGGGCACAGAATTCACTGTTTAAAAAAGTGTCATTATTTCACTGAATTTCGTAGAAAAATCCTCCCATTCTTAACAAAATTTGTCAAGATAAACAAAATTAACAGCTTATGGTTTAGTGGCATTTCAGTAAACTATTCCTACCCTCCCATTTCAAATGATGCTGACTTTTCACCATCAATACCATAAATTAACTTATATAACTTTTAAAAGAAGGCTCATTTCCTCTGAAAGTTATTCATCTTAGCACAAAATCTACATAAATCTACATAAATGGACTTTGTGCAGAGAGCTAAATTGAATCTTGGGAGGACAGCGGCAGTGGAATTACACACAGCCCAAGAGCTCCAGGCAAGCCACGGAACTGAACTCATTTTTCCAGCCCACAGGCTGGAAGAGCAGCACCAGTCCAGGAGCAGCCTTTTACCCAGAGGCTTCTAATCAACAAATCTCCTCATGACAGATAAAACTGGATTAATATGTACTATGGAGGCATCAGCAGAGAGTCCACGGTTCAGACTGCGTTGAGATTTGCATTTAAAGCAAGACTGAAATCCCTTTGTTTCATACTTTAAAGACCATTCTGTTTTTCAAATTCAGTGCAGTAACTCCTGAGAGGGCTGAGCAATTTTTCCACGTACGACTGCTACCGATTTCTGCAGAGAAGGCATTTTCCAACACTCCTCCTTTTAACCTCTCTTCTCCTTGCATTAAACAGAGCTCCTCCAGCACTCACCTCAATGCCATCCCAAGTTATTTCTGAACTGTCCCAAGGGGAAGGCTCCCTCTCCTTTCCGAGACTCTCCCAGCTACGCTGCTTCTCCAGACACGAGCGCTCCGGTCCCTGCTTCGCCCCGCTCCCAGCCTACAAAGCCCGGGAAGCAGCTATGCTAGTCCACCTGCAGGAGTAAGTGAGGCTTAGGAAGAGGACAAGCAACGAGCAAGGACTGCTGAGAAAGCAGCACAGCACTGCCTGAGCCTGAGGAGACTGTGAGCCCAAAGGACACCTGGCGCTGCTGCTGCTGCTGCTGCTGGCCCTGCTCACCCGGCCGGCAACGCAAAGCCTTAGCACACCCACTCAAGTCTCAGTGCCCCACATCTTCCAGGTGACCTTTAAGCTGCATCTAAGAGACCTGAAATACTGCTTTCCACCACTGTTCTCATTTCTTAGTGCACTGGGGACTGTGCTTTTGGGGCAAAGGGTGAGCACAAGAAGAGGTTACACAATAAGAAGACACAAGGGAGAGCTCACAGCCAGGACGCTTGTGTCTGCTCCTCACCAGGAAGAGCATCTTGGATAAGACCCTGGGGCACCATGTGTGATTCCTCCTCTTCTGCAGCCTGCTCGATAAGTCTTAGGCTGTCTAATCTGTGATCCCAAACCAACCTGGTTCAGGGATAACAGCCTGGTCGTGTCCTCTGGCAAATCCTAAGACGGCAGCCAGAACGATCTGCTGCCTCAGGAGTGAGCAGGTACATCTAACACGACTGCAAACCCTTTCTCCAGCAAGAGGTAGGAATGCAAAGCTGGCATGGGGAGGTCTACAGGAATAAATGAACACAGCCACAGCACTTCAGCCGCTACTTCTCCCTCTTCTTTGCTTGGTGTCTATGCCGGTGAGAAGTGTCAGAACACACAGGGAAGAGCAGACATCTCTTTATGTTTTTCATATATAGAACAAAGAAGCCAGAAAACTCCCCACAGCAGACAAAGCTGTTTAAAATAAACACAGGTCTGCATACGGTTATAGCCACGGGAGAACCAGGAAATCACAAGTTAGATTTTCACTCAGCCTTTGCAACCCACAACCATGCATTCTGATTTTCCACATTACCTCATTCACATCCACAGCCCATCACCCCACATGCCATGCCCTCCTCTCGAAACGCTGGCTGTCACCTTAACTCTGACCACAAACATAACTCCTGGGAAAAAGGAAAACAAAAACCACAGAGACACCACAGAGCGCTCTTAAATATTTGTAAACAGCTAGCGCAGGAATCACAACCTATTCCTGCTTCCTCTATGAAGACAGCGGGGCAGCGGCAGCCCCACTCGGCATCCTGAACCAGGGGAAAGCACCGGCTCCGTGCCCGCTCCGAGCCCGGAGCCGCACACTTCCCGGAGGTGGCAGGAAGATGCGCGGCTCAAGGAGGCAGGTGTTGGATGTGGGTGAAGCGCCGGGAGAAGGAAAACTCGGGAGCTGTGGGATGTACGCATGGGACAAGGGTTTCCTGAGCAGCTTTCCTGCTTTTTAAGGCTGCACGGAAAGTAAAAGCAACCGAGCAACTCGAACCGATTGTAGAGATTTTATTTCAGGTGAATTCTAATTGAGCTGTCACCAATTAAATTAGGAATACAAGGAGAAAGTGTGAAACATCACATCCCTGTATTTTAGGCAAAAGTGATTATTTCATAATGTATCTTGATGACTTTGGGCGTTTTGAAAAGTCTCTGAAGACAAACTGGGTTTGGGTTTGAGAGCTGGCTGCTTTGCATATTCATTACATTTCTGCAGCGTTTCCAAAGGACTTTTAGCAGGAGGAGAAAATTACATGTAGCTGCAGAAGAGAGACTTCGCAAATTAAATAGTCTTGTCTAGCTCTGAGATGTGCCAAAATACAGTCGATGAGTGAGCTCCGCGTTTACGTACAAACCCGTACCTCGCCTCAACTAATGAGAAACTCGAAACGTGCAAAAACACCCTTCGCGTAAGGACGAGACGAGCGCACAAATACCTCCAGAGCAGGGTCCCGCACCGAGGGATGGAGCTCCCGGGAAGGAAACCCCGCGGCGGGCACGGACGGGCAGCCGCGGTCCCCACAGAAAGTTCGCGGCCGCCGAGCCCGGTGACAGGAACCTTCCCGGGGCGCCTTCTCCGTCGGGGCTGCCCCGCGGGGCGCCGCCGCTCCCGGCACAACCCCTGCCGTCCGCGCCGGGGAGAGGCGCGGCCCCGCAGAGCCCGGGGGGCGCCCGGTGCCCCGCCGCCCCTGCCCGGGACCCCGCCGGAGCAGCGGCCGCCGCCGGGGCACCGCCTCCGCCGGGCCCGGCCGCGCCGTCCCGCCCGCCGCCCCCTCCCCGCGGCCCCCCCGCCCCGCGGCGCACACGGCGGGGACGCTTCTGCACTTTCCTCCCACTCGCCCGTCCCCCCCGCGCCGGATTTCTCCGGGAATCACCCACGCACGACCCGCCCGCTCCTTCCGGCCGTGCCCCGCGGCGCCGGGGCCGCGCTGCCCGCGTCCCCCGGCCGCCCCGCACGTACTCTGCAGTTGGCCGCCGTCGCCGGCTGCCCGGGGCTCCCCTCGGTGCCGTCCCGGGGCCGCAGACTCAGCCCCGCCGAAGTTCCTGCCCGCGCCCCCCCCGCCCAGGCTCCTCCTTTCTCATCGACGGGGCGGGTGGGCGAGCCTGTCCCCGTCCCCGCCACCGCCTCGCTGCCGCCGCCACCGCCGGGGGGGCGCGCGGCCGCCCCGCCGCACCTCGCCTCGTCGCGGCCGCGCCTTCGCCGTGCGCGGGGGCCGAGCGGGCGGCAGGGAGGGAAGGAAGGAGGGGAAGGGAGGGGAGGGAAGGAGGGGAAGGGAAGGGAGGAAGGGAGGGAGGGAGGGAGGGAGCGGCCCCCGCCCCCCCGCTCGCCGCCCCCTCCCGCGCGGTCACATGGGGAGAGCCCGCGCGCGCTCCGCCGCCCGCCCACGCGCGGCCGCCGCGTGACGCAGCGCCCGGCGGGGGCGGCACCGGCAGCGGCAGCGCCCCCCAGCGGCCGGAGCGCGCGGGGCCGGGGCCGCGACCCCCCCCGCGGGAATTGCGCGGATCCCCACGGCCCTGCCTCGGGAAAACAGCACGGGAACCGCGCGGAGCCGCCCTGCCGCGCCGGGCACACCGCCCCCGGGGCGGCCGAGGGGGCAGAAAGGGCCGGCCTGGGGTGCGACACGCAGAAACCGGTGCGAAAGTGCCCAGTGTCAATTGGAGCGAGGAGAAATGGGAGCGTGTAGTTGTTTTACTGATGGAGGATTGGTTAAACGATGAGTTTTTCAGTAAGTAATGTTTCAGTGATAAAATTAAGTAATGTTTCAGTGATAAAATTAAGTAATAAATTAAGTAACTCATATTTAGTGTCGATAACAATAGGAAAAAAAGCATTACACGTGTGGAAAAAAATAGAGAGTGAGGGAAAAAAAGCCTCAATAAAATAAGCTTGTACTGCAGCAACGTCCAGCGCTGTCTAGAGCTGGGAATACCTTTCACACAGGGTTTCCTTTCCTTTTCCCTTGCCTTCTAATCCACACCTCGGCTGTTTGTCTGAGCAGGGTCAGGCCAGGCAGGAGGCAGAGTCATGACCTGGCTCCTTGGTAAACAGCTTCAAACAAAACTGAATTTCTCCTTCAGTTTTTCCAAAAGAAGGCTGAGGCTTTGTAGATCTATGTCAAATCACTGTCACCAAAACTAAATAAAAAAGTCCAAAAATTAATAAATTACCAAGGAACAAAGTTTTAAAAAGTTCTAAGCACGCAGGATGCTGGGGAGGCTGGGGAAACGCAAGCACCCTTTTTTCCATACCCTTTTCCCTTGGTACCACCCAAACCCTCAGAGCTTGCGTTCCTGCACGGGCTATCTCCCAGTTTCCCGGCGGTGCTGGGCGTGCTGGCAGCAGGGCAGGGCGCTGGTGGGTGTCACACAGGAGCCCTCTGTGTGTCCCTGGCGTGCCCACGCAGGCACAGCACGCACAGGTGGGCGGCTGGCGGGAGCTCTGTCTGCACTGCGCACCCTGAGCTGGGCCAGGCACGCTGCTCCCCAGCCTGCTGCCCGGGCCCTGCCCCAAATCAGCGCTTGCCCAATCCGAAATCACCCCGCGGGTGAAGCTGGCTGCACAAAAGGGATGATGCCTGAGGAAAAATAGCCTGAGGAACGGGCAGCACCTGCCCAGAGAGCCCCTCTGCAGAGCAGAGTGTCGGTCAGCCCAGCTTTTCCCCAGAACTGGAGTGACTGGGGCTGTCTCCTCGTCTATGGGGTGTGATCCCAAAGATCCCAGTATCCCAGCAGGGCAGATGAGGAGGCAGAGGCAGCTTTTCTCCCTGGCATGCTGTGGTTCCCATGAGAAAACTCCATTGCGCATTGCCCAGCAAAACCACAAAAATGTTCACAGCACTGCCTCCCCTCCACCCACTCAAAATGTTTTTGCATACGCCTCTAGGCACTACAATCATGGTAATTAAAGCTGTAAAATATTATTAGTATCACACTTCTATAGACTTTCTGTCCTAAATGCTTTATAGACCATGCTACAGAAATTCAGCCACTCCCGTGGAAAAAAAAGGAGCAGGAACAATGCACATCAAGGTGGAAAGCCAAATTTTAACCAGGGGTGCCCCACACAAATCCCTTCTCCCACAAGAAGCTCCTGGGATGTCGCTGAAGTCCACCCAGGATAATGCTGTGATGCAGGGATAGTGCATGCCTAGGGCTGTGAGTGTGTATCCTAGGGATAGGGAGACTAACACCACTGCTCCAGGAGCATTCCGATGGATTTGTGGAGATTCTCACACCACTTAGCTCTGCTTCCAGGGGCTGCTAGTGCGGGAGGTGTAACTCAACCCTGCCCTGGGCTACTGAATCTATCAAGGCAGGTGTAGGAAAGGGTTGAACAGACTGGTGTAGGAAAGGGTTGAACAGCATATCTGCTCCAGTCTGGCATCTCACTCTGGGGAAGAGGACTAGGACAAACGTGCTCTGCTGTCTCCCTTCACCAGCAGATCTGAGAATGCTGGGCAAAAAGCCAGTGGCAGCCAACAAATTGAGATTTCCCCAGCAAAAAAAAAAGCAGGGAAGTGTTTCTAAAGTGCTTTTGAGCGCTGTCCTATCATTAACATTCAAACACTTTCCTGTCTAGGTACTGTTTCTGCTTACGTCCCACAGAGGACACACAAGCTCTGAGTCTGCTCCCTCTCCCACATGTCCTGACATCTGGAGGTAAAAGTGTCCTTCAGATGTTGCCCTGCACAAATGGGAAAGGAGGGATGGACAGATTTCATAGCTGTTCCATTCAGTATTGAAATGGTTGTAGTGTACTGAGAGTACAGGTAGGTAAAAGCAAAAAATTGTAACACTAAGTGAATAAAACACTAAAAAAAGATGAAGGTGGCAGAACTTCACTTCTATTTCAGATCTCCTTTCCTTCCAAAAATGCTTACAAGCTAGGGAATAAATGCCAAAATTGAATGCCCTTACCTAGTGTGGACTGCCTAGTCTGCTCTTTATGACAGAGGCCCTACAGAACGCTGGAAAGCTTGTGATGAACTTTCAGTGTAATGTATAAAGAGCACCCTTGCACCCAAATAAACCCACCCAACCTTCTACCCATGCTTTTTCTACCACAGTGCTAAGGTACCTGAGTGGAAATCATGACAATTCTGGCCAATTCCACGAAGTGATTTGGTCCCTGGAAACCTCCAAAGAGCGAGGAATGGGTTCACCTGCAGCACATGCAGACTGCCAGGCAGACGCGTTCTGCCACTCCTCCAGGACGCCCCGCAGCCAGTGCTGCTCAGGCAGCCCTGCCCCAGCGGGCATGGAACATGGAACATGCCCTGCCATGGAACATTTGCAAGGCTGAGCTGAGCAGGGTGGGGAGGTGGAAGGGTTAGGGAGGGGGAAGCCAGAGATGTGCCATCGCCTCCAGGGAGCCGGGAGCACCTCCGCAGAAGTGGCTCCATCCTTCCCCGCCCAGCACACAGACCTGGCTGGTGCAGTCTGACACACTGATGTTCTGTCTGATTAAAGGAAAAAGAGATTGGAATCACACATGGCACAGGGACACTTTCATAATGCACAGAAGAAGTCTGCAGATGATCAGCTCTCTGTTTCCTCAGGTTCCCCAGATTGCGAGGTTGATGAGGAATCTGAGTGGGGTACGAGCGCTACAGAATCAAAGGGAAAGGAAAAAAAAAAACATCAGCAATGAGCAATTATATTCAAGGAGACAAGACAGTAAGTCAGACCCAGAGGCAACTCCAAGGCTGCCAACACAGCAGCTGGTATTGCAGAACATCTCCGTGGTCGGTCCCAGCCTCCCTGACTGCCACTGGAGGAGCGGAGGGGTGCTGGAACACAGGAGCAGAGTGCAGGGGCGTAGGTGCAACCCTGCCCCAGTTTGCTCCTCCCAGCAGGTCACAGCTGCTGGCTGGGGCACAACATACACACAAGTAATGCTGAAAATGCATGTTGAAGCATATTTCTCAGGAAGGCTATTAATACCTGTGAAGAAAACACTGGAATTGCTTGCTGTTAATAGAGAAGAATGCATTGCATAAAAGACAAATTTCATGAGCTGTCATTGAGAAGGTTGCAGGGTCTAGTGGCTATACCACGTAGCTGGGGACAGAGACAGCTGCATTCCCTTTCTAGCTCTCCTTTGCTGACATTGGACAACTTATTTCACCTTGCAGCACCTCAGTTTCCCCATCTGGATATTAGGATAATGATTCGACTGCTTCCTCAGTGAAGCAATGCTAGATCTGCTGATGAAGAGGGTCAGAGGCAAGCATTATTATTTAGCATCATAAATATTCATACCATTGTGCAATGGGCAGGACTTGCTGAACAGACAACAGCCCTCATTAGAGATCAGAAAGTTTACAGTCTCTAATACACTGCACCTATCAATTCATCCAATGCAACAAAGAACAAATATGGAGATGCATGTATTTTTGGCAGCTACACCATCTGACTGAATGCATGACTGGGAAAAGAGTTTTGAAGAAGAGTTTGCATGCTTGGAGAATATAAATCTGAAAGTGGCTTCAAATTAATAGAAGAGTACCCCAGACACACAGAAGGACTGTGCAGGATCAGGTGAAGCAGAGCTTCCAGGAGAAAAAAGAAGGTATCCAAACTTGATAGGATGGTGCAAGCTAGGAGAGTAGGGTCAGGGCTGAGTGGCAGAGGAAGTTATCTCATCGACATGGCAAGTGATATCTTTCTATTGATTTTCAAATGAATAGATTTTATGGCCAGGAGCGACTGTTTAAAATCGTAAATCATCATAATCTCACCTCTTGTACCCTGGAGATCAAAGAACTTCATCTAGTCATTTGAATTACATTAATCCTATGTAAATAAAACAGTGCACTCATTATAATCAGTTGGAAGATACAGATGCATCACAAAAACCTATGAGCATGCAGTTAATACAAAAAGACTGTTGCTAAAACCTAGCCTTTAGTCTTCCCCAAAACAGGCAGAAACCTGGAAATTACTCCATTTTAGGGTTGTGCCTGTGTGATATTTTGGTTATGGCTGTTTCAGCAGCTTGGGAAACACAGATCCTGCTGCCATTCTCCCTGGAGGCACAGATCCCTTCCTCAGCTGGAGGCAGGGCAGGGCTGCACAAGGGGCAGCTCATGGCCACTCTGACACTGCTCGTGTGGCCACCACACAGCCCCAAGGGCCAGAAGGTGCTGGCACACATGTACTTTGGTGTCACCTGAAGCAGAGCTGGGAAATGTGCTGAAACAGGGAGCTCCAGAACTGAACATCTTCACAGCTTCAGCCTGTGTCTGACAAAGAGCTTTGTCTGAAAAGCACAGGGAGGAGAAGGAGGAACAACTCCTGAGAAGCCAAAATATACTATTTCAACACTTTCAAAATAGCAAGGCCAAACTTTTTGCTTTGAAACGACCTGTTTCTGATAAAAAAAAGCACTCGAAAATATAAAAACAATATTAAAAAGAACAAACCTGGGAAAAATTGCTTTTGAGAGCTCAGCATGCTGAGTACTGTGGTGATGCCGGAATCATCATTTTGGCTCGGACTCACTGCTTTAGTCAAACAAAAATTACAGACAGAAACACAGTAATAGTGCTTGTGACAGTTTGACTTCTGTGCCTTTCAGCCATAAATCCAAAAAGGCAATTATTTGCCCAGTCCTAATAGAGATCAAGTGGGAGGGAAAAATACACTGTCTTTGAGCACACACCTAGTGGTAGTTTTGCTAGGGTGAGGTTTGTAAGAGACCTCTGAGAGATGACCAGATGGCACCAAAGGACTCACGACCCTCCCTGGGTGGTTACCATGCTGCTGACTGCCACCCCTCCCTCTCCAGCCCTATCCCACATCCCAAGCAAAGCAATCCAGCCACCACAACACAAGCAAGCAAGGTGCCAGTGAAAGCTACCAACCCCAAAACTCAGGTGTGCAACAAGGGGAGCATAAAGCCACCCCTGAGCCCCTGGGTATTGCTAAGGCATCACTCAGGACCTTCCTTCTGGGCAAAACTGGTTTGTTATTTAATTCTTGGTCTGTAAAACCAGCGAGAGGCAGCAGCAGGAGGGGAAGCCGGGAGCCAGCAGCTGGTGAGCGACAGCACACAGGGCTCTGCACCCCTGGAGTGGGAGTTTGGCCTCGCAGCAGGCACTCAGATCTCATCAGGAGCCCAAGGGGCTTTGCAGTTTGGGACTTTAATCTTTTAATCTGGCTCTCTCTCTCCTGCTGCTTGTGGGTGTGGAGTGCGCGGTGGTGGGTGAGCCCTCCGGTGCCTCTCCCTCACTTGCTGTGGATCCATCCATGCAGTGGATCCACATTTAGGACAAGAAATGGAAACCAAGACTGTGAGGTGGCAAGAGGCCAAGGCATCACCCCAGGGAAAGGGCTTTCAGCACATGGGTGACAAGGCAGCCCAGTTTTCCTGGAGACGAGGCAAGTCAAGGCCAGCTAACAGAGGTCTCCATAATGCGAAGGTGGAGACATGAGCACCAGGCAATAATTAAAAAATTGTAACCTGGAAATAAAAATACATAAGTGCAAATGGGGGTGCGTGCTTGCAGCTGAGACCAGGCAGCTGTTGGTGCCCTCTGAAATTCCTCCCCCCACTCCCAGAGCAACATTCCAAACTCCTCACAGGTGAGCCTGGTGCATGCTTGCTCTGCAGCTTGGTACAAGCCTTCCACCACTGACATTTAGAGCCAGAGGGCAAAACCTTGATGTTGCAGAGGTCAGGAAGTCTTTCACCAGTTACTTTGCCATGGCTAAGTAGCATGAATCCATCCACTCTTAAAAAAGTAAGCTGGCTTTCAAACATGCTGTGCATACCGAGTACCTAAATGTTAGATGTGTGCATTTAAATACTCTGTGCCTCAGTTTATCCATCTTTCACTGGTGGCTGAGGGTTGTTCACACCATAGCATTTTAGGAAGCCAAGCACTGACAAAGAAGCCCAAAGTGTACAGGTGAAAGCCCGCAGGAGAGGGGAGTGATGACTACCCTCCTTTTCCAAGTAAGGAGAAGGCTTCTGTGCCTTCCAGCTCCTCTCTTGGCAGTGATCTGTGTGTAGGCAGTGGTCATAATCAGGAAGTGCCTCCTCCAATTTACAGCTGGTGGTACCACCTGTGCCTCTCCAATTCCAGCCAAAACAACCACCTCCTCAAACCCACTTGTAAGGAAGGGCAGAGGATCCAGCTCTGACAGCTCAGAGGAAAAAGCAAGGCTCAGGTTTAAGTGCTGACATTTTCCCTAGATGTGTACCACTGCCTACCAGCGTTTTCTTTCTTCTTGTAAAAAACAATTACAGTGCCTGCTGAGAGAAGGTGGTCCCACTGTGCCATAACAGCAAGCAGCTGATAAGTGATAGGGTAGACATGGGACAACAAGAGAAGGGGAAGACATTCAAATTTTGCTGGGTCAATGAGCGACCAACGTACTTGCCTGTGTGGCAGCTGGAATGGAAGAAAGTGGAGTCATTACTCATCATTTCAAGTCTGTCAAGGATTTACTTTCTGGAAGAAAACCTGTGGGTTAGTGACTGCTGGGGACGCAGGGAACATTTCTGTACAACTGAGACAGAGCTGTGTATATGGGATATGCCTTATTGGTATTATCCTTCTGTCTCCTGTGCCGGTTTTTGATTGCCAGGTCCCTTCTTCCACCTCATCCTGGTTGAAGCCATCTCCCTACCAGTGCAGCATCTCAAAAACCAGTTCTGGATTAGCACTCACTGCTTCAATACACTCTGGACCTCAAATGGAGCTCTTTTACCTTGGAAAACTGGAAACCTGAGGAGATTTTGAATAACAGAAATTTGTAAGAATTACACCTCTGGTCAGCCAAAAGTAATACCAGAAAGGAAAGTCTCACTGTTCCCATCAATGGAACTAACAGCAGGGCTTTCCAGACTTCCATTGATGAGATAGTCTGGACAAAGAGAATGGAGGCCACTACTTTATGAGCTGGCATTCGTTCTGGGGGGGGCTTAATTTTTCTAAAAATGCATCCCTTGTGTGCAATATACTGTGCTCCTGCTCTGGTCTCTCTCACAAAACTCCAGTTGACTTCTCTGAAGTGCACAGGGCCAAGAGGCACTTATTTTCAGATTTACTAAATGCCTACATTTCCAGTTAATCTGGAGCTGTGGGTGCCAAAACCTCAAGAGAGTCACTTACCCTCATTGCAAATATCATCTCAGCCTCTCTAATGCCACTGGAAGAGTAATAACCTTTTGAGAAGACTTAAGGGCACTCTAAAAGCTATATACAGAAAAAAACAAGAAGATCAGAATGAAAGCCAACAGCTTCTGACATCAGATGTTTCCTTTCAGTGTTTTCTCCTTTTGATTAGCTATTTCTTTTCATTTACATCCCATAGTCTCAAAAAGTTATTTTTGAATTATCTGTTTGCTGCAGATTTCCTGTAGAGGCCCAACCATCTACTCATCTTTGAGAAAGTACCCTGCTGCTGCTTGGTCCTACAGTTACTTCCATATGAACCTAAGGCAGGCAGGTTCTCATCTTCCATTTAGATTTTTTTTTTAATGGATGATGAAAGCAGAAACAATTGAGCTTTTGATGTTCAGCTTCCCCAGTCCAGCACCATGGCGACACACCAGCACAGGGAACATCCACTGCACAACAACAAAGAAACACACACTTTGCATTTTACAGAAAGTGCTCTTCACATGGCAAAACATCTGTCCAAACCTATAAAGCAGGCAGTTTGCTGTCTTTTAAGGCAGCCCTGACTCAATGCCTACAAGCCACTCTCTTTGGAAAAGGGGGAGTAATATTTTTTCTGCTAAACTCTGTATCTGTTCATCAAAACCCCTGTACATGCCATGCATTGAAGAGTTAGATTTGATAATCCTTGTGGGCCCTTTCCAGCTTAGACAATTTTGTGATTCTGTCCCTGCTGAATTCATACATTCACTCCCAATCCCCCGAATCTGGGGTCGTCTTGTCACTGGGATCCAGCACCAGGGGGTTCTGACCCATGCTTGGGATATCCTGGTGCTACTGGCACATAGAGAATTTATGGTTTATTTATGGTTTCTTTATGTTTTATTTTTCTCTAACCCACCAAGACACGTGTGATCACCTCAGATCCTTGCATCAAAGCAACACCCCCTGGGACAGCTGGGAGCACACAACACACATCACCAGCTCCAACAGCTGTCCCCAGTGCCACCAGCGGCCACCTCTGTGGGATCTAGAGTAAGGAGTCCCTCTGCTTTCTTCCTGTAGCTGCTTCCTTGAGGCAGACCAGCAAATTTTGCTTTTTCCTGACATACAGCCTAGGTGGCGGTGCCTTAGAGAGCACCAGTGACAGCTGGGTGAAAGGGAGCAAAGACCAGCCTTGTGATCTGTCACAAAGTGACTGCTGGCCAACACAGACATGTGAGACCTGGGCTTTAGCAACAGGCAAGCAAAAACCAAGCCTGCAGCTTTGCTTTCCTCTGTGCAAGTTTGACATCACTAAGAAAGATCACATACAAATAAAATTCCACTGAATACACTGAAATACAGCTGAAATACACATAGAACAGAACCTCTTCCAAAGGGTTTGCTAAGAAAACAAAGCAGAAAAGACATGGTCACCTTTGAGTATTGTGTGAATAGCTGCAAAATTGACTCCAATAAGCACTTTATAAGCCTTTCTCTTTCCAAAATTCACTGCCATCTTTTCAAACACAGAACAATATACGATCTGGTTAAGGTGCTGATCCATCCCAAGGTGATGAATACTATCAGGGCTTGGAGCTTCATCCCTTACCTAACATTTCCTGTAATGAAACGTTCTGGCTGAACTTTGACACGGAAAATTTCAATCCAAACAATTAGGCTGAGTTACTTTGAGCTGATGCATCTTCTTACCTGTTTTGAGAAGTCTGGTATCACCATCCTCACTGTAGAAGACATTAAAACTGTACACCTGCTACCTTCAGGAGCACGGATAAGTTGGTCTGGTGTTACCCAAAAGAAACAGCTGGAGATCTAACATGATCAAGTGTTTTTGACAACAGATGAACTTCTTTCTTAGTATGAGCAATTTTGCTCATTCTGCAAGCCTTTTCTACACTGAGACTTATTTTTAGCACTGGCAAGACCTAGCTCATTAACATACACAGACGATTTTACAGTAAATTAGTATCAGTGTTCGTTACAACGTGTGCAATTTTGCAACCTTCCAAAAGTAGGACAGGTTTAATTTTACCTGTTTCAAGGCTGTCACTGACCCTTCACATGTTCTGCTAGAGGGGAGATCAGATAGCAGGTCCTACACCGTGCTGGGAAGAAGGAAGAAGCTGAATGCCCAAAGGTTGCCGCTGCATTTCTCTTTTCCATTGTCTTTTCTCCAGAGGGAACTGTTTAGAGAGAGGATGAAATGACTGTGGGAAAGAAAAAAATGTGTGAAAAAGGGAACCTGAAAAAAGCTAGCAACGAGAGGTCATTAGAAAACTCTTAACAGTGAGAATGTTTCAGGTTTGTTGAGAAGCAGAACTATTCATCTCTGTGCTGCATGCAAAGTCACTAAACTACACTGTTTTCCCTCAGCTAAACACCAGCTTAATCATACATATTTCAATCATGTAAGCAATTAAAAATAATTGTTTTCCCTCAGCTGGTTGTTTTTTTCCCCACAAAATACCGACAAAAATGGCACATGTTTCTCCTCTTGCTTGAATTGACTTTATTTGTGCCAAAATTAATTTCTGACCTCTAATACGTGCTCCAAAATGTGGTGACTGAAATAGAAAGCAAGACTTTCCATCTGATTAAATGTTTTTATGGTTTATGGTCACACAAGAGCCACTGCCTAGTGCTTTCCTGCAATTCCTTCTCAGCGTTTAGAAATTCCTGATCAACAAGGGACACATCTGGGAAGCCCAACCACAGCATTTCAGGGAAAAGAAACTAAAAGGAGAAAGATTTCAGAAGTGACAGCGGCATAAGAGATAAAAATGGGGAAAAAAGTTGGACGGCCAGCCTAGCACTTACCCACAAATCCCAGCAGTAGTTCCAGGCTGGATTTGTTCTAGTAATAAAAATACCTGGGGGATACAGGTATCCTAACAGGACAGAAGTGGCAGCACTGGTAGAGCTGAGTTACATAAACACAGTGTCACCTTCTCCCTGCCTGCCTGGATCTCTCTGGGTCCAGAGCAGGTTCTGTGGGATCACAAAATTTTGTTAGCAGAAGACTTGGGAGCAGATGAAAGCTTGGGTCCACCATCCCCCAACATACCTGCCAGAGAAGCTGAGCTGGTACAGGGTGGGGAAATTAACTGTGCTAGATAAAGGAGTGGTTTTAAAATCTCCTTTTGCCTGGAGCAGTGAAGAAGCCAAGAGAAGGAATAGCAGCTCTGCAAGGGATGCAGCTGCATGCCACTCCTTTTTGAGGGTGAGCTGTGATACTCCACTCTTGCCTCTTGAATTCTTCCCCAGGGAATTAGAAGCTGGAGAAAAATTAGGGGTTTTTATTTATTTATTTTCACCAAGCCATTGTGCAGCATTCTTTATCTATGATCTAATAACTCTTCTAGCATTCGTAACTTGCGTGATTTCAACCAAAGGAAAAATGCGATAGGATTTTGCATGACTCATGGGTCTTGTGAAATGCTTTCAAGCAGATCATCTTTCCAGCTTTTTACCCTGATTGAAACAGGGTAAAAACCCAAATTCTTAAAATGGTCTGCACACCAAGTTTCTGCAAAGCATGCTGATTTTCAAAGCTGATTTTCTTCTGAATATACAAACTGTTCAGGAAAATTTGACAAATATCTACCTGATTAAGCCCACAAAGGTGTGTTTGTACATTCTTGGATACATTCTTACATACCTGCCCAGAGCTTCAGGCTTTTATCTTTTTTTTTTTCCCCTTCTTTAAAATCAAGGCCAAATTTTCAACTGGCAAAGTAGATCTGCAGATTGGGGTTTGCTGAGCCAATGGGAACTGTTACCTGAAGCTTGCATAGATTACACTGCTCTCAGCTCTGCTGCCACTCTCAGGGGTGGGAATCCACACAGGGCCACCAGAAATCTGATTGCCAAAAATCACCCAGCTTTGTTTCCAGTGAGCAACTGCCATATGGATTTCCCTTTCCACAGAGCTCTGATGTTCCTGAATCCCTTCTCCTACTCCCTTACCTCATTAGAGCTTATGACAGAAAGGCAGGTCATTGCCTGGAGCTCCTTGAGAAGCAAAGCACAGCTGCAAGCTCCTAGTGCCTTTCCATCAGCATTTTTGTGGCACAGCAGCAATGCTCTGTGCATGACAGGCACTGAGCCTGACTGCTGCTTGCTTCCAAAACCCACTGCACCCTCCCAAGCTGTGTGTCCTCTTCTTTGATCTTTCCATCCACCTCTTTGGTCACCAGAACAGGAGCTTTGAGCTTTCTAGTTTTCAAATGCCTGCATTGTTTATGGCATTGCCAACCTCAGCCAAGGGCTTGGCAGCTTTCCCTGGGACAGAGAGGCTCTGTGGGGAGGGGATGGACTCAGGAGGCAGCAGGAGGGAGCAGAGGCACATCCCTGAAAGTCATCCTTCAGTGCAACTTTGAGAAAGGAAAGCTGTGACCAACACACAGAGTGACAGGCTACAAACAGAGACATCTGAAAACCCTTTCCCACGGGGGGAGAGGTGTTGTGCTGCTGTTCCAAGCTACTCCTCTTACAAGGCTTACTAATAACAACAATTAGGAATAGTAATAATAATAATAATGGGTCATGGAACAAATTTGGGGTTCTGACTATCATTCAGCAGGGAGTGAAACATATCACAACTGCCTCTTTTAGAAGTGCTGGGAAAACTTGTCATAGTTAAGGATTAAAGTACCAGGCAGATGTGACATTTAATATCTGAACTGCCATCAGACAAGAAATTGCACGTTAAGTTGCATTGTTATCCAAATTAATAATAACACTAATGAAAGAAATAAAGAAAAAAGAAGACAGATCTAACAGTAAGCACTGTGTGCTGTAGCCCCTGACACCCAAGGGTGGTTCCTGTACCACAGCATCCCTCTGGAGCCAGCTCTGTGGCTAGGGATATGAGCAGGCTTCAGGTGGGCCTCCTGTACCACTGCATGAAACACACTGCTACTTTCCAGGCCACACAGTAAACCAAAGAAAACCTAAGACACTTTTCAAACAAATGAAAGTTATCTCTTCTTTCATTTCCCCTAAATGCTCGTCTCTGAAATGTCTTGCTGCATTTGCCTCAACATTTCAATGCTGGAAAGGCTGTGGCACAGCAGTGGCAAGCTGTGTGGACTGAGTTCTGGCAGAGTTGGATGGAGCAGGAAGGAAGTTAAAGGGGAAAAAGTTTCACATTTCAATAGACAGAGACAAGTATTTCCTATAATACGAAACAGGATTTGACAGAATTTTTTGTGTTTTAAGCTTTTTATACCTCTCTTAATAAAAGCTAAGCTCCTTTTCTCCTCCTGCACAGTGTATCATGCCTCAGATAAAATCCTTTTGAAGAACAACATGCACACACAGTATAATCTGACATTATTCCAGTGCTACAGGGAACATCTTGAACATAATTGCACCACATGGAAGTTGACTTGCTATGAGAAAAACACACAAAAAAGCTTTCAAAACAAATCTGTAAACACATTTATGCTCCCAATAGCCATGATAAATCCAATTAAACAGCCAGGATGTGTGTTACAAACTGTCACTAAAGAAGTTAATGCAGTTTCTGTGGCAGGGAATATTCCATCTCCAAGCAAGAAATCCTAGTTCCAAACTGCCCAAGGGTCATGATTTTATAGTCAAGCCTCACTTGAGAGGACCAATAGCCAAACCAGGACGCTTTAAGCCCAGCTCACCCATATCCCATCCATGCTGGCACTGCATTGCCTGACCCTCACTCTGCCTAGTCCTGGCATTACCTTCTCTCTGTGCCATTTAGGCCTTTCAGGATCTCTACTTGCCTCTAATACAAGAAAAGTCCTGCAGATCCACATACCAGGCCCCACACAATGCCAGTCTGACATTCTGCTCCCAATACACTGAAAACATACAGCTGAAAACAACTGGGGAGGAATTATTTCAGCCTAAAGCTGAAGAATTTCTTTCCTGCAAATGCCAGCAGTGAACAAAGCAGGAATGCTGCCTTTGGACTGGGAAGGGCATGGTGTTTTGCATCAGGGAACAAGAGACCCTGACTGAAGAGCATCTGCTTCTGAGGAACATCAAACAATCCACAGCAAGGTTTGCACTGGCTACCTGTTAGCCACACTGGAAATATAAATCCTACTAAATCAGAAACAGCACAGTAGCTGTAACACCGTTGCTTTGCATCAAAACAGTTTAAATGTCATTGGTATTTCTCATGAGGGAGAAAATTCCATTTGTGAGTGCTCAGAACAAGAGCAGCAGCAGCTGGTCTGCTTCCCCACTGAAAGCTGGTCCCAGCTGCAGCACAACACTGGAGACCCAGAGGGTTGTGCTCCACAACAGTGGAGACGCAGTGTGGAACATCTCAGCACTCAGCCCCGCTGCTGAGCATCCCAATCACTCATTAGCCACCTAGGTGAGACTTCAAAGCTCAACAGCAAATTATCCTTCAAATAAAGGGAGTCAGTGGACCCAAATGTGTTCCACCTTTTTGCTGGGAAGGGCTCAGGAACACCCCAGCCATTGCTCCCCTGTTCCTGTTTCCCCCTGTTTTTAACTTCTATGCACACGATGGGTCACCCTTCCACAACCTTCCCATTTTTCTTCTTCAAAGGTTTGAAGCTTCCATTTTCAGTGGATGTAGCAATAGTCTCTCTCAGGGCTGTGGTGCTATGACTCACAGCAAAAGAAACTAATATAGCACCTGGCTTGGATGCACGCCTTGGAAGCAAAACCAACAACAAGGAACATTTGCAGAGCAATACATGCCTACAGAACATTGGACAATGATTTAGAGCACTGCAAGTTTTGGCCACTCAGAGATGTTTTAGAAGTTTCTTGATACTCAGCCAGTGGCAATACCCTGTCTTAAGGCATCCTGTGGCCACACATGATCAGCTCAGTGAGCATGGGTGTTTTGGGCTGGAAGATGCTGTTGCTGACAACAGGCAGTGTGGATTGGAAGGGCAATGCCAGAGCTGTGCCACAGGCAGTGGCCACCTGCCTGTGGAGTAGGATGTTTCTGCCCTGGCCTGATGCCAGCAGGAGCTGCTTTTTCCCTGCTGTCTTTGAACACAACTGTGGATATTTTTATCCCTGTCCTCTCTACGTGCGGAAAAGCATCAGCCAGCATCTTATCTCCCTACAAGGATTAAGACACTTAGATAAAAACAAATTAAGGAATGGACAAGCATTAGCTGTGTGATTCCAGCCTGCTGAGTTTATTTGGGCATACAAGCTGCTGAAGCCATACCTGCCTGGCTCAGACACCATCTGAATGTTTGCAGAGCTGCTGGACACCTTGAGCAATAATGACGAGGCCCAAGGGCTTTATGAGTATTTCCAGGTGTGTCTAAATTGTTTCTGACCTCTTCAGACTGCAGCCTGCTTGGCTTATGGGCTGGCAGGATCTCCTGGTGTGTTTGCTATTGGAGCTCCTTTGAAGCAGGGAACTGTGTTTGCAAGCTCACTCTGGCATGTCTCCACACCAAGGAAGCTTGCTTGGAGCTGGGAGGTGCCAAAGGTCCAAGTCAGCGGGCAAATAACACCTGCCTAGGGATGCTTTCCTTTGGATGTGCAGTTCTGGGAACAAACTTAAAGTTTAATGAGATAGAAGAAAAGCTCTTTTTTCCAGACCATGCTGTTTTTGAAATTAACAGCTTAAAAAGGTGTTTTTTTTCCTCAGGAGTGAAAGAAAATACCCAAGCCAGAAGCTCAGTCCCCAGTTAACTTCAACACTTTGACATAAATATTTTATATCCGTTTGCATTCATATCTATATTAGAGAACTGGAAAGGCCAGAGGAATGCTGTGCAATTAAAAAAGCTGGAAGTGCTTGGAAAAGGAGTTTTGACTTGCAACCTGGAGTCACTCTTGTGCCTGCATCTCTGGTGTATTTTCAGCATTATATACATACATAATGCAGCATCCTAATCCTCCTCCAGGCACCTGTGCCTCAGGTACTGATGCCACAACCTTTGGCAGATTTATAACAACACTGAACTGTGGCTCCACATCCAGAGGAAATTGGAGCATGAGACAAGGCTGGTCATGAGTAGATGGTAGGAACCACAAGGACCAGCCCAGCATCACCCCTCACTTTCAGAAGGTGTGCTCACCCCACACTGTGGTAAACTGGACAGTAGATAAACCAGGCTGTTTCCCTGCTCAGCAGGGACGTGTCCTTCCCCAGTCCCAAACAGCCAAGAAGAACTTACAGCTCTCACCAACATCTTGCCCTGCTAATAGCATGAACTGGGCTCTCCCACTCTTTCACACTCTGGAGATGTGCCCTGCAGCCAGGAGAAGCCAGATTTTCACACAGGGTCACTACCAGAGGAAACACACTGACTCCCAACAGAATCAGAACAGCAGGACACAGAGAGAGAGAGACAGAGAGAGAGAGAGAGGGGTGCAAAGTTGTAAAGCCCCTGGACAAGTCCTACTGCAAGGGCATTTGGTAAGTACCTTTGTTGCATTTGGCACCAGATCAGAAAACTAAACCCTGCTAGTACTTTGAAGAGTAAGCCTCTCTCCTCACCTTGACACGCTATTTCTTTGTTATCCTTTCTCATCCTGTCAGAATAGATGCCAGAGCTGGAAATACTCACTTTGTGAAGAGCATGAATCAGGGAGAAGTGACTTTCTTGAAGATTCTCTGGCCACTGCCAGGCTTGTTCAACCTTTCCTCTGAGTCAGCACAGCAAGTCTTTACCTTCACTTGCTGTCTGGCACAAAAGGAGAAGAAAAGCATTTGTACTCTGCTGCAGTCACCGTCACAAAGATCCTGTTGTTGTCAGCAGGAGCTAGTACAGATGTCAGGAGAGGCTGAAATGATTCCATCAGGGAATATTTGTTAAAATCTATTTGGGGCACATCCTGCATTCCTCAAGTACCTGCAGGAATGGCTGTGACTAGCAGGGGCAAAATGACTGTACATCCTGTTCTGGCTCTCCCTGCCTGGATGTCCATACATGCACCAAGTATGGCTCGCTTATCAGCATTTACAAAAAGATAGCCCTTTAAACAAATTACCTTGTTTTAGAGGAACACATTGGAAAGCTGCCTGTGAGTAATGTACAATGTAAATCCATTAATCAGGCAAAGCCACTGGCATATCTCTACCTAATCATTCCATAGCACTTATTTGTCTCTCCCATGTTTATATTCTAATAGAACAAATGCAGCAGTCAAAAAGTTCTGAGCTGGTGAGGAGAAAAAAAAAAAGTCATTAAGCAGCCTGTTCAGAATTGCACAGAAAATGTGTAATGACAGAGGACTTTATCTGAAAGCAGGAAAAGTAGGAATTTCAGAAGGCCAGGCATCTTGGGAAGGGAGGGAAGCATGCCAAGGCAGCGTGCTCTGCCAGCCACAGGAATTGCACACCGGTGGACTCCACGCAGGTGCAGGCTGTAAGGAACAGCGAGCTGTGAAAAGAAACCATCAACAACCCTGACCAGACAGGCTCTGAGAGAGCAAGAAGGTATTTCAGGTAGGTTGGAGGTGCCTGGTTATGGCTGTGCCAATGGCCACCTGCCTGAGCTGGACCTGGCAGAGCTCACACAAAGAAAATAGAAAGCAGCAAGACACTCAAAAACTTAACAGGTCAAACAGCAGTGGGGAGCCACAGGCTGCCTTTGTGTTGTACCCAAGAGCTGGAAAACATCATCAGAACCTTCTTAATAGAAAACAGCCTCCTTTGATCTAAAAGGGCTTGACAGGCTCCTTTGACAATACAGAGATTAATTCTGAAGGTAGTTGAGCACACCAGGGCTAAAATTTAATTTCAAGAAACGCTGGGAAGAGAATAATTCTTTTCACGTTCGTTTAACAGTACTAGCAATTCATTCTTCCAAGAGTGATTGGTCAAATCCCAGGACAATTACTAAAGGCTACTGTGTAAATGTGGAAACAACAGTCAGTATAAAGATAAATCTGAAGGCACAAGACAGACAGACATGCACTTATCCATAAATAAATATTGCTCCCATGGCCTCCTTACAGACCCATACCACCTTCTGTGGTTTCTCATAGCAAACACAGGGGGTTGACTACTTCTGTTAGTTCTCTTTCCTTCCCAGGCTCTCAAGGTTTGTTTTGAAATGAAATACAGAGGGATGTTTTGAAGTTCATGACAGTGGGCAAGCCCTCTTTCTCCACAGGAGGGATGCAGCAATAAAACTGGTCCTGCCAGGTGCTGACCTGCCTGTCTGTATGGGGTGAGGGTTGTCCAGCTGCAGTGAAGCCCAGGAATCTGAGATTCAGTCAGGATGTCAACATCAGTGGATTCCAAACCATCTGGAATCAAAAGGAAATAACAGATTTAGGTAACTACTAAGCTAAGCCACGCATCAACCAGTGGCCTAAGAGCCAAAAGTGCTGATTTCTGAGTCAGCACGTACTACTGGCACGCTCTTCTGGCATCTCCATCCACCAGCCTAGTTCTGCTTTCCAGAGGGAATGTCCCTCCCCAGCACACTGGCAGAGACACAGGCTCACTCACAGCAGCACCCCCATCCACCCATCCCACATCCAGCACAGCCTCCCATAGGAGAACATGTTCCATTCTGGGCTTTTCTGGGTAAGCAGTGACCCACCATAAATGTGTTTTCTCTTGGGACCATTCCCCATGGATAAATCCATGTAAGGTATCAGTGCTGCACAGCAGCACAGGGCACTCTCACAGCTGCTCTTAGGCTGCATCAATGCTCCTTTACAGAGGTAACAAGATCCCTTATGCTTGTAAGCAGGGGTTCAGAGGCTCTTGAAAAATGAAGCCTATTAATCAGTGCAAATTTAACATAATAAATAAGAGCTCGTGGTCAAAAAGCCCCAACTGCTTCTCTCTCACAGATTCAAAGCAAAGAAGGAATCCAGTCAGATTTGTATCACTTCTTCTTGCTCTATAAATAGCTGCAACTGCCATTCCAAAAATAAACCAGATAAATATTTAAGGCCCACTGCTACTTAACTTACTGTTATGCTTACATACTGCTTACTGTTGTGTAAATCAGGAGAAATATCAATGAGATCCATAAATTCACACCACAATGCTTTGCTAAAGTCAGAGGGAAGGACTGTTTTTCCAGTGATTACAGAAAAGTCCTTCCATGAACACTTCACCATCAGCTTTCTTTCTTCTGACCTACAGATCCCTTTGACATGGGAAAATGAGCCATGGGAAAATGAGCATAAGGGGAAATGCCAAGAAAGCTGTGACAGTCCTTTTGCCTAATCCATCAGATGGATAAATAATTTTTTTAAAAGGCACCTCTGTCCTATTTAATTTTTAAGCTTAGCCTGAACAAGGACTAGAAGAGGTACCTGCTCCCTAGAGCAGTTTAGGAGTAAGCACTCTGCTGGAATTTTCTATCTACCTTGGTATCTACACTTGTCAAATAAAACAGCGATTACCATAAAACTATTGTAAAAATAAGCAGCTATACTTTTCTTTTGTAGACAATTTGTCTGTCCCCAAAATAACTCAGTATTTTGCCCATGAAATACTTCAGACTAATGCACTTCTGAAAAAAAACAGTTGGAGATGAACAAAATAGTCTCAAATAGCTCTTCTATCTAAATTTAACTCAAAGGCACCATTTTACATCAAATAAAAAGACAACATAATGTACCTGATAATGAATCGCATTATTTGTGAGGGCACCAACAGAACACAAATTATTTGTGTTACTGGAATAAACATTCAACAGAATCCACCAAAACAAGTGAAACTATTTAAAGGAAAATACAGTCATTCTCCATCCTGAATAAACCAAGGGGAAAAAACCAACCCAACCAAACCAAAACCAACCCAAACTGCTCTTGAGCACGCACAAGTATTGTGTTAATCTGATTACGTGGAAAAACTAAAGACTCAAAGGCTGCCTGTTTTGTTATTTTTCCTTGCTTTTCCAGGAAACCAAATATTAAGTACCTGGCTTACAAACCTCCAGCAGTTGATCCCGCTTCCTTTGACGTTCACCTCCTACGAATGACACAATCCAACACCCACATACCAGCTCTAAGAAATCAAGAGTGCTGTTGCTTCAACAAACCCCCATGCACTTGGGGCTAGGCAAAGAAAGATGAAACACCCTGGAACTCTGCAAACAAATCATACCCACTGCTGATGTAAGGAAGGGGAAGGGAGGGCAAAGGGCAAAAAAGAAAAATTAAATAAACCATAGGAAGCATCCTTAGTCATCCAGAGCAACGTGTTGAGATTTTTAACAGCACACCTGGAAATGGAAAGCCTCTATTAGCTCTGGCTAGAAAGTAAAGAGCAGGCTGCAAGTGGGCAATGAGCATTACCTCGTGGGGTGGGAACGGAACTGGAGTGCCTTCTCCTCAGCCTGGCCTTGCAGGTGCTGCAGGGAACTGGGGCTGCCTCCAGCAGCACGAGAGCCCAAGGCAGGCAGGGCTTTGGGAGCACAGAGGAGCTCCCTCCCCACCTCACACAGCTGAGGCCTATTCCTGCTGCACAGGCCAAATAAATCATCAGCAGGGAGCACCTGGGGCCTTTGTGGAAAAACATGGATTAACAGCATCGAGAGGATTTGGTATCCCATCTAATACTGCAGCCAGCTTTTACACACCCAGATGAGGGCATTGTGGATGACGTTGAGTGTTTTAGGGGTCAGAGTGTATGGGGTGGCAGGACTCCAAAAGCCTGGGAGGAAAACACATGCTGTGGACCTGGCTCTGCACTGCTCCCCTTCCTCCTTCCCCATTATTAAAGTGTCAATTTGTCATGCATGGAGCTTGAGAGCTCTGCATGCTGCATCCCAGGAATGTCCCCCATCGCTGGCACCAACAGCATTGCTGCCTGCCACAGCCAAGTCTTCTCCTGAGTGCTCCCAGCCAAAAGCAGTTCTCACTCAATTTTCCACAGCTGAAAATGCCTGGGAAGGGCAGAGCTGGCCTGCACCTATAAGTGACCTCCCCCTTCTCCCCCTATTTTGAATTATATTTGTGAGCAAACAGGTAAAAATACAGCCTTTAAACTCAGAACCCCAGCTTTGGCCTGAGCACCACCACCATTCAGGAAATCAGACAAACAAATGGGAAGAAAGGAAAATGCTGCATAATTACTCAGAGCCACCCTGAAAGGAGGGCTGTTACCAAAACCACCGAGTCTCTTTTATTGAGGATTTCTTACTGCAGGAGAATGCTGCCTAATAGCTGGTATATCCTGCTTGAGCGAGTATATTCTCCTCGGAAATCAAGCAAAGGTTTCTAATAGTTTTTGACAGAGTGTGGTCCCCTAAAGCTACATTTTCTGTCTGATTCATGCTGACTAACTGTAACCCTACGACAGTTATTGAAAGTTAATTAGCGGTGAAGTGCTAAGAGCTCTAAAAATGAAAATACAAGCGAGAACTGAATGCAGAGTGTCTCCCTTCCCAGAAAAAATACTGTCAAGAAGGTTAATATAACTGAAAAAATATTCCAAGTTGAAAATGTGAGAGGGATTCCTCTAATAACTTGGCTGTGATGGTCCCTTGTTGTGTAGACACGCAGCTGAGAGGTAACACATTCCTTAGGGCTTATCAGGGACCCAAGGAACAAACCCCAGTATTTCTTTCTTTATTAGATTTGCTAGAGGAAGTGCCTGGAAAGTTACATAGAGACAACACCCAAGTTACATAAAGACAAAGATATAAATCAATTACTGCTTCCTCTAGGGACTCAAGTTTGTCAGATGTTGCACATGCTATCAAATCCCAACTATTTTTGCCCTTATCCTTCACTTCCTCAGTGTTTGCAAGGAAAAATCCACAGTTAGATGTGAGCCCAGCCAGCACCAAGCGGGCGTAGGAGGTGAGGCGAGGAGAGCCACAGCCCTGCACCACCCACTCCCTGCAGATGTAAGCGCCGAGACAAGGTGCGAGGCAGTGGGCAGCACCCTTCAGGTGTTAAAAAAGCCCATCCTGGCACCCCCAGAAGTTGGATACAGCCCCAAACAATAAAAAAATAAAACTAAAAGCAACTTCACGCAGAGAAGGGGCACTGTTTTAAGAACAAGGAATGGAACGCATTGGAGCAAAGCAAGTAGGTTGGAAAAGCCAAATGTAGGGCTCAGCATAAAAATAGACAACAGTGATGCCAGAATGCCTTGGCAAAACTGTGTTTATTGATTTTCATAGAATAGGGAAAAAAGCTCCAGTCCTTTCCACCCCTGACTGGTGACTGTGACTCACTAGCGATCTAAAATGACTGCAATGAGCAAGCGGGTCTGAGCTGAGTTGGACGTCGCTCACGTCTTCTCAGGGTTGACAGGGGAACGGTGTCCTGCTCCTGGCTCTCCCTTGTGGCTGCCCAGGAAATACAGAGTAGCTGTGCATGTTCACCTCCATCACAACAGCCAACAACACTTCGTTCGGGCAGGTCCTCTGGGTGGACGGAGGGGCTGATTAATGCGTGGTTCAGTGTCTGGCTCAGGCACCGCTGCTTGCCGAAAGGGCACCCTGGTGACCTGGTGAACTTTCCCTGGGGCTGGGAACTGGGTGTGTAAGGAGGACAACATCCACCGTCCCCGTTTAGCTGGGTGACCGCCTGGGTTGAGGTCTACAAGTGTCACAAGCTGTCCACGTTTGGTTTGGAGCTGCTTTGCACCTTTACTGGGCAGCCAACGCTCTGAGGGGATCACAATGCAAGGACACGCTTGGGCTGAGCGGTTACCTTCGATGCTTTTCCTCCTCCTTTCCAAGCGCACTCTCTCATCCCCACGGAAGGCGGAAGAGGAGCGGAGGGCGGAGTGTCCCCCTCCAGACGGGTCCCGCAGCCCCGCACAAGCTCTGGGTGCCGCGGGTGGAGCCCCGGGCCGCCGGCAGCCCCGCGGGGGGAGCGGGCAGCGGGGCCGCACCGCCCCTGCCCCGCCCTGCGTCGGCCGCGAGGGCCGAGCCTGGAGCCGGCGGCGGCCGCATGGGTCCGGCGTGGCCGCCCCGCCGCCGGCAGCGCCCGCGGGCCCGCCCGGGGCCGGGGCTGCTGCTGCTGCTTGTCCGGCTGGCGCTGCCCGGGGCGGCCGCGGGCAGCGGGGAGGCGCCGCCAGCAGGTACTGCCCGTTCCCTTCCCGGCCCCGGGGCAGGGCGGGTGCTCACAGGCCGGGGGTTGCTCAGCCCATCCCTTTGGGAGCGGGGACTCGCTCCGCTCCCGCTGTCCCTGGGCCCCGCGGCCCCCGCTGCCGCCCAACATGGTGCTGCCCGGCCGACGGGCTGGGGCCGCTCGCCCCGCCGGCAGCTGCAGCAGAGCCGGGGCAGCCGCGGCCTGAGGCGCTCTGCCGTGTGCCCCTGCTCTCCCTCGCAGTTCGGGTCCCGCAGGACGGCCCCGCGCCGGGGCCGGGGGCAGGGGCACTGGGAAGCGGCCCGGACACGGAGCCCGCACACGGACAAAGGGACCGCGGCGCACTGAGGGCGGGCGCGTCCCGCCCGCTCCAGCGGCGGGGCCGGGAGCTGCCTCTGGGTGTGCGACTCCCTCTGGCTTCCTCAGGAGCTCGGGCCAGAACAGGTCTTTTATTAACATATTTGAGGGCAGGCAACCCCCTAAGGGCTGTGCGCAGTTGTAGTAGCAATAAGGAACTCGAGAACCGGCTTCCTCCTTGCTTTGACGTTCTCCAGTCTTGGGCATCTTCCGGATTCTGCAGCAGATGCTGATGGCTCATAATTTCCAATTTCTTTGCTTGCAGTCTCAGAATTTGAGAGTCACTCTACGTGTGTGTCCTCCCAATAGCTAAACCCAGCACCACCTCAGAGATACCTGTTCAGAAGCATCTCTCCTTTTGGAACATCATTGTTTCACTCTGCGGAGCTGATGCAACATCTCAAGCAGCTATTTTTTTCTCAAGAAAAATGCCTTAAAACTATGGGCAGTAGGAAAATACTTGCCGGCCTTGCACGTGGATGACATTGCCGTCACCTATAAGTGACCTCCCCCTTCTCCCCCTATTTTGAATTATATTTGTGAGCAAACAGGTATCTATCTATATATAAAGTATCTATCTATAGATACTTTATCCGTGGTGGCAGGAATTCCTAAGATGCCCTTCAGGGGAGGTGTGGACACTCTGGGCTGTGTTTTGGCCTTGCCATTTCCTGTTGCTGGATTATCCTGGTTTTAGGCCTGGGTAGTGCCCAGCCTCACCTCCCTGCTGCATCAGTGACAAATAATCCTTCTGCAGCATCGTGCAATGGCTTTTGTGAAAGTGCCTGTCTAAAGGTACAGCCAGTGCTTGTCTGAGTGGTTGTGCTCTTGTGCTCCCTCCCACTAGATTTACCACGGATGAAAATTAATCTGATGGGTAATTTTTCCACAAGAAAAAATGCCCAAGTTTTAAGGTTAAACCAGTTTAGTAGGATCATGTGTGGACAATAATTCTGTAATAAACCTAAGTAAGAACTATAATAAACCTGAGTAAGAACCTCCACACAGTATTTTTCACTGGCTTAACTAAATTTGTTGAAATATAATTTAGCTTAATTTCATCTTCCTTATAGAGACACAGCAGGTTTTTAACTGCAAACAGCATCTCCTTGTCTGGGTTGAGATTGCACATACCCATTGTGCTGCTCTGAGTGCATGACAGCGTGTTAGCAGTTATTACTGAGCTTGGCTGAGACCTACATTTTCTATTCAGTAAGCTAGATGAGTCCCTCTGTTCGGATGTGTAATTATTTCCTCTATGCTTCTCTTTAATTATGTTCTTGAAACACTGTGGTAATGCATTGTAGGGTATGTTTTACACATGTATATAGATCAGAATGTATCTGAAACTTTGCTCCATTAATCTTTTAGGTCCACTTTTGCTCAAAAGTGCAATCTTAATTCTGAAGATCATAGGGGCTCACTAAGGTTTCAGGAGGGTTAGAACCATTCACATCTCTAATTCAACGATTTATGGTGAGCTGTCAGTGTAGTTCCCTTATTACATGCCATGGCTGGACTGGGACAGGAGTAAAAATGTTCTAAAAGAAAGAGTTGTGTGATTTAACATCATAAACATTTCTGAGGCAGAGGAGTATGACTTTTGTGATCAGCAGCCATGTCATGTGCTAAATGACTGTGTTAATATGTAAGTCTGTTTACCTGCTCAGACTCCCACAGTTGCATTCACCACTGGTACAGGGAACTCTGGTGGAGTTACACCCACTCACGCCAGCAGTGAATTTGGCCCAGGGGCCCTATTCCAGTGCCATCAAAACACTGACGCTGAAGCCAAGCTTTTCTGGAGGACATTTTTTAAAAATACCACCCTGTTGTGTTTTTTTTTCCCAAAGGTATTGCAGTTTACTTTGAAGCCTAAATGACTTGATCAAAAGTCCAATTTGAATTTCCATCTAAATCATATTGAACACGTTTCTGTCAGCATTTACAACAATGAAATGGACTATAATTAGACATTTGTATTTGACACATGCCTAAAATTAACTTTTTTGCTCCCCCCAGGTAAAAACTGCAGCTTATTGCAGGAAATGGATGTCATCCAGAAGCAGGATGAAAACTGTTACTGCTATGTGCAAAACAGAACCATTCACTTACAGTACCTGTGGTCAACTATCCAGGTGAGAGGCTGTTCTGGGGGTCGGTCAGTACATTTCATGTGAGCTTTTCCCAGCCAGTTAGCAGGATCAGGGCAGCATCTCTATGGAATTAAGTAGCTGGGACCATGATAAAAATGCAGCATTATGATTCTCCAGTTGGGATGCAGTGAGGTTTTGTCTCTGGCTTAGAGTGTGATGGTGCCACAGAAACATTAACTCAGGATTGTGTATTATTTTCTTGCACACCTTTTCTTTTGATGGATCACTGTTAACCTCTGAAACAAATACTTCTGCCTATCACCAACTGCCTTGATGGAGTTCTAAATCTGAGGACTACATACAGTTCTGTGGCTCTCTCACCACAGCACACCAAAGCGTAGGAACCAAAGGCTCCTTAGATTGTGACTAATGAACAAACAGCAGCAGCAGTGTGTTTGTTCTCCTGAGTAGCAGAGGGCGATCTTACAAGTCACACATTTAGAGTTTTGATTGAAGCAAATAAAAATCCCTTCAAGAGTGGAGGAACAGTTAAAGGAGTGAGCTAACAATCTCCATGGTTCCTTTTCTTTCCTGAGAAGTTTGTTTCCAGACAAAAGAAGGAAACCATTTCATTTTGTCTCTGTTGGAGGACTTTTCTCTCAGGTATAAGAAATTGGAACATCTCTGTTCCCAGGACTGTTTTCCTGAGGAACATGTTGCAGGTGTTTTTATGAATGGTAGCAGCCTCCATCAGTCCCACAAACTTTCCTGGAGTCAGTGTTTAAAAGCAGGAAGTTCAGTTTGTACTTTCCCAGTACAAACCTGGTTTATTACTCGTTGCATCACTTTTTTGCAGATAGGTCGTTGTTGTCTAGTAGGCCCTAAAGAATGTATCAGAGTCCTCAAGAAAATCACCTCAGCTTAGAAGATGGAGAAGATCTTTTACCAGTTTGGTGGAGGAGGGCACTGGGAACCAGCAAAAAAACCCCAAATTACCCAACAGGAATGTGCTTTTATTTAAATTTCTGGTTATGCGATCTTTCATTTTCCTCATCCCTCTTATGTCCCCAACATAAGAGACAACAATGATCTCAATGATTCTTTATAATGCAACATGAAGATTGCATTATAAAGAAAAGCACGTCAAATTTGTTACAGTTCAGGAGGGGAAGGAGGAGGGGTATGAACATTCACAAAACAAACTGTGGTCAGTCAGCTATTACTAGCTTTGTTAGAAATTTGTGTGGGCAAGTGTCACAGTAAAACCAGACCCACTGTGCTTTGGGATGGACTGAGGCCCCTCCACTGAACTTTGCTGACAGTGAGTTCTCTGAATTACCTTGAAAAGTGTTGAATTGTAAACAATTAATCTTTGCATAATATAAATAACCAATACTAAACAATTAAGACTGATTATCATTACCACATGCATGGCTGATATGCAGTATAATTCACCAGACCCCACAGTGATTCTGAGCTGCTTCTCTGTGTATTTTGTTCTTTGTTTCTAGATAAAAGTTAACAGCAGAGAAAGGTTCCGGTTTGAGCCTATTTCAGAAAAAAACAACTGCCGGAATTCAGAAACTGTTTTTGAGTTTGTTGCATGTGCTGTTCAAATCCTCTGGAAGCCAGAGACATGTACAGAAACTTTTCTGAGCATAAAACAATATGGAGAGGACGTTTGTTTCAAAATCCAACCCTTCAAAATTGAACCATACGTTGTGAGGGTGAAAAGAGAAAGTAAGTACCAAATCTTTGAGTTCAGATTACAGATGGCTTGATATTGCCAGTGCTACTGAATGTACCATCTCTTCTATAAGAAGCTTGGGACTTTTCTGTTGATATTTTATATAATCAGCATTTCAGATTGAATTACTCTAAAGTCAATTTCTATTTCTTTCCCCCTTTTTTAGTGCTAGATGGAAAGCTCTTGTTTTTGTTTGTAGCTGGAATTTTTCTGTTCCATTTTGCAAACAGCCTGAGCAGGTGAGTACTGGCTGCTTTTGTCCTTCTTTCCCAAAGCTTGTGCATCTTTGGTCTGTTTTCTAAGCTAAAGAGGCAGTTCTTTGGGAAAGTGAAATAAGGAACTGAATATATATTTAATACTTCCTCATACCATTTGTGTTTGGACAGAGTGTGACATATCTTGGAGTGCCTAACTGTTTATCAATCAGCTGTGTTAGGGATTTTGTATCCAAGCTCCCTGCACTGGGGGACACCAATACATTCAATCCTCAGTGGGCAAGTGTGTGGATCAGAAAAGTCCTTTTTCCCTTTTGTAGGCCACTGAGGATAGCTGAATGCTAAATAATGCTGATTATTAATGATGCCTTTCCTTGGGGGGAAATATTGAGGATAAAGTCATCTGGGGCCTCTTCTGCCTCCACCTTTGTGCCAGCCTTTCTTCTGATGCACATTTTTCATAGCACGTAAGGGAGGATACTCACTTGTTACAGCAAAATATGTGCCCACAACTTCAAAGCAAAGTGAGTCACATAATAATTGTCAGGAGACACCTCTAAAACAAGCAGAGCAGCAGTAGGTTTTATAGCATTAACTCTGAATTAAGCAGATGGAATTTATAAATGCATACACTTAGGAAAAAAACTTGTGGCTTTGTGGAGGGTTTTCTGCATTTTAAATTAAAATAAAACTTCTCATGCAGTACAGAACCATATTGGTTATTTCATTTTCTTCTGTGTAGTAGAGACTAGAAGGTCAATGCAATCAGAATTAGCGTGAGCTTTAAAAAACCCCAGCACAGTCTCTTAACCTGTAACAACTCCAGTGACCTTGAGTATCTGTTGGGAATTTTTCCTTACACATATTTAATACCTGAACTGGGCCTGTTAACCATATAACTGCAACTCTAATTTACAGCTAATTTAAGTTCTTATTGAACATCACTGCTGTTTTTACAAATGTTGGCATCTTAACCAATTACAAACAATACATCTTACCATCTCTCTTGTTCTCTTTACAGGAGTGCCAAGTTCTTTTACCTTTCTGGAGTAATACTGGGTGTTCTTGCTCTGCTAGTCTTTGTCCTGTTGACACTTAAAAGGTTTATTCCAAGGGTAAATCTACATTTATAAAATAAAATAATAGTAATCATCATAATACAAGAAGTGACAGTACAGAGCCAGATTCTGACCTTGTTCTGGTTTTGTGGCCAGGTAACTGCACTGAAAAGACTGCAGGATTGCTTGAACCAAGTAAATAGAGTTAGGTCAGAGTCAGGTTCTGTTTAGCATCCTTCCAAGTTTAAACTGAACTGGCATTGGTGATGTACAAGAAGAGTTCATTCTGAAAGATAAATTATTTTCATTGAACTGGAGCTAAGCTTACCTTAGAATCTGTGAATCAATCTAAATAAAAATACAGTGGCAACTGAGACAGATTCTCTTCCATTCACCAAAGAAATTCATTGTAAGGCAGATGTGAATTTTTCCTTTAGTTTTATAAAGCCTGTGCATTCCCATAATATTGCTGAGATATGTTAATTGGGAGGGAACACATGTCAGTAGGGTTATACTGTGACACTGGGACGCGATACACAACTACAGGGATGCAGTTGCTCTGCTTGGAATTGATACTGTGTTGTTGTAGCATGCAGAGGACTGTGCAGTGGAAGTCTCAAACCCTGTAGTTCTAAAGAATTTCACATCTCTTTCTGCCTGTGAGTTCCTTTGGAAACAATGGTCCTGATTCTGCCTTGAATTTTTTTAATGATGGGGGTTTTTTTCACTTTTTTTTTAAAATTTCTAGCACAGTACCTTCTGGATTTTAATGAGTGGCTCCTGGATGGTCTCTCTCTATTTTATTTACTGCTTCAAAGAGAATATACAGTGGTTGTGGTCTGAACACAAAATCTACCTGTTGGGTAAGAAAATTACCAAGAAATGTGCTGCAGATTTTGGTTTAATTTAGTGGTCAGATGAACACCTGCCCATAAAAAAAGAAAATCAAGTGACTCATATAGAGTTCTATTTTCTCCTAAGCCATAGATGTTGAAATATTCTAAAGGTTCCTAATCCACTCAAATGAGTGTTTACTCACATTGTATCATTGAATAGAGTTTGATGTACAGGACTAGACTAAGAGCAGATTTTGCTTGCATTATTTGTTCATTTATTTGCTGTTGTTACATACTTATCCTGTAAGAGCAAAAGGGCAGCTCCTCTGGTCTGCAGCTTGCTGGATGTAGGAATGGATGCACACATTGAGAATGGGATGTGGCTGCAGGGCTGACAAACCTATTGATCTGGCACCTGCCTCAACATGGTCACGTGAGGAGAATTCATGTGCAGCCCACAGCATTGGCTAAAAGCTGTTCAGAGATAACCTTGTGAACTCTTGGCACACTTTGGAAATAGCAAGCACATAAAACATCATGCACTTACCTGTAAGACAACACAAGAATCAGCAGGCTACAATTCACAGCACCTGCCAGCTTTGGGAAGCAAAGTAAAGTTTCTAGGGGTAGTTTGCATCTTTTTCTCCATGTCCTTTTCTGTTCCTACAGGGTATTTTCTGGCTGTTGGGATGACCAGCTTTGCCATTAGCTATCAGCATGGGCCGCTGACCACGGAGCTCAGCATAACCTTGTTCACGTGGACGCTCCAATTAACAGCCTTTGTCCTGATCTACTTTGGAGTCACCGTCCCTCAAGTTGCATATGCAGTCATAGCAGTCAGCCTCTGCTCCAAAGGCCTCTGTTACCCCCTGGGTGCTGCCTGTCATATTGCCAGGTCTGTGTCTGTTTGTGAATGTCCAAGTCCGGGGAGAACCTGGGAATACTGTAAGCTGCTCATGAAAAAAACCCTACACTTCAATAATGGTGTAGGAATTTCCAGTACTAGTTCAGAATTTTGCCAAATGTAAAACAGCCTTAGGAAAGGTTTAAGGTCCAGAGACACAGAACTTATTTTCCACTTGGCAGTTTTAAGCACGAGTTTTGGTCTGTGGATAATGGAGAAGTGTGTCTGTGTTCTTAAGGACAAATGTAGCATCTTCTAGTCCACAGCATATGGCAACCAGAACATTTCTGTTTGATTGATGAGACTGCAGCAATACTGCCTTGGTTTGATGTGTCGTGAGAGAAGCTGCAGGGAACTCATATGGAATCCTAGGGATAAAACAGTGTACCATCACCAAGGATGCAGCTGTTCAAAAGTGACAATCCTTAGAGGTTGAAGAGAGTTCAAAGACTAAAATCACATATCCACAAAATAGCGTTCTCCATGATTTTAGTTTTTCTCCTTATCATTCATAGAAGCAATCTATCAGAACTAGGGAGATATTTCTCAGCATTCCTAGAGGCCCATTTACACTTTGGAATTGGACAGGAACTGCTTGCAGTAGGTAGACCTTAATTTGCTTAGTGTTTGCAGTAGCAATACAGGAACAACGTGTTTGCTCATCCTTGAATTTGAAGTATGCTTTAGCACAAGTGCAATGCTCAAATGAAGATTCTAAAAAGCCTTGCCAATTGACATCTGTTTTTTACCTTCAGGGATGGATGGCATCCAGTTTCAGAGACTTTAGTACAGACTGTTCCATAGCTGTGGACTCTGCTGAACCGCAGAGAAGTAGGAAGAGGCAAAAGCTAGAACTGGCATAACCAAAATAATAAAAAACAAATAATTTGGGTTTAATTTTTTTTTTGTACACACTGTTTAGTTTTGAAGAACATACTGCTTTAGTCTTATCTTCTCTTTTTACATGCTGAAGTATGAAGTGGCCTGAGTTGAAGCGTGTTTATTTTAGGTAGAATTTGTCATTTGTTGTAGACCAATTTCTGCCTGCAGCTGAGGAGCAACAGCTGTTTCAAAAGCAACACGTAAGATCAGCACCTGTTGTAAACAGGTTCAGAATGCTCTGGAAACAGTATGATGTGGCCAGAAGTTTTACTTTTACTTTCAAGTTTTACTCTGAAACACTGTAGTTTATTCTTCATGTAGTTCTTTTTGGTTTTTATGAACTGATGCTTCTATAAAGAAATACAGCTCTACAAGTAATCTCTCTTAGGAGAATGATAAGGGCTTTTGAATTTTTCTGTTTCAAAATCCTTAAGCCACAGCACCAAAGTGTGAGGCCCCAATGCCAGATACACAGTTCAGAGCAGCAAATATATCAAAATAACTTTGAGTCTTTCAGTATTTGTTGTTAAGAACAGTGGATCTCACTGAGCCAGCAAGACCCTTCACCATTTGACCTAAACAACTACTACAGGTCTCTGCTTTAAAGGGATATAAGAAGGAAAGCTGAATGCTGCTGATGTTGGAGCAGGTGTTTTTATACAGAGCTGAAAGTTTTATGGGCATCCAGCCCTTGCTTATCTTAACTCATCACAACATTTAAATTGAAAGCAGTTGACAGAAGGAAACAGAACATGGCACACTTTCTAATTTATATCTAATTATATTATACATTGCTAAGCAGCAGCTAAAAAACCATCAGATTGTAAACATTTTGGCCTCAGACTACTGAGTTTTGTAATTCAGAGCAAGATTTAAGAGAAGCTAGCTAGTAAACAACATGAACAACTCACCACAGGCCTAGAGCATTGCTTATCTTTGAAGTAACATATGCAGACTGAGTTTTGATTCAGCCCATGTCTCTGCACAGACACATTTTGCATTTTGCACCTAAAAATGGCTGAGCAAGCAGCCATCTCTTCAATTCTGTGAGATTCTAGTCCATACATACACAATAAGGACCTGATCTAAAGCTCATCTGAAGCTCATTAAATATCATGTGAAATTCTACAGCTTTGGTTAAGACCTAGGGTAAACAGGCTAGCAAACATTACATACCTTGCCCTCAAATGTAAGAATGCAGCTTGTTCTCTTAAAAGGGTAGAGGTGACTAATGCATTTTAATAGCAGGTCTAGAGAAAAAGGGCACATAATTACATGGCAGATGACTTTATAAATACTGCTTATTTTCATTTTGTTCTAGAAAAATGAAGCATCACTTTAAATCAAAAAAATTGGTGTTTAAATACCTTACTGAAGAGGAGTATCGAGAACAAGGTGAAAGTGAAACGATCAGAGCTCTGGAGGAGCTGCGCTCATTCTGCAGGAGCCCTGACTTCCCAACATGGATAGCTGTATACAAACTCCAGGCTCCACACAGGTAAGAAAACTTGGCTTCTCTAAAACAGGAAACACATTGCTCACCTGAACACATTGCAGACCTAAATGCCACTTCAGGCACTGTTCCAGGTGTGTTTATCTTGCATATCCCACTCAGGACCACAGCCACACCTCTCAAGGGTATTACTTGCTGGTGGCATTGAATTTCTGTTTGTTTCTCCCTGACCACAAATTACTCTTGGGAATTTGCAGAATTTCACAGCTGATTCATGGTCACAGAACTTAAAGGGTTCTTACAGTGCTTCTATAAGCTCTTGCAGAGACCCTGGTGGCTCTATAACCAGTGAAATTGCCCTGGCTTCAGGTTTTAGAGCAGTGCCCTTTTCTGTGGTGTAAAACTGGGGCACGGTGAAGATACATACTCAAATATTACCTATATTAAGCTCTCCAACTGCAAATCTGCACAGTCAGAGAATCCTGTTATTGAAGTATCACTATCTAAGACTCAGCATACAGATAAAGAAATCAATACCTGCAACGAGCAAGTAGAACAGGTAGAAGAGTTATGCCATGTATAGCTTAAGAGATAAACCTAAGACAAATATAGTTCAGGAAGGGTCAAGCAAGCAAAGCCAGAAAACCCTGTAGAGTATAAAATTAATCATAACAGTGTATTCCCATCCCAAAACAGAAACTCGAAGAGATCAGAAGCAGAGTTTCATATATTAGCCAGCCACAAAGACTTAGTCCTTGCCACAGAACCAAGTGTCACCATTTTAAAGGAACCCCAGTCAGTTTGGAATTTATTCAGTAACAAGTTAAACCCAGTTTCAGAACCTTAATCTTCCTTGGACTGGCACTTAGACAGCCTCTCTGTCAGGTTTTATAGATTTACTGTTAAACAGTCTTACTTTCTAAGCTGCTTGCCTTCTTTAGAATGATGGAGAGGGAAAAAAGTGAAAGCTTACTGTTGTATTGTAGAACTAAATAGCCCCAAATGTACAAAACAACTTGAGACACACATATTTTCTAGCCATCATTTCATTAATAGAGTTGTTATAGACTGTTCACTGGTTGTGAAAAGGGAAATAAAAAGGAGAACCAGCAACAATCAGATTTGGAGAACCCTTCCCAGCTCCCATTAAGCATCAGGCTGTGGTTCATCCCAAGGCAAACTGTTCCCCATTTAGACTAACAGAGCTTCCAAGAACAGCGAGGTGACGACATTCATCTCACAGAAATGTTAAGTCTGAAATGTAAATTATTGATCAGTTTACCAGAACTCCAGAATGTAGCTGCATTTCCTTTTTCATACATTTCTCTGATGCTGTCGACACTTACCCAGGTGTCAGAACTGCCGTCTGTTCCCACACTCTTGCCAGAAACCTCCAGCTCCATTCTCTCTCCTCAATGGAGTTGCCTACTGAAAGGAAGATTTGTGGGGGATTGCAGTATAGGGACAGTGCTAAGTTCATGCTTTCTTCTGGCATTTACTTGGAGCAGCTGCAGAATTCCCAGTCTGCAGCTCCAGCTTCCCTAGAGGCAGGAATTCTTTGGGAAGACTTGAGCTCAGCTTGCCCACAGTGCACAGACAGCACCAGCAACAAGGTGACTACATACAACGTAGGAGTGCAGAATTTTCATTTTGTCCTTTCATTAGCAATATCAACACACCCAAATTCTTACAGTCTTTGTCTCAAATATGCTACGGCTTTAATTTATTTTTAGAAGCTAAAGTACCAACTACCCCACTGTACAAATGCTTACTCTGGATTACCCTGCAAGTACTGACAAGATGTGAAAAAGAAGTTAGATCTTCTTGCTTAGTCACAAGACCTTGCAGATGGTTTCCAGAAGAGCAAAAGTTACTTCTACAGAAAATACTGAAAAGATGAGTTGGGAAAACCAATCTTTGTGGTTGTTGCCATCCGTTACTGGAACTTCCCCTCATCTGCACTGCCCGTGGGGATATCCTTACAACACTCCTTCCTAAATAGCAATACCCCTAGAATTTACAGTATTTCTTCTTTTAATTTCTCAGTTGATAACTTCTCCCTTTCAAAATTGGTCAGGTTTGCAGCTTTTGTTCTGGGATCTCCCCACGTCTCAGCTGCAGAAACAAAGGCGCATGATGAGCAGTATGGCATTGGGAGCTTCTTCCTGGAAGAGCAGCTCTTTGAGACAAGGGCACAGTTTGAGCAAGATGAGCCAGCCAATTCTGTCCATGAAGAAGATGAGGAGAATGAAAATGAAATGCATACACAAATTCCATTTCCATATGCTACTGAGCTGCTTTGAGAAGTAACAACAACAAAAAAGACAGAAAACACATTTCTCCTAGAAAGGGAGGATACAGAATGAGAACTCACACTTGGCCTTTTTTTGTGGTTGCTGGTGGACAAAGAAGGATTTTTGAAAAAAACTCTTTGCTGTATCACCCATGTTACCTGATTACCATAGGGGCTGTTCAAGTGAAGAGGAATCTCATGCTATGGGTATTTTCACTAGGGCAACAAACATTGTGTATTTCCAAGGCAAGTACTGGAGACAGCCTGTCCACCAGGATGCCTTCTTTTACCAAGAACACTACCTCTAGTAAACAGAGAATCTGTTTTGGCCCTTTCCATCATCAAGTCCTCTGTGCTGAGCACTAGAGGGAGGAAAAGCCATTTTTAATACTCTCCTTTTACTAAGTACCCTCTGTGTCAAGACTTCTGATAATGCTTTTAGAGTGTCGATAAACTGTGTTCATTGTTTGTGAGACTTTTTTAGAGAGTTGATGCAGCTGAACGAGGTTTGTTTCCTCTTTTGGCTGGGCTGGTCTGTTAGCTTCATCCTGCCTCTGCCTTTAGTTTTAAGCTCCCCTTGCTCCTCAGAATGCTGCCTGATTTTTCACCCTCTGCCCATATTATTCCATTCTTGACCTCTGCTGTAGTTACACTGCATTTTGTTCTTTCCAAGTCTTTGTTTATTTACATACTTTCTTCCCTCTTGTACAGATCTTCTGCTAAACCTTTCTCTAGCCCTCTGCTTCTCCACCTCTGATAATGGTTTAGGAGAAGTTTTCCATCCCTAAATATTTTTGCTATTGGCCTTCAGTTTCAGTGTCAGCTTACCTCAGGCAGGTGCTGCTGTCTATTCCAGGCCTCTGCAGAGCTCCAAAAAGGCCATAAAGGCTGAGGCTGTTTCAGCTGCTTGGAGAAACTGCTATTAGCAGAGCCAGAGTGCTGCTGTGAGCCTGGAACTGGGAACGCAGATAACCCACACAGCTCCACTGGCCTCAGAGTACCCAGGAGTTTGTTCACTGAGTTAAGAAGCAGAAAATCATTCCTGGAAAACAATGAGGGTAAAACCTGGCTTTTACCTTCCCTTTCTCAGCTGTCTGTGGGGCTTCTCACAGGAGAAGTGGGGAGGACCAGAGAGAAATTTAGGCAGTAGTCAGGTGTCTTTCAGCTTATGTATTACACAGTCCTAGGCTAGGGAGTAGTGTGTGTACCTCAGCTCACCCACCTGCAGATGTCATTTCTTTCTTTTGTTCTTTACACTCTCCCTCCCTGTATTCTTCTGTTCTCACTCTGCTGTTTTCCTTTACTGTCTTACAAACTGCAGAAGACAAAAGACCATTAATTCTGATTAATTCACCATCTGATCTCACAAAGCCACTGGGAACTGTGAGCAATGGGGAGCAGTTGGTGCTCAAGAAAGGCATGTCAGACTGGGATCTGTCTGCTTTAAAAGGGCTGTCTGTTCTTTGTAACACGTGTAGTGGTGCAGCATGACTTCAGCAGTGCAGGTGCTTCCTGGGTTCTGCTCGGGACAAAACCCGTTACCTCCAATGGTGCTAAGTGTGCCCATACCATAATCCAAGAGCTCCTCTGTGTAACAAAGGACTCAGAGTTGGTGCTTGAAAGCCTTAAAGCCTTACTGATGTGGTCTTTTCTCCTTTATATTGTTTCATCTTTGCTTCAGTTTAAAAGAAATACTTCCATTTTACAGTAAAGAGACACTTAACACCCTTTAGTGTCATAAAATTTTAAGTACCTATGCAGAATCTAAAGCATGTTTAGCAGAGAAAAGCCATGTCAAGCAGGTGATCCAAAATGCACTTGCTGTTAAATCAAGAACATTCAAAAATAGAGCAAGAGTTCTGTTTAGGAAGCTACTAGCAGCAAGACTCACCTTTGGCTGGTGCTACCAAATCCACAGCTAAATTGCCACCCACACTTGGGAAGTCAGGTTTGGCTTGGGGGGCTCTGGCACTAGCAACAAGCAGTTGTGAAAAGAGAGGAAGGCCTCATTATCTTGGCTGGTTTGGGAGAAGGGTGAAAACTCCCCCCTGAACAATGACCATACACCAAATCAGATTTATTTTATCTTTGTGTCACCATCATGAAAATGGAGTACTTAAAATCATTACAGATTAGGCAAAGGATACTCAAAAAGATGTTTTTTGCATGTTTTGAAGTACAGAGGGTTTTTTTTGGTGTACTTTATAGTTAGCCAAGAACTCCTATCCAAGAAATTTGAGGCCAAGGAAGGGAATCACATTTGTCTGAGCTTAAACAAACAGGTTTTTCAATGTCCTCTCTTTAGTGAGGTAGTGAAGATTACCCTTCCATAATATGGAGTCATGTAAATACGTAACATGTATTTACATACAATAGCCCAGATTATACATTAAGGTAGTATTTTACCTAAGCAATATGTTAAATGGAAACGCCCTCCCCTACCCCTTAGTTTAGGTAATTACATGTTTTAGAAGAATACCAGGTACACCTACTTCAACAAGGAAAAAAGTTAAAAAACAATAAAAATTAAATAAAAATCACTCACGCTGTATGTAGTTGTGAGATCCATTGTTTGGCAGGGATGGGTAAATACTATCCAAAGTAGAGCAGGAAACAATTAAATTCATGCAAAACAGAATGGCAGCAACAGGAGAAAGATGATGGCTACCTTAGTGGGTAGCTAACAGTGACCTTAAAAATCCTCCCAAGCCTGTTCCAACACTGAAAGGGTTTCATAAACAAAACCCACCAAAAGCAGCTGCTGTCACTGGAGCCCTGTTCACTTGCACAGTGCTCCTGTGATATGTGGAGATGACACAGCCTTACTGAAACACAATTGTTAAGTACTGTTGTTTTGGTTTTCAGCTAGAAAATCTAGGAACAGAATCTAGGCATTAATCCATTGCCCTAACTCTTACAAAAGCCTTTCTCCCTTAACAAAGGATGTTACATTTTTCTCTGGTCTCTGCAGTGTTCACGGTGGTGCCCTGCACTCGTTCACACTGACCAGTTTACAACGCACATTGGTTTGTGTCCCTTACAGTCCCTGCACCCCAGAGAAGGGAACTGGTGCCTACAGTCAGATTTTATTATCAACTACTATTTTAACACAGTGCAAGAGTACTTCCCAGGCTCTTGGTTCAGCATCCTCCAGTGACTTTAGTAAAAGGTCATAATCACTGAATTATTTTCACTTCAGGTTGGTTATGTTCACTGCTGACACTAATATGAAAAAATAAAAGTTCACGTTGATACTATTAAATATGTTATGGATATTTTATATTTCTTACCACAGTTTTTACAGTTTCACAAATATCAAAATCCAGGTGTACATGTCCATTTTGCAACATAGAATGACTATACAATTCCAAAAAGAGCAGGCATTTCAAATACACAATTCTGAAGTGTAAACACAGTGTACAAGCTCTTCACTTCACAATCCAGGTGCTATGCAGTAGCAGCTGAGGTAACACCATACAGCATGAACTCAACAAATGGTTGGTTAGCCTCAAGATGATTTTTAGCATCCTTCTGTCCTGTCACCTGTTCAGTCTTTTAGTCCTCCCCCAATTTATACAAACATACAATAAATACATTTCTGATTTTAAAGGACACTTAGACAAGTCATGAGGATTTATGTGAGTACAGTACATTTAAGTTCAAGTGCAAAAAAATAACTAGTGGCTAGTCATTGATGTTTCTTTTTATTGTCTATGGTGTTGGTCCCAGGCACTGCCAGAACGTGGGTTGTTCTAAAAGCACAGCTAAAGCACAGCTACGGGACACCCCTTCAGTCAAGCTAACAGATGTCAAAGTGGGTAAACCTGTGCACCCCCTTTCCTGCTCAGCTGCAGCCACCTTCTCTCCCTGACTCTGGGCTCCTGCTGGCCTTGCCTCCGCTCAGCTCAGTCCCCCAGACCTTCCCCATGGAAGGCCTCGTACCTCACACACATCTCACTTCCAGGAGGGCAGCTGAGCGGTGCTCCCTCAGTCCCAGGGGAGCAGAGTGCTCAGCATCTCCCGGGAACAAGCTGCTCATCTAAGAAAATGGGCCAAAACCCTGTCCTGACTAATCCCCCCGACTCTTCCCTGAGCCCGAGGATTTCCCTCCAGCAGCAATTTTCACTATGCACCAGCACGAGCTGGCTGCAGACAGTATTAAGAAGCATAACAAAACATAATCCAAAGTCCTCCAGTGTCTTGACATTGGGCAAAGTAACTTCCTAAACATACTGCAATTGAGTTACATTTGCTTCCTCCTGAGAATCTCACTCTACTTGATTTCTGCATCCACTACTTTGCCCCTATAATCCTAAACATTTAAGAGTTTTAGGTGATTCCTCCCTACCCCCCCACCTTCCCTAGGCACTTAAAGCTTACTGTTTTCTTAATAAATAACCATAATAACTACACTGCATTAAATAAACCCCTGTATAGATGATGAAATAAAAAACCCAAAAAGATCACTGATCCATCTCAGGCTGTGCAATCTAGATCAAAGACTCTTGTCTCAATATAACATCAAACCTAAAATCACCCAAATGCACACAACCTTATGCCCACCTGCAGGGCTGCAAGCACAGAGGGTAACTTCTTTAGAAGCCTTCCTCCAGCTTTTGTGTTGCACTAAAACATCAGTTCAAAACCTTTGCTTTGCAGAACTAAACTTCTATCTCAAACAACAGAACATTAGCTTCAGAAACATATTCTTTGAATATGCATGCGGTTTACTTCATCCCTCACCATAATATTAAGATATACTTTCTTAAGCTACTCTGTTTCTGAGAAATCTTTCCAGAGACACTTTCATGACATTGCTAGAATTATTACATCTGGTATTTTCTGATAGAGTGTTCAGGGAAATTCAGTGTCTCTCTTAAAAAGTAATTTACTTTTGATTTGGGAATAAATTTAAGGGAAAAAAAATCCAATCAAATCAGACACACTGTGCCTCAACAAACGAGGAGTGAACTCCCTTTCTTCCACAGATGGTAAAGAAATTTCATAGCACTTGATTCAGCTTTAGCAAAGCAGCTGAGAATTCTTCCTACCATTAGATCTGGCCACATCACTTCCCTCAAGAATCCGACCTTTTGGCCTCCCTGCTCATGTTGCTCTGTGTAGTCATATGAATATTCTTTATATAGTTAAAAGCTTGCACTGCATCACATTATGATTGTTAAGATGAAGGAAGTCCTACTTTAGAGCTCCTACTCCAGCGTTTCCCAGGTGAGAAGCAGGATTCCATGCACTGGATTTGGTAAGATGAGCACACCTCAGGGCCCTGCAGCAGCAGGCTGAGCATCACCATCCGACACCACACGGCTGCCATCTGCTTGGGAATCTGATGGTGCTGCAGCTGGTGGTGCTGAACAGTTTCTGGACTGCTCAGAATCTCTTGGATTTTGGGGTTGTCTTGCTGAGCTGGCTGATGAAGCACTGCAATTCTCATTGGTTTTCTAAAAAGAGGGGAAAGGATTGCATGCCAAAAGTCAACATAAATACTCAGGACACTGTCCCCACTGGCACCCCCCAGATGCATTCAGGCACTGCTGGAACATCACAAGGCACTTGCTTTGAATGCCCACAACATAACAAGTCAAATTTAAAGCAGCAAAGCAAAAGTAGTACATTTAAATCCAGATGACACTAATAGCAAGCAGACAGCAGCTTACCTTCCATATCATTTCCTAACTGCACTTTCCCAAGAAGCATGCAAAAAACAAACTTGTGTTTCAAGGGGAAAAAAACAATTAACTGGTCTTCAAAGTGTTTAGACAAGATAATTCTTATGACTAAGCAAGTCTATAACTTTTTTTTTCTCATGCTTCTTAAATACAATTTTTCTCAGTTGATCCCACCCTCTCCGAGATACTGCTCAGACTTTCTGACTGGCAGAATTTTTGCTGTATTGATGTACAAATCTATCCAGTCTTCTCAATCAAGCCTTATCAGGGAACATATAAGAGCACATTTAAACACCAGTTACATTCCCAGGGCTGAAATAGCAAATCTCCACACTAACACATTTCATTAGAAGGTGATGCACTGCCTATGATTATTTGTTTTGCACTGAAGCATAGAGAATAAGGCTAGTATGTCCTTTTGTTTGAAGGACTATGAGCAAGCAGAAGCAAAACTAATCCATAATCTTAATGAAGTAAGAAGGAATCATTTTTGTCACTAATTCTCTGTTCACTGACCCTCCTTCCAAATGATCTATTTTCATTTTAAGGAAGCTATTTAACAAATTCAGTAAGAGAGCTTGACAGCCTTTTCCTGGTTTCAGTATTTTAATATCATCAGCCTAAAATAAATTACTGAGCCTGAACTATTTTGAAGCAAGTTTGTCCTCTTGGAACACTGAAGGAAGGATGAGAAATTTTGGAGACTATACATGATGAAGAAAAAGATATAATTTTCTTGGTGCATTGAATTTTGGCACATTAACAAGTACTTTTGTATCAGCACTGTATTTTTACTGGAATAAAAGCATTGTGAAGAGAACATGTGCCATAGAGAACAGGCACAAAAGCCCTTCTGGCACTTTGCAGTGCTCAGGGAAGCAGCTGGGTTGTGTCTGGCAGTGCTGGACAAGTCACTCTCAGACACCACACACCTGCAAAACATTATTTTCTTGCCATGTCCATTGCCTGACTTCTGTGTAACTTCTTTGCTCTGATTTAACAGAGGGCAGCTTACACTAACCAAGACCCTGAGGACATTTGCAATGGGAAACTGAGCAGTTTGTTTGGACACATTACTTTGATGTCAGAGACCTTGTGATATCTTCAGCTCACATTCTTTGACTCTGGAAAGGTCAAAACCAAACAAAAACCCCAGCCAACCTAAAGCACGCCTCTCACACATTTCCAAGAATAAAGTCAAGTAAGAAAGGCAGGAGGTCACTGACCAGGTGAAATTCCTACATCCAGCTCTGCTGATTCACACTCACATCCCAAATTACCCATTTCTAAAGACAGCACTTGTGGAAAAAGCATTTCTGTGTTTACGCCTACTGGGTGCAAGAAGGAACCTCACCCACCCTGAACTTCAGACAGGTAAACACAGGGCTGAGGCTGCCCATGCTTTTCCAAACCCTGACTGACAAGCACCTCCCTACTTGCCTAGCAGTGTGCTCCAGCTCCAGCTGGAAAGGCATGGCCAGAGCATTACAAGTTCACGATCCAAGCCCATCCAACCACTGAGGCAGCTATTACAAGCTGCTCTGTGGGGAGACTGGACAGAAGGGTAATGGTGCACAGTAAGCACCAGCCACCAGATATTTTAAGTCCCAGGATAGCTCTTATCTAGGTAAAAAAAAGATTAACTTCACTTGAAAAGAAAGTTCTGTATCCCTTCAGCAGCTGTCTGGCACACAGCAGCCATGTACATGTCTGACAGCATCATCTAAGGAAGCAAAACTAAATAAAATTAATTTTACAGTCTGTTAAGCAGCTGTGCATCTTCATGTTCAATTATCACCTTGTAAATTTTACAAAACACATAACCTGCAGATTCCAACTAATATGAAAAGAAATGTAAACTTAAAGGGAATACAAATATATCAAAGTCTTTAAAACAGAGTCCCTTTCTATGTCTCTTCTCCCATCTTCAGGAAGGTACTACTTGCAAAGTTATTCCTGCTACATTATACATAGAAAACATCTCTATTCCATGCAGTATTTCAACTACTGTGTCACAAGTCCAGTTTCACTACAAGCTGACAGAAAATACCTACCAGGTACTAACAGATTTACAGAGCTATAAAGTTTTAAAGCTGCTAAAATTACAGAAGAGCTTCCTGAACATTAGAAGATTACCTGTAAAGGCTGATTCTCAGGAGTGGGATTGGTTTTGGATAGTTTAACCATCTCTTTTATCTGGTAGACAGCATAAGCTAAGGTGACCCATGGAGAAGAACTGATGCCCCAGGCAGGCTTGTTCACATCCTCTTGCTCTTCCTGGTGTTTAGTTTTCTTTGGAGGGAGTCTGGGCTCAGTCCTAGGCATGATATCTTCCGACTGCTGCTGTACAAGGTCAATAGTTGCTATGGGAACAGGACTGGAAGGCACTGGAATCCTTTCCGCCAGCATTGTCTTTTCTGAAGTTTAAAACAAAATCATCACTGGCAAAGCCAACAAGCTTAAAAAAGGAACAACCCTGATGAAGCAGACAATGAGCATGAAGTGTTCCTTGCTTTCACACTGTGGTTATCACTGCCCTGAAAGCAGAGCACTGGCACAGCCACCAGGAGCCAGACCCAGCACAGTCTGGTTAGGGAAACGTGGCTGCTGGGCCCCGGAGCATGAAAAACTCCAGTTGTTCCCAGCAAAGAGTTCCTATGGAGTTAGGCAGTTAGTGAGACAAGAATTAAGGGTGGTGACACACTGGAAGACACAAAGTATCTGTCAAAGAGTTTCAGGTAAAGGAAGAAATCCTCCCAAGAGACCTGTACATCTCAGGTCTTGCAATAAACTGTAATAGTTTTTGTAACTCTCTTGAAATGTCATCCATAAAATGACTGCCATGACCCAACCCAACGTGCCTTACAATCTTGAAGAGCCAGAGTATTCATACAAAAATAATTAAACAGATTTTTAGTAACTGGGGGTTATTTTCAGTAATAGCTCTGTGCTCTCTGTAAAAAACACATTCTGTAAACTTTGAAAAAAATATTTTTTTCAAAGAAAATATTTTACAGATTAAGAAGATCTTTTTTTCAAAATTATAAAATTACTTTTACACATTTGGTTTACAAACTCCTAGATAGTACTGGATATTTTAAGCAAGGGCTGGATGTTCTCAAGCAGTGGAGAAACAAGGAGACTAATCCTGCACACACTTGACCACATGCTTCATTTTACTTATCCAACTGGTCTGCTTGAAAGCAGCCTAGTTACTGTCATGCTTTAAATTAACATACACACTGTTAAAATGGGTAGTGTGTATTAAATGAAAACCAAAGACAGAAACAAAGAGAACAAGGCCACTATGAACAAACTGTCCTTTTGTAGATTCATGTGTAATTAACTGACTGCTGATGGGAAAGTGAAGCAGCAAATAGCCTTTTCACCTTTCCATTTTTTGCCTTTATCATGTGAACACAGGTGAAGAAAATACTAGCAAAATATATATTTGAACACTTCAGTACAGGCAGCTTGATAATTTAATATTCCAGCTAAAGAAAACTAACTTTTATTTCATACTCAGAACTTATACTGGAAAGTATTTGGGTAAAAAGCAGCTCAAAAATTCATGACTTTTCACAGTTAGCCAGAATTTCATTGTCTTTGTAAGAATTATAGTCACAGTAAACCCCTAACTTTGCTCCAAGTATTTAGTTTCTGGTTAGCCTTTATATTGATAGAGATTAAAAAGTTCAAGTTCCCCCAGAGGGGAGATATCTCAGGTTTAAAAAAAAAAAATCTATAAAATTTTTTGTCCTCCGAAGCCACCTCTACAATTTCTAGCAGGTGGCTTCAACTGGCAGAATGTGAGAGCACAAAGTGGGATTGAGGTGACCTTAACAAATTGATGCAACTGAAACGACTCACTACAGCTGTGAAGACTAACCTAAGGATTCTCAGAACTGAGAGGACATACAGGCAGCAAAATATGTCATGCTTTTCTTCTGTGGACACTCAAGAACTCAATGCTGCCCTTCTTGTAGCAGCAGCAGCATACCACTTCAATTTCTTCATGGCTCAGGACAAAAACTTCCCACTTGAAAATGAACTGTTTTGTCAAAATCCAAGTTAAGATACCAAACTTACAAAAGTAAAGCTGCAGGAGCAGCTACAGAGGGATCTTTTTTGCACTACTTCTAATTCTGTAGTGTCTCTGTGACATGAGTATTTACCTTCTTCTTCATCAGGAACCAACATCCACTGGATCAGTGCAAACAGAAGCAGAATCACTAAACAAGCCATCCCAATTCCTCTGAATGTGGCAGCAGGACCTGTAATGAGATTTTTTTTTCCTAAATTGAGAACCTACTTACTTAGTCAAATAAAATGAGTCAGCATTATGTGCTTCTTGCCTATACATTGCCCATGTAGACTCTTATTAGCTTGTTTCATCACATTTTCCTCCCCCATCACTTCTTCAACAGGCTTTGTAAAGGATTTTTAAGCAAGTAATTAGATTCTCATTTGTTCGTTGAGAGGCTTCATAGTATCAACCTATTCTCTCACAAAGGATTCATTCATCTTACACATGAGGATAGGTATTCGACACAATAATGAAATATCTAGGTGTAACATATTGAATCAATCTGGAACACTGACAGAACAAAGCCATGAGCAATTTGGTCTGAATGCAGTGCTGACCTTGCTTTGATCAGGGGCCTGGACTGGAGATCTCAGGGCCCTTCCCAGCCTGAGAAGTTCTATGATCCTGTGATCCATACAAAGTATATAACTCTTTAACATATAACAGTACCAAATAAGTTTAAAGCCGACAGTTCGGTAAAACCAGAATAAAACCAAAATTTTCAATATTACTTTTGCTTACCGAAGTAGTTGACCAAAACCCCTCCAACCATGGCTCCACATCCTCTGCCCAGCCCCAGGTGCAGGCCTTGCAGTATTCCCTGTGCCGACGTCCTCAGCTCCGGAGGCACGGCCGCGCTCAGGTACGAGATGCAGGCTGCCCAGATAGCTGCATGTGTGACACCTGCAGAAACAGACATCAGCAGGAGCACCAGGGCCACAGGGTGCCACCACAACATCTGAGCAACTGCACTCACCAGCTGGAGCACGTGGAGAGAAAATCTACAAAAACCTTCCAGTGACAAATGGCTGTGAAGTACAAATCGGCTTTTGGGAATGTGATACTGGCAACCCAGCCACAGAGAGACAGGACAACCCAGCCACAGAGAGACAGGACAAGTCCTTCTGCACAGCCTGTCAAAAGCTCTTTCTCCCTCTAAGATGACCTCAGTTCTCTTCTGGGGACACAGTCCCTAGGGAGACAAGTCTCTCTGCCAGATTCATTGTGCTTTCTCATTGTGTGACCCAGGGCCTTTGGAATACAGTCCCAATTTCACAAGCTGCAGGCAATTAAAGCATCAATGCCTCTCAGCAGTCTCCTTACCACCACAGTGAAGGCAGCACAAAGGTCATAAAATCCAAACAGTATCAGAGATATCCATGCCATTTCAGAGGCAAGAATTAATCCCTCCTGCCCTTCTCACTCCCCACAAAAACCCAGCACCTCCCAGCAAACTCTTGCTGAACTCAACACCAACACACTCTGCATTTAGCACGGAATGGTCCAGTGCCACCAACCATGGCCCCATGGCAGCCCCAGTCTCACTGCCACCAACCATGGCCCCATGGCAGCCCAAGTCCTCAGTGCCACCAACCATGGCCCCATGGCAGCCCCAGTCCTCAGTGCCACCAACCATGGCCCCATGGCAGCCCCAGTCCTCAGTGCCACCAACCATGGCCCCATGGCAGCCCCAGTCCTCAGTGCCACCAACCATGGCCCCATGGCAGCCCCAGTCCTCAGTGCCACCAACCATGGCCCCATGGCAGCCCCAGTCCTCAGTGCCACCAACCACGGCCCCATGGCAGCCTCAGTCCTCAGTGCCACCAACCATGGCCCCATGGCAGCCCCAGTCCTCAGTGCCACCAACCATGGCCCCATGGCAGCCCCAGTCCTCAGTGCCACCAACCACGGCCCCATGGCAGCCCCAGCCTGCAGCAGAGACCGTGCAAGTGTCTACCCAGCACATTTGGGGTTTCTACCCAGCACATTTGGGGTTGGGACCACTTTTTCCTCGTGCAGGAGAGCTAAGGGACAGCCAGCACATGACCCTCAGCGTGGGAGGCTGGCTGCAGGTGGAGCCCTCCCCTTGGAGCACCTGCCTGGGGGCCTGTGTGTAGTGGGGAAGGACAGGACAGGAAAAGGCAGGGTTGTGGAGAAGTTAGAAAAACAAAACAGTTTTTGTAGTTCATCACACATTAAATAAGCCTGAACTATTTTGCCACCCTCAGATTGAGTGGGAATTTTTTTTCTTATTTCAGAGGTATTAAAAATAGTCATCACAGTTTACCAATTCCTAAGCTCTACTGCCTCAGTTTAAAACAAATATTGGCACAACTGATGATTCAGTCAACATGTTTCTGTCCTCTACACTTGACTTAGTAATGAACAGTTGGACAATCAATAATTACTTAGGCATTTAGGCTGAAGACTCCTAAGAGCAAGAAAACACATTTTCATAACATACAGAGTAATGTGGATTTTGCTTAGGTGAAATGAGCAATAGCATTATATGAAATTGATATAGTGCAGGTACACACTTGTTAGATGTCCACCAGGCTGTCCAGGTCAAATTCACTCAAAATCAAACCCAAAACTCCTCAAGCTTTGGGTATTACACATATATATGTGCCTGTATCTCTCACTCTCAAGGTTTTGGTACTAGTACATCACTGCATTGATAAACAAAAAGCTTGCATTAAAATGAGTCTGTATTACCTTACCATTTAGAGTTTAAGGCTTTAAAACTCACAGATTTTCTATGCAAAAAGGTAAAGAGTTTTAAAACTCACTGAGTCTCTACTTTCTTTAATGCAGATCCATGGATGCATTGCAAATAGCAATCAAGAGCTGTCCCAATAACAAAGCAGAGCTAATTTCATATAGGTAAAGTGGTTTTGGTTTAGAAAATACATCAGTTAACATAAAACATGCAGTTTTATTGGCTGTTAAGAGCAAGTCAATTCTTCAAGCCAGGCAAACAAAAAACACATCAGAAATTATTTGAACTGAGTTTGTTTGAACACAAAAGGCCATAACTTAACCAACAGGTTCTTGGATGTTTTCATCTTCAGTAGTGCAAGCCCCACTAGAACACAGTGTTCTCAGTGTCTCTGAAAATAAATCCATACCTTTAAATCAGCTCACTACACTTGCCATTAAAGGCACAGCCTTTTTATTTTAGTATGTGTACATTATTAATGTGATTTTTTATTATTTATACAACAGTAACTATTTGAAACAGTTTTTACCACAACTCACATAAGAAGTCTGGTGTGGATTACTGTTACTGCTAACCACAATTCTTTTTAAAAGAAGTTGCTCACTATATATATTGTGACATTATTTGCTAAAACCACTAAACCACCATTTCATCATCTGCACAACAGTTCCAACAAGTGCAGCAACCCCAGAGTGATGCTTGTAATTTTAGTGAATTTAGGATAATTCATACATAAACCATGAGCTGAAGATTTGGGGATCCAAATTTATTTCAGGAGAAATATGCATCATAATTATTGTCAGCCAAAGGCCAAACTCTTTGTTCTCTAGACATAACTGTGTTGCTGGAACATCAGTAGGAGTCACTTCTGAGAATAATACTTGTTTTGGAGTTTGCTGAGTAACTGCCAAGTGAAAACAGCTCATTTTCAGGTTAACAAGATGGTTTTGTAATTTAGAAAAAATTCCTGTCATGCAAATTGGAGAGCTAGCATGGCTGTCATCAGAGAACCTGGACCAGTGCCCTGGAACAATAAATTGCAGCTAACTAGCATAGCAAAACTTTATCTGCTAAGTGCCAAATGAACAAGATTGCTTGTGTGCAATATATATAGATATATATGATTTACAAGGATGTCTTGAAATCCTCAGTTATTACAGATTCAGCCTTAGCTCTTATTTTCATACATTGCCTGTGCAAGTCAATACAGCATAGTGGTTGAAAACTTTGGATTGAGAAGTGAGTTTAAATCTCCACATTTACTCCTTTAAGAGTGCAATGCAATGAGAGCTGTCCTCATCCCATCTACAAACAGCAGCTGGAACACAGCATGGTTCTTATTACAATCAATAGATGCAGTCTGCAGAGTCATCTCCCAGAAAGGTCTCCATGCCCTCCAGCAATAGCACATGGGGATAATCCTGCTTGTGTTGCAGGAACATATTAAACAGAAAAATGAATTTTTTACAGAAGTCAACTAAAACTTCTGTTAGCCTTAAAACCCCTCAAGCTGGGGAGTTTACATAGAATGTGACAGCTTCCTGGAAAAAAGTTCTGCACAATTAGAGCAAGGACTTCACCGAGGGGTTTCAAAGACCTGTCAACTTGATGGGCCACATGGTGCCCACATGTTGTACACAATCTACTCTTTTTTGGTACTCAATACAATCCTTACATAGAGAAAATAGCTGCAACTCTTGCTTTCCTCTGTCAACAAGCTGACTTAAAAATAAGAGCTTCCACCTCACCAAGTTTCTTTAAGGTATCACTTCTTACTGCCACTGACAATACAGTGGTTATGTAGGAGAGAAAGCAGAGCCCAAAGAAAGAGGACTTGGAACTGCTGCACAGTAAAACAGAACTCTAGGAAAGATGAAAACTGGTAAGAGCAGGAAGGGAATGAATAAATGAGGGGGGGGGGAGAAGTCAGCAGTACTTCTAAAAAGATAACCTCGATCCCCCATTTGGCAATACTGAATGGGATGACTGGAATCCCACAAATGCAGTGGCAGTGGTTAGAGACACACGGGGCACCCATGCACATCAGGGACCAACAAATGACGTCTGAAAAGGGCACACAGAACCCAGAGACCTGGGGCTGGGTGGGGGAGCTGTGCGTGGGCTTGGTTTGGGTTTTGCTCTCTCATTTGCTTACTATAAATAACTGCAAATAGCCAGATTAACCAAGGAGCCCATGATTCAGCAGTGGCTAAATATGGTAACATCTGGCAGATACATTTATGACAAAGTATTATTTTGAAGGTCCTTAATTTTTTCTTCAAATCTCAATTATTCAGGATTTGTGTACTGTGTACTCTTGCCCTATGTAAAGGCAAACCTATGTATTGTGCAATTCATATTGAAATTTCAGCAGAATAAAAACCACATGCAAAGTACAAGAAACTTCTTTTTCAGCCATGACTTACAGGATTCTTCCAGACACAAACTTATGGCTGTATCGGTGAAACCAAAAGGGTTTTTTCCTGTATTTTTATATGGCAGATCTTTAAAACAGGATTACCTAAAAGGCAACATCCAAAGCTTTGTATTCATCATTTGTTTTCTCTAGATGTTTGAGCAGGTGGGAGTATAACACATACTCATTCTTTAGGTTCTTTCTAAACATGTTCCTATTTCAACATTTGGTATGAACAATGAAGCATCAACTCAATATTTGTGGTTTGGGGGCTCTTTTAATAACAAAATTCAGAAGCTTGCTGTCGGGGCAATTATAATATGATAAACTGTGTTTTGTTAGCTCAGAACTTTAAGGAGCCAGGACACAAATGGATCTCTGTGTGTATGTAGAGATCCACACAGTGCTCTCTAATGGCATTTTGTAACTCAAAGTCTACCTTACAAAGATTTCTGTAAGTATAGTAGAAAAAGTTAATTTAAATTCAAGTTATGCTGCACACAGAAGAATAAACCTTCTAAGTATAATCTGAAGAAAAAATTCTAAATATTATTGTATAAAAACAAAATACTGGCTTTAAAAAGATGTTAAAAATATTCTTCAAATATTGAAGAAATAAAAAGTAAAACAGTTCCACTTTTTCATGGTTTTGAGAAGTGGCACCCAATACAAAAAAGGTCACAAAAAAGACACAAAAAAGGTAATAAAAACTAAGCTAGAATAATGTATACTTTAACATTGAAATGAAGTTCTTACAGATTTCTACAACAGGATTTGAAAACAGGACTCAAGTTACTTGTCAATAGACCACACCTCTATTCTTGTAAATAAGTTTGTGAAAGGGCATGTCCCTTAAAGAAGTTCTCTTAGCATTGAGAAAGCTACTGAGAGACCTTCTGCTCTAGCTATTAAATCAAAAATTCTATAATCTGAAAGTACTGATGGAACTGAAAAACTGAAATATTTAACAGAGACAGAATGACCCAGAATATGTCTGGAGGTTTTCTGCGGCATCCTTTCAAGAACTGCAACCTCTGGCATTTAATGACGTTCACATTTATCACCAAACAGGATTTGCAGTAGGTGTGTACCCTCATAGCTCATGCTTCTGTCTCTTTGTTTATTTAAAGGGTGTGTTGGTCTCACACAGTTCTGTTTGAATAAACACAGAACTGTGCACAATCAAATGTACACCCACCCTTTTGACGTCAAATATTTCCCAGGATAAACAGTAATGGTTTATGTGTTTTATGAACCTGCATCTTCTGGGGTATTTGTGGTCAAAACAATAGAGAAATACCAGATTTTTTATTTCATCATAGCTCACTTGAAAACAAGATAAATGGGAGCACCCGAGCTTGTGCTGGAGGGTCTTACCTTGAAGCACCTCCATCGGAAGAACAGTCCAGGCATTTTCCAGGTACGAGATGTAGATGTATCGTGCTGTGTTACAGGCAAGGCCAATATAAAGCACTCTAAAGGAAACAGAGAAAGGAGAAGTCAGGACAGTGTGCACTTTCCCTTTCTGGTAGGTTATAATACAGCTTACTGATGTAGAAGTTATTTGCATGCATACGGTTTGCCAGTCTAAAGCATTTGCTCAACAGAAAATATATCCTTTAAGTTCTAAACTCAAACATAAACTCTCCTCCTGCCCATTCAACACATTCAAAATCCTAATAGAAAAAAAATAAATCAAAGAGACAGCAAACCCACTGAGCTTTTAATTGAGCTCTGTAGTTCTATGCCACACTCTCAATGGGATTGTGTTTCAGAGAGAGAATTTCTGAGTGCATTCAACATTCTTTCCAAACAACCTGCTTTTCTAATCATCCAGAGATTCATTCTGCCATTTCAATGAAAGCCTGGAGCAGGTTTGTATTAAAGGAATTAATTTTAACCCAATTAATACAAGTTTATAGTCCCAGTATCTGCAAACTGCTCAGAACTACTCTAAAACACATCCCACAGAAGCAATATGGTTTATAATAACATGCCTCAGGATAAAACTTCGCCATCCTGTTGAAAAGCAGCAGATGCTGCATCTCAGAATTTAGAGGGGAAAAAAAACCCAACAAAAACTCTTACAACAGCTTTAAAACAATGAAATAAAAAGACCATTTGTGAAGTGCATTTCCCATTGCACATTTAACCTGATGACTCTTCCCTTCCAGTTCTTAGATTTAGCATAGCTTCCCTCTGGGGTGCTCATTCCTCCAGCTATCTTCCTCTTATTTTTAGATGGATCTTGGGAAACAAAGACTTAATTGAAAACATGTTTACAGCTTGAAAAAGGGTGCTATTGCAACCTTTAAAGATTTTTTTTCAGGGACAAGGGTAATTTGTTGTCCCAATAGGGCTTGTTGTCTGAACCCTGGTTGGGCATAAGTGAAATAAATGCAATTGGTAATTAAGGTGAAGCACTGACCTTGTGAAAGGGCTCTTTATTCTTCATGCTGCTTTTTCAGTTAGTTTTTCTACAAATGCAATAATTAATTAAATGGTACAGAGCCACTGGAAAATCTAGAGTGAGACACCATCACAAAAACACAGCATCTTGTCAACATCTGAGGTCTCCAAATACTTATGTTGACAGTGAAAAATCCACTACCAGAGTTTTTATCATGTCAGTGATATCAAAAGAGGCCCGTGCATTTCACAACAAGATGAATTTACTTTCAACCAGTAGGGCAAGCTGGCAGGAAGTCATCCCCCCTCAGTCATAGATCAAACCAAGCTGTGCTGCTTCCAGATACATGTGAGGTCCATGAATAGCTGGTTTAAGCTGCCTTTAGGCAACAAAAGCCCAAGCATTCAAGGAAGAAAACATGGAAAGCCATGAAAAAGTTCACTTTATACAATAATGGGAACAAACTTGTTCTTTGTGCTGTGAATCATAAATTTCATCTCATCCTTTAATTAATGCCTTCTGTTCCAAACAAATAACTTGGTTCGTCTCATAGCCACAACTTAATGTAGTTCTTATGTACAACCACACTTCTGAAATGTATTAGGACACATCAGCCTCAAAAGGTAACCAAAGTCACAAGGTCCGCAGGTTCCTGTCTTCATTCCCCTACCAGAAAGGCCCAGGGTGATGCATTCTCTCAGGAATACAAAGGAATGGCCTCACATGTACATTTGTTTTTCCTCAGCAGCAGTACAGATGCACCTCTCTGTTTAGGATGAGTCCTAGACAGCTTAATTTCACTTTTGTCTAGAAAAAACTCTGTCTGTTCACCAAGAACTGTCTTTCTATCTCAGCTGTTCCCTAGCACAGCCAGACCAGAGATGTGACCTCCTGCTGCTTCAGAGCTCTTCCATCATCAATAACCACTCACCTACCTATGTTTTTCCAACATGTTACATTTGCAGAAAGATTTGGATTTGGAGTTTAAGAGCAGCAATTTAGTCAGGTTCTACCTCTTAATTTGTTAGAATATATGTACAGAATTTTAGGTAAATTACAGTTTACGAAGATTTCTATAAATATGGTTTTGGAGGGGTATGTCACACAAAAACTTTTGTATATTTACAGAGTCTTTTCAAAAAATGCATTTATAATAATCACTTAGGCTCCCTATCAGACCTAAATGGAAAATGTAAACAGACGGTGCTTATGAACCCTATATGCAGCACCCACACTGACACCATACTCACTTCACAGGTTCAACATTTAAAGCATTGAATCTATATTTGTGACAAGGAGTCTAAGCTGTTTACAGCCATGACTACCAGTCTCTGCTTCCCATAAAAGCTCACATGCTGGAACTGTGGTCAGACAAACACATTCTAGCTTAACCTCAAGTAGGAAGTTATTTTCAGAGCTTGACATCACCTTCTTAAGTGACTAGCAGTTTTGAGTGCTTCTACACCAGGTGGGATCTAAGTATTTCATAACCAGTTTTGTACATTTTTTGTCACAGTATCATAGAATGATTTGGGCTGGAAGGGAACTTAAAGATCATCTAGTTCCAGCCCCTTGGCCATAGGCAGGGACATCATTCATTATGTTCAGGTTGTTCAAAGCCCCATCCAGCCTGGTCTTGGACACTTCCAGGGATGGGGCAGCCACAGCTTCTCTGGGCAATCTGTGCCAGGGCCTTACCCCCTCACAGTAAAGAACTTCTTCCTAATATCCTCTCAAAGAAACACGAGAAGCACACATGCACTGCACAAGTGTATGAATAGTAGAGCTAATGAGGTCAGAAATTGGGCATTTTAATCAGTAGATATTTAATATGGTAATGTGCAAAATGCTTGGACGATAATCTGAACATTAGTTTAAAAAAATTATGAAAACATAAGGGTTTCAAGCTGTTGTAAGGGTTTTATATGCCACCACATACAATGGTAGAAACCAAAAGATTTTTAAGACTTGAAAAGGGAAACTGAGCTTCTGTCTGATAAGGTGTAAAGCCCGTTTCCTTGCAGTTCCACAAAGGACATTCAATAGCATTTTTTCCTTCTAGTGTGACAACACATACAATTCTGGTACTCATGCCTGTCTTCAAACACTCAGCACAGAAAGAAAAATTGAATGATAATATTCAAATACTTCAGAAAGAACGTCTACATCTAGAAGTCCAACAACCCAGAGGAAAGGAATTTTGAGCTATTAAAAAATAGATAAAATATCAACACCAAATGCTTCTGACTAAGGATATGGAGTTGGAGGCTACTGGAACTTTATTCCTAATAGGAAAATTATTATCTGCACTAGAAGGCAGCAGACAACACATATACAGAACTGTAAAAGAAGATGAGCTATGAACTCCTATCCATATTTCTTTGGGGAAGAAAAAAAGAAAAGCTTGCTTCCTCTCAAACACACAAAGTTCAGAAAGTACAAGCAAGGCGGCAGGCAACCAGGAGGAGTCATCTCAAACGGTGATGACTAAACACAAGCATTAGGTAACACTAAAATATGACTAATGTGCATTTCCCAGGTGTAGGTATGTAGAATGCTGTAGAATGTAGGTATGCTGTTTCATAGCAAACAGGGACTAGTGTTTAAACAATTCAATCTTGATCCAGGTTTAGCAAAAAAAAAAAAAGGAGCTAATCCCTCTTATCATCTTTCTTTTCACTGGCCAATGGGCCAATGCTCCCATCCCCTCCATTTAATCTTATTCACAATCCTACCACTCTTTCGGTTTTCATTCTTTAGCTGAAGTCTAAGCCTGAATTTTGTACTATAATATACATGGAAAGAGCATACCCAGTCTATCTTTAGCTATGAAGACTGTGATCTGTTCTCACCACTCCTCCATCATCATACCCTTCCTCCAGGCTTTGCATGCAAGGTGTCATTTTCTCTTACTAATTATTGTCAAATTCAGAGATTAGGACTGACGCTAAGTAAAGAGATCCTCCTCAGTTTCAAGTAAGAAAGAACTCCATCTTTTAAGTAATCTCTCAAATTACTGTGCTAAACATCTCAAACATTTTTAGTAGAGGGCAAATGAATAAAAATATTCATCCCAATAAAAGCAAAACAAAGAGCAAGACCTTAGAACAGAATACACAAAAAGAACAGTGCAAACAGCTTAAAAATACTTACATCTCAATGACTGTATGATTATGAACGGGCTATTTGGAAAGGATATGATGCTAACAACACACAGCTCTGAACTTACATGCACAGAATACCTGAGTAAATATTAAAAAAAACCACCTCTGCAGCTTCATTAACTCAGGTTTTTCCCATCTTTCCTCCCCTGTGCTTTTTTTAAAAAAGTAGAAGAGGGATTTAGAAGGCTATTAAGTCAATTTAGTGAATTTACTGGAAACCAATGTTCACTAATATGCTGGAAGCAGTCGCTTTCACTTACACAAGGCAAAAACAACAGGACAAGCCCTGCAGCCATCTCACTTCATAGCTGACATACACTGCTGCAACTGAAGGAGGAGAGCAAGCCCTGAACTAGTAAGTGACACTGCCAGGCTGCAACCTCATTCTGCCAACACCCAGAGTCTGATTACGAGGCCATGTACACAGGAGGTGCTCACCTCGTTTCCTCAGCTCAGCTTCTCCCCTCTCAGCCTGCAGCTGACACCTTGACACCTTTCCAGGCTACCGTGGGGGCAACAAACTGCCCTGCAAGGGGAACTAGGCTAAAGCAGAATGCTGCTACTCACAGGAAAAAAACTGAAAAACTAATGGTATTTGTATGTCAAAACAGACAACCCTTGAGTGGGTGGCAATTTGTAAAGATCTCAGAGTGATGCATCAGGGAAAAAGGATATCTTCTGGAACCATCTGCAAAAGGTTATGGTGCCAGGCATAAAGCACATACTAACATGCAACTCAAATGCAAAGCAAGCATTTCAGAGTGTTTTCAACTCTTAAAATAAAAAAAACCTCCATCACAATAGCCACATAACAGAGCAGGAATAAAAAAAAAAAAAAAAAAAAAAAAAAAAAGATTAGTTTGAGTTTTACTTCGTAGCACAAGGGCTGAGCCTGACAGTCACCATTTCTTGTATAGCTCTTTAATGATTGCTGCTATCTTACCTGATGTGACCAACCAATTCAATGAGTTTGTGGCTGAAGAAATAGGCAGTCAGCTCAGACACGTGACTGAGCACAGAACAAACTCCAAAGAGAGTGGTGGTGCCATTCAGGTCTTCCAAGTGCCAGTACAGAAAGGTGAACACAAAACCATATCCAAACCCCATGAACCAGGCCACGAAGAGCACGGAACCATACTGGATACTGCACAGCAGTTTAATTAGGTCCCAAAAACTGAAAGACTGTGACTGGCTCATACTGGTAGGAGTGTTATCTGAAGATTCATTGGAGGCATTTCTGTCCACCTGTGAGATCTCGACCTCTTTTCTCTTATTTTCATCTTGCTTGAAGTGCGTGTAATGAAATCGAAACTGGGTGGCCACAATCAGAGCCATTGTCATGAGGACACCAAAAACAATGAAAACGATCCTGTAGTTCTTGTACTCTGGAGCTTTACATCCTTGACCTTCAATGGCAACTTCTGTGTGGGTATAGTCAATGCCAATTCCCACGGACAGCATGGCCAGCCCCCAGCCCAGAGACCCCCACATACGCTGCAATCCATAGCGGTCCCGGTGTTTGCCAAGGTACTGCAGAGTTATGGTGTCCACGATGGTAACAGAGGAAGCACTGAAAAATTCTCCTATTATGACAACCAGCAGAATGAGGAGAAAGATGGCCTCTACTTCTTGTTGATCATAAACGAGCACAACTTGGTCAGAAGGCATTGGCTTTGTGCTGATGGAAGCTGGGGTGGTGCTCAGAGTTGTGTTCCCTAGTGAGGCTGGGCTAGTGGTGGTGCTTTGCAAAATCAAATGGGTACTGTTCTCCAAGGTAAAATCCTCACCATTGCTCTGTGTAGATACCAGGAATGTTATTTCAGGATTAGGTGTCCCTGTTGTTTCCAAAGTGACTGAACTGGAAGTGACCAGATCTCTCCTCCCACGAACTTTCGGGGATGCAGCACTCACTGTGGTTAGTGGAGAAGACATGGAGGAGTTTTGCAGGATTGTTGTTAAAAGGCTGCTTGCGTTGGTGGGATGTGCAGGGGGAAGGCCCTTTGGTACACATCTTAAGGTGGCTGGTCTCACAAATCCAATGCCCAGGTTGAACAAAACCCAGCATAAAAGTGAAAACAGGAGGACAATCTTGCCTTTCTTGAAGCGATCTGCCACCACTCCCCAGAAGGGAGCACTGCAAAACTCAATAAAGTACCTGATGCCCACCAGAAGTCCACTCTGGCTGGGAGTCATACCCAGCTGCTTGTAGTACACAGGCAGCAAGGGGTAGAGAGAGCCATACGCAGAATAGAAGAAAAAATAAAAGACCTTTGAGATCAGAAGATCGTTGTTTATTTTGACACAGTGCTTTTCTAACCAATCCAGCTCTTCATCGGGGGCAGTGGTTGTCTCTGTTGAAGGGGATTCATTATTGGGTGGCAAGTCTTGGTCCTTGGAAATGCCATTGAAAGGATCTGCAAGCACATACTTTCTCTTCTGTTCTTCTTCGTCGTCAGTTAGAATGGCCACCTTATCATCAGCTGCCATGGTTCACCACAGGCATCCAGGATCTGGTGGACTCTCAAGGAACTAGGGCTACCCTGTGAACAAATAAAACACAGGGTGGTTAAGGTACCACAGGGGAGCAGACCTGCAAAGCCAGCCATCAAGGACAAAGACAGCTTCTTTTTTGTAAGCAACATTCCTGAGCAATAAATGCAGCATTCAGGGTGGAGAAGACCATTTGTCTAGACTAGTGGTACCTGGTAGCATCAATAAAAAGGTGCTTTATGACCAATTCTGTGAAGCTCTCCCAACATCAGCTTTTTATTTTGCAATAAAACATCTTGCATGTTTAGGAGAGAGAATAACTTATATATTCAGAGTCACTGTGGCAATTAAGTGCTAGCATTTGCAAGTCTCTTCTTTCAAGTTGGCTTTTTTCCCCCAAGGCTAACTGCTTTATTTCCAGTATTCCCTCCTATGCCAAAGGATAGTCATGCTTTTGTAATTAAGCAATGCAGCCACATATATCCAGGTTATTTTGATTATCAACACATATTATCCAATGCCTCATGAAGGCCTTCAATTGGCTCAGCAGTCTCCTCTTGAAACACATTTTTCTAAGCACTCCACAACTACAGCAGAAATTGATGGGAGGCTCGAGCTTCTACGCTGAATGGGAAGAGATGGGATTTGGGATGGGGCTTTAAGATCAAAATTAGGGTAACAATCTCAAAGACATCAAAGACCTGGGAGCAAAGAAACAGACAGGCTCTAAAAAGGCATCTCCAAGTCAAATTCTGAAATGGAAAAGAGGCGGCCTGGGAGGTAACAGCACTGCAGCTGCCTGCACTTATCTTCTGCAGAAGTGCCTGAAAAATTGATAAGCAACACTAAAAAATAAACACTTGGACTTTGAGTGACCAGCTAGCTTTGACATTTAAAAACAACCCATTCCAATAAACTAGCCTAGCTAAGAAAAGCTTCCTTTTCAAAGAACAAAAACCAGCTCTGGCACCAGCTATCAGCTCCAAATCATTATTAAAAAACTGGATTTGCTCTACTGGTACCTTTAAATTAATAAGATCACCTCATGTTCATTGTGAGAAAGTTAAATATTTTATATATTTTGGTTTTGTAATCCTCTGCTGTTTGGATTAGTATTACTATCACAGAGTAACTTTTTCAAGGACCAATACTTGAAAGGAGAACCAGAAGAACCTGAAATTTCTCAAAGAGGACTCCATTTGTGATCTTGACCTATTCAAGGAATTTGAAGTTGGACAGGATGATCCTACTGAGTTCCTTCCAACTCAGGGTATTATATCATTCTATGATAAGTATTTTTTTGCAGTTCTGTACTTTATTCTAAGTTGAAGAGGACAATGAAATAAGTCTTTCATTACTCATCTGAAAGCACAATATCATCCCTTTAAAATTAGTCATGCAAGAGTATATTTGATGCCTTTAAATTCATTATAATTCATCATTATTTAATACTGACAATGGATTTGGAATGGATTATTTACTACTGACAAAGGCTAATAAGAGAGAAGAGACTAACATTCAGTAGTATGTAAAATTAATTGTTCCCTATTGATTCAACATATATACAACAGCTGACAACAAGCCATGGGTATTTCTAAAAACAACACTTCATGAGAATAATCTAAACCTTACACAGTTCGGTGAAAGACATGTCTAAAAATACCATCACTAAAATCCCAAACATTCATAAGGTTTGTCTGTGTTTTTCACTTTTAAATGTCATTTCTATGGGATACTATCTACAAGGATCTCTGGTTTCACTTAGGGAGAAAAGGCTACATACAAATCTTGGAACCTTAAATATTCATGTATTCAAGGTCAGAAGTAAATGAAAACCATGCCAGCATATACACAGAGATTCAAGTTTTTCCTCCAGTTTCTTCAGAGACAATCCAATTAAATTTTAAAAAAAGTATTTCAACTGTCAAAAGATTAGACAGTCCTAATTAAGTTGTTAGAACAGTCAAATGTGAAAGCACATTTTCTTGCTCTTACCTGTTACCATCAAAAACCACATGAACCAAAACCCAGCAGTTGTCTAGTGAGCTCCTGCAATTTTTGGTTCAGCCAACCACATCCACCTGACAGGTGGAAGAACTGTGGGGTTTTTGCTCATTTCTATATTCATAAAAAAGCCCTTCTAATGAGTAAATTAGATCAGTCATCATCTGTGCTCTTATTTTCTTTTTTGCCTTCCCTTTCTTTGACAACAAAGACTCCAGATCTTGTGCAGGGCCCCACTTATGTCACGGGGATGTAACTGAGCTTTCAGTATATGCTCATCTGTTTACAGCAACTTGCTTGCTTGCTGCATCAGAGCTTCACAGCATTTACTTCTGAAGAATAGATTTCCTGTTCCCCAGACATGACAAGATAGAACTCACATTTTAACCACGTGGATATTTTAGGACAACTTCTTTGTAAGTATGGCTTGAAATCATCCTCATTTAAACAAGTTTATTCCTGTATATGAGCTCTGAACCAGCTGGTTTCATATAAATAATACTGAAAGCTTTTAGAGCAATTACTATTAATTTTGTTTCCTTTTTCTCTTGAAGTGGAATTTCAATTCCATATGTTGTATGAATAGTGAGTACATAATAAATTATGATACTGTTAATCTTTAAACTCTTCAGCTGCTGCATATTCTCCCCCCTTCATAATCTGTATTGGCCTCAGCATCCATCTTCTAATGCACTGCATTTGCATAATCCAAAAGATCCAATCCTGCTATTCTGACTAGAACATCCTGGGTTAGAAGGCTATGAAAAGTCTATTGCATAATAATTTCAGTAAATATTTTCCCACACTAAGAGCTTCATTGAATGTTATTAATAATACAGAATATACTCTTCAAAAATATAACAGCATCAAGAGTGGTAGGAGCCATATGGCATTCTTTATTGTTTTGATCACTAGTTTGTTTAGGAGTCAGGTTTTTGAAAGTCATATTAAGCAATGTTTTAAATTCTAAAAATAATTGACTGAAAATAAGAAAATGAACAGAGTATTGTTACTGAAAGAAATCTACAAAAACCCTGATCCAATGGGGATTTCCTTCCATGACAAAAACCCTGTGCCAGTCAGGGATTGAACGTGCAGCAAACCAGACAGATGGAAAAACCAATATACTTCTCAGTGATAAGAGACTAGTTATCTATTGGTAATTTTAACTATTGCCTTCAAATACTTTATCTTTACTTTGCAAATACTTTTCTAATGCATAAGACAATAGAAGGACAGAAGACAAGCACAACTGAGAACAAACAACAGAGAACAGGAGTAAGGAAGAAAGGTTAAGAGAGTTAACAGATGGACTTCAGAGTAAATATAAATTTTAACTCATTTGAAGAGAACACAACATTCTGGTAGAGGCCTGCTGAATGTAATTAGCTCTGCCAAGACAAATGAGATCAGAGAGGTTGCAGAGTGGTACCTTCACTCTGAAAACAGGAATAATGGTTTGGAGGTGTTACCCCCAAACTTAGGGTTCAGAAACACACAAGAAAGCCCTAAGATGTAAACTTAGGGAAGAACTCCTCCAAGAACCCTGAGAAAGCCCTGCAAAGGGAAAGGGAAGAGGAGTAGCGAGGGCACAGCACAGCAGCACATGTGTCACAAGACAGCACTTTGGTCCTCCACCTAACAAACGAGCTTTTATCCTGACAGAGGCTTACATTTCCAAACTGCTACAGAAGTCAGAACTGGGAACCAAGCCCTCGCTTCCACACCATCCCATCACCCCTACAAGGCTGCAATGGGAAGGGAGCTCGGTGAGCCCTGAAGTGCCGATTTCCCCCTCCCCAGCCGTGATGCCAGCGTGGCGGGCTGGGAGCGCGCATCCCTGGCTCGCAGCTGCACGGGAAGCGCGGCAGACGCAGCGCTCTCAGACCGGGATTATTCCGTGAGATCACGCCTTCTCCCAACCTCTTTATGCACAAGTGCGTGTGCTTCTCCTCAGATACAAAGAATGTACTTGTTAACCACAAGGCTCTTCTCCCTTCAAGATTTACACAGATAAGATTTTTTTTTATGTAAGTAGAGACTATTATTTTTTCTGAGTTTCCTGCCCCACATCATCCCACATTGCTGTCACTTCCTTTAACACCTATTCCTCAGCAAGTCAAAATCCACTTTCAAGCCCTTACATCCAGAACATGTTTTTTATCCAGTCATCTCCTGCAAACAGATACAACTTCCCTGCAGACTTGCACCTTAGAGCAGCTACCGTGGGAATGGAGGAAGAACCATTTGTCCCAAGAAATTCAGTGATGACAGTGCAGTGGTCATTTTAAAAACTGTAATGAGCCTCTTTGGCAGGTAGGTAGAAAGAGGGTATTCTACATTTAGTTAAGTATCTTCTTGGCATTCTTGCTTTTATTTCTTAAATCGATCCTCATTTAGTCTGTCTCTCCTAATAATTAACAGGATTTCAAGATCAGAAAGGATAAAAAGCTAATCTACTCAAGACAACCTGACATTACAAGAATAATAACAAAACAAAAGAAACAAAGAATAATAATAATACAGTATACTAAAAACTCAGCTCTCCCCTTGGAGTCACTCTTCCCAAAACTTTGGACAAAAAAAACCCCTCACTTTGAAATATATCTCAAATTTTAAAAAAAGGGAAAAAAAAAGTCAATCAAGAGATCAGCCTGGGGTAGCAAATCCCTAAACCTCTCAGGGAAAATACCACACTACTTACAGAACCAGGCATTGAAACTCCATTTGTAGACCAACAGAAAGTTAGATTTGAGGTGAAAGTGTACTGTTGTTCTAAAGTAAAGTTTAATTCAGTATTTACTAGGCTTTGAGGATTAAAATATAATTAAGACTTACAAAGCAGAGACTCAAAATCTGGGTTTGAATGTATGTGAATGTTAAAAGACAAACCACCAAAAAAACCCGTGACAGTTCACGAGAAGACAGTGCAAATGATCAAGAGAGCCTTAACCCATTAAATACCAAAACAATTACTAACTGTAGCAGATTTATATTTATACAGCCTCAGAAAACATACTCAGAGCAGGAATGATCAATTAATCTCTCAAACAACATGCAGCTGTAGGAACAGAGCAGGCCAGCTTGCTGTTTGCATTGTGCAGATAAATCAAAGCCAGCCGGAATGCTATCACATTTTAGTTGACCCCTTCCAGCCTTTCACCGACTAGAAAACTCACTTTGTAGCAAATACATTAAAGTCCACATGAAGTTTTCATAGAAACATTTTAAAATTTGTTAACAGAAAACACGTTTCTTCAAAACACTTTCTTTTAAGTCACTAAGTATTGTTTGATCAAGAACAGGTCTGCTGGAGAAGAAGACTTGAAAACTACACAAAAGCTCACCTCATTCATCCCCCAGCTGGTGAAACTGCCACGAGTGCATCCATCACACAGCTCATGCACACCACCTCCTTTCTCAGCCCCCCTGCCCCATCAATCCAAGCTCCAAAACCTTTGGAACAAAGACTTTCTGCTACATATCTGTGCAGCAGCTCCAGAAGGAAGCCCTGCATCCAGCAGGCCTACAAGGCACTGCTGCAGTAGCCATAAATAATAGACCGTGTTTTCCATTGTCAAGCAAGTTTCACCCCTAAGGAGCAGCCTGGCGCTGTCGCCTGCATCCACGTCAAAAAGAAGGAGAATGTTATGCAAACAACTTACATCATGACAGAGAAGTGCCTGGACTTCATTCACTCTTGCATCACCAAGAGTTCCCAAGCCTCTCCCAGATAAGCCAACCTCCAGGCGGAGCCCTTGGATGGGCTGTTCCCTGCCAAGCCATCCAGAACAACAACGCCCACAGGTTGCCCCACCTGCCCCACATCATCCCCTGCTCTCTAAAGGTGAGCAGTTCCTCCTGTGAGGCCCCAGCATGAACACCTGACTGAATTTATAAAATCAGAAATAATTCACATAGAGTGAATTTGTGCTGGAAAATGTCCTTGTATCAACTGTAAAGCAAGACACAAGTGTTGTAACATTAACCAATGTAATTAGGGTTTCCATGAAAGTGAAACCACCTAGTTCTACAGCACTGAAAACTGCTTTATTTTATGTTGGTGATATGCACTTAATGTGTTGGGCTGTAGGTTTTTCTGCTTCTTCAATATGGATATAAAAACTCTACACACTGAGACATTTAGTCAATTAGATTGGGAGATAACAGTATGTCTGAAATATGTCAAGATCAGGTTTATAATAGGTTTAATGCACTTAAGATAGGCCTGAAGTTGCTACAATAGTGCTAGTATTATCATTAAACTGAAGAATAGTATGAATCCTCATCTATTAAAGAAAAACCATTAAACTCACATCTTAGGACTCCTGCATTCCAATCTTGTTTTCTAATTAATATCTGCACATTAATAGAGTCTGAGTAGACCCTATTTGTTAAAGAGCTTGTTTTTAGTTGGTATCAGCCTCCAGTTTTTTTAACCAGTTTTCTAGTTGGCAACTGCCTCCAAGGTTTACACTTGATTAACGATGGCAATTTCCAAGAGTGCTTTCAGCTACAAACCAGGCAAGTGCCCAGGGCATTCCAGGAGCACAGTGCTGCCAGCGCTGGGGAGGGACAAGGGCACCCAGCTGCCCCACCAAGCCTGGCAGCAGCAGCAGTCCTGGCCTGCTGCAGGACAGCAAGGCCTTCCTGGCCATTCCAGTCTCTGGGACCAAGTGCCACATCTGCAGGTGAATCATGTCACCAGCTCACAATTTCCCACACCACCATATAGACTCAGGCCCATTGTACTTTAGCTGAGGATTAACATGAATTTTAGGCTGCATTCAAGCTGTACCCTATAACCAGCTATGTTACTGATAAATCACAGCTTCCTCCCATTAGCTCCTCACTTCATCAGCTTCTACTCCCATATTCTCACTCCACCTGTTTGATTTTTTTTAAGTCCTCTTACAATTTTTACTGGACTTATGACTACTACCACAAATACTACCCTTAGAGGCATAATTGTTTTCTTTTCTCCTACTCCTTGGTGGGTCTTCAGAGAATACAAACAACAAAATACATGTCACCTTTGTCAGCTATTTCTATCCAGTGAAACAAAAAACACACACAAAATAACCAAGCTAGAAAAGTAGCATTTTGTAATCTCTGTCCTTGGACATTACCAACTAGTGGACAACAAGACCTAATATATCTTAGTAATGTAATAATGTTTGGAGAAGTTTTTACTGAAATACTTCAGCACTATGTTTATTCAGCTGTTCTCTTCTGTGCTAGTTTATCCAACCATGTTTATCACTCCTCAACACTGCACTTTTTCATTAACACAAGATTTAAAAAGAGGCTGCTGCTAAAACTTTAGAGCGGCTGAACAGACACGGATTTAAAACTCCATCTAACTTAGAGCATCGCAGGCATCCGTAGCAGCTATGGCACCTTCAGCGCTGACTTCCTAAATAAGCATCTGTTCCTACGCTTGTTCCAATAAACAGAGGAGCAACCGACAGCCCGCTTACTAAACCCCACGGTATTTGAAGGATGTAAGGGCTGTGGATCCGAGTGACAGCCACTCGTAACGCCACGCCTGGATGCTGGCGGCAAGGAGAAGTGCGGGGATGCCTGTGCAGGAGCTCCCGTGGGACACAGCCCGGCCACCTCCGGGACTACGACTCTGTCACCGGGGAGGGCAGGGGGTATTACACGGCTCGGCCGCAGCACGCTTCAACCACGACGCTGAGCTTCAGGAGAAGCGGGCCGGCACCCACCGAGCTCGGCACCCACCACAGAGGCCGTCAAGGCTGACACAACCGGCCGGCTCCGGGGAGGCGCAGCTGACCGGCCGCGGCGCGGCAGGAAACGTCGCTGGGGAAAAGCTGCGGTACGGGCCCACGGGCAGCAGCATCCCGGGCGGCTGCGGGGACGAGGCCCGCCGCCCCGCTGGGAGGACGCTGGAGCCGGTGCCGGGGCAGACAGCGGGGGGGAACGGCCTCCCCATCCCGGCGCGCCACCGCCGGCCCCGCGGGGCCGGTTCCCGCGGAGCGCGGGCAGGGGAGGCGGCGGCGCCCCGCCGGGCGGCCCCGGCTGCCGGTCCGGCCCCCCGCGCACCGCGGGGCCGCGCTGACTCACCTCGCCCGGGGGCGGCTCCGGGGGGGCGCTCGGCCGGGAGCATCGCAGCCCCTTCCCTGCCGCCGCGGCTGCTGCGGGCGGCGGCTCCGCGCACCTCCCGCCCCCCCCGGCCGGGCCGCGCCGCCGCCGCCGCGCAGGGGCGCTGCGGGGAGGGACGGAGCCGCCCCCCGCCCCGCCGCGGGGGGGCCGCGCAGCGCCCGGCAACGCCTCCGCGGGGCCCGCGCTGCGGCCCGGCCCGGGCTGGCCCTCCCTGCGCGGGTCGCTCACGGCTGCCGGGACCGCGCCTCTGCTGGGACACGGCAGGGCCTTGGGCTTAAAAACACTGCCTGGGCAGCGTCCTGGGCCCCAAGAGCCGAATGACATTCGCAGCGCTTCCTGCGCGTCACGAGTCCCAAACGCGTATTACAGCATAAAGAATTAATTACCGTAGTGCCTTTCACAGCCACTGGCATCACCTCTTCGATAACACTGCTTCTAGACTTGCACACACATCAAATTCCCTAAACGTTTAAAATAACAACAACATAAACTTCGCCACACACTAATTACTGAAGCATAAAAAGGGAGGGAGGACAACTCCTGAGCAACAGCTGAGTCGTGCTGCAATATCAAAAGGTCAGCGATGTTAAACTAAAGAAGGGGAATAGTCACGAAGTGAAAGGCCAGCCAGAGATTTGGGGTGTTTATCAGCCGTGAACCGAACAGGAGGTCTTGAAGCTGTTTGAGGATTAAGCTCAAATGATGGTGCTCTTTACACGAGAGTTCACATTGGGCCCTAGTCCAAGCAGGTTGATAAAATGAGCAAGCTCCACTGGCCAGCTCTCCCAGTGGCACAGCACGGCAACTTCTGCCCAGGACAGCCACCTGATTGCAGACATTGTTAACTGAGATACCACAGAACAAACACATCACTACTTGCATCTTATTTTGCACTGCCCTTTTCTGAGGGAGGATCCTCCTTTTTCAAAGAATGAAACATAATTTGCATTATTTTGCCCAAGGGAAGAAATTGAGAGAAACCAACAAGTTTGCATGATTGAGGCAGACGAACAGGAACAGAAACACGACAGGCATTCGACCCACTTAATTTAGTTCTCACCGAAGTGAAAGGGATTCCAGGTGGAAGGCAATGCTCTCTCCAGTTGTTCCCCTGCCACGGCGACACACCAACGGGGCACGGTCTGTGTGTGGCAGCGTCCCATTAGCATCCTGCCTACCTCTACAGTAAAGGCTTCTCCTGAAGGAGGCAGGAGACAAAAGCTGAATTTCCTAGGGGAGATGACCTGGGGCAGGAGAAGGCTTGTTTATCATCTGTCTCTGGAAGGATTTTCAGAACTCATCATCTCTGAGAATCTCCCCCACGGCTAATTAACCACAAAGAGAAACCACGTCTGGGACCAGCAGTGCAGGCCGCCGGTAATCTTGCAGAATTCAGAGACAGACAATTATCAGCTCATGTAGTGGGGCTTTTACTACAAAATGGCACTGTAAATAAACCAGATCTAAGCTCCAAACAAAATTATTTCATCTTGATGGAGACTATTCTGGCAAATTACTAGAAAAGCTTTTAGGGAGAACATGTAATTCAAATAATTTGCAGTCATTATTTGTCAACCGAAAAGGAAAAGCAGATCTTTGTACTCACAGACTACATTTACTGAAGTCTTAAAAGACTTTTTCCTCTAATCTCTGGTAACTTCACTGTTGCCCATCACAATGGGAATGTGACCATCTTCTGCAGCTTTGTTTGCAGCTGTGTTTTTCCTTTCCTTGTAGCTGTGTTTTTAAATACTTGCATTGTAATCATCCCCCTTCCTTCTACTTGGTCTCATAGGTGCAAGGGTCATTTCCTAAATAAAATTTTTAAAAAATTAAATATTTAAACACTCTTTGAATAGAGGAATCAAGACCAAATACATAACATTTCTTTGTAAGCTGCTGCATAACCTGGTATGTGAACAAGATATTACAGCTGAGGACCAGAGAATAGAATATGACCAATATAGAGTGATGTACAATGTTTTTATACATATATATAAAAAATGGTTTCTTACTGCGTTTAAAAGCCCAATCCATCCCCAGCTGTGTGTGGTGAGGTGAGTGTTGTGAAAAGCCTGAGCACAGAACAGAATTATTCCAGCCTGACAAGCTGCTCTAGCCTGGGCAGAACTGAACCTAGCAGGGGCTCTGCATGGTTAGTTCTTCCAGCCAGGCTGTGTGTAAACAGCTGGATTGCAGCCTGTTACAAATTACTACACTTGCTCAGAGAGTTTTTTCAGCTATGAAAACGAGGATTAGGAAAAATGGACAAACTGCTGCACTGCTCACAAATTGTCCTGATGTATCTATCACAAATATTGCTAGTCAAAGCAGTCTTCAGAGTAAAGGAAATGTCGTTTTAAGTTACTTGAAGTATAAAGTGGGGTGGTTTGTTTTTTTTTAATAGTTGCTAGTATGAAACAAAACAAAAAGCTGAGTAAGGTGTAAAATACATTCAAATTCTTGAAATACCTCTTTTTCAAAAACCTCAAGCTCTGAATGACAGTAAAATGGGATATATAAATGTGATATACCAAAGCACAGTCTTTTTCTCTTAGCTAAGACAGTGACACAAAGAAATACGTACATGACCACTGACTATTCGAAAATTCAGAATTAATACTTTTAAAAATTAATATAAATCATATATAAACATGCTATATAAAACCTCTGTACTACAAACACTCATCTGGGTTAACTTATCCATGCCTTTGGATTTCTGTGGGATTTTGTTTCAATGCACATGTTCTTTTATAAAGATTTTGATTTGTGTTCCTCATACAACTTTACCATATATTATGGTGAGAATGCTTGTCAAAAATAGTTACAAATGTTTAATGGCTTAAAAACAAAAGAACCAAATTTAAATGTCTAAAAGAAAGCACCAAATAAACTGAAAAAACAAAGTAGTTATCTTTTAAAAGTAAAATAAACAAAACTAATTACAAATACCTGCTAGGATGGCACATGGCTAGCCAGTAGACTATGCAGACTTATAGAAGACTTTGCTTGAAAAGGAAGAGGTGGTGCCAGCTGACTCCATGATTTGTTCCTTAGGTTAGAGGGGAAATAAAGCAAATATAGTTTCTAGGAGCTTAAATTTTCATGTTTAGAAAAACTTACTGGTTTCTTTAATGAGCTGGAACTGTACTTTGAAATCAAGAATTTCTGGTTGATATAAAATATTCTACTGTCCTTTGGCAGCTTTTAACTCTGAGCTAAAAAACAAACAATCATTTACATCAGTCAGATTAGAAAGATAAGTTGAAGGTGAGATTTATGCTGCTAGGACTTGCTCCAGAATACAATGAAGTCAACAGAAAAGCTTTTCCTTCCGTGAGACCTTTAATATATTTTGCATAAGATGAAAACTACTTTTATAGTCAATCCTTTGCTAGGAGAGGCATTGTATTAAGGCAGCTATGACATTCATTTCTTCCACTTGTGGAAGTTCTTTATAATACAACAGTTTGTACATAACCCAGGTAAATCTGAGAAGACTTTAAATTAGTATGAGGAACAGTGTGACTTTTCCTTACTTCTTCAAAGACTAAAAGCAGTTATGTTGCCAGTTAGAGAAAAATCCCAACAGAGGAACTGAGAAACAGTCACCAAGTGAATCAGCAAATCAGGCACAGCTGCAGCAATGTTAATGGTAACCAAGGACAAAATATTCACAGCCAGCAAGACAACCAGTGCAGTGGTCTGTCTGGTTTGGCACACAAACAGAGTATTCACTTCCTCTGAATTTTAATCTGACACCTTTAGAAGCGTTACATTCATTAGCTAAGAGAGAGCTATGCACAAAAGCAAAGACAGAAACTGTGCATACTGTGACTATCTTTACTGTGTGTGTATACACCAATTTTTTCCTACTAGATAGGACTTTTTTTTTTACCCTTGAATTCAGATTTGTCTTTGCATGGTGTCTGCTTATACAGTAATCAGCCTTTCCTAACCTCAAGACCTCTGGACCCACTGGCAGATAGTAAATTTGGTGGGCACAAATATTAAGTTCCTACAACACAGTGCAGGAAAGAAAGGCAGGACAGATCCCTCCATGGGAGGATATTCCAGGGCAGGAACTCCACAGTGTCCAGTGCCCATTTGTCCAGTGAATCACTCTGTGAATCGCTCCTTGTGCCTGAGCAGCAGTGAAGAACTGCAGGTAAGGAACTAGAGGAGGGAACTGGAGAAAAAGGGGAGGAAACAAGTGAGACATTTAAAGTGGTGACACAAGGGAGTGCAAGGAATTTGCATTTGTAAAAATACAAATACACAAACCCATAGGAAATAGAACTTCATTGGTTTTGCTGTCCACAAATAAATGTTTAAGTTGGGCTGCTGATGACATTATTGCCATTGAAGAGCTGCAAAAATATAATGTCCTTGATCCTGTCATGACCCTCCAGACTGGGAAACATGCAAAGCCCTGCTGACCCTGTAGCCCAGGCAGAAGCTAGAGACAATTTATCAATTTATGCAATTTATCCACTGAACCTGCAATGAATTCTGCATTGGCCTGTCTTCACAGAGGGAATGAAGCTGAACTGGCCAGAGCTTAGAGATGGATCTATTTAGACCCTCTGGGGTCCCAAGAAAAAAATCCAACCTCTAAAACTTTAAAGAGTAGCTCTCACATACTTGTTTGTACATCTTATTCTAAATAAACACTAGAAATGTTAAAATTAAAATGCAAAATGAGTAGGGCAGGCAAAGCAGTTAAAAATGTGACACATCCTCCTACCTCCTCTGCCCACTAGGTCCTTGCACAATGAGTCCTTACTTCTACATGACTTTAGTAAAACAAGTGTATGGTTGTTATACTGTGTTCTGAGTGTACCAAGTACCTCCTGAGCCTCATGTGTTTGGTGACTGCAGGTATGTGACCAAGGGACAGCAAACTGACCACTTCTCTCTGATCCCTAGGAACTTCCTGCTATCCCCTCTGAGAGCAAGGGGTTGAACACCAGCATTCCAGCAAGAAATTTGTTACTATTATTGTCCTTTACATCCACAAAAGAAATGCATATAGGGCCAGATATCCCTGCTTTCCTAATTACTAGGCAATGACTTGAGGTCAATGGGAATTTGAGTTCTCAGCTCTTAAAAACATTCTATTTCTGACAATAACTTTTAAAGGAAATACCATACCATTGCATGACAAAATATTCCCTGATCAAAAGAAATTTAAATTGAAGTTCCATTTTCTACATATGGAAAGACTATTCAAGAAAATTACTTCTGATTTTATATAGGACTACATATTCTTCTCTTTTAATAAAAGTACTAACTCTTCCAATTTATATGGCTTTAAAAAAATGGTGATAACACAGAGCACTTTTCATTTGAACTGGTTTTTGTTTGTTTGTTTTAATCAGATGCAAGTGCAGCCATGTAGTCTTATCTTCTTGCTTAAATTCCTATTTTCTACAATGTAGCTTTGTAAACCTGAACCAAGACTAAGGCATTTTTGTTTAGTACCTGTAAATTTCAGTAACACAAGCAGTGAAATAATCTTTTGTACTGAGGAACACACTGCACCAAATTCAGGCCAAGGCTAGCTGCAGATTTCAGAGGCCTCACATCTGAATCTCTCTAGAGCTGAATTTACCTCAGTATAAATAAAAGCAGTAAATGTCACTTTTCATACAGAAGGGAGTCACAGTTAGCCAAGCCATCTAGCCTCTTTTCCCAGAAAGCATATTGATCTTTTTATTCTGTATTTCCTCTCAGGACCTCCAACATAACTGATGGGTTGATCTCTTAATTTCTTGGTTAATAGGAGAAAATCCAAGCAATACTAGTAGTTGAATTTAGTTTCTAGATAAATTTCAAATGGGTCCCTCCCCTCAAAGTGTAAAAACAATGAGCAATTTACTGATGCCCTTCTCAAATTCGAGATGATATCCTCACTGTAAAGAACAAAGGACCTGAGTACTTAAGTCTCAGTAAGAGGATTGCCACAGACTTCAGTTACACTGGGACTCAAAGCAGTATCTCTGATCAAAAGTGATTTTGAAATAAATAGAAACTTTTTTGATAAATTGAAGGACTCAGCTATTGAAAATGTGCTTAGGACAGGTAAACTATATTGCCAGTCATGCCATGGAGTAATAATAGCAGATTTAATGCTCTCTGATAATATTAGAGGACAAAGTTATGTATTTTTTTCAATTTTTGTATTCTCTTTTCTGGTTGCAAAGAAAAATCTTTAATAACATCCAAGAAATATTTTAGATGTTTTCTTTTTAGGGCTATAAGTAAGATAGAGCACTTCTTGTAAAGGTACAAATTGTTTCAGAAATAATGTACACAGCTATTTACTTGTTTCCTACAATATCCCAGTTATCAATGTATTTAAATCAGCATATTGTAGTATTCTCAGTGGAAAGCTTCAGAACATCTGTTTATTTCAGAGTCTGGAACTGAAGATAAAAATAAGACAAACAAAATCTCAGAAGATATTAATAGCTACGTACTTACCAAGCTCATTAATAAATTCATTGGATTCTCCCACAGCAATGTTTCTTTTCCTAACCTGGAAACAAAATTATTGACAGTAAAAAAAACCAACATATGTTTAGTTTTTCAACAGAATGCTAATTTAGGTCTGAAGGACCTGATTCTGCAGTGTGTACTGGCCTAAAGTTCTATTACAACAACTGGGGTCAGACTTCAGGCAAAGACCAGGAGCTGCATTAGTGGTTTGTGTTTGGCAAGGATTGAGAATGGACAGCTTATTTAAGCTAGTTGCAATGATATAGCTGCTGTGATATAGACTGGTTTAAAGAAGCAGCTCCTCTTTAAGGCTGAAACATATCTTTGAGAAAGTTTGTTCCTTCCACTTAATGTTTTGTTTTACCCACAGTTACCAAAGCATCTTTCTCTTACAGAATTATATAGTCAAGTATAAGAAAATGGACCTCAGATATTTGTATATGGCTGAGGTATATACAAATATCTATATGGGGGAACAACACCACTCCCGGGTATCAGGTTTCAGTGCAGGACAGCTACTCGTTTTTCTGAAGTCTGTTTGGAAGTGTTGGCAGGATCTAAATGACCTTACAAAGGAATTTCTCGAACAGAAACAAAGGGATATTGAACTGCTTCCCAGTTCTGAATTTTTCACTGCCTTATTAGACAAGGTCAAGCTTTCTACCATATGCTATGGCACCTCACTAAAGGTGTTTTGGAGGCAAAGTAGAAAAAGGCAAAGTGGAAAAACTTGATGAATGCTATCATTTCAGAGTACACAAGTACTGCCAGAAAAACCGTGGTGGAAAAGTGAAACATTCTGATTTAGTGTCTCTACAGTGTATAAAAGAGTAACTGCCTGTGGTGTTTTAGCTTTGCAGTGAGGAACAGCCAAGTGCCTCCTCCTCACGTCATTGAGCTGAGAGCTCCCAGCGGCCGGGCTGGACGTCGCTCTGTGCTTGGCACCGTGACCAAAAGCGCCACCTGATTGCACCTGGCTGCTCCCCCCTGCTGCACAGAGAGCACGGGTTCCTCTGCAGTGGCTAAGAAAGCATTTCAAACGGAGCACTTCTGCTCTGGGAGACACATGGAATCTCAATTCACCTCTAAATTTTTCAGTGAAGCTTTTACAGGATTTCCATTGTCTTAGTCTCTTGCAGATTGTGATCTATTTATAACAGCTCAGCTATTTCTAAACCTCAAGCAGACAGAAAACTGATGCGTCATTGCAAGGATATGCCTTTGAAATGGCTGGGTGGGAAAAGAAAAAAAATCCAAAACACAGGAAGGCAACAAAAGTAGAAAAAATAGTCTTTGTCTATGTAACACTATTAACACTCCTTACCCTTGTTTTGTATCTCCTTACTTCCTAAATCAGCACATCAACTATGAATTCTAAGTACCTGTGCTTTTTCAAGTCATTTACTAATTCCTTTTCTTCTTTCCCTTCTCCTCCCCTATAAATAGCTCTATAAATAGTTGAATAAAGGCCTGTTGCCTGCAGAGTTAGACGATTTTATCTGCTTTTCAGATGTACAACCTAGCTCCCTGAGGAGTTCTTGTATTGCTACAGCATGCTGTTAACTCTTTGTTACCAGAAGGTTCAAAACTGTCAAAGCACCTGTGAGGGAGGAAAAAACATTAATTATATGTGCAAAACCAATTGAAGAGGAAGGAATAATTCTATTTTAGTATAATATATGGTTTGATTTTTTTCACACATAGAGAAGTTCAGACATGGATTTTTGTAAGATTTACAGGGGGAAAAAATCAGGATGTTCTCCTCCTTTCAAAAATAATAGGTTAGTGTTAGAAAGGTTCCAGGAAGGATGCTCACAAGTTTGGACTGACTTCTCTGCCTGGAACTGCTGAGTTGTCTAGTATTCACCAGTCAGATAAAGAGGCTAATTAGCAGAGATATAGCAGATCTAGAAAATCCTGAATTGGAGAAAGCAAATTCACTTACTCTTTCTTCTCATACATGGAAAATGAAACATCAAATGAAGCTACAAGGAGACCTGTCCAAAACTTGCAAAGATCCTGTAGATGCTAAAGGTTTGTCAAGTGCCAGCAAAGGAACATGCACAGAAGAGAAATTCCCAGGTTACTGCATTTTTTGTTTCCAAGACCTGTAATATTCTGTGGAACAACTAAAAGATACTAGAATAGCAATAAATTAATAGTTCTCAACAATTTTGTATCACAATTTATTTCCCCTTCAGTCTTTCAAAATATCTTACATTCTCATGATGAAATGTTTCAAGGTTTTGCAGCTCTCCTTTGGGCCACAGGTGGTTTCATGAGCCCTGCAGTTCCCTGGGCCACCATGTAGTAAATATCACTAATGCTCATTCTTTGCCTTAAAAATTGTTTACAGATGTACTGAGTTGGGAAAGAATTTTTCCTATTCCAGAATGGCAGAGCCATTCTTATTTATTTAAAGTAGCAGCATTTCCTACCTGAGTGACAGAAGGAGAAGCCAGAGCAAGCTATCAGCAGCTGGCCCCTCCTTGTCATCAGCTGTATCTAAGTCACAAAAGCAGTAGTCAAATGTTCCTCCTGTCTTCCATGGCCTTGGCCACTGATAGCAGGAACAGCAGGGAATGTTAAGGAAAGCCTAAGGTCTCAATTCCTTCTTTCTTTGTAGTATGTCTGCTGAATAACATAACTACAGAGAGTGCAAATGCCATCAGCTCTGAACTGTAGGGGGGTTTTGTTCTTCAGCTTGAAGTGGAATAAAAAAGTTAAACAATTAAACTAAACACTGTGGAGTACACTTGTGAATCAGCCCTCCTGATGCCTAAAAACCCTTCAGACAGCACTCTCACAAGTAAGACTTCTAATCTTGAAAATTCTCCAGGAAACTGAGTTATTTATAATTTTCATTGGCAAAAATGAAAATGTGGATAGACACAAATGTACATGACACATAGGTTGTCTGTCTACCTCGTATGTCTCACTTCCTAAATTAGTAACTTAAGCATAAATAGCATTCCAAATAGTAATACTGGAAAAGAATTCCAAAGACTTCAGACTGCAATACATTTTAAATTTTGGTTCAGCAGCAACAAATTTTAAGTCAATGCAGTATCACTAAAATAGAATGCAGTAAAAGGTTTACAAAACCTTTTTTATCTTACCCATCTTTAAGTTTATGAGCTAAACAAAACTGGTAAACCTTTGGACTTGAGCAGGGTGGGGGTGATCCTGCAACAACAGTGGCTGAACAAATATACACAGTTCATACAGAAAAGGTGCAAGAGGAGGAAATGGATATTGGAAGGTTGGTTACTAATTAACCCAGGCCTATTCGGGAAAGGGAGACAGAAATTGAACAAAGCTACAGTTTCAATTTCGCTATTTCCTGAGCTAAAGCTCTCTAGAAACACATCTGAACTATAGTTTTTTTTTCTGAGAGAAGTCTACAGTACTCACATTCTAAGTATTAGATAGGTGTGAAACGTTTTAACAGATCTGCAAAGAGTTTCTCCTCCTGGAAGAGTGAAGGTTACACAGTGGGGGTCACTGCAGTCAGGTTTCTGGGTGCTGAAGTCACGTCTTGAAGGGAGAATGTTTTCCTTCACCTCCCTGATGACACATATTCCAGAGAGAGCTGCTCTGGTTGTTACTCTGCAGTGACAAAGTCACAACCCCTTGCTGCAGTCATTCTGTGGTAATTATGGTACCTACAAGCACTATGACTGATTGCTGTGAATAACTAACAAAAGCAGATGAGTCCCTGGAAAACAGACAGATGATTGCAAATACCCTACAACCACCTGAAATGACATACCGGGGAACATGACGGAGTTTGGAGCTTTTTACTTCTGTAAATATAAACACTAAGCTTTTTTTCTTTACTTAAAAAGTAAAGAAGGTGGGAAATTCTTAGATAGGTGGCAAATTTCCTCAGAAGAAAAGATAAATTGAGAGACTCCTGTGGAAAGGAGTGTGGCTTGAGTAAGCACATTTTAGGACATGGAGGATTTGTTTGTCCTGTGCTAAAAAAATAGGCTCATTGCCTTCTGCAGAACTGGGTAACAGGTGGCAGAGTTACAGGCCCTCATGTGAAGACATGGTCAAATTATTTCCTTGGAAAGAAAAAGCATACTTCCCTTGTAACACAGAGCCTTTTAAATATCAGTTTAAAACAGTTCACAGAAGAGTTTTCTTTAAGATATAACTGGAAAATATATTCCATGTGTTGATTTGTAAAGCAACACAGAAATTCAAAGCATCTGAACCTTCTTCCTCTGGATCCCATAATCCTGGGTCATTGTGGCTTTTTACTGGAGCATGCACTGCAAACATACAGATGAACTATATTTATGTTTTAGCTCACTAATAGGAGCAATGACAAGATGCCATTTGTTATCACCAGTGTAGGGTGTCCTACTGTGTCAACTAAAAGGTTAATGTTGATATTACAATGAAACAGATGACTTTCTTTATTTCACAGAAGCGAGAACTAAAATAGAAGAGTGAAAAGGCAACAAAGTAATTTCTCATTGCCTTCTTCTTCAGACTATTCAAAATATGCTGAAAATGCTATGTTGCTGTTGTAATTGAGGTGACAGAGAGCTGTACCTGCAAAATTCATCAGCCTCTTACAAGGAAGGGAACTGGTCAATGGTGAATATTCCAAAAGGCTCACAAAAGCTAAGGGATGCTAGTGGTGACACAGGAAATGCACAGTTCAAATGTGCTTCATGATTCTCCTGCTCAGTCATGGGGAAAAAAATTCTATTAACATTTCAAACTGAAAATTAATTTCTCTCTCTCCTTTTCTTTCTTACATGAAGTCTCTGCTTTATTATGAAATTATTTTAATTTAGCATAAAACAAACAAAAGATGTTTTGTCTTAGTGCTGGCCAGAACTTCCTCTTCTTTATTTTTAAGCTATAAATGCCAATAAAATCACTTTTCAAAGGTCTTACATTTACAGAATAGTGTCTCAGACTAATTCTACATGGTGCAACTTCTCCTAGGCAGAAGCACAGCCTTTAATTACATGCTTTAATTATGTGCAGGTCCCAGATTGAAACCCTGCTGTTAACTCCTGCAGTTAACTGTTCAATAAAGCACCTTCTCACTCCTAGAGCCTGAAGAAGTGCTCTTAGCAACAGCTCTGTGAGGGAGTGCCTGCATTTTTCTTGGCAGACAGAGGTGTGTCAAAGTATGACTCAATCACCTTGAGTTCCATGTTATTTCTGCAATAATTGTATATATTCCCATGCAGAGCTGCTAGCAGCATGAGCCTCTGCTCCAGCCTGCTATTGCAGACACAGAGTGATGGACTGTCTGGGTCTGGACAGGAGAACCAGTGGCACCATGAAATCCATGGAGCAGATGCAAGACTGACATTACAGAGAGGAGCTAATGAGACTAGAAATCATGTATTTCCTTTGGAACAATTTAAATCTATGCCTTGCCCTGCCACAGCTGCCACTGCCTTTCTTCACTGAGCACTAAATCCCTAGGGAAGTATATCCTCTCAATAAGTGCTCAAGGAACTCTGTCCCTGACACTGCCATTGCAAGTTTGTTTATGATCCAAGGTGACCATATTTCTTCCTTCAAAAAAAAAAAAAAAAAAAAAAACAAAAACAAAGCAAAAAAAACCCAAAGACAAACAGTTCTCCTTCTGACTTGCTACACATCCTTCTGCCAGGTTAATCATTATACACAGAGCTGATAAATTGAGTTGCATTGAAACTCATGATTACCCCATATTGGACACTAATAATTTATACTTTGAACAGAATATATCTGCAGCAGTAAGTGATAGATGCTTATTTGATAGCTTAAAGGCCTCTATTTATTCTACTGACCTATTTTTTCCCTCATTATTAAGTTTTTCCATTCTGCTCTGCTGTCCTTTGCATCATTTGTGGCATTGAGATATCTTTCCCTAGGCAATGTTCAAGTCATTCTTTTACAAACAGTTTTCACTGGACTCCAGGATGAAATAAAACAGAAAGAAATTTTGAAAAATATTCTTAATATTGACTTTTAAAACAAAATGCAGTTATTTTAAAGTGAAAATAATACTTGTGTGAGGTGCCAGGCTAGAAACACAGAAAGGTTTGAATACACCACATCCATTTAATAAGATGCTGACTGTCACGCTGTCAGCAAAACTGCTCTGCTGAGGAGCCTCACTTTAATTTAGAGTAACAAATTCTTGAAATAAACATCTGAGGTGCTCAATTCCCTGGTGTGCCAGAAAGCTACTAATTTGCATCAAATGCTTTTGTCCTTAATTCACTCTGATTCTGATGGAGACAAAATAGTTAACTAGCCATTCACTGTGACCCCTGAGAAGGAAGCAGATGGTTCAAGACCAAAGTGTGCAACATTCCAGCTGAACAACAGACAGAACAGGGAGGCCAAGAGGAATCTTACATACAGGACTGAGCTTCTAAAATAGATTTTTAATGATTCTAAATGTTTGGGTGATTTTTCCTTTTTTTTTTTTTCCCTGCTTCTCGAGTAATATAATTCTACCACAACAGATAGATCATACAAGAAAAAATTGAGGCTAATGGTAGTTGGCAAGATAAGCATATAATCTGCATTTAAAATCTGATGTACATTCATTGATATAAAAGGTAGGAAAAGCACTACCTCCAAAGTTAACTGAACCAATGCTAAATATGAGGTAGAATTACAAGCAAGCCAACAGTGCTTCAAAATGCTACTGACAAAGGAATTGCTGCAATGTTTTAAAGTAAATGAGTCAAGTGACATGAACTTAATATTTGGATTATTGTTCCTCCTCAGGCTGGGTATATAATTCCAGTGGATTATAATTATGAGCTACATAAGATTCAGTGAAAGGTTAGAAGGATATATTTAAAATGTTATTCACCAGTCATAAATAAGACTTTTAAAACACCAGGATAATTAGTTCCATTAAAGTTACATCTCCATTGATAGGTCTCCAGCTCTTGCTAGCACAAGTCCATCAGCTGATCTGTCTGTTGTGTCACACAGAAATGTGTTAATTAGGCTTATTCATAACTTCCTTTGTTTCAGAGCCTAAAAGTTATGCCTACATTTCCCTTCCAATGCTAAGGTAAAATTTTCAGAGCTACAGGAAACAGGCTGTGGAGGAAGGCACTGAAGTCAGCGAGCCCAGTTCCCAGGCTTGAGGCTTCTCCTCACTAGGAGAAAATGACATGCTCTGTACAATCTCTGTACTGGAGATACTCAGGTATCTCCAGTACTTTCAGAGTTGAATTCATTATTTGGCTGTTACTGTTATTGTGAATCACTAAAGACCACATCCTGATATAAGATTCTGCGTCAGTAACATACATGGAAGGTCTGATGCTGATGAGAAATCGAGTCAAAACCAATGCATGGGTAGAGTTTTGACTTGAGAAGAATGTGTGCAGGTTAGTCCTGTGAGGACAGTGCTGAGGAGGATTATATATTGTAAAATCTGTATTTCAGATAGCTAAGTCAAACCAAGTCAGAAACTCACAGCTGTTGAGGACCCTTGGTTCTTGGAGTCTATCAGAGAGATTCCCTAAGAAACAGCACTACCACTTTGCACTCTATACCAATGTATAGTTCCTTACTAGTTCCACTGCTATTTTCATGTAATACAAGCAAAGCACCTCAAATAACAACCAGTTAACACAAATAAGCTTGATTTTAATTTCGTAGAGAAGCACACCGAGTAAATCTTGAATTAACTGATATTCTGGGACAGTGCTATTTCAAGAGGTCCAACAGGGACAGTATTTTGAAATACAGACCCACATGGTGTGAAAACCACATGCCTTTTTCTCTTCCTACATACAGGCAGCTCTGACTCTCACAGAATCAAGCACACACATTGAGAGCAGAACAGCAGACGTGATGACACAACGAGATGCAATACAGATCTCATTTCCTAACAGACTCCTGAAGGCTGGAAGGCAAGCTTCCCTGCCATCACTTGCTTCATTCCCTGCTTCATCCTTTCCAGACCTGGGAGACTCAGGAACTGATTATACACCCAAAGACACCCTCAGCAGTGAGATATCTTTGGGGTATTTTTTTGGTCCACTAGAAGTTAACCGTCCTACCAAGAAAAAAATGCACTTTCCTCTAGCCCCATTCCCACACACACTCCCTACAGCTATTTACACCCACGCTACAGCTCTTTTTAACTGTGTTTAAAGAGCTGAGAGCGAGAGAAATGTGCTGCTGCTGCTGGTGCTCCTCCTCCTCAGGTGGGCGGGTTGGTAGCTGGTCAGTTTTCTGCAGCACTTCTCATTGCTAAATGCGTGGGAGACTGAGAGCAGAAAGGGAAGGAAGCGGTCCTCTTAGGAAGGGAGGCGTATCGAAGCGAGTGGGAAGCAAATAGCCCCTTCCCACCCGCACACGTGCAATTATATGCAATTGAAAAACGCACACAATAGACCTGCAAGCAGAGCTTTCCAAGCTGTAGTCCTAAAAGGTATCAAACAGCTTGGGTCTCAAAGCCAAAGTCGGGGGTGACCAGATCTCTGGGAAGACAGCATTTTTCACCCACGGAGAACAGGCTCGTGGGGAGGAGAAGGAGGAGGGAAGAGGGCGTTCCTTACAGTTATGGCTTTGTACGTAGGTGGAGGGTGGTTCGGGGAGAGGAGTGACAGATTGCTGGTGGCAGCAGGGAAGAAAGCTGTGGGAGGGTGTTTGCCCAGGGTCCCGTCTCACCCAGGGGCTCCTGGCAGGGTGGCTGCAGTACGAGTGCTGTGTCTAAGGCGGGCTGGTGGGAGGAGAGGAACTCACTGCTGGGTGGACCTCGCCTGGATCCTCTCTCGTCATCCCATGGACACGGCAGCATCTGCAGCAGCACACAGCCACTCCCACACCTTCCCCGGTGCTCTCTGAGGCCAAAAGAAAAGGAAAACTCTTTCGCTCACACAGTTTCATTACGGATTTGCTTTCAGCCTTTTCCAAACACTTTCTAGTTCCCCACTGATAAGATGCAAATCAACGGGTGAAGAAAAAAAGAAAAACAGGAAAAAGAAAAGTTGATTTTTCCCCTCACTCACACTCTCCTGTTACAGGAGAAATTCACTACTGCATGGCATTAGCTGTATGCCCTCATCCCAAATCTACGATTGCAGATGTTGTGTGAATGCATGGTCTGAAAGGTCTCTGACCAAAAGCCCTGGGGAAGGCACACTGTTCATATGAAATGACTCAGGTTACAGCAAAAATTCATTTCTCCATATTACATAGGTGTTTCAGTCCTTCTCTAGGTCGGTCTGTTGTTAGAGAGTGAAGAAACAGATTTGTTTTCTGCTTATTTTAAGTCTATTTCTGCTCTCAGTGATGTCCCTGGAAGATTCTACTGCAGACCTGAGCCTTTACTAGTATGTACCCAAGCTGGCAGGAGGAAATTTCAGCCTGTGTCACTTGTTTTCAAGGGCTGTCAGCTGAGCCTGGACTGAGAAATAACAATGTGAGGATTATTTGTCAGCACAGTAATAACCAGTTAGCAGGCATGAACTGGAAATTTCCCCATTCTGTTCCCCAGACCTTCACAGACTCCTTTTCCTTTAACCTTCACAGGCTGTAAGGATGCACTCACTCCCCACACTTACAGAAATGAGATGCCAGCTGTTAGACCAGCAGAGGAAAAAGACTGAATTTACAGCAAACCTGGAAACAGCAGCATGGGACATGATGAAGTACTTGTACCATTTATTATCTGGTCCTGGTCAACTACTCTGGCAGCTCTCAGAGGCAAATGTGAGGCACAAATTAATGGTTAACTAGGGCTGAACAGGCAGCGCACAGAATGCAGCTGAGCTGCTCCTGGAATCCTTCTTGAGAGCAAGAGCTCCCACATTCTAAAGTTACATGTTTTTCTGGAAAAGAAACAAAAAAAAACCCAGAAAAACCCACCCAAACCAGAAACAAAACCTGAAAACATCTGCTCAACTCTACAGACCTCCTACAGTCTGCAACTTGTTTTCTCTTTTCAAACCTACTGAAGGTGCTGCCAGGAAACTTCTCCAGGGGGAGGAATTACAACCTGCTTATCCTTCTGGCTATTGCACTTACACTCTCAGTTCCTGGCTTGGTCCAGTATTGTGCAGCCCTCTTTGCCAATAGTAAAATAATCCATAAACTCCCAGGTTAAAGATCATCTCATTCTGCTCATTCTCAGGCAACTCCATTATTTTCACTCTTTTCCCACCACCTACTTAGGAAAGTCTTTTATTTACATTTTAGAAAGCATTTTCACTTTGATATTCTGAAAAAATGGGGTGTGCAGGAGGATTATTGAAAAATTAGATGATATCTGAGTTGCTTTTTGGACAGGATTGTAGTCAGCTAAATAGCTGTGAAAAAAATAGCAATTTTCTAACACTTAAGAATCCTCTGCCCCTAAAAAAAACTATAGGTAAATTCAAGCCATCAAATTCAAGCAGGTTTAAAAATGAAGCCTCAAGGAAGATGGCTCTTATGTTACCACCCCTTCTTAAAAACTACTTTAAAAAAAAAAAAAGGAAAGGTTTTAAAGAAAACATTAAATATAAATTCAATATCAGCACCGTGGAGAGAAATCAGAAGTTGTCTCAAGGCAAGGCTTGCTGTTACTTCATTGTTTACAAAGGAGTAGGCCCACTTGTGTCCTAAATCAGACCTACAGCTGGAAGACTACAAAGGGTTTACACCATTACTTACACTGAGGACAGGAGGAGAAGAGATCAAAATCAGCATAAGTAAAAGATGAATTGGATCACCAGCTTCTGTTTTGGATCCCCAGGAGCAGACATCCCACATAATCATGTCCTGATCACAGCCTTGCCCGTGTGCAGGTGGGATTTATGAGGAGATTTCCAGGGCTTTCAAACTGCCTCCACCTGCTCTCACCCAAGGTTAACTTCCACACACCCATCTCTTCATTTTCCCAACATCACTAACAAAGAGATAATCCCACAGAAAAGTTCTTTTCATATTTGTCTGTGAAATGTAGAGACTTTCAGTCACAGGAAATGAGAAACAAAAATGTTACCTGCTTATCAAACCCTCTAATTAGTAATGCGTGGATGAGAGCTGCAGAGTTATCCTCAAAAACAATTTTTAAAATAATTAAGTCAGGGTTCAGGTTTGCCAGCTGTGATAATTTGGTGTCATTTAGCCTGGTTTAGATTTTAATTGCATGGACTTGATATAATGCACACAAAATGACACCAATAAGCTGCATCACTGATTATCATATAACCTTTAAGTGAAAGTTGGAATAGTCAGGATCACCTAATGAATTCTTGCAATTAATCAGTTTGCAGTAGACAGGCTCCCAGCGCCTGGAAAAGCACCTCATGTTCTGTTCCCAGTTATTTTTTGTTCACATTGTACAAGACTGAAAACTGAGACTGCGTTAATACAGAAATGTTCTGTATTTTTTTTTGTGTGTGCCTATTTAGTTTGATTAAAATTTTTACAACCAGATTTAATATACTCTGAGAGTCATTGCAACGGAAATGCCAACAGAGATGACGCTGATATAAGCAGGGGCTGAATCATTTTAGAAATAAAGAGCAAGGTTGCCCTCTGGAGACTTCTCTAGAAGTGCTTCTGAGAGCTAGGACTTCTGAGAGTCTGGACTCTTCAGTTTTTCAGTCTTCAGATTGTTTATTATTTCTTATCTACAGAATTTTCTTTCTGCCCAGCCGAGGTCTGACCTGCAAGGCAGCCAAGGGCACTCTGACCACCCACGGGGCGGTCGTGTCTTTTTATACTAAAAACTATGTACATCATATTTACCTTTATTTCCCAATACCTTTCACCCATATTAGCAAGTGCACCTTCACCATGGACCAATCCCCAAGTGCCAACATCACCACAGAAAATGGATGACAAGAAGAAGAAAGAAGAAGGACAAGACACGCCCTGATCCCTCCATCTTGTCTCCATAACCCCCCTGTACCAAAACCCCTAAAATCTATATCTCACCCTGTAAATACATCATTCCTGCACCATTCACTCCCAAGTGACTCTCATGTCCTCAAACAGGTGGCACATCCCTAGAGGGATTGAAGTCAAGCCACCAGATGCTCCTGGCAACATTCCAGGATTTCCAAGCCCCCCCAAGGGTTCTCTTGGTAACTCTGGACATCCGGAGTGATGTGCTGAGTTCCCACATATGATGAAGCTACATTTCAACCTAATGCACTGTATTGTCATTTACCCCCTGGTTCATTATGTCTTTTCAATAGCAGTCTCACGTGTCAGCCTAAAAAACCAGTCATGGAATGGTCTTAGTTACTGAAATCCAAGTGAATTTTGTATTATTGACTCCTAGAGTGAAAAATTCTCAAGTGCCTTAATATTATTATTTTTTTTTTAAAAGGCAATTTTCACAGTTGCAATTTCTGAGTCTATTTATGCTGAACGCACAGGCTGTGTTTGGGCTCACCGTCATCTGTAGCTACTGTTGGGGCAGTAAACGTGCTAGTTCTAAATGTAAATGTAAATACATGCTCTCCATGTATTTACATTGACACAAATTCATGTTCTCCCTGTATTCACCTCACGGATAAGCAGTTCTTGGTGGGATGTTAATCCTTAATCCCACCTCACCCGCTGCCCGTGTGTGAGCAGCTGCGAGGGCAGTACAGGTGTGCCTGGTGTTTCAGGTGCAAAGGGTGAAGAGAAGCCGGGAAGGCAGAAATTAAGAAACCAGTCTAACTGCTGAAAATAATAATCAGCCTGCATGCAGCTGCGGCGCACGAAGGCAGTTTGGCAATGCGAGCTTTCCCCACCTTCAGCAGCCAGCCCCACGGCTGATGTTATTGCTGCCACTTGCGGCATTGCTCGCTCCACCGGCAAAGCAGCTGCATCTCCAGATGCCCTCAGACCACCCGGCCTTATCCACCACGGGGAGCAGCTCCCTTTCCCTGCCCAGGTAAGGAATCTGCCTTGTTTACTGCAAAAGGGCTGCTCGTGGCGGCGAGGGGGCGGCCGCCCCTCAGGAGCGGCTCCCGGTGCCTCGGAGAGCGCCGCGCATGCGCCCCGCGCTGTGCCGGGCCGCGGAGCCGGTGAGGGAGCGGTGCCGCCATGGCGGGCCCGGCTCTGCAGGCGCTGCCCAGGTAACGGGGGCCGCCCTGAGGGGCGGTAGCGGCGGCGGCCGCGGGGAGCGAGGGGAGCGCCGGCCGAGCCTGCCGGGGATCGCAGCCCCGCAGCTGCTGCGAGTTATAGTTCGGGCCTAGATCAGCCAGGCCTTCACTAACTTTCACTTTCAAAAACAAGCATGCGATTAAAAACCAGCGTAGTGTACCGCGGCACTAACACATAACATGGATTTGGCTGGGTTTGTGCGCTGAAGTGGTTGAAAGGTGAAAGTTTCTCACTCCAGCTCTGCTGTGTGGCCAGCACAGCCTTCCTCGGTGGCCATTAATAAATGACAGCCTCAAAATTAATAAATTACTGCTCAAAACCAGTGGCGTGTTCACAGAGACAGCCTGGGTCTCTCCTGTCACCCACAAAAGCGCGAGCTCTTACGCAAACCTTGTGTAAATGTATGTGAAATGTGTACACACGAGGGCAGGTTTGTGTCATGGAAGCTTTTGGAAATAGACGAAGGTTTTGACAAGACTTTTTTCTTTTTATGTCACCATTTAAACGTGCCCGCAAAAAGGCTGTAAATCTTTAAAAGACACAGAGTGTCAATCATATCCCCAACCCCTCTGTCCTGGTAGTTTTCAGGTTCTCCTAACTTGAAAACATTAGTAGCTGATACTGGGATCTGCTATTTATTTACTAGTAAGCAAAGAATTTCCAACTGTTTCAATAATAAAATTTTAATTGGTTCTTATGAGGACAACGTCAAGAAGTTGTGTTCCCAAATTTTTCTGCCACTGCTTTGCTTAACCTGGCAGTCAGATATTTGGGGAATCATGTGGCAGGTTTATGGTTTTAACTGTTTTTTTAATGTTTTGTTTTTTTTTCAGGCTGAGGGCACTCAACAGGCTACAAGTAATATTTCAACATTTGGTAAGGACAGCATCATGTTTGACTGAGTTGGAAGCTTTCAGGACTCTTTTAACTCCCCTGAGACACACAGCACATGCAACTTCTGATGTGTCTGCACACACTGGTTCTCAACTCTGACATTTATTGCTCAGGCATGGTATTGCCCACATCTTTGAGCACTTGGTTACAGGTGTCTATTATACTGTAAATTAAAGCTTGATTTTTTGGCTATACTTTATAGGTATTTCTTTAATTTATAGATAGTTTCTGTGTTAGCTTCCATAAATTCCTTAAATATCATCCCACTGTGAGGGTGAAAATAGTTGAGGGGATTTGTTTTCTGCTGTTAAAAGTTACTTAAAGACAAAGCAGGGTGTACATTTGGGTTTGCAGTGTCAAACTACCAGTAAGGATATATGGAACTGTCATTGTTCTAATTGTTGCAAGTATTTTCAGAATGTCAGTTTTAAGAAGCCATGGATTTCTGTTTTATTAATAGGGTGGGAAAATTTTTATTTGTTTGATTTGATTTTCTTTTTGTGTGTGTTTCTGTTGTAAATTTTATTTAACTGAACTCAAAACCTTACTGTAAAACAATGTGTGGTCCAAAAAATTCTCTGAGTTTTACTACTCTGAAAGGCTCAAAGTAGTTTCCAAAGAACTGTTTAGGAAATGCAAATAGAAGTACAGAGGGAAAAAGTTAGCATACAATTCCAGAATGCATGTTTTGTGATCCTTGATAGTGTGTTTTGAGAATCAATTTCCATAAAAACTTTTGTAAATATGTTACTCAAGTTACCTAACTGATGACATTTGTTTCATTTATTTGTTTTTGCATGCACAGAAAATGTCTAAGCAGACAGACTCAGCAGCAGAAGTGTTGTTGGAAAAGAAAGGAGGTGCAGGAATAATAACTTTGAATAGACCCAAGGCTCTCAATGCACTAAATCTGCCTATGATCCAAAAAATTTATCCTCAAATAAAGGTTAGTAGCTGCACTTCTACCCATCCACTATACAAATGTTATTTGAAACCAGTTTTAAAATGCAGTTAGGCACTTCTTGGTGTACTGATTTAAAGGATGAAAGTTTGTGTGAGTACAGTGAGCTCTGATTTATAGCATGGGAAAAACCAGGCAGTGTCAAGCAAGTTAGAAAGAGGAGACACATCAAAGAACAGGCTGTCAGACAGAGTTACATTCAGCATCCTCATAGGTAAATGCACATCCATGTTAATACCAGGGCTGAATTAAGAACAAGCAGTGCTCATCAGTTGTGTGTTCCTTTTGGCAACACCCACCTGCTCAGTTGGTACAAAATTTGACCCATACAGTGGTGTTGCCTCTTGAGGGAGTGCAATAACACTCCATCAAGAGTGCAGTACCATTTTCATGGCTGAAAATAAGAGATATCAGCCACTAGGAGGCAGGGGGCTGTCAGTGTCATTCCTTAAATGAGAACTCATGGATTTGCAGGCACTGTTTCTACAAGCTAGTGAAGTACCATGAGATTTTAAGCATGAAAATAGTCTCTTTTAATTTAATGATACTATTTATCGTATTCACAGAGTCAAATTCATTAGATACCAGCATTTGTTGGATAATTCTCTGATGCCTTTTGGTGTTTATTAGACATTTTTAAAGCACAACCTGAAAAGGTGTCAGTTTTTGATTTCTGTCAGGCCCTGTTTTGTGGGGTGCTGCCTTTCTTCAGAGGCTGAGAGCTGCACACAGGTGTTTTTCTGAAAGAGGAAAGGCAGCTCTGCTAATCTCTGCTCTCAGGGTTGAATAGAATGCAGAAGTGGCAGAAAGACATTTAGATTTCAAACTTCAGTTTAAGACAATCTATTTTCAAGTATGTTTGATTTGCTTTTTGAAAAAGTGAAGTGTGTGTTAGAGACACTAAACAGATTTTAGTCTTATGTGGAAATATTTACTTATTTTTTAGACATGGGAGCAAGATCCTGAAACTTTTCTAATAATTATAAAGGGAACTGGAGGAAAGGCTTTTTGTGCTGGGGGTGACATCCGAGGTAAGGACTATCCTCACTTAAACATTTGATGTCTTTCCCAGTCACTACTTTGTGTTGATTTCCTTTGTATAGTGTGTCTTGGGTAAGCAAAACCTTGCTACACAAGAGTAAGAGACCAGTTGTGCTGACTCTTAGGACACCTTGATGTGTAGATGCTATTTAAGGTATTTTTCAGGAGACAACTGTCAGGACAGTGTATAAAAAATTACATTTTTATGAATAACTGATTATAGCAGCCAGTCATTCTGGGAGGAGAGGTTCTTGTCTTTACATTTATCTTCCCAAATTTTCATTACAGTCAGCCTCTTTCCAAGAAATTTGAATGGCCCTAACAGGTAGCTCTGATAGTATTGGATAATTTGTGTCTAGTGTTTTATATGGTTAGATACAGATCTGACAAGGGTGATGAATGTATCTGTGATTAATTTTTAGCTATGAACTGCAGGGAATCTCCAAACTGTCAAAATTAGCTAAATTGTTGTAAACTGTAGGTAAACAAGCAGCACAGGTTATTGTTATTACAATATATAAAAAGATATTTTTATGTCATGCTCTAAGTGGCTTCTCATTTTTAGTATTTTGAGTCTTCAGAATAGTCAGTTTTAAGTGACTGTTCTAAATGTTGGTGTGAAAAATATCACAAATGAGTACTGGACATTAGGAGGGGTTAGAAAATGGACCATACTCTCACAAGTATGTGACAAAGTGTCCAGCAAAATACAGTTAAATCAAATTTGAGCCTTATGTTCATATTTTAATTTGAGCAAATTTTCTCAAATATAATCAAGTGGGATTAGGTAGGTCTCTATTTGCTGTAGGGAAAGACCCAACTTATGAGGCATTATTTTCTCTTACTTGTATTTTCTATTAAACTTACAATTATCTTTGGAATTTTTGTTTCTCTTAAGCCCTCACAGAAGCGGGAAAAGTTGGAGATAAACTGATACAAGATTTCTTCATAGGAGAATACAGTCTGAACAATGCCATTGGTATGTTAACAGCAATTTCTGAAACAGTACAGTTCTCATAACATTGGCTTCAAATGTAAATTTATCTCTTTGGTAATCTGTTAAAGACTGTGGTAACATCAGAGAAGTAGTAATTTTTTTTTTAGCAAGTTCAATAGCAGTAATACAACATATCCCATTTTTATACCTTGCATGCAGAATGTGTTTCTTTTGTTTGAGTTATTGTGACAGCTATTTTATCCCATCCCATTATTCTGGTTAGCTGTATTTCCTCTGTGGAAGAATTAGTTTTAACTGTAGACACTGCAGTTCTGCACTAAGTATCTGCTTCAAAGAAGACCTGACATAAAAATAGATGTGTGGAAAATCATTAATATTCAATCAGAAAGCAGAAGATTAAATTATATGAAGGCTTTCCATTTAAATAGACTGCATGAAAGACTAGGGCTGCATAACTCAGGAGTGAGCTGCCTTAGTTTATTGCAGAGACACTGGGTGAAGTTTACTGGAGTGAAGCATATTAAAAAAGGATATTAATTCTTTAGGCTAACAGTCAAGAGTTGAAGGTTTCGATGAGAAGAAACTACTCCAAACATATTTTAATTGAATACAGTTTGAGTTTTAAAATATGGTGTCCTGTGTTAGTCACTACAGGAGGAGGGGTGCTGTTGCTTGCATTGACAGAAGAGCACATCTACTAGAGTAATTCCTGAAAAGTTACTTTCACTTTGTTTGACAGAGTTTCAGGACTGAGCATGCTTGTCATGCACCTTTCTTTCCTTCACCAATACAAGGCAAAAAAATAGCTTAAGGTTTCAAATAGTTGGGAAAAAATAGTATTACCTTGCCAGTTGAACTTGATGATGATTCTGTTGCAAGGGTACACGATTTAAAAGTCTGTTTTCGTCTTTTTAATTTTTTTTAATAATTAGCTGTGTAATATCTCTAATGTATGTAATTGCAAAACCTAGATTTTTGCTAGCTTTAGTATGACTGTATTCCTTTAAGCCTGAGATTTCTGCTAAAAATATTTATTTATATCTTACATATTATAACTTAAAAATACAGCAGGGAGCTGCTGTCACAGCATTGCAATGGGGAAGGCTTGCTGCTACAGAAGTTTGTTTCAGGGAGTAGCATCTACAGCCCATGCATTAGCTTGTATGTTCATGTAAGAGCAAAGTTCAAAATACAATTCTCCTAACATTTTCTAACTACTGATTTGAAGGATTGAACTGCCTTTTAAAATAGTTTATTTTAAACAAGGCTCTACATAGTTGTTACAGAAAAACTCACAGCATGGTTGTAGGGGATACCTGTATCAGCAGTAATTCTGACCTGAAAACACTGAATACAGGGCAGCTGTTTCATTCACAGTCAAGTTCTGAGTCTTTCCATGAATGGTAATTGAAAGCATTGGGGTTCAGTTTTGTGCCATCTAAAGGCCCCAACAGATGAAGTTGGTAATTCAGGACATTGTCACCTGAACCTGCCTGCACCACGTTCAGGGCTGTATGCAAGAGCTGCCATGACAGAACACGCCTGCATTGCAGAATTTACAGTCACATTGTGGCTGGGACCCACCCATGCTTCTGGCTTTGTAATTGAGCACTGAGGGGCTGGAACACACACCCTGCTCCTAATCTAGGCTCTGAGAGGGGGTGAAAGGGCAGCTGCTGTGTCCCAACATCAGACAAAGCTATTTGTGCTGGCTAAACTGTCAGCTACTCACATAACAAACAGGCCAATGCTTGATAGTTGTATAATGTTCTCTTGCAACACTCACAATCCAGTAAATCAGAGACTGGTGTTTCTTTTCATTACTTAACAATTACATGAGGTACCTTCATTGTAAGATGATAATATGATTACTGCTTAAATTCCCATTTATTTTCTGCTGCTCTTGCTAAAGTAAGATGTAGGGAAACCTGTTATGTGGCAGCTAGTCATAGGTCCACTCTTGAAAAAGATGAATGATTGTTTTCCTTGACATTTTTTACAGGCACCTGCAAGAAGCCATATGTGGCACTTATTGATGGCATTACAATGGGAGGGGTAAGTTAAGGACCTTACCTGATACCTGATAGATTGTTTTAAAGTCTCTCATGTTGTGTCTGAGTTGAATGAAGTGCACACAAGGCATTTCCAACCTGTGGATTGAAGAACAAACATCATAATCTGAACCTTTGTCTTGCTTGTCTGGGTGCACTGCTGCCCTTGTAGGGCCTCTGCTGTTCCTTGATAGCTAATACAAGTGCTTTCTCTAGGAAAGGAGCAGAATCCCCTCACAAAAGTTCTAAGAATACCCAGGGGGAGTTTATATATCATACAAAATCTGAGAATAGTTCTCCATTCTAATTGTATTAAAAATAGAATTATATAAAATACATTTAAAGAGCAGCTCTTTGAGAAATTGAGAATTCTAAGCTACACCTTAACAGACATTCATGAGTTTTATATTTTTCCAGCAAATAATCTGGAAGTGCATCTACTTTCTCACCTCTGTAGTACTTTTAAATAATAATTTGTGGGATACTGATTCCACACAACTCACCCAGGGCTGCACCTTATTACTAAAGCAACATAGAGAAGACTCCATCATATTGCTAGTTATACTCAGTGTTAATAATTTTTTCAGCAATTGCTGTCTGTAAGCACTCTAAGTAGATAACAGGGCAATGCCATGCTTTTTTTACATGCTAAAATTCTGTTTTAGTGAGTTTCACATCTGTAGGATATATTTGCAGCGCATCAGAGAGTGGATTAAAATAATCTTCAGTTATTTTTAACACGGAGTTTAACGAGGAAGCCTGTCTGCCATGCCACTGCTTAGATTTGTATTGTTCTCTGCTACGCCCCTATGATATGGGTGTAGAATCTATTTTAAAAAGTTTGTCAAAGATAGATGTGAGAAGTCGAACACTACGTGACCCATGACCTGTCATGACTCTTTTATCTTTCCTTACCCATTTCATTTGTCTGTTTTGCTCTTCTCAGCTTTTCATCTAAACACACAGCAGCTCTCTTGGCCTTTGCTTTTTTGCTACCAAGCCCCAAAGATCTCACTAGAGAGCCATTCTCCCCAGCCTAGCATACATACATTGTTTCCAGCATAAAGGGCACTTGTTCTGTAGCTCTTCTTCCAGAAAAACTGCTTTATTGACCATAGGAGTTCTGAAGGTTCATAGATAAGAGATAGAGAGTCCATTTATTTTATGGACTTTTGAATAATAGGATGGAAAGCTGTGAATGAGCCAAACTGCCCAGCAGCCAATATCTTTTAAAAGGTCCTGCAGATGGCTTGTTATGACTGTGGCCTGAGCAGGAATAGAATTTTGTCCTTTGAAAGGAAAGTGTATTTTTGGACTGAAAAGAACATAATGGAGTCAGATGATCCTGCATTACTAAGATTCTTTATGAATTCTCTTTCCTTTGACAAGCTTTTAAAAGACAGCAATTAGCCTGAAACTGTATTTTAGTGCAGGATAAACTAAATTTTAGTGCAGGATACCTAAATTTTAGTGGGACTGTGACACAATTTAACTGCCATTAGGGTCTGAATCATAACTTAATTTGTTTATCATATCCTAGAAGTAGCATCTTTACTTGAGGGCAGGGGATTAGATTTTGACTCAAAAAGTATGGAGCCTAATTTAGGGGAAATAAGTAAAAAAATCACAGAAGTGTGTTAGAAACTCAGTTACTATGTACTTGGATAGTAAAGGTTGCTACTGGTGCACAGATGCCATAGATCTGTGATAGTGAAACCTGGAATTTTATCCAAAAAATGAACTGGTTCTACTTCATTACTGGCTAGGGGCTGGTAGATGGTTTTGGGAGCTTCATTAGCCAACAGATGGGGCTGTGGAGCTTGTTCTCAGCACCTTCTTGTCTGTTCTCCTGTAGTTCATCAAAAATTGATATTAAATATAAATATATCTTTTCATCTTTTTGTACTTATTTGGAACAGTAAGTTCAAATTTGTAAGACAAATTTGTTAGAAGCAAAGGTGACTGCAGTTTACTGAAAAATAGTGAAATGAGTAATAATACCACATTTACTGCTAAAGGATGTGCTCTTTTGAAAGGAACACTGGGCACATACTCTCACATTGCTAGAAACTAGTTCAGATTTAGCTGATTTCTATCTGTAAGTTTTCTTTTCCTTGAAATTAGGTACCCAAACAGTTGACAAGAAATTCAGATGTTTGGGGCTTTAAAAAATATTATTGTCTGCAAATGACATCCCAAGTTTGGTCTTCTGGTTTTAGAAAAGTCACAGTCTTAAGTTCTTTGGAAATGAATATAGGTGATTTATAAGATCAGGCCAAAGCTCTGGTTTTAAAAAAGACTTTGGCACAAAGTAAATTACTGCATCACATATTCTCTCTGACAAACAGAAAGATTCATAAAATTGTTTTGAGACCTGTTTCAGAGCCAAATAAAGCACGCTAGACAGACTGAGTGGTGGCTTTTCAATGTTTTGGCAGAGAAAAAAAAAGAAAAACTGGGCATAGACTTTGGAAGTTGGTAAAAATGGTCAAGGTCACTGGAATAATACAGTTAAAAAATCTGTAAAAATACTAAAGTAGCTTTGCAAAATGAGAAATAAGTTTTCAGAAGGAAAGGCCTTTACTTGTAGTTTATAGAAGAATCTGTAACAGCATGAATGAAGAACCCTTTTTTTGTAGTATCACATTCTAGAGCATGCAGGATTTAGAAACTTCCTGAACCAGGTTGTATTTCTGAACCACAGTGCTAAATAACCATCAGTGGTCACACTCACCTCTCTGTACATCTCATACTTTTTGACAATAAGTAGGCTTGCTGTTCAGAAAGGCCTCACATTTCACAGTCAAATGTTGTGCTCGGTGAAAAGCAACTTGTTGCTCTTTCAGGCCTATTGTCTAATGCTTATTTTTTTACTGGTGAGTAAAGAGAGTGTTGCTCAAACAAAAGAATTCTTGGCCTTGGACAATTTTCTACAGGATTTAATCCTTTAGTCTGGTCTCTTACACAACATATTTGCTAAGTTTGGTTTAGCCTTGCTTTGAAAATTTAGGCTTTTAGTTTTAGGATGAAAAAAATCTTCCTGTGGGGGAAGTAGGTTTTAACTTTAACTTAGATTTAAACAACATTTTCAGAATGCAGAAATAAGTTTGGTAGAATTGCTAACAGTCTTAAATCCTTTGCAAAGCACTGTGCTTTGAGTTATTCCAAGCATTTTATTTTCCAGTCTTCATATTTAGGAAGATCATTGGGAAGGTTTTTCTTTAATATGGTTTGCAATCTGACCAAATGTCCATCTGGGACTCCTCAGATTGTGGGGCCCAGTCTGTGAGAGTAATAGCAGTACACAAGACTGACTCCTCTAATCTTTCCTCAGAGGAGGACCTCAGGAGTACAGACTGGGAGAAGGAGATACCAATCCGTGACTGGGTCTTTGGGTTCATGAGTGGCTTTCCTTTAGTTTTGTCACCACACCTGGCAGTATGGGTTTTTAGGCAAGGTCTCATACTTACACTGAGTCAACATCTAACATATTTACTAAGCTTCTTTAGGGTGACTGTTGGACAGTAGAATTTTCTTAAGAACTGTTTGAGTGTTACTCTCTTGTGTAATATGAAATAAGTTACACATCTACAGATGTGTAGAGCTGGGAGGAGCATCAGGATTATTCCTTTGCACTTGCATTAGGCTTAAGTACAGCTAAATGACTGCCTAGCTGATTTTCACCTGATGCACTCAGAACTCTCCAACAGCAGGAATGCTGGTTTTTTCTAGATATACCACCTGAGTGCTAAGTTACTCTTTCAAGCTTGGCTTCCCTGGTGTCTAATCTAAGTCTTCAGTATGTGTAATCAACATATTCCAGTCTTAGTCACAGCTCCCTGTGGACATTTTGAGATACTTGCACGCCTTGCTCCTAGTCCTCTCTCTTTAATGGGTATAAGGATAGCTATTCAGCCCTTCTTATAGATTAAGTCTTTTAGTCTTCTTGCAATCCTCTGGAATCTCTTCCATTTGTGTACTTTACAGTTTATTGCCAGAGACCAGACAGTATTTTAGCTGGAGGATTCATCAGCACCAAGTAGAGCAGAATAAGTATCCTCCCTATATTACAGAGATATTCTGTCACGAACAATCCATGTAAATAGCAGTTTTGAAAGCATCCAGTCCTAGGAGGCCACCACTTCTACTTACTCCCAAAACTATGACTGTCACCTCTTTCCTCCTTGCCTAACATAAACTTCCATCACAGTACATTTCTTTATTGCTTACCTTTTACCAATTTTAAATCTTCCTTGAACTGAACTCATTTGTCAAAGAGTCAGTTTTGCAGAGCCACCCTTTTCTTCAGAGACTACAAAGGAAAAGAAAGTACTCCTTTTCTCTGAATTCCAAGAAACCTGAGTGTCTTATGAGGTGGCCCTGGGCTGACGAGGCTGCCCAGGTGGAGTGAATCTAGGCTGAGTATTCTCCCCTCTGCCTGCTGGTGCAGGCTCTGCTGTAGTGTGATAGCTTCAGTAGTTCTTTTCACAACTGCACTGCCTTATTTGTACTAATTGCATGGTTGCTGTAAACCCCTGAAAGCATCAAGGCATTTATTCCACGAGAAGCACACTTAGCATCTCTGTATTTGATTACACCTTCCTAAGTGTAGTTATTTTCATTGTGTTAGTTCCTCCAAAGCGAGATGGTTTTCAATCTTGCCCTTCAAAGTGTTTGCCTTCCCCAAAAGTCAGCTGTGAATGATAGAAATCCTGGTTACTTCACCATCCAAGCAGATAATGAAGCTGTCAAATGAAGTTTCATTGATGATTGGCTCTGCATGACCTCAGCTGGGGTATCCTCTCAGTTTTATTGCAAACTGCTGCTAACTCTTAATATTGTTTCAGAGGATGGTGCCCTCCATTTCGCAGATTACATCTAGGCTGTGCTTCCCTGGCTTGTTTGTGAAAGGAAGCAGTGCAATGATGGGGAGACATCACAAACATTGCAGTTTAAAATATGAAGCTTTCTCAGAATGCTGCCTAATGAGTGATGTCATTTTAATCAAGGGGTAATGCAGGTGTTCTTGCAGAGAAACATATGCAGCCAAATTCCTGAACCTACTCCATGGTTTGGAAATACTAATTCTGTTGTGCATCTACCTGTGCATTTTCTCTTCTGGAATACAGAATCAGAATTCCTGCATCCATATTGCAGTAGAAGAGTAAACCCAGTACCCAGTATTTAGCTTTAGCTCTTTTTCACATTAGTGCCATTTCATTCTTAGCAAAACATTCCAGATGCTGACATTGCTAGAGGAATCTGCCTTTCATTTTAAGTCAGATCTCAGGACCTGATGGCACATCTACCAATAGTTACAAACATCTACATTTACACTTCAGCAGGATTTGGTCAACAATCCTTACTAAATTAATATTTGTTCTCAAGTAAATTGGTAGTGATGTCATAAGCAAGCTTGTATGTTATCCATTTTAGTCTACAGAATTTTAGTACACAAAGGAGCTGAGTTGACCAATAACTGTCTTTATCCTGTCCCATTTTTATCCAGATTGTGCAGCTGTAACTCTTCAGGAATGTTCCTTTCACTGCCAACATATATCTAGTCATATAAGTTGTGTGCATGTAACTTCTACTCAGAAGTGTAGATAGCAGCATTTGACACTAACATTCAAAGACCAGGAAACATTTAGGATTAAACATATCTATAAAGTCTCACATTTTTTGCCCATGTGTGATGCAATTTTTAATTACAGGAATGTGCATTTACAAGTGGATATTGCCCACAGAACAAAGCTATTCATTTGTGGTGTAATTTGGGGTGCAAATTTTCTCACACATCATGGAAATACTGCTTAATATTTATCTATATCTATATAGATGTGTATATATGGAGCTTGGGCTGACTAGCTGCAGCATATGAAAGCTCATGAAATATTATGATTTTACATAGTACTTCTCTACTCTAATGGACATAATTACCCCTTTAGGCCTTTGTAAAGCTAGGAAACTGGAATCTATGTCAGTACATCTTGGGACTTGTCCCGATTCTTACTCTTTTTCTTCTTTTTGTAAGCATGTCATGCCTCTTGTCAGCCATCACGCTCTGGAACATCTTTGGTTTTGTTTTAATTTATGCTCTAAAATCTGCCCTGGAGTAAAAGTAATTGTCATACTAAACCTAGATAAGCTGCTTTCCAGTCCTCTCTCTGCCTGTCCTCCTCCCCCCTCGTGCCTGTGTACCACAGAGAAGCTTGTGGCCTGTTTTATTGCCAGTGCTTCAAAGCTGAAGGCAGCCTTTACTGTGAAATAGAATGCAGATTTTGCAAGTACAAACAAATAGTTTTGAGATTGACTTGTGCACCACTTATGTCCTGCAATATGGGGTGTTGAAAACAATGCTGAGGTAATCCTAAGAAAGAGTTCACTCCTTGCTGCTGTTGCAGTCCCTTTGCCATCTGGCCACGCTGCTCTGCCTGCTTGGCTCTTGTGTGTGATCCCAGGGATAAATGGGGCTCTTCATTTTGTGGCTAATCGGACTAGAATGGCAGCAGCTCTTGACATTGGGCATTCAGTGGTTCTTTCTGTTAATCATTTGCGCATGATGTTATTCCCCAAAGGAATCACAAAGCACTGTCTTGAATACAAGTATTTTAAATTATAGCTCAGTATTGGTACAGTAAGTAAAACTCCTTTTCTCTCCCTCTCCTTGCTCTACAATGACTGAGATTTTTGCTGGCTTCTGCACAGATTTGTTCTTTCCATTTAACATCAGACTCTTGCATGCTGAAAATCTCTCTATTTTTCTCTAATTCTTGGCCTTCATGTACCTACCTAGCCTCATATTGAGAGTTACCTCATTATTTCCCTCCCCTTCCCTTTATTATAGATCAAAGAGTAAATGTCTAAAGGGAATTATCTTTGCCTGCTTCTCCATCCTTTCATATTTCTGCTCGTTTTCCTCAGATCCTGAGGAATTTGAGTGCTCATTTTCTCCTTGAGGTGTAAGACTTTCAATCACTTTCCAAGCACTTTTTTCAGCTGAGTAGAACATCATTACAAAAATCCTCTGGATTCACTCCTGTTTTCCCAAATAACTGTGCCACTGTTTAAATAAAGTTCTGATGCACGTACCTGTCTTTAAGAACAAGAAGCGTTTCTTCAATTTCAAGATAAAACCTAAAAGCTCAGTTGTGCACTGATGCAAGGTGCTGGAACAGGTTCCCTCCCACTTGCCTGCCCTCCCTGCAGACATCAAGATTTGATGAGCTGGACACAGGGATTTCTTGCAGTAGCTACATTTTTGGGTGATACAGAAAGACAATTCTTCCAGAATTTTAGGAACAATAAAAAAGCTGCTTTTGCTGTCTTTTTTTTTCTGAATACACATGGCCAGTTACATATAAAGAAACAAAATTGGGATAAAAAGAAGACTTTCAAATGTGAAACTAGAAAAAGTTGCACTTCTTACCAATTAAGAGGTATAGGCTTTTCAGATCCAGGTTTTCTTACATCTTCTCTTTTCTTCCTGTTGTAGCACAGGTCTTGGGTCTGTAAAAAAATGTGCAGATTTTGATAGCTACCCTAGGAAAAATTGTTTGTGGTGACTGAAAACTAGGGCTTTTAAAAAGTCAATCTAAATCTGGTTGATAAAGGACACTCACTGTAGCAGCACTGCTGCATAGAATGGCCTATGTGTCTTTTTCCCCAAGTTTTCTTGTGAGAAGAACCTGACCTAAATGATCACTATTCATGTAGTTGAATCAATTTATTTAAATACTTAGGGGTCAGAAGAACAACTCTGAGACATCAAATACCACACTAGAGATGATCTGTCTCCAGTCACCTTGTTGTGCTTCTATGTCTCTTGTAGCAATTTGGACTGAGACTCTCTAATACATAATCAGTATATGGAAATAAATCTTTTATATTTAAATTATATAACATCAGTATTTTATGTTTGAAAATACCACACTAAATTATTGAAACATTCACAAAACCCACTGTTTTTAATGATACTTTTAAAACACTTGTATAGAGTTCATTTATGTGTCAGCAGCCAAAGCAGGTGATATTCTGTGTCCAGATTGATCTGTCACACTGCATTGCTCTGGCTCACCACGTCATCTTGTCTGGTAGTAGCTACAGATGAAAATGGATTATACTCTTTGGAGTGGGCCATAACATTAGTGATAAACAAAGATTAATTTTGGTTCAGTTTAAGATTCATTGTGTCTGGATGCAGGGCGTAATGCTCTTACATCCATGATTTTTGATCACCATAGCTATAAGCTCCTGCTGCCTCCTGAATCAATTCCACTCGCTCACTTTGCCTTTGAAAACATTTTTGCTGGCTATTTTTGCACATTTGTATGCAGACATATTTGCCCTTTGTTGTATTCTGTTTAGTTGATTACTACATTTCTTTTTTGTTCTAGCTCTGCCAGAAGCTATTCTCATGCAGTTAAAAATGTAGGAAGTGTAGTCACTTGATGGGAGCTGTTACAAAAGGACTTTCACTGCAGTCAATATTGGTGTTATCATAACACTGCTTACTCAAACAGCTAAAAATTATTTACCAGCCTGCTGAAAGTGACACAAGTAACATCCCTCAAGACCTTTTCTATTTATGTTTCTTTTAATGTGTTGCCTAAGCATTCCTAGGCAGTGATTCCTTTACAGTGTGAGTAGATTATTTAGTAAATAGCCAAGTGTAACGTGTGGTTTTGCTGTGACACAGGTCTGCTTTTCTATATGTGAGCAGGAAGGGAGAATTTATTTCCCTCTGTGTAGTTCTCTGTTGTGGTGGCCCTCAATTTCTGAGTAACTTCTCTAAATTCTCTGATTTACTAAAGGTGGGTCGTTCTCAATTTAAGATAATACAGCCTTTGGGACACAAAAGAGTCACAGTAGTTGTATTTCATTTCTGCATCTGCTGGTCACATTGTTTTTCATTAGAAAAATACTTGTAATAAGGTTCTGTATCCATCATGAGAAAAAAAAAAGGAAATCAGTGATGAAGTTTCTATACAAAGTCACATAATGACTTTTGAAATACAGCATTGAATGGGCAGTCTTGTATGGGAAATAGAATTCAGATACTCCCCATTCTTTTTTATAAGTTTGTTGCTGAACTCAAACTGAACTGCCTGTAAAATGATGTGCCTCCCTGAGGTATGCAGAGACTAACACAGCCCCATGCCATGAAGAAGCTACTGTGAAGAAAACCAACTCTATCTCAGCCAAAACCAGCCCAGTTGTTTAAATTGGTTGCTTGTTAATTTCTTTATTCTCCTTAACTCCTAGTCTCATTCTGTAAGTACCCTTTACAAAATTCAGCTGTCAGTGGAAAAAAAAGATTCCAGCAGTAAAAGCCTGATTGACCACAGGAGTGTATTACCCCGGAGAAGTCTGAAGGAAGAAATCAGCTTTAGTACATAAGATCATGAAAAGTAGAACCCTGGCAGTGCAGAATAAAATGTATTTTAATAAAGATATTATAGTTTTAAGACTTGTATGTGTAAATGCTGGAAGTACCTGGTGAAGTGAGCACATAAGATTTTTTAATGGTGGTGAAGGGTCTTCCTAGGGGGAACTCCAGCTATGTAAGAGTTCAGCTAAATGAAAACAAAATAAAATTAGAAAATCCAGAAATGAAAGAGGAATGCATTTAGACTTCTGACTGGTTTGTTCTTTACACAGGATGTATTAAACTAATGAGTATTTGTCCTTTGTGTTACATCTAGAAGGTTAAACATGCAGTGGTATGCTAACCACTTGGGAAGTTACAAATAAACAAAAAATATGAACACCAGTAAAGAAATTACTGGGCTTTGCGTCATTAACTAATTTTTCTTTCAAAATCTTTTCTCAGTACTGGATTATTTAGAAACAATCTTCAAAGAAGGAAGAACATATTTGCACCTCTTTCTTTAAAATGAATAAAAAGAAAATATAGTTTTAGTCTCTTAAATATACATCAGAAATAAGGCTGTACAAAACTTGGAGGCTATCTAGAAACAAATCCAATTATGGCTAAAGCACTTGAGAAAGTGAAATCTGATTTAATTACTTCTTTCAAAAGAAAATTACATCTTTCAACTTTCTATTATTAGAACCCGCCATTTATTTTTATCACTCTAAAAAAAGAACAAGCTTGGAAGAGAAGCTCCCTTCATGGAATTCACACTCAAATCTTTGGTACTTAATACTCAAGCCAAAAACTTGAATCTTTAAACAAAATTCTGATTGTCAAGAAAACAAGCCAGAAAAAACGCTTTGAGATAGATGGTATTTGTATTTTTAGATATGGGATAAGAAAATACTAATTTCAGCATTAGAAAGACCAAAATGGGCATGATTGCTATTTGGTTAGCTTTAGAAAAAAGGCAGAGTTATTGCTGAACATGCATAAAAATAACAGCAGGCTTTACTTAATGCAGTGAAAATATGCTATTATGACATTAAAGAAGTTGGAAGTGATGAAGTCACTTTTCCATTTCATTAAAGAGTTCTGGAGCTGTTTTAGGAGTGAAGGCAGCTCTACACACAGCTTTGCATTTTCAGGACAACTAAACACAGGCCCATTGCTCTTGCTGCTGCACAGATGAGATCTGCTCAGTGCTCAGAGAAAGGGCTAAAGGACAGATAAGGGGTGAGACATAGGGTTTTACCCTGTGCAAATAGGATTCAGATGTTTGCTCAAATCCCATTTGCCTCCCTGGAACAGCAGTGCTTCGTGTGAATACATTTGGCTTAGTTCCTGAATATAAAATTGAGTTTGGCAACCACTCACTCTATGGGTGCATTTCTCAGGAAATTAAACTGGAATCTTAAAAACTTCATACATCTATATTAAAACCTGAGAGTGGCAGAGTGGCAGTCATTACACAGAGGAAACTTGAAAACATTTTCAGATTTAGTTGTGTATCACCCTAATGGAATAGATTAATTTCTTCTTGAGCAGAATTGTAAGACAGGCCAGGGAAGGGTGAGAGGAAATTTACTTGATATTAAATTGAGAAAGCTTTTAAAAAATTTTGACATAAAACCCAACCAAAGATCTCTGTAAATAAGCAAAAGAAAAAGAAGTTCTACTCTCACCTTAAAAACCTGTTAAATATATATTGCTTGTCCAAGGGAGTATCATCCAGTTAATCTCACTGTTTTTGGTGGGAAGTATGAAATACTGGGAAGATACTTGTGATGACTAATAGCCTTAGTTGGGTAAAGTGCCCTTTTTCTAGTGTTTGAACAATTTAAAATGTTATTTAAAATCTATGATATCCTCATCAGACACTGGCTTATTTTGGACAACGATTTTTAAGATATTTTAGTTTTAATAAGAAACATGGATGGCTGGAAGGTCTGAGTAAAGGGAACATTAACAGTGAGGAAGGGAAGCAAACTGAAATGGTGGAAAGGATGAAAGAGAGAATATTTGTGTGAAATAATGACTTGTGAGTTATTCAGCAGAGGGTTTTGTCTCCAGATAGGATCAAACACACATTTCTATTGACAATGTTGTGGTTGTACCCTATAATCTAAGTATTCTTGGATTACATTGAATATTTTTGTTTTATTTATCAGTCTGCCTCTTGAAGATTTATCTAAAGTAATTTATTTTGTGCAAAATTATTTTTTTTAAACTGGAGCTTGTTGCTGCTTACTACCTAAATCCAAAAATATGGCATAGACAACACCAGAAACTCTTCTGCTTTTGAGGGAAGGGTTTCATTATGACAGGCTGCTAGAGAATTGTGCTAGATACTTCGAAATGTGAATACTATTACTGACTTGGTGAACACAACTGCCCAGGATAAAAAAATTTAGTTTCTAACCACGTATTTTGAATTTGAATCAATAATGCCGAAGGCTTTTTCTGCTTGAAATACTTCTGTGTTTATAATGTAGGTAATTATCACATTAGAAGAATAGTTAATTATTAATTATTTTGAAAGTATTAGGACAACAACTTTGTGAAATTTATGTGTTTTTCAAAAGTATTGGGGTTTTTTTTTTTTGGTGATGATTTGAAGTAGGTGCAAAAATTATAGATGGAGTAACATTAGCAAAAGGATGTCAACTCCCTTAGTAGTCCAGTGGAGAGAACAGAGTCACTCATGGCTTTTTGAAGTTATTCTCTGTATGACTCACCCATCTTTCAAAGCATAGAAAAAGCTATTTCAGCCAAATGATGAAGATAATATGATACTTTATTAGTGTTTGAACCATAAAAGCTCTTTCAATATTTTGTTGAGCTGCACATGGTAAATCTAGTATTATTTAAATTACAAAACAAAGCAAGAGGTATTCTACATAGAATTATTATTTTTATGATTAATCATTACCACAATTGTGGTTATGATTATTTTTACCAGTAATTTTATAACTGTGTCCTTTGCCTGTGTAGGGAGTTGGTGTCTCAGTCCATGGACATTTTCGAGTTGCTACAGAAAAGACTGTTTTTGCCATGCCAGAAACAGCAATAGGTAAGTGTTTTAAGAAATTATCACTTGTTAACATTGTTAGAGCTTCACTGTTTGTGTAATCAGGGTGAAATGTCTTCGACTGAATGCTTTGGTGGTAGGGAAAGCATTTTAAAAGCGAACTGGAGATTACCATGTATGGAAAGTATTTTCTGTTAAATTACCAGAAACTTCTCTGTTCTGGGAGTTGATCATTGAGCCTCTTAACTGTATAGACTGACACAAAGGATGTCAGGATAAAACTATTTCTTAAAAAGAACTAAGTCTTGCTACAGATGGGGGCAGATAAGTCTGAAGCTCCCAGAGCAGGTACACCAGCTTTACCTTGGGAAATTGGTGTCAGTCAAACTGGGTGTACCACAAGCTACTCTGCAATTCTACAGAGACAGATTTTGGAATTCCAGCTTTTCTTGTAGATTATTAATGTAGACCCATCACAACTGTGCACAGATTGTGCCTAGGCAAGATCACAGTGTCTTCAGTGTCACCTTTTTTTTGTTTGAAAAAGCAGCATGTACCTTATGTTTTCTAATGTTTGATCCTACAGTTTCTTTGTCAATTCTGATAAAATTTCTTTCAAAAAAGAAATGTATCCCAGAACTACATAAAGACACAGGTATGGCTCAAGAAAAATGAATCAGATTAAAGGAAACTCTCCTGATGCAACTGTCAAGCACAATAAAACATAATAAACCACCCAAATACAGGCAAGCTTGTTACCATTTTAATTCCTGAGAGAAATATTAGAGCAATTCCTGCTAGCTGATAAATATAATGTAATTTTTCTGAACAAGTAAAGTTGGGATGAAAAAACCAAAAACTACTTCAGCCCTCCAAGTATTGTTTCATTGCTGAAGAAAAGCTTAGTAAACTAAACCTAAGCTTTAATACAACATGAGTTTTCTAAGCTCTGAAGTTAATAATCAGTTGCTGTATATGAAAACCATTTGAAGTTAACAATTTGTATTTTTTTAAACTAAACAGAGGTTCATTGGTGTATGAAATTATTCTAATAATAAAAGCTTCACTTTCTTCTTCAAAGGGAAAGATATGAGTAGTTTTATATTAACAAGAACTATGTACTTTACACAGATTTATTGTGTTGACAAGGACTTATTTAAACAAAAATAGGCTGTGAAGACGTGAAGGAAAAGCTTAGAACTTGCTTGGGAAAGAAAGTAATTAAACCCCTTTTAGGATCACTTAGAAGTAAAACCACTGAAATCTGTTTGGATTTAAAGGCTTAGCTGTTTTGATCTCTGTGGGGTGTGTTTAAAATGTCTAGCTCTGTAGATACTGTATTAATCGTTTTTTCATGTGCTCACTTATTTCAGTAGGCATGACACCTTTGCTGTGAAATGAAAACAAAGCATTCATTCAGCTGCTCTGTTTTCACACAATTATTCTGCATTTGTACACCACCATAAATAAAAGGATATAGATAAATATGCCACTTAGCAAATAGAAAGAAAAGGCTGTTCTAGACTGTAAGAATTTCCCATAGATAAGATAAAGCACTGGAAAGCAGCACAGGAGTAGGAAGGTATGGAAAAACCACTGGTAGGGAGAACAAAGGATGGAAGTATAAGGTATGGGCTTTGGGGTGAGGTTACACTTACAATGGATACTTCCTTGCATATCCCTGCTAAGTTTTTAGCTTTCTAGAAGTCAATAGTAATGAATTCCCAACCCTCTCTGCCAAACAAGATAAGAATGTAGCAGGACTGCTTTTCTTCTGCCTGGCAAATGCAAAATTGCACCTTTGGGACTACAGCAGAGCATGTTGCATCTGTGTGAGAGCAGACTGCAAGTCAGCAGTACAGGCACAGGCTCATGGGCTGGGCAGCCCAGCAGCTCTTCTCTAACTTCACTAATTGAAAAATGATTGCTAAATGCTAACAAAAAAACCCAAAAATCAGGTATGGAATACGTTAAGAGAACCTCAGCAACAAAGAGAAAAATGCAAAGTGTTACTGAGAGAAGAGCAATATGTAGAACATAGACAACAGGAGTAAAATTATAAGAGAAAAAGGAAGACAGGAACATTGAAAAGGATACAGTAGAAGCTATAGCAGACTATGCAACCAAGTAAGTTTAAAGTGGATTAGGTAGACCTTCAATAATCCTGTTTGTAAATTCCTTAATTAAAGAAACCTTCATTCAATTTAGGTTTATTTGCCTCTAAAGCTACTTAAGCTAATCAACTTCACAGTTTATTTAGAACTGATTTCCTGTGTATGGCCAAGTGGAAGGACACTATGGATCCCAATAGAAAGATGTTTTTCCTCTGGAAATGTGCTGGAGAGTGGGGGGAACAGTAGTCCACCATCAGTATTATTTTAAGTATAGCAAAAAGAAAAAAGTATTGTTGCTGTTGTTGTTCTGGTGGATGGAGAGAATAATGTAATTGCCTTTTTGCTTTGGAGGGCATTTTTAAGATAGGTTTTACTTTTAAATGAGGTTGGGTTGGGTTTTTTATTGCAGTAGAAGGAAATCCAAGGGGAGACAGATGAATAGAAACATAAAACTAAATAGAAGTCTTGGCATCACTGTTGTGATAGCTCAAGCTGAGAAGGTAAAATGTAGAATAGACTGTTTGAGAATATGAGTACAGATAAAAAAAAAGGTAAGTGATGAATTGGAGTTAATACAGCTTAGGGCTTTTAAAGGGTATCAGCAAGGCATTAAGCATTTCAGAAGAGTTGTATGTCTCAGTAGCCTGGGAGATGAGGGATAAATCAATTAATGACAGCACACACATCAGTGGGAATAGAATAGTACAGCTGTAACTGATAGGAAGTGACTCCTAAACCCAACCTTTTGATGTAGTAGAAGCAGCAGAACAAAAAGAAGACCAGGAGGGAACCAGAGGAAAAAAGCTGATATGGGTTAGACATTCAGATTTTTACCAGGGAAACACTGAAGGACAGCTGTCTGAAAGAAACCTCCCCTTGTTGCATCCAAGAGGGAGAACTATTCAGGGACCACTAATTTTGTATGTCTCAAAATACTTGGAATAGGGTCTTTCTGTAATACATACATTGGCTGTTGTGAACAAAAGCAATTACATGTGAATGAAAAATTACCATCTTCTATGAGAACCCCACTGAAATTCCTTAGGTACATCTGAATTTTCCCAGTTAATATCTCTTCTTTGGCAACTGCCTTACGAGTTTCTTATTGCTCATTTCTATTCTGCTTTATGTGTTTTCATGATTCATTTGATTCATTCTCTAAAAGTGAAAGAAAAAAAATCCACCACACCTTTAATTTCTTTAAAATACTTCAGTTTCATGAATGATTTCAAGTCAGTTTCATTGGCATGATTTCAAGGTAGTAACTGGACCCTGCTTCTATACATTCAGATTTTTGAAACCAAGAGTAAATACTGAAATCAATCTCAATACTGAAATCCATAGCTAAACTAAAGTTTTTTCAAGTTTAAGTACATTTTAAAATATGTCTAAATTTATTTTTGGTGAGCAATTTATTTAACAAAAGGTAGATACTTTCCAATACAACTTTTAAAAGTATTTAAATTCTAGTCACAGCATTAAATTCTTAAAAAAAATTACCCTAATCTGTAGATTTAAAAAAGTATATAAGAGAGTTACTGAACTGGAGAGTTTAATATTATTTTTTAATTTTAGCTTAGTCACAATCCTGTCAAAGAGCCAAGTAGTAAGTCAGCATCTTGTGCCTCCACCTTCAGGAAGACCCTATCAATATTGTTGATCTATTATTGAATTCTTAGCCCCAAAATTTGTTCAAACTAAGCTGTGCAAGAGCTTAGTTTTATATTTTGATCATAATAAAAGATTTCATTGAAAAAGCAGCGTTCAGTTTGAGCTTGCACAAATTATTTCACAATTCTTTGGGTCACTTCTGTTTCCTTGCTGAGAACACACTTGATTTTTAAAGCACCTAAAATTGTCTCAAGTTGTTGGCAAATAGAATAAATATTCTTCTTTGGTATATGTTTGTGAAGTATGCGCCAGTGGAAAAGATGAAGTTTGGCAAGTGTTCAAGAGTTTGCTTTTAGGAAAGGTTTTGATGCCAGAAATGTCAAGCCAAGTCAAGGAGAAATTTGGGCAAGGATGCTGTGCCTATTTTAGGAAGATGAAAACAAGACAAGAAAAAATTGCTGCTAGTGATGATCAGTGCAAGATCTCCCTTCACTTTTGTTTTGTGTTGTTTATTGCAGGCCTTTTCCCTGATGTAGGTGGAGGATATTTCTTGCCAAGGCTCTCAGGAAAGATTGGCTATTACCTCGCACTGACAGGCTGCAGGCTGAAAGGAAGAGATGTGCTAAAGGCTGGCATTGCTACACATTTTGTAGAATCTGAAAAGGTAATGTGCCAGCAGTGCTGGCCAGGGCACAGCCCACAGCCACACAGAGTTTTGGGGTTTTAGCACCCCAGACCCTGGTACCAACACCCCTGTCTGCAGAGGTGCACTCCCATGAGCTGCCTGTGCCCTGCAAACAGGCATGGTGAGGCACTCTCAAGCTGTCCTTCTGACACGTGCCAGCTGGTGACAGCTTTGCTTGAAGGAAGGAGCAAATGGTGCTGTTTTTACAATTCCACTCTTGGAAGGGCATGATCTACTCAGCAGAATAAAGCTGCTTAAAAAATTGTGCAGTTTATACAACAGTGTATGAAACTAGAGGTTTATACAATTGCAAAGGTTGCAGTGAAGGTAACACTCCATTAAAATGCCCTTTCCTCTCAGGCTGGTGCAGCCTGGCTTTACCTGCTGCAGCTGTAGCACTGCTTTTGTGGGGGGGGCTGCTTGGGAAGCAGCTTTTTGCTGATCACTGCAGACATAATTAAATTGGGGTGGTTCCACACTGACACATGAACTCTGTCTCCTTGTGTTGTTTGCTTTGTCCTTCTTTAAGGTCTGTCAGAAAGTTAGGGAGGATGAGGGAGTGTTTATACATGTATATCCTACTATTACCATAGTAATGACCCAAGCAGCGTGGTTTTACTTACTTGTAATTAAACCTTATTTTTAACAGCTACCTGCCTTGGAGAAAGACCTGATAGCACTGAAATCTCCTTCAAAAGAAAAAATTGCAGATTTATTGAACTCTTACCACATGAAGGTAATCTGAAATTACTGAAATCAAGCAAAATTGTTAAATATATGTAGACGTTATTTTTTTATCCATGCTACTGATTATCTTTTTCTGTGTTTGAAAATAATGAGTTTCCAAACTCATTGCACTCTCTCCATAATACTTGTGTTAGCCCCATGTAACAATGGGCATGAAAATAAACGGTTTTGCCTTCACAATCAGTGGCTATTTTAACTCTTTTGATGTGCATTGCAGTTCTCTTTCAAAAGAAACCTCTAGAGTCAAACCAGTATTCAGTGTTACTCAGTCAATTACTCTGCTGTTGTTCAGCTTTAAAATGAGCTGTGTCTACTCTTGTTATTTCTGTTTTGTAATTACTAAGTTCATAAATAAGATTAATTGGAAAAATAAATGGGATAAGCTAATTTACATCATAGTACTGATTATTTTGACTAAACAGAATGCTGTGAAATGGGAGTGATTATATGTTGCAGTATCCTGCTTTACAAGAGTACACTGAATGGAAGAGGAAACTGTATTTTTAGTTATCAGAACTGAAATGCCAGGGAACCTTTTCAGCTTCAGCTGCTGTTCCTGAAACATCTGCTTGTGTCCCAAACCCCTTAATGCCAGAAGATGTGAAACATTTGACAGCCTTCCCACAGAAGGCCAATGGATCTATCACACACTTTGTATGCCTAAATAAAATTTTGTTAAATGATGTAGAAAAGAGAAGGAAGAGAAATGCATTTTCCCTTGGCCATTAGAAAAGCCTAAACATAGGCCTGTATATTTTTAAAGAAAATGAAAGGTTGTTTTTAAAAACAATCTCTGATTCTTGAGTAGATTTATGTGCACTGAATTTAGTGTATTGCACAGAAGTGTTTTGATGGAATAATCAGAATTACTTGTGTACAAGATAACCACCCAGACAAATATGCATTCACAGTAGCTCAGACAAAGCACTGCAGTATGAGGCAACATATTTAACATTCACAGGATAGTGCCAAGTTCATATATACACACTGCAGAATTTTAATTCATTAAAAATTGCACTGTCTTAAGAACATCAGGTGTTCATTTATGATAAAATATTTCTGGAACACAAGTCACTGAAATTTTTTGTACTGATACACTTTTCAGTCTAAAATAACCAAGTAAAATATGTATTTGCTTTTTAAATAGTGCACAATTGATCAAGAAAAGGAATTTTCACTTGATGAACATATGGAGAAGATTAACAGGTATTCAGTAATTTTTGAAATTTTTTCATTCTTGTGTGTAGAGAACATGAAGTTAAATCTAGTAACATTATTTCACAGATAAGGTGAGAGAAATTGCCTCCAAGTTTAAATAGCATTTTGTCTTTAGGGAGCTTTATCTGAAGCTAATTAAACATTTCACTCATCAGTACATTAAATACTTGGGCAAAGTAACCTGATTCATAGCCTATGGCACATTAAAATGAACATTTTCTGTAGATATTGGATGGGAATTTGTGAGAGTAACTGTTCTATTGCACAGGAAATGTAACCTAACACATTTACAGTACTCATTGGGTAAAGGCCAATGATAGCTTGGAACTTAAGGAAAGGAGAAATAAATTGAGAGTGATAAGAAAGAGCTAAATCTCTGCATGAAGGATGGCAGTAACTACATTTAGAGATAAAAGATGCTGACAGCAAACCAGCAGAATGGAGCTGATAGCTAAAGATTTACTATGTTATAAAAATACAGCTAAGACTGATGGTAGTAATTGAAGTTTGTAAATAAATACCATAGTTTCTTAGTAAGGTTTATTGAAATACTAGAGATTCGTAAAGGAAAAGGAGGTGCCTGAATTACTTGAAACTGAACAGCATGGAAGACATTGCTAAGAAAAGCCATATCAGCTGGTTATGCTCTAACATCCCTTCAAAGGTAAAACAGAGACTGAAGCAGCTTGTTAACTGATTTTTTTTCCTCTAGTCTTTTTTCAGCAAATAGTATGGAAGAAATTGTTAAAAAATTAAAGCAAGATGGTTCTCCTTTTGCCATGAAGCAGCTAGAGGTAAAGTCTTCTATGTCATTTTTATTAGAAATTTTAAGTCTGGTCTTATGGTTTCTTATCATAGGGCAGACTTTAGTTACCCTATAGGGCTTTGGACTGAGAGCTTCAGGTTCTCACACACAGTCCTGAGGGATTCTCAGTAGTTCTACTCAGACAAGGGGATTCCTCTAAAATCACAAAATGTGAGCACCATCATATGGTGCATAGAATTGTAATTTAGTAAAAAAAAGCTCCCCTTTCTTTTCCCCTCCTCATGGTCAGGGGGTTGTTGGGAATAAGTGTTCCCCTTTATAGCTTCTCATTATGTTGCCAAAGCTTGGAATAAAACAGTGCCGGAACAGTGTTGTTGGTTTTTTTCCATTCCAGATACCTCATTTGGGTAAGCAGCAAAAAAATTTATAATCACAAAGTATTTTTTGATCTTTCTAATGAATTTCTGAGTGTTGGATGTAGTCACTACTCAAAAAACGTGCAGCAATGCTTCAAATATAATTCATAGTTCAGCCTCAAAATTTATGAATTTACATTCATTTATGAATAATGTGTGTATTTTCTTTTTTTCCTTTGAAGTATCTTTGTTCAGCTGCCTTGTAAAAGTTTTGTATGGAGCTAGTGAAATTTTCCAACTGGATAGAACTGAAGTATTCCTCCAGCAAAAGGGTCGTTTTAACTTTAGTACAGCTCACAGAAGAAATCCTGCTTTCATAGTAAAATAAAACATCCATCATCTCTGACTTTGATATGAAGCAGAAGGAATTTTATAAGGTAGTATTCACATTAGGCACCCTGTCACTTTAAAAAAAAAAAAGAATTCAAGATGTAACACATTGTCACTGCAACTATCAAACAGTTTGTGAGAAAGGAAGTTCTAAGACTATTTTTGTGCCAACCAGTACATCTAGTACACTGCAAGAAGTTTAGCATATGTCTTATAATAGCAAAATTGAATACAAGGGAAAGCTGATTTTTTCTCCTACTACTCCAAATTTCATCAGATAAAGCAGTCAAATGAGTTGGTGCCAGAATAAAAATGTTATCTGTTCATATTATATTGATTAGGTTCAGTGGATGTTGAAAATAACAAAGAATTATTTGTTCTTTTTCCTTATTATGATAGCACATTTGTTTAAGAGTTTTAATTCAGAACTAAGTTATCTAGTGATGACTAAATTAGGTCATCTACTTCAAAGTTATGATTTTGTGTAACTGATTTTTTAAATTCCCGAACGACAACAACAAAAAAGGGCTATTTTGTTGCTTCTTCAGTTCTCTTATGTCTTTAATAGGACTTTATAACAACTTTTTTCTTTCATGTGATTCATAAATGAATGTCCTTGGAGTTGACCAGAGTTTCAGAACAATTGTCTGCTCTGTTCAAGAGATAAGACTGTTGGTATTACTTGCTTCAGTCCATGCAGAAATTCATGGGAAAAACCCCATGACACAAGTCCCACATTTTCTAGCAGATGCAAGACTTTAGTGTGATCAAATACTTAAATTTCAGAGGAGTTTCTGACAGCAGACATGCTGTGCTAAGCAGTAGGATTGGGCAAGGTTGAGAAACTGAGGTTTCACTTTAGTGTCCAGGTACAGGAACAACAGCAAATCCACCTGATAAATATCATAGCAGCTGATTTAGTAACAGCAATGTCTATGCCTATTCTCCTTGTTCATTCCTGTATTTATTATATGTATAAGCAAACTTATGGAATAAGTAAGCCCTAACTGAAATTTTAATACAAATATCCTAATTTGGAGGTACCCCTTGGTACATCCACCTTGGATCAGCAAGGTTAATAAAATGGAAGTCCTAGTTCCACAATAATCCAAGTATGCTGTGAGCCATGCTATCCCATGTAGCCTGTTCTCATTGACCTACAATACTCCTGCTTTTTACTTTCAAAACATGCCTGCTTGGCAGGCTGTCACATAGCTGATACTGAAATATTGTGTGAAGAATATAAAGTTGTTAAAATTCTACTTGAGAACGACTTCATGATTTACACCACACTTTGAACCCAGCTACAAATAGGTAGAAAGCTAGGGAACTTACACTTTGAACTCAGTAGTTTTCAAACCTTTAACTTTGTAGTGCTACTTTGTTTTCAGTATGTACATGAGCCAAAAAGCTTTAATCTGAGGGGCCGGTGTGCCATTTCTAGTGGGGTGAAGTAAATGCCAGGTCTTAACCTGAAAAGCACCAGATACTTGACTTGGTTTTCACATAAGTAAATGATGGAGGTCTTCATCTATTGCAAGGGGAGTCATGCACTGGACCTCTGGGAGGCTTTGGGGTTTCTAAGTGAAAGAAAGTCACTATTCCTACTTTTATGCTTGTAAGGGAATCTGCTGTGTCAGTGCCACTTAATTCAGTCACCTTCTGTTAGTATTTTATTGGTGTTCAGTCTACTGCAAATTCAGCTTAGAGCTTTTCGAATCATTGTGTCAGAATCACGATGGTTTGAAAGATAATGGAATACATGTCAAGTACTTCTATGAAGACTTCTTTGCATTTTAGTACTCCCCACTCCAGCCTATCCTGTCTCTTTTCCAGGCTTGTTCCCTAGCACCAATCCCCTCCTCTTTGTACAGAGAATGTATTTATAGCTACACTGGTGACTCATTTTTCTGCAATTACACCTACCCATTTTCCTGCCGTGTTCCTCTTCCTCCAGCTTGATTTATGTCAGTACCTCCTCCACCTTCAGCCTCATTGATATGCCAAGATAACCAGTGTAGTGCATCTAGCAGCTCCCTTAAGTGCTGTTTGCAGATCTTCCCCATTCCAGTGCTTGCTTTGACCAGAACTTGCCATGACCATTTCACCCCTGGAGCCATCCGGCTGTACCATGCATAGCATTTAACCTGGTCTGAGCAAAGACTTCCTAATCTAAATGACAGAATGTGCAACTCAAAGGAGGAAAGGTCCAGCTGAAAGATGAGGCCAGCAAGAGCATCATACAGGAAAAAAGGGGCCCAGAGTTAAGAGCTGCCACCCATCTGGGACCTACAGAGTGATGTAGGTGGAGGTAGAGCAGATTTCTTAATCTTCTGAAAGGCAGCTCATTGTTGGGAGAGCTTGACCAGAACTGAGGAACTGTTGGCACTTGGAGCCAATGTTGGCTCATTCTTTGCCAGCCTCTCTCTCTCAAGCACAGTGATCACATGCAAGTTACAGAACGACAGAGCCAGTGCTTTGAAGGCACAATTCCACACACTCCTGCTTGTGTAGCAATCACATGTTTTCCAGCTTAACTAGGCAAAATGGGTCACTGCTGTATCAGCTGGTGTCTGGAGGGATGAAGAGTAATTGGGAGCTAGAAAAAAAATGTTGCTGCTGATGACTGGAAACCTGCCATTTCAGGCTGTGGTAAGGAGCCTAATGTCTGCAATGAAAATAATGTAAAGAGGCAAATCATACCATCTGCCGCTTTTTAATTGTGATGAAAATGTCCTAATTATCAGGAAGTGTCTGTTGTACCATGAATGATACACATCTTTTATTTGGGTTTATAGAGAAGGGAGGGTTGTGTTTAGAGTAAGAAAACAGTGATAAGCAACAATAAGATTTAGCTCCTTTTCCCCACAACCCCATGAAGCTTTAAAGCTCAGTTCTTTTTTCTTAACTAGGATTTTTATCTTTCTCCCCACTTTCCCCTACTGTTTACTGGCACACAGTTCACCAAAGGGTACTCCTGAGAGCCAGATTTACAGCATTTGTTTGTGTGCTTTACAAGAATCCTGTCTGTGGCACAATATTTATAGCCTGTGCTTCTGTCAAAAGAAGGCAAGGCCTCCAAGCTTCCTATCAGCAAAGTAATTTAGGGCTAAACTACTTCAGTATCTGTTAATCCTATACAAGAAACCTGGATAAATATGTTTGGTTTATTCTAACATTTTCTTCCACAGATTTCTTCCTTGCATATCGTTTGGTCTTTGCCAGTGATGGTGAAGCAATGACTTGAAGTTTGTTGCCAATCTCTCTATTATACCTTACTACTCTGTTGTACCAAATAAAACTTACATGCTAAGCAATACTAATATCACCTACACCTAGTAAATCTAGGAGTAATTCACACTAAATATATATACGATATTCAAAACCAAAGTATAATTGCTTATAACACTTGCCTTCACTTATCAAAAGATTCTCCTTGAAAATGTCTTTCAAACTACAGTAATTTCTCTGGCCAGTAGTAATTTTATCTCAAATGATGGGACCTTAGGAGTTTTAGGTTTTCCACGAGTGATGGCACACATCCTAGAGATCTTGCTGATCAAAGCTCATGCAGGAAAGTTCATTTAATGTGACAGCTTGGTGGGAGGGAGCAGGAGGCATAGGTGTCACAGAGGGAGCTCAGGGGGAAGAGAGCCATCATTTACTTCACAAAGTTTAAAATACACAAAAGACAGACTTGCAAAAGTGTCCAAATTGAAGAAAATCAAAATAATGTTACTGTCTCCCCCAGACTATTAATAAGATGTCACCCACGTCTTTGAAGCTGACTCTCAGACAGCTCAGAGAAGGAGCTTCCATGAGCTTACAGGAGGTGCTCCGGATGGAATACAGACTGAGCCAAGCGTGCATGGTGAGCAACAGCTGAGCCTCTTGTCCCTTTCCAGCCACGGGGGGGGGGAAAGTCTATCAGAGACTAAAAATTTCATGGAGATTTCATCAAGAGATTATAATTTATACGTTTTAATTTTCAATATCATCAAGGTGTGTGGGTGAGGCTGTCACTTTTTCCACGTTTCATGTTATTATATGGTATGCAAAGGACACTACATCAGTGACGGTCAGATGGGAATGTAGAAGACTTCAATTAAAAAATATGAAAACATTAATATGTAGATAGTTTCATATTTGGATTGTAATTTTAAAACTGGTGTTCTTGAACAGGTTTTCTATTCAAATTACTTAGCCCTCAGTGCCTCAGTTCCCAGCAGCAGGGTGCAAATAGTTGTTTATCACTGCCTTTCAAGAGTGTCATCTATGAAAAATTTATCACAGCAAGAGATTTTAGTGCTATTTGTACTAAGTGCTGAGTACTTGGATAGCATATGAGAAAGTGATCCTTGCAGTGGAACAGAGCTGCTAACTGAATTACCTGAACAAATGCCTTATGGGGTTTGCCATGGCATCCTTATTATATTAGTTTTGGCACATTTTTAAAATAAGGTTTTTATGTGTCCAATTAAATTATTTGTGATAGTCAAAGTAAATACTTAAAGAAGTGAAAATCTGTCTAATCCTGATGTTCTAATGCCTGACTAAAACTAAGGTTGTGGCTCCCTTACTAATGAAGCATGCTTAGGGATTTAAGTGTTACATTACCCTTTTTTAAAAAAGAATTGGATGTTTACAGGATTCCATTTCACTGCAAAGTGTTCCAAGTCTGCAGAATACATCACAATTCCCGAAGACTGGCTTTTCTCAAAAGAATTTCTGATACTACACACCTTAGCCCCATTATGTGAACCTCTTTAGAAAGAGATCTGAGGTGTTACACAGAGAGAACTTGGACTATGGCACAGCTACAGGTCAGACTGATTTTAAGAGATGTGGCTGCATTTAAGCAAGAAGATACAGAGCTCTTTAATAAGTAAAGACAAAGTAGGCCTAGGAAAGGACAGTACAACTGGGATTTAACTGAATCTTGAGAACTTGCATTTCAAGCAGAAGTGGAATAGGGAAAGATGGGATAAATAAAACCTGTCATGTTACAGCTTTCTTTTTTATAATCTTTCAGAAAGGCCATGACTTCTACGAAGGGGTTCGAGCAGGTAAGTATCCACACCAGAAACACTCCTCAAGCTAATAGCCCACAAATTCACAATTATGGTGTTTCTTTGGAAGTCACTACTAGTGCATGCAGCAACAGCCCAGAAAACTTCCCAGCTTTCCATAGGTTTTGCTTATTGGACTTCTGTGTGGCCAAAATTTATTATTGTTCCAAAGCACAAGATCCACGTTGTTTCCCTTGTGCAATTTCAGTTCCGTATAACGTTATTTATCCACCCGGTTGCACCATTTCACATTTAACACTGACAGTACTGAGTAGCTGCATGCATCACTTGTGTCCAGGTTTAGTGTTGCCACAGAGCTGGTTCAGCCAGATACACAATGCTTTGAGACTCAAAATCAAAAACAGTTGTTTGTATAGAAAACTGTTAGAACAAAGATTTACTTTCCCTCCTGTCCAGAATATCTCTGAATGGAAGTGTCTTACTACTAAAAAACTATATATGTAAACTTAACAGAAACTAATTCAGTATTTTAAGGCATTGGTCAAGAGAGGTAGAGGTAAAAGTAGAGCAGTGGCTCAGCAAATTCATCCAGGGGACAGACTTCAAGCCTGTCCTTGATCCTACTGCTGATTCACTGTGCAGTTTTTCAAACCCAAAGTCACATCTGTTGGGAGCTGTAGCAATTATTTATGTACTGTTCATCACGAGATGAAATAAAGCACAGGCTTTTTCCAAGGAGCTTACAGTACAAGGCATTTGGATGGATAACTTTTGGTTGGACTTTTAATTCACACAGTTACATACTCAAGTATTATCACCTCCTCCTCATTGTTTTATATCTGTCTTTATAAAGCAGTTTAAATTCCACTTGAAGAATGGATATTAGTTGGAGTGGCTGCTATTAGTAACACTGTACTAAAGATAGCCTGGGGTGAGAGATGCAAAATTTATTCATACAGCATGGGGAAAGTTTCTGACTTTAATTAATTAGTCTTTAGCACTCATTAGCAGACACTCCTTTGAAGAATTTACCACACATGTTGAGAAGTGGTTTTCATTATGTTGGTAATGGGGACAAGGGTACCTTAAAAATACTGTTCCTGGCATATATTCTAAATCAGCAAATAAGCTGCTAAAATGTAGTTATTCAGGAAGTGACAAACTCCAAGTTTGAGAGTCACAGGAGCACCAACTGAATTTCTCCTTGCAAGGCACAAGGTCATAAAACCATCTGGGACTGCAGTACAGTACAAAGGCAAATCCCTTGTCAGTATGGGCAGGAAATGCACAAACTGCTTGTAAAGAGAGAGGCTGCAAGAACAGCAGTTGGGAAACTTCTCTTTTCCACAGGATGATGTAGCAAAAGTTTAACTATATCAGGGGAAGGAAAAAGACAAACCCACCAAAGATCTATCTAACTGCACAGAGGGGATTGCTTATAATAATTTGTTCCTGAAGCACTTTTGTTCTCTGCTTACTGCATAGATCTTGTTCCCAGATTTTCACTCTTAGCATTGTTTCTCCTGTTGCAGAGGAGTGTAGAATCTGACTCAAGATCACTTTTGTAGTTTGGTCTAATTTCATAAAAATCATTATCCATCAATGTGCTGAGCATCCTTTTTAACAGGAAGGGAGATTATTAAGTACTTCACAGAACCAACCATTGTGAATAAAATTGATAAAAGTGTTATGTATTAGCTTTCTCTTTCCTAAAAGGTTACATTACAAGCATTTAAGAGCCAGTTATTGACCCTCTCCACCACAAAAAGATCTACCATCAAAAGAAGTTGAGTTACAACAATCAGATTTTAGTTTAAGAATGTTTCTCGGCAGCCAATGGCCACAGGTCAGGTTTTACTAATACCTTTCATCTGCTTCAAACCTTAATTTTAAAAGGCTTTCTAGGGAGTAGTTTTAAAGCTTTTTAAACCTACTTTGACCTGAGGTCAAAATTTCTTTTTTATTTTTAGCCAGTTTTCTTTCAACCTGAAAATCTGCTGTGGCAGTCTTCCCTGTTTATGATTCTTGTGATTGGAGTGATTAAAGAAAAGCCAAAACTCTTAAAGCGTAAAACACATGGATCATATTTCATCAGCATTTTCCTATAAAATAGTAATTGTGGACTTGGAACACATTAGGTATCAATTTTTCACCTTGATTAATAGAATAATATGTCAACTAAGAAATGCAGAGGTCTGGGTAGTTGCCAAGAATTGTTTTTCAAACCTTACTGCCTAAGAAAAGTGGTCACTTTTGGAGTCAGTGCTCAAACACATCCAGGTAGGATACAATCTCAGCAGCAAATCTCAGGGACAAATATCTGTTAATTCACCCTCCTAACTCTTTGTGCAGGAATGTGCACTTGAAATGGAACTGTAAAGGTCTTCTACATCTTGCTGATGCTGCAAAGATGATGTTTCTATGCAGCTTCTGCCACCTCCCCTGCAGGGCTGGCAGATGTGAGCTGTACCCTGGGCACCCCAGGGCCCTGCACGAGCTGAGAGACTTATGGCAGCAAACAGAATGTCAGGGGCTTGGAAATACCAGAGTTTAGACTGTGCTGGAGGAAGCTCAGCAACAGAGCACTACCTGAAGTCTGGTAAAGTCACTGCTACTGAACAGAGGGTTTTGGGATTTTGATTAAAAAAGGTGAAACACAAGAACAAACCCTTAACACAATGTCTGTGCTCAGTTACTTTTATCATAATGAATTCTCTTAGCCTACCTTAGAAGTCTTCAGAATTTCTGTTTTCTTAATGATTGATGTCAGGCTGGAGAGATACAAAATGTAAAGAAGTCAATGCAGAAAGGGATTATTTTCATGATTCTACTAGAAAACAAATATTTTGACTCATACAAGATTAAAGACTCTACTGGAGAGACCATTATGAGCATTGAGTTTATCCTCCAGAGTAAAACTGGCCACAGATCCAAACAGAAAGATAAACTTGAATAGACAGCAGTACCCTGGAGTGGAGAACTAGCAGCACTTACAGCATGGCAGAGGGGAAGCTGTACTAACATACACATGGACACTTTTTCCTCTCTAATTTAAACCATCTCTAGTCAATGTTGACTCTTGTGGATAACAGTTAGACTGTGAACTTCAACTAAAATTGAAGAAAATCTGTTGATAATTTTTATTCCAATGGAATAAATATAGTTGATTTGGGATAATTACATCTTTTCACCCAAGGCAATCAGTGGTTTCACTGTGTTCAGAAATCCCCTGCAAGATCTTTTCAGTAAGTTACCCAGTTGAACATCACAGTAAAAGCACTCTTTTACAGGACTTTTCTTCTAAAGAACTGTCCTCATGGATTCTGTTTTCAGTGCAATTGAAGTTTCCCATTTAATGGGTTACCTTTTACAATTAATTTGTTTCTAAGGAGTCCTTAGTTCCCTGTTTACAAGTAAATAGGTGTAGGGCTCTGATTTGCCTTTCTCTGTGGGGATGTATGCCTGTGTATCTTCAGCTACAGAAATATTAATTAGTGCAGTTGTCATTTGAATTGTGTGTATTTTCTAGCCATTTTCAACCATTGGTTAAAGACAGAAAAGTTAAAGATAAGTTTTCAGGTCACATCTTTTTTTTTCTACAAGCTGGTGGGCAGACCATAAGGCCTGTTACTTTGATAAGCACAGTCTCTAGGTAGGTATTCTTTTAACTGAACATAACATTCCACCCCCTTACACATTCCTCATCTTGGATATTTCTAGTTCACTCAATAAGAACAAACTCAGTTTAGAAAAACATGACAACTTACCCAAAAATAGCTGTTATTCTTGAAAATACCTGGTCTTTGTGAGTGCCATAGGTCACCTGCCTTTAGAACCATTCTCCTCTAAACTCTTTGTCAGAAAACAAACAAATAAAGGCCATTCTCAGGAGAGAAATTGGAAATGTGCTCCCTTGTCCTGCCCATCCTCTCTTATATGCTGTGGGCTGTGTTGGTCAGGAGCCTCCCCCAGGCCACAGGTGCATCTCCAAATCAGGTGCTGATCTCACTCATCTGAAGGGAATGAGGGTTGTGAGGGTTGTTGGCAACCAGTGCATCCTAGGGAGCCACAGTTCTTACAGCTGTTCTTCTTTAAATGATAAAAATGTCACATTTTCAGTAGCACCTTTATGGGTTTCTTAAAGTTTGAAAGGTGTTTGGAAGGATGCTCTGGAAGTCCATTAATACTGGTCAGTTTTACACACAAATTAACTCCCTCTTGTTTTACTGTTTGCTAATGCAGCCATTGCTGACATGCCTTCAACATTCCTGTGATACAGAGAATGTTCTTTGGGAATTGGCATTTTCTTGTTAGCCTTTTACATGTGATTCATTCAGTGATGGTTTTTATCTTGAGTGCTGTATTTCCCAGGCTGCAGCATAAAGTCTGTGTACTAAGGTTATACAGATTGTCACAGTTAAATGTACCCAGGCCTCAGCAGCTGTCAGTATTTACAAATAAACACCCTCAGTTCCCACCTTTGTGGGTTTCCCATTTAATGTTAATTTAATAATTAACACCCTCCTCATGAGTTATTTCATTATTAATGTGATGTGTTTAAATTAGCTTTAGGCACTTAGCACCACTGAGTCATCTCCTGTACTCTCCCAAGAGTCAGATTTTGCACAGAGGTGTGAAAGCCTTGTCCAAAAGCAGCACTGTAAAGTGCCATTCGCAGGCTCCCATGAAGTGTAAGTCAGCCACGAGTGGCAGGTCTGACTAAACCACTCATTTCAGGGCTGTTCCTTCAAATCTTGGGCTGCTCTGAAGTGATTCACTGTTCCTTGTGTCATCCAGCAACTCCCAGAGACATCTCTGGGCAGGTCACAACTCAGGAACTTCTGCTAGAGTAGAAACATCTGTGTTACAGGAGCTCTGCCTTCTCCAGAACACACAGATTTGTCTCCCCCATGGAATCACTGTAGTGATCTGTCTCGATGCAGTCTTAAGTCATTTTAATTGGAGGAAGTTCATGAGTAACTTTGGTGTTTCTCTGTTCACCTGGCAGTGCTGATTGACAAAGACCAGTCCCCCAAATGGAAGCCATCTGCTCTAGAAGAAGTCAGTGATGAATTTGTGGACAATTGTTTTAAACCACTGGGAAACGATGATCTCAAGCTGTAAAGATCAAACCTATTGACATCTATCTGCTTAGTTCTGTGATACAAAAATTAACTGCAGTGTGATCAGTTTGGACAAGACTTTTTTAGTCACAAGTCTATTTTTCTTCTTTTTTTTTTTTTTTTTTGCATTCAGGAACATTCTTTGTAATGAGAAAATAATTGTATCTCTGGTTAATAATGGGAAAAATTACTTCAAGGCAAATTGTTATTTTTACAGCTTTAGACAGTGATTAACATTTAATTTTTTGCATCAGCTCTTAGTTTAGGAGGAGCCCTTGGGCAAAAGAGCACATTTTAAGAGGTGACCTAATAAGCAAAAAGTCAAGAGACCTTTTGTGTTCTTGGCTCTGTCACTGATCTGGTAAATTGGGATTGTGCCACAGATTCTTCTGTGTACAATGAAAATAAAATATGGTTAAACCTTTAATGCAGTCAGAGCTACAAAGGAAAATGGAAGACAGAATCCATGGTGTTAAATATCCTTTTAAATAAAAGCTCAGACTGATACATTATTAGTCTGAGAACAAAAAATTGTTCTATTGATTAAACACTTGTAATTTTTCAGCCTTGCTGTGTGATGTAAACATTGTTTCAAATGTGATAATCTTGCCAGAGCCTGAAGCACACTTCACTTCGCTTGCATAGCCCGCTTTTTAAAATGTCATTATGTCTGATTCAACTGCATAATCAGTATTTCACGATTTCAGAAAATTGCTGGTTTTTCTTGGTCTAATAGTGGTGAAGAAACAAGTGCCTCAAACCTTGCTGTGAACACCAAGCAGCAATCTCCAGTGCATTCAAGGTGGTGGGGTTCTGATGCTGATAAGACATGAAGTTACACAACATAACGAGAACCCCTTGATACAAGTATTTGTGGGAGGGAGAATTATTTTTTCTTTTGTATACAGACAGCTACTAATCTTTCTTCAACATTACGCCTTCTTTTTTATGCTTCATCAGAGCACGTAGCAGTGTTTCTTTCTGCTTGCTTCTACACTTACAGGCAGGTCACAAGTACAAATTTTGGCTTCTCTGAAGAACAAAGGAAGAAAACTATTGTTCAAATGCCATAGTCAGCAGTGGGGAATGAAAAAGTCAGAGCTACAGCAGAACCATGGTGGAGTTTTCAATGTTGGGCAGTTTTTTTATGACGAACATCAATGGTCTACAATGGCTTAAGGCTCCTTCCTTCTAGGAGCTGTTGCCTGGAAACTAAGTCCAGGAAATTCAGGCATCAAGGTGAACTTCCAAGAGTGACTTTCAAAAAATCAGAGGTGAGCAAATGGAGAGCTAAATCAAGAAAAAATGGCACCTTGCTTTGGCACTAGAGTCTTGTAAGATAAAATTGTTAAAATTTCAGCTGCAAGTGTATGTTACTGTGGACATACTTGTTATGGGACTGTCCTTGAGTTTAGTTCCCAAAGTAATTGAGATTTCATTAAAACCTCTAGGTAAGTCTGAAAGTGTCACAGGACTTTCTACCTCAAGCTGGTCCCACATAAGAAGTGCTCCCCCTGTATTATTTAATATTTTTATATGTTTTACATTCATAAACAATTGCTATTTTAAAATAATTTTTTCAAGATTTGTTATCTTAATAATTCCATTATTTTTAATTATTATTCCATAATTCTATTATTTATAAAAGGAGCAATCTTCAGCCAACCATATTAAACAAAAAACAATAATTCCCAGGGAGTAGGGATCATGGCTTCTCTGATTGTACAAGATCTTAGGAAGAGCATACTTTTGAATGAATAAATTTGGACTTGCATGTTCAGTTGCTTCTAGAATTTATGTGAACAAGAATTATCCCAAGCTCAAGGTAACAAGATCCTGTCCAATCTTCGCAATCTTGTGTTTTTTTTCAAATAAAAGGCATACAAGCAGATGGTAATTTGAATTTTATTTGGTCCACAAGAAAATATTTTCCACAAAAAATATTGTAAAAATATATTGTAGTGTGTTTTATTTGGGAATACTGATGTGCCTTAGTCCAGAAATGTCAACTGTACAAAGTTGTGCTGCAGTTAATGTATTTTGAACCATTATTAGACTATCAAGTCAGTCACATCATACCCACTCAGATTAATCTTGTTTCCTGGAGAAAATATAAAGCAAATGTATTTTTAACTCCTAAATAGAAGTAAACAGTTTTGCAGAGTATGCCAGTCCCAAACTGGAGTGCCTTTATTACACAAAATGAAGTCAAAGAATCAAAGGTAACTTAGCTGGAAACCCACTGTCAGTGGCTCTAAAACTCTAGCACAGCTTAGCATAAATTTATTTTGGTGAAGAAGTCTTTATTTTTACAATGTATTAGTATTGTGCCTATTAAATGTACATACAGCAGAGCTCTGGGGAGTTATCTCCCTCCATCTCTTACCAGACTGTAGCACTGAACAGATTTATTTTCTATTAAGGGTAAGTGCATTATTTATAAGGACAGCATCCTGTAAAAGAGATGATTTTCCTGGTGAGAAGCCATCTCCCTGTTGTTTGCTCTCCATTTGCTGCTGTGCCTTCCCTGAAGTGCCAGTGTCATGGAAAGCATCCTAAAGCAGTTGGAATTGCACTTGGGGCCACTCTGGAGCTGCTGGAATCTTCAGGCACCAGGGAATGCCAAGGTTGGTGGCTGCAGGTGGGGACTGGCTGGGCCACCAAGCAGCTGGTGCTGAGTCAGCCCGGGGGCAGCTGTGGGGCAGGCAGGGCAGCCACCCCACAGGGCAGCCACCCCACAGGGAGCAGTCCCAGGGGCACGTTCAGGGTGCCTGGGTGACCCCTCCTCTGGGAAATGCCGAGTGCTGATCACAGGGGATGCTCTGGTGGAACCTCAGCTGTGCTGTAACTCTCTCTGCCTGCTCTCAAAAGGGCATCTGATATTCCTGAAGAGTGTCAGGTGCTAAGGCCACATCCAGAGGAAAGATTTGAGACGTGGCAGCAGGAAGCACTGCAGCACCTCAGTGCCTGTAAGTGCCTTGTACAAGGGCCAGGGCAGATCCACCTCAAGGTGCTCTGACAGCGAGTGCAGTTTTCTACCCGCTCCTCACCTGCCTGGCCAACAATGGCTGTGCAGCTTTGGCTTTTTAATTACTGTGGTTAGCAGTGTTCACATTCTCAAGCCCACACTCATGTTAGAAAGGTTGGCCCTTTTTTTTCTTTTTTGTATTAAAGCTTTATTTTACCTAGAATATTAATATTTTTTAATACTGAGGTTAAGCAATATCCAATTGATATGTACTTGATCAGTGTTTCGGCTTTGCTTTCTAACTCACACTAATATATGGAGGTATTTTAAAGCAAAGAGAGTATGATCAAATATGTGCTGTAGAACTCAAAGGAACGTCACTTATCAGGAGAATTTAAGTGAACCATAAAACCTTGGTCCCACTTTGCAAATGGCTTTGAAGACGACTACGTAACTTCAAAGAGGACGACGTTAACAGCATAAGCTGATTTTGTTCCCTTTTCCAGCAAAAGCCTGAAACAGCCTTAATAGCAGGTCACTGGGAATCCAGTCTGGTCACTGGGATTTAATGGCAGCCTTGTGCTGTGTCATAGAGGAGCATTTTTCACCCTCCATTCCTGATAAAACCACTTCCCCATATATGTGAATTTCAAATACCTAAGTTTGTGTCACAACATTTGCAAAACAGCTCAATTCATAGACTGTCTTTCTACAGCATTTGACTTGGTCCTCTTTCTGCTTGCTTCCCATTGCTTGAAAAATCATGCTTTGGATCATTTACTAGAACTATGTGTACCTTTTAAAAATAGTAACAGCTTTAGCCAGTATGGAAAGCATTTCTCTATCAAATGAAAACAAAATGGAAAACATTTTGATCTAGGAAAAAGAACTATGTCTTTTCAACTGGGCATTACAGAGAAAAGAACAAACAGGTGGTAAAAGCCAAGCTGTTAGAAGGCCTTCACTTTGTATAAAGCATCAGCAACATTGTACCTTTGGGATGAATGAAACAATCCATCGGTGTCCTGATGTGTCTGTGGTGCACTCGAGTGCAGTGGGTCAGGCTGTGAGCCCTGGGCAAGCAGGGAGCTGTGTGGGAATGCACTGGGGGAGAAATGGAGCCCCTGAGCTTTGGGCCTAAGGCTTGGTCCCTAACTCTGCACTCAGGGCACTGCTCATGGATGGGGCTCCTGAGGCTCCTGCTGGCATTGCCATGGACAGGTTTTCCCATGGAGAAGCAGCAGCCTACAGAAGGTGAAGGAAGATGTCCTATCCCAAGGGTGATGCTACAGAGTGGAATTGCAGTGAAATGCAGCCACAGCTGCCATGAAGCAAACTGTCCTAAAGCACTGCCACACCTCTGAAGGTTCCTCTCACCAGTTACCAGCAGTAGTTTTTGCACATCTCTCTGGGTTACAGTAAAACAACAAAACCAAATCCTTCCAAACTGGCACCCTAACACAAAAAAACCCCAAACAAAACCAAAAAACCAAACAGCTTTGGTCTGAACACAGCACCAGATGTCATTTACCTATCTTACTGCAGGGTTTTAGAGACAAGCTCTCAAGCATTTACAGAAGCATCTGTTAATGATAATGCACTGCTTATCGACACTGGCACGTTTCTCACTAGTTCACTTCAATGGAAGGTGAATAGCATCATCATCCAAATGGCTCCCTGAATACTACTGGGGTTTGCAAAGCGCCTCCCATCACCTTCATTTTGTGATTTTACAGATTTGGTTAGGTCACAGAATCAAAAGTAAAATTTATGATAGCAGTAACCTTTGCTACATGCACACCTTGATTTCACTTTAGCGAAACGCAGACAAATCACCAAGCACGGAGAGTTCATCTCACCTACAGACAGACCACTGATCTTTTATGCAGAACACAGAAATAATCCACGTTTTGTCCTCTGTGGCAGTGCTTGTAGAGGTGCAGGGCAGCCACAGTCTTCTCATCCCCCTTTTAATGCTGATTTCTGCTCACATCCAACACGCACAAAGACAGAGTACACTCAACACATGGCTGACAAGGAATGACACTTGACAAACAGGTTCTACTGCGATCCAAGTGGTTTGTTAGCAATCCAGGCTGAAAGGCAGATTTTCTCAGGCTCTCCCTGCAGACACCTCCCCACGGTGATGCTCAGGGGACAGCAGGGGCTGTCCTGGCAGGAGGCTCAGGGCACGTCGCTCTCGATGAAGGGGATGTCGCTGTACTTGCTCTCGGTCACCGCCCACTGCTTGACCGCCTGCTCCAGGATCTCCCGGGAGAGCCGGTGCGCGTAGTCCAGCACGGCAGCGCTCGAGGGCCCCTTCTCCTCCGCCTGCACCGCCAGCAGCGACGACTTCTCCCCAGCACAGCCCTCGCCGCCTGCCCCGATGCGCTCATCCTGCACAGCGTTGGAACCTTGGAAGGCAGCCTTGGATTTGATGCATCCCATGGTACATTGGAAAATGCAGCTGCAAAAGTCAGTTCAGCAGCATGTTTGGATAACCTGGAAGCGGTTCCCTTGTTCGGTAGAGCGTTGCTGCTTCTTGCCAGTGGCTCCAGTTATTTTCAAAGAAGAGGACATCTCCTTTTGTGCTTCTTCTGAGGAAATCTGTCAAAACAGTGTTTCACATAAAGGCAATAAACACGTTACCATTCTCAGTGAGCTCAAAGGAAATGTACATTCACTACAGGCGCTTGGAGAAGCGGCTTAAGTAAATCTCTGCCCAGCGTGCGTAAAATGTTTTTATTGGTAACATCCATCTACTACAAGTAGGCAAAGTTTGACCTGAATTCACGCTGCCTTTGAATGCAATTCCCAGGACGGGATGTAGGCCATCTAGGAATGTAAAATATTATAAAAAGAATAAAGTCTGTCTCTTCCAAGCTGACAATGCGTTATGCTTCTCCTGAAACTGCAAACAAATGCTGTTTAGCTCCAGGGACTGCTGCTGCTGCTGGAAATAAACACCAAAACCACCCCAGAGCAGCACCACACAACCACCATAGCCAAAGTCCAATGTCATGGCTGTCACACGCCCTCTGGGCACAATGACACTAATTCCCAGTGTCATTCTGCTGTTGCTGAAGGAGGCTGGAGCAGGGCAGCCACCAGAAGGTATTCACAAGGAACAAGAGCTGGTTTTGTTTTTTCCCTGGAGAGGGTAGGGAAAGCAGCAGCAGCCTGCTGTGATCAAGGCAGAACACTTGAGAGCACAACAGAGCCAGAGCACCATTCTCACTAGAGCAGGACAGCTCTACACCCGGAGAAGGGAAAGAGACCAACAAAACACCTGGCAGGGTCCTTTTCGAGTCCTTTTCAAGTCCTCAAGATCCAGAGCTAGTCAACACCAAATATGGGTTTTGGTTTACTGGCCTACAAAGCTGTTTCTGGGGCTACTTCCTCTCAGGCAAAGCAGAATCTCACGCTACGCCTGACTTTGCCTGGCATGCGCTTACCCACTTATCAGAGTTAACAGACTGCCAGCCAAAATAAAGACTGCACAGCACAGAAACCAACTGTTCCCTGCAGCTTCACCCAATGACGTTGTACTAAGGTCAGCCAAAGTTAAAGATTTTTTGTAAATAGCCTTTGAAAACACACAATCGTGGCAAAGATGTTAAGCCTTATTTATTTCCTTTATACACTGGAGGAAATTGGGGCTCCAATCCAGTAGCCTGATCAAAGGCAAATATTTGCAGAGGAAATCAATCCCATTTGCAGGCAAATGGTGCTTCACAGGTAGGATGGGACTTCCCCAGTCTAGCAGCTGGCTCAGGAGAACCTTGAACTTATCCCAGATTCCTGGGACAAGCTCCTGTCCTCTCTTTGCTGCTTCATAAAAACCACTGCTACCTGTTTGTAGGGCTGAAGTGCAGCACAGAAGGAGTGGCTGGCACTCCTGGCAGGAAGTCAGTCCTAAAGGGCTCCAGAAAGCACCAAGTCCACACAAACGGTGCCACACCTTTAGCTGTGTAGCAGGACATTTCAGCATTGTAGAGGAGCATTTGTAGATCACCTCAGTGAAGTTCAGTGAGTCTCTTTGTGCACACTGACCTGTGCAGCACGTGCCCAGTGCTTTGGGACAGGCACTGTAGTCCACAGGCCTGTAACACAAACCCTGCTGCCAAGGGCAGACTTCTGCCTGCAGTTTTACCCAACACAGAGGAGAGCTAAGCTATCAGATTTTTATTTCAATATCTCATCAGTAAATGAGTAAAGACTGGATGGATAACTTGTTATTAGATGAGTAAACAGCAGGATTCCCTTATTACACAAAAAACTACATTTATCCCTATATCTATACCCATGTCTGTCCATAACATACACTGATCAAACTTACCATGCCTCCAGACCAGAGGCCTGAAAGCAATTCAGGTAGCTGAATAATTCAAAGCTTTAATAGTAATATCTTGTGAATGTCTAATTTCAATATTTACCATCAATAAAACATTAATACTAAGCACTTCCACTTCTCTTCTGGACAAATATGTAGCTCCAAGTACATGGTAAAGAATCACTGACAGCAGGTACCACCCAGCACTGCTGATGCCTGAAAGCTGCAGTCTTGATCCAGCCAAGGTAATGCACAGCTGCAGTGTATTTTTATCAGAGTTTAACCTTGACACTTTCCTTAAAATAGACTTTTCAGATTTGGATTTTTTCATCCAAGTCCGGAGCTATGGTTTTCCTTTTTTTTAAGTTTTTTAATGGAGGTCTGTTAAATAGAAGCTATCTTTAGTTAGGATTTTATCATTGCTTTCCTTGCTTTAATGTTTCCCATGTGCAGCTAGAGATTTCTCTTAGGGGACACCAGCAGATGAGTTAGTGTCTAATGGAAAGGACAGAATGGGAATAGAGGGAGGATAAACTTCTCCTTAAAGCAGGTAGGGAGAAATTCCCTAAGGTCAGCATCTTCCTCTGCAGAACTCACCACCTCTGCCTCTTCACCTGGGCCAAGTCAAATGTTCCTGGGACTGTCCTACACAGAGGGCAGGGTGGCCCAGCTTGCAGACAGCAAGGCAACTCACAATACATTTCAACTGTTCCAAATCAGTTGAGCTTCAAAGCCAAGTTATGGACCCAAGTTTAAATTCTTGCCTGTTGCTCATTTCATTCTTTACAGAGCTCAGTGCTTTCCAAGCCACTGCAGTGAGTGTTACAGTGCCTGGTCTACTGGAGTTAATAATTGTTGGCACAGAAATAATTGCAAATGAAGCTGCCCTCAACCTTTTGGCTGCTTCCTTGTTTTGCTGACAGCCCTTGCCTGCACACACATGGTGAAATGCTGTTTAAATCCTCTCTGCCTAACTCATCTCCAGAGTGTTAAGTTCTGACAGATTTTAACATCCCTACCTTTCCTCTCAATGCTCATACCCTGAGAGGGAAAAAACCCAACAAATCAGAGTAGCTCATTTTACTCCCAGCACGACGCTGCATCCTGAAACTGCACAAGGCCAAACTGTGTGATAGGAGCCTGCTTCTGTCAGTGCCCAAGCTCTGCTCTGAGCCAGTTGTGCCTCAGACATCACTGCAGAGATGGTTTGGGGCTCAGGCCAAGAGCTCTGCAGTTCCTCACGTGACAAAGCTGCTGGGCTTAGCTGGAGCCAGGGGTCAGCGAGCTCTGCTTGCTCTGCTCACTCTCAACCAGAAGCTAAAGCAGCACCATCAGAAACCAGAAATCATCTTCTCTTTTTAGAGACAGATTTTACAGTAGGTGAAATGCTGATTCATTCATCTGAAAAATATAGGCTACTAGTTGTGCTCCATTTTGCTGGATGCACAGTCAAAATGTTTTTAAATGCTTCATTTAACTTCAGCACAACACTGTGCATGACTTTAGTGGAAGTCTTGAAAACAATCGATTCTGTATTGGAATTGGAAGTTCCCAAGGACAAGTTCAGATGTTCTTTCACCTAATACTTTATTTACTGTGGTAATACTAGGAGAGAGAAAATTTTGAGGGGGTGGTAGCTGAACTCAGCAGGCACACTAGGGCTAAGCAGTCTCTTTGCCAGCCTGGCAAAGTGTTTCCTGCCAAGGTAAGCTCATTTCTACTGAAGGAAACAGAAAAATGGTGACAGGATGCCTGCAATTCACTATTAGACAATATGAAATAGAGGAAAAAAGCATTAATCACATAACTGCCATTAAAAAAAACAAATAGGATTTTTAAAAGCATTAAAATTCTCAATAAATTAACTGCAAAAAGGTAAATGTGCAATATCAAAAATTAAGGGTTTCACTGGCCTCTGGAATACACCAGCATAAGATGAAAACAGGCAGAAGAGCAAGCATTTTGCTGTTATGCAACATCTGTAGCCATCATAAGCAGGTAAGTTCCTGATGTCATCTACTTTTTTTCCATTCATGAGAACCTCAGGAAAAAAACCTTGAAGTTCAATATTACACTATAAGAAACTGCTTTCTGCAACAATTTATGTTACAGCAGTCACCAGATTAAAAATAAGCCAAAGTTTTCAAAGTAGCTTCAAAATGTGCAACTTTGCCCAGCTGAAGGCAGCAAGTAATTCCTGCTGTGACAGAGGCAAACTTGTGAGTTCAGATATGATTCTTCCTCCAGCAGGGACTTTCAGTTTTCCCCTGGGTATCTGCAGGAGAAGCTCAGAGTGCCACTTACCAGAACCACGTCTGTTTCTAACAGGTTGTCCCCTCGTCCCCAGGAGAGCACAGACAACTTCACGTCTGGGAGTCTGCAAAGGGAACCCAGGAACAGAGCTTAGCACCCTCCAGGACGTCAGAGGTGCACAATATTCACCAGCAAGGTGATGAATCTGTAGTGCTGGCCTTGCACAAGGCTGCCTGCCTTTTTTCCCACTCAGAACTTGACTTTGACAAAGGTAAAAGGATGATACAGCACTTAATAAATTCGATTGAATGACAGGCTGCAACAATTTACACACAGCACCTAATGCTGGGCTCAGAGTGGGGCCACTGCTTGGGCAAGTGGCTCCTGACCATCTTGAGGATGCCAACCTCTCCCACAGCAAGTCCAGGTCAGGAGGATTTCAGCAAGGATATGGGAAGGGTATTGTGCCCATCTGTTGCCTAACCTCAAAAGTTCTCTCCCATTTTCCCTTCTCCCTCTCAAAGCTTCTATTGAGACCTGGACCATCCAAGGACACAGGGAGAACAGTCAGACAATCCCAGTGCTGCCATTATCATGGGAACAATAAACTCTGGAACAAAGCTATTCAAAGCTGGACTTTGGGCAGGTGACCTACCAGCACAGGTAACCAAACAGCACTCGGGCATCTGCACCTCTGAACTGCACCCAATCACTTAAAATATTCACACCCTCCATGTAATAACAGAGAGGGAACCCAGAGCACCCCCTCTCCCTTCCAAGGTGGGCTGTAACTCAGGAGCACTCGTGGCACTGGCCTTTGGATCCTCTGCAGCTGTGAGCAGAGCAGCAGCACATAACTGGCAGAGGCATGAATCATTCACTCAGTGCACAGCATCCCCTCCATCCCTGCAGGACTCTGAGCTCCCTGTGCAAAGCAGCCCCAGGCAGAGGCTCCCAGAGCAGTCCAACCCACCAGGCCTTCAGTTCTGCTCTCCTGAACATCCAGCTTCCTGCAAATCCTACAGAGGAGATGCACTGCGTAACATTCATTAGAACAACTCATCCTAGGAAAAGGAAGTTTTAAACAGCTACAGTTACTTTTAGACAAGCACAATACCAAAGATTCTGCTGCCTCAGGCAATCACTGATACCCAAATATCCCAGAACAGCTCAGGACATGAAAAGCAAAAATTGAGCTCTCATTGCTCTCAGAGCCATCCCCTCCCTCTCCTGTCGCTTAGTGCCAACAAGAGATAAGAGCTACAGATTGAAAGGCTGCATGCAGCAACTGCAAACAACTGCTGTGCAGGATTAGCATGGAAGGGAAAGTCTCCTGGTTATCTGTCTCAAGGAACGTCCTGGAATTTCAAAGGCTCGGGTTTTTCCCCCTCCATGGCAAGAATTGATAAAGCTTTTCCAGGCTTCTAAGCCAGTTTCTAACTGAATGGGGGAATTATAAATTTGCTTTTCCAAATCAGGCAGACCTCTAGTTTACTTTAATAGGTTTTTCAATAAGAGCACAGCTGATCACAGAATCATAAATTTGCTTTGGTTGGAAAAGGCCTTTAAGATCAAGTCCTACCATTATCCCAGCACTGCCACGTCCACAGCTAAAACCTGTCCCTAAGGGCCACATCTGCACATCCTGGGCACCCTTTCAGTGAAGAATCTTTGCTAACACCTAGCCTAAACCTCTCCTGGCACAACCTGAGGTAATTTTGTCTGGATCTATTGCTTGTTACCTGAGAGAAGAGACTGAGCCGCACCTGCCCACAACCTCCTTTGTCAGAGTACTGAGTTATTTAATGGAGGCAATTTCCATGTCAATTTTCATCTCTCAAGCACTTTAGCAATGCAGTTAAGGAACACGGAAAATCTTCAAACTAGAGGAAAAAACAAGAGAGAAGAAAATGTTTCTTCTTACTTCACTTTATGATTTACATGCACAGTGCAAGTGGGGTGTTTTTGCTGCTAAATAGTACAGCTGTGTCAATGTGAGTTTTTATACTGACAAACTCTGGAACTCTAAAACTAGCACTGACTTAAAACAAAAATTAAAGAAGGCAAAAACCCCCATAAAATCAAGAAACAGTCTGGCCCCTCCGCAAGACACACACCCACAGAAGCCAGGAACAAAAACAAGTGCTTTCTGCACCATTCTAGCAATCTTACCCAAGCTTTGGGAGCAGCAAACCAAGGTGAAATACCAAAAGAAACCTTTGGGTGAAAATACCAGTAGTTCAGAGAATAGCAATGCCAATAGGTACAGCCCTCAGCAGCCACAGTGTTATTCTTCATCCAGGAAGAAGAAGTCTTGTTAAAAGCAAAGAACATTGTGTGCTTGGTAGCTGTCTAATTTCATGAAAGTAAAACTGTACCCAGTTGGCCTGTCCTGAAATCCTCCCTCCAGTGCAGCAGTTTACTCACCAGAGCTGCACACACAGTGTGAGTGCCCCTGTTCAACAACACAGCTCAGGGGGCAGCCCAAAGGCCATTGGAGAACAGGATGCTAAAAACCTCTTACAGGTTCTGTTCATATTTTATCTCAGTTACTTGTCCAAACAGCTGTATAGACTGCTGTTAGTCCAAATTTAGACAGAGATGTTTACAATGTATTGATGTTTTTTTCTCAGAATGTGTCTCAGAATACATGCACGCACCAGTACAGACTCTGCCAGACCACAGACAATAGGAAACATTAATTTAACTACCACAGGAACAGGAGAAGGATGCCTACCATTGATGGAAGCCTGTTTTCTAGGAGGGTAACAGTAAACCAATGGATTTCCTTAGCAATTAAGGCCTTGAAGTGAGGCTGGAGAAGAAAGGGCATGAAGAAGATTCAGGGCTTCTCAGAAACTCCATCTGCAGAAAGTTTAGCCAAGACTTAAGGAACCCAACTACAGAAACTATAGAGGAATGCCTTTGGAAGGGAAAGCTAATAGTGATAGAGGAGATCCAAAATTCTCCAAGACCCCAAATACAAAATAATGCTCAAAACCGGTGAGTGAACAGAAATAAAATACCAGAAATGGATATAAAGATTTTGATCTATATGTACAGCTGTTTCCTTGCCCTGCATCACACCAAAGGATGCAGGTCCAACACTTCTTTCAGCAAAGCCCACAGGTCTTGTAATTATCAGCCCCTCCCATCTGTACTAGCTGCAAATCCATGGTCTGAACACCATCCCCACAGCAAGGGAAAACACAAGGCACACCAGCAAAGGTGTCAGAGACACTGGCCAAGTCCCACACTGAGGTTAGACTGCTCTAAGGCACAGCCCTAGGCCCAGGCAGAGCAGCCTCTTGGTTTATTGCAATGCTCCAACGCTGTAACCAACTAGAGTGGAAACAGGAATTTTCCTACATATACCACAAAAGTTCATCCCAACAACTTAATTATGGAGTCACAGCCTTCCTACTAACAGTCCTCTTCAGGAACCCATTGAGACATTAAGCTGCTAACTCTCAGACTAAGGCTCAGGATCCAGCCTGGTTTGTAAAGGTGCATTACTGTCCTCCACAGGTGCCTGGCAGAGACAGAGCTGCAGACAATGAAAAGGGATGCACAAATCTTTACGAGCAAGAAAAGCCCCTCCTGCAGCTCTTGCTGGCTGCTGCCCAGCCCGGGGATCCTGCCAGCAGGAGCTGAGGAGCAGCAGCAGCAGCAGCTAGAGCGGCGGATCGGTGCCTCAGGCTGACAGGGTCGGCCTTTATTGTAGTGGCTGTCACAAGATTCAACCACGAACATATGGAGCTGCAGAGCATAAGGTATGAATGAGGGACACTGCCTGCCTTTGTGACACCCTCAGGAAGCTGAAGGCTCCGCTGGAGTAACACAAATGAAAGTCAGAAGGAAGGCGATGGTCAAGATCTGCCCAAGATGAACCACAGAAGAGCACAATAAAGGCAGCACACGACCCTATTCTGTTCTTTAATCTCCAGAAGCCAATTATAAAAAGGGAAATGGGAATTAGGAATGCACCAGGAAAGCCATCTTTCCACATCTCACATAGGAAGGCACAGGAGAACACAGCCCCACATTTTAAATCACAACTCTGTTACTACTGATTCACACAAACTGAGGAGTAAGTAAGAGGACAAAGTGAGGAGCAAACAACCAGATGCTCCAGCTGTACAAAAGCCACCCCGAATTGCAACAAAGAACTTTGTCAGCCTTAAAAATCACTCTGTCTCACGGCTCTCCCCCGGTATTTGTTTCCTTGAATTCCACCACTCCTGACGTGCCAGCTCCTGCTTCCAGCAGCTGCTGCCTTCGCGCCTGGGAAGCGGGAAAGGGCCGGGAGCCAGGCGAGGCAGCCGTGCCCGCACAGCCTGGCACCACTGCCAGCCCTGTCCCCCAGGACCCTGCCCGCGGAAACACCTTGGCCCCAGGGACAGGAGCGTCCTGGCTCTGCCCAACCCCTTGGACAACTTGTACCAACCAAGGTGATTTTAAAGCAAGAATGTTCTCAGCAGAACGTGATGTTCAGAAGAAAAACTAATTTGTATGTACTTGAAGGTTAAAAACGCCACTTTGTTAAGGGTACAGGATAAATCCCCGCATTTTTTCCTTTTTTAAAATGACTATATTTAGAAACCTAATTTGGATTGCTACTTACTGAACTATGAGAAAGCATAAAATATTTCTAAATGTTTAAGAATTTTTGCCATGATGGGTCTTGCATTATTAAATCTGTATTTTATAACATGCCAGATGAAGGTAACCTGCTCTGTATAAGAGTCAGTGTGGAAACCTGGAAAGGTGCTCATGGCAAAGCAGGGGCTGACAGACCCTCACATCACCTCGGCCGGCAAACACAGCAGCTTCACGTCTTCCCCACAGCAGGAACAGCGCTTGGAGAGAACCAGCCACGCCGTTCACCTTCCCACTCCGCATCACTCCCACCGCTGTAGCACCACCTTTCCTCAGGGTGCTCAGGGGGAGCGGCACCTCCGCTTTGCCCAGTTCGGAGGAGTCCGCGGCCGGCACCTCGCTGCGAGAGGATGGCAGGAGTAAGGCGGCAGCACCGCCGGCTGTCCTGACAGACCCCAGCTCAGAGCCCGGCTCTGTCTCCCCGCTCTCCGGCACGACACCAGCCCGAGGCGGCCGAAGGCCAGCGCTGCCCACGGCCCCGCGGGTGCGGCCGCGCATCCCCGCTCCCTCCCGGCCCCGGCGCGGCTCGGGGCGATGGAGCCGGGCACATACCGGCGCGGCGGGGCGGTGTCCGTGCGAGCAGCGTGCTGGAAGCGTGGCCCCGCCGCGCACGGTCCCCGGCCGCCGGGCTGCCCCTTCCTCCGGCGGTGCCCGCGGGATCCGGCCCTCGTCCCACCGACGCCGCCGCCTCCTGCAGGCTCCTGAACGGCAAAGACGCAAACCCACCGTCAAAGTCCATGCTGGGAGCGCCTCCCGGCCCCGCCCGGCCCCGCGGCGCTCGCACAGGTAGCGCCGGGAGGGCCCCGCGCCCGCCGCCGCTCCCGCCGCTCCGCCGGGCGCTCCCCGCCCTCCCCGGGGCGGCGGCGGGGCCGGGCGGGGCCGGGGGCGGGAGCGCCGCCGAGCCCGGGAGCGGCGGTGCCGCGGCCCCGACCTGTCCCCCGCCGGCACCTGAGCCCGGCCCGCAGCCCCCGAGCGCCCCGGCCTCGGCGCTCCCGCCCCGCCCGGGCACAGCCGCGCCTCAGCGCCGGCACCGGCCCTGCCATTTAAAATAAGGGAAAAGGGGAAAAATCACCCAGGCAGGAAAGGCGCCTCTCATTGGCTTCTCCTCCTTTAAATCCTCCTCCCTCTCTACTCGGCCCTAGTGAGGCACATCTGGAGTGCTGTGTCCAGGTCTGGGCTCCTCGGTACAAAAACACCAGGGGCTGCTGGAGAGGGTCCAGCAGAGGGCACAAAGATGATGAGGGATCTGGAGCACTCTCTTACAAGGAGAGACTGCGGGAGCTGGACCAGTTTAGTCCAGAGAAGAAGAAATGGAGAGGGGATCTCATTAATGCATATAAATATCTCAAAGGCAGCTGCCAAGAGGATGGTGCCAGACTCTTTCCAATGGTGCCCAGCTACAGGACGAGAAGCAGTGACCACAAAGTAAAACACAACAAGTGCCACCGAAACATGAGGAAGAACTTTACACTGAGGGTGCCAGAGCACTGGAACAGTTTCCCAGTGAGGTTGCAGCGTCTGCTTCTCCAGAGACATTCCAAACCCCCCTGGGTGCATTCCTGTGCTCCTGCTCCCCTGCCTTGGCAGGAGGCTGGATGCTCTCCAGAGGCCCCTTCCAACAACCCTAACAGTTCTGTGATTCTGTGAAATATGGAAAAGGTGTTCAAAGAATGGAGTTGCCATATAAAAGCTTAGGGCCATCACCATTGTGTGTTCCCCTCAGCCCTGGGACAGCACTGAGGTGCCAGAACACATTGAGCACACAAGGACCGGCGAGCTTTAAAGCAAAAGAAAACAGCGGAAGAGACTGGGGGAGAGGCCTGGGTGATGCTTCTCTGATTTTATCCTGTCAGGCAGCATCAAATCATGTACAACCACAGAGAAGTATTAATTATACCAAAGCTTTTTAGGAAACACCCCCACTCCAAAGGAAAGCTTCCAGAATGAAAGCTGAGCAAACTAAAATAGCATTTTCAATTTTTCAAAAATAAAAGCTATGCTAAAAATAAAAACTATTTAATAAGAGAGGCTGAAAACAGACACCCTGGGTAAAGCATTCCTGCTTTTGGGGAGTTCTTGACACTCAAACTACTGTACAATACACATGAGCATGCCTGGGCATCCCCTCTGGGAGGCTTTCACAGAGCTCACACCTGGCTGGGGCTGGCAAACAGCACCCCAGGACTCACAGGAGTCTCCTGGCCCTGATGGGACAGGCCTGGGGACACAAGACTCATGCTGGCCCTGGCTTGTGCTACAGCAACAGGCTAAAAGCCAGAGATGCTGCAGGGCTGGGCACTGTGCTCATGCCCCTCACTGCACTCAGCATTCACTTCCAGTGTCTGTGCTGAGTTCTGGCTAAGTCTCCCATCTATTTAGGCAGGTTTTATAGAATCAGAGAATCATTAGGATTGGAAAGGACCTCCAAGGTCATCAAGTCCAACTGATAACCTGGCACTGCCATGCCCACCACATTCCAAAACCGTGTCCCTTAGTGCCACACCTAATGCAGCTTTTCAATACCTCCAGGGATGGTGACTCCACCACTGCCCTGGGCAGATTGTTACAATGCTTGGCCATCCCTTTGATGAAGGAAATTTTTCTAATATCCAACCTAAACCTCTCCTGGCACAACCTGAGGCCATTTCCTCTGGATCTGTTGCTGTTACTTGGGAGAAGAGACAAAGCCATCTCACTACACCCTCCTTTCAGGTGGTTTAGGGAGCAAGAAGATCTCTCCTGAGCTTGCTTCTCTCCAGACTGGACCCCCCCAGCTCCCTCAGCCCCTCCTCACATGACTGACTCTCAGCCCCTTCACCCAGCTCTGCTGCCTGCTCCTGGGCACACTGCAGCACCTCAATGATTATTGCCAAGCAGGTCTCCAGTTGTCAAGTAAGTTTCTAACACATTTCCAGTCAGTCATTGCCTTGCCAAGGAATTTCTTGCAGTGCTTTCAAAGCCAAAGAAAACACTGCACTGGTAACATTCATCAAGAGAAGCACCACTGTAACTGTAGCTGCTGGTCACAGATTATCCATTGCATGCTGGAGGGGCTGCAAAGGGCCAGCACAGCCAGGGGATGGACAGGTACACAAAAATAAGAACAGCATCCCTCTGCTCCTCCAGTGGCTGAGAAACCCTCCCTAATCTGGAAAGCTGGGGGACAGGGAGCAGGCAGCCACCCCTGCATACACAACCAACAAAATCCAGCAGCTCCTTGTACAAAAGCACTGCCGCTACAGCTGTTGTGACCACCCAACAACAGCACACAATATTACACTCATTACTTGCAAACAGTCCACCTGTGAATTAAAAAGCCCTCATCTTTTACTAATTACTGCCTTGGGGCCTGGAGAAAGCATTGTGCTGCCAAGTGCTGGGTGCAGGGTTTGTACACACTACATGTGCTGTGTCATTTCATCCAGCTCTAATGGGAGCCATGCTCCCTCAGAGACCAAAGGCAGAGTTTCTGGAGCTGGGGTGCAACAGGAGACCAAAGCTCAACCTCAGGTCCTCACAGGTGTGATTTTTAAGTGACAAGTTCCCCAGGCAGGATTAAGCCCTTGGGCACTCAGCAAGTGCTGCAAGGGTTTACAGGGGCAGGCCTGAGGAGCTCGACCCAAAACCTGTTAAAGCTGGTGACACTTTGCCCTCTGGTTTCAAGGAGCTTTGACTCGGGACTTGCTGACCTGGGCAGAGCTTGTGCAAATGTTTTATTACTGTTTTAGCTCATCTGTAGGTGGCCAGAGGAGAAAAATCAAACTCCTGGCCCTGAAAATTAAAACAAGATGAAGTTTCGGAAAGGTATGGTCACCTTGCATTAACACAGTGGTATTGCTACAACAATGACTTTTAAACTACATCCTGTTTTTAAACAAGAATTTTGTAACTAAATTATAAATATCTTTGTATATGCTTATGCCTACTGTGCTCTTTATTATTCTAGCCTGGTTTCTAATGCAAGTTTCTACTTTTATCTTCAGCTTTTAAATGAATGCAGTTCCCACTGAGCATCTTGGTGCCGTGGGGCAGGCATTCCACAGGCTGCAGGCACAGCTGGTGCCTGGCTGGATCACTTCACTGCATCCCAATAGATAACAGTCTGGTCTAGTGCACTGCTCATCTCCTGTGCCACCACCCAACAACAAGCCTTGGCCTGAGCAGCAGCACCTCAGTGTGATGTGGCAGGGACAGGGAGCTAAGGAGAGGGTGATACATGTGACAAGAACCTCGAGCCTGTATTTATTTCTGGGTGCTAAAACAGATTTAGTATTTCATTAGCTGTAGAGCTGGCAAGACAGCTGATTATGTTGGGCTGAGGCAAAGCAGTCTGTTTTTAAATGCAGAGCATCCGTTTGAAATGACTACAGCCAGGCACAGGCTAGGCAGTCAATGAAATATTTAGCTGGTAAAGCATTTCAGTGTGCAAGGCTGGGGCCAGACGTGTGTGCTGTGATGTTAAAAACCACAATACCCAAATCTGAGGTGCCCCAGCCCTCAACATGGAGGCCTCAGAGGTGCAGCAGTTGCCCAGAAGCTATGGGGCTTCAAGGTCCCCACCCTGTGCCAGGGTGCAGAACCCTTGCTGGGCATGGACTAGCTTGGGAGGGCACAGGCATCAAAGCCTTTCCTGCAACTCAACTTGCCAGATAATGCTGCCTCTTGTACCCTTCTCCCAAATTTCAGTGAAAGCATTTTCCTGTAGGAGTGAGGAAGGCCCTCTCCCCTCCAGAAAAATAGTTTTAAAGCAGGTTTGACTTTTTGTTGTCATAAGACCTGGTATTTATTTTATTAGCTATTTTTACTCATTATTTGCTTATTGGAGTTTGCTAGTTCTTCTTACAATATAGGCCAAACCCTCTAAATTCTTGGCAGGTCCTGCTCTGTGTGCACATGTTCACCCCAGAGTGATGTGGATGCAGCATCAATCCAGCTGCAATGAGGGAAACTGGTGCAAACTGAACCACAGAAGTCAGGGAATGGTGTTAGCATTGGAACTGCTGGAATGATATCCAGACTGAAGGGTTCAGCAGTGCTGAAGCTTCAGAGGAACCAGGGTTAGGAACTGCTAACCTGCCTCTTTTGGGTTAAAATTTGTCACTTAACAACCTCTGCACCAGATGGCAAAGTTTTAATGAGTTTGTCCAAGGGTAACAGAATAAATGAAATCTGGTTTCTCCCTCCCTCTGACACAATTTTATAGTTCCTGCCCTTGCTACTCTTCACAGTTCCTCCACATCTGCGAACCCCTCTCCAAGCCTTCAATTCCTCTTCTCTGTCTCACACACCCACAATATCCTACACTGACTTCTGGACTACTCACATGCACTTCTGCCTCAGCTCCCTCCCATATCACCTGTAAATAGTGCCCAATTTCCAGTAACCCCAGCTTTCTTCCACATCTTCTCACCTGAGCTGTGTGGTTGGCAGCAGTAGCACCTGCTCAGGTTTTGCCAAGGTGCTGCTCAGACGCTCAGTCCATCAGTCCTGCTCACCATGATGCTGGGTCAGATTCTCCCTGCCTTTCCAACAGAAAGCAGAGAAAATACAACCATGTTTCCCAAGCAGTGCTTAAGTTCAATTAAGAACCCACTGATGTGGCATTCAAAAAAGGACTACAAAGCTCCATGAATTTATCCAAATCCAACCACCAATTCAATCCCTAGTCAGAGGTCACTGGTTGAAAAACTTGCTCTGTTTCTCAATTCATTTTTTAACTGTACCGACAGACCCTGGTATTAGGGAGGGCTTCACTGAGGCACGTATTGCTAATTCAGATGAGGAGGTAAAGGAAGCCATGACAAGCACTCTCTGCCCCAGGAGCTCCCCCCAGCATGCCCACAGCCACGTGGTGACTTTACCAAATCTATTTTTACGTGCAGTAATCCACTAACTGCATGGGTTGGAAAATGTTGCACAGTCTGACAAGAATCATTATAAAGTCTAAAGAGGTATGAAGCCCTGAAAACTTTTGTTATTGACTAAAACCTCCTAATAATCCAAAAGCCTTGAAGTTGTACCTGATATGCTGTGAATACATTCTAATAAGTATTTTAGTAGAGTTTCAGAATCAAGCCCATAATGCAAAGAAGGTCACTGCAACACAGCTTTATAGATTAAGGAACCACCATCTAAATAAAGGCTCTATTTTCAAAAACCTTGTGCATGGGAAAGGTGTTCTTTTCCTCAACTATGGATTTTTCTTTTGTTTACCTAATTCTTCTTTCATTATACACCACTCTCATCTGTTTTTGCTGTTCTACACACAACCAAGATTTACCAAAGCCTTTTCTCAGAGCTTTTATTCTCTTAAAAACATTTCCTTGGTGTTTGCAAACAGGTTGATTTAAAGCAAGGACAAATACGATTGCAGGATGCCCCAGCACATGCCATGGCAGTCCCTCAGTGCTGCCCTAGTTTTCAACTCTGTTACTACCAAAAGTAAATGACAGCGGGGATTGCACGACTGCTCCAAACCTTAGGGCACAACATTGATTTCTAGATCATGATTATTTTTGGAATGTCCCATCCTCCTACTCTGAAAAAAAGGTTTGATAGCTTTTACAGTTAAGTTAAAATACAATAGAATATAGAGGTAAAGTCTAATTCCACTCTCTTGTATGAAGAGATCCTGAATATTTAAAATAGGTTTAGCACATTGCTATTAGTTTAACTTCTTTTGGTGTTAGCTGGATGTGCATGTACTGCTATAATTCAAAGGAAAAACAAAATCAGTGTGTGCACTGAACTTTATACCCATTAAACAACTCCCAGCACTTTGTAATTATCACAATGAGACATTTGGGGAAGAACTTTTTTTTTTCAATGATAAAATACCTCATTTAGCAGCAGAATTTGAAGAACATGCTCAGTTTCACTCATGTACTTACACATCAGTGTATCCTGCAGGACTTTATTGGATAGGGGCTGAGTTGCAGAAATTCATTTCATCCAGTCAGCAACACCTGTGCAAAGATATTTAGAACTGCTTAAGTCACCATATTTGCAAAATTTTCCAGGAAAAAACCCAGCATTATATACTTAGAATTTGTCTGGTTGCTTAAAAATGTGCTAAGAAGATAATTATGACAAAGTTACACTATAAAGGCACTCTGCTCAAAAAAACGAGATAGAATATGTGGGCATTTTTTTCTCCCATAGAACAACCTATACTTAGCATCAAAGTGAAAAAGAAGAAACCAGAATCACAGAATGATTTAGGCTAGGAAGCTTCTAAGCTAATCAAGAAGAGGATTAAAATAAATGACACGTTTCTACACAACACAAATGTTTATCTAACTGAGTGTAATAGTTGTTAGGTCTTTTGTTTCAATTTGTGTAATTAATTTTATTTGAAATTTTTTAATGGAAATTTTTTTGGGCAAATTTAGGAATCTTTAAAATGAAATTTTTGCTCCTGAGGCTTTCCAGGTTTTGTGTCCTGGAATGGACAATGGTGCTGACTCCCTGGGCCTCTCCAAACTCTCCCCAGGGGCAGTGAGGTCAGTGTCTCTGAGTAATCACAGAGCAAAGACACCCAAAGAATTGAGAAGCAGACAAGAAATTGTGTATTAATTCTGACTGGAGATGACAGTTTTCCAGAAGAGGGGAATTTCTTCCAGCAGGGGGAGATTGCAGTGAGCCCGACCTGGGCTCTGCACTGCCAGAGGAGTGCAGCCTGCTCCCCTGGTTACACTGGCCCTGGGTCTAGGGCTGATCTCGAGGCCACAGCAAGAACTGGGGTTGTTTTTCCCCAAGAAACCTCTCTGGGTGATGGCTCCTTGTGTGGTGTCCGCAGAAGCCGGGTGCTAAATCACCACAGCAGCACTGCACATTCATTGTGGAGCAAAACAGAAACAGCAGCAATACCCCCCCAGCAGCTCTGTCTGGGGAAGAGGCAGCTACAGCTTTTGTTCAGTCTGTTTATGAAACTGCAGATTGTGTTTGGCAGGAGGTCAGCAGCGAGTCTGAGCATACTCTGGCTATGAGAGGCAAAGTGCACACCCAGGGCCCAGCAGCAGCCCTGGTGTGGTTTGCAGCAGCCTGTGCACTCAGGCACTTACCTCCTGCTGAGCAGAGACCATCCCTATCCCATGGGCAGGGCTGGAAAACAGAAATAGAATAAATAACAAATCTTATTCACATTTTTTTTTTCAAATAAGGAAGTATATCAGGCACAGAATATTCCTAATTGATATGCAAGTCCTCTTTTACTTCATTTTTTATCAGTACCTAACAGCACTAAGGCATGAAGCCTAGGCAGACATGCAAACTGCAGCCCTGGAAAACCCAGGCTGCAGCACAGCAAGAGGATTAACCAAACATGAGGCATTAGAATATTGCAAAGAGGATCAAAAGAGATTTGTGACTGAAAAGCCACCCACCAGAATTACAGTCAGCTGAGAAGCTGGACTGAGAGAAAGTGGGGAAATGTTTTGCATTTAGATGTCTCCTAGAATAAACTTAAACTTCAGGATGTGCGCTGCAATACACCATCAGATCAAGCTTCCCTGTGACATGGAGCTGCAAACAAAGCCACCTTCTTTCTATACTGAAAACCAGAGCTTTGTGACAGTCAGATATTAGCTGGAAAAAAAGCAAGAATCACATGGAAATATGGTCGCTGGCACGCCTAAAGCAAAGAGCCCTGAGGGCAGCAACAAAGCAGTAGCTGTACAAAAACTGCCATGCAAAAGGAAACAATACAGAGAAGTAGGAGGAATTTAAGACCTAATCTTGCCATAACATTTTCTTCTCAAAATAAAAGTCACTGTTGGTGTTCCCACTCCAAAATGATACTAAAATTAATTATTAAACAGGAAATTGCCTCCTAGTAGAGATAAAGACAAACATCACTGCAGGCGAGGTTGTGGATCAGCAAAGCAGTGACACACTAAAACCCTGCTCCCACCAATTTTATGACATCTGTAGACATTATTGTACTTAATGTAGGGAAGTAATGTGTTTCAGAGCAATGTTGTACCCACGTCTGCATCTCCAATTTTCACACTGAGATCAATATTATTATGAGCAACAACTCCTCCCTTTTCTTCCTCCTCTGCTTTGCTTTCACAGCTTGCTTTGGCTGCACCTGCCTATCTTTATGTCCATCCATAAATCTTTCCTTCCTCCTCCTTTCTTCAGATCCAGCAGGAGAGGGGAGAGCATGAGCAGCCAGGTGGGTGTGTGGCTGTTAATTGAGCTTAACCCAGCACTTTATTTTATCCCAGCTTTGTTCAGAGTAAGGCATCCTGCCCCTAAGAACTAGTTCTTCATGTGTTTTTAGGGACAAGGCTAAAGATGATGAATGGGTATGAAATGCAGAGTTTTTTCTAGTACCTACAGTAAGCCCCCAAACCACCTTTCTCTATCAGATCAGTTTCTCCACCTTGAAAGATTAAGATTAAGCAGTACAAATATGTGGAAGGGTGAACTCTTGCTGCCGTGAGAGCAGTGGGGATGGCTTTTGCTGCTTTAAGAGCCTGGCCCACTTCTGTCAATGCTCCTGGAGGGCAGGCCTGCATCCCCCCTGGCTCTCAGGGATATCTCAGGCAGCAAAGACTGTTCTGCCATGCAGAACTGGGCAGTGTGCTCAGGAGGAGGGCAATAAAACTGGCTCCCTTTGAGCACAGGGCAAATGGATTTTCAAATGAGCCAGAAGAAATGAGCCAGAGGATGCCTTAGGAAGAAGCTGGGGTAGTGACTCTCTCAGAGGATACATTAAAGCAAAGATAGGGGACTCAAGGATACAGATGCTGAGGAATTGCATCCCTTGGGGAGATTTATGGGTGACTGAATCTGAGCTATTGCTGCTGCTGCTGAAAACTTCCATTTCCTTAAATTGCCTTGCTGGCTGAACTCAAGCCCTCTGTACTTTTTCTCATACACCAACATCACCTTTTGCAGCACTAATGGCAAATAAATTCCCTTATAAAGTCACAAAATTACTTAAACTGTCACTGAAATGAGAAGATAAATTTGAAATTAATTTTCAGAAGAGTCTAATTTACCAACAATGTCATCATGATTACCTCACATAATAAGTATTTTGATATCTGTACACATTATTCAATACCCAAATGATCTAATTATCTTATCTGAGATACCATCCAATATTAAATGTCCTTTCCACTCTATCATGAGGCTTTTCAGCTGCATCATCTTCATATCAGAACTCTTGTGCACAGGGAAATTTATGACATTATACAGATCAAATAGAAAGATACAATAATAGTTTTTGGAGGTCATAACTAGAAATATTACCTATAACCACATAATGCCAAAGAAGAAAATAACAAATTTGATTCATGCTATAGGTAGATGCCTATACATATAACTTTGCAATCTGATTTCAAGAGAAAAAAACCCAAACTTTTAACAGGGAAAAAGTAATTTATTTGGGAGGACACAACTGTCTTGAGGACAACATAAACAAGTAGGACAATTCTGCTGAAATAATGTTAGTTGTGGATGGTGTGTGTAACACTTACTCAATGCTCAACAGAGACTCAACAGAGCATGAGCTCCATTTCAGGAGCCCTTTTGGACTAGAGTTCTGCTTCAAGTCTTGTTTTTCCCAATTTCTCGTTAATTTTATGATATCTATTCCTACCTTAAATATATCAGAAATATTTCTTCGGAAAGAATATTTCAGTTGGAATATGGAGTTAGATGGCATAAGATTGCTACACGTTTACTTCATCAAGGCAGGGCTTTGAAGAAAAACTAATCTTGAGTGCATGCAAAAAGAAAATTTATGACTAAAAAGACTCAAAAAGTATTTGATCTGTTAATATTTATCATTCTAAACAGGCCATTAAAGCTTAAGATCATCTACTGCTAAAAAGATCTAAAAATTGAGAAAGCATGATTTGAATAGTAAAGGGTTTGTGGAATAAGCTTTGGGATGGAATAACACCAGGATGAATACCTTAGTTTCAGTGTTAATTGAGATCCAGTGTTCACCTCTGACAGGTGATGGGTGCACCTATAGGTTTGGGACTGGCAGAGGCTGCTGAGCTAAGCCAGGGCTGGAGCCTGGGGCAGGCCAGACCTGCAGCAAAAATAAACATCCACAAATACACTGCCAATATGCCCTGAGAAGTGATGCCTAAGCATTGGGTTAGGCAAAGACAAATAGGGTTTAGGCTGGAAGGAAACTTGGATCTAAGGCAAAATCTCATTTATAGAAGCCTGCCAAAAACCACCAAGGTTACAAAATTTATCTGTGGAAGTTTAATGGCGGGAGCTCCAACCTCCATCCATTTTCCAGCCATGTCTGGCTTACAGAAGAGTATACCTTGAGCAGTATGAACTGATGCCTGGTTTTGTTATCCAAGCAGAAGTGTACATGAGAAAAATGTCATGAGTATTTAATGACAATTAAACCTCTTTGGATAAGCCTCTGGCTGTTTTAGGGTGCAGATATCTGGTATCACTTTGGTTTGGGATGTGGCTCTGAATTTTAACAAGGACAGATATGCACCAACAAACACATACACACACATGGAGTTTTGTACCCTAATAATCTATAATCCAGTAGCTCCTAAAACTAGAACATGCATTGCAGGGGTTTTCAGTATGATTATATAGTTATGTTTTAATAAAGAAGTTAATGTAGGAAAATAAAGTAATATCTGAGAGACAAATTTACAAAAAACCCGGGAAGACCATTCGATCCCAGGTAATCTCCCAACAACCCTATAGCTTAATATTAACTTGAATAACTTCTCACTCTCTTTCTGGCTGTCCCTCCTTCCCCTTTCCTTCAAGTCAGAAATCTGCTTTTTGATGTCTGAATGAAAGATTGTTCATCTCACACAGTTCAAAGTTCAAGATCCTGCTTGTATGTAGCATGACCTCTTACTAACTGGAAAACTTTACTCAAATACAGGCTTTGTGATGAGAGGCCAACAATTGGATGCAGTTTCCACAGCAAACTTGTGTCACTTAGCTTCAAAACAAGCCTGCATTTAGTGAACTAAAGGAGTTGTTCAGTGGCACAGCTAAGAGCTCACAAACACACACAGTCTGACAAATTCTTTTCAGCCAGCGTCAACAGTATCCACAGACAGGCATTTCAAGCCTCACTTGTTCTGAATCAGAGAGGACGAATCAGGATGAACCGTTTCAGCCAAACAAGAACATTTAGAGGTTTTATGTATCTCATCTAGGAACAGCATCAAATAGTATCAGTAAATAAATAAATAACTAACCCACAAATAAATAAATAAATTACCAAATATGATCCTTTGAGCTTCATCAGTCACCTTTTTCTATACCAGAAATAAAGATCCTAGGCCACTCCATCTTGCTTATGCCCGTGAACAAATCCTACCTATTTATTATTGCCTTGATTATAATTAATAAAATAGTTCATAACATTTTTTCTTCTGAAGTCTTTAGACAGAATTGATGTAAAATATACTAGATAAAGACCTGCTCTAAGTAAAAATAATTTTGAACAAAGATGTAGCTGCTGAATCCACTTCTGAGATTCCCTGCAGGCTTACAATACAAGCACTCCACTCCAAATATAATGACAGGCACAATAAATTAATGACTTGTATTTATGAATATAACATTATTTCGTGGCTGGCACGTACACGCTGTTATCACATCATACTGTCATAATATTTGTTTGATGTTCATATAAGGGCACAGTTAAGAAGAGAGTGTTCATCACCTTTTTATTAAGGTGACAAAAAAATGAGAACCATCTCTCACTTGGAAGAAGCTTGTTTGGAAATAATTTGAAACACTAGCCCTCTCAGGAGAGGCAGCAAAAATATCTCTTCTATCATCTTACAAGAGTAGCCTGTGAGCCACGTTAATCATCTTGGACTGAAATTTATAACAACATATGGGAGACTTGCCTCACTATTATTAGAAGTTGCAAGTTTCATATGTGTTCCTCAACTAATTTAAGGGTCACTCCTGCTTCGAACATTATACCCCAAGTAATAAGTGCTATAACAGGTCATTTGCATTCAGGAAATTATTTTTGGAAGAAGCTCCTGCTTGATGCAAAAGGGCAAAGGACACTGGAAACTGAAGTCTAGAGTTGACTTCTCTTGGGCCCTGATCCACACAGCTTTTGCAAGTCCATGTGATCTTTTAATTAAGTTTCAAAGAATTTTGATAACATCACCTTTGGAATATTTTGTCTCCTGTGACATTTTGCCAGGTTTTATTGGTATTTACTCATGGCTTTTTGTATGTGCTTCTTAAAAAACAGAACTGCACACAAGATTTGATCTCTTCAACCAGCATTGTGACTTTCTTGTACCTTTACCATGCTTCAAATGTACTGTTATTTCATCTTTTGAAAGAAGAAAGCCACTTCATGTTATGATACCTCTGTCTTAGACTCTGTCTGTATTATAGTCACGAATAAAGAATTTAGTGAAAAGCTGTCTGCATCCTTTTGGGTGCTTCTCAGTTCTCCCTAGCAGAAAACTACAAGCAAGGTTTTGTGTTCCCCCCTGCAGTGAATTTGATGGTGTTGGAAATGTTTACATAGGCACGTTGATGATGACACCATTGCACTGCAATTGTATCCATACTCCACCCTTCTCCCCAAAATCAAAACCCCCTAAGCTCAGTCCTACAGCCATGAAAAGCCATTTTGGGAGGATCTCAGCCAATTCCAAAAGTCATCACTGAGCATCAGTCAAGTGAACAAAGTCTGTTTATTTAAGCTCTGAAACACTTCTTTTTCCTCATGAATTTTCTTTAAATATAGTCACACTGCTCCTACACTCAAGCATACAGCACATGGAAAATAAATTTATTCTGACTTATTTCCTGAACACTGAGCATGCAGCAGGCAAAATCACAGGTGGTGGTGTATACACTGGCTGCATGATACACCACTGGGTAGTAGTAAAAATAATGTTACATTTTACTTTTACCCCGTGAGGAAAAGTACATTTCAGATCTTCATGAGGAAATAAAATCTTGTCTTAAAAAAATTTTGGGTTCTTATCCGGTGTTAAATTATATTTAAGGGATGTCACTGATAAAAGTATTTAGTATTCTAATTATCACCCCAGTAAACTCAAGTGCAGTATTTAAAACTATTACATGACTTAAAAAATCTTAATAATACATTGTTTGCACGAACCTAACTGATGCAAATCTGGTTTTACATTCAAGACATTTCCATGTTATAGAAGTAGCCAGAACCACCCAAAGTGGAATAATTTAGTGCTGCATTTTAAGAGCCACAGTTCTCATGAGGTTTGGCCATAGCTAAATGGGAAGCACTTTCAGAAAAATGCTTTCATTCTGCCTTCCAGTCAGACAAACCTGTGAAGCAAACTGTTCACCTGGAAGTACTCAGTCAGCCAGAGGAACAACTGAATTACCTACAAAGCTTACAGGGTTTCATGTTAATAATTCTTTTAAAAAACTGTTATTATTTAATGAGCATCCCACTGTGGATAGCTTAATTAAAAACTTCTCTTCAACATGCAGGTGCTTTTTTTTGTAACTTCCAAATGCTGGTGTGTAGAATGAGTAAATAAAGACAGCTCTGGTTTATCTCTGTCTAATCTATGTTACCTTGCCAGAAATACTGTAGACATTTGCTGAATATTGTTGATTACTCCATCTTCAGAGAAAGAAACTCCTTGCAGTGTAACCCTAGAGAAGGGAGACAAAAATGATACAGAGCTGAAGCACCAATACCTAAAAAGCAGAGCTATTTACTACAGAAAAAAACCCCAACGAAATAAATCATCAAAAGTTATGCAGAGAATGAAGATAAGAAATCACTGATTTCTCATAAAAATAAATTAATTTTAAAAAAGGGTATAGTAGACCATATAATGGAATGGAAAGAAAAGCGACTCCATAGGGGTTAAAAAGACAATGCAATACATAATGAGCTCATAGGAGATGCCACCATTATAATGGATTTAGAGCACCCAGATTTACTGCAGTGTACACCTCAAAGCTTGGAAAGGGTTTTTGATCTCATGCTTTGACACTAAAGCCAGCCTTTAGCAGAGCTCAAGGTGTGAGGTGGCAGATTCTTTTGCAGGCTTGCTGAGATTGCTTGAGGATTGTGCAGTTTCCTAGCACCCATGGTTTTGGTAATATAAAAAAGGACCTGGTTATATTCAAACAAGCACAGGTTATCTCTGATTTCACAGCTTCAGCCAAAATTGATGAGGTATTAACTAAACAGCAGAAAACAGAAAAGTACATATTTCTTAGAACATACAGCTTAAAGACAGTTTCCATGGAAAACAAAAGCCACTAGTGAAAACCAGAAGAGAGAATGGAAAGGTAAAGGGGGAACAGCAGCTCAAGTAACAAAGTCTGCATTCCCTGTAGCCATGTTTCCCTTCATACCTTGAATCTGAAGAAAAAGAAGAGCATAAATTTTAGGGAATTAGCAATTAGTAAGCACAGAGATATAAATCAACTGAATGTTAATGCTTAGGACCCTAAATGGCTGAATTAGATCCAAGAATACAGCCCTGAGTGTCAGCAATGAAATATTGAAAAGACATTAGCAGTACATCATTACAAAAGCAAAGAAACCTTACCAGGCTTGTCCTGGAGGGGAACAAAAGCAACATGAATTCCTGGCTCCCAAGGATTTTATCATGTGGATGCAAAGCCTGCTCTGCAGGCCTGAGACTCCTCAGACACTCACAAGAACTGCCCCAACCCCATTAGCTTTTTGGTTGAGTACAACTCATTAAGAAGATTTGTGTTTTATTGTGGTTCTCTATCTAAACACCTACTCTTACTCTATCATTTGTAGAGTGCCAAAAGAGATTTTCCAGGAAAACCCCAAATCAAATCCACTCTATTTTATAATGGCTACTGGAAATTTGAGAATGGAGTACCTAAATGGAAACTGTGATGGATATTTCCCCTGTGCTGTGGGGGTCAAATGAACCAGCGTAGGTAAGACAAAAATTATTTCAGTTCTTTAGCCATGTCTCAGATCAACCTTCATCACCAGATGAGCTGAGCCAGTGCCAGTGTATTTGGGCAAGCTGGTTCCAAGTCCTCAATTTTGCCCTTGCCTTTGGTTCCCTCCTTGGCACTTTTCAGGAATAAAAAATGTGAGGAAGGTGTCTGTCAAGGCAAAGCTAGAAAATGTACTTGTCCTCAGATGAAATCTGACTTCCCCCAAATTGAAGCCCAAATAATACACTCCAAGCTCCATTCACTGCTGAAAGGTAGAAAAAATATTTGTTTAGCATCACCACAACCTGCAGCTGGGAAAAGAGGAGCCACCATTCCCATGCTCCATAGCTGTTACTTCACAAACCAGGCCTGGGAATGCTTGTGCTGTGTGTTCTCGTGCTGTCTGCTTTTATACTGAAAGAGAAACTCCATGGGGACGGTGCTGTGAGAAAACTGTGGGGGAAACACCCCCCTACACCATTGGCTGATTTTTCTTATTCTGCAGAGAAAGAGGAAAAGTTTGGCCAAGCCACCACGACCATTCTCATGTGAGGTGGTCCTTTGGTGTGTTTCTGGTAAGGGTGTGGGTTCCCTGATTGCCCTTCCTTCCAGCACAAGCATCCAGCCAGCCACATTCTGCTCCCAGTGCCTGGTATTTTCCCAAGGAAGAAGGATATGGGAAAGGTTGACTGTGATTGATACACTGCAGATGGCAAACACACTCATTTGAGAGGGAAGAGGTGCATAAAGCATGACGGGTGTGTTGTAGCAACTGCATATTAATGCCAGCTCCCAAAGAGCAGCTCAACCCCAATGCCTGGCTCCAATGCTCCAGCTCAGGAAGATGGCTCTTTTCAGGCATTAAAACCCTTTCCAAAGGCTGCAAACATTCAGAGCATTCTGGGGCTCTAATAATTTATAAGCTAACTAAAAAGAACATACCTCATACCTTGCTGTATGGAGAAATTACTGACAGATGTGACTTCCTCACTGTCTGCAAACCACAAATTACACCATTATAGTGAAAAACACTTTTCAATTAGATTAGAAAATAAAAATTAAATTCTGTGCTATGCAGTGGGATTTGCTGGTATTCTGTTTCACTCTGGGCTAACACAGCTTGGGGGTATTCAAAGAGCTTCTTGAAACACAGCACATCATAATGCAAAACTAACATCCTTTCCCCTGTAATATGCTTGTCTCAAAATTACTCACAGAAGAGGCTACAACATTGCTTACCAGCATTCCTCTTCTTGTTGCTCTTTATTAGTTCTAAATGGCTGAAAGAACATGAAATTTAGCCCTATTTCAACAGTGATGTTGAAATTTAAAAAAACCACCCAGAACCTGTTAATCTGTGTTATTATTAAATATTATTAATTTATATTAATATCAGGTGGCACTAAAATTAGCCCAAAGTACAAGATGTTCCTATCACTAAATAATTAGTATTTCTAAGCACAGCATTATTCCTATATGAACTGTAAATAAACATTTCATATTATTCCAGATCCATAATGAGATAAGTAATTCCTTCAGATTATTTTCTTCTTGTAAGAAACACACAGAACTTGTCAGGTAGCACAGCTGTGGAAAGTATTTTGTGCCATTATGATCCCCTAGCTAATGCCTGATTGACTGATGTGAAGAAAGGGCTGTACAGAAAGGAAATCTCATTTCTCAAACCAGCCAGTGCAATGAGAAAGCTTTTGAGCAGAAACTGCTCTTTCACCTGAATGTCTAATTAAACATATCTATGTGGAATATATGTACACAAACCTATAACTACAGGTATACCAACAAGTAACTTTTAACACAATTTAGGATCTAGGGAAGCAATTTCTACCAAGTTATTACAGGGATGTTAAAATTTACCACACTGCTTTCTCAGAGTTATTCATATAAATCATTAGATACATCAATTAAGGTTTAAGCAGGCAACTGCACAATTCAATAGTTATTCATTAATTTTCCTTTGTTCTAGAGGCTTTGGACAAAATGACAAAATGCTTCCATTTCTTAATGTTGAGCTACTTCAGTAAATTGTAGAAAGTATAATAAAGTAATTTGATGTAGTCAATTTTATTTCCATTTTTCATTGCATTTGTAATTGTACCATCAATCTCTTTTATTAGTATGCTCTGGATAGCCTTAAGTTTGGTCAAGTGATTATATTTTTAATTGATCATAACCTCAGCTTTGTATGCAGCAAGTCTTTTTTTCTTCTCAAAACTTCAGAAGCAGTTGTGAAGTCCCTCAGATTTATGTACTGGAAAAACCCTGGTACAAAGTTCACTCAACATAAAAAAAGCTTTGTGTAGTTATCACAAAGTCAGTAGCAAACAAATAACTCTGTACCCATTAATCTGGGTATCCATGGAATATTTTTCTCCATTAACTCTTCCAGATCTACTCACTAAAAGCCATTCTCCAGCCTTCATTATGCTGGGACATCTTAAAACTAAACTTTGAAGCAACAGCCACTGTAACACTTTCAGATTTCCTATGTGAATTCCAATCTTTAAGCATCCTTTCAATCATAATTCAATTGCATAATCAACACAGAGTATAAAATCTTTACATGATTTCCATGAGTGTAGGGCATATAGCCATGGATACAGCAATACTTGCTGTGAAGAGTTAATCCTTAAGCAGTTTTATATCTCTTCAGAATGGTAGAGGGGGTTTGGAAATCTGTTACTGAAGGTAAAAAAATCCCCAAACAGGCAATTCCCTTCTGGTTTATCCTTGTTTCCTATCAACCTGTTAGCTAATGCTGCAAACTAGCAGGCTGGTGGGAGAGAAAAACTTCAAATCCCAAGGATGAAAAAACAAAAACCAAAAGCAAACCTGTAAATTTTTAAAGCGTCAGCCTTTAAAATGGTTAGGAATTGGAAGTGTCTGCTAGAGCAGCCAGAGGCAATTCCCAAGAGAAAAGGGCAGTAAAGCTAAAGCTTTAGCCTGTATAGGCAGCTTTCCTTCAGTTGATACTCTTATGTGATGCTTCATAATGGAGCTCATAAACAGGAACATCTTTACTGCATCAGCAGAGAGTGAACAACAAATAAGGAAAGATATAAATAAAGCAGGAGGAGTAAAAGCTGAATTTCTTCTTGGATGCCCCAATACCTTTAAACACTTGTACTAGTTATTTGAAAGTCCTTCAGATACTTTATTTTAAAAAAAAATTAGCATTTCTATTCTTTTCCTCCAAATGAGAATCAAATACATCAAGAAATTTTATGCAGTCTCTCATCTGCCCTTTGTCTTCAAAAACCCTAAAGCAGCTTATGTGATTTCCTGTCTCTTCATTATTCTGTACAGGGGTTTTCATAAATACCTGATTCTTCAGGGTCTACTTTAAAAGAAGCAGCTTCCTCAGCCTTTTGTGCTTGCTTTTTCCCATAATACAATTATAACATTAAATGACTTTGTAGGGTTATATGTTTGTAATATGTTATATTTCATAATAAGAAATAGCTGATTAATTTTTTCTATAGGGTTATTAAAAATTTTAATTATCAGCATTTTTAATGCCAGAGTTGAATCAGGTAGCCCAACTCTAAGCTGTAAATTTGACCTTTGCTGATGAATATGCCAGATTCAAAGGCCTTCTTGGATGACTGCATATCTTAATGTACATGGCAGAAAGGAAAGAAACTTAATTTTGCCATAACTTCATCCTATTGATGGAATTCACCTTCCTCAAAGGTCTTTGCTTTTGAGCCAGCAGGGCTGATTAACAGAGCTTTGAACTAGACTTGAAGGGAGAGGGGATAACATCAGGATTGGCAATGACAAGTTGTGGGATGAGAAGCCAGGGTTAGAGGGTTGGGATGCAAGTGAGAGCCCTGAGCTGGTGGCTGCAGGACACACTGGCTGTGCTGGAGCACACTTGAAATCAACAGAGATGAGCCAGGGGACTGTGAGGTGATTGGAGCCAAGATGGGAACACCAGAGAGTTTAAACCCCCTTTGTATTAAAAAAGAAAAAAGAAAAAAAAAAAAGAAAAAAAGGAAAGGAAAAATAAACAGGAAAAGCAAAAATACTCCAGAGCAGCGGCCCTCGCTTCCCAGCAGCTGCTGTTCCAGAAGAACCCAGCAGAGGACAGGCCACTCACACAAAATCACTGACCTCCTGCGGCGAAAATCCCCTCCGAAGAGCTGTGCCTCGGAGAAAATACAAGCATTCTTCTGGCTAGTGATGCTGAGACAAAGTATTGTGGTATTTCAAGCACTTTGATTGTGCAAAGGCATAAGTGAAACCTCTCCAAGCACGGTAACAACTCTTGAGAGGAATCCAAGGTTTCCCATCAGCAATGCAGCAGCTGACACAGCTATTTTAAAAGACATTGAAGATAAAAGTCAGAATGAATGTCAGGAATTTTGGGTAAAAGCAGAAAACCTACAACTGTAAAGAAAAGAAAGAAAAGACAGCATCCTTTAAGAAGGGCAGAACCCTTAGAATTAAGAGCCTTAGGGCTCTTTTACAAGATATAAGATATATAGACACCATAGTAAAGAAAGCACAATAAAATCCTGAATACAAAAGAACTCAGAAAAACTGGAAGCTTTCACTATAACTGCATTCTTCCTTAAAAGCATTTAATGAACTTCATGTACTCCCCTATCTGTTTCTAGTTTCATTTCAACTATTGTATCAGGTTCTGGAGCAAAGTGTACTGGAACACACAGGAGAGGAAAAAGCAACAGGGCATTTTTGGCCTAATTCCACAGGCACAATTATGCATGGCAACACAAAAGCTGCAGGCAGGAGAGAGATGGCCAGAAGCTGAAGGTAACTGTGTACAACTTGCCCAAAGCCTACATTCAGCAGCATTTCCTGGGCAAGCTGAGAAGTGCATCATGGGCTGGAATGGCCACAGCAGCCCCTTTGCCACCAGTTTTACCTGTTTCCCCCATTTTATCCATTGCACAATTGCATACCATGGCTTGTGAGACACTCCTTAGCAGGCAGGACTCACTAGTGCAACACACACAGCTCTTGAGTGGAGGAAATCATCTGCCACTTTGTCCTGGTACTCAAACCAGAGACCCAAGTACACCTCAGGGGAGACCACTTAAAATTCCAAATTGCTGAATGTTTTCGGCATCCATACCTTGAGCCACACCCGCTCTTCTCCTGTGTGAAACAGGATATCTAGAACTCAGAACTGGTAAAACCAAGGTGGATTTCTTTCTTGGTAAGCTGAGAGAGTTGAATACTCATACCATCAACGTCTGTGAAGTTGACTTCCAGTAGCTGATACTGCAGAATGTTTAGAAGGTTAAATATGACTGCTTTTTTTAGGGGAAAAAAAGAAGTATAGCAAAGGACAAACTCTTTCAGGCCATTTGTTCTGGAGCAAGAACTCACATGAGTTACAGCTTTCATATTTTAGTTCATGATAATAAGTTTAAAAGTGGCTGTTTGCCTTACAGTAGATGCATTTACATAATGGAATTGGGATGATGTTTCCATAGGCATTTTGTTATTGCAAGAGCTCTTTCTAGGTGTTTTATAGGCATGGCCTTATATCTCTGTTTTGGTTCAAAGAAATGCATTTATCTTGTGATTCAGAAGGCTAAGAGAAAGCATCTGATGAGCTGGACTCATAGTTAAGCCCTTGAAACACCCTAACTCCAATACATTTTATGATATGTCTGAATTTTTCTATTCAAATTTAACTGTTCCAAACAAAATAACTGCACAAACATTATTTCCAGCTTATAGTAGCAAAGAGAGAGATGAGTCCAAAAAGATGTAAAACGGAGTTTTCTATCTATTTCATTTTGCTATTCTTGAATTTAGGCTTTGTGCTGACAAAAGTGAGAGAAAAGCTTACTCAATTAGTACCTTCCTCAGCAGCTCAGGAGGAATGTTATCTCTTCCTTATAAGCAAATCAGGGAGAGAAGCCAACTGGTTCAGAGGTAGGACTTGACATCAATGTAAACAGCAATCACAGATTAACAGTGCATTTTGCAACACCTGCTTTATTTCTTCCAGTTCTGCCTTCTGAGGTGAATCAATTATGAGAACTATTTCATTTAACTTGAGCAACAGAATAAAGAAAAGTGAATTTCTGGTCCTGCAGGCTGTAAGGAAGTGTTTGAAAATGTAGCCCATAGCAGGATGAAGTCGTCCAGTTACTGGCAGGGTTAATAACCCATGTCCCTTTCCTCCCCTGCCAGGAAGGCAGCTCCTTCATACTCCTGTAACTCTCCCTTTTCTCAGAAATGTCCTGGTTGCCTTCCATGTCCGTTTGGTCCTCCCCCAAAACAAGCAGAGCTCTCAGCTGGCTGTCCCTGGGCGCTGCTGGCCGGGCAGGGGTGACAGGCTGCGGATGCTCAGGGCGGGCGAGCGGCGTGCTGAGCGCTGCCGAGGGAGCACGAGCTCCCTGCCTAACGACAGCCTGCCAAAAAGGATGGGTAATGCTTGGGCTCTGCTTGCCTTCTCCTCAGGGAGGCCATTAGTAATCTCCTTTTCCTCTGCACAGTCACTGTTTTTCCACATAACTTGCAGTTACAGCATGTCTTTGAAACCTCTTTATCAAATTTGTAGGGGTGGGTTTGGTTTCTTTTCCCTTTTTTCAACTTTTTTTTAATTTTTTTTTTTTTTTTTTTAGGTTTTCCAAAAGCTCATGGTGGAATGGGGAAAGTAGAGGAGAAGTTGCCAGGTAGACAGATGTATGCCTTTTTCCTTTTCAAAGGAACATTCTTGCAGTGCTTGATTTTGGGGGCCTGAGCCATGATCTTCGCATAGTCAGGATTGGGAATACTATTCACTATTGGCAGACACAACGGGTAGAATGACACAAATCCCAAAGATAATATTAAAATGCCATAAAGTTCAGTAAGATGTGCATTTCATTTTTAACTCTTCTTTAGTTTTGCTAGTGAAATGTCTTAGGGTTTTGTTGTTGGGGTTTTTTAAAAATATTTTTATGCCTAATTAATTTTAGAACAACTTTTACCTGGTCTCTTCATCACTTTTTTTCTCTTCTATCACCACTTCTGTAGTCATCACTTTTCATCACTTGTAGTCATCGCAGTTTTTCCAAAACCACTACAATGCCAGTCAGACAGAAAGATAAATCACATATTCTATTATTATTATCAAATAAATTAGATCCTTCAATAGCTCTTGATCAAGTGCAACTCTTTGTGCTCTCTTAAATTCTTGCAGTTTCAGAGAAAAAAAAAGGATAAGCCAGCAACCAGAAAAGATGAAAAGTATTCTACTAACAGCCTAGAGTTATTCACAGTACCTATGAAATGCATTTTATGAGGGAAATGGAAATATTGCTCTCTGTTATGCAGCTGCTGGTGAATTCTGGGGTGCTTTTGTCACCCCCAGGCCTCTGCCACCACTCCAGCTGCTGTTGCTGCCTCCTAAACAGTGGTGCTCAGCAGGGTCTGTTTGCCACCACGTGTCACCTGAGCCCTTGCTCTGAGTTCCCTGAGGATTTGGGCTTACAGGAGAGGACCTTGGCCCTGCAGCCATAACTAAATGCTGCACAGAAAGGAGCAAAGGCACTCTTGCTTGCAAATTAATGGACTCTCTAAAGATTGGGAAAAGAACCTCAAAGCTCTGCATGTTCATGCTGGCCAGAGCATGAGGACTGGCAGGAGAAGGAGCAGGCAAGGTCCCAGGGTGGCTGCAGAGCACAGCCCAAGAGGGTCACAGTGCTGAGGCACTGCTTTGCTGAGCACTTCTCTTGCCCCTCTCCCTCATGAGAAGGGCAAGAGAGGTTTTTAGCCATGGACTGCCAGAACATTGAATTACTTTCATATCAATGACTGCATCATTATTGATGGATCATTATCTTAAACTGTTTCTGGTGCGAAACCTGGTAGCTGTCAAACTTTCTACTTGGGGTAGATTCCCTTCTATAGCCACATGGTTAAGTTTAGTTTAAAATAAAGAAATAATTAAAAATAATTTCATAATGACATTAACTGTAGAAATAGTAAACAACCCCTAACTTAAATCCCCCCAAAATTCAGTGCTTTTGAGAAAGAGTCTTACTGTAAATTATCCTATGCATCTTTCACAAAAACACATTTCCATCATTTGAAATGCACCAATAATCTGTTTTAAAGATGTTACAAGCATGGCAGGCAGTTTCCTTGTTCCAGTGAACCACAGCCTATTTGTGTTAGCACATGCTGAAAGCTGCATTGTCTCTGTGTAAAAACCAAACGCTGAGGAGCTAAGGCAGCAAACTGCTTGCTTTAAACATGGGTTTTGGTTAAAATCAGAATATCAAGTTCTGACCCTAAAGCTACATGCCTGGGATGTGTGAGCATGATACATCTGTCACTTGCATCAACTTTACATCAGGGCAGGATGACCAATTTTAATTGAATACTTGTGGTTTATGTCACTGGTTATGAGCTGAATATTAGGCTCAGTTCTGTGGTATACAGTGAATTTGCATGCCCTGGAGAGGTAATACAAAAAGAATATGAATGGCCAGGCAGGAAAAAAAAATTTTGAGAGTTCTGTCCACATCTTTACTTATACCAACGTTTTTCCTATATGAACACATGCAAAACCCCTTGTCTGACATATTTTTAGGAGTACTCATAATGGGAAAAGAAAAACTCTGTGAGAAACTGAAAATTCAGTCCTAACTTAGGCAAACTTTGGCATATTGCATTGAATTCCAGGATTTCTCTTTGCTACAATACACAGATTCCAAATATTCAAATATATACAATACATACCAATTCCAGGGTTTCTGTTTGCTGGGACATGCAGCCAGGGTTGAGCAGTAACCCCCTCACCCCCCTCACTAAGTGTGAATTCCATAATTATTGCTAACAGCTCATCAAATGTGAGCTACATTTGATTTTAAGATCAAATGTAAGATTTTATAAGCCTATCTATGCAATCAAACAGAGATATATGTCTCTTATGCAGAAAGCATTTTAAAACTGTATTTTTAACATATAAGCAGGACATAAGAGAATTTCTAAGTATTTGAGTCGAAAGTAATAAAGTACAGAGATATCACTTGGGCTGGCATAATTTAGAGACATTTTGAAGAGAAATAAAAGGTTACATAGAAAAAGAAGATAAATAACCAGTAGATATTTAAATACTTTAAGTCTTATAATGCTTTCACTAATAATGAAAAAAGCAAGTCAAACTATTCCTGTGTAATATTAGAGTGAGTGGCTAAAGATATTCCTTAAAAATACCTTTGCTACTAAAGATACTTAATTTACTGCCCAGAATTCTGGTGACAGCATGAAGAGGGGACAGAATCATTTTTCATTACTGACTGTTAATTCAGTAAGGCATTTGTTCTGTGGATTTTGATATATGCTAAAGGGGTAAAAAAATAAGACAGGCATTTGCATAGTGTCAGATATGCACAATACCTCCAATACTGCTTTTGCTAATGTCTAGGAAAACCCAGTAAGATTTTCTGAAATAGGAACTGCTGAATATATACCAGTTGTTGAACAACATAAATTAGTACTCATTGCAATCCATTTCTAAAGTATAATTTTCCTGCCTGCTAAAAGTAATCTCTCAGGATTTTCTTGTAAATAGAACAAACTTTCAAGTCAGAAAGATTGGTAGAAGCCTAAAGCAAGTTTAGAGCAAGGTTTCTCTTGATTCATAGTACAAGTATACAGTTGGTATAATATTTAAGAATGACAGTGCTGTCTTTCAGTACTGCTGCCCACAATACTTGGAAATATATCCTTTCAGAATGTGAAGGCATATCCTCTGCGAAGTACCCAGATAAATCAGTTCACCCTTGGCTGTAACTAAACGCTGTCTAGTGACTTGTGATCGACAGGGCTTTACCCTCTGACAGCCAGATTCATTGTTGGGACAGCAACCAATCGTCGGGTTTGACGACATGAGCCTAATCAAAGTTGGAGTATAAAAAGCCCCCCTTGGAATATATAAGGTACACCAGTGTGGCAAGCTTCTCTCAGATTGCATTTGCTTTCACGGATCTGTTTAGTACTGAAAGGGAAAGGGGGAGGGGGAAAAAAAAGAAGGCAAAAGTGCTGCACTGAATGTGAGATCATGCAAAAGCTAGTGCTCTATGCTTCTATTTACCTGTTCATGCTGATTGCAGTTGATCCGGTGGCTCTTGATGACAGTAGTCAGCCCACAGAGAACGCTGAAAAGGACGGACTGTGCAATGCTTGTATGTGGAGACAGAATACAAAATCTTCCAGAATAGAAGCCATAAAAATTCAAATCCTCAGCAAACTGCGTCTGGAACAAGCTCCTAACATTAGCAGGGATGTTATTAAACAACTTTTACCCAAGGCTCCTCCACTGCAGGAACTGATTGATCAGTATGATGTGCAGAGAGATGACAGTAGCGATGGCTCTTTGGAAGATGATGACTATCATGCCACCACCGAAACGATTATCACAATGCCTACAGAGTGTAAGTAACCCTGCTTCTTTCGCCTCCCACTGCTCCTCTGAGAGAGTTGTCTCCCTGCTGTAGAGGCACACAACTCCTCCTCAGGCTCTCCCAACAGGCTGCTGGCTGAAGTCTGCTGGAGGGAGGGAGGGAGGAGAGCGTTATTTCTAAAGAATTTGAGCCAGGTTCAGATGGCCGTGTGGCAATCCTTTGTTTTACTGTTCGGTTTTCGGCTCCTTATAATGTGTGTGCCCTGTAGCACTTAGGATTTGCCCATTGCCTTAGAAAGCAAAGGGAGATCTGCAGTTCAGTCAACTTCGTTATCTGCAGCACTCGGGGCATTTCCTCTCGCAAATATAAAGTACAAGTGCAGATAATGAGAGAACTAAATTTTTGTGAGGGAGGTTTCACTGGCCAGTATTTTTAGAAGGAATAGAAATCAACAGAAATGCAGCTTAGAGCACTACACCTACCTAGCTGCAACATGCTACAGCAAGTGCAAGCAGAGAGTTAAATTCTTGCCTCTTTGCTGATCCCATAAACTAGCACCACCCACCTCAGAGTTAAAACTATATATTTAAAGCAAATATGTGTGTAACAGATTAAATGTAAAAATGTCCGTGCTATAGCAATCAGCTCATGTAATCGTGCCAAGGAAGAATGAAGGCATTTACTGAATGAGCAGATTCTGAGTTGTCTTCTGAGTGCTAAACATCTGCTATGCCTCCTATCAAGTATCTTTTGCACAGCTAATACTGTAGTATCTTATGTTCTTCATCAGCTAAAGTATTCGACTATGGCAGCTGTTTTTTTAAATAACACTTATGAATATGATGTCAAAAAGGAAAAATATGACAGGACATATAAGGCATGTTAGCAGTTACAGATATCATTGTGATATGCAGACTAGAATAATATCTGCTGCTCTCACCAGCTAAAAATGAACCCACAGATGAAAAAGTAAATTTTTCAGTGAAATTTTTCAACTTAGTAATTATTAAGATGACACTTAATAGCATTATTTTACTGCAGCCTTATAACAAAGCTGAGAGCTGAGGTCTGCCTGCATTTTTATTCCAGACTTTTATGTTCTAGGGTTTATAACTATTTTTAATCAAACAGCTATACATTTACAGTGACTGAAGAAAAGTCGTTGTATTTCACTGCTCTGAGTTCATTTCCTACTTATAAAAAGCCCCTGAGCTATTTTAAATGCACTAAAGAGACAGGTATCTTAAGTGATGAGATTTATGAACGTTAAAGTCCTGCACCATTTAGGATTAGTACGACCCATTTTATCCTGGCATGGAAAGATATTGCCATGACTAGGTATGACAGCTGCATCGTAGGCTACAGGAAGGAGGAACGCAGCACTGCACGTGACTTTCCTCTAATATTATTCAAATGAAAACAAAATGATCCTTATATTAATCCCCTCAATTATTTTCTTCCCACTGAGAAGAGAAATGTAAGTGTTTGTGCAGTTTGCCCAGGGCTGTAAAGTCTGCAGCAGGCTGAGGCATTTGAGTAAATTAGAAATAGCTGGATCACCACACACATGTTGAGTCAGCTTATGCAAAGTTGCTATTCTGCATGCTTTATGAAGGTCCTCAGGAGGTGACCAGCAGAAGTGAATTGGTAGTAGGTGATAGAGTAATTTTGTTGACATCCATTAAAGTTTCTGTAGTGTGTAAACCATAGAAAATGAATTAAGTTAAATCCACTTTGTTACTGATACTCTTTATAACGTATTGTAATATTTTTATACAGTCTGAAAAAAATAGTCAGGTTTATATTTGCGTTTTTTCTTGTTCCCTGTTCAGTAATCTGTTCTTTCCATTCATTTATAGCTGATTTTCTTGTACAAATGGAGGGAAAACCAAAATGTTGCTTCTTTAAGTTTAGCTCTAAAATACAATATAACAAAGTAGTAAAGGCACAATTGTGGATATACTTGAGGCAAGTCCAAAAACCTACAACGGTGTTTGTGCAGATCCTGAGACTTATTAAGCCCATGAAAGATGGCACAAGATATACTGGAATTCGATCTTTGAAACTTGACATGAACCCAGGCACCGGTATTTGGCAGAGTATTGATGTGAAGACAGTGTTGCAAAATTGGCTCAAACAGCCTGAATCCAATTTAGGCATCGAAATAAAAGCTTTTGATGAGAACGGACGGAATCTCGCTGTAACTTTCCCAGGACCAGGGGAAGATGGATTGGTAAGTCTATTTAGAAAAATCCCATTTCATTGAAAAGCATTTAAACTCTGTTTTAAAGATAAAATGGATGCATTGTTTAGGAAGAGGAAGACAAAAGTTCTGTGTACCCAATTCTTTCATTCTTTGCTCTCTGATCATGCCAAAAATCAACAGCTTTCCTCTGCCTCTGTTTCCCTATCTAAAAAATTGAGAGAAATTGCAGTATTTCAGAGAGACATAGCAAGGCATTAACTAGAAAAGGTTTTGGCAATTACTGATAGATGATGCTATCAAAGTTACATTGTTTTCAATTTTGAGAACAAATACTGCTTGATAAGCAGCTATTTCACATAAAGAAAAGTCCTTAGAGTCTTTCACTGGTTAGGAAAGATTCCTCCAATATTGCTGAGAGGCAAGGGAGTTCCTACATACTCTCTATGCATATATTATCTATTAACAACAAAAAATATCTCTTTATGAAGGTGAGAACAGATCTTCTTCATAATATTAAGTTCTTTACCTTTCAGTATTTGGTAGAGTGTATCATTCTACCAATTAGAAGCATCTGAATAGAGAAATTCTGCTTGATACAATAATTGAGTCGTGATGATAAGAAAGTTCACAAAGTGGTTTGTTTCTATAAGAAGAGATGAACAAATTAAATCTGAAACGTACCTACAAGTACACCTGAAATAAACCTGAAACTACAGCATTTCCCTTGCTATTTGTTTCTGTAATCACTATTCATCTACAACCTATACAAATTTCTATACTTATCACAACCAAGTGATACCTCCTTTTGCATAAAGTATGAAGAATATTATTCTACTTCTGTGTAGTAGATGGATCTCTTGATCATTGAAACAGAAAAATTTAGGTTGGAGAAGATCATGGTGTCCAACCATATTTATGCAACATTTAACTTCACAGCAGTATAATATAATAAGTGTTTAAAAGAAAAACTCTGAGATATCTTAATTATACATCCAATATAAATGTGGATCTCCTGTATTTGGAACAGGCCAGCTGGATATCATGATCAGGAATGTCCTCACCACCTCCATCCATTCAGATGATGATACATACTAACCCATGGCTATCATAATTTATAAATAAACATTTCAGTGGCAGAGCAGGGTTAGAGGCACAGCTGATAATGGGAGAGGAAATCTCTCTTCCCCCCAGCTCCTCTCCAGCAGCTCCCAGTACAGGGGTGCTCCTCTCACCAAACACCTCCCTATATAATTTACCTTTGGAAATGGCACTTCCAGCAGCTCCACAGCTCACAGGGAAACAGCTTGAGAGGGAAACCTGCGTAACAAAGTTAGCTGGGCTGTTATTCCTGAGAAATGGTCTCCATGGGATGGTCCCATCAGTGCTGAACCAACTCACGGGGCAGAAATCAGTGTGTGGAAGGCAGCAACTTTGGGAACTGAATTTGCAATTCTGGGGGTTGCAATTTCCTTCTAGTCCCAGTTGGTGACTGTGGAAACACACCTTCCGTAGGAGGCATGTGGCTCAGGGATCTGCCAAAAGTACATTCCTGGCCACAGGACTCTTCCAGGAGTTAAAATATTTAGCTGCCCCTCCAAATTCATTCAGTCATAGAGTCATTCAAGTATGGCAGCAATAGAGGAGCAACTTTTGTCCTCCTTGGTCTGGACAAAAAAACTTTCCTTGATATCCAGAAAGCCTGAATTCAATATGATTTTTAGGAAGGGAATTTCAGAAGGACTCACAACAGCTCTTATTATGGAGTTTAAAACAAAGTAAAAAAAATCCACATCAAAAGTAAAAATCCAGCATCCTCCAAATTTCTGAAATGTTCTTACAGCAGTTAAACAATGTAAGCACTGAGACAGTGGTGATTTCAGGGACAAATACTCAGATATTAAAGCTCTGTATAGAGAAACAGCAGGGAAATGCAGAGAGAACTATAAGAGAATTGCAGGTCAAATTTTGTTTGCAAACATCACTTCAGAATATCAATTTGATACATCTACATCTGAAATATTGTTTGCATGTTTTTAGTGAACTTGGGCTTACCTCAGAAATGATTCCAATTCCTTCTCCTCTTCTCACAGAACCCATTTTTAGAGGTCAGAGTTACAGACACACCAAAACGGTCCCGCAGAGATTTCGGTCTCGACTGTGACGAGCACTCGACAGAATCCCGATGTTGCCGCTACCCGCTGACGGTGGATTTTGAAGCTTTTGGCTGGGATTGGATTATCGCTCCTAAACGATACAAAGCCAACTACTGCTCCGGAGAATGTGAATTTGTGTTTTTACAAAAGTACCCGCACACCCACCTGGTGCACCAAGCCAACCCCAGGGGCTCGGCAGGCCCTTGCTGCACGCCCACCAAGATGTCCCCCATCAACATGCTGTACTTCAACGGCAAAGAACAAATCATCTACGGCAAGATACCAGCCATGGTTGTAGATCGCTGCGGGTGCTCATGAGATCCTCACCAGATCCCACTGCTTCACACATCATGGAAGCTACCAAATAAAAAGGAAAAAAAAAAAAAAGAGAAAAATAGAAAAATTATACCCCCTCACCATTCTCTCAAACTGTGAAGTCACGTACACAAGGCATTGCCGACCTCCTGCGTGCTACCAGCAGCAGTTACAGAACGTGAACTAAAGGACAACCTGATGGCTGCTTGTGAGCCAGCAAAAGAGAAAAGCTACAATCAAAATTACCGGATTTAATCCACAAAGTTCTTACATTATGAGGGAATCAATATTCAGTCATTTGGATGCAAATTTATATGCAGGTTTCAGTACACATTGGTAATCAAAAGCAAGCTCCTTCTCACCTGAGGACAGAAGGAGCAGGCTTTTAGGTTCCTTTCTTCACAGCTTCACTTAGTATCATATTTACAGGAACATATATACCGGTAACATATACACCACTACACAATACCACCAGAATCATCCTTAAACACTTGAATATATAGTGCAGACTTGTGAAATTTATCAGATGAAATTCCACGCAAATGGACAAACCCTGAAATTAGGGATGGCATAGTGTATTTAGCGTGTTTCCATTCCTTTTTCTCATTAGTATGTTAGTAATCAATGGCAATGGTGCTACGTAAGCAGGCTGAATAAATAGAAAGATAGTTATATAAGTGAAAGAATTTAGGCTTAATAACGAATTTTCCCTATCCTCAGGTACACTATTCAACATTCTCAAGAAATAGATATTTTTTAAATGAAAAGGAATACTTTTCTAGACATAGAAAAACAGAAGGCAGCAGAGAAATCAACATTCAAATTGCAATCCCACATTTTAACCTGCCTTTGCAACATTACCGTTTGCACTATGGTAAACCAATGCAAATAGTTGGTTGCTACAGATATTGTTTAAAAACCACTTTGATATAACTGACTTGTGTAATATGTATGCATCAATATTTTGTAAATAAATGTTTATTTTTTAGTCACTGTTGGTATATGTTCATCACGAAGAAAAGAATGGCTTTAACCTGTACTTTAGTTTAATAAACAAACCCCAATATTCTCTTCATAACAAATTTTCTGGATTTTAACACAAATAATATGTAGGAACAATGCAACAAAGTAATCCATATGTTGAGAATTATTCTACATTTTATATGTTTTTTACATTGGTATGAGCCATCTAGGATAAATGATGGCTGTTGACATGTTTATAAGGTTCTTTGGGTTACTGTTTTTATGGTCATTTTGATCCACAACTGAATTTCCATATTTTGAATGTTATGTTCATAAATAATAATGATATCACAAAAGATTGCTATTAAATGCATTTTATTATATTTAAAAGTTTGCAGCAAAGTATTTTCTGTATTTGAGTAAACATAGTACATGGATTTCCACACAAATTCTGTACATTTTCCTCATAGTAAAAAATTGTTAATTGAAATTAAAAAGATCTATTTACTATAAAGTCCATTTTATTTCACATGTGAAATAGAACTGATAAACCAGGTGTTTGTTAAGACAACACAATCACTGTTAAAACACCTTCATGTTAGTATGATGCACGTTTTTGTTATATTTCATAAATCAGTTTTGAATTTTCCTTTGTGTAAAACCACCCTAAAATTGCAAAACTGCTTGATTTTCTTCCCTTCCTCTTTTATATATTTTCTGCCTTGGTGGTAAATATTTTGTATTGATTTTTTTTTTTACTTTTAAAAAAATTTGTATGTAAGGACATTAAAACTTAAAGCTTGAGTGATGAGGTTTGAAATTTAAAAGCAAACAGATTTTCTGCAATTTCTTTTGAATGATTAGGAGTTCTGCTAAAGCTGTGTCCAGGCATCAAGCAGATGTTCAGCTTCTCCCGATACAGTTCACCAGAGCAGGTCCCTGGGGCCCTTAAATACACTTTCAATTTAGTTTCCCACAAAACACCATCAGACTAAATAAAAAATCTGAAAGCTTTTGGAATACAGACTCTCAGTGAAGCCACAAGAATTAGAAGTACAACGCAATTCCCCTCCTAAACAAAGTTACAGAAGTAAGGGAGAAATCCTCTGTTTGTTAAAGTCAATGGCAAAACTTCCACTGGCTTTAACAGAGAGCAACCTTTTGCCCTCTGACTTTTAACTCGTGACATTCAGGCACCAAGCAGTGCCATCCTGCTCATGTGAACTATCAACAGCATCTCCTTGCATGAGGCTCTTAAACCATTCAGAGACTTCCAATTAACTTCCATATACCCTGTAGCTAAACATTCACTGCTTTAATTGGGCCAGTTCATATAGCAACAGCTGCAGAGATGCAGCAGCGTGGATTTTGCAGATAGGGAACAAAACATATTCCCAGTCTGCACCAAAGTCCAGTCACAACACCTGCAGGATTGTTTTTACTCATGATATGCAAATTATTCATAATGCAAATTCATTTACCTCCACACAAGTGACATCATTAGCTGCCAGGTAATAACTGTACCCTGCACAAAGGCAGTACAAAAGTGATGGAATTTTTTATTCCTGGAATCAATTAAAGCAAAATTAAAGCAAGAAAAGAAGTAGTATGAATTCCAAAAAGCATCTACTCCAACCGGCACCCCATCTTGATACTCAGACAAATTCTATTCCATGTAAATTTTATGCAGTATGTGTCTTTTATATTTTGCCAAACTTGAAATGATCATAGAGCAATTATGGCTCCCGAGATTTAATATTGACCTTACAGATAAGTGGCTACTCATGGAACATGCTGTGGGCTTTGATCTTGTGGATTTAGCTGCTGAATAGCTCATTATTAATGTGTTTATTGACAATCACTTTAAGATATGTCAATTATTCCTTCTGTTCGTATTGTTACATCCTTTTATTTGCAAGGCTCAGGTCTGAGACTTCAGCAGCATTTGTGAATACTTTGTACAGCTTTCAAACCTCACTGCTAAGCTGTGTATTCAGAATAATGAAAATATCCAGTGAGGGATGATGTGTCAGAAACAGCATCATTTCCTTGCCTGGCATCCTAAGAATCCCAAGAGGAATGAACCAGGTAGAGTCCATCTTTCCAAGGCAGTGTCCAAGTGCCCCAAGATGCACATGCACACCTGCAACAGGGCAGTTCCTCATCTCTATACTGCTCCAGTTCTTCCCCTTGGCTCTGCTGCCCAGCCCTTTCTCTCCCAACATAAGCCAGTCCTTTTCCAGGGCTGTTTGACCCCAACCTCCTACCCAGTTTCAGTTACACTGTAACTCGAGTAGCAATTCCCCTCCCATTTCACACAGCATCTCCCATCCCATCCCACCCCAGACTCTTGCCCTAGAGCCCCTTTTGCAGGGGGAACAGCCCCCTGCAGTACCGCCCCCTCCTGTACCTTAAGCAGATCCAGTGCATCCTGCTCCTGCTGGAAGCTGTGGTTAGGGGAGAAACCTTCCAATGTGCTCAACAGAGCCTGTGGGGAATTTAACAGCTGAACACAGAAGTCATCACCACTGAGTGTAAATGCACTGCAACTTTTCACAGATGGGCTGTTTTGCTAAATATGAGCAGATTTCAAAGGAAGAGCTAAAGGCCAAATCCATTCATAGCTTTAGGTAGCTTTTTCCTCAATTCTGTGGAGTCTAGGTTTGGAGTTTGTGGTTGTTCATTGGGCATTTGGGGGTTTTTGAAGGTTTTTTTGTGTGGTTTCTTTTTAATTCAGACCTTAGATGCGAATGACCTATTTTGGCTGAACGTCTCAAAAAATAAATCTGCTTGAGATTAGGTTTGGACAGCTCAGTCCAGGCAGATAGATTTTGTTAAAGCTGCAATATAACAAAGCAGGTTATTATAATCTGAAGCATTGGGTGGACAAACTTAAAAACCAAAATATCCTACCTCAACTTATAAAGTTAGTACCTTGCAGTAAAAATAAGTTAGGAAACAGTACATAATGGGAGGCACAAGCTAGAAGCTTTACAAACAATCCTGTACCTATGTAACTTAGCAAAATTGTCAGGAAGAACCTTAGGGATGTGTTTTAACTGACTCAAGTTAGCTCTGTACTTCCACTTGAGCTTGCTCCCAACAATGTTAACTGCAGCAAGTAGGTATCTATACACTGATTTAACACCAGCAATGAAACCAGTAATGCAACTGCATCTGCTTTTCTGTCAAGTCTTCCCCGGCAAGAAGTAAGACTACAACTCTAGCTTGAAATGCAAGTGTAACATGTTTGAATCCATAAAAATAAAATGTTAACAACTCTGGAAACACTAAACCTCCAATTCTCCCATTAAGTTTATAAAAGCCCTGACAAGATTCAAAGGAAAAAGTTAGGGCTGCAGGCCAATTTCTAAATTTGAATAGGCAAGAAGTACAGCTCTGTTCACTCTTGGCTACTTCTAAATAATCTCAAAAAAAAAAAGTGATAGTGCTAACATCTGTTGTAGTAATCTTGCAAAACAAAAAAGAAAATGGAGAAGTGCAAATGTACAGCTCATTTAACAGTGAATGACTCCAATTAATTACTAGGTGCATTGATAAATTAAACAGAATTATTCTCTTTGGTGGCTAGGCAGTGAATTTGAGGAATGAAGAACTACTACAGTGACTATAAAACAAAAAAACTGCCTGTTTTTATTGCTCCAGAATATAGATGAGAACAAGTAATGAAGCCCTCTGTAGATGAGGTATCAAGATCAGCAACAAGCCTTGCAGCATTTTGGGTGTAAGTCTGGCTAATTCTCACCAGCCTTAGCCACTAAGGCTCTCTGAGGGTACAGGAAGAACTGTTCCTTTCCTTATGGACGTAACTCTCCCACTATACATGCTTTCAAAGCAGTGCTTTCAGAAAATAAAAAATAGCTTAGTGTCCATGAGTCAGCTTGTGATCTTGAACTGGTGTTCCTAGAGACTCTGTGCTCTAAATCTTATTATGAATCAAAAGTAGTCAGTGGTCCTAAAAGCTGTTGCAATTTCTCCCCACAGAAATGCCTTTCACCTACAAGTCAATAACCAAGTTACATTTCAAACCTGTAGCTTTTCCATTATATTTATCATACTACTTCTGTACAAGAGAATCCCTCAAGAGCTGAGAGCATTCACCTTGAATGAATTCCACCTGTGGAAAGGCAGAGGAACAAGCCCTGGCTCTGCACTTCCTTTCCTGTTACTCCTGATGAAGCCTGTATGGCCTTGGGTGAGATCTTGTTAGCAACTCTAGTTAGGAAAGAATAAAAAGGCTTGGTTTGGGCATTATGTTCCATGTTTCACCAGTAAAATTACCAGGAGCACTTAAAGGTTATGATGGTAAGGGAGGAATACCTGGGAAAGCATTATGGATCGTAAACAGCTTCTATTAAGTTTAAAAAAAAGCAGTTTGGGAGACAGCTGCAACACAAACAGGACAATATACTGAAATCATGTAAGGTGTAACAGTCATTGTAAAGCAGTCATGTGCTAACAGTGGTCTGCTTCTATGCATTTCAAGGAGCTGAGTACAATAAAAATGTGAAATTTAAAGCAGTTAAATAATTTAAGGGATGTAACCAAGGCAGCAAGAAAGATTTTATCTTCCCAAATCCAGGATGATATTGAAGGCATTTGCTAAACTTTTACTCCTCTATCTTAAGAATGCTTAACATGAAAAGGTCTGCTCTTTGCCAAAATTAAAAGATGTTTCACAGCAAATCTAACTTTAGTATAATCTGTTTCATCATAATTTGAATATGTAGCTATCTGAAATATAATTACTCATAACTTGGCTAATAGCTGCAGATAAGGTTCATAATTCATGCACTCTTTCTGCAGAAATCCTTATTAGTTTTTTACCTAGGAGAGGAGCAACTACCCTCGAACCAAGCCATAGTATCCGGGAATTTGAGCATTATTTCAGGGCACTTTGTGGCATCCAATTAGGCATTCTTAAGCACCATACACAACAGCATGAAGAGCAAAGATTTTCTTTACTCTTTATCATCTGTGCATTTGAAGAAGAGGTTTATTCTGATTCCAAACAGCAATCATCTCTCCTACTAATATTTTCCCCATCATTTTCCCCCGTTGTTATCCCTCAAACCCGGCAGCGCTGCCACCGAAGCAGCAGAGCGAACACCTGGCTGTCACGCATTATGGCATCAGGTTGCAGCGCCAGGTGGTCGGAGGAGCGGGAGGCACGTCAAACACATGCCTTCAGGCTGAGCTCAGCTGCCTACTGTATGCTGCTGTCATGTGGGAAAGCTCGGCCTAGGTGCTGGTCCAGGGCAAAATGCCCATGGCTTCTCTGCTGTAGGTGACACCTACCACCACTATGAGCTCTCTGCTCACTGTGCTGCTCACCCGCCGTGGGGTGGGACAACAAATCTCACAGGATTCCACTCATGATCACTGTGAGCCCAGAGGTACCAAAGAAGATGGGTCATTCTGACAAACAGAATAACTTCATCATAACTGAGTCTTTTCCTTCTAGAAAGGACTTATTCTAAGAGCACCCTAAAACTGGGCTTTTCCCCAAGGCAGAAGTGTTCCTCTCATCATATCATGACATGCAGCTGCAGCATCAGAATTTTATACTCTGACCTGCAGTCAGATCTTACAGACCTGAGTCCTCACAACACCATGTATCAACATCACCAACACACTTGATAAATCAAACTAATAATATTTATTGAACCTGGTTTTTGCTACCATGGTTTTTGATACCATCCCATTTACAATTACACCATTTGCCTAAGAAGATAGAAAAGGCAGCTACTCAAAATATTCTCTTTTGAGGCCACTGTGTTATCTCCGAAATAGTCTCAGCATACCTGCCTTGGTTTTTTTTTAATAGCTTGTGACTTATTTATTATTTTGTACTGCTGCACAATTTCTTTGTACTGTGTATTTTCAGTTCTCCAATACCTTACCAAACCTGGGAATACTACTAAAGCATCCTCACAGAACTCTCCTCTGTTTTCCAAGAGCATCTTACTCTTATTCCCAAACAACTGTCTCAACTTTTCAACCAACACAGATCTAGACACAAGCTCTAGTTACTACAAAATTATAAGCCCAAAGCTGACTATCCCCTTAGGGATGAATGTACTGATTTATATTTTAAAATTACAATCCTAGGAACATTTTAAAAAACTAGAAAAGGTATTTTTTCAAAAAAGCACTTTTCCATCTTAATCATTATTTTAGCAGGGTATTGCTCTGGAAATGGATCCTACACCAAGTGGGACCTTTTACCACAACTTTCTTTTCATCACAGTGATACCCCTAATGCCTTGCCTTTATCAATGTACTCATGTGAAGACTACTGGCCTTAACAAAATGCTTCAGAAATCTGTAGCTGTCCTTGACTGCTCACTTCTTTACACCCACTGCACTTGTACAAGACCTCTCATCTGAACAGAGTTGTAGTAATTGCTACTACCATGTGAACACGAATGACAATCCTCACGGATAAAATAAAAATTGTGTCTATAGAAGGCACAGTGCAATCCTCAGCACCCATTGTTTGGGTTGGACATGGCTGAGTTTCAGGTCTTCAGCAGAAAAACAACTGAAAATTGATTCCACAAATTTCTCTTGACTATGATTAAGAAGGAGCTTAGTTACAACAAAATGCAATTACTCAGTTTTGGCCACGCAGCCTTCATGAGGCTTTTCCAGATCCGCTCCCACGGACCCTAATTCTGGTTTGGAAGCCAATTGTTCCTTGGCAGCGTTGCCATGGATCTCACTCAGAGATTTAGCAACACATTCTCCACCAGCTTACAGCAAACACCAACGTCTGCAGCTCACCCACAGCTTGCTTATACCACAATTTGGAAGTTATCCATATTAGAGCATGCCCATGATTCCCTTCCACAGGGAGGGTGGAATGCTGTGCCACATGAGACTGAGTTCTTGTAGCTGTACCTGACACTGCATTTTCACAACAAGTGCCAAAACACAAAGTCATACACAGGCAGAAGGAACTGGGATTTTCCAGGCATTTGCAGAGCCACTGGGATCAAACTGATGTCCCCACCAAGGGAGACATCATAGGTATCTGTTATGGAACATCTAAGCAGGAAATCAGGAAGCCTCCTTTAAAGAACGAGATGAAACTTCACAATTCCAGGTTAACATGGGAACTTTAACCACCCCCAGCACCTGCAGGAAAGGCAGTGCAGCAGGGCACCAGCAATCCTAGAGATTTCTGGAGGATGGCTGGGACTTTTTGCTGGCACTGCTATTCATGCCTCGGTAAGAACATAGTGACTCAGGGTACCTGCTCTGTCCCAAGGCATTCTGTGATTCTGTGACTGACACAGTAGGGGCAAAGGAAATGAGGGAGGCAGAATAACAGAGGAAAAGCTTTAGCAAAAATAAGATTCTGTGGCATCAACATGGACATCAGAATCAGGCACCTTGAATTGCCAATATTTTTGATTATCGCCACCATGATGACAGAAAAGTGTTTGCTGGATCTGAAAAGCTCCTGTTCCACTGCTTCTCTGACTGCACTGAAGCATCTCACTTTAAACTTGTATTCCATAGAGAAATACATTTCTGTTTGCTTTTCTCTTTGTTTAGGTTCTTTTAAGTATGGGGAAGCCTTCTAAATTCTGTATTTCTTTTCTTCTGGATGAATGCACTCTCAAGCTATGGGAGAACTCTCCTAATAAAGTACTACCACCTAATGTGGATAAATAATTAGATAGTACTTGAGGTAATGGGAGAATGGCACGGCCTCATTCAGCAGGGTGGAGGAGGAATATTATTTTCATGCTTTGCAATTAATTTTGAAATCTTCTCTCACCATTCTTCAGTGGTGGAGATCATGAGACCCCCAACAAGCACCCCAACTCTGTAAGCTGTGTGGACTTCAGACAATAAAGAAACTGAAGTAATTTTTTTTGTAAAAATAATTACATTCTTTAAGGATTTTTAAAAAATATTGAACCTTTTCCAATAATGCTTGACCAGCCTAAATAACTGGAAGAATTATTGGCATTACTACTGAAACAAGTCACAAAAAAATTCTTTTTTTTCCCCTCTGCCCAGATGGTCATATTTAACCAAACAGGGAAATAATGAATAAAAACCCTTGGACTCAATAAGAAAATCCTGGACTGGAATCTGAATTTCATGACCATTATTTTACAAGTGAGACAAAAGTCTTAAATACCAGGTTTCAGTTGTGCTAAAATACTCAAGCAATCTTTATTCTATATATGTGGAAAGAATGTAAGAGAATATTGCCATTGTGATGGTTTGCTTTAACTACAGAGATTATTACAAATAGATGTATTTTATCCCAGGAATTTTTTGGGAATACCAGGAAACCCACATGAGCAAATGGATGGAAACACACAAACATTGATTTGGACCGCTATTCAGAAACCAGGAGCCTAAATTTCTTGTTGGATTTTTTCATTGTATGTCTTAGCCCCTTTTCCTTTGGCTATACCTGTTAACAACAAAGAAGTTCCACTCTCAGTGTTAGGAAGACAGTGGAATTTGGCTGCTCAGAGGCAAATTTTTAGTTGGACATTTGGAATGCTTTTTTATATCTCACATATTTGTGTTTAAAGGACAATCTGACCGTGAATAAACCTTTAGGTGAGAAAGTGGCTTTAACACACAGCTTTGACTTCAGCATTATTCCATAGTTTCATTACTACTTGAGAGTTCAACAGAGCAGGCTATAATTTATAGTAAATTACACTTAAGACTACAAAATTCTGACAGTTTTACTCCTGTGTTGTTCAATGCACAAAGTGACCCTATCATGAGGCTGTTGACCTGGCACCCTTGGGAAGTACAGCAGATTTTTCTCAGCTAATGCATGGCCTCACTCAGCAGGACAGGGCAGCCTTGCTCTAAAAAAGGGCAGCACAACAACCCCATGTTCCTGTTACCAGAACTAATGCTACACAAATGAAGAAATGAGAAAGACACATCAATTGAAATAAATATTGGAAGAAAATTCTAACATGTGTTTGTCTCTTAAAACTAACATTTGCACCAAAACTGTCTATGATATACCGGAATGATTACTCCTAAATCAAAACCATAATTAGCTGTGTATTTCAAAAATCTATTTTTCATATCATTGCAAGCATGAACTCTGACTGCCACAGACTGGGACACACGGGCACTCTCACAAAAGGATACCCTGTTGTCTTCTATGCCACTGCTCAAAAACCCCCAGACTGTTGCCAGATGCTGAAAGCAAACTTCATGGCTTGTAGTAATTGTAGCAGAGCCACATTAAGTACCATACAAAAAACCAGAAACACAATTTAAAAAAATCCCAAAAAACCACAGATGATTGAACAATATTAATCCCTTTATCAGTAGTTAACCTCATAATTTCCTCACTGAAAACAAAAAATATTAGCTATATAGATTTTGATTAATGTATATATTTTAAATTACGTAACCAGAAAGTCCATCCTCCCTAAATGTGTATTGTATATACAAATACACACCACCAATCAGAAGATGGAGCAAACAAAAAAAATCTTAATGAAAAATTGAACTGTGAAAGAGCTTCTATATCCAGCTGAAGACTTCACAATGAAATTAGGACAATCCAACACTAATGGTACAGTCTCTGAAAGATTTTTCCATTCCTCTTTTCAGGAAACCCAGTATGAAATGCTGAGATCTGGAAATGTACTTCTGGCTACGATAGCTGTTCTTAATCCCATCAGTAGAGTTATGAAATCTGAAGCAGCCAACCTTTGTGTTACCCTAATTCACACTTCAATTCCCAGTTATCTCCTAAACCAAAACTATGCAAAAGTCTACCTTCAAGACTAAATCATAAAAACATTTAAAACTACCATGACCATAGAATGGGGAAAGGTGGGTTAGAAGCTAATCCATGCTCCAGACTCGCTCTTTTGGGGTGACTGTGACACTGGGGGGGATACAAACAGCCTCATCTTCCTGCAATTTCAGGTAATACACCCAATGTTTTCCTGAGTAATGTGATGAACTGACTGCAAGCCTCATTGCTCACCCCCCTGAACTGCTGGGGAAAAAGGCAGAGAAAATTGGGAGAGAAGTTGAGCCTGTGAAGAAGGGACAGCAGAGGAAAGGTGCTTTTAGGATCTATTTTCATTTCTCATTACCATATTGTGATTTGATTGGTGATAAATTCAACTCATTTCATCAAATCCTGTTTTGCCCGTGACTCTAATAGCTGTGAGATCTCCCTGCCCTGGTGCCAACCCATGAGCCTTTTATTATATTTTCTCTCCCCTGTCCAGATGAGGGGACAAATGAATTTGATGGGCACCCAGCATCCAGCCAGGGTAAACCCACCGCAAGGTATGCAACACACTCAGATTATGGAAAATTCTACAAATATAAATATTAAATAATTTCTCCAATTCCTAATATGCACTAAGAGCAAATATTAGATTTGGGAGCTTTGACTAGCTCTATACTCCTGGATTAAATTAGGGTCCTTACTGAATGTGCACACTCCTATAGCAGAAGGATCTAACACCACCAAATGCCTTTGAGAAAAAAAGAAATGTCCTACTGAATGAGTTTAGAATATTTTAAGCCTTTCAGTGAGGATACACTAGTAATGGAAATAGAGTTTGCTTTTGAAAGTACTATTCCAGAAGGTGAACTGAACTCCAAAAGCAGTAGGAAACTGAAACACCCTAAACATTTTTTCTTCCTCCCTCCACCATCATTACAGTTTACCACAGCTAAACTATTCTGTAGAGCCAATGCATCAGTGCACAATGGAGACCCCAGCTGTGGAAGTCCAAGATCCAAACAAGCAACCTGAAATAAATCACGGCAGGGGTAAGCCCAATTCTGTACCTTGAAGTGCTACATCTACCCTGAGCATATCACTGCAAAGGTTCCCCCAGGATTTGCTCTGTTTCTGAACACTCCTCTGTGATTTGGATAAAAAGCTGCCAGGGTGTTTCCTCGGAGATTTCACATCACCTCACAAGAATGCTGTGACACCTAATCTCACAGCACAGAGCACCAGACATTTTCCAAGCTCTTTGTCACCAGGTGATTACCACCCTATATTCAACTGGAAATTCAATTTTCATCCCAGTACTAAAAGCCTATCAGGTGATAAAAAAACAACTCATTGTTTCAAGAACACTGTGGCAGGTGAATTCCCAATGGCAGAGAATTAGTGCTATCATCAAGAAGACAAACTGCTAGCACTTCTTCAGTATAAAACATTACCAGAGAGCCATTCCAGAATAACCTCTGCACGTGGACAAATGTTTTAGGAAAGGCATGTGTTAATTCTGGAAGAATTATTACTTTCAAACATAACATACAGAAGAAAGGGAATAATATCTAGCAAATATGAATCAACTCTTGATGGGACAAGGATGGATAACACACCCCCACCCACCATGACCTACCCTAAAGGGCAGTCAGGAATGTTTTTGGACAGTTGCCAGCTTCTTAGCCTTCCTCCAGAGCCTTCATGCAGTGTTTGGTAATTGTTGCCTTTCCACAAAGACACACAATTTGTCTTATGTTGAGCACTGAAAGACAACAGTGATCTACTGCTTTTAGCTTTTCTTCATATAATACCTACTGAAATTATTTGAATATGGTTAACTTGGGAGAAGTTTGCATGGTTTTATCACTACACTCTGTGCATAATGAAAAAGTGACACTAAAAAACCAAACTAAACCACATCAGTTTTTAAATCACCGGCAGAAAGAAGCAGCTTGCCAAAATAAAATCACTTGAAAGAGAATGCAATTCTGCTATGCAAGTACAAAACTCCAGTAAACACAATTTTCCCTCATCCTTCCTAAAGTTTGCTGAAAAACATTTAGAGGGGCAGGAAGCAGAAACTTGAAAGATTCTTCAAAGATCCCTGTGTCCTTCTGAATCCTATTACTGTAATGGGAAGCCTTCCTCATGAAAGGAGACACCTGCTTTTCCATGGTGCACAGTTCCCCTATGGGCTATGAATAATCTGATACATTTCAACAGTGGTTTTCATCCTCCTGAATCCAGTGGTAATCCTATTTAAAATACAGAATGGATTTTCTGAGGTAATAAATTATCTGTTATTAACGTAAGATTTTTTGACAGGTTTGGCTTTACAAAATTAAGTACAGCTTTTTAAATACCTGGATAATTGGTTGGTTGTATTTTGATGTTCTGCTTTCTCAGATTGACATTCTACTATTCAAGAAGAAACACAACTTGGACAAGGCAAGATAATATCCTGCACTCTAAAGATTATGTTTATATTTCATTTGTTCACATTGTTACATGTTGAACCAAACACTTAGAAACAGCTAAGAAACTAAAAACATAGGTGGAAATCTGAACTATATCATATATTGAGTACTTGAAAAGTCATCTGTTTCCCAGGTCCAAAAATCCAAGGCTAGAAAAAATATTTATTATTAAGAACCTTTCTTAGAGGTTTAAACCAAGTGGCTGTATTCAAGTTTGCTTATGGAAGTTATACTGAAGTTAAAATTATCCTCAGTTAACCAGGGATGTTCTTGCTTTTCTTCTAGCCTCAGGAATATCACAATCTCTGCTGTGCAGGTTTGTATAAGGCTTATACATGCTCAATCATAAAAATAGATGCTCTGAATATAAGGAAGGTACAAAAAACCCAAACACTCAAGTCAACATGATGATCTCACCAAAATCGAACACCTTTAGCATGAACCTAGTGAAGCCAAGAAATGTAGTTTGAAACAAATTATTCCTAATTTTGTAATTAGCTTTAGTCTAGCAATTGTCCCTATCTGTCCTATATTAGGAGCAGCACCTCTGCTGAAAGTTAATGCAGCATCTTCACCAGAGTCCCAGTGCAGTAAGAGCAATACCAGAACACAATCATGAGCTGCTGCCACACTGCCCTGGTGAGTGACCCACTCCCAAACTCCACTTGGCACATGGGAAAAGCAGCAGAAGCTACAAATTCAGGGGCAAGTAAAGCCTTTTAAAACTGTAGCTCAGAGTTTTAAACAGCTTTATAAAAATTACCTGAAAACCCATTCAGCAGCCCAGAGCTCTTTAGAGGGGTTTCCACAAATATACATATTTACAAAGGAAAAAAAAAATCAGTTTTGTAAAGTTTTTTGCAAAGTCTGTTTGATGAGTTTATTTTAGTATTATTTTACATGGCTATGTTCAGTTCAACCACACCAAATGGATAATGAAAACCACTCAATATCATTGCCTTTCAGCTGTAGTTCTAGCTGAAATATTAAGCTATCATATGACAGTGGCAGCTCTCCAGGCAGGGGAAAAGTGTTTTGCACCTGTTTACAAATGTATTTAGGCATTATTCATCATTACCTTGACTCTACATCTGATTAAATACATTCATGCAAGACTCACTTTGCTTTATGCCTGCTTCAATCCCCAAATATTCACTTTGTCAATGACAGGGAACTCCCAAAGGCCCTTGCCATTTTGCTTTCCTGCATCAGCATGGTGGGTTGATCCTGGCTGGATGCCAAGTGCCCAGCAAATCTGCTCTATCACTCCCATCTTCATCTGGACAGCGTAGACAAAATGTAATACAAAATATAATTAAAGGTTCATTATCTGAAAGGCAGGAAGAGATCACTCCCCCATTGCCATCACAGGCAAAACAGACAGGACTTGAGGAAATGAGTTGAAGTTATCACCAGTCAAATCAGAGTAGGACACTGCAGCACCCCCACTACCAAGACCATGCAAACCCAATCTTCTGTGATTCAAAGAACTCCTAAAATGCATTCATTTAACATTTCCTTGAAGATCTTTGAAGCCACTCTTCTGCTGACCTACACCAAACATACATAAGCAAACTTCTCTTAGGTGCCCCTTCCAACAGAAACCTCATCCCTGAGGATTGTCTGCTGCTCCTGATCTTACTCCTCGGTGTCAGTAACTTACACAAGTATTGTTCCAAGTACAAGCATAAAAGCAAAGGATGGTTTTACTTCTGCCAACACTCACTAATCCCTCTTCTCATTTTTACTATCACAATTGTTCTTGAAGTTTGAATCTGGCTTGAGCTGTTTTGACAGTTACACAACTTGGGAATTGAAATCAAAAGGACAAACCAAACATGGTGACAAAATTTAGTTATTTTAGAGCCAGGATATGATGTAAGGAACTACTGGGAAAATTTAAAACTGGTAGAGTTCATTTGCTAAGCTTTGTCCAAAATATTGACATCATTGCTGAAACAAACAAACAAACAAACAAGGATGGGAGGTTATTTGAGGAACAAATTGGACCATAAGGAAAATGTAGGAATTTCACCTGAAGATTCTGATCAATTCCAGCCAGCATTTACCAACTATGATCCATCTAATCTCCCTTAATTTTTCAGAATATCTCCTGTTCTTATGGGAAGTGCTAAGAAAAAACCTAAATTATTATAGAGGAATTGGTCTTGAAAATGTTTTGTTTACACTGATCTGTATAAACTGCACATTTGCTAGGTGCCTGCAATTAGATTTTCTTGACATTAATATTCCTTTGGGTGTGACTGTACCTTATTTGCCCTCCCTATTGCTTTAAAAGGGTAGCAGAGCTTTAACTGCACTTCAGGAGGTTTGGCTGATTGGTTATTTTTTTTCTTAACAAGACAAACTTTTTAACCTATCTTTCTTCACCTAATTGGGGTGATGGGGCAGGGTGGGTGATAGAGGTAGGTGATCATTGCAAATATACACAAATTTATTTTGAAGGTAGATACACGTTTCAGTCTAAATGAAATTTATTCCCCACAGACTCTCATCTATGGGATTCAAAGGCATTTTACATTGAGCTTCAGACAAAACAGTGCAATTTGAAGACTGAAGAGAGCAGACTACAAATACTTTCTACAGTTCTACATCAACAGGTAAAAATTTCATGTATAAATCTGATTCTAAACAGCAACAACCAAAAAACTCCAAGGAACTGCTGAAGGGAAGCAGCATTGGACTGCCTGAGCCTCAGAGGAACAGGACTTTAACACGTTCCTTCTTATTTGATAGCTAGTCTTAATATAGTTAGAAGAGTCTGAAACAGATGAAGGCTGACTTTATCAGGACAAGATTGGTAAAACTTACTACTTTTATGGAGTAGGCAAAAGACATGGAGGGTATGAAAAAGTTTTAGGAAAAAAAGAGAAAACTCATTTTCCTCTGCATTGAAACACAAAAGTCTTTCCACACAGCAAGCACAAAATTTAGCATGGTTCAGAAGAAAACAGGGGCTTTGGGGAGGGTGGAGGGGGGAAGATAAATCATTTGGCTACATTGAAAGCCTGAAACTATCTTTGACAGAAACTTGAGAACATACCTAAATCTTATCACAACATAGGATATGAAATATTTTCCACAAGATCCTTTCCATAATATCTCTTCAATTTGAGACAAGAGCCATATAGAAGACTCTACTGATTTAAAATTCCCATTAGTGAGTAGGTGGTTTCTCAGTCCAGTGACAAAACAGACACGTGAGGGTCCTCAGAGGCTGCCAGACTCTGATGGAGCTGTGGCTTTCCAGAGAGCTGCCATTGGGAGCATCTGGAAAGGACAAGGACAGCAGGGACTCCTGTACCTACACTGAGCAGAGGGTGAGGAAACCACCAAACCAGGCTGAATGGAAGAGGAGATGCTGTTCAGTGAACATTTCCTTTAGATGCTCTATGGGACAGAGCCAAAAGAGTATGCAGTGCTAAAAAGGGATTTGGTGCTAGTAAGGCAAGAACAGGACCATTAAGGAGATGATCAGACCTGAGAGCAAGGCAGCCCATAATATTCTTTGCAGTGAATGAGCTTGTTGAACAAGTCACTTAGCCAGCTCATCATCTTCATAGAGAGTCAAAAGGAAAAACACCCATCCAACCCCTAAACCTGACAGCACTCAACAGTGGGAAAAGCTAACAGGAACACAGCAGGAGATAATCCTGAATGTAACATCTCTACCTTAGCAATTCTCTTTAGGTGATTTTCTGAGCACAGCAGCTCTGCCAAGGCAAACAGGGAAGATGGCACAACCTAACACAATTACAGGTGTCTGGTTTTGCTCCTAGCCACTCACCAGCCATGTGGCTGTAGCTTACACCCCTTCCCAGGCCATGTGCTTTAGCTGAGGTCCCAGCTTGACTCAAGGATGGTCAAGAGGGGGGGAAAACCTCCCCAGTCTGTGTTCTGCTGGGCACTGGCCAACACAAGAGCCAGAAGAGCCACAGGAGAGAGAGGGAGGTTGCTGCTCCCACTTCCGCAGTGAAGGCTTTGGCCCATGGCCGCTGCTTGCCCTCAGTGGAAAGTTAAAACTCCAGAGTGGGAAGAAACAGGAAGGTTTTGCATCAGGCTGTTATTTGCCATGCCAGCAACAGGCAAAACAGATTAGTCGGTGTCCAAATTCACGAGCATGTCCTTCAGAGCCAGCTCCCCAGTTGTTCACCATTTATCTACTCCTCATCTCCTCCTAAGAGAGTGTTAACTGTTTCAAACCTTAAGTAAGTCACCCTCAGATTATTCATCTCAATTTCAGTTAAAGTGAGTATTACTGGCATGGCTGGCTTCCCCAAGAGCACAACAAAATTTTTGTGTAAAAATCCACCTGTCTCCACAACCACGTTAATGAAATACTTGTAAAGAAATGGAATTTAGAGCAGTCATTAAAGACAACATCCCATAATGATGATGAATTTTTGGAGAAGCTACAGATACTGCTACAGTTTCACTCTAATGAACTGCAATAATAATCTATTATTCTGGGTAGACTACATAATCTCCTAAGTATGAGGAGGTTGGGGCTCTGAGAAAATTCACTTTAATGCTTTTTCTGAAATTTCTCAAGTATGTTTCCTGCAATGACTAGGACACTGGTACTGAAAACTATTTACAAAAACGAACAAAACAAAAAATAAAATAAAAAAACCCCAACCCCCTTAATGCAAATTCACTTATTTTTTAACATATTTTAGAATATTTAATTATCAGATTGTGTCTTTAATTAAATACAGCCACAGAAGTAAATTTGAGTTTGGAGTACTAAAGATACAGGTTGAGAAATAAGAAAAATTATCAGTGAAGAAAAAAAAAGAAAAAGAGAGAAGAAATAGGTAGGAGACTGGGTTAACTTGGAACAACCCTATTTCTTTTAACCTTAGATATGAAAGCTTTTACTGAGTGCTACAAAACTGAATTTAGAGTGCAACAAAAAGGAATTTCTAATTAAAGTTAATAAGGCCAGAGAATGACATGGGGAACGAAGATGTAGATGGAGAGTTTAAAAAGAACATGCAAAGTTTAAAAAGAACATGCAGAGTTTAAAAAGAACATGCAGACAGTTGTGGGTAACAAAATGAGAGAGTAAAAGTTATGGATGAGTAGGAGAAAAAAGAGCACATTCCTCCTCTACAGAGGAAAAGGATGCAAGAAGTAGGAACAGCCAACAAAGCAAACTAAGAGAATTTACTGGAGAAAAATGAAGTGTGATACCTTTGAGGGGTAAAGCACAAACAGCAGAGACTATTCACTGAATGAATATCAGATTAAAAATAATTCAAAATACAGACTGATTTATTAAATTGGGTTTTGATATTATGAAAAATTAAATTTGATACTTAAATTAATGGAAAACAGTTGCACATGTCATGCAAGGAAAAAAATACAAAATATAAGAGAGCTAGAAAGATCACAGATGCACAAAATTATGGTTTATGCACCTCTGCAATATTTTGCTGTAAGTCACCTTCCACCTAAAAAAAGCCTTTGCCACCTTATTCTAACAGATTACCTAAAAGTATGATTCAATAAATTAAATGTTCCTCAGGTATTAAAATACATGGATTTCTTTTTCTGCATGAAAGTTTCCAGCAATTTGTGTCTCATCTTGGCAACAGAACCTAGTACAAAACATAAAAGGATTTGCCAAAAGCTGATTTGCCAAAGCTCTTACAAATAAAATAACAAACACTTTAGGATGCTTAGATGATGTGAAGACATGTGAGTGTAGATGTGAAGAGTGAGTACAGAGCTCTTGTGCCTGTCAGGAGACAATCAGTGTGAAAAAAGCTATTTATACTTATTTACACAAACTAACTACAAATAAAAAATTTCCTTCTGAATTATATTTACAAACTAAATGTATTTTTTAAGTGTGTTGGTAATAGCAACTAAAAAGTATAAGAGAAACGCTTCAGATCACAGCTGTATTTTATGCAAATATTTACTATCACATATTGCAATTAGAAAAATGCATTTTTATTACTGGTTACAGTAATAAAACTACACAAATGCTTATTTGCATTCTAAATGGCAATCTGTTTTTAAATAAGAATAAGCCTGAATAGAGTACAGGCAAGGGAACTAAATTTTTTTAAACTAAGTTACTCTCCACTAAAGCCACACTGAGTGGGATTACATAGGTGTAGCTCATAGGAACATCTGGCTGTGTAGTTAGTGCAGGCTCCTTTCTAAGCAACAAGCAGTAGAGCACATTGAGCTAAACCAATTTTCAAATATTTAAATTTATTTCAGCATTTTTTGCAGATCAGAAAGAGATGTTTGTGATAGTGTAGTTTTTCACTAAAACACAATGGAAGACCTTGTGAGGACATTTTAAGCTTCAGGCTTTCAAACTATCTGTATAGTATTAGGCACGTATTTTAAATTTTTTTTAATGCAAAGAAGAGTTTTTTCAGTTTCTCGATTGGCTGTTTTTACTTTTTTAAGCTTCCTCAGCAGCACCAGAAAATGGCTGGTGCAGGGTCAGTGCAGATCTCCAAGCATCCTGACTCAGAAGGCAACAAAAAAAATCCCCTCAGGAGCTCAGAAAGTGCATCACATTCGTGTGTGTGCTCATACATTGATTTTTCCCACCTGGGACTGGAAGTACATTTCTTGTGCTACCAGAAAAGTCACCTGCAAAACTTCCACCTTGCCCTGTAGCATGGAGAGTAGCTCACCTTCAGGCATGTCCCTTAATTAGTGAGAACATTACAGCACAGATCAACGCTGCTCTTTTGTTCCTATCTGACAATGCTCTAGGAGACAAATATCTGATATAAACAACCTTTTAGGCTGTTAGACAGACTAAGTGACCTCTTGAAAGAAGAGTTTAGCACACTCAGGCTAGCATCTGTACAAAGATGTATGTAGTTTCCTATGTAGTACAGTTAAGCTTAGCGTGAGACACCCCAGTGGAGAGAAACCAGTGTTAAACTAAGCAGAAAGATGCCTCCAGCCACACTTTACCCTATTTGCATTGCACATATTTGACATGCAAATCTCATATTTAGAGAAGACTGTGTCTGAAGTCTCTATATATTTGGTCCATACAGATATTCAACACTATCTTGTTAAACACTGCTAGCTGCATATTTTTTCTGCTTATAAGCAACACTTACATTTACATGAGTCTACCTACAATTAGGATGCAATACCTTAATGACAATTATAGTGTCTTTATAATAAAAAGCTTTTCTAGTATAAAAAGGGGTAGAAAAAGAATAATTGTTAGAACATTAGTTTTTAGTTGCTGCTCTTAAGGTTACAACAGAATCCCTAAGGAGGAGGAATGTTTTATCTACATATTCGTATATATATACTTTAATTTGTGCTTCAATTGAGGCAAAAGTCACATTAGCCTTTTTATATAGCTCATATTCTTCCTATTTTGTAAATAAGAAAAGCTTAAATTAAATTGTAAATTTAGAAAAGCTTCCTATACTGTTAGTTTGATCTTTTACCTTTTTTATCTTAAACTCTGAGAAGAAGTTCAACAAGGAATGAGAACAGTTGTTGATGCTTTCTCATTCCAGAACTGTTGCACACAGTTCACATTCATTCAGGGCTCAGATTAACCCAGTTCATTTTAAACAGGAGATAATTAAAAAAAAAATTAGGCATAATAAATTACATTTCATCCAAAAGGCTCTTAAAATGCTTTATAGACTCTACACACAGATCACTCCATCAGTCACTGAAAGCAAGTACCTCTGGGATGAAATGCAACAACTGTTCCACGGGGCACGGCAGAGGAGAGGAAGTGAGGAATACCAGCACATCGAATTGCAATTGCAGGGGGAATTTAGGTAGGAAGAATGTAATTACCCCGTTTGGAGCCTGGCCAGACCACGGGGGTTAACATCTTATAAAGAGCCCTCTGAGAATTTTAACAACCCCTAGTGCTCAGGACCTTTAATTTATATTAGCCCTCAGGAGCAAGGCTAACTGCTCTGCTCAACTGGGTTTGTGCGCTGCAGGAAACGGGGAAAATCAACTTCTAGCTGTTCTCTGCTTCCACCCAACTACTAAGCAGATTAATGCTACTTAGGCTGCAACTCTTCATGAAAATGCAGCAGAAGGCAACATGTATGAAAAGTGCACAGAATCAGAGCTGTTCTTAATTGATCTTTTTAAAGCTATAGAGGAACAAAAATGTTTCCTATTCCAAAAGGTCCTAACTCCTCATACACAAAGCACTCAAGATAATCTCAGATGGTGTAACAATAAATAAACATTACAAAGATAAACAGGTTAGGAATACAACATCAGAAACACCTATTCCCTCTCCAAATCAGCCTCTGAGAAAGAGCATGAAACTCAAGCATGTGTACAGATCAGCTGGTTTCTTAAATTAAACTAACAGTTTTCACCAATTATTCTAATATATCTGATGCATGTGCATTTTCATTTTTAAGAGCAAGAAAAGGCAACAATGAAAATAAGAAAGATGAGTACGTAAAAGAAATATAAGCATGCAATTCATCTTACTTTTTTGCCACTGTCACCTTAAAGCAATTTTAAAAACAAAGTAGACTTGCTTCCAAGCTTCTTTGCTCTAAAATAAAATATCAAGTGAGGCTGTAATGGAGCATGGCTTTTCACTCCCATTGAACCAAAAGCATTTGGAGCAAATTCTAAGACTGCCAAATACTCTTTGAAATAGTTTACATTATGCATCCATACCCCACAGAAGTCTTGTTTTTCAACTAGGTTCCACACAATTCACAGTAATTTAATTTTTTTATTGTAGTCTAATGTAACGTAGTGCAGATTTTTTTTACTTCATTGTTTTTAAACTTCTGAATGTCTCCAGGGTTGTATTTGCTTTGCCTTTAGCTGATTTATTTTGTTCACTTCAGACATGCCTAATAATAAAAGTATCATGGTATTGTACATTATTTTCTCTTAAAGCCTCTTATTTGTTTTATCTTATAATGAGAAACTGAAAGAAGAAACGAGGCTTCTCCAAACCAAGCAAAGCAGAGCCCTTTGGCTTGTAAATATTCTTTGGGCACAGCAGAGATGCTGTATATCACATGGACAACACAATTGCTGCAGGAGCTTTGTGATTTATGCTAATTAGCAAAGCCACCTTGACGAACAGAAAACAAAGGGCAGAACAGTTCAGTGCTGATGCAGATTTCCAACATTAGGTTTAAGTTTCACAGGAAATACCGAAGACCAGTGGTTACAGGAATCCCACAATGCTGGTACATATCTGGGAGTCCTCGCTGGAGGAACGTCAGCCAGAGGCACAAATCATGAGTGATTTGTATCATGCAGTCTTATCCCAGACTCATCAGCTCTGTGGGCTCTGGGGAAGAGTGGACAGCCCCTGCTTTTTTAAGAGGATTCACAGACCAGGACTTTTAACTACAGAAAAACCTTTGAAAAAGCACATCTTTCAGTCTTTTATGTAAGCCCATCATACAAGGCTGCTCCATATCCCTGCAGCTATAAGGGAGAACTTGTCTTGCTACAGGTGTTTATGTTCAAACAGCTCTCAGTACTGGATTGGTGTGCTCCTCTTCCCCCCAAACAGCTCTGGTGTATTTCTCAAGGGTTGTTTAGGAGCCTAATATTTTTCACTGAGTCTCAAGATTACATGATCTTTTTTGAGTCCCTAAGAACTAGATTTTGAAAAGCATTTAGGCACATGAAATTTTTCACATGTGCTCATCCCTGACTTCTGAGCATTTCGAAAAACTCCAGTGCTGGTTTAGAATCTGTCTCCTTTTCTTATGTTCAAAGATGACCAAAACCAAAATTGCAAGCTTTGAAAGCCCATAAAAGGCAGAAATTTGTAACTCAAGAACTCAGAATGTGTTAGAGTACAGATCTGCTCTGAGGTCTGAGTTCATTCCATGGACATAGAAACTGATAGAAATAGGTAGGTTACTTTTGCAGATGATATGTGTAACTTTGAGCACGTAAAGAATTGGTCTAAGTTAAAAACTAACTCCTTTTCCATATCTACAATGTAGACATCACATCAGCTTGTTGGCAAATAAGAGCAAAAAGCAGTGATTTGAGACGTGGATTTATCCCTTTATAATGATCACACCGTGCAAATTATTGTGTACATAAATTAATCCCATGTTTTCACTTTTTACTTAACTAAAGTATCACAGGCCATGGAGCAATTTTTGTCCTTGTGATTACTAGAAATGCTGTCCCTCCCAGTACCTCCAAGGAGGAGACCTGTGAGCATACACATTCTTTCAAGCTATTTGTGCCTCACTTTGAACACAGTAATTGCTACACAAGCAAACAAAGTGCTACACAGGTAATTACAAAATGCAGAACACTCTATGTAGACAACTCCAGGTTGGATTTAGGAGTTGTTCCAATTAGGTTCCTGTGCAGCAAACGGCTACTAAGTGTTCCTCTGAACTTGAAATGAATCATTAAAATAAGACCAATTGAAAAATGCATCAAAACTCACTCTGGCTCAGGAGGCTTAAACTCTACAAATATCTAGGCCATCAAAACGTAAGTAAAATCTTTTCCATGCAACAACAATAAAAAAGGAGCACTTATGTGATTTGCAGGGTCAGCACTGCTAATTTATAGCAAGGCCATGATGAACTGAGTACCCTTTTTGTATTTCTCAAAATACATGTTATCCTACAGATGCAGCACACTGTGTCACAGATGCCCAATAATTAAACAACACGGACAACTTCACGTAGTTGTTTGCCATGACCTATTGAAAAACTAACAAAACCCAGCAGTTCTTAGGCTTAATACAAGGTGCAGAAAAACAAGGACTGTATTTTGCCCCATTGGTTAAGGGGAACAAAAGTGGCCATGTATCTTAACACCTGGGAAAAGTCAGGGCATGCACAGCTGGCCGCGAGCTGGTCACACATTCCTGAGGTTACAATTACAGCTAGTGTTCTCAAACCAGCCTCACTGACAAGCAGTTGCAGATGGCCAAAACGCTTATGTATGGAAAGAGCTTTACTCAGCAAAATCTTAGAAAAATAATGTATCAATAGGAGCACTTGTATCTGTATATGGAGCACTTTCCCAGTGATGTTTTCTTCAGTTAGCCCACAGGTCATGTCATAGAAACCCCCACCAAACAGGAAAACTTTTGTGTTGCACATCATATAGATCATTTGGTACCAGCATATCATTTCCCCCTAAAGGAGAGTCCCCATGTAGTTAAAATGGGGAAACTATCAGTGTGTTCAGCTACCAGATTTGCCAAGAGCCAGCCACACTGCCAGTGCTCTTCCCAATACTCCAGTTTGATGAGGGGACAAAAGGGCATCACAAGGATCATTTGTGCACACAACTTCATTTGTGTACACAGCTTCACACTTCTGACACTATGGTGAACAGCTAGCAACATTATAGAGAATGAAAACATGGGGGGAAAAAAGTACTGTTCTCTCTCTCCAGCACTGACATTTTAAAAAATACACCTACATGAAGCCTTCTGTGAGGCTTACTGAAACAATCAGAATTCAAATCTGATATAAACTGAAAAATTACCTGCTTAGATATGAGAAGAGAAAATGAAGGCTTTTGTTGTTTGCAAAACCATCCTTACAAGACACTTTTTAAAGGATGAGGTGATCATATGATTGGGTGCAATTTTTTGTGATGCTGAAAGCATGGATACTCAATATAAAATAAGCTACAGCAGTTATTACTGTGTTAAAATACAGGAGGAAAAATATATTTAAGTTAAATATCTAAGATGCTTTTAATTAGTAGCTTTCAAGTTCCTGGAGTGTCTAGCAAAATTTATACAAGAATTGGTATAATAAAAATCATTACTTTGCATCAAACATGGCCAGAGCCAACAATAACAACTGAAATTGGGCATTGATTATTTGCACCACTAAGTAAAAACATCTTTCATAAGAAAAGAAGTGCTATCTTTTCCAGAAGAGAATAAGCAAAAATTGCATCAAGGAATAACATTTTAGTTGCAAAATTTTTTCAATTAAAAATGTAGTAGAACAAATACACAAGAGTACTGCTTGTGCCTGCTGTTCCCTGAGCAAGAGCCCTGTTACTGTGATTAGTACAGGGCACCACATGAACATCCTTCTGCACATGATCAGCAAGACTAAAAGGTCACTATGGTTTTAATTTACTATTTGCTATAAAACTCATCTCTTAAACTGACTTTGCATATGTTTCTCAGTTATCACGCATACCTTGACATCAACAAATCAGAGGTTAGATTACAAATCACTCAGAGTAAACTTGTATTCATACTCTGTCCCAAACCAGCTGAGAGTAGAGGAGACCTCTCCAAAGCTTCTGGCTGTCCATTTTATTGGGCCTTACTCTGCACTCCCTGAGACAGGCATATGTCCCTCCCTGAAGGTTAGGGAATTTTGCCAGAGTAAAGAGTACAGGACCTGACCCCTTGAACAGCAGTAGCCACATAGTTCTCTTAAAACTATTAACATTTGCACACAACAAAACCTCATTGTTAAAAATATTTAAAATAAAGTATTAAGTCTGATACTCAATTTTGTAGGCTCCTATTTGTGAAAATCCCTAAGTCTCCTAAAACAGAATTTGTTGTGAGGTAAATTTGAATCTGAATATTCCCTTCTGCATATTGAGCTTTTCAAAGATTATTTTATTCAGCTTGTAACTACCAGCACAAATGCTGATTCTAAATATATCTGCTGAACTCTAAATGACTTCTGTTTATAGAAATAGGACATAACAAGCTATTAAATCTTCCTTACAACAAACTGCAATGCCAAAATACTTGCTCCAGATTTCTGAGCTAGAGTTAAAAAGACTTAGACTGGTAACCAGAAGAAAACTGGCAAGAGAGTTATTGCACTGTATTTTGTCATTCAAACCTTTCTTTAAATGGACTTGATTTTTATTAGTTCTGCATCCACAGAGGCTTAAAAAAATAAATTAAAAAAATCTCATGGTGCTTGAAACCTTCATTACTTGATATGATTAAGGAATTTAACACAACCTTTGTTGCTACAGAGCACCTAAATAAACTCACAAGAAGCAGGACACAACAATAATGAAAAGATGCATAACTTGTGATGACTTGGATTAATATAGAGTAAGAAATGATATTGAGAACTGCACAAGAAGTTTGCAATCAGGCAAGAATGAACTGCACACACCCATTAAACACTAGGTTCATGCTCATCCTAGTAAAAATACAAGTGTAAATCTGAATTGCAGCATTTGGAGTTTTCACCCTTGTAAACTCTGCATCCCTCTCATGGTTGACTGAGCTGGTTCTTCAGTTTCCAGAAACTACAAGTGGCTGGTGCACTATTAAGCATTTTCAGATTCTACATTGAAGCTCACTAAGAGCATAAAGCACTGTTATTGTAAAAGGTCAGTATCCATTTTATTGCTGTTATAGTTAATGCATAAACAGTTGCTCATTTGCAAACATAGATCAAAATTGAAATTTCAAAGTCACACTTTCTCAAGGAGCTGGCAGCATTTTCAGTTGCTCAAAGGTCATTGTAAATAAAGCATAGAAGATATGGCTCTCCTAAATGGCAATGGGATCTGGGACAACCACTTTTGGAAAAGGGCATTTTGAAGCTCAGTGTGAAGCCTCAGGGAAAGGTTCTGTAACTCTCTTGTGGGAGAAGTAACTAAGTGAATTCCTCTGATGAGAGAACAGTTTTCTACAGTTTGTCTTAGTAACTATTAAATGGTTCCTGTTCTAAATTATACACACCTAAGGTCTCAGGGAGCATCAGGAATGTTAACTGACTAAATAATATTTCTACTCACTCTGCTTAAAGGAAGAATAGACCTCCTACGAAACGTTCCTTTGAAATAATTTATTTACTACTAGTCTGTTTTGGCAAAGTCTAATAAGAATCATATCTAGACTTGCTCCTCACAAACTGGAATCATTAGCCTTTCAAAACTAATTTATGTGAAAAGCTCAAATTATTTCACAAAGAATTTTCCTTTCCATTCTATTGAAGTGATATGACAGGAGTCTTAAATTTACTTAATGGACATGAGAGGGTTTCTCCCTACTGTCCCATTTTGTTTTTTTAATTGAGAAAATAAACCCTCTTATCTTTCACCAGGAACATCTGTAATTTATCTAATATAAGCAGTATCAAGCTAATAAGAACTAAGGAAGATATTACTTAATTAATTTTAATTATTTTGTATAATTTTAGGTATTTTTACCTAAGCATCTTGAAATCCTCCAAGAATAGACTGCCTGGCATTAGAATTAACACAATCTTGTTTCTACCAATACATTTTCATTACTGCAATGACCTGATGAGCAAACACTCACACATAAACGCTTTATAAAGCATTCCTCTGTCAAAATGCTTGCCCCTTGTAAATATAGTAATTTATCAGGCATTTCAAGTGCTGAAGCAAAAAATATCAGTGATCTAAAATATGTAAGAAATGCAATGATTCAATTAATGCTGAGTTACTTCATGCATGAATGAACAATTTGACCTGGGCTTGAATACAGTATTTTTAATAATGCAGCTGCCATATTCGTTGGTGTGTGCATTTCCTGAAAACTAATCTGCCAAACAAGTCACAGAGCATGAATCTGCCGGGCTTCCGTTCTTCGAGGGTCACTCGGTAACGCTCCCCCACGCACGCTGGGTCACCGCAATGCTGCACGCTTCAGAACACTCACACACACACACTGCCATTCCAAGATTAAGACATGCATTTCCAGTTGAAGAATGCCTGCTCTCACCTCTGAGCATCTAGTGGACACTACAGTTTTGAGGAAACTTCCGGTCAGTTTAGGCAATAATTTGTAATTATTTTGGAATACTTGTTTTGGTTTTGTTTTCTAAGTACATGACATTGTGTCTGCAGTTTTTAGATATTTCTTTCCAAGAGACTGTCAGATTCATAGCTTCTCTTTAAAACTGAGGCAGCACAACACATTTGAAATGAACTATTTTCACACAACCCAAAAAAACCCCTACCCTCTCCTGTACCACCTAACTGATACTATTCCAACTGCAGTGCTTAACCTGAGTATACTCTGGGAAAGCTTCACCTATAATCAACTTCACATGGAGTTCATATAAAATTAATGTGCTAGAATGGGCCCTTAAGAGCAATTCCCCCACCCCACCCCTTATAAATATAGCTTGTTTCATTTCAGGTGAAATTTCAAATACAGAAATAACCTTTGAGCAAAACCAAAATCAGGGTTACTTTGAGTAGCTCAATCCAATGAAATCATCAATAAAATTACTGATGTGAAAAAACAATTAGGCTGGGTTGATGAAAGACTACAATAACTTCGGATAAACATTTATAACTTCAGATAAAAAGTGATTAAAAAAGTAAGTAAATATTCTTTAACTGCAGATGACAGCAGCAGTACAGTTAATATTTAATCACGACATTATGAGAATATTCAGTAGTGGAAGAGAGGATTAACATATTGCTTTAAAACATTCCATTACTTTCTGCATCTGTTTACTGATAATAAAAGAAACAGCTGTTCTAAATGTAACATTAACAGGTGTAAACCATTCATTTGAGATTTTAAAACAATAATTCTCCTCTGTTTCCTCCCTAGCTATTCTGAAATGACATTACAAACACCCCTCCTATTAGCTTACACAATTAACTCGCAATTGTTTAACCTCTCTGCATGTCCCCAAAACATATACATGTGGAGTTAGCTTCCTTCTCCTTTTGGGCAAAAGGCTCTGTTCTCCTGCACTGCACATCCTGAACTAATGCACCAGATGTGTCCCATAAAATGGTTGGTCACACTGTTCAGCAGCTTTCCTTTAGCAACTGTTCTATATCAAATTTACTGTAAAAAAGCATCGTAATTATGAAGTAACACTGTATCAAATTCACAGACTGAATATCTCACTATGCTCGGTTAAACTATGAATGATAATTGAGCTTGAAATTGTATATTTACTTTAAATAAGTCCTCCAAATCATCTGCAACAATGTGTGCTTAATTCGAAGCCATTAACAAAAGATTTAACATTTCCACATTTATACTCTCCATAATTTCAGATATGATACTCCATACTTACAGAGAGAAAGGGAGAGGGGAAAAAAATAAAAGTTCTGGTAGCCTTCCATTTGCAAAATTAAATGGATGTACCTAGGTTTCTTATAATTGCTAATCCATCCTGTTAAATGCTGGGTACAAATGAAACAAAATTCTCAAGAACCCTCCAATAAGCTATTGAAACCAAAAAATAAATTCAGAATTATAAGTTTATTTAGCAAAAGAAACCAAACCTCAATACAAAACCAAAACCTGACCTGCTTTATGGAAGATAAAACAAACTCTGAAGACCAATACTACAACCCTTTCAAAAACCTAAAAAGTTGTTTGTTGAAGTTAACTTTCATTAAAATAATACCAGTAAGTTTGCAGGAGAAAAAAAAAGGAATGAAATCCTTGAGACTAGGGAATATTTGCTTGTATAACTAAATAAACTCCTTGGGAATATTGTTCCTATTGATAGATATTTTAAATATTCTGTATCAGAATGGATTCTGCTCTATTTCCACATTCTAACAAATCTCAAACTCCATCATCTAGATTTTACTGTTGCCAATGACTGCTAGGTGCTCCTGAAATAACTTCAACATTCCTTCTGGTTTTGCTATAGTTCTTTGAATGATTCATGATAAAGGGAAAAAAACAAACAAGAAATAGTCCAAACTCCTTCACATACACACTGGTTAACTGGAACAGAAACTTCATTAATAAGATTCCTACAACATTCAGAAAAGACAGGTGTAAAAGGTGCTACCTCAATTTCATGGTTATACCCATATTTACATGCAAGGAAAAAGAATTGTTTTTCCAATGAGATTCTCCTCTATTTATAAAGTCAAATTTATATTCAGCTGTTTCCCATTAAAGGAACGTACAACTTCTCGGGATTTATGTGAAGAGGACACCTGAGCTGCAAACGCACTACCAGAACCAAACCTGCCCCAACCAATGATACAAACAATCCTCTGAAAAATGCAAAGCTACATATGACCAAAAGGCTTTGGAAGCTTTCCTACGAGTCTGGAAAGCTCCTGACCCTCCCCTAGGGAACACTGCTACCTGCCCCAGGCATATTTTAGGAAAGCAAGCATGCACACCACGAGGAGCAAGGTAAGCAATAACGCTTTCACCTGCTGGCAACGCAAAGGAAGGAAGGAATGATGCTCATCCATGGTCAGCTCCAGACCTTAATTTAAGTCCAAATTGTACAAAAGCGAAATGCCAGCAGAGGGCAGCGCAAATACGACAAGTCCCTGGAATGCCCCAGCCCGGCCACTCGTGGGGAAGCAGCAGCGTGGGGGACAAGGAGGTGGCTGCCACTGGCTGGCCGCTGGGACACGCACCCACCAGGCCCCACAGCTCTTCCTCCCTGGGAACAGGTCAAGGATGGCAATATGCAACTCTACCCAACGTTGCACAATTCAGGTTTTCCTCTTCCTTTTAAACAAAGTGCCCGTGGGGACGGACTGACTGCAGGCAAAGGCAGCCTTTGTGTGCTTCCCCGAGAGCCTAGTGGGGTTCACCGTGTGGCACCCGTGCTGATAAAATGGCAGAATCCTTCTCCAGAACTCCTGCCTCAGGCCAGGCACACCATTTAACTGCTTCCAACTTGGAAAGCTACAACCGGGGTATTTCCATTGTTTGAACAAAGAACATAAAATGGATGCATCATTAGAGGCATCAGTGAGAACATCTCTAAGAACAGAAAGTAACAATTCTTTTTGTTCACACCGGATAAAGCAAGGAGAGACCTCCACCCTGTCCTATCTAAAGCCATCTCCCATCAGCAGAACAACTCCCAATTCCAGCTTGCAGTCCCAACCACGAGTAGTGTGGCGGGGAGACACGCAGACTTACAGCTCCAAAGGCATGCTCCAGCAGTCACTGCTGGCACCCAGCCACACAACATCCCCCAGAGACAGAAAACAAACTGTATCTACACGTACCTAAGGAAGAACTCCAGAGCAGCTCTCAGAGGTGCAAGTCCAACAAACACAGCAAGGAAAGAAGCTCCAACTCATAATTACCTAACCTGGAGCACCTGCACTTAAAATCCTGATGCTAATTTGCTTCCATAGCAACTAAATGACCCTGGCACCTGTGAATACCATTTGCCAATCACGTTCAGTCCTCAGTCTAGGGCCTGAATACCAATTAAGACTTGTCCTCTTGATATAGACTCAAGTGTTATGAAAGATGCTAGCACTGGCTTCAGTATAATTAGGATATAGCTATCTTACCTTTTGGAAAAGAAGCAGCAATTATTTATCTTATTAAATACTGGAGTATATTATACTCCAAACTGACTAAAAGTGGTGCAGACATTAATTTAATTTCCAACAATCTTAGGAGATAAACTTCCATTCTGCCATTCTGCAGCTTGCTTCTGGCTTTTCTAACTGTAATGGCACCTCTCTAAACTCTCAGAATTTGTATTCCAACAAGAATAAAAATAAACAAACTATAACCTTCTATATCCCATGCAAGGCTGGGATCCTGTTTCCCCATTAGAGCCAAGGGTCACGTCTCCTTTCTCTATCTCCATCCACCTAGTCACTTCGATTCTAAAAATTCACATCTTCTGCACTGAGTGACATTTAGAGCCAAGTGTCCAGTTTGCAATTGACATTCTCATTTTGTACCTTGCTACCATTAAGCTTGGAAAGACATCCTGCTTATGCCCTCTGATCATCCTTGCTCTTTATGAAAAGGACAAACTTACTTTAATGGCATAAAGAAATAATCATAAAGGTCCCCTCCCCCTGCAGGGAGCAGGGACATCTTCACTAGATCGAGTTGCTTAGAGCCCCATCCCACCTGACCCTGAGTATTTCTCCAGATGGGGCATCTACTGTGTGTCTGGGTAGCCTGCTCTAGTGCCTTACCACCCTCATTGTAAAAAAAGCTTCTTTCTAATATGTAATCTAGATTGATCCTCCTTTGGTTTGAAACAATTACCTCTTGTTCTGTTGCAACAGGCTCTGTGAAAAAGATAATCATTGCCTTTCAGGTTAGAATTTACATGTTGTGATGTATGGCTGTGATGTGATTTCTTAAATTAGTTCACCACTTCAGCATCAGTGACTTAAACATTCAAACCCTACGTTTGACTTGTGTGGTCCAACACTCCTGTCCACAAACTAACTTGCACTTGGGTCTTTCAGCAACCTTTAACCATTTACCCTGCAGCCACAGAAACACTACACAGCTAGGTCCTACCACCACATTTTCATAGTGCCAAGGTTTGCAAACAACAGCAGGGGATAAACAGGAATTTTCAGGTGAGTTTGAAACTTTTAAAACATACTCTTCCAGAGACAGGGCATCTGCTGTGCACAGAAGGCCTAGGGGGTAGGTTTACAGAAGTAGGCCACTACTTGAAATAGAGGAGTAAACATTGTGTTCTGGTAGAAGAGAATGAACCAGTTTACCAAAATCAGTAGCTCTCTATATAGCAGACTATGCCCTAGTTATGCCACATTCTCCCTGAGGGAGGACAGTTTATGTTTCCCACCCCCAAACAGTTTGTGTATAGCACTGCACCAATAAACATCTATGGGCACCTGATTTCAGTGCTAACCTGTGCTCCTGTGACTCACATCCATTCTGCTTTCATGGACCTGGCCAGTTTTTGTTGATCTGAAGTTTTAAAACTTTTGTACTGAACTTTTGAGAACCATACTTCTGTAAATGTAGAATTTTTGGAGACTGGACATTAGTACTGTCAATACTCATTTACATGAGCTAAGAATTTCCAAATAGAAATACAACACCATAGTAACTCCATATGGCATAACTAACTATAATAACTGCATATGGCAATGCCATATTCAAATACTTACAGCTATCTGGCATTCCTTTGAATATTAACAGCTGATGTCCTTAGTATAATAAACTTTGCCATGCTGTGTTGAAAGTAACTTCTAACCACTTCACATCTAAAAAAATTCTGACATACTGGTATTTCTTAAACCTGCAGCAATAAGAGAAGGAGGAAACCAGTTGAGAACATTTCTTTAATAAATTCTTTTTAAAAAAATAGTGGTGAGTTGGTTTTCTACAGTATTTTTTTCTGTTTTCAAATAGAATTTTTATTTAAATAAAGTCTTAAGGATGTGAACATGTAACAATGAAAAGTCATTAAACAAAAGCTTTACACAAAATATACTGAAATTACAGAGTAGTGATCAAAATTAAGCAAGAGAAGTATGACCCCAAACAAAATGTTCCATTTACTGAGTAATTTCCATGGAGTTGTGCTTGTCAACTTCTGGAATATCTGTTAAGTGATGAAAAAAAGGACGACCATGAACGCAGCCTTTATTTTCCTTTCCAAGCTGTTGCTTCATCCTGTAAATTGTGTTTTGCACATCTTCTTTTGACAAATGTAAGGGCAGCTGCCGAGCTAAACGTACTGCTTCTCCCTGTGGAAAGGAAAAACAAAACCAAAACCCCAATAGTTTTAAAGTACCACTTTTTAGCACATCAGCCTGTGGCTACCAGAAAGCAGGAATTAAAAACTCACTGTTTAAAGGTCATCCTTTTCTGCAGCTCAATATTTCAAATCTCAGAAATCTAAATATAACTTTAAACATTTCTTATTGGTCAGTTCATGACATTTCTATAATGGAGGCATGCACAGTCAGCCCCCTGGTTATGTTTGCACTCCTTTAGCCTACTTTTGCAAGATGCTTTGTGTTTCTGATTTCCTGTTGTCACCAGCATCAGCTGTACATGTTTAGCAGTTCACAAGACACATTTCACACTACAAATTTTAGAAGTATCATAAATTATTTCAAGCTATGTAATAAACAATTTGAAAAATACTACAGCAAAACTTCATAGATTAATTTGTATTTACTATGGTCTATTGCATCCGCTTAACACTAGAAAGCAGAAGTGACTGCTAAAGTACCCACACTCAAAGAACTAAAGAACTTCAAAAAGAAGTTCTGTTTCCTCCTCCAAGATGGGCCTTCCTGCCACTGTCTTCTCTTCTGTACTTAAGTCATGTTACCTGGACAGAAATGTATGTGGCACACAGCCTCCCTTCATACTGCACAAACCTGAGCACCATTCATAATGATTTCATCTAAATCATCTCATTTTCTTTGTCTGACATTTTCTCCCACTCCTCCAAGTGGGAAAAAGTTCACTGTGGCCTGTTTTATACCCTGGAAGGCTGCTGCTTCAACCATAACCCTATGCTTTCTTCTGCATCTATCCACTGACAGCAAAAGCTGCAGACATGCTGCCTGCTCAAACATGAAATGAATGATTAAAGTAGTGATTCTGAACATGACAGTGAATGGCATTTCCAGTGTTTAACCTCCCAGAATGGTCAAAAAATTCAGTGCTTATTTCTGAATAACAGTTTTGTAGTTTTTTTACAAACCATTCCTGTCTCAACACTGAACTTATCCTTTCTTTAAGCTTCTTTCCTGAGTGCATGAGTACATAACAGAATCACTCGCTACAAAGGCAGCTTACCACCCTCAAAAGATAGGGAAAGATTTGTGTAATAATGCTTAAAAGATAAAACACATACCCTGTGTAAGTATGTGCCTAGGTCCCAGTTTGAAGTAACCCAATTTATGTTATAAATGAGGCATGTTATAAAGGCCTAAGTAAGAAGAGACTTTACATATATTCTAGTAATGTTTTTGAAAAGAATTGGAATTGAAGAGCATTAGTGAAACAGCTAGACAGGAAGTGATTACTACTACTGTTGGTTACTCCAGCTTTAACTAGTTCCACATCTATTAGTTGTCTCTGAAACTTCATGCATTTATTGTCTCTGGATGGACAATTTATTTATTTGCACAGAAAACATTAACATGAGTCACTGCCATTCTGTGGCACTTTTGTATCCTAACATGGAGAAATGCCTTTCCAGTTTGAAAAGTGCCTTACAGAGGAAACACTTTGTGAAAATCACCTTTTGGTATGTGTTATATCACACTGGGTGACTGCTTTTGGGTATAACTGATGGAAGCATTTTGGTAAGGGATACACAACTCAGAGAGGATATGACACTCTTTTTCAAGAGCAACTTGTTTAGAACACAATGAAATTAATTAGAACACAAAGCTGAAGAAAGATTTTCAAGCTGTTTCAGTAATTATTACAAGTTTAACTGCCTAACACTAAAAGAAAGCTTCTGTCTCACCTCCAAGTAATTTATCACTTTCAGAGGCCTACATTCATATACTTCCTTTGCATTTCTGTTAACTACTGCATTCAGAATTTCTTTCAAATCAGAAATTCCATAATATGGCAGACAATTTGCCATCCCTTCTATTTCCAGATGACTTTCTGCAGCCGAAACACCTGAAAATACAAAAACAAAACAGTAATTCATGCACTGCTTTGATTTCTATTCTATAGCAATTCACAGAAAATTAAACTGATGCAAAGTAATTTAGTACTTTAGTCCAATACAATTAGGAAACTTTTTTGTTCCTTCCTTGGAATGAAAAGCATTTATTTGCACAATGTTTCATTATGATGATGTGTGTTTATTCACATCACAAATGTCTCAGCTTACATTAATCCAAATCCTAGCTGGCACTGTTTAATGCTTAAAACATTTGCAGCATTCCGAGTATTGAGCACAGCTTTAATGAAAGCTTCTGTGACTTTAATTAAACATACATAAAATTAAAGTTGAAGCTAGCAATAAAACACAATTTAGTTTGAAAAAAATTAAAACAGTGTTGGCACTATTTCCTATGTAAGTGGTTTAAACATCTGTAGAGTTCAAATGTTATCATAACAAATTTGGATTCTATTGAAATAAAAAGCAGTTTTTTCTCCTACCACATCTGAGGAAAAATTCCAACCCATATAACTAGAGGCTCTGTGACTGACTTTATATTATCATTCATATGGTATCACTATTGGAGCAGGTAACACTTTGAGTAGGAATGATGAAAATTAAACAGCCTTTCTAACAGAATATCTATTTAAGCATTGAGGTCTATATGATTTCCCTTCTTATTCACATTTCAGGAAAGAAAATTGATTGAAGTTGTTCTGGTATAGCAACTTTTTTCCACTGCCAGTTAGAAGCAACTTCTCTGGTGGTCAGGCTCACATTCTCATTCAGACTATCCTCTCATTCATGTTGTGTGCACAGAAACCTCAGCCCAACATGCACAGCTACCTTTGCTTTTCCTCCTGTACAAACCTAACAAGTACAAACTTTGACACAGACATAGAAAAACTGAATTACTAATGAAAATAAATCCACTCTCGTGTAATGGCTCCAGGTAGGATAAATTACCTTCAGCTCAAGTCATAAATGGTTTTTGTAAAGTCAAAAGAGCTGGAGACAAATAGATTGCTCCAAGGTGGATTAAACTAACAAACCCTCACAAGGGATAATTCCTGTTCCTAATCCAAACAAAACCATGAAATATTTCAGAAGTGAGAGAAAATATATATGCATCATAAGTCAGCTAGATGTACTTTCATTACTGGTAGAATGAAGCTCAGTTATCCATGTCCAGGCACTATCTGACAGTCATTAAATAAGATGAACAGGATAACTGTGCAAGTTGAAACTTTTCCTAAATACTGGTGTGTCACTGGGTAAATAATGCTCTTGGGCCTCTTTAAGCTTCATGGCATGAGATACTTTGACCAGTGGGAATTTGATATAGGGAACAGCCCCTCATCCCCCCTCCCCCCAAAAATCACATAACCTTCTTCCAGCTATGTAATAAACACTGCTTTACATCTGAAACCTTATTTCATTTTTCACCTAGCATTGTCTTCCTTCTCTTTTTCAAGCTGCTTTTCCCTAATTGCAGCCAGCAAGCAGAGACGTATTTTTATATAATACTGTAAAACCTGTGGTCAGATTCAGCTTAAAGCAAAATGTTAAATTATATGAAAGTGTGCCAGATATAAAGGTGAGAAAAGATGATGTACTATACTAATATTTCCCCATGGGCAAGCCTGTCAGTAAAGGACAGGAGGAAAATATAAAGTCTCTTTTCAAAATCACCTTCAGCTATTTTTTCTTAGTTTTTGTCCTATTTTTGATTTAATTACAGATCAGATTTGAGGAACTATTCCAGACCATTTGATCATGCTGCTTTCTCTCTAAAATTATAACTTAGTCTATTTGAAAACCTTTTAATAATTACCCCTCTATTTGCTACCAAAGACAGGACACAAACTTTTTAAAGTTTCAGGTATTTAGACATTCTGTTTATAAACCTGTATTTCCCATAGTTCCTTTTAAAATTATATGACAGTGAGGTTCTGAATTTGCAAAACATTTCCTCATACACTCTTCAGCTTCACCAATAGCCATTGTTCCATCGGCAAATTCTGACAGCCAGATTTGGCTTCCCCATTTTCCTCTTTCATCTAAAAGTCAAAGTGGGCTTGAAAGAGTTTAACATAAGAACAAACAATACAAACTCTGGCTAAGGGAGGTTTATTTCTTTGGTATTTCTGTTTGTGTGCCACTCTTCTTTTCTGCTAACAGTCTTTAAACTGCAAAGAAGCCCCATTGCATGCTGATTAACAAGTATTTATCTGCAAGCCTCTGCAAGAACTCTGATATTGGCAACATTTGATGATTCAAGCAGATGTCCAAGCCTCAATGTACTTGTAAATTTTTAACAAAATATATATTAGGATTTTTGAGCAGTTCTCAAACAGTTGCCATAGTAGTTTCTCTGAAATACTTTGCAACTTCCAAGGAAAGTGTTTCCATGAACAAATAAACTAGCTTTCAAATGAGTAAAAATGTGGATTTCTCATTGTTATGAATTTCCCCTTTCTCCTTCCAAATGAAGCATTTACAATCATCTTTGCATAATTGCTTCTTGATGGCCAGGAAAAACTGTTCCCTTCCAGCTGCCACCTAGATTAGGTGACACTATAACACTGTCTATCTCCCAGTCTATGGTCAGAATCAAACTGAAATTGAATTGCAGTGTGGTTTTCCACTGGTGGATTACAAGAGCTGAGGCAGTTCATATCACCAAGAACAATGGGTTATTTAACTATTACTGCTCTTACAGGCCTTATAAGCACATTCTTTGGACATACTCATGTTGACTACATGAGGCAGAGAATTCTACCCTAAAAGCCTGCCTTGGAGCATGGCCCAAGACCCAGCATTGATACAATACCAGCTAAGGTGTGTTCCTTGGTCTCAGTTCCTCTCCAGCCAAGAATTCCCATCTCTCTCTAGGCCTTTCCCAAAGGCAAACAGACAGATGTGCAGTGAAGGCACATATAATAAACACATCTTAAGAAGAACTGGACAGAAAGTAATCCATCTTACTTCTTGAAGTGTTCCCTGCACGTAGGGGTCACTGTGAGCAAACAAATGCCTGGCAGGTCCCAGAACACTGAGTATTAAGTAATTTGCTTTATTAAGTAAAAGCAAACAGACTGCTCTCCCAAAGGTAGCATCACTTGAAGCCTCAGTAAGGCCAGAACATGAGGGGGTGGGAGGGCAGTGGAAGACAGACTGGAGCTCAGCGTCACAGCTTTGCAAATTACAACAACTGGCACATTCCACAAAGAAACCATTGATTTTGCCTAACTGACACACTGACAGCAAGAAGTGTTTTCTTGGCTATTTCACAACATGTTTTTCACTGTGAGCTATCCAGAGAAAAATCTAGTTGAAAACTCCTTAGACTGATGAGCAGTTAATATTAAGAGAAACAGGGAGACAATACAAAGATCTTAGTCTACCAAAAACATGAAGCAGATGGGGCACTTCCAAAATCTAGGATATTTGGAACAACTCTGGCTGCAGTCAGAGTCTCTGAAGAGAGTAAAGGTAGATTACCTTTCTGTCTTCTAGCAAGAACACATTCAAGAGGCAGACAGCCTCAAATGAAACAATAGGCAAGGAAGGCCTCCAACTCCCACACTCTTGCAAAAATTAACATCCAAAGGTGCATTTGTGAAAATAAAGACATTTAAGGAGCTTCCCCACCAAAATGGCAGAACAAGAACAAAACTCCACGTGGAACTGAGTTCCTTCCAGGAAGTAAACAGCTAATTAGACCTTTCAAAAGCCTACTCGGAGTAGTTTATCTAGTGCCACATGGCACCATGGGGTTCAAAGCAAGGCCTGAGAGAAAGACTCCTGGTAAATTATTAAAGTAAATAAAGCTCAGAACCACTCCACTAGCTAAAAGGTATTGGCCATTAAAGAACTTAGTTATATTTCTATGAATTCCAAGCACTGCAAAGAAATAAGATTCAGTTTCTGAGTATTAATCCCAGGATTAATGCAAGATTAATGAATGAATAATTTTTTATCCTATGAATGACAGTGCCCCTAACATGTCATCCAAGTAAGGAAACATTAATACTTTCTGGGTGGGTTCTTTTTCAAGTGAGAAACCATAAGTACGAAAATCCTCATAAAAAGCCCCTCTGTGCCACAAGTTACCAGAAGCTAAGATTCTGAACTGCAAAGAAGCATTTTTAAAAAAGATCAGTTGAGATGCAAACCTAATGCAACACAGGAATTACTGGTCACCTTCCAGACTAAGGCAGCTGCTCAGTTTTTTTTTAAATAAATAAGCAGTCAGTTCTACAAAACACCCCAAGGAAATAAGGAATAAACCTATGGTCCTATATTTAAATTTAAATTGCTATAGTGATGCCTAGAGAGCTACCTGGAACAGAGGCTGGACAGAGTTAAAGGAATAAAGCAGGAATTTATTAAAAGACCTTCAAAGGATACACTTTGGACAAGTACAAGAGCCCGGCTGTGGCTCTACCCAAGAGGGACCCTGAGCCACAAGTTTTCACACTTTTATAAGTTTTGATTCATTTAAATATTGGGGTTAATTGTTCAATTACAGCTTGAGGTTAAGAAGTCCCATCCTCCCAGACTGCTCTCTTCAATTTGCCAATGTTTACGCTTTTTGGGCCTGAAGCTGCAATGGTGTCCTTGGTTCTCAGGCTGGAAAAGGATTGTTTTGTCTGACTAAACTGTGAGGAGAACTTGCTCACACTTTATATGAAGTTTAGAGTTACACACTAAGGCAGTACAGATTGTGAAAAATATGAAAGCTAAAACTTAAGGCATCAATAGTTATCTAGGAAACTGTCCTAGTGGAGTGTGCAATACCAAAGACAAGAGGTCCAGTGTTCCAAGTTAACATCTGGGTATTATGAGTAGACTTAATATATGGCAATGAGCAACAATACTCTGGGTCCTTCTCTTTGGTAGAAGAATATCTGTAGAGATTTAAACAAATAATCAGTGCAACCTACTAGACTGACAGTCCTCTTAAGAAACCACCATGGGTCAAGGAAAGCCTCTTCTATGACTAAAACATCTGAATGTCAAATTGGAGCAGCTAAATTTCCTTTGTTCTTGTTTTGGGAGGTATCTTAGAGCTATGATGGCATCACAGACTTATTTGCATGGATCAACAGAAAGGCTTGTTATTTTGCAAAAAGAAATTACTAGAAATACCACTAGCACGTTGAAATTCAAACTTAAAGAAATCAATCAATTAATCAACCAATCAATAAATTTGCTTGTGATGTAAGAGGATCTCTCTGTCAGAAAAAATAAACTTTCTACTACAGAAAATAAAACTCTTCACTCAGGATGAAAAAGGAAGCCATGCATATAAACAAGTGCTTCTAAGTGTCTATTAATGAGAAATAAATCAATCAGCAGTCAGAAAGGAATATCTATTATGACCATATCAGGGCTGAAGTCCCAGAGGAAAACACAGACTTCTGAATATGCTGCATCAGACCCTGGCAGAGAGAAAGAGCTGGTAGTTCAGTTCAGCTGAGAAACAGCAAATACTAGGACTGATCCAATTAATCCAAAAAGATAGGAAAAAATTAGTTACAAAGGTTGTGTGCACAGAGAATGGGATTTTGGTGTGCTCCTATGGATGCTGCTAAGGAGAAACTCTCCAGTTACCATGGGTTAATGGCACATTTCCATTCTAGGACCTGTCCACAGCAAGCATCATCCACCATGCAAAGTAGGAACCTCTGGCCCAAAAACCTGACAATATATCCTGAAGAAATACAACTTTTCTGAAGGAAATCCTAGTGCAAAAACATCAGAATGCCTCTCTTTCAGGATGTGTCTGAATTTCAAAAACCCCACAAAAACAGACACTGAATACAGACAGTGAAAAAAGGTAATGCTTCTAATAAGGATTGTGAAAGATATTTTATGAAACAAACTGGTTCTTCAGAGTTGAGAGATCCTACAGAATAGGAGTAAGTGGGACAAATCACTCCTGATATGCAAGTCCCCTTCTGTAAAGATTATACAAGAATCTATGAATTAAATAACCTTAAACTTCATAGTGAAATTCCCAGAGAAGGACATATTAGGAATGTTAAAAATTAAGACCTGTGTGTCTAAAAAATAAACTCTAATAAATATTTGTAGAAAATAGTGTATTTCAGGGACAAGTTTAAGAAAAAGAGGAGAAACTGATTAAGAAGAAATCCTTAGGTCAGCTGGAAAAAAGCTGGGAAGAAGAAAGAAATTCCATTTGTTTGCTGGTATTTCTACCTTCATCTACAGTGGCATGCTCATTTAATAAAAAAGGCTGTAACCACTATAATGCCATCAGTAGAAGTTTATAAACATGACTGACAAGACTCATGTTATTAACTTTTCAGTCAAGTAGTTAAAATAGAAAAGTGGGACAAAGAACTGAATTAGATTCCCATTCTTGACTGGGCTATTCCTATGGTTCATCAACCTCCACAGTGCATACAAAGCACTTTCACTAACTGTAAACCAAACGAGAACAGTTTCCTTGAGGTTTCATTTTCTTAAATTTACATCTTAGGAGCACAGGATGGGAAGACTACATCCCATTTACTGTGTCAAGTCCTTTGCTATTATAGTGTTAAAATGCTGCTCTTAAACTAAGCAGGCTGTCTTAAAGATAGTTTGCCATTAGGTTTTGGCCAAGACAGCCACTTTTGCTCACAGTAGTTAGTATGGGCTGGTTTGGATTTGTGCAGGACACAGTGCTGGTAAGGCAGGGATGTTTTTGTGACAGCTGAGCAGGGCTTACACAGCATCAAGGCCCTTTCTGCTCCCCACCCCACCGCACCAGCGAGGAGGCTGGGGGTGCACAAGGAGCTGGGAGGGGACACAGCTGGGCAGCTGATCCCAGCTGAACCAAGGGACATTCCAGACCATGTGGCACCAAGCTCATAGAGCTGGGGGAAGGAGAAGGAAGTGGAGTGCTGTGATGATGTTTGTCTTCCCAAATGACCATTCCATGGGATGGAGCCCAGCTTTTCTGAAGACAGGTGAACACCTGCCTGCCCATGGGAAGCAGTGAATTAATTCCTTTTTCTTTACACAACTTTTGCTTTACCTGTTAGATGGTCTTTATATCTCAACCCACAAGTTTTCTCACTTTTACTCTTCCAGTTCTCTCCCCCATCCCACTGAGAGGGGAGTGAATGAGTGGCTGTGTGGGGCTGAGCTGCTGGCTGTGGTTTAACCATGAGACATCTGCAGTACTACAAGACTGGTCAACAACTTTCTGTTGTTGCTTAGAAATAAACTAGAAATTAAACTCTTCATCCAGGATGAAAAATTATTTATCTTCAAATTTTCACATTCAGTTTATTCATGTCTAGGTTACATTAATTAGATTTTGAGCAAACTTAGAATATCAGGAGGTAAAAAAAAAAAGTTGGTGAGCAAAAGTGCTAAGCCACAATCCCTCTCTCCCATACTTGCCTAAGGACATATCATAGATGTCCACAGCTTTTGATCTGCTTGTCTGAGTAAACCATGTAAGAGCAGCCTATTACAGTACATGCTTTATTTCCCTAATCATTCACTCCATGATTATTATCAAGATTAATATCAACACCTCTTCTCCTGAGGTGTTGCTATTTATGTAGAGATTTAGTCAGTCAGAAGGAAGTTTCCCTGTTTTTGCTGTGCATGATCCAGTAAGAAAAACAGCTTTGGCTCAGTTCTTCACAAGAGCCAGTCTCTGAGTGAAGGAGTTAGTCTACATCCCTTTTTTGTACCTACCCTTAAAAGATCCCATATGTTACAGTACATCTGTCATCACTGTACATATGTGGGGATCTGTAACACATGAAGCTATAGCATTTCTAATAGCTCTTATGGCCAATCTTTTCCCTGAGCTGTCAGCTAGGTGCTACCCCCAAGGAAGCTTGCTTTTCTTGGAATTCTGCTACAGAATTCGTGATCTGCAGAACCTCCACTGGGTCACCCCTGTGTTTCCAGCACATCCTAGAAAACATTCTTCAGAAATATGTAAAGACTTTTGACTTCTCTTGATAAAGTAAAAAAAAAAAATCTATGAAATGCATTTTTCTGTGAACAACAGAGAGGTATTGAAAAGTACACTCCTTCAAAATGTATTCAGATCAAACTCTGAGAAAAGGTGTGGTGATCCTTTGACCATCTCTTTGCTGGCCCCTTTGGGCTCTGGGTTACAATTTTAATAGAAAAGTATGACATTAACCAGGATCCAGCTCCTTACTGGACCTCCATAATGCTCAGCAGTAAAGTAGTCAGCTAAAGCACATACTTGCAGAAGGTGCCTGGGCTCAGGAATTCCTGTCAGTTTAACCTAAATTATATCAGAATAGCAACTGAGGATATGGGCATTGAGCATTTTGAGAAAAGAAGAAAGAATTGAGGAAAACATGCATTTCAGAGCATTCTTTGAAATACTATTTAACTTTTCTCTTCAGTCATCAGTTTCCATTACTCCATGTTCTGTGTGGAGGATTACATTCTCTGCCAAGAAACAAAATCTCAATGGTAAGGAAAGCAGAATGCTAGTGCTTTAAATGACAAGGTGATGCAGAATAACATGATCCATATTAACAATAATTTAAATCATTGAATCATAGGAAGCAAGCTCCAATGCAACTAATAGATTTTAAAACCATCATACCTTCTATCACTTTTATCTGGAATCCATTTGCTACAAGCCTTGGATCTGACAAATAACCTGATCCATGGAAACTCTGGTAATTCTTCGGCATTTTATAAAGAGCAGCCATATACTGAGATCCACCAATAAGACTGGAAAAAAAAAATCCCCAAGCGTTAAAAACCAACATCCCTTATATGAAAATTACAAGCGTACAAAAACCACAGAAAAAGATATCAAGTGATAAGGAGTCATCCAGATTTTATAAAGTATTTTGGAAAAACAATTGTTTAAAGAAAGAAAATGAGAACTATTCACTTATCTTAGTGAGAGGACTGAGCTTAGGCATACAGTAATAATAATTTTATCAGCCATTTCCTAATTCTTGGAGGAAAATCAGTTATAGTGAAGTTGTGAAAATGTGGAGCATTTAATTTTCTTCTGGGAGAGGAAATTTGTATTTGATGCACTACCAAGGAAACTGGTCAAAGATCATACTTATTTCAACTAGAATAAGACCAAGTGTGCTCAGTACTTCAAGATAAAATGTATAAAACCCAAAACTCTGTTTTAATAGATAAGTGAGTGCACAAATAAGCCCAGCATTAGCAAACAGGGCCTTGCCAGAGTTTACTGTAAATAATTATCAACCGATGTTTCAAGTAATATATACATTTTTGCTCAATAGTACTATACCTGTCTGTTAACACAATTGGATTGTCCAGTTTCTCTACTGGAAGCTTATGGTTCACCAATAATCTCTTACATAGCAGGGCCTCTTCCAGTCTATATGGATTCAGCAACTTGACATTTTTTTCAGTAGCGAGTATCCAGACATCAGGAAAACTCTGACGACGGATCAGGAAAAGCTCATGCTCATCGGAAACATTTCTCTCTTGTCTCTGAAGGTGACGTCTACAGGAACTCAGTGAAAAAGGCACTGTCACAATTTTCACAGGCTGTTCCAGTTTCCCCTTCTTTTCAATCTGGTTATGAAATATCTTGTCAAGCTTCTGCTGGTCAGATGCAGAACTCTTCAGCTTGGCTTTGTGTTTTTCTGCCTCCTTTGCTGGTCGGTGCATTGGCTGTGCATTGGCTTTCTTGACCTCTCTGTTGTACCGTTCCTGGTCCTTAGTGGCTTTTATTTCATAACTTGAAGGAGAAAACAAACCAGTAGCATCAGGAGATAAAAAGCTCCAGACCCCAACCCCTACCACACTAAAGCAGAAGAAAAGGTAACCATTTCAAGAGCCAAGAACCACATGCATGGTCCATTCAAGTACCCACATCAATACACTGCCCACTGTGATGAAGATGGTGATGGTGCCTCTATTAAATCACATCTTGAACAAAAGCTGGAAATTTTCCTTCAAGACAGCCAGCAAAACCTCAATTACTGTAAGGGGAAGGAACTATTACTGTAAGGAATAGATCATATACATCATATAAAGACCTACAGCAAGGTTCTTTTCACTTCAGTCCCTTGTTTAATTTGCAATCAAACGCAAAGGAGTTTTTTGTCACAGGCTCATCCAGCTCAACTCACAAAGTAGTTTGAGCTTCTAGAGCTCTACAGCTTCTAGAGCTCTACAGCAGGGGAGGCCATGGGGCCAGCAGGACTTTGGAGCTTGAATAATTTCCCAAGCCCTGGGTCTTACTTACTTAAAAGCGTATTTGATTTCAAATGGCCTAAAATTAGCCAGATGAAGTGTAAGAATAGAGGATATGAATGATTATCACAGAAATCTGTAAGTAATAATCAATCTTAAAAGTTTTTCAAAAGCAGTCAATAAAAAGCTACTCCTAAATGCTGTCTAAATGGTTAAAACATTACTACATACTAAACCTCTACAACATGAATGGATTCTTAATGAGTTTATAAATGTCAGTGAGATAACTAAACTTTTATAGGTCCCAGGTTTATGCTTGTCTACTGCTTATGAATTTTACTTTTCTGAAAGCAAAGGTTGTGATTTGCTGAACTTCCTCTTTTTGCCCTTATTTGATACCTGAATTCTAGAAGGTAATTCAAACCAGTCTAATCTTCAATTAAAACAAAACCAAAAAAAAGCAGTACTATCATATGTTAGTATTGGAAATAAGTATTTTAGCTGGTCATATTTATTTATTGCTACTTGCTGGAACAGTTTGATTCAATTATGTGTATGCACGCTGGAAAATTAAGGTCAACAAAAGGGTCACCATTTGCAATTAATTATGATGTGCTAGCACTCACATATGGTACCAATATTTAGTTAACTAAAAAAGTCAGCTTAAATAGTTTCTTGCAATAAATCACGTCCTAGAAAATATGGAGCAAACATTAAGATAAAAAACATCTGCTCCTTTTAAAATGAATGGATGAAATCACTTGAACAGAATTTTTTTTAATCCCAAATTCATTTACAGCTTTGACCAGATCAATAAATACTTTGTTTTGAACAGACCTAACTGTAATGCAGGAAAATATTTAAATGTAGGAGAATTGAGCCTTCAGTGATCACTGATAATCCAAAATGAAAGCACTTCCAAACAAAGTCCAACTTGCCTGTCAGTTTAGGCTACCACCAGAAAAATTCTAGTCTTCCAAACTTTGATTGTGAGCATCTTCCAAATTCATACATATTAATATCAGTGATTTGCCCAGAACCAAAGAAAAACTGCAGATTTACAAACTATGAGGGAAGAACATCTTTGACTTTCTGAAAATCCTTCCACAGAGGAACATATAATCAACAAGTGCTACAAGAACAGTGTTTCTCTGCTTTGTGAATTAAGACTGCAAATTCAGGATCTTTTTCTGATGCTACAAAACCTAAAGACATGAAAATTTGCAAAATTGGATGTAAGCAGAGAGTGGAAGAGTAGAATGAAGTCTAGTTTCAAAGGCAGCTTTGGTTTAACTAGAAAAATGGACCAATGATATATTCTTTCCCCCTTGCAATGTAAACTCAAACAAAATAATAAGCATACTAAGAAACCCCTTTTAATGTATATCTCTCAGCCCTTATAAGACAAATAATCTCAATTTGAGTATTTGCTGCAAACTCTGACAGCAAAGACCATGCTACCTGAAAAAATATTTCTCCCAAGGTACAAATCTACTCATGAAGAATTACTGCAGAGTGCTGACAAGGTGATTTGTTAGTCCCATGACAATGTGTGTAACTTTGAACCTTTCCTACACCTTCAGGGTAACTACTCCTGCCACTGTTATGGCACTTGGAGGGATTTTTCCCACTCCCACCTGAGCCTGATGTGCAGGAAACATGAAGGTCAGAAACACATGCAAGCTGTATTAAGTAAGAGGCGAGTGACTGCAAGGAATGAAATCCTTTGCAAAGCAGGGGGGGGGGATATGTGATGCTGCCAGCATGGACATGCATGGAGCTTTCCTCCTCTATTATAACCTAAAGACCATAACATTTGACATTCCGGTTGTGTAATAAATGCTGGCTTGTTTTGAAAAGGCCATCCTGTGTCACTACGAGACATCTGGTGCTTGTACTACTCCCAAAAGGGATTTAAATTAATTGAGACCCAATGGAGGGGCCACAGAGAGAAACAGAGATACTGAAACCATTGCACAAGGCAGGACTTTATCACAGAAGGATGAAGGACTGGAGCCCAGGAAATGTGGGGTTGTGCCAGCATGATGCACAAAGCAGAGCTGTGGCACTTGGCTGCCCTGATGTATTTACATTTGTTGTTACCTCTAGGTGGCCCAATTTATCCAGAGTACCTGGAGGCAAGACTCATGTTCTCTGCCACAAGTCCTTCTGGATTGCTGCTCTGCAGGAAAAGTTGTCTGTGTATCTCCTCCTATTTGCTATTCTCTGAGGCAATTTTAGGATCATAAATGTGGAAAGGTAAACCAAAGCTGGTATTTATAGATACAGCTAGTGGTGAATTCCTAATTTCCTTCAACAGCCATGGGACTCAATTCTACATATAAGGAAAATATATATACACTGTGTGTAATATATTGCATTCAATCCCACATATAAGGAAAACTTGATTGCCAGAGAGGTCTCCTTCCTGAACTAATGCAAAGTTAATCTGTAGGCACACTCTTTAACATAACAGTTGTACCAGGAAAGCAACCATGAAATCTCAAAAGCTAAAGCAGAGCAAATTAAAATTTTCTGAAACAGCTGGCAGAACCTTTTGTTTCATTTCATTAAAAGCATGAATATAATTGTAATAGATTTCTACTATTCATTAATATTTCATTTCATTTCTACTATTACATTAATATTTCTGCTTATGCAGAGATGGACAAAACACTTTCTCACATGTATGGGTTTGTGACCATGGCATGTTGCTTGCACAGTAAACTTTAAATTAGGTTAACCAGAAGCTGGGGGAAAAGGTTTCAATTAACTCTGATACAGCTAACATTCACAACAATGCAGATGTCTTATTAAAATATTTCCTTTTCTTGCAAATGGATTTCAAAAACTCAGTGACAATTCATTTTAGAAAAATATGGAATTTAGCTATTCAGACTGTAATCTAGGAAGACACTTGGTCTTGTTTGAAACAGATTAAAATTTAGACTGTGCTATAGTCTCTGAACCAGCAACGGAATAGTTGGTTAGGGGAAAAAGTAAGTCCTTGTGTCATTTGACTGGGTTTTGCAAATACAATTCTGGGATAGCCTTGGTTGGGATACAAATGAAATTTAGAGGAATTGAATTTACCCAATGTTTGAGTACCAAAGTTCCTAAAAAAGAATTCTCACTTTATAGTATTAAAAGTTGAAAAACCTCTGAAGAACTCAACAGCGCATCATCCATCACCGTGCTGGTTTTCAAGGACAGTGCATTGGGAGTGATACTGTAAAGGCTGCCCTTAGAAGTTTGTAGGATTCAGAAAGTTTCTTGCCTGTTATCTTAAATAACTGTTCAGCAGAACTGTCCCTAACTACTGCTGTCCCTAATCCAACTGCTGCACAGCACAGTGGCAGAAGGAGTAATTCCAATCTGCAGTGCACAACTGTACACAGCAAAACACAACTCTGATGTGAAAAAACACTGATTCTGATCCTGAGAAGTCAAAATTCATTATCTATTTTTTCATCAATAACTGGAACATTACAATTTTTTAAATTCATTACAAGTGACTCTTTGGTAGCTTCCAGCTTCAGAAGCAAGACACAGCCCGAACTTACTTCTGTTTTTCCTCTTCATTCAAATTCTTCCACTGCTCTTCAATTGTCAGCAGGATGTCATTCATGCTGGTCTTTGGATTATCATCTATCAATTTTGGACGACACTCATGTGTGAAAAATTCAAATGCAGACTTTGGTTTCTTTATTATTTTGCTATTAATTAAGTCATAAGCTGTCACACGTCCAAATTTTTCACTTATCACATTTTTTTTCTTTATGCTTTGATCTGAGCTTTGCGGATCACTGCTTTTTTCACAAGTGTATTCATTTTGCTTATTAACTGTCCCTCCACCTTCAGGAATCAAGATCTTAACAGGTTCCAGCTTGTCTCCTAGAATGTCTTTAAATGCACTTCCCATACTCCAACTATCAGCAGAGATCTCAGGTAAGACTTTAGGGACTAAGGCTTCCTCATTTTTATCTATTTTGTCAATATTATCAGAACTCAAAACATGCTCATTGGCTTTTTTAGACTCGGGGTCCACAGGAACACTATTACTTTGAATATCAGCCATATTCTGTCCATTCTGTTCCTCCTCACGCAATAAATTTAAGGAACTGTCTGGAAAGGCATCACTCTTAGAAGCCTCTCTTTTGTCCAGGCAACTGTGTACATTATCACCACTAAATGTCTGATGATTTAAGCAGATCTCTGTGTTTTTTCCTGCTTGACAGTTTTGCACATCACTGCTGAGTGAAAGGAATGAAGCATGAGCGTGTAGCTCATCATTTCCAGATGGTCCCATTTCATTAGCAGCCACATCTGTTTGGTCTGTTCTATGAACAAACATGTCTTCTGAGGTAACATCTGTTTTATTACTTTCACCAGGGACTGCAGCAGGTAGTGGCCCATACAGTGATTTCAACACATTTTCAACTGCAAGTAAGACAGATTCCTAGAAAAAAAAAAAAAAAGAAGAAAACACACACACACAAGTGCACCTAAAATGTAACTGTCAGATACCAAGAATATGGAACAATATGCCAAGTGCTCTTATTTGGAATAATCTTTAGACATGTCTGGGCTGATCATTGCATTTCAGTTGTTCACACATTCCTAAAGATTCTGAACTGGACACTTTCAGCTTCAAATATTTTGTGGACATTCTGCTTCACTAGTTTACTCCGATATCACAGAGCAAATTAAATGCTTTCTTTATAACAGGGTTTTGACTTCTTAAACCAGTATCATGTAAAGTTATTCCTACCTTATATGGAGTTAGAAGTTTACAGCCAAAACAGGTGCACAGCAACATCCAATTTCATGTGGATGTGCTTTCATGGTCCATGTTTCCAATTCAACTTTGCACCAAGTGATGGAAATGAGCAAGATAAAAAACCCAAACCCATAAAAAAATAAAAAGAAATTAAAAAAAAAGAAAAGAGAGAAAAGAAACTCCAACCCTTTTTCCAATGCCAAAGGAAAACTAGATCAAGTGTAAAAATGCTGTATTAATTTTCATACAAGTGACCCTCAACAGGCAGGACACTGACAAGAATAACACAGACAAATACAAAAGGTTTTTATGAATAAGAGGATTAACATATTGGTGTGACTACCTATATTCACTTTGAGTAAGCACATTAATAACCACCAATGCAACCTTTCTAATTTTGTGGCACTTAACTGATGTCATCAATAATATATCACACATAATGACAAAATAGTGCTTTGATGAGAAATAAACTCCCCTCCTGCCCACCGCCACCTTAATGGTGGTGTTGAAACAGTGATTACTTGGTTTAAATACGAAGTTAAGCATCAATTTATACAGGGCCACATAACATAATTCCACTTAGCTTCTCTCCCTGTAAAGCCATCTGAAACCAAAGTGGTACATGCATATATCTGACAGCATCAAAACCTCTGAAATGAACTGGGAAACTAATTTTGAAGAATCCCCCAGCTAGCCTGTTTAGTACTTTTGGTTCAAAACAGTGCTCTGACAAAGGCAAGCTGTCATGTAACTAAAAAAAACCCCAAAAACCCAGTGACAGTGTTTATGTTTGAACATTCTGGTAGTTCCAGGGCCCTTATCATGCTTATGTAAGGACTGACAACTCAGAAACAGAACAAACCTTAATTACCTTATAATGCAGCATAACTTGTGTTTTATCAGGTGTTACATTCACATCCACAGCAGAGGCAGGTACAGTAATATTCAAGAAGAAAACAGGATATAAACGAGTACAGTCCTTTTGTGTCACCTGACTGTAGTACTGTCGAATTAACTAGAGATTGATGTAATAAAGAGATGTCAGTAAAGGCAATAAAATAGGCAAAAATGCACAGAAACAAAATCTGACATTATAAAAGCATAATTGGTTTGCTGGTTTTGTCGGTTTTTCAACTTAAAGAAATGCTTAAAAGGTCCTCATTTCATGTATGCCAGAATAATCACCAAAAGGCCAGTTCCTGGTGGTTTCCATGCCTTCATAGCATGGAGATAAATGTGATATATAGCCTATTTTCCACGCAGGGCACTGTATTTTTACTTTGTGTGCTGAATCCCACCTTGAATCCTGTCTTCCTTGCTCTTGTTAAGGAACCATCTCTGTCATGGGATTCAAACTAAGCTTTGAACTCCCAGAAGTGCCAGGCACATCAAATAATACATGGAGATGGATTACCTTATTCAGCATTTAACACACCAACATAAGTTCAGGGTTTACATACACAAAGCTTTGCCTGCCAATTGAAAACTGTCATTGTGTCCACTTTAAAACCTGCAGGAACACTTTGGCATAAGCATGATTTTCTTCCCTGGTGATGACAAGGATTAGGACAGCAAGGCTGCTCCAAGTGAAGTGCTGCAAGGTTCAGTAGTGAGAGAAACCCAAGAGTATCAAATTCTGCCTACACGATGCCTAGCTGTAGCCAATGCTGCTGCACTATCACTTTCATTTCTACCCAATGCATACACAAATTTAAAGGGAAAGCATGGGTGCTTGCTTGGTAAGCTCACAGCTGGAAGTGGACAAAATCAGAATTCCCTTATAGGGAATTGCACAGGTGATTTCTACAGGCTAATACAAAGAATCAGCTATTCTGGTATCTTGCATAAAGCATCTGAAAATAATTTTGTTAAACAACAGGAGGTTGTTAACACAACCTCCAGCTCTGTGGTCTGACTGCAGCAAATGGAATAGAACTGAAGCACCAGCAGTGTCAGACTGGTGGAGGGGCTTTCTGTTGTAAATGCTAGTATTTTCACCTGTAATACTCTAAACTGTTGCATGAGGGAAAAAAAGTTGTAGATTGCTTAGGTGTCTCTGTCCTCAAAGAAATCACATTTCTATTCCTTGAATTAAAAGCTAGAGGATGTTACCTTCAGTATTTCCTTCTGAAGAACCGGACGATTATTTATAAAAATGAAACTCCTTTCTGAACTTGAAAGGCTTGTCAAAGAAGTATCTGAGTCAGCTTTTGGGAGAAATCCAGAAAGATTTATCTACAATGATAAAACAAAGACAGTGCAAAAGTCTTTTAAAGAACTCAAAATGTTTTTTTTATAAAGGTGAGATAGTAAAACAAAATTGTATGGGAGTCCAAGTCATTCAAATGCATGCACTGCTTCTTGACAGCTACAATATACAAAGATAAAGACAGTTAGAGGGAAAAAAAATAAGAAAGATGGGTTTGTATCTATTTCCCTTGGTCAATTTATTGACTTATGTCCCATTTGGACTGCCAGTTGCAGCAGGATGCTGCCTGGAGCTGAGACTGTGGAGAGCCAGGCCAGCAGCTCTTGGCTTGCTGACTGTGGGGTTGCCAACCTAAGCCTTGTCCAAGCCAAAGGCACAGAGTGCTGCCCAACCTGGCCAGGGCAGCAGTGAACCACCCCTACAGGGAAAGCCCAAAACACACAATCCCTCCTTCTCTATGTAGAGAGCACCTTAAATAGCCTGTCACAGGGCATTTATTCAGGGCACCTAAATTTACCTACGCCACCTGTATCCAAATCATCTGACTCTCAAGAGTGCTGAGCACCCACGATTCACAGGCTGCAGCAGAACCTGTGAGCACAGCACTGCCAGGGAGCCTTGGAAACAGCACATGATTTGTGTACCTAACATGAACTCCAAGTTTTAAGATTTTTCTGTTGAGATTCTTTAACAGGTTTTTCAGGTCAAAATAAGGCTGATGACTCGTGCTGCTTGTCTCATCTCTTCCCCCTCTCCCTCACTAAGCAACTTTGAAACTGTTGGATGGATTTCAAATCAATCTGATAAAGAAGCAGAAATCCCAAAGATGTATTTCCACAATTCCTCTGATAACTGACAGCTGTTTGGAGAGAACAGCCTCAAGATAATGACCTTTCTAAAGAAAAGGCAATTGGAACTTTTCAAAAGCCAGGAACGGCAGCATGCAAGAAACGACATCCTGGGCATCCCACATCCTGCCCCACACACTGCCCTTCTCCACCTGCCCAAACTAACAGGTGAAAGAACACTGGGGCAGCATGAGGATTTTGGAGATATGAGAAAGTCTGGAGAATGTTCTGGTAGCAGGGTGGATCACTGAACACAGAAATGAGTCCTCATAAGCTCTGCTTTTGGCAGAACCCCTTGTATTTGCTAAAATCCAAATTATCATGCATTTGAAATGGAATTTAAGATCCATGGGACTTGGCCTACCCTTCCCATTCATCTACGTCACGCAGCTATCTGCTCATGTGCTCCCTTATTCCCTCCTGACCTTGGACCAAGCATTCTGTGCTAAAGCTGGCGTGTTCTGGTCAGCAACGTCGCAAAGAACCAAACACCACTGGTCAAATTAAAGAGGTGTCAAGTATCTGTTGGATGATTATCAGAAAACAACATGCAGCACTTTGAGATTTTATTCTGCAGCTTTAGCACATCCTCCCTCAATGTTCCTCTGTGCTTCTTTTTCTAATTCACAAATATTTGTACGAGTCTTTCACTTCCAACAATATTTTTATATACAGAAAACATTAAAACAAAACTGAAAGTCTCTAAATAACTCATTTAACAAGTTGACAGATTTAGAAATGGCTGACTGCTGTTACTATTTACAGCCATGCAGAATATCAGTATGCTCATTAAAAGTTATCTACAATTTATAATAATAGTCTTAGTAGAATTTTCATATATGAAAGTATATGAAGTATGCAGACAAAATTACAGAGACTAGAATATATTAATGAAACTTTGATTTCATACTAGATCAACTGTTTTCAAAATTAATACTTTAAAAAAACTACAACTTCTATATTCCTTAAAATATATCTGTGACAGGTGGACAGCAGAATGCCTTTCTTTTATACTTATCTTTCTCCCAGTGGCACATGTAGCTGCTAAACAGCCTCCACAGGAAGACACTAGGGAAATTTCCTGTGTGAAAGTTTTCAGCCCAAATAAATCTATCCATTTACAAGACTGGGGATCTGAAAATTTTAAAAAGTTGTTTCAGTTCCTTATTTTCTTGGTTTTATTTTTATTTTACACATAGCTCCCAAGTTTGCATGCTCCAAAGCTAATTTGAAATGTGTTCCTGTTTCATTCAGTGCCCATAATGGAGATGTTTTAATGAAGTCCAGTCTTTAAAATCCCTGGATCACTTGTTGAAGAAATTTTAACTCTGCAGTAAGGAACAGCAAGATTAGTTTTGTCTTCAGAGCAGACCCTGCAGCAAAGGAACAGGCAGCTACACAATGAACAAACAGGAGTTAAAAGAGTTAAAGAGCTGCCCTATGGTCTGTTTAGCAAACAAGAGACAGACTGAATGGGAAGGAAAAAAAGCAGTATATGCCTTGCCCTTAAATACCTGCTCCAATACCTGCACACAAGGGAGGAAAAAATGATTACACAGGCAACTTAACTCTGTCACTCCGTAGTGTTTGGCTGCCTAGTTTAGAAATGTCCACAGTTTCTGAACGTCAACATTGTGCATGGATCACTTATACACCTATAAATGATGCACATGGTATTTTACACACTATTTAGAGACAGAGAGAGAGATGGAATGTTCCCCAACTTCTATTCAAGGAATATGGATGCCTCACGATATAGCAGAGAAGTAATGTGAGAACCTAAGTGCCTCCTCCAAACTAGTCCCTTCTAGATACCCCCTCATCTTCCCTTTGGAGCCCCCTGCACGTGTCCTGGGGGCACATCCAAGGTACATTCAGGTAAGAATAGCTCTGGATGTTCAGTTCAGACATAAACAAATGAAACTTTGTAAAGTACAAGAAGTGACTTTGCTTTGTTCCCCCTCATTCTACTGCATATATAAAAGCACTCCGGCAAACAAAGATTTAAGTCTGAATAATGCTATTAAGCTGCACATATAAACAGTGAGACCTTAAAATCTGAATAATATTACTGTGCACCGTGGTGAATGCAGCACTGGTAAGTTGTGTCTAAGAGCCATTGTGACTTGACAGGGATTCATCTCATCCTGTCAAGGTTTACTACCACGTGATACAGGAAAATGCAGCTTACAAGGTTCAAAGGTAGCAAGATTCTCCTTTAATAAAAAATTTCTCCAACAAGAATGGAAGCAGAATAAAAAATTTTTGAAAATATTAGACAAAGGAGGGTATCATGGAGAATTCCCTCATTTTCAGAAGGGGAAAAAGAAGCCAAGAACACAGAATTTTTTGAAAATTTTAAAGTGTTTAGTTGAAATACGTGTTTGGTGGAAGTTTTGAATAACTTGCCCTTCTAAGTATGTGTTCCTTTCACTGCTCAGGTGCCCCCACTGAAATTGAGGGAATACTCTTTAGAGTACAAGGCTAAGAGGCCACAAAGATGAGAACCATCTAAATGCTCAGATATTAATGAGAGCACAACCTGCCTGTGGGCCAGGAATCCCGAGACAGCTCTGAGCAATCAGCAATTCTGCATTTGTCATCACAACTGTTTTTACTGCCATTTGATCAGTGCCACATGAGTCCTGACGAGGTGATTCTTGGAGTGGATTTTCAATCACCAAACCAATTAATTTTACGGAGAGGACAGTAATAGAATCAAATGCATTAATCAGATGTCAATCTGGAGACACACCTTCTTCTTCGAAGTCTCCTTCTTTTTGAGTATTTCTTTATCTCTCTTCATTGAGAGACCTGAAGTGAATTTGGGATAAGGAAGTTAAAACTCACCTCAGGATATTCGCAGCAGTGTTGAAAAGGTACCATACTGCTCATAACGGCTGTTCCCAGAACTGACATACAGGCCATTTTGTGATCTGATACCCTGGTCTTCTGCCAAATAACTGCCTGAAACAAATGGCACAGAGTCAAATTTTTGACATTATATTTGTTGAACTCATGTCATGTCTATGAACATGCATATGCAACTGCACTCACACTGTATATGTAACATTCTGTACCTTGACCCTCTGAAAATCACAACTTTCAGTGTTAACAGACTCGATATGGTACCTTTTGACACGTCTTCTCATACTCTGTTACTTATTCAGACACACAGCAATTGGAAAACTAAGCAAAGCTTGTATTCATGCATGTTTTGTGGCTCTTCTGGACTTCTGTACCTGAGGGCAACTGTTAAAAACCAAGTCAATGCAAATATTACTTCTCCACTTAGATATACAGCAGTGGGATTTGTGCTTTTCCTGAGCAGTTAAAGTATCTCTCACAGGCTGGTCAATATTTGAAAGTGGGGACTGCAATGTTTGAGTTACTTATACCAAAGAGCTTGTTTCAGTAGAAATCAGGCTATTAGCTGTCCATCCATAGCTCACATCTGGATACTCTAGGTCTGTGATAAGCCTGCCATATAGAAAGAAAAGCAGTTTCTAAGGAACTATATATTAGGAAAGCGGTTATTTGTCCAATGAAAACTTTTACAAGTTAGAAGGATGAAGGACCATCTGCTGTATTAGCTACATGTCTTGAAATATAATTACAAAGACTTAATAAATACAGTAAGGCAATATGAACTGCAACTTGCAACAGAAGTTACTTGTCAAGTCTATTTATGCATACAGAAGGTATTACTTACTTTGGGAGGTGAAATTTTGTCTATCACTAATGAGAACTCCTATGCCAAATAGTCACAAATTTAATTCTGAATCTGCTGACTTTCTTTGCTGTGTATCAACAAAAAAAATGTTATCCTTGGTTGGTTTTCTGCTTCTAGGTAACTGAGACTGCTACACTCAGGTCCACTTCATTTTTGCCACTGTTAGCTGCCTGAGTGTATTCAAGGTTTTCCTTTAAATACAGAAGGAAAAATAATGCAGCATGTTGCATTTTAAATTGGATGTTACAGTGCTGTTGAAATTTATATTTTCAGTAGGTATCCAATAAATAGGTGTCCAATAAATTCAAAATAAGCTCACAGTATTCAAGTACATGCTGTTAAGTGAAAGGGTGGCGAGAGAGCAAAAAATACACAAGCACCCATCTCAAGAAATGCTATACATAGCCTTAAAATTCCACCTGTCCAGTGGAATATTTGCTGGCCTTCAGGGGTGAATTCCACAGAAGAACACAGTTCTCCTGGAACATGATATTCCCTTCCTACAGGACAGGTGGAATTGTAAAGCTTTGAGACTGTTGACCCTAAACTATTCCCCAGATCTTTAATTTTCCAGTTCCACTACATTCTGCAGCAATTGTGAAGTGGGGCTTTTTAGTCCTGCCTGAATGTAATTCATCTCCTACAGAGCAGCCTGACAGCCCTTTGCACATGCTGGATCATAGCTTGGTTATTCCACAGTGAGGTGAACCTCTCAAACATAAAACACAATTTACATCAGGGGGCAGGGAACAGAAAAAGGGGAGAAGTGAGTAAGGAGAGCCACAGGTTGGGTGTCCACAGCTCTGGCAGGGAGTACCCCCGTGCTCCAGAGCAGGCAGAGGTAAAGGACAGCCCAGGGCTGCCTCAGCCTCTCTCCTCTACACCTGCTCTAAGCCTCCTCAAAGACACTCTGGAGTGATGAAAGAATCTGTCCTCTTCTTTATAGCTCCTCTTATAAAACATATCCTGTACTGCTTCTATTTTAAAATTGATTACTTAAAATGGAAACAGAAAGTGCCAAGTGATTTTTTTCTTTACTGGATGTATTTTAAATTAAATGCATGTGACCAAACTGAGAAAGACACTTGTTACATGACTAACATAAACATCATGCTGTTTATTTTCGGGTATCCTAGTGTGATGCTGCAGGTACAGATATAAATCTTAGTTGCTGTTTAATGCAAGGTTATTACACAGCTTGACCTGCTAGAATGGCTGATACTCAGGACTTTGAAAAGATCACTTGAGTAAGGTGGTTTTAAGAAAGCTGTGGAAAATGAGAATTTATTAAATGCAAACTTGCTAAAAGTAGATACTGTAATAGGTTCAGATTAGTTTTTTAAATAGTCATATACTCACCAGATACTCAGTACTACAGACAGAATTTTAGGAAATAGTTATCACTGTGGGTTAAATTACAGTCACAAACTAAAGAGGCCATGCAACTCCTAAATTTCTATACTATATAAAGACAGAATAGAATGTGTATTCATTTCTAGCCCTGACTGCACATTATGAAGCAACAACATAGGAAGAGCTGGTAATTTACGGAAAATTATTTTTCTAGATTGCCCAGATGTATCAACAGGCATTAAAAAAATCAGAGAAACAATGCCTGTTCCGTTTCATTTATTTTGGAAAGTGTTGCCATGAGGTTCCTGCATTACCCTATTTTTCTAACCTTGCTTATACCCTTTAGTTTAGCTAAAAATACACCCCTCTCACACACCCCCCATATTTTTTCTAGGTCATATAAAGCGGGTGTCTAGGATGAGCCAAGGAAGAATCTGACTCTAGTCAGTATGATGATGCTGCAGAAACAGCCTACTCAAAGATATATTATTACATATGGCCCATCTTAGATTCTGCAAGAGCTAGCCAAATATATTCCACCTCTCTGCTTCATTGAAGGGGATTGCATGATCCAGATCTTTCAAAATGTCCTAATGAATATAAAATCTATTGCACATATGCAGAAGATAATGATGTGGGTGTCTGTGTGTACCTATTCCTCCACCCCATGCAGCCCTAGAACACAGGCATAGTTTAGGAGGATGACAATGTACACTCCAACCTAAATGATTGTATGACTCCATGCACACACAGACTAGGTAGCTGTTATTTCAGGATGAACACATATAGTGCAGAAGGATTCCTTGAAAAATGTGTGAAGTGCAGAGAAAGAGTGTGCAACCTCTTCCCACTGGGGTCCCTCCTATACAGGACTAGAGAGAATTAAGAGTTGCTCAGTATTTGTTTCTTGAAAGACCCCAAGGAAAGAACAGAGAAAAAAAAAAGTTGATCTGCATCCCTAACCATCCTTTATATTTTAGAGTTTCTACCAGCAGCTACAGTGATTTGCAATCCCAGATAAAAGGAAAATCTTAATTAGAGGTGGGACCAGACACTGGGACCACGTTTCCAACTGCGGCTACTTCAGCACAATTACAATGCTGAGAGTTAAACCAGCTCATTTCATTTACCTTATTACTACATAATGGCAGTACACTTAAAGTAGAGTTTTAGTACCCAAACCCCACCTATTTTCTTTATTTCATGACAGTCATATTATTCACCCTGTAATAAGGTTTGGGAGTGTTCAAGTCTAGTTGAGCAAGCAGTTGTACATGAGCTGTAGGCTGGTAACGTAACTTGAGTTAGCTCTTTAGAAGAGAACTGCATTTCATAGTCTCTAGTTTTGTGCTACATGCTTCAAAAATCTTGTCACCCTGGCATCTGAGATCTCACTGCAGATAACTCTTTGGGCCAGTATGTTCCTCAGCTTCTTGACCTAAAACCTAATAGCTTATTAGGTTTCAATTGGAAGCATTGCTGCCTACCTGTTGAGAGTACACAAACAGGAACAAAACTAGGCAGCAATATCCCAAGACTGAATTGAACCCAAGGGCAACAAAACCACATCCTCCAATACTATATCTATAACCTCTTCATCTTAATGATGCACAGACACCCAGCTCCAAGGGCTGGCACACTCTGCAGTGGAAGAAAACTCATCTGCTAAGTTTAAAACTGATCAATGTGAAGTCCTCACCACATTCTTTAGAATGCCAGCCTTGAGAAGCGCTGCTGTTTTTCAGCTCCATGCCTTAACTGGTGTCCTGTTTTAAAACCAGTGGTAAGTTACCCTACTAAAAGGGAACCCTTACATAAACTGCCCTTGAAAACAGAAATCACAATTTTTTTTCAATTTAGCTTATTAAAAAATTAGGCAACTAATCAATTATTTTCCTAGATATTTTACACTCACCCCTAAGGCATCAGTTGCCCCCTCCATTTGTATATGATGCTGGGACAATTACCAGTGGAGATATAGTGCAGTACAGAAACTCAAGGCACCATTTTTCCCCTCATCAGATGCAGCTACATACCTGTCTATCCCATGGCATCACATATTAGAGCTATCAAGGGGATTTGTTGAAAGACAGTTACGTTCCACAGCACTGTTCATTCTACAAATTCCGGTGTATTCCTTAGTCAGATATCCCTTTCATGACACAAGAACATCCTCCCAACAAAAAGACTGTCTTGAGCATGACACAGTGGAGAAATGCTTGGATTTGGGAGTTAGGAGGTAAGTTAGGAGAGGAGCTAACAGATATTACAAGGAGCCAAGGATCTTCATCTGGTAACACCTGTCTTCAAAGCCTTTCAAGAATTCCAAAGACTCTTGAGAGTCACATGCTTTTTGATTGCTTTAATCACACATGTACAGCCACGGGTGTTCAGAGAACCTCATCCCCTCTTATGACCAGGTGATCCACCCAGTGGATGAGGGGAAGGCTGTGGATAGAACCTTAACTTCAGTAAAGTTCTAGGCACTGTCTCCCACAGCATTCTCCTGGAGAAACCATGGCTTGGACAGGTGCACTCTTCTTGGATGCACCCTGTCTGGATGGCCAAGCCCAGAGAGTGGTAGTGAATGGAATGAAATGCAGTTGGCAACTCGTCACTACTGGTGTTCTCCAGGGCTCAGAATCAGGGCCAGGCCTGTTTAACATATTTTCCAATTATCTGGAGAAGGGGACTGAGTGTACCCTCAGGCAGTTTGCAGGCAACATCTAGTTGGGAGGGACTGTTGATCTGCTGGAGGGCAGGAAGGCTCTGCAGAGGGATCTGGACAGGCTGAATTGATGGGCCAAGGCCAGTGGTGTGAAGTTCAACAAGATGAAGTGCCAGGTCCTGAACTTGGATCACAACCCCCTGCAGCACTATGGGCTGGGGGAAGAGGGGCTATTAAGGTGCCCACTGGAAAAGGACCGGAGGGTGCTGGTTGACTGCAGCTGAACATGAGTCAGTGTGTGGCCAAGAAGACCAATAGCATTCTGCCCTCTATCAGGAATAGTGCAGCCAGCAGGACCAGGACAGTGATCGTCTTTCTGTACTCAGCACTGGTCACACCACACCCCATGTCCCGTGTGCAGTCTTGGGCCCCTCACTACAAAAAAGACATGGAGGTGCTGGAGTGTGTCCAGAGAAGGGCAGTGAAGCTAGAACACAAGTGAGATGAGGAGAGCCTGAGGGAGCTGGGGGTGTTTAGCCTGAGAAAAGGAGGCTCAGAGGCCATCTTATTGCTCACTACCTCACAGGCGGTCATAGCCAGGTAGGGTTCAGGCTCTTCTCCCATGCAAGCAGCAAAAGCACAAGGAGAAATGGCCTCAAGGCGCACCAGGGAGGTCCAGGTTAGGTGTTAGGAAAAATTTCTTCATGGCAAGAGTGATTAGGCATTGGAACAGGCTCCCCTGGGAAGTGGTGGAGTCACCATCCCTGGGAGTGTTCAAACAATGAGCAGACGTGGCACTTCACAATGAGGTTTACTGGGCACAGTGGTATCTGGTCAAAGGTTGGACCTGATGCTCTTTGAGGTCTTTTCCAACCTTAATGATTCTCAGACTCTATGAAAAGGTTCTTTCCCTCAGAGGGTGGTTGGGCACTGAAACAGACCCTCCAGGCCTGTGGTCACAGCACCAAGCATGACAGAGTTCGAGAAGCATTTGGACAACACTCTCACACACATGATGGGATTCTTGGAGCATCCTGTGCAGGAACAGCAGTTGCACTCAATGATCCCTGTGGGTCCCTTCCAACTCAAGATATTCTAAGATTCTATTAGATTCCACTTCCCTAGCAGGAGGAAAAAACAAATAAAGCCTCCTAAACAATCAAACTACTGTCAACACCCAGTTTCCAACCCAAAACTGTGATTCAGAAAATGTACAACATCACAGTGAATTCTATTTAAACAAAGGAAGGTTTTAAAGCCCTTTGTAAAACAGCAGTTAACAAAAATAACATATATAACAGTGACAAAGTACATTGCTAAAGAAGAGGGAAAATTCCCATGCAGCTTTGGAAACATCCTTTTTTATCACGTACCTTTTTAAGCCGACAGTGTGAGTGCAAAAGCCTTGCAAAGGCACATCTCAGATTCTGCAATACACACCGCATATGTGAAACAGTAATTGTTTTGAGATTTTTGACATATACTGTGCTGTCATTTGTAAAAAGTGATGGATGAGAAACTGGAAACCTCAAGGAATTAGTAATAGGATATAAAGCATTTCACCTCTGGGTCACCAGTTCAAATTCAACCAGGTTGGTAGTGACCAAAAGTAGTTACCATCTGGCAGCTGTTCTCTGGCTGATGTAAATTGAGTTGAGGGTCTCAGCGCATTTCCTAGTGGACAGGTGTCCTCAGCACAAAAAAACACCATAATTAACTCTCTGTTTGGCTTTCTCAGCAAAGCCACTGAACAACGAATAGAAGGAAAGACTGAGCTGTATTCCAGGTTAGAATGGAAGCATGCTGGCTGCAGAGCACTGCAGATTCTTAATCATAATTCCTCTTTATATTTTAAGACACACAGATTAGGGAGGGATTTCATTCATCATCATTACATTAAACAGAGTAGCCTTTCCAATTCAAGATAGAGTTTGTGTGCTGCTATTTCTGTTCAATTCAGATTTTTTTTTAAACATGCAGTTACAGCAGACTTTGGAAACACAATGAATGAATGCAAAGTATACTGCCATTATTAAAAATGGTAAATTTACCCTAACGCACTCCCTCTCTAAAAATTCAGACTTATTACAGAAGACAGGGACACAGAAATAAACCCTGGATTTGGATTATTTCATACAAACTGGTGGTTAAGATTATGCAACTTTGGAAAATAGAGGAGACTTACTGTAAAGAAAACAAAGATGACATCCTTTAAGTCAACACCACTGACGAAAGAGGTTTTGGGGAAGATACTACTCACAGTTATTACAAGACTTTTTAAATGGACTTTGCATCCAAAAGTTCTGACTCATGACTCTCTTAAGAAACAAACAAGAAACAGTTTTAGGCAGAACTGCGTGTGACCAAGCTTCAAATGTTATGTGTGAGAAACACTGGGAAAAAAAATTCACTTATGCCAAGTTTTCCACAACAGGAACTGGAAAATTTACTGAGCCTACTTATGGTCCATCTGTACTTTGCACAAGACATGGGACCACTTGTGCACCCTATGACCTGCTGATAGGCACCATCTAAACCATCTGTTGCTGAATTTTTTTGGCTCTACTATATCTAATATTGTTAAAATAAGTATAGCTCCTGGATGCCCGTGCTCATTTTGGCATTTGTGGAATAAAGACAACTGAAACAGAATTAAAGCATTCCCTATCACCAGTCTTACAAAACACTGATGAAATACCCTTTTATTTCTTCAACATCAGTGGTTTATAGAGCCTGAGCTGAGGGCTACTGGTATTAAACAAAGAAGAGTGTGAAAACTGCAGTTCTAGAGAAGAGCTGGAACTACTAAAAGCTGTGTTTTACCACCTTGGGTAAAACACAGCCAGAGCTCACAGGTTGCTAGAACACAGCATTTGGGGCTGAAGGGTTTGAGGCAGTTTAAGCAGTAGCTGACTTTGAAATGTTCTTAACACGCCTTCAGATAACATTAACTTTAAATAAACTTGCTGAATACTCATGTAAATTATTTCCATTTGGCTGTCTCATTATTCAATATGCTTTCAAGGAACATGGTGATGAAAGAAGAAAAATACCTCTTTCTAACATAACCATACTGGCAAGAGGATCAACATTATCAGTATTCAAAGAATGTCTTGGCAGGATAAACCTTCATAAAAAGAAGGAGCACTAGCTAATCCAAGTTGTCAAAATAGCAATAGTACCTCAAGGCTTGATCTGCAAAGTGATTCATTATTTATTGCTAATGCAAACAAAACATTCTGAGCAGAAACAGCAATTGAGTGTTTCCTATCTTGGAAAGCAACTGATGGAGACTCCACAATAAATAAATCTGAGGAGGAATAGAGAATATCTATTTTCTTACCCACTAAAAATCAACCAAAGGCTGGATGAGGTGGTTCTTTTCTGTGAAGAACCACACTTAACAGCAATCAATATTTTCCAAACTAACACAGACATGAAATGTAGGAAGAAAAAAAAATTTCTGGAAATGTCATTCGAAAGCATAAGACACACACCTTTTGAAAAAACTCAATCAGACATGGTGGAAATTCACTATGCAATGTAGCATGCATGCTAAAACCATCTATACTTCAGCAGCTCAAAATAAGTTTCTGCTGGAATTCATCAGGCAAGCATTTTCAGATGCCTAACCTCAGCTTCAGCCTTACTCATTCCTCCCCAATAAAGCCAGGGCTATGCTTTCACAGAATCACAGAATAGTTTGGGTTGAAAGGGCCCTTGCAGATCTCTGGATCCAACTCCCCAGCCATGGGCATGTTTCTCAAGACCTGCTGCTCAAACCCCATCCAACCCACCATTTTCCTTCAACTTCATATAAAATACAGGGCTGTAAAAACTGGGGGGATTTGGTTTTCCTGGGGGAGGGTTGTTTTTAGTTTTGTTCTCTGGCATGGCTTTTTTTTTTTTTTTTAAGTATCGGTTTTGTAATTTATTTAGAAAACTTCCTTGAAATACATTTTTATTTACCTTTCTCACTTACTATATTTTCTAGTCTTTCAATCCATCTTTCTTTGTCTCCTACTGTAATAGTTAATCTCTGCTATCTTCTTGCCCTTTTAAGCCCAGGAACCTGACTGTACTCTCAAGGTGTACCTTCTTCCATTGCAACAGAAAGTACTGGTTCAGCCTCAAGAATTTGGGATCCTAACAAGTCCTCTGAATAATTGCATATACAATTTGTCTTTTAAATGAACACATCACCTATGAGTTACATAAAAAAATAAAGCTATTCTAAGAAGTTGATTCTTTCTTCTAGTATATTTCTAACAAAAATATAACAAACACACAAATAAAATCACCAAGGACACTATTCAGCAGAGTATTACTATAGCACAAATATGCTGTAGTGTCTGTATGGAAAAAACACTTTCCTGATCCAAATTGGCTATTGTAATGACAACAGTATTTAGCATATAAAGGCAAAAGAAGTAAAGAATATTCACATTCTGTGATAATCTAAAACAAATGCACCACTGATGTACTGCAAGTTGCTACACACTGGAAATTCAGAATTTCAAATCTTTTAAAAGATGTGATACAACAGACGACTTTTTATTTTGCACAGAATGCCAACAGCAGTAGAAAGACAGGAATCTGAATACTAACTTTATAAAGCTTAGTTCAGTTTTTAACTTTCAGACTATATTAAAGTATCTCCACATGCACAGAGACAGACCACACTTTCTGTCTACTTAAGCCTTTAATTTTCTTGTCTCAGTAATGGCTACTGAGCGACCTCTTGTGATGAAACGTTTGAGCACTTTCTCACTTCTTTTCCTCTTTTTAAAAAATAAATTAAATGAACAAAAGGCTGGCAGTGCAAAATGTAAAATACAAAAAACCAGCATCATCTTTATCATTACAATGAATTAAACTTTTTTACCCATTCATATAGTCCCTAAAATTGGGTATTGAAGAATGTACCTCTGAAGCTAATAAGTGAGGTTCCAAAAATCCACAATTTGCAATGGCAACTATCATGCCACCCTTCACACCATTTTTGCAGGAAGTGTTGGGAAAAATACATGTAATCACCTTTTTGGACCTTACTGCCACTGCATTAAAACAAGCAGAGAAAAACCACCCCAAGATACTCAATACTGTGATCAAAGGGATGAAATCAAAATACCATAAAGGAAATAGCATTTGTGACTTGTTGAAGAGGGCAAAAACAAACCACCAAGAAGACAAAATTAGTTTTATTGACCAACATCAGTATTGTGAACCACTGGTAGATATGTCAAGTTGCTCAATACAGTCTTGGATGCAGACACCCCCCAAGATGTCTGGTTTCAAATTCTCAGTGATCTCAATGAAATAAGACTGCAAGTAGCTACTCTTTCTCAGCCTTAAATACTGATTCTGTAGCCAGCTTTAGTTTTTCACAGTATCTACACAGTGATATTTAAAAATACATACATAAATACAATCAAAGCATGTTAAACATGTCCAGAAGAGCAAGGGAAATCTCTTGTCATTTCAGAAAAGTACAGTGCCTTTTCCTACTCCCACTGCAAAGGAACTGAAGTGTGAATGTTTGATAGATGGGTTAACTGATCAAGTCTCAGTGAGCATGACAAATATCAACAAACAGCATTATTGTACAACAGGAACAGAATTGCTGAGGGATCTGGCCACGAGATGTCACTCTCTACTTTGTGGCAACTTGGAAATTCATTAGCACAGCCTCCCCCTCGGAGGTGTAAAAAGCCAGGGTACAGCCAATGAAATCTGTTCTGTTAAATTTGGGTCAGGTTAAGGGGAACTGCTCAACATGTCATTTCTATAGCTGTGATGTAGAAGTCCCATTCAGCATGCAGTGAAGTCAAAGTAACCTCCAAGTAACCCCTGCATTCATCCTCTCAAGTTTAACCAAGAGCAATGAGGTCAACTAAATGTTCTTCTTCTAACACGTGACTGTTCTTACACCAACGACACTAATTGTTTTGAACTTTCCAGCCTTTTTAAACAAGATCATTGTCATGTACTGAGCTCTTATGACTCAGAATACAGCAAGCTGCCTGTATGAACTATAGTTTCTATCCAGGTAGACAGTCTAAAATAGTAAGTTTTGCAAGTTTTTTCAGGTGGCTTTGGTTAACACTTTATCAGGCCTGTGGTCTCATAAGATCTCACATGGTTTGCAAAACATCACCACCATCTTTACTAATCACTAGCATGTAAAATAATTTTTATACTTCATATGTCTAGCCAGGCATCTCCTGCAAGAGACCAAAAATACCTGAGACTGAGTTTTAGGAGCTTAACATCAAAATTTGTAGCCATTATAAATATACACCTATGAAAGGATAAAGTAAGTGGAAGTGCAAAACAAAGCTATGATGAAAGAAAAAATTTAGGAATGAAACATTTTGTGTAAGTATCACATGAACTGCATGGGTTCATCAGAAACTGATTCTTAAGACAGTTGACAGATAAAACCTCATTATTACCTTATTATGTGTTAATGTTATCCTCAGGTCTGGTTTTATGATACCATATGCTGTCAGTAGGTCTTGGACTTTTTTCAGTTCTTCCTTGCATTTTCTATTTGTTGAGTAAAACTGCTTTCTTACAGGAAGATTCTTAAACAAACTTAGGACTGTTACTGTAGTACCTGCAAGAAAGTGATAAAAAATAAAGCAGAAATTACACTGAAAGCAAATCAGTGACTGGATATTGAGGATACTATTTTTACTTAAACAGACATGTTTGTATGCTGCTACACTAAATCAGGTTATTAGCATGAGAACAAATATGCCAAATTACCAATCATTCCCCCCCCAAAAGGTATCTCAAGACTTTTGATTCTTCTCCTTTATTTAGAGTTATGACTGCAGCATTAAGCTTTCTTTCATACAAATTAACAACAGCAAGAACCAGCACTAATTAAAGCTGTCTCAATGCATAAGTTAGCTTTCATTAGCAAAATGATTAATTTAAAGACTAGAATCTAATCACACATATCTGGAGGCAAAGGAACACTGTGCTTCATTAAGGGCCTTCACAAGCATTTGCTTTAGGGTAGCACCTGAAGTGCCAAATACCTCTGCTCAAGGTACAGTACACAGTAGGAGGAGGAATATTCATCTACCAACACAACCACATGAATTCCTAGCCCATAAGGATATTGCAAAGCATTAGATATCTCAGAGAATTCAACAATTTCAATGAAAGACACGGCATTGCAACCTGCAGGTGTTCTGGCTGTGGAAAACACTATACAGGGTAAATCTTAAAAAGAATCCTTAGTAAAAATTAGGTACATACTCTTCCTGCAGGTTAGAAAGAACTGTGACTTTGCCTGGTCCTACAGCCACGCTGCTTCCAGCAATTCTTATGTATGGCAGCAGGGCAAGTCTCCCTCCTTTATGCAAGGATTTTGCTACATACAGAAACATTATTTTGGTCCTGAAGAAATCTCTCATATACTTACACAGACTAGGAGCATTTAATTTTTACAGGTTTTATTTCCCCTGTCAGCTTGAAGAAGTGAGTCAGAGAAGGAGAAACTAGTTTATAATTACAATCTAGAACAGCTTCCAAGAGGTATAATTTCTTACGCTATGACAACACATTCTCAGCTGACAGACACAAGGCATGAAAGGTTTACAGCTGCAAAGATTTCATACTCAGCCTTTAAGTACCCAACAGGTATTTCAACATCAGATAGAGCCTCAGAGAAACACAAAATACACCTGTCACCTTGCAACACCAGAACAGTGATAGCCTACCTTGCCCAAGATGGGAAGGCTTTTTAGAGGTTACACGTCCATTGCTATCCAAAGCATACTGAATGCTAAAATCATCAGCAGCTGTCTTTGTTGTGACCAAAACCTGAAGAGAGTGATGTAAAAAAACCTATGTTAATCAGAGATAGACAAAGTTCAGAATGAGCTTAGATAAGCTTTGCTACCACACTCACCACACAATCTGTTACTTTAGTCACCATAATTACATTTAATTAGTTTATAAAATTTCTCTTGAACAGGTATTTCTTACAGGCACAGAAACATTCAGCATTATTCTGCATGTTTCCTGCCATTTAACTAAAAGTATTTCTATCATGCTGATTCACAAAGCACAGCAATTCCTGCTACCTACAACACACACTGCTCTATCTTCTATGCTAGCACAGATTAAACCAACTTTATCAATTGACAATTCTGCATTTTTACCCTCTGTGAGATAAACACACTATGACAACTTAAATTCATGTGAGATTCCACAAACTTAAAGGCTACTCTCAAACAAACAATATATTTTCTTTCCACACCTAAACATATCTGGCAATCAGTCACAGCAAGTTTTGTAAGCTATTAAGGTAATTCACAGATTGCTTTAGCAAGAGCAGTCATAAATCAGAGTTCAGTTACCAACACTGTGACTAACAGAACCACTGCCCTTTAACTACCTGGAAGACACAGTTTAACACACATACAGAGTTTCAGGATATTTTGGTTTATTTTAGGGTCTCACATGAATCATTCAGCATTCAGTCATGCCCCTGGAGAGAAAAACAATAATTGATTAACTGGGAATTACAGTATTGCAGACCTACTTAAGCCTACTTAAGGGCCAATAGCAAAGTACCTTCAAACTGAAATTTCAGGGGGCAGTTTGAGTAGGCAGAATACAATTAATGCCAGGAGTGTTAATTAACACAATTACTGATACAAGGAGTAATACTTATTAAAGCACTTCATACACTCAGGCCACCTCCCATCTCTTATGAAACGTACCATAGAGCTGATTAGAAGCTCTGAACAGATGGATTCTGCTCTGAGAGCTCATTAGAAGGAACCAATGATTGAGGTCTGTCATCATCTATCAAAACACCAACACTTTTGATAGTATCTTTGGAAATCTCCATCCAAATACACAACCCACTCCTGCTTAGTGCAATGTGAATGCAACCCAAGGTACCAAGGAGTGAAGCTGTACCATCATCTCTCCTGAGCTCAACAGCTGATGGTTCCAACCAGACACAGGCTTTGGTATCTTCCTGCATGATCTAATCTTCAGCAGACTTGCACCAAAAACATGGCCTTGGTGCAGCATGAATTCAGAAAAAGGAAAACATCTGGCAGATGCTGTGCCTTCAGCAGCCTGAACACCTTTCAGATGGTTTTGAACAAACATATTTACTTTTAGCCAACAAGTTAAGTAGCAAATGTCAGTACACTGCCAATCCTCTTAATACAAACACATGGCTCAGACTCAGCTAGGTCAGGTAGCAGGTTCCTGTTTACTCACAGGGACAAAGTTTGTGCAACTGCAGTCACATACATGTCAAAGAGCAATAAGGAGCCCAGCAAGATCTCATGACTGCTGATCACCTAGATAAGAAGGCAGAAATCATTACTGCAATGGTGGCAATGTGGGCCATCAGTTCCCTGAAATGACTTCTCCTGGCCATCACCTGCTGCTCCTTTCTTGATCTACCCTAAATCAAGGAGCAAAGCCGGCCATACTCTTTGACATGATACTCCCTGACACAAAAGGAAAGAAAATACAACACAATCTGTCTGTTACCTGTTCTGACTAAGCAAAATAAACAGAGCACTGTGTGACAGAAAGGCAGGACTGACACAAACAAGAAATTTCTATGACATGGCTTCTGGGGCTGGGGAGAAAAGCAGTCTACACAAGCACATCCCTGGCAAGTCACTGGAACATTTAAACTCTTTGCACAGAATAAAACTTCCATGAACACATACAGACAACAAAAATCGTAACACAAAGGCTCCACATCTATTGCAAGTGCTCACTTCTGATATGCTGCAGATCGATCCCAAAGCTTCCCCACGGAAGCCGTATGTTGTCAGCCTCTCAAGGTCCTCAGAAGAGCTGATTTTTGAGGTGTAGTGTTTGATGGCCATAACTGGGACATCATCAACCTTGATTCCACTGCCATTGTCTCTTACTTCTATTTTGCTAAACCCGTAATTCTCCTGAAAAAAGAACAAAACATGAAGGAGCAGTAAAACAACCAAATTAATTAAGATGTAATTTTGAAGCAGCTAAGGTTACAGTTTCTAACTATCCATACAGAAGTGGAAGCTTTGCTTGTTTGGAGGAACTGAGCAACCATTAAATGTCTCTGTTTAAGGAAAAAAAAAGAGAAGGAAAAATACACCATGTTAGGATAACAGTGATGGTTTCTCTAATTAATAACATAATTCATCTCCTGTGATTTGGAAACAGCAAAACCCAAAAGGAGACCTATAGCTGGAAAGCTGAAGATTTTTTTGTCTCTTTTCACTTCTCTTATCTACTTGGTCTCAATTTTTCTGAAATCACTTGAATGTGGCTCTGCATCCATTGAATTCAGCAGACCCTCACTTCACACCATATTCAGTTTCAATTTTGATTGATGTGATTCCATTACATTTTCTAAGTTCTGCTTTCCAAGTTCAATACCCAGAAGCTGAAATTCTAATGTGGGGCAAGGCATGAATTGTAAGAGTATTAAAAAACCCTGTAAAGAGATACAGTATTTTACAAAAGAAGTAAAGGTTCCCAGAGGCTCTTTTAAAACAGCCTTCAAGGAAGCAAAGTTCAATTTCTGTGATTTACCTTTACATACATGTAAGGCATATTTTACTGAATTCCAGTTTAAATATGTCATTCCAGTAAGCACCAGCATAAATATGGTAAAATTCTGAAGTCCAGATATTTACAACAGCTAAATAAAAGATGAAATTTAGGTTCCGCAACATCTCAAACAAGTGCAGGAAAAAATTCTTCTTTCCAGCTACACTATAGTCTGCACAAGTGAGCAGCCCCCAGAGGAATCACAAGCCAGGAGGAGAAAGTAATCAGAGCTGCAGGATCACTAACTAAGCTTCTTCCACAGAAGCAAGGCTGGCTGTTTGAAAAGATTATGATGCAACACACAAAAAAAATGTGCTGTAGTGTGTAATACATCCAGGTGACCTTACAATTAGTTTTGCTTAGAAAGATTGTCTTAAAACAGTGGCTGCCATCACTGATGCTGGACAGAGCATGTGATGGTGATCACTGAAAGCAGGCTGATTAAACAGAACAAACTTTGCTGTCCTACCTGGGCCTATGCTGAAAACAGTTATGAAAAATTATAATGTACTCTCATTATAAGGTTGTAAAAATTATAATGTTCTCTCACAAGGTTATTTCTTGAAGTAAAAAAAAAAAAAAAAAAGATGCAGGGATCTAAAGAAACCATCTGCATTCACACATAATCTGATTTAGGAAACATCAAAAGCCTCTGAGGCAGGCTCAGAACCACAATACACAAAAAACAACAGACATATGGGTATATTTCACTTTCTGTTTTAATGAATGGTGCAAAAGCTGTCTTCAGGTGAAAAACAATGCTTTTGCTCATGTTTGGGTCAACTTCCTACTGGACAGCAAAACAGAACTAAGCAATACACCTCAGCTGAGCACAAAAACACATAAGGAAATAGAGGCAGGAAACCCTCTACCCTGCTGCTGTATCTGCTAATGAAAGGTATGAGAATTTTACAATGACTCCCTATTTTCCATTCTAATTTTTACCTTCTGACCAGTTAGCTGTTTAAGAAAGGTGAGATTTATCTTGAATCAAAATGTTACATAAATGATTCTCTCTTTCTCTTTTAATCTTATTAATTTTTACTTTTGTGTGTTTTATGTAAATATTATGTAAACATAATTAAGCTTTGTATTTTGTAACACCTTCCTTCATGAGCTGAATCTTACCAAGGTTATGAATCCATGAAATGTTTCAGTTGCTCTGCCAGGTCACTGATGCCAATCAGTATGATTCAGCTTTGGTACACAGTGCAAAGATGCCAAATAACATCACCTATGGCCAATCAAGACTGAAACACCAGCCAAAGCTTCCCACTACAGTTCACCACTGCCAGGACTCTTATCTGAGACCCATTCCATCTGCAGGTTAATTCCTGTCTGTCTGTCTGTCAAAAAGGAATTGTTATCTTTGTTCAAGCAAAATGGATAAACTATGCCCTCCTATTCCATCTGAAAAAGATTAAAACAATGAAAATGCTGCAGCTTCAGGCAAAACCCATCAAGCTGTAAAATGGAATTTCAAAGTTTCTCTTCTCTGTTATGGTTTTGAAGTAATCCAGAATTAATGTGGTCATGGACCTCTATTACATGGTCAGAGTTATTTTAATTTCCCATTAAAAAATACCAGAAAAAATCCATTGTTTTACAGTATTACTGTCTAGAGTTGTACAGAGTGCAGATTTTCTCCTCTCCCCTATTACCCACAGAAGAACAATCATCAAATTTCTTTTAATTGCTGACAACTTGCATAAAGCCATGTTTGTTTGTTTGGAACTACAATGTTTTGGATTGGGCTGGACTGACACAAGAATGTCAGAGTAGTATAGATGACTCATGCACTGAAAATGGTTAAAAATGCTCTTTTTCACTGGGATAAAGCTGGTTACTGTGCTGTGAAACCCACACTAATTAGAGGGCTCTCTCCTCTGCAAGGTTTGTTCCAACCATTCTGGAACACTCCAACACCTTTCTGTTCACTCCTTGCAGCTACTGATCAGCTCCCAGGATCTGATCCCAATACCCTGCACCCCCAAAACTGTGTACACACTACTCACTTTGGAGTTACTCAAGAAGCAAGACACTCTGCAATCTGAATATTGAGAAGACAGAGATTATGAGAGACCATAGCAAAGACAGAACATCTTCAGCTCACTCAAAGTAGTAAAGCAGTAACAAACAAGTTCCTTGGCACCTACAGGAAAATATTCTCACATGGAACAACTCTAGACTCATTCAGAAAATACAGCAGACATGGTCAAGGAAACAAGGAGAAATTGAATTGCCCTCCAAGTTAAGAGCATTTGTCTACCAGTTAATTCAAGAATATCCTATGCATCCACTGTTATTTGCAGAGAAATTGGATACTATCCTGAATACATACATTTATACAGGATATAGTAACACTTCTTTCTTACTAAGCAGGAGATACTGCTACTTTACAGCTGCTGACAAAAGACTGCAAAAGCAGAAACAGGACAGCAAGAGGAGCTGAGTAGTTACCCATTTCACCCAATTTGTTGAGAAAAAAGGCTCAAATTCTTTATTAAAACTAGTATTTTCTATTGTCAGAAACTATCCCTGAATGACATGTCAACTTTTTTGAACAGCTTATAAACATAAAGAGTTAGAAGTAGCCAGAGTTCACCATGCTAATTAGACAGGGTAGTGATTTGTATTACAAAAACATCTTTTGTTTCGAATGGCCATCAACCTTTTCCACTTTTTACCTTTCTCTATTTTTACCTTTCTTACAATACAGTGTAATGAGAATTAAATATGTCAGCCTGACAGTAAACCTAAGTCAAACATCTTTTAAAACAGGCTATTAGTCAGAAAATACAAATTTTAAGTAGGAAAAGAAGGATTAAGAAAGCTGGCAGTTTTTTCCCCACAATACACTCAGAAACACAAATATGCCTTACTGTTCCAGAGCAGGGCCTCAAAAACACAAATGGAAACTAATTTTGTACCATTTTTACTTGAGGTAAAAATATATACATATAAATATATAATAATCATTGCCATTCCCCAAATCACAATAGCCTAAAAAACACATTTGCAGTGGAACAATTTTCTTGGCATCTTACTTTATATCCAATTCTTTCTGAGAAAAAGACTTACCAGTTTAATATCAATGCCTGTAGCACTGGCATCCAAGGAATTTTCTATCAGCTCCTTCACCACACTGACAACTGAAGTAATCACCTGAGAACTTGAAAGGAGCCGAATTGTCTCTCCAGGCAGCTGTTTCATGGTGCAAAGATTCAACTGCACAGAAAAATAACAGAAAAAGAATGTAAAAGGAACACTACAATTACACATTTCTAAGAAACTGTTTCACAGGAACTTTGAAATGTAGAAAAACACAGCATTATGGCTGGAAAGTAAAATTTTCAAGTTCCAGTAGGGCCCAGCTTCCTTTGCAGTCAATAGGAGTTGGGAGAGAAATGGGGAAGCAACACACTGGTGCTGAGTAAAAGCCATATTCAATGGCAATGGGATCTACTGGCAAAAATAAAAACCAAACCCAAAAGAGTTCTCCATTATAGTCTTGCCTCTCTGATCTGATGTACTGTGTGCCCTCAGGCAGGGCATTTATTTCTATGTCACTCTATCGCTTGAAAATGAAGACGCCTTATAAACCAGTGGAGATTTCTTTTTTTTAATTATTGGAAATACAAAGAGTTATAAAATTATTGCTATATTATAGAGACACTCTCCCATGAAGACTGTACACTGATCTGTGAATTTTAGCATGCATTTCTGTTTAAGTACCTACATTGACACAAACAGCCAAGCCCCAGGAAAACTGTTTTGCTGATCCTTGTAGCTTGCCACAAAAGAATTCAACCACAGTTTTATATGCATATGAGAGAGGCAGGGGAATGGTTCAGACAGGTTTCTTCTCTGGTTTATGTTATATAATGCTATTTACACTGAAAGGCAAACAATCCTGGCAGTCCTGGCTTTCCCATTGATTCAGTCCAAAGTATCTGCTGAAGAATACAGACTGCACACTCAGCACCTGCCCCAAGGATATGAGCACACATGGAGGAATGGAACAAACACAGATTTCCTCCTGACACAGCCAGGTCCTGGTGAGAGATTGCAGCCAACACCCCTGAGCATCACTGCCCTGCAGGGTGTATGCAGCTGATACAACAATTACAGGACATTTCTCTGCCTCAACATCCTTCTAAAGACAGCTACTCTTTAAACATAAAAGACAAAGTAAAAATGTGGTTACTTGGCTTGGGGGGGGCGGCAGGGGGAGGAAGTACAGTGTTGTTAAGTACAAGCAGCACTGAAACTTTTCTAGGAACAGCTACAAAGGCGGTTTCTCTTTATTATTGTTATTTACATTGCAAAGGCAGTTTGCCTTTCAAATGTGGTAAAAAGGATCCGATGAATCGTTCTTCCACCAACTGGAAAACAAGAGGAGCAGGAGAACACGTGTATTGCTGAAGACGAGCCGATGTTAATATCATATACACGTGTTCAGAGAGGCCGATTTTGAGGCATTCATGCACTGTACAGAACTCCTGTGTCAAGTGTTTCATAGTTTACTCATGGGAGTAAGTCAGATGGGAGCTGGATGTCTCTCCAGACACTGACTAAGATACGGGAGGATCTTAAAACAAAAACGCTGGAGACCTCAAAGACAAATTTTCTATGAGGTGTGACTGATGCAGGCAGCTCGGGAATCAGCTCCCGGCCGTGTGGCGTCCCCTGCCCTGGACCCCAACTGAGGGACACAACGCTGGCCACAACTCGGGAACACCTCCTGGGAGGCACAAAGGGACATCTGGGATGTCCTACCCATGGAAAGGCATCCCACCTATAATGCCATTTAGCTAAGAGACACGTATCTCAGCTCAAGCCACCTTACTACTGTAACTCTTCCCGGACCAGAGGCGTTCCAGCTCTGCTCTGTGGGAAAGCGCAGCATTTTCTGCGTGGGAGCCCCATCACTGACCTAACCCTTGGATCCTTCTACAGACATGTCCCACATGCCAACAACTGCGGTTCTACACATCCTCAGCTAAACCAGGAATAAAATCTCCCTAAATTTCACAGTTCCGGCCTCACAGCAGCCTGAAGCCACACCAAGAACCCCGCCCCCCCTCCGAGCACCGCCTTCGTCAGGGGCCCTGCCTTAGCGCGCACTGAGGCATTTATTCGGTTTACGAGCCGAAAAAGCGGGCGAAAAGCTGCAGATAAACCCTGCGGGCCCTGCAGTTTACCCCAGACCACAGAGCCGTCCGCAATTCCCGGTTCTGGCTGCGAGAGGCCCGCTGCTCCCCGGGGCCTGCCTGGCCTCTGCCCAGGGCCGCCCGCGGGAAGCGGCGCCCCGGTCCCGGCGCGGCCTCAGCGAGGCGGCGGCGCTTCCCTCCCGCTCCTGCTCCCGTTCCCGCCCCGCGGCTGCGCTACCTGCGCGCCCGCCCCGCGCCCGTGGGCGGTACGGACGGCCCGGCCCGGCCCCTCCGCTCCCCTCCCGACCGGCCCTGCCCACGGGCACCGCGGGCTCTACCTGCGGCCGGCGCCCGACGCTCCGCTCCGGCTCCTCGGCGGCCGCGGGGCTGCGGAAAGGTGGGGCCGCGGCGGGGGGCGGAGGGACGGGCGGCCGGGGCCGCCTGCGCGCCGGGGCTGGGGAGAAGGCCACGGGCACGGCCGGCCTGGGGCCGGGGCGGCGGCGGAGCGGGGCCGGCAGGGCAGGGATGGCAGAGGAAAGGCGGCGGTGCGGCGAGCTGCCCCTCAGATCGGGCTGGAATCGTGGTGTGGAATAGGAAGGGATGGCGGGTCACGTCAAGATGTCTGTCTAGGTGCTGGCTCGGCGGGTGCTGCATCCCGGGGGCAGAGAGGAACAGCCTTGAGTTGCCCATCCCAGGTAATGTGTGCACCGCTTGGAATGCTTGGCGACAGGTTCTGGGTAAGGTCGGCAGTGCCCCGATTCGGGTTCCGCTTCAGCGTAGCTATTTTTAGTCTACTGCTGTTCATATTGCAGAATTTTATATTTATATTTTATATTTATTTTATACTTCAGACCTCACTAAATAAGTGTCAGAAACAAACTTGCTACTGAAAGCAAACTTTCTTTTGCTGGTTAAACAGTGCTTTTGTATTCTGATTCAGATGATTGCTAAAAAACCCACTTCATCCCGCTCTCATAAATATCCATAGTCTCAGAGATCATGTGAGTTTTAAGTAAGTAATAGTTTAGGGTTTTTTAAAAAATTATAATTACAAATTTTACCACAATAGGATGAGAGTGGCATTGTAGGTAAGTTCTGTCAGTTTCCTGGATATATCAGCATATGAAATTATCCTGTGTATCTCTGCATGTGTCTGTTGCTTAGAAAACTTTTGAACCTGTTTTCTAATTTCAGCCAGATTTAGGAGATGGAAATGTCTGTCTGGAAACTAACAGATGGGGAGAGGAGGGAATCTGCACTTTGCTTCAAGAAAAAGAGGCGTAGATTATTCCTTCATTACTCTTTCTAGAAGTAGGTGGCTGGGCAGTTGGTATATGCAGAATTCTTCACTAGCCATTACATGAACAAGAAAGAGGAGGAAGATTGTCTGATGTGGGAAGTGGACAAGACCTCTGGATATTGTCATGGATGGAGAAACTTAATTCAGAGGATGAAAGTTATTAGCTTGGTTTCTTACAGCTTTGCAACTGTGGCTTCTGACATCACAGCTTACTATTTTCTTAAATGTCCCTTCTGTAGCAAGCTTGTGAATTTTATTGGTTTGAACTTGTTTTAAACAAATGGTTCCCAACTGTCCCTTTGTACTGATCTCTCTATAAACCATAGCTTGAAGATCTTGAGGTACATCTGTGCTCTCTCCAGACCTGCTTCTTTAAAGCAGCTTTTTCCCACATTTGAAAATTGCATATATTAAGTACTCCTCTGTAACAGTAGTCTCAGCCTTCAAACAGATCTGTTTTATAGGGTAAAAATGAATGTAGGAGTTGCCCACAGCGAGGTAAATCCAAACACTCGGGTGATGAACAGCCGTGGAATGTGGCTGACATACGCGCTGGGAGTCGGCATGCTGCACATTGTCCTGCTCAGCATTCCCTTCTTTAGTGTCCCTGTCGCCTGGACTTTAACAAATGTCATTCACAACCTGGTGAGTACCCTCTCTTGGAACAGAGTTGGAGTAGTGGTTGTTCATAAATACTTATTTTCAGTAGCAAGGGAAGAGGAAAGTAGCCAATCTGTATGGACAATGAAATCCTGTCCAAAACACCACCTCTCCTTGGCCTATGCACAAAGGATTGGCTGTTTTGGGGAGGAGGGATGATACACAACCACTTTCAGTTTAAGCATGAAAGACATGAAATATTCTTTATGTATTCTTTTAAATGGTGTTTAATTAGGCTGGAAGGTTGCAAACATAAAATCATCATGCTAGCCAACTTTCACAGTGTTCTGTATATTATTAGACAGCTGTGCTGAATCCATAAACTACCACATTTTTAATTCTTGGACACTATCTACTAATTTTTCCACATAAATCTATTGGTATCCCAAAATGTTTAATTTTAGCAGCCTACCTATTTTCTTTAAGAGAAATGCTTCTATTCTGTTTCTTCTAGTTTTGCTTTCTGGCCAAGCTGCATAGCTCAGAATACAATGTTGTCACCATACAGGACATTAGAGAAATCTCACTTGAAAGCAGTGGGGAAAACTGAACTACTTTGACCCCAGCCCTGAAACCATTTGTTATTCAGAGGGTTGTGACTTGCATAATGACTTTTGTATGCAAAAGATTTTGTGAGCTGCTTTCTGCTCCTCTCCCCAGGATGCTGTCATTTTCCTGTAGCCACTTAAAGTAGTGCAGCTATCTTTATTGGTCCTGCCATGCTCAGAGAAAAGAGGGCCATAACCCAGCAATTTAGATCATACTTGAGGTTTGCTAGCTCAGCTTTCTGACATTACCAGCCAAGAAGACAGAAAGATAGCTCCTTCCTTATTGAGGAAAATGATAGTTCACTGAGGATGGGTAATAGCCTCTTGAACGTAAAGTTTAATTTTATTTGAGCTTTTTGGTTTTGTAGATAGGTTTAAAACTACCGGTGGAATTGTAACTGTCATTAGAGCATTTTGTGTGTTATCTTTGACAGCATCAGACATGTCTGACTTCAGAAGATGTTGGCAGAGACAAGTATTACTAAATATTTCCCACATGCCTTACTGAACTCATTGCAAGTAGCTGTAATGACAACAGGGATGAGAGCATGCACTGGCAAGTAGTTTTGTAGTGAAACACTAGAAGATGAGTATAAATTGCACTGTTGGATATTTCAGAAGTTAAATGGCACTTCTTTTGGAAACAATCCTCAAATGGTTTGACAAAAAAAAAAAATCTTGGATTTCCACTAATGGAAAACTCTTCGCTAACCTTGAAAGCATTTTTGATGGTTCTTTCTGCAAGTACCACTGGGAAATAAAATGTGGAGTAAGCAGTTGGATCTGTCCTAAAAGTGTCTTTATGGTTATTAAAATAGACACTGCAAATGTTCATGAATCAAAAAATTAATTAAGCAAATCAATTGTCCTAGGTTCACAGGGCTCTGGTCTGGAGGCTGTTCCAAAAAAAGGTGGAAAGAGACATGAAGTGATTTGCTGAGATTTCACCTCCATTATAAGAGTTTGGAAGAAATGTGATTTTTTTTTTCTATATAAAGCTTTCTTATGAAAATTTTTGAATGTGCATAGGAAGAGAAGGGAATCTTTGATATTGTCTCATAGAGACTCTTCCCTGGAGTTGGTGTGCTCTCTTTGATAGAAAACAAGTGTTTTTTAAAACTGGAAGAGGGTGTACTCTCCTGTTTGAAACCAAGAGGCCCAAGTTGGTTTTTCAGAAGAAACCATACATGGCATGTTCCCATCAAACAGGAACAGTCACAAGGAGAGTCCAGCATGTTTAGGGAGAAGCAGCAAAGACGTGGACAGATGGTATTCAGCAGAATGCTTAGTCAGTTTCTAAGGATTTGAAGCTGGTAAGTGGCTGAGAAAGCTTTCAGGAGTTGGTGTGATGTTGTCAGTGTTTGTAGGTAGATTTTTGCTTTATGCACACTCTACTACTCATCACTCTGTTAACACTGTGCTAGGAAAGTGGTGATACAAATCCACACTTGTTACAGTGCTTGTTAAAATTCCGTTGAATTCAAGGAACTACTAGTGTAGAAGGCAAGGGAGTGGACTGGATGCCACACAGACTTGGGCTTTAATTCAGACTCTGCACAGTCTCAGGCAAATCACTTCTTGTCTCTTCCTTCCTCTTCAATAATTTGTCATTACAGGCTAGCAGCTCTTCTGGGTGAGAATTCACTCACTCTCCTTTTTTTTTATTTTATTTTTTAAATTTTATAGCGCATTGAACAATGTAACAATTATTTTAAAATATCACTAAAAGTGCCTCTGTGTTCACTTTTTATTTTCCCCAGGGAATGTATGTGTTTTTGCATGCAGTAAAGGGAACTCCTTTTGAAACACCTGATCAGGGCAAAGCTAGGCTACTAACACACTGGGAACAACTGGATTATGGAGTACAATTCACATCTTCAAGGAAGTTCTTCACAATCTCTCCTATAATTCTGTGAGTTCAAAACTGTATTATAGATCAAGTGACACATAAAGCCATGATTTCAAAAGCTGCAACATGATGGGTTGCAATTTACAGTCTAAAAGCATTTTCTGTCTTTTTTTCTTGTTTGTTTGTTTATTTCTACATCACAGCTGTAGGAAGTATTTATTTACAGGCTATGTAATCAACAATCTTTCTTCTGCTTTTGACACTCCACATACTGAAGTCAAAGTTTGTAAACAGGTATTAATGGGGCAGGTTTTAATGATTAGAAATGTTGTGAGGAAAACTTACTGTTAACTCTTGAATTTCTTTAAGAGATTGTGAAGTCATAAATACTGAAAATCTAAACTAATTGCTTGTGTGACAGCATTTATTAACCGTTTTGCAACTTGTAAGCTAAAAATGTGTCATTTCCTCCGTGGATGTGATCTGGTATCAGTTTTGCTTTGTACATATTGTCTTCTATTTACACTATGCAAATGGTGTAGGAATTCTATACACCTGTCTCTGTTGACAAAAGTGTGGTTGTGTAACTAAGAAAAATTAGATAAATATTTAATATCCGACTCTTAAAAATCTTTCTGTTTGTCCCTGAAGAAAATTTATGTGTCCACTTATATGGCAGTGAGAGGGGAGGGAAGATCCTCCATGATGTTTAGAATGTTGGCTCATAAAGGACAGAAACTGAGAAAATATATGCAACTCCTCAAGGTGGGGAGAAGTGCTGGAAGAAAATAGTAAACTAAGAGTTGCTTTTTAGCACCTTGAGAGGTATGGGAAGAAGAGACTTAGACCATAATTTTGCTGTAGATACTCTAGAACCTCTGGTGAGATATTTAATACAGATAGAGATGTTAACCAGTAAAATCTTACTAATCACTAAAGCACTTCTTTCAACTATGCTCTGTATGTGTTTTAGATAGGGCTGCCATCAGCTAAGCTTGTTCTCTTTTCTCCTGCAGGTACTTCCTGACGAGTTTCTATACAAAGTATGATCCCACACACTTTATCCTCAACACAGCCTCTCTCCTGACCGTGCTTATCCCCAAGCTGCCACAGTTGCATGGGGTTCGTATCTTTGGCATCAATAAATACTGAGCAGAAGGTTCAACACTGGCTGCCCCTGACATGGCTACTGCTGCTCCCCAGGTGAAGGAAATGAGTAGTCTGCTGTGCTGAGTATCTCATCATAGCCAGGGAGAGATGCTTTTACGTCTGAGATACAATTCCTGCTTCCTGCAGCATTGTCTGGGATGAAAATCGACTTTGTAAGAAGATGCCTTCAGATACTTCAATGTGGACTGGAAATGTGTAGAAGAAAGATTTTCATGAAGAACTGGGCAGGCCCAGTTCTAAAGCCTAATCCCTACTAAGACTGTACATGTGGCTGATGCAAGTGGCTTGTAAGGAAGGTTCAAGTAACAGCTGAAATGGAGAGCAGAGTTTCACAAATACCCATCATCCATAATGCAGGTGGTAACTTTACATTAAATCCAGAATCCTCGATGCCAAGGACTGGTGAGGCCACGTTCTTAGATTAAGAGAAAGTAGGTAGTTTCTGCTGTAATGGATTGTGAGTGGTTGTGCTTGTTTTTGCATTGTAAAAGTTTGTCCCACAGTAAGTACTGTGACAGCGAGCGTAAATTGATGGTGTAATTCCTGCCTTCTCTGTTCCTGTGATTTTTTTTTTTAAATTTTTTTTTGGTCACAATAACTGAACAAAGTCCTTAACTTCCAGCTCAGGGGAGTTCCACATCAACTCAAGAGCTCAGTTTATGTATGCTTTTACAAGTTGCCACTGATGTGTTTATTTCATTTTGCTTACCAGGATACTGACTTTTCTATGTGTAAGTGGGACATCCTAAAAAATTGCAATTTCTTTTTAGGTGTGAATTTTTGACTGTTTTCTCTGCTATTCACTGATGGGTTATTTTTCAGTAGGTGAGAGGCCTGTGAGGTGGTGGGGAAAGGCTTGCTGCTGTCCTAGGAGAAGGTGCTCTGTTACAGAGCAGTGTCTGAATATGGAAGCTGTGTAGGTCATAAGCTAGAATAGAAGCTGAACTAGAAGTAGGTGAGTAGGCAAATCACATGGACTAACTATGCTTTTGCAGAAAAAGGTATAGATAACTTGCATGTCTTGGAAATGTGGAGGAATGCTGTGTTTTAGGGGTACTGTGTAGTACGGGGTAATCTTGTATATTATCAGCTCTGGAATTAGAGTGAAGGAGGTACATCTACTGCTCTGAGCGCTTATTTCTCTGTCATGGCAAAAGGATGACTTCTGAAGTCTGTTGTGTGTCTGCCAGCCCAAACCAGCTCAGATTTAACAGAAGACCCCATGTAAGACTTGATTTACATTTTGGTTGCAGTGGCAGCCAGTGAGCTGGAAAAAAAAATTAAAAATATCAAAAGACAAGCCTGTGGTGTACTTACTTTTTTCTACAGCAATTTTCTGGCTATTTACTTTATCGATAAAGGTGCTGTTAAAAAAAGGGTAATGAGTTCCGAATTTTCTTTAGCAATTGGAAGTAATTAGTTCTGCCTGTTGCTTGCACAGAAAGCGGTAACTGGCTGATTTTTAAATAATAGCCATAACAGGGCCGTACTACATTTGACAGTCGCTGCCGAGGGGCAGGGACTGCAATACTCGGCCCGAATTTGATGTCCCGGGGGCCGGGGTGCCTGGGGGCGGCTGGCCAAAGCCCGCGGCTTGCAGAGGATTGCGGGGGAATCGCCGCTCTCCGCACGGCGGCTGCGCCGGCCCGGAGCACCGCCCGCGTTCCCGGCGGGGCGGAGCCGGCCCGGGAGGGGGTGGCGACAGATCGCGACACGGGGAGGAGGACGCGAGTGCGCCGCGACTCGGGGAGGGCGGGGGATTCCGGCCGCCGCTCCCCGTGGCCGGGGGAGCCGCGGAGGTGGAGCCGAGCCCGTGACCCGGCAGAGCGGCCGGACGTGCCCTGTGCTGCCCGCACGGCAGCGCTCCTGCTGCCGGCCGCGGGCCGGCTGTGACCTCCCCTAGGGCTGCGACCGCCGTAGGGCTGCAAGAGGCACCGTCACCAAGCGTAGTGAGGAACTCTCTTCACACGTAATTCAGGTAAAACAAGACGTTACCTCCCAGCTATTTATTCTTAGGGTCTTAAATGTTGCGTGTGGCCACTCATGACTTTAAAAGCTCTTCGGAAATACAGAGCAGAACACGTGCTTGAAAACCCTCTACTAATAATAAACTGTACAGTTCTCTTCTAGACATAACCGCCAGGTAGATTATAAACAATGAACAACATTGCCAAAAGCGTTTTGCGGTCGGTGAAGCACGGCCGAGCTGCGTGGCTGAGGACCAGCTCTGCTCACTCTGGGAAGCAGCGTTTTCACAGGCTGGTTTTGGGAATAGAGACGAGCTGTGACGACACCGGTGCTGCTGTGGTGGATGAAGCTGGCTGTGTTCTGGGAGAAGCACTGCACTGTCAGAAGGAAGTTCATTTACAGTAAGAACAGGCTTCTCTCAAGGCTTCTGCCTTAATAACGATTTTACTGGTTTTGTTACTTATAATATCATCTATATGTAAGTCTTCCGTGTCCCATAAAACTCAGTAAGTAGTGGGTAGGTGTGAAGCTGTATCACTCTGGCCTCAACACATACTGCCTGAGATAATATTAAGGGGGAGGAAATAAATGCCATGAATTTAACAAGTTTCCTCCAGTGTTTTCTTTCAAAGAGAGACAGATTACTTCTCTAGCTTGAATAAAAGATGAAAACATTGCTACTGTTAAAATCAGCGATTTATATAATATAATATATATTCTATATATATAATATATATAATAATATATAATATATATATTTTATATATTATATATATAATATATATTATATATATTATATATATAATATATATATATAATATATATTCTATTATATATAAGAATATAATATATATTGTTATATATAATATAAGAATTGGTCGTTAAGAACAGGAGCTGACAAATGAGGGGTTGTGAATATTAAGTTACATAGTTTTGGAACAGTGTTGAGATACATTTAAAAAGCATCTGTACCAGAAAAGGTCAAGTTAGATCCTTTTCTGGCCTTCCACTGATAATCACGCTCCCTTCAGTGCCCTTGACACTAAACAAGGCATTTGAGAATGTACTAAAGAAACAGGCAGGATATGACAAGGTTAAGAGGTGCCCGAAAACTATTTTTATGGCATTCTCTCTGCTATAAACCACCAATGCATTGCAATTCCTTGGTTTTACTAGGTCAGGAGGAATAATTCCCGTGGTGGCACAGCAGCTTCACAGAGAAAACATCGACAGAGTGGTTCAAGAGGCCCTTTGTGCCAGCGGCGTTTCTGTGGCCGAGCTTGCGGCCGTGGCCACCACAGTGAAACCTGGGCTCGCTCTGAGCCTGGGCGTGGGGCTGCAGTACAGCCGGGGCCTGGTCAGCAGGCACCAGAAACCCTTCATCCCCATCCATCACATGGAGGCTCATGCACTCACCATCAGGCTCACACATCACCTGGAATTTCCCTTCTTAGTTCTCCTCATCTCTGGAGGCCACTGTCTCTTGGCAGTAGCACAAGGAGTTTCAGATTTCCTCCTGCTTGGACAGTCCATCGACATCGCTCCAGGTGACATGCTGGATAAGGTAATATCTCCTTTCCTTAGTTGTTCTCTTTATTGCTTTTATACTATATAATGGTAGTAATATCATCAGCCTGAGGACAGCAATTCAATGCAATACAAGTTTTATGTAACTTTTTTTCTATTTTGAAATGCCATAGATTTAAGATATGAAAGACTTAAAAATGTACACAAAATATCAGTCGTAACATATGTACATTAATTATATGTTAGCAAATAGGCAACATAACCAAAACTGGTGTTGGATGTTTCATTGACACTGATTATACAAAGAAGTGCTATTAATTAGAGAAGATTTATAGAGGTATTTTATAGAGGTATTATTTTGCTGTCAGGTTTAAAACAATGCATGTTAAAGCATTTCTTACTATTTTATGTTTTTAGAGTTTGAAAAGCATGGTTTGGCATTCACAATCTTAAGTTTTCTGGGTCCCCGAGTACAGTCAGTAAAATTGGTCATTTTTGATTTTGTTCTCAGCACTGTTTTTAAACACTATTTGTGCATATTTATTAAAAAACTGGGGAAGTGCATGGCATCAGAAAGGGGATTTTCAGAAGCTGAAACCAACTTTATTCTTGTGTATCTGGTAATACAGTATGGCAGTCTGTGTGTGTTTCCTATAGCTTAAAAATGGAGTCATTAATTATTTTCTGCAAAATTTGTTGATCCTCATGTTTGCCCAGATTGTCCTAGAATTGCATTTCTAAATACTCCAAGAAAAAAAAAAAATCCTGCTGGGCTGGTGTTATCAGCCATGATAGCCTTACCATGCCCTGTTTGTAATTTCCCATTGGATTGGATGTTTTGGTGTCACATTTTACTCCATGGACTGCAGTACAGTGATGCCATTCCAGGAGGAACTGATTCTAAGTCTGCTGTTTGTCATCTCCTTAGGTGGCACGGAGGCTGTCTCTGAGAAAGCACCCAGAGTGCCACAGCATGGCTGGGGGGAAGGCCATAGAGCACTTGGCTCAGACTGGGGACCAGGAACTGCTCACCTTCCGACTGCCCATGCAGCAGTATCGGAACTGCGACTTCTCTTTCTCCGGCCTTCAAAACGTTATCAATAATGCCATTGTACAGAAAGAAAAAGAAGAAGGTATTTTTAGGCAGTCAGACACAAACTGAGCTTTTGATGACCTACACTCAGGAGCCCCCTTTGATGATACACTTTTATAGGTATTCAGGAAGGTGAGATCCTGTCCTGTGTTAAGGATGTTGCTGCTGCTGTACAGCACGCAGTGGCTGTTCATATTATCCAGAGGACGTATCGAGCCATGCTCTTCTGCATCAAAAACAGCATATTGCCATCAAAAAATGCCACTTTGGTGGGTATACCTTTTTTTTTTTCCTTTTTATATCTGACTCTATAAAATCATTTGAAGATGCAGATGCCTTGTTGTACTTTCCACCTTTGACATATGAGGAAGATCTCAGTATGTATTATATTGTTAAAATACCAACAATATTGAAGTAACAGTCATATAAATATTTAGCTGGGCTTTAAGATAGAGATTTTCTTACCATCTAATCTAATCTAATCTAACCTCCTGTAACAACTTGCCCTCTTGCTGCCCAATACTTGATGGCTGTTCTAGTTACAGTAGAACCACAGATTGGTTTAGCTTGGAAAGGACCTTAAAGATCATCCAGTTCTAATCCTCCTGCCAGGGGCAAGGACACCTTCCATTAGACTGATGTGCTTTGGGAATGTCTTTTTGCATAATAAGCAAACTTAGCATGCTCTTTTCTGGTATGTTTTAATCTTAAATGCAGCATTTATTGCTGTCTTTAGAACTTCAACTGATAACCCTTTTCTAAACATGATACTAATTGTGTGTGACCCATAAGTACTTTTGAATTAATGCCTTTTTTTCTTTCTGAAATGCTGTCAGGTTGTATCTGGAGGAGTTGCAAGTAATCAGTATATCAGAAAAGTCCTACAGAATCTGGCAGATGCAAAGGATTTTGCTTTACTATGTCCTCCTCCAAGACTCTGCACTGATAATGGTGTTATGATTGCATGGTAAGAGTTGTTTTTTTTTAACACATAATACAGGAGCACATGCAAAGTTGACATGAGAGTCAAGAAGCTTTGTGTGCTGACTGAATGATGTGCTTGTATGCAGAGTTGTGATTACATTTTTCTGTAATTGCTTTGTTGCTCAGGAATGGCATTGAAAGGTTACGTGCAGGGCTGGGGGTCCTTCACAGCACTGCTGGCGTCCGCTATGAGCCAAGGTAAGTGACTGCTCATCCCCAGGCTCTGTCCTCACTGCGGGCTGGAAAGGGGAACAGGTCACATGAAAAAGAGGCACAAACTGCTGAGGAGTCTCTCTGCAGCACATAGAAATTTTAAAAGATGCCTTCCAAGGCAGTTTTAAATACAAATGATCATGGCTGATATTTATTTATGTTCGTTTTGGCTCAGAAACTTAATTTACCGTACATCGTAAGAGTTCTATGTGTTTTCCTACCATGGTTGTCTAGATGTTAGGCTTAAGGCCAAACAAAATATGGATATCTCAAAAGTACCAGCTGGTCTTAAAGTTGGGATGTTTTTCATTTCTTTTTCCCTTTTCAGAAAAACAGACCTGGATGGTCTCAATACAAAAAAAAAGTTGTATTACAGTTTTCAGATGAAAAATTATAAAATACTCTACTTCAAAAATAATTTGCTGTATATATTTGAGTGAATAAAAAACTAAGTTTTACTTGCTGTAGACAATGAATTATTTAAGATTATCATAGGAGTTACCTGTGAATCTCTAGTGTTTTGCATTCATCGGCAGGACATAAAATGAATTATCAACTAAAATCAGAATCTAAATACAACAACAGACCCAGAAGATGGCTTTGAAATCACAACTGTATTTCTAGAGTTTGGAATAGCTACAAACACAAATATTTCCTCATTGTAAAAATATTTCCAGGTACAGACCATTTTAATGGTCTCAGTCTTACAAGTGCAGGGAATATACTGAAATAATTTGACTCTCCTGCTAATTGTAAAAAGAGGTCTGTGAAGCTGTACATCTGTGTGATATGGCAATGACAATGTTAATTTTTAACAAATACATAATTTTGTTTTCTAGAGCTCCCCTGGGAATTGATATTTCAAAAAGAGTTGAAGAAGATTCCATCAAGGTGCCAAAATTAAAAGAGATACGATGGTTGGCATCTTAAAAAGTACTTAATAAAATAATTGCAACTATAAATAGCTCAATGAAAAGTGTTTCAATGCTGTTATGTTTAGGGACAATACTTGGATTACAAGTGTTGAAAATCATCTGTCAGAAAAACAAATGCTGTGTTGCTATCACCAAAGTAATTCCAGTTACTACAAACTAAGCATTCAATATTAAAACAAAAACCAGCATCTCAGTATTAAACAAAAAAAAGCACAGGATGCATTCATAGTGAGTTCCTCGTACACATACACATGTACAACTCTGATTATTAATAATTATGCCCAAGTGTTTAAAAAAACCCAGACCAAACATTCTAAGAAAACTTGATTTACTGACTTTGTGTATAGAATAAATGCAACATCTCCAGATAGAGCTCTATAATTCATCTACTGAAAGTAACTTCAGCCTGCTGCATGTGTCAGATGCTTTTTCACTGTTGCTCTCTAGTTTTGCAATCCGAGATCCAAACTGTACTGCCCTTTTTGGCAGAACAGTTGAGGCTGTCAGGCCCAGCTCCTTGGCTGCAAGGCGCAGAATCAGTTTCTCGCCAATTCCTCGAGGTAAAGTCAAATCAGCTTTTTCTGAGACCGGCAGAGAATTGAGGAATGAGACAACATCTTCATCAAGAAAAGGAAACCTGAAAGAGAGATTTACATGGGTAAAGATCCTTTAAAAATTCTATAGGAATAATCTTGGTTTTCCCCTTTACCACATGCAAAGACCTTGTGAAACTACACTGTAACTTTGAAACAAAAAGATTTATACAACAAATGCTGGTATCACTCTGAATTTCAGGCATTCATACCTACTCATCTGCATGGTTAAGAGCACTGCACATCCACCACTGCAACTGTTCTCGTGCTGAACTGAAAATGTGGAACTAAGACTTGGAAAAATAGTGGCACAAAGATCACATGAGAAAACCTTTCATGCACCTGAATGGCCTCTGCTCCTGGACAAGACCTAAGGAATTTTTTTCAAGTTGATGGTAGCATGGAGAAGTACACAGCTCCTGTTACACTGTCTTTCTCCAGAGACAATCCCCAAAGGTCCACATCAGAACACTTCAAAGTTGTGCAAAAGACTGTTTAGCTTAGAATCATAAAACCAGCTAGAATTTCCCTATTTCAACATCCTTCTTAAAACTTCTAGATGGAAATCAAGTTGCTAAATTTCCTTAAGTAAACTCTTCCACAATATACTACAGACCATTTTTAAAAAAACAAAACCAAAAACTGCACAACACAGTACACATTAACAAAACTGCAGCTGAACTAGAGACAATAAAACACACAGAAGTTTCAATTAAGATTTTGTTAGGGGTGATAAAAACTGCATCTAACCAGCAAAACCAGTTTTGCTCCGTGTTAAAACAGTAATACCTGGCTTCTTTTCCGTGATCACCAATGATCCTGTCATCTCTACCAAGATTTCGAGAAGAAATGCGCCCTAACTCCATTTCAAGTTCTTTATTAAGACCCTCTAAGCCATCTTTGGTGAAGCAAACACGATGTCGAGAGTACCCAGCAAGCTGCTCATCTGCTCCAATTCCTGTAAGCACAACCTGAGGAATTAGAAGAAATCTTAGTATCTATGCAAGTTAATTTGTAACAGACCTTAAAGGTTTAACTACATTTTAAGGAGAAAAATTTTAATACTCATCTTTTAAAAGTATTACTTATCAGAATGGGCTGTGCCTTACACATTTACAATTCCCACTACAGTCATTGGTAATTTAAATTATCAGACCTTAAAGTACACACAAATATTGCTACTGGAGCAAGGAAAAAGCCGTGACAATAATGCCATATGTATCACAAATACAGCAGTATATTTGAAGAATGTCTTTGTTAGTTTCTAGCATAATAAACAGCATTTGTTAAATACCAGCCTTTAAAAATTATTGCCAAAGTCGATGTCATATGTTGTAGTTACCTGAATGTACACCCAGAGTACTGTTCATTTACCAGCTACGTTACACAAAGTAAAAATGACTTACACTACTCAGTAAGTACAGTAAAATGTTTTATCAAGGAAAAAACCACTATTACATCTGGCCCATTACTGTGCCTTCAACAGCTGAAATGAAACAGTACCTTCTCCCCTACACACACCATCAGGAACAGAGAAGTGAGAAATCAGAATCAAAAATAATAGATGGTGGTTATTTGTTTCCATTGGATATTATTGCATATCCAAGTTCACTGAAAAGCCATGCATATTACATGACAATAGAACTGAATGTGATTTTTAACTCTAGAATTACACAAATACTATAATTATAGAATATTGTACATTCTGACACTGAATTTCAGAAGCCTCATGAATAGCAAAAATCCCAGCTGATTTCTAAATCAAGAAAACTGTTTTTACATTCAGAAGTCAAACACTAGGCAGAAAACAAAACAAAACAGTACCTTTGCAGGACTTTTATATGGTTTCAGTTCTCCTTGGTTACTAATGAAGCCCTCTCCTCTGGAAGCAAACCAAATTGCACAGCCAATACTGTCATCCAAGACTGTATCCAGTGGATAGATTAAGTAATTAATACGCTGTTTTCTCATTTTTTTCAATTCCTCTAGTGTAACATTAATTTCCACAAAGTTCCAGGTTCTTGAAGGGTTAATGGCTTTTAATTCCTTCAGTCCTGCCCTACCAGTGATTCTGTCAGGAACATCAAAGCAAGATGAATGAGTACCAGAGTCAGCAGCAGGATCTTGACAGCTTTCTTGAGGACAAAGCAAATCAAGCTGTACTTCATGGCTGGTATGTCTTTTAGTGGTACCCCTGTGCTTAGCTTGCTCTTTCATCATGAAAGCTACATTAAGAAGATCAATTGGCTCTTCCACAGGCACATGTTTATCAGCCAGGGCTGCAATAACCATAGAATCAATGCCACCAGAAAAGAGCACTGCAATATGTGCTCTCTTAGGAGACATGTTTGGAACTTCTCTTGTTATCTGATCTGGATCTCTAAGGAGACACAGGACTCGTCTCTTGACTGCTTCATTTAAAACATCAATAAACTGACAGGCTAATTTTTTCTTGTGTTCCTCTGCAAGAAGTTCTTGAAGGGTTTCTACAGAAACCACACAGTTAATGTTGCTAAAATTAGAGCTTGGACATGCACCTGAAGCTTTAGAAACTGTTTTATTTAAGGGGATAACTGGTGCTCTAAGACACAGCTTTGATTCATTCAGCACGAGATGTACATGGTTTGGTAAGTCTTTTGACACTTGGTCAAGGACGTTAATGCATGTTTCTTCTACTGCTTTCTCTCCGCAGCTGTACTTCCATGGAAACAATGTTAAAGACAAAGATTTAGTTGCTGCACAAGCTTTGAGATCAATTTTGAAAATTCCACATGCTGGGACTTCTTGCCATTGGTTGCCTGATTCAGAACAACCACTAACAGATGTGAGACAGAGAGCGCTGTTAACCTCATTACTGAATTGCCAAAGCAAACTACGACGGCCAAAGTAATCTCTGCCAAACCATAAACTGTGTCTGGGTGCTTCATAATAAATAAAAGACCAGGGACCCTGAAGTGATGAGAAGAGTGACAAAATGTCCATTTCACTGCTGCATGAAGCCAGATGATGAAACATTACTTCAGTGTCATTCTCTAGATTTCCTACATGGACTCCACTGAAAATTTCTCCATTCCAAAGAAAAACATTGTTATTGGCATCTTCCAGAGGCTGAGGAGTCACCAGGCCCCTCAAGTGAAGTACATGGCCTGAAAACAGACATTGATAAGAGAGATCAGACACAGTTTTTATCAACTGTTGGCTACTGTCTGGTCCTCTTCGTCTTAGATGGCAGAGGATGTCTTCACTGAGGAAATCATGAATCACACGCTGGCTGCACAAGGTAACAACACAGCAAATACCACACATTGCAACGAGGAATTCACATCAACTACTTCTTGATTTTAGCCTTTTCTGAATTTTCCAGCTCCTGATGTGCCTTCTTTAATTCATCTAGTTTGTCTGTGTAAGAGAAAATTACACAAATAATCAGTTTCACAAACAGGAAAGTTTATGCATAGGTATGTTTCAGTGTATATCCACAACATTAATAATTCCAGCCACTTGTTCAATTAAAGTGAAAAACATAAAACACTACTTAGGCAAAGAGCTATGTTTGTGTTCCATCATTACTAAAACAAGCTATATAAGCTTGCTGTAGCATATTCCTTTTTAGTTATACAAGGATGATTTTTTTCCAAAGAAAGCCACAGTGCAATAGGAGAATGGCCAACTCTTATATAATCAGTATGACTTCAACATTTGTAGTAGGAAAAGGGAACTGACAATAAAAATGGCAATGCTATTAACCCAAATCAAAGCAAAGAGAAGCAGCAATTGTTCACTCCAGAAAATTAAATACATACTTCTAAATTTATACTCTTCTAATGTTTGTTCCATCATCACCTCTATTATCCATTCTCCTATTACTCTGTACTGGACACACAGCTGCAATTTTCTCATTTTAACATACCTTTGAAATAGCTACAAATACAGCTTTTAAACATTAACTATTTGAGATACTTTTACACTGCAAACTTACTTTTGCACTGAGACAGCATTTCTGTCCGGTCTGCAAGGAAGAATATGTTGCTATTGGGTTGCTGCTTATAAACTTTCTGTAAAACAAAACCCACACTGTATTAAGTCAAAGCAGCAGATGCTGGACCCACACTGCAGCAGAAGCTGGTGTGGGTCCAAAGAGACACTCCTGATATAAAAGTGAAGGGGTAAGTTCTGCCCTGTGAACACCAGCTTTCTAATGCTGTACTATCAAAAGCATTTAATGCTCAACCTAAGACAATTCTGAATTTCTCTTTTCCTCATCCACAAGGGATCATATTCTATTTTAAACAAATGCACAGAAAAAGTAAGAATACCTCATGAATCTTTGTGATCAACTCAAAAATCTGAATGAAATAAATAAAATATAAAACCCCAGCACTGCCCAAGTATACACAATCAAATAATTTGCAGGACAAATTATTCTGAGCACAGCAGACCGCATGTTTATTAAAATCTGGATTACAACAAATTACATTTATTTTTCTGCTAAAATGAAATAGTTAAAAGCAAATTTGTAAAACCCTTACCCGGTTCTTCTTCAAATTAGAAAGCTCATCGACTACAACCTTCTGCTCTTTAATCTGAAAGGCAAAAGATGCATTTCAATTTAATGATAAAAACAAGACATCATAGTATAATCCTAGTGGTGAGCATGTCTACTGATATTTTAAGACACCAACATGCATGTCTAGCTGAATCACTGAAGACAAAGTATAAAAATTACATACTTAATTTCTCTAGAAACAGGCTATTCTGCATGCATTGGTATTTCTCCTACCTTCAAAAGCCTCTGGGAAGCCAGAGTACCTATAACTATTTAGAATCAGAGAGCACATTTTTCCCCCTTAGAAGAAAACATGTACACAACTAATACAACATCAAATAACTTTTAAAAAATAGCATAATATCAAGAATACACTATATATTGTATAGTGTATGCTCCAGATTCAAAATGAAATTAATGAAAATCCAAATACTCTGATACTCTAGAAAATTGTATTAGCAATGGGAGCCTTTCTATTGCTCTGGATTTTTACATTAACTTCCTTAGTGGAATTTACCACTCTGCTCTGCACTGACAGATGTGGCAGATATTCCCATCTTCTTTTACAATGACAGCTGTGAATGCTGATGAGTAATCAGAAGGACAGTTGCAAAAGCCAAAAACTAACCCAAATTTGCCCTCTTTCAATTTGTATACATTGCTCCTTGTCTTCCTTGTCACTACAGCTCCTGACAAAGAGCCCTTCTCTGGCTTCCCTGTATGCCCTATTGGAACACTGGCAGGTTGATAGGAGGTTTTTTGGAGTGAAAGTTCCACAGGCTTGACAGATTGCATACTGAACAGAGCTGTGGGCCACCAGGGAAGAGAGAGTGGATAAATAAGGAGCACCAGCCTCTGTGGCTGAAATCCCTTGGGACATTTTGGGCAGACAAAGCTGAACTAGGCTAGAAGGAAGCCATGTGAGAAGCAGGTGAGGGTACTTGGAGGGGAGACCTCATAGCAGTCTTCAAGTTCCTTAGGAGGGCAAGTGGAGGGGCAGACACTGATCTCTTCTCCCTGGTGACCAGCGACAGTACCACAGGGAACGGCCTGGAGCTGAGTCAGGGGACGTTCAGATTGGATACCAGGAAAAGGTTCTTCACCCAGAGGGTGGCTGGGCACTGAACTCGCTCCCCAGTGAAAGTGGTGACAGCACCAGCCTAAATTCAAATAGCTTTTGGATAACGTGCTCAGGCACATGGTGATTCTTGGGGTGTCCTGTGCAGCGCAGGAGTTAAACTCGACCATTGCACGTCTCTTGAAACTCACGATTTTCTGTGAGAAAAACCTCACTGCGTCTTACTTGGCATTTCAAGCAGTAAGACCCAAAATACCGATCTGGCAAGCGAGCTATCGGCGAGGCAACATGGGCTCGCTAAATGCAGGCCGCTCTCGGGGCCCGAGGGCGCAGCCCCGAGTACAGGAGCCCCGGTCCCTGACAGCCCCCGCCCTCCTCTACCTCACGCCGCTCGCACCCCAGGCGACAGGATCCGCAAGACTGCCTCCGCTCACCCTTCGGCTCAGCTCCTCCTTGTGGCGCAGCGCCGCGCCCTCCCCATCCTCCTGCCGCGGCGGCCGACCCGACATGGCCCCGGCGGGCACCGGGCGCGCTCACCGGGCAGCGGCGACAGCCTCGCTTCCGACACACAGACACCGGAACCAGCCGCACCAGAGCGCATGCGGGCAGGCGGGCCCGCGCACAACACCACCAATCAGCAGGCGCGGCCGAGCGCGCGCCTGACCGAGCGCCAATCAGCAGGCGCGGCAGAGCACGCGCGGCGGCGCGGGCCGGACGGCGCGAATCGTGAGGGGGCTCGCGCCCCCGGCTGGGGGAAGGCGGGAGTGCGGCGGCCTGTGCCGGGCGGGACGGAGCTCCCGGAGCCGTGTCCCGGAGCGCATCGGGACAGGCCCAAGGTGGAGAAGATGTTTGGAATGAGGCTTGGAAACTTTGGAGTGTGTCGGCTTGGTGTGCTGTGACCCCAGGCTGCTGTCGGGCTCTCAAACCCCTTTAAGCGGTTTGCTTAAAGGTATTCCAGAAGAGATACGAATCACACACTATTTACAGACATTAGGATCATATGTTTCATTATGTTCATCATTAGGACATGTTTCTACAAGAAAGGTGGAGAGGGGCATGTAGTGACAGGACAAAGTGGAATGGACTCAAACTGAGAGAGGGCAGGTTTAGATCAGATACTTGATGGAAATTGCTTACACGGAGGATGTGAGACACTCCATGGGTTGCCCAGAGAACCTGAGGCAGCTCCATCCTTGCAAGTGTTCAAGGCCAGGTTGCACAGGGCTCTGAGACACCCTGCCCATGGCAGGGGGTTGAAATGAGATAGTCCTTTCCAACCCAAACTATTCCAGGATTCTATGATTTTATTATTATACAATATCAATGTTTAAGACCATCCACCTAAGATGATCCTAACATTTCTTTGTCTCTTCCATTCTACTATAGATATGTCACAGTGATGCATATGTCTACCTGTCCTTATATATACACCATTGTCTCATTTTTATCCCTTTCCTTCTTTTTAAACACTCAAGAGTAATCCAAACTTACAGACCAATTGCTACCAATTGCTCAGTTGTAGGATTTTATGAAATTTCTATCCCACTTGTTGTCCTTGTGGTACTGACTGCGGTGCAAATATAGTTAAAATCTTCATGAACCATTTGAAATATTTGCAAGTTTAGTAAGAGAGGTAGGAGTGTTTTTTTGCTTTAATCTCACATAATCATACATATTATATATTTTGATAATACTTAGAGTTTGTGACCAAGATTAATCCTTGGTTGTATCCAGGAGCTTGGTTAGAATGTCTGTGATGTTGATCAAAATTTTTGGCAGCAGTAGAGGAAGAGCAAGGATTTTGGCTCCTAGCAGAAGGATGAAGAAAGACAATTTGGCTATAAGAATATTTGGCAATACACTTACTTGCAAAAGCTGTGCTTATTTGCTTTTAACAGAGAGAGAAACTGAGGTTACACTTGCCTCAAAGGTCAGTCTTGCTCTTCCATCCACTTTAAGCACACACTTGTGCCTCCAGCCTTGCCCTACCATGGCTGGGTGTGGGGCTGTGTGCTGGGACAGCTGAGGGGCTGATCTGTTTTTCTCAGCAGAGCACAGTGCTGCTGTGAGTCTGGCAGTCCCAAAGCAGCTGAAGCTGCTGGGAAGTTGTTGCCCAGGGGTTGGAGTGGTTCTGGGGCTTGTCTCTTGACTTCTAGAGGAAATACACATATCTGGGTCACAAAGATCAGTTTTGGCACTATTGCTCAGTGTGCTTTGTAGTTTGGCACTGTTGTTCTGGTGAGTAATGTGTTTAATCTGAGTAACTCCCAACCCTCTGCTGCCCAAGTTTTATTTGTTGTTCATATGTTACAAAGGTTGATGATCAAGTAACCCAGTAGTCAAAGTATAATTTCTGTACTGATTGTCCTTTTTATGTTCAGTAATAAATGCAGTTAGTGTTTATCAAAACCCCATCACTCAGTGTTAGTAATTGTTTCAGAAGAGTGATGATAATGGTTTTGAGGCATAATAGAAAAGGTGGAATGGTTTTAACTTCTGGTCTTACCACAAATTGATCATTCTTCTACTGATATAGAGTGGGCTTTTGATCCTTTTAAAAATGAATGAATTCCTGTGACAAGATCACTCCTGAAATTACAGTCATACCCACAATAAGAGCAGCTGTGTTTGCAGCTCAGCAAAGGGAAAGGTTGGCACCTTTTCACTCCCTGTGCAGGGCAGTGTCATCTCCATTCACGCTCCTTTCAGGGCTGCTGCAGTTCTGGTGTTGCAATGTGCCTGTACTGTTATTCCTGAGAGCTGGGGAGGGCACTTAGAGCTCATCTGGCTGACAGCAAAGTGGGAAATGTCATTCAATGACACATCTCTGGTCATTCTCCTTGTGTCTGTGCATCTGAGAACACCTCTGGCGCTCTAAACTATTTTTCTTTAACTAGCATAAAACTATTTCTGGATGTTAATAATGCCTGACACAATGTTGATAAAACATCAAGGAGTATTTCAGTCTCTTAAAGCCCTCACCTTTTCAATATCTAGCATCTTTAAAAATTTAAAAAAATAACACAAATTACCCAACAAGTCATGTAAACTGCTAAAAACCAGAAGTAGTTACTGATGCCAGAAAGTCTTTGAAGTTGCCATGACCTGTTGCAAATTCATGGCCAAAACAGTAACCTTTAAATAACCAAGCTCAAGCTCCAAAAGGCTGCTGTTAAACCACACTGAAGTGGTGAGACATCCTTGTGACAACACTCTCAAGTCTTGAAGGCCTCTGTTCGTGATGTTGGCAGTACATTTGTGTCAGAGGATTTTGCTGCTGTGAGAGGCACAGGGTAGGACTGATACTGCCTTGGAGGCCTAGCAGCCTCAAAGCTTCCCTGGTTTTTGTGTGGGCTGAAAATCCACAGGCACTCAATTCTGTGTCTCTCAGCTGACACTTGGAAACATGCTCAGCCATCATAATCAGTTGTGGGTTTAGGTCTGTTCATGTTGGGAACATGTTCAGCCATCACAATCAGTTGTGGGTTCCAGTCTGAGGCTCAGCTGTGAGTGACTGTACTCTGAGGAAACTCGTCATGCTTTAGAAAAACCTCTCACACAGGTCCTTGGAGGGGAATAGCACCAGGGCTATTGTAGCTCTAATGTTGGCCACAAGAGAGCAAGCTGAAACTGCTGGCTGCTCAGAGACAGCCAAGGAAAGAATGGGGCCAGCCATGTAAGACAGGTGGATGAGGTCTCTAAAAGGAGAGAACACAGTCAGAGGATATTGCATTTATGTAGGTTTTTGTCTGAACATCCTCAGTTCTGATCCTGGGTTATTTTGTATTCAGACACTGTATCATCATAATCCACATAAGTAGATTCTGAGATGTAGCATCAATCTCTGTGTTAATTTCACAGTTGAACCTATATTTTAATAATTTGCTAATTTACACCAGTCTTAGAAAATTCAAATTGCTGAAATGAGTTGGGTTTGCTTTATGGTAATCCTTCTGCTAATCTGTCTGAGACATCAGGATTTGAAGGGAGTTCGGTTAACTTACACAGTCTGGCTATATACACTGGAATCTAGGCAAAGTTGTGGTTTGTTTCCTTAGGTTAAGTACCTAGATTCTCAATGACACAAGAAACCTTGCAAAACCTATAATCATTCTACTTTAAAAGTCCTGCAACTGCAAGTAAAACAAGAAGTCTGAGTAAATTTATGGTCATGAAGTACAGTCAGTTTTTTCAGCACTTCTGATACACTGTTAAAGCAATCTGAGAGCTTGTTTACACAAAAATTCTGTGTAATTCACAAGAATTAATTTATTAATTTTCTAATTAAAAGCAGAATTTCATCACTTCACATGGAAGATTTTAAGGTTGTTGTCAAAATAGCTGAGAACTATCATCAGTCCCTCATTAGTTTTTACAATCTGATTGCATACCTCAAAGCTTCTAAAAGTGCTGAACTGAACAGCTTATTTGTAAAATACTCCCAGCAGTCTTTTATCTGATGATTTAAGTAAGAGAGGATTTAAAAATAGACTTTTACAAGTTCACTCTGTTCTTCAATGTAAAACTGAAGTAGCTCTAATGAGAGCCTTTCTCAGGGTCTTGTGTTGCTGTAGTTGAGAAGACAGTTTGACCTTTAATTTTCATAATTTTTCCTTCCTTAGTGCAGAGCAGTTTGTTGTGCGCTTTGTTAGACTTTAGAAGAGAGTTAAGTTCATGTTAGTGCTAGTTTCACTTAGAAAGGCAGAACTATGAGATTTGGGTTTGTCTCTTGCAGGGCAGTCCCTCACATGCTCTGAATGACCAATGCAAAGGTTTACTGCAGTAACTACTTTGAATATGGGATCAGAGTTCCAGATACACATTTTGAGCAGTAGAATGTTCAGGGATCTTAAAAAATCAAATGCTGTGTCTTACAAAACAAACATTTTCTTTGCAGTATGAAGATGGAAGCCTGGTGCCTGGGTGCTGGAAGCGCTTCTGTTGGTGCCACCCAAGAGCAGGTGTATGAGAGGCTTAGAACTGCTCAGGAACTTTGGGTAGACACATGCCTCATTTGGATGATCTTGGATTGGGCATCTTAATATAGAATCAAATTAGTGCTAGTATTTCTGCCTAATGAGAAAAGGAAAAGAGAACTGCACCAAAAACTCTGAGTGAAGAGTCAAGAAGTCACTCAAGTGAAGACTTACTGCCCAGTAAGTGCTTTTTGGAAGCTGCATTAGGAAGTCTGGAGAAGACTGGAGGGATAATTATGGGCTTGCTTCTCTTTCCTGTTGGGAGTGCCTCCATGAGAGTAAGTACTGTGTTTAATACTATGTACAACTGATATTTTCTGGGAGATAAAACCCAGAGATTAGATTGTTTTGGAGGAGTAGGCAGGCCTGAGCAGGATGGGCTGAAGGCATGGAAGTGGCAGCCTGCTTTTGCTGCTATGATATGGGTCTCCTGGAATCAGGAGATTGGTAATTTCAGCTGAGATAGGTTACAGCCCCATAAAGCACGTTCCATAGGCACACAACAGACAACTGAGTGAGAGCTTGGGCAGAACAGAACATGTCTGAGCAGGCTGGAGAAAGGGGGAAATGCATGAAACCTTTGTAAGGCTCTCTGAGGCACGAGGGAAGGTAAGGATCTTTGCTCTGAGATGCCCAGTTGGATTAGGATCTTGCCTAGGTTGTTTTATTAAATGTGTAGCTCTCATGTGCTTTTTGTGCCTTTGCTCTCACTGTCACATACATTTGGACTTAGCTCCTGCTACTGGGCAAATAGAGCCACTAGAGAGACTGTTTTTCCAGGTTTGGAGATGGGAATTATTTGAAAGGTAACACTAAGGTTTTCAAATTATAATGTGCCAGAGGCCATGTTATCAAACAGCTTGTTGGCCTTCATTTATTTTTAAACTTCATTCTTTCTGTCTTAGGCTGCCCTGAGGCCTTCCTATTTATGCCATTACCCACTGTCATTATTCCTCTCCAGTTTTCTTTTTCTTTTTCTTTTTCTTCTCTCTACTAGAAGTTTTGGTACAAATCAGCCTGCACACATGGCAAAGCAACCTGAGACCAAAGAAACTGAACCTTTAGTAGAACTTTCAGTCTTGAGAGTTATACTTGTTCACCATCCTTTTATGGTGAATGGGATACTTAGTGCTTTCAGGTGCACAGAACACAAAATGCCCAACTGAGATCAATGAATACAGAGAGGAAATCTAAGTCAAAACTGAGTGAGTTTTCAGGGTGAGGAACAGAACTTGGAGGTCCTGGCTTTTATTCATGTTCCACCTATGAACATTAGTATCTCCATGTTTAAATTACTATTTCCATATTTAAAATTGGGCTTTTTTTTGCTTTAGGAAGTCACAGTCAGAAAGCTACTCATTTCAGAAATATTCACTGCACTGAATGACAAATGTGTATCTATTTTAATTTTATCATAGTATTTATTTTGAATGTTTTAAACCTCAATTTAAAAACCAGGCAATTCTTGCTTGGCAATCTAGACCTTTCATGTCAGTAGCTGGAAAGAAAATATTCTGACCAAGTTCTCATGGAGCAGCAGACTAAACATTCCACAACTAAGTGACCTCTGACAGAAAAGCTCACAGAAGAGAGCTCGTGAAACATTTATTTTGGGTTATCACAGCACAAAACATTTCTATTTGTCATGTTGAAATAAAATTTAAAAAGGCAAAATTCCCTGGTTGAAAGTTGCTGTGCCTTAAGTTTCACAATGATTGTCATCTTATTTGAAGTCTAAACATCACTGAGATGTAACTTCTTTCCCCCAATACTCTCATGTGAAACACCATCACTGATCCTATACCCTTTCCCACTTTAACACAGTTTTTGGAATAAGTACACCTGTTGCAATTAAGGAAGAAAGGTCTATGGCTGTACAAAAGGGTAGGCTGTAGCTACTGTGTGGTGTAAGAATCTCAAGTTTTAGGTAGTGTAATAGTCCTCAAAAGATTTCCTTCTCTTTCAAGGAGGAGCCACTAGAATGGAGAAACCAGCAAGAAAAATGCTGATAGGTTTTGAATGTTTGCCATATCTATATCTGGTACAGTTACTTAAAATGCAGTAATGCTGTCTGCATTCCTGGTATTCTCAGTGCTGATTTTTAAAATGTTAATTCATCATTTGGAGCAAGAATAACCACAAGAAAGGGAGAGGTATCATTGCATAATTACTGGTATGTAGTTTAATTGTTGAATACTTAGCAAAACTTTGCCCATGTCTCTGAATTTAACAATAATTTAGGTAATAGAATTAAGGTCTTTCTGCTATTGACATACATTATCACATGTGGGAGAGGTAGCCTTCCACCTAGATAAAATCATACAAATTTTTAACTTGAGCATTTGAGTAAGATCCTTTTTATTAACATTCTGACATTTCTTTGGAAATGGTACTGGTATTTAGCCCTTCAGAACTCAGTACAGTAGCTGTCTGGAAAACAAAACAACCCCTAAACTAGATACTTGTAAATTAATATCTCAGCCTACACACAATGTAAGTTCAGTTAAAGCAAATATATAATAATACTGTTAAAGCAAACTTTTAAAACCTTTTTACGAGGTTATAAATATGACAGTGTCAGTGTAACTTGACAGACTTACTGAGAAGTAGTGACTTGGTTAGCAGTGAAAGTCAGAAATAAATAAAGCTTTGCCAAATTTTGCTCATAGGTTGCTTATAGGTCTCAATTGGTTGAAGTGACAGTCCTGTCAGCATCAGTTTACATGGCATAAAGGAGGGAAATTTAGAGTGGCCATTAGTAAAATGGTAAAATTGCTAGCAACGTGGACAAGATGTGACTACATTTGATTCCCTGCAGGCCAGAACAAATAGAGAGCCATGACAATATGTTGAGTTGAAGGAACATACATTTCTAGAATTATTCCAGTCCAAAAGGATGAAAGTTCTCCCTAAAGAAGGGAAAACAGGCAACTATTTATTATTTCCTTTGTATCTTCTTAGCCTTGTCTGCTGTCTCCACTTTCAATGAAATCTTGAAAAATTATTATCCAGGACATAATGAATTGTTAAAAATCCTCTTATGGACAGTGTTCAGAGTTCAAAAGACAATTCAAAATTTAAAACAACTCTTAGACACTGAGTATGGTTAAGATTTGCCTGCAGGGGTTCTTGAATTCTCTGTCCCAGTAGGAAAAAACCTTGAGCCCTTGGTGTCACAGGCTGGGCTTGCCTTAATGGTAAGCAGAGTTAAAGTGATAAATCTTGTTTCAACTGTTCTAGAATTTATACAGGAATCAGCACAATTAAAGCGGAGCCTGTTTGGCCAACACCTGCTGAAAAGGCCTCATAGTCCTTGCAACTATGGGATTTACCCCATTACTTACACAGCTACTGCAGAGATTACATTAAGGTATCTGATTAAAAATGGTATTGACTAGAAGGAGGTCATGATTTCTTTAAAATCAGAGGGAGACAATAATTGCTCTTTTTTTTTAATTTTACTTTTTATCTGAAGTATTTAATTGACTTTTAATCCTCTGTTAAATATGTCCACTGAATACAGCCTAACACATATTGTTTGCTACTGAAATAGATGCAGCAGCTCCTCAGCTGCACATAGAGGCATTGGAGTATTTTTGGCTAAGAAAGGAAGGCTTTAGCATTCAGTAATTGTTCATGTAACTTACACTTATTTGTTTACTGTGTTTTCCACAAAGTGTTGCCAGGAGACTTTGCCAGGCTTATTTTCAATCATGCACTAAACTAGACTCCAGCAGACTGTGTGCTTCCTCCATCAGTGCTCCTCTGCCTTTATCTTGTATTAAAAACAGCTAACACCCTGGAGAATAAAATATATTATTTGAATGGCTGAAAAATTGGAAAATTTTCTTCAGAGATGACACTGGGAAATGAAATGCATTTCTTGTTCTGAGTAGGAACAATAAAAAGCATTTATTTTTTGTTTACTCTAGTATTTTAAACTGTAACAAAATCATTATCATCATATTACAGAAGAACTTGGATATGTGATCTGCATCTTGCTTGTTTAAATGAATAGTACTCTGCAAAGCTAAATTCTGCTGCTTTCCTCCTGTAGATAATTTGAATCACATGACTTGATTACAAAGCAAGATGAGCAAGGTTTAGGTGGTGAAGAACTATTTGGTCCATTGCATTCTTCTTGCAGGGAATTGAAACAGCACAGTCTTGAACATCTTACTGCTGGAGGATTTTCATTAGATTTAATCAAATTTCAGGTCTCATCTGTATAAATTTAACTATGTGGAAGTTTGTGAATACAGAAATACAAGTTTATATATATATGCACATAAGCCTACTCTATTAGATATTAATCCTAGATATTCTATTTATTGTTAGTAGCATTTCTTTATATTGCAGAATTCTCTGTTTCGTGTGTATTTATGTTGTCAAATAAGGACAAATATGAAAGTTAGATTATATTAAGCACTTAAAAAGCCTTGCAAACAAACAAAAAACCCCCAAAGAATTTTAAATAGCTTTATACCTTAAGAGGTGCTGTTCTTGCTCCACATCTCATCTATCTTGCCTGCTGATACACAGTTTTGTCTTGGGCTTGATGACCTCTGAGGATGCCAGATGCTGTTTTGAAAAGGATTTTTAAGTCATCAGGGACAACTCAAATGATATTTTTTCAAGTTTACAGAAGTCATTAAAACCTAAACTCAGGTGAGTTAACAATTGCACAAAATTAAAATTCATACAAACAGAACAGCAAAGGAGGACATTTCACACGTAATGAATCAGATCTAAATCTGCATCTGATACCACTGCAGTTTGCTATTTTCTTTCAGGCACTAGTCCACTCCAAAACCATGCAGGATGTCTTAGTATTTATCTTGGCAAGCATATTCAGTACTAAATGTATACCTCAATATATTATCTTGACAGTATAGTGAGTGCTCAAGCTGCTTTTAGATTTTCAAACTGAAGGTATTTCTCTTTGACCAGGCTGCATCATGCACGTAGCTGATGAAGAAAGATGAACATTTGACTCTAGTTACTGAACAATTCAGTTTCCAGCCACTGCAGAGTTTGAGTGTGTCTCATATTCTGATGCTGAGGACAAAGCTGAGGAGACTGAGAGTAAAGGTTTTGTGTTCCAACATGTTGATAGGGAAGTGGAGGAAGAGGAGGTTTGTAGTATTCAGCCTCTTCCCAGCAGAGCTTCTAATGACAGGTTGCACCATCTATTCTGCCTGCATATCTAACCCTATGCAGAACAAAAATGAGGAAATACTTGCTAGATGATTGGCAAGATGTTTGCTAGCAGTGTTGACAGTAGCTATCTTTCTGATCTGACACTTCACTGATACTGTGTGTTTGACATGTGGGAGAATTATTTACAACTCTATCAGAACTGGAAAAATGGTTGAATGAGACATCCAAATAGTAGAGATTGTTGCCTCTTTTAAATTTAATTTTATAATACAAAAGGCACTGAGTGGTGGGGTTTTAATATATTTAGAACTGAAAATATTTATGTTGCTCATGGTTGGTGAAATGTAATGCCACAGAAATTCCCAGTTTTAAAATGCTGTCTTTTTAAAATAGACTAATTTTCTGAGCACTAATGGTATTTTTTGTTCATAGAATACAGGTAAATAAGGAGAATGAAATCTCATACTTCAATAATTGTTGGAAGGGAATCAATTTAAGCCCCTACCTCTCCTGTAGTTGTGTGTACAAAAGGAACAGTGAGTTGCACAGCTGCTGAAATCTGCTCTGTAGTACTGGCTGTTGCAGGCCAGAGCAGAATGTCAGGAACTTAGGTGAATCTGATAGATCTTATACTGCAGGGTCAAATGTTCCTGTTAAGAAGTGAACAACATCCACAAAAAGGCAGAGTATCTTGCACTACACTCACTAGTGCTGGCTGTTCAGTATACCAGCAATTGCACAAGTGCCAGTGTAGTCTCAGTTTTCTTGTATCAGAAGATAGGCAGCTGGCAATGCTAAACTTTCGTTATCATCTTCACTTTTGAGGCTTTCACTGTGCTAATTAGCATGACTAATTAAAGATAACTGGATTCCCTGAGGTTTGTTGCATTTGCATTTTAGCATTAGAACATTATTTTTCCACAGAAGCATCTACTGGAGTTTTTCCTGAGATAGAACTGCAGGGCATTCTGCTTAGACATTAACACAATTAATTTTTCATGGTTTTTCTAACTAGCTCATCTTTAAAAGTAAGATTTTGCAATATGTCTGTGTCTAGTAAATAGGTCTTTTTGCAAGGGTTTATTATATATCTGTCAATTTCTGATTTTCAGAACAGAGGTCTTCATAGCAAAGCATTTTATTGTTTAATTCTTTATGGTTTGTTTCTCATCAGTGTGCTGTGTGTTTGGATCAAGTAGCTCTCACTGCCTGTGAAGCATCTTCTGTATGACCCAATAGGTGCAATATTTCTGGTAAACTCAGCTCTGGTTAATTCATGTTCCATGTGTTACTGTGATTTGATGTTAGACTGTACTTTCAGTTCTTCATATTTGAAAGTCATTAAGATACTTCCTGCTTGACTTCAGTGCCATTGCTTCATGTGTTTATTTGCTTATTGTTTAATTGTAAAATAAAACTTTACTTCTGAGGATATTTAAAAGTCATCACCCACTCTGCACTAGGTATGAAGTAATCTCCATTTCCTGGCCTTAATTGTTGCATAACGCTGCAATGCACAGCGATGGAACAGCTGCAACATCCTGACTGAAAATTCTGCATTATGTCTGAGGAGGGAGTGTGGTGTAATCAGGCCAATATTCTGTCCTTGAGCACCCTGCAGTGTCTGCAGAACTATACAAAACATGCCAACTTCAGACAGGAAGGATTATTCATTGGAGGAAATTTCCTGGGTAACCCAGCCAGATGTAGAGTGGTCATTATGAAAGGCTCTTGCTAGGCAGTAGCTTTATCTAGCAAGCTGTTTTCCTGCAAACAGAGATTTGATGAAAGATCAGAGTGCCACACCTTGTGCATAGGTGTGGGAAGAATATTTATCATTGTTTGGTTTGGTACCCAAATGACGTTGCTGATTTTTAATTTGCTGAGGTGATGAGCAGCCTGACCTCTGTCTCAGAGGGCACAAAGGCATACCTCAAAATTAATAAAAATCTTTATCATGGAGTGTCTTGCTATCCTTTTCTATTTCCCTTATGCTTTAATGGCTTCTTCCACAGCTGTTGCTCTCATTTTGATTCCCTGTGCTTCTCAGGGTGCAAAATATACAGCCATGTACTCCAATAACTGATAGTTATGTTTTGCTGATTATTTTGGCAAGAATGCTTCTACAGCTACTTTTCTTTCATAAAACATCCCTGGGGACTGAAATCTTTGTTCTGATGACAGTGAGAATATTTTCAGCTTGTACAGAAGTCAGGTGGTTCTTCTAAAAGCACTGCACTAGAGCCTTTTAGCCTACAGAATTTGAATATACCAACTGTGAGACTGTTCATAACATGGCCATCCTCTAATGCTTTATGATTCCCTGAACAAAGGTGAGGGGTTAAGTTTTTAGCACAGCATCATCTTCCTTGACTTTTATTCTCCTCACAATGCCACAGCCCATACTGTAGGAACAGTGAAAAAAAAAAAAAAGCTAGTTATGCCTCCTTAGCAGAATAAAAAATTCCAAGGTGCCACTATTGGATGAACCAGGAACAGATATAGGTGATATTTGGCAACTGGAAGCATTAATTAATTTCTCAGATGAGATAAAAGAAGATGCAGATGATGACAGAGAAGCAGTGGAACAGGTTGTTCAGGGAGATTTTGCAGTCTCCAGCCTTGGAACTGGATAAAGCTTTGAGTGAGCAACCTTATCTCATAGCTGACTTTGCTTGGAGCAGGAGAATAGGGAAGAGACATTCTGAGCTCTTTTCCAACATGAATTGTCCTAGTATTGAAATTTTTCTGAGATCAAGAAAAGCTTGAAAGTGTCTAGCATCTCACAGGGTCCATAAAACCTGCCACAGTGTATCCTAATGTTTACCAGCAAGATCTTCCTTTAATCCATGACCCCTCTTTCCAATGAGCCTGCTCACATCTCCTGCTTCTGTGACCTGACCTATGTGGAATGCTAGTTAAACCCCATTTCCCTTATTTATTGATCTGCCATGGACTCCAATACAAAGATTGTACTTATCAGTTGGCCCCAAGGCTGCACCAAAAATTCTGTTTGTCTTTTGTGAAGTTATAGTGGAGGGAGAGAACAAGGACAGTGTGTACCATATTCTTATTTGCAGTATACCTTATTTTATTCTGCATGCTTAACTATTGAAATTTAATTCCTTACTTCTTCCATGCTGACAATACTGCTGAGATAAATTAATTGTTTTTCTTCCTTTCATGCTTTTATCACACTGTTTGTTTTGACCTGGCCAGTGAAGCCACTTCCATTGTTCTACTTCAGCCATTCTTTAATTTCCATGTTTTTCTAATACCTAAAATAAATGGCTTGCATCTTGCATTTCAGATGTTACTGTTACTCACTCCACATTTCCTATTGTCCCCTCTGATCCTGCAGCTATGAGCTTTGCTGTATGGCTGCACAGTCACTGCTCTAACAGCTGCACTTCATCTCACAATTCCTGTGCAGACTGCCCACCAAAAAGATGTTGCATATCACAAAGCACACAGCAAACGCCTGCAAGGCATGCAGTGGGGAGAGGGCTCTGAGGAACCTTCAGGGAATGTGATGTCACTAAACTTAGCACCTCTTTACTCATTACACGAGGATCTTCTTTCCTGGGGGAACTACAGTAAGGTCAGACACACTGGATATTAGCTGGTCAGTAGATTTTTGGTTACTATATATATGTAGTAACCAAGTAGGTCAGGAAAAATACAGTGGTAGCCCCAATACTTTGTCCATGTGCCCTGTGTCCTGAGGAGCACCCAGAACTGTGGACACTGTACAAACACATGTTTTAGGTGTTGCCAGTGTGACAAATCATGACATGTCAATCCTGCAAACTGCCCAAACTACCTGCAAACTTTTTTTTTTCCTTGGATTTTAAGAAGGGCTCAGCATCCTGCCACAAAGGAACTTGACTGGTACCACTGTGGGTGGAGCTCATTTTTAGTACAGTAGATCTGTAAACTGAATTACATATTTTCTATAAAACCTATTCCCAACAAATAGCCAACAACATTAGTCAGTTGATAAAGTATCATCTGCTTATAATGGTCAATAATTTAATATCACCCTGCTCACCATAACATCACTCTTCCACGCCTCCTCTTCCCTGGTCTCTCTGCAGAGTTAAACTTCATGAAGTATACATGTGGTGGAACTAATTAGCAAACTAATTGAATGCTGTCTCCATTTTCAAGTTTTCAGAATACTTGACTGGCACTCATTAATTCAACATTTTAGTGATAAATAGAATAATCCTCATTCTATAGATAAGAAAATTGGAGGACATAAAACTAGACATGCCTGCATATGACAGCACTCTGAATTTACTGTGCAGGACACTATTCATCCACAAATTTTAGAAGACTTTAGAAAATCTCTCCCTTTTTATAGCACAGGAAATTAAGACAAAAAATGCACTTGTTTGGAAAGACACAGAAAATCCCTATGATAGAACAAAAAGTAGGCTGACCAGTGGATTCTCACTCTGCAGACACTGAGCCGCTGCTGAAACTTAAAGGAAAATATGACAAGCTATTGATATGCTTTTCCTGGAGTTGGGAGCTTGTGCAGCATGAGTTCAGCATTGGTACCAGTAGGTTTGGCAGCATAATCTTACCATAAGCTTTCTGAGCATGTGCCCTATTTTCCTAGCCAGGCACTGTAGCTGCTGCTCAACCCCACGGTGCCAGGAGACTGGAGGGAGAGACAGCATTAGAGATACCCCCTGCATCAGTGACAGACCCCCACGTGGGGGGAATCCAAGATTACTGGGATTACTGGTTAGCACACTGCTAGATAATTTCATTTTGGTATCAGCAGGGAGAAAGCAGGCAGTGAATTATCAGCGCTTCCATCCAACTTTCAGTTAAGCCAGTTAAGCCACAAAAATATCCTTGTTTTTCTTTCATATTCACATGTGGTGAAGATTTAGATGCAATGTCACTTTCTGCAACTTCTCATGTCATGTTATATGTGGTGTTCTTGAAAAGTAGCAATTGTGTTCTATAGTTTGGAGATGCAGCCTGTATTTTTTAAACTAGTTGTTATTTTTTGTTAAATTAGTACAACTTTTTGTAGTTTTTTACAAAACCTATATGTGTCCTTGGTTGTGTTCCCATTTGAACAGAGATGTCAAATTATCTTGCAGAGATGTCAAATTATTTTTCACTGGGTTGCCTTGAACTACAAATGTATTAAGCTATATAAGTAAACTTTGTCTCAGTATTTAATAATAGCCTTTTATCAGTCTTTCTAGCTCTCCTTAGAACTAAAAATTTGGCTTATTCACTGATTATGTAGAGGAAAAACAGAAGTGGACTAGTCACTTTATTAATGTGGCAAATCTGGTATTTCATGTACTAATTCATACTGAATCACTGACTTTTCTTTTCCTATATTAGATCATGATAATAATATACTTTAGTCAGTGGCAGACCTGACCAAACTCAGCAAATCTTAATTTTCAACAAACTAAAAATATAATTCAAAATATTTATGAAATAATTTGTTTGAATAATTTAGAAATAAACTTTATTTCAGCATGGCTACTGAGTTTTCTCAAGTGAGCTTTCTTCTGTTACGCAACATTTCCAAATGAGGTCAAGTTGTGATTTCATAGATAGTTGAATCTATAAAACTTGACACACAAAACCTTAAGTAGATTCATAGAAAAGACAGGCATATTAAGTTGGATGGAAATTGCAGTTGATTTATGGCACCCATAAAACACCAATGGCCTAACAGATAAGACTGTTTTGCCTTCCTGAAAGATTTCAGTCTCGAGCAGAGGAATTGTTGGGGCAAGTCAGACTGTGGTGATTTTTATAAATATATTTAATAATACAGAATTTCAACAAACACCTGTGATCAACAGTTTACTTTGATGCTACGGTAGGAAAAACCCTTAAAAATGGTTTTAATTTCAGAGAGCTGATGACCAATGCTAAATATATTTGTCATATATATGATAATTGACAGTCCCCTGTATATTATTTACACTTGGAATCTAATCTGACAATCAGTTGGGCACATGATTAGCTGATAAATAGTTGTACACATATGATTTACTTGAATCAAATATTAACTAAACACAGAGTATAATAATAGGTGAAAATAGGTAGAGAAGGGAGTAGATGGCAATAACAAAGGCCAATTTCTTGCTTGCTCTCTCTAAGCATAGACCATTTTTGAAGCAAAGGAATGGACAAATCAGCTCAATGCCCTCCTACTGTGAATTTGGCCTTTCATCTTCAAAGCACTTTCCAAACGTTTATTAATTATCTTTACAGCAGTCCGTAAGGCTAATAGATAAATAGCTGCCTTCTTGGGGGAAACTGAAACACGAAGGTGGAGCCATTGCTTGGCGGCCCTGGTGAGTCAGCACGGCACCCAAGATCAAAATCCAGCAGGGGCCGGCGCCCGCGCTCCTGGGCGCTCGCTGTAGTCACTCTCTTTCGTGGTCTTGTCCTCCTGTGTGCCAAAGACTTGATTGTTTTGTTTTGCTGGTTTTCTTCCCATTTGCCTTCTGCTTCCTGCAGGCCTCACTGGAGATCAGATCATGTGCAAATTAGCAGGTACAGTTTTCATTTTTCTTTCTTCCCTCAGCCTTCCTACTTAAGTAAAGGCCCAACCTTCTTGTCCCCTTATGCCCTATCCTTGGAATGTGCATTTTTGAGAAAGTAATAAACCTTGAATTGACTGAATCTTACATTCTTTAATTCGACATATCAGAGCATAATGATGTAATTTTTCTAATTAAATGGCTGTACCTAAAAAATCACAAGAATGGGTCTCATGTCTTGAATCAATTAATGAAATACTTCTTTTGATGGTTTCCTGTTAATCTCCAAGTCTAGGTTCCTGTACAAAATGTTAAGGATCTCAACTGTTTTATTCCAGTGATTCCCACAGCCTATAGCTATGTATTTAACTATCTAAGGAGTAATGATTGTGAAGACAGGCATGTTCCCTTGGACAATTTGGAATGATTCTTACCTTCTTAGTCAGTACCTTATCCAGTTACAACTGCAATTCACTACCAGAGCAGAAGCTTATAGAGGCCTCATTTTGTCCTTTCAGACTGCCTCCTAAAAACCAGTCAGGTTCCCCACTAAAACTCCATCCAAAGGTTCTCTTAGCTCCAAGGGATCATCCTGGAGAAAGCTGGCCAAACTCAGACCATGTAAATTGCTACTAAGTGATAGCATTTCAATTGGTTGTTTGTAGAGGTTTCCAGTGGAAAATGCTGGACACAAAGACTGCTACAATCTGAAGTAGATTTGGGAAAACTGAAGGTGGCTCTCAATCTCCCTAGACCTATGTTCTTCCCTGTAGCTGCTGTAAAAATTAGTGCAGAAGTGCTGCTGAGTCTCAGTGTAGAAAGATTGGCAAAGTACTCTGAGAAAAGACAAAAGTTTGTCAAACATGTGCTGTCCTGAAGTTACAAAAGCCTTGCAAAAGTAAGGTGATTATAGAGTAGGAATTTGATCTGTTTTTCTAAATTTAGACATCTCTTACCATCTGAGATGACAGAGGCTGTCCTGTCTGCCACTCAATTAATACACCTGTAGAGCTCAGGGGCTTTCAGGACCTATGTTGTAGTTGCCATTTGGATGTTTCAGTTTCACAGGATCTCTTGAGTTACATACCTATGTTTAGCAACTTATTTTGACCCTACATAACATGTAGTCACTGTGAAGTTTTTCATCTAAATTAATCACTGTCTTGAAACTTGTTATGGACAAAGCATAAACAAAACACTTGTTTTGCAAGAGGACGTATGGAATTGATTGCTGGCAATAAGAATGTGGTCAAAACAGAAAGACTACAGAAGAATGGAATTCACAAATGAAAAACCTGTGCTCCTCAGGATGGATGTGAATATTGTGTAAATAGACATTAGTTAGAGGTTTAATTGTGACAACGTTGTCTCTCATAATTATAGGTTACAACAACTCTTCTGTTTGCTCGCAAGGTTAAACACATCACAACAATGCTTCTGACCATGTCTGACATCCAGAATTGCACCTTCACTTAAGAAACATCCTCTGCCTGTTTATCCTTTATAATTTCCCAACCACTTTGGAGCCCTATACTTAATTGACTTTGGCATGGATTCTCATCCTGAAAACACTTGGAAGCACGTGCATAATTAATGTTTGAGTATTTCTACTGAATACAGTAATGGGCAGTTATATGTTTTAAAGGACTGAAGACATAATTAGTGAGCAGCCCATAGATTTAAAAGACTACTTGAAATTTACCTTGAAAAGCAACTTAAGTCAACCACTTCTGCAGTGAAGCAAGAGCCCTCCCTCAGCCCCAGCAGAGGTCAGAAAAAAAAAAAAAATCAATGTACTGTATTAAGACAATTTGAAATCCTTTGATCTTGCCATTGTTTTATGTTTTCTGTGTGCAAACCCATGTGGTATAGTTTAAGAATTTAGCTATTATACATCTGTTCTTGGCAGTACCAGTAATATACAGACTTCTTCAGATTTTTTTCCTTCTCCTAGTTGTTTTAAGTTGTTTGAAAATATTTTCCCTTTTTTCTGACATGAATGTGTCAGGAAAGGATTCTTGTTACCTCAAGACTCATGTGCCAGGCTTCATATGACCAGGACCCCATGATGTTGCTAACTTTCCATATCAGTTCCCTTAATTTATTAATGATCATTTCATCCATTTGGGAGTGCTAGCCATAATAATAGGGTGGAGAAGTATTAGATAACAGCAAGTTATCAGCCATATGTGTGTTTTCTTGTTAGATGATTAAGGGTACTGAGTAGATTTGTGCTTAAGATATTTAAAAAAAATAAGAGCTCTGCAGAAACAGGTAAGCCACGTTTCCAGCTCTGCTAGAACAGGGTTTGCACGGAGCTGAAAATGAGGGCTAAAACCTCCTCTGGGGCCAAAGCTTTTGAAAAACTTTCTGTGGCAGAGGAGTTTGTGTCCTGTCCCTGAACACACTACAGAAATATATTTCTGCTAGCAGATTCCACAATCCATTTTGGACATTGCAGGGTCTCCCTGGCGGTGTCTCTGGAATATGATTCAGGCCCTGTGTGTCATTAATGAAACAAAGAGAGTGCTTTCTGTGGTATTATCTTAACTTTCACTTCACATTAGTTAGAAAATTAACAAAACAATATTAATATGAATGTTCTTATTAGGGCCCTTATAAAAGACTTTTCAGAACAAACTGAATTTTTCAGGTTTTGGGTTTTTTAAAACTTTTAAATTGATTATTATGCTTGCCACCCTTAAGGAAAATAGCCTGAAGATGGACAAAGCTTTCTGTGGGAACAGCTTTCCCTGTCTGTTAGTTGAAGTTTCCTGTGTTAGTGAAGGCATATACCATCAGTGACAAGAAGGTATCTGATTGAATCTGATGGGTAAACTGTTCTTTGAAAGCTAGGGTTAGGATTTATGAGAATTGAAGGCTAAGTAATTGTAGAATGATGACTAATTACTAGATGATTATGTTGTCGTTATTATTGGAAATAATCAATATAGCACTAACATCAAAGGGTTATGGTAATGACATTGCAAAGGGAAAAAGACTGGCTTATTATTCTTAATAAGATATGGCAACTTAGTTAATCACTGTCTAACATCAAATACAGGCAGGTGGTAGTGTGAGGTTTTTCTGGTACTCAGAACTGTGTGCCAGACTCATCTCTGCAGGTTTTGCTAAAGATGGACTTGGCTCAGTGTCATGCCCCAGTGCAGAGCCCTGTTCACACAGGGTGCTGTATATGGGTGAAGGGCTCTACCTGCACGATTGATGGCTACACAATTGATGGCTGTTGAAATGCATGTTATTTGCATAACTCCAGAACAGTTCATATAAATGATTTTGTTTGTTGGCATATGCTTCCTTCACCACGTCATTCTAAGTACATCTTGTACTTCATGCTTTACCTTCCAAAAAATTGCTTTCAAGTTGTGGCTGGTTTGAACATAACTGTATCTTGGTCTCCAAAGACAAACATGTTTTTATAAAGACTGTTCTGGAGACACCCAGGAACAGAAATTGATAGTGCAACTGAAGCTCTTCTCTTTTCCTGCTGTGGGATCACTGATACTACAGGTTGTTCAGTTCAAGCTAGTGGCAGGTCAAAAGAAACTTCTATTCCCCGATTCACTTCTATTCCAAGAAGTTTTTCAGCCTTGTCTTAAATCTAGAAATGCTTTTGTTTGGTCTTTATTTCATTGAAATCAATGGGAACTAAATATGTGCCTGAAGTTAAAAATGTGTTAAGTATTTTCTTGGCATAGAATCAAAACTTTCCAGAAAGTTAAACAGGGATATCAAAACCTGACTGCCTTAAAGAGGTCAACCATTACCACCAATAGAAGTTATTTAAGAGAAGGATAACTTTTATTTCTAACAGTTGCTTTTTTTTTAAGGGATACAAATACTGTCTGACTTGCTTTCATATTTGATTTTATTGTATGTATCAAAATTCCTTAACAATGAATTAAAGAATAAAGGCAAAATTCATAGGTATTAGAAGGCTGTGGGAAAAATAACAAATCCCAGCTTTTTCATATTGCATACTAAAATACACACAGGAAACAAAATACTGTTTATTAAGCATTCTTTTATTGTTTAGTAACAGAACAATGACACCCGATAGGAGACAAACTGCAGTAAGTTCTAATGAAGAAAACAAACCAAATGAGCTAAAATTGCAGATAGGCTGTTATCTTACCCTCCAGACTCATTTCAGTCCCTTCCTCAACACAGTGTTCCAGTTCAAGTAAATAATTCCCTCTCTTGAGAGTGGATGTGCAGTATGATATAGGCAGTTAGCATAAATGTTACTCTTGACATTTGGGTGCAAAACATCCACTTGTCCCTAAGTGGATGTGGTGACTTCTTTTCTTTTAATTACTTTTTTCTCATTTGGTACAAGATGTTTTCTTTATTTGAGTTTAGGGTACAGTGTTTTCTTATGACTGAGAAAGATTGGACAAAAGGAGTCTCTTGTTGAAACCAGTTGTCCTATAACATATGGCATAACATATAAGGTATTATTTAAGTTGTTTTGGTCACTAGTCAGGCTATCACTTATCAGTTAGAAACTTTTAGCTTGCTCATGGGAACACAGAGCTGGTTCAGCTCCCTGAGCTGGAGTTGTGTAGAAGCTAGATAGTTTTAGCTTCTCCAAACAATGCTCTCAATTCTGAATTTGCTGGAGGTTCTGCATGGTTTTGTCACAAGAGTTTGTCACAGGAGCCTAGCTCTGGTCCTGAAAATAAGGATTGTTTCAGGTTAAAATGACTGATCTGTCATTTAGCCCTGAGAGACAGGAGCTGTCACTTTGAAATCTGAATGTAACAAATCCCATAAGAGCATCCCACTGTGGATCCTAGAGAAAGTGGGGGGGAGTAGATGTCTAGTTAATGACCATTAGTAGGTATAGATGTTCAGATTGCTAACATGTAAGTGACATGAACAGGTCTGGAGTAAAACCTGGGAGACTTTTCTATCCCACTTCTGCCTTTTTTCCTGTGCAAGAGCATTGCAAACTTGGAGTGTCAGCTGATACAGATGGCAGTTCTGGGAGTTGAACATGTGGGGTTATGAGCAGCAGAGCCACAGCTTCCCATGCCTAAGTCATAGCAGGGAGAAGTGCAGTAAAGGCTTCTGAGGTTCACCCTTCAAAAGACACAGATTATATATATTCTTTCCAGTTTTGCTTGACTGCATGTGAGCTAAATGAATAAAAAACCACTTTGCACACCAAGAGGTGTGTCTTAATGAAGAATGGCAACAGCATGATAATTAAACTTCATGAAACCTCAGAGTGTAAGATCTGAGTGTGCATGAGGTCTCTCACTATGATTCATGCCTCTTTGGTTTAACCATGATGACAATTGTGAGTATTATTTGGTAAAATTGCTATTGTTCTACATTCAGCAGCTCTATTACAAGCACAGTGCTTAAAGAAGCTGCCACTGATGTGGGCAGTTGTTTAAAGCCAAAATACATCCTTTCTTATTTTTGAAGCTGTGTCTTTCCTAAAAGTGTATCTTTGACTATTACTGACATCATAGTTATGCACTTACCAATAATGAAAAAAATTTCAGTTGTTTACATCTTATAGTTTAATTGTTGCCCTTGTTGCCAGAAAAATTAAATATAAGAGTTTTTTTTAGACACCTGTCTTATTAGAAGTACTTTGAAGAATGAATGCCTTTTGAATGAAATTTTTTATATTTACATCAGAAACTTTAAAAATCTAAAAACTAGTTTCTGTTTATATTTCTTCATTCAAATAATAACTATTGTATTAGTAATATATTTTTAAGAAAGCTTATGGAATTTATCCACTGAAAAAACTTTAGCTAGGAAGACTATAACATCAATATATGTCTTGTTAATTCAAATGTCCATGTTCATTCTGACAGTGACCATTAGTCAGGCCTGGTCTCAAATCCATGGCTGCTGTGCTGTGCCATTGTGTAAATTGTTGTTGCAAGACTCCTGAGTCAGGGATGTACCAAGTAAAACTGGCAACTCCTCTCATACAACTTCCAGCTATTAAACATCCTAAATACATCAGAAATTTGTAAATGTTGTGAAAAGACTCTGGTGAGCCAGTCAACCTGAAAAAAAGATGTGCATCTTTAAAAATATATTTACAGGGGCTTCACAAAGCAATCTGATAAAATTTGGATTTAGTGGAGTATTTATAAAAATATTTGAGGCTTTTTTTAGCAGCATCTTAGATGTAAAAATCAGTGTTCAAGCTACTGTATTATGTTGGACATCAGTACTGTAAGGGGAAAAAACTGAGCACAGACTTACTTTAATAAGCATGTTGGGAAGATCATCAGCAAAGTGGTGGCAAATTTAGGAGAAGAACTATGAATTTCCCCTACCTCCCAACTCCCCTGCTTTTGGAAACACCTCACAAATCAGCTATGGCCTTTTAGCTATATGTCTAAGTCCTCTGCACATTTGGCAGGGAAATTGTTAGAGAAGGGTATAACACACATGCCCGTGGATGTAAGAAATTCTGGCTGGTGCCTGCTGGCACCTGCAAGTGCCCTGTGTCATTGTGAGCAGTGAGTCTGGCATGGCTGGGACAGGTGTGAGCTGCAGTGGACAAACTGCAGGGTTTATCTGCACCGTGCAGTCCTGTGCAGCACCCCCTGCACACAGGATACCCCATTGCACACATGATACAGCCTCAGCTGCCATCCCCTAGAGCAGCATCCCAGACTCACTCTGTGCTCACTCTGTGTCCTGCTGGACACATTCTTCCATGTGAGAATTCCCAGAGACATACAGTAACCAAAGGATGTTGTCCATGTTTTCTTTGCCTCTTGACATAGCTTAAATATCACCCAAACCCAATTCATTACCAGTAGGAAAAATTGCCAAGATGATGATTTCACCTATACAATCCAATTGAGTGTTCAGTGAACACTCAATCAGAAATGATTATTTAAACTCTAATTCTAGAGAACTAGAAACTAGAGAGCACATCATTCTCTAGTAACAGAAAAGGTCTAACCAGCAGTACTGTGCTGTTAAGTGTTACTGCTGCTGCTGTATCACATATGCGTGTGTATGCATTATGTACCTCACAGACCAGATCAGACCCCATCAATCCAGTAACCAAACCATAACAGTGGCCACGAGTGCCACCAGGGACAGGACTGGAAAAGATGTGAGTCCAATGGCATAGCCTGCAATGGAGCAGGGCAGGCATCTGTGACACAGAGCTCCTCCAGATTCTGCTGCCTTCCTGCTGAGATACAAGTAACAGCCAGGGCTTAGACCCGAATTCATCTCTGTGTCTGCCTGTGGAATACACTGCCCTTGTCAGTAGAAGTGCAAGAATTGACAGTTAAGAGACTTAAAACCACTAAATAGCCATTTTGATATGCTGTAGGGTTTTTATTTAACATGGGATAATAATATTAAAATTGTTAAGGTTTAGGAAAAGTAATTATTTTTTAGCTGTTAGTAAAAAGAGTACAGTTTAAGCAGTAAAGCTGTATAAGAAAAACCATAAAAAAATTTACTCTGCTTTTGATGACAATCTGAGAAAAGATTTCCTGCAAAATTTAAAGGAATATACCATAAGAAGAAACACTTAACTCACCTAGGATAACCAATCCCATTAAAATAGCAATTGTAGGCTTCCTATATTTATATTGAATTTTATTTCTGAATTATTTTTTCCCAAGGTATAGTTCCCATTATGCAAAGTATAATCCATGATTCATGCATAGAAAGTCATCTAATTAATGTAAGAATACTTTGAACAAGATCACAGGAGTGGCAACACCAGTACAGGTTATTGGTCTGTTATGTCAGGCATTTGCTTCTGGGGTGGCCTATATACTTGGGGGGAAAAAACCAACCAACCAAAAAAAAAATCAAACAAAAAAACACACAACCCAAACCAAAAGCAATTTTACACACAGAGGAGGGAACTTCACAGTATTACACAATGAAAATATAATCTCAGCTCTGGCAGGCAAGAACAATCATTATTATTTCAACCGCACAAGGGGATAGATAATTCTTAAATATTTTCACAGTATCCTGAAAAAGATCTAGCTTATTGCACATTTTGACTGTTTCTTAAGTTCTATAAACATGCAGTTTTTTGAGGTGGTCAATACCAAAAGTAGGTCACATAGTGTGCAAAAAAAGTATTTATGGTAGGAACTGGGATGCTTCATCTGAAGCAGAGAGCCTGAGCCAGCAGCAACTGGGTCAATTCTACACCACCTTCATTAGAATAGAAATGTCATTTGAATTAGCTTAAATTTTGGTACCCTGTTTACGTTTTTTTTCTTTTTACTTGGAACCTCAGAATTGACAGCACTGTCCTTGGCAGCGTTTCAACCACAGGCTTGAGGTAATTGGCGCTTCTCTTACAACCCCAGCTTCTTGAATCTGCATATTCAAGGACGTCACGTTTTTTAAGATGCCAGAAAACAAAAAGGGAACAGCAGAGAGCCGCGGCAGAGGCAGCACTAAGGTGCTCACGGTTGCCGGGGTGCCAGCCGCGGTGCCCGGAGCCAGGGCTCAGCACCGGGCGCTGCCCCCCGGAGCCGCTCGGGGCGCCCCTCCCGCTCCGCCGGGCTCCGGCGGTGCCGGGGCTGGGGCCGCCCCCGGGGCGGGGCGGGCCGGGCGGGGGCGGTGCCGCGGCCGCTACAAAAGGCGCTGCGCCGCCGCCTCCCAGCCCAAAGCGTCGGCTTTGGGCAGCCCAGAGCTCTCAGCCGGGCGTCGAGCGGCGCTCGGCCCCTCCGCGGCGGAGCGTCCCCGCCGCCCGCGGCGCATAAGGCCAAGGCTTTCCGACTTCAGCTACAGTGCTAGCTAAGTCGGGGAAGGCAACACGGAGCGAAGCCGCGTGTCCCCCCCTTCTCTCGGCAGCGGCGGAGCGGGCCGGCATGGCGCGGGCAGCGGAGCCGGAGGGCCGGCGGCGCGGCGGTCAGTGCGGACGGACCGGCCCCGAGCGGTTCCGGGCGCGGGTGACCGGGCGGGGCTGCCCGCGGGTGGGGGGCACCAAATCGCGCCGTGTCCCGGTGGCGCCTCCGCTCGCAGAACGGTGTCCACGGCAGCGAGCTGTGCCTGCTGTACCGAAATGCGGTGGATGTGCCCGCATTTGCTTTAGCATCTGTTTCTTATTTCTCATTTAGGATCTGTGATTGCCTATTTTACGTCTGCAAAGTTTCTTCTTTATCTTGGACATGCACTGTCCACTTGGGTAAGTAAAATACTGCCCTGGTAGAAGTAGGATTTTATTAATCTGGCTATGATTTACCTGAGCTTTATTGGTGCTTTCCAAACATCTTCACAAATTAACACACCACCGTAGAGGTCTTGTTACAACACTTTGCTGTTAAAAGTCTTCATAATCTTTGCAAAATATATTACAGGAGGTGTAGTTGTAGTGCAGTGGTCAATTTTTGGAAGGACTGGTTCTGTACCTTTTAATGTTTTTAAAAAACTGTAAAACCTGTGAGACTCCTTATAGAGGGGCAGAATGAGAGACAGCCCATTGCAGCGTTATATGGAAAGGACTCATGTTTACTAATGGGAATTGCTCAGTGTTTACAATGGACTCAATACTGCCACTCATGAGCTAACTGGTTGACAGCATCAGGAGATGTCTTCTGTTAAATCGCTTGCCTCTTGAAATTATTTCCTTTTGTGCTAATATAACTTACTCTACCAGCTTTTACTCACTTGAAGAATACTTAAAAAAAAAAGCTACCTTAAGATATGCACTAATAATAGACAGTCTGCTTCTGTTCCACAGAATACAATTAAGAATATGTGTGTATTTTAACACAATCATAAGTCTCCATACAATGGCTTGGTTCAAAAATAAATGGAAGGTTTCCCCTCATTTTCTTTGTTCTGTGTTTTGGTCCGGTCTTGGAACATTTGGATTGGTTTGATGTATGTGTTGAACAAATGGCTGATCTCCAGTTACAACAGCGCATGCCTGACTCTGGAGCTTCTTGCTTTCGCTAACCTGAAAGGTCGTACTGATGTTTCTCTTAATGAAAACAGTCTGAGTGGTATCAAATGTTTGTTTAAACAAATGCAATATTTTGGCAGTTGTTAATATTAAAAAGCAGTGAGCCAAACAGCTCCTTCAGAAGTCAAGACTTATTTCCTGCCACAGTTTTTTTCAGTCATGCCCACGAAGTGCCTCACTGGCAATTTGGCCAACCCTGCTTACTCCTCTCTGGCCAGTGCTTCCCAGCTCTGTGGTGGGCTTGCTCTGAGTCCCTGAGTAAAGGTGGCAAAGCAGAGTTAGAAAACAATCTTGTGCACAGTAACAAGTGATAGACTACAAGATGTCTGTTTAGCAATATTAATATAACCTGGTCAGGTCCTGGTGGGTTTTGTGCTGAAAATCTTGACTCAAAACACCCCCAACCAAATCTGCTCAAACAACAGAAGTTACTCTGCAATAGCTTGTTTTGACAGAACTGGGTGCAGGACTTCACCTTTTGTATCTCCTAAGCTTTGGTGTTCCTGTAGTGTGAAAGTTTTTGCTACCAGAAACAGTAAACAAATACCTGACTCTTCAGAACACCAAGTAATAGATCATCTTTGTTTTAGAATGGCTCTGTCCACAATGCAAAACTCAAGAGAAACGGGGTTTTGTTTGTTGAGAGAGCTGATTAGGTTTTTGTGTTACTATGCCATTCCCAAATCCCAAGAGAAGTTGTAAATGATTAAACATGTCACATCTCCAGAAGTGTTCAGACTTGAACAAAGTCCAGACTCTGTTGGGCCCTTGCTCAGTCAAGTGTTTGAATGTGTGCCTGGCCTCAGGGATCTTAATAGGCTGACCTTATGCTGTTGGTGTCTATCCCTCAGCAATAAAGGAACAGCATGGAACTGGGTTCACCTTCTTGGTGTCAGGCCTAATGTTTTCCTGGAGATCAGCTGATTCCGACTTCCAGCCTTATCTGTGCCCCTCAGGAGGCTGGCAGTAGGTGTGGCCTGGCTATTCCTCAACTTGTTGGCTTGAGTTCTGATGTGGATTGTATACATTCAGTATAAGGGTAATTATAATTACAGAAGGGGAGGAGCTGTCTTTAAAAGGATAGTGATGCTGAACAGCTGTAGCTATTTAAAAGTTCTCAAAAAGGCACATTTGAAGGTGGGACTAAGTGTATGTAATGAAGGATCTGTCTGTTTCTCTAAAGAATATTTGCTGTTCAAATTTCAATAGCTCTTAGCTTGAAATAACATACCTGTTACAAAGCTCTGCAATTCACTAATATTGTTCTTATTTATCTTTGCCTATTTTTTATGGTTTTTAATTCTTGAAAGAAAATCATACTTTCTGGTTGTAACAGCTGTGGTTTCCCCAAAAATCTTCTCTGTGGGTTGACCTGATCAAAATACTCTGGGTAAATGTGTTGGATAAAGTTGAACAGTGTTCACAGGCTCTCAGATAAGTGTGCAGCAAAGCAGGAATCAAAAGAACCTTTCTGTGAGTTTGAAGTGAAATTCAGGTTTTTTTACTCTGACAGTAGTGACTGGCACTGACTTGCACGTGCTTAGATTTTTTTTTGAAAGCGCCTTTTTCATTTTGTCTGGAACATCTATGCATAAAGAAAAAACCCAAAATTAATATGAAAGGTTTTTTTGATCATTTTCCTAGCTCAATAAACAGTTATCCGGGTTAATTCACCTGCATGTGTTTTAAGTGAAATTCTATAAAGTACCATCTCAGGAGGTCATGTTAAATTTAAGTGAAAGCTGGAATTGGGAAATGATATGCCTGTGGATTCATTGCTAGGATATTTTCTATGTATTTCTGCTAACTAGCCATGGAATGTAAGTGGAACATATTTACAGAAGTCTTTAGGTGTCTCTTGAGTGAAAAATTGTTTATAATATATGAGGAGACACAAGATGATCATGCTTATAGTAACATTTGTCAATTTAGTTTAAAAAAGCGTACAAAATACCCTGGGGTTTATTTGGAAAGATGGAATTTTTCTTCCCATGATTGGAGTATAATTTTTTTCAGCTTGTGTTTAAGGAAACAAGTATCAAAGTTTACATGTTACAATGTTTGCAGAAAACTCCAGTGAACTCAAATAACATTAAGAGGCAAGTGCTTTTTGTGTCTGTACTATACTGCGGGCTAATCACACTTTGCAATTATTCTGACCCTCCAAATAGTATGCTTTTTATGTAGCTTTTGATTGCTGTGTTACATGGTTAGATCTGGCTGGCTTTGATTTTTAAAAGTTGTTTTATGCTACACTTCCCCCAGCCCTTCCGAATATTTTAAGTCTTTAGAAATTTGCACTCTTTGCTGTATCACATATCAACTATTTATTTTAGATAAGGCAACAGAAGAAAACAGTTTCATGTTTGGTTTGTAGGAGACTCATGTTAGAGACCCTTATTAAACAACCTGTGTGCCTTAGAGTGGTATGAATGATTTCTATTCATCTGTTTTTTTACTGATGACAGAAAGGATTTTTCTGTCATGTATTTCTGCAATATGTTGAAAAGTGAAGTGAGATGTGACAAAAATACCTCCATGTATTTATTAGCAAACCTGAGAATGTTTTGAATAGAATGAAAATGACTTCACTTGGATGTGTGTAACAATTTGGGTGTCCTTTTTGTACGTGTAGCAAGTGGTTATCAGGACATGAATGTGTTTTTTTTTAAGCACTGGGTTAAATTAGCAATAGGCTGAACTAGCAGTGAGTTTACAACAGGTTAAATGAGCTATGCTATTCTACCTCCTTGAGTAATATGCCAGTGCTGAACACTAAAAACAGCTCAAGTCCATTGATTTTAGAAACTTCAGTTAACATTTACCTATATCTATCCTGAGTTGTATGATGACTTGTTTCCACTTGACTCACTCTTGTGTTATAAAGCAGCAGTTAAGCTTTGATCATCTAAGAGCAAACTGCTGCCTTGAAAAGTTATTTAAATAGTGATGGTAAATCTGTTGTTAATATTTGATCTGTGCCAGAGAATTTGTGTAAGCTTTTTGAGGCTTGTTGGATGTGTCTGGTGACAGACTTTGTCCAGTAATATACTAATAGAAAATATCTGGGATTTTTGGATTTGTGGTATTACAAGCTGTAATGATCCACTTGATTAGGATAGATGATCTTAATGACACTGGGATAAAATCAATGGTGACAGGATGTATTAATCAACAAACTCCTAAGAAACCAACAACCACAAAAACCCCACAGCACCTCTGTACATGTAACAAACCTCTATTTTAGTCCAGACTTTTGGCAGAGCTTTAGTAAACCAGTGAACCTGTGCACCTGTAAAGAGCAACCAGTAATGTTGTGTATGTTCTCTTACTCTTCAAGGGAGATCGGATGTGGCATTTTGCCGTGTCTGTGTTCCTGGTTGAACTTTACGGCAACAGCTTGCTCCTGACTGCGGTCTATGGCCTGGTTGTGGCGGGATCAGTTCTTCTCCTGGGAGCCCTAATTGGAGACTGGGTGGACAAGAACTCCAGGCTCAAAGGTTAGATGCCTTGAGCAGGTTATTTACCTTCCAAATTCATGTTTAAAAGGTGAAGCTGGCAGTTAATTCAAGTCAAAGATGAGAATGAGGCTTGCTCATCTAAGAAGGGCAGATGGTTTCAGAGTGGTGATGGTTACACAGAGATACTCTCAAAGACAAGAGGAAAACAGTTTTAAGTCATGTGTTTGTTACTCAGGCCAAATCCATGTGATGTGTAGAGATGTATGGAAACACAAAAGGTAAAATATATGTAACTTTAAGGGCTACAGACCAAATTCTATTTACGTTAAAACACTAACATACACCTGTATTTTTGTTGTCTTTTATCTGGACACAAACATCTCTCACTTAAGTGTAAACACACTGTGTTTGCATTATGCATTTTGCATATACACTGTAGTCTGTTTTACAAATAAAATAGGATCAAGTTCTTCAAATGAATTTTTACTTTCCAAAAGTTTTCAAAATAGTATTTTTTCCATGGTAGGTTGAAGATGAATTTCAGAGGCTTGAGTTAGGTTTTTACTACTTGAAACAGGGACTTTGAGAGAAGACCTACATTGAGTGTAAATCAGGAGCTACAAAGTTACATTAGACATTAGTTTCTTTCCCTAAGACAATGGAAGATTCAGAATCTACTATAAAGTATACTTTTGCCACTTATCTTTTGAGGGAGACTAGGAAAACAAAGCTATTTAATAAATCTGTGTGTGTTCCTTAATTATGTCCACCTTAAGGCTATAGTTAGCTCATTCTTATGTTTGTAACTGTTGCTCTCTGTTTGGTTTAAAACAGTGGCCCAGACATCCTTGGTTGTGCAGAATTCATCTGTCATCCTGTGTGGTGTTATCCTGATGATTATCTTCTTGTTTAAGACACAGCTCTTGACATTATACCATGGATGGCTTCTTGTGAGTGCTTCAACTTGTTAATAAGAAATTAGTTTATGAAGAAACTTTGGGAAGCATGGGAGATGGATGAATTTTTATCTTAATCTTTAATTCTTTAATCTGTACAGACATTTCTGGGAGCCAAAACTGGCAAATGAAACTGTACTTGTTAGGTAAACAGATATGATGATTGTTTTCTGCTAGGAATTGTAGATTTGATCTTGTTTTGTGTGAAGAATAATGCTGAAATGTATGAAATGAAATATAAAAGTCTTTTCTGCTTGTGTAGAAAGTGGAGATGTCCATCAGTTTTCTCACATAACTCTTTCCCCTCATCTCTCTAGACATTGTGCTATATCCTGGTTATCACAATAGCAAATATTGCCAATTTGGCCAGCACTGCCACAGCGATCACAATTCAGAGGGACTGGATTGTTGTGGTTGCAGGGGAAGACAGAAGCAAACTGGCAGGTGAAATATATTGCCTTTATAATACCTTGCATGTCTTACTTTCCAAGCTTGATTTTATTTTTGTTTTAAGACTAGAGGTTTACAGAGATCAGTGCATCTTTGAATTTCAGATATTATGAGAAAAAAAATCAAGTAAACAGGCAGCCTTTATTTTGCTCTTCCTCGCTCTGGACTACAGCTACCAAGATCACAAATTACTGTTGTGATTGCAATTCAGTTAGGTATCCCCAAACTTGTTTTGCCCTCCTCTTAGTCCTGCTGCAGCTCTGTTAGGAAAACTAGTCTTGCTGAACAAGCCAAGTGTTGCAATACTTTATTTTTAGGTCCCTGGAATGAAACCGAGCACTCTTGCGTAACTGGGCTCCTCTCATAGGGATCAAACAAAGATGCATGAAAATGAAGTCCAGAACAGTTAAGTAGGTATATTAGGGAATTGCCAGTAGGTAATACTGTGCATGCAGGCACATTTGAAACCTTGCATTTCTCTAGCATTAGATGTCTAACTCAGAGCTGTGAACTTCCCTTCAGCTAGAATTGGAAGCTCTGCTTTCCTTTGATATCGGGTACTTTTGAGCATAGACTACAGATGAAGTACTTTCTAGGCAAAAGATTGTTTGCTTCTCTCCCTGTGCCCTGCACTTGCACAGTGACATTGATACTACTAGGAGAGAGAATTAATTCCCATTTATATCCTATTGTAGCTTGGTAGTTTTGAGACTTCTTGGATGTGAGAGACTGGGACTCACCAAGGCTGCACAATACAAATTGCATCAAAGGGTGTTACAGCAATCTTTGGCTGTGCTGCTCCTCTGATTGTAATGAAGCAGCATTTTTTGTGATGAATTTGGCCAGGCTCTATAGACTCTGAATCAACCCCATAAGGGGACTTAAGCCTTCTCAGATAGAGGAACTGATACTGAGCTGCAAACAAGGCACAGAGCAGTTTAACATTACCCAGACCTCTATAGCTCACCTCTATAGTTTAGATACCTTCAGGCTTAGACAGCATTTCAGCTTCTCGACTCTAATTTTGTATAAAGCTGCCTGAATTGCCCATAGAGTTCAGAGTCCTTTTGGAAATTTCAATCCTGTATTCCAGATTTTTATCTCCAATGAAAGAATTTCATCCCAGGAAAGGTTAATTCTTAGGTGCATTAAAAGTGTCATACTTTTATTTCCCAGTCTACAAATTATCTTCCTTAATCTTTTATTTTGGCCTTGCAGTGCCTTTCTAGGTCATGCCTTTTGTAGAGCAGTAATACAGGTGAACTTTCTTTACACATGTGAATCACAGGTAGAAAAATAGCAGCTATCTGTAAAAGTCTTAAGTTAATGAGAACTATTAAAACTTTTCTTGCTGTGTCAGATCTTACTCAGCAAATCATCTCCCCCATCCCTGTCCCACATAACACATGAGATAAATCACAGACCACACCTGCAGAGAACTGCTGCCTGGGAGTCAGTCCTGCCTCTTTACTGCTTCATGAGCTCAGGCACAATTGTATGACCACTTACATTTTGTACTGAGAAATCAGGCAAGAGATTACTGTGAATTCTCTTATGACTTGATTGAGAATGAAAACAATCACTGGATTAAGCACCTTAGTTCAACAGATTTATCTGAGACATCCCTTCCAGACTGAACAGGCTTGTTTTCTGTTTAACCATGATGTAATCTGGAAACTATTGAAACTCCCTAATGTAAAAGAAAAAAAATAATTAAAAGTGCTGACCCTGACTTTACAGCAAATACTGTTGTCCATCTCTGCATTGTTACCTTTCCTCAAAGAGAAATCTTAGTAATGCAAGTTAGTGGAGTAGGGAAATAAAAAATTACCTTAACTTCTCCTTTGTTGCCCTTGATTAGTTTTTCTGCTCACTCTTTGTACCTTTTCTGAGTAGAATTATAACTCAATTCAAAAAACAAAGGTTAGTTGGTTGGAATTTTTAGAGCCAAATATTATGCAAGTATCTCACTTGACTATTTGACTGAGGGTTAACTAGGTTAACATTGAATTTACTTTGAAATAGAGTAACCCAAATGTTTCTTTGAATGATAAGGACTAATTCTCTACAGATTCAATAAAGCAGCTTCATACTGATGTAGAATTTCACTTGGCCTTCACAAGCTCTAGTTTTACAGTAGGACTCTAAAAGGGGCTTCATGTGTGAAACCACTGTCTAGCAATTTGTAGGAGTGGAAGAATGGCACTATTAATTGGAAACTTACTGGAACCCAGACAGCTTAATGACAGTAAGGTAGATAAGATTGAGGGTGAGGCAAATGAAAGATGCATTTGTGCTGAGAATGGGTTGCTTATTTTGACTGTAAACATCAAAGGACCAGAAAGGAGTGAGGACTTTGCTCAGTAAGATCTAAGGATGCCTACAACTGCCATCAACCAATGTGACTTAACAAGGAAATGTAAAAGCCATTTCAAAGTTCTGCTGCTATCACAGTGGTTCTTTGGCCACCAGTTATTAGAAGTGAATGAAGGAGGCTAAGAATACAGTGTTCCAGTGTTGGGAGATAGTAATCTATCTTCCCAAGAAACAATTCCACCTTCTGAGATTCCTGGAGCTGTGCATGCTAGGTTTGAGTGTTATAGGGCTAGAGCTCAGAGTCCACAGTGTCAGTGCTGTGTAAAAGTGATGTCATCTCATGATGAACGTGCCACTGTGAGCCCAGCATGCTAAACCTGGAAGACCTCATGCAGGCAAAACTGACAGGAGTTGTGTTTTGGCTTACAAGCACCTTGGTTGATTGCAGTGAACTTAAATATTGAAACGGTCTGAAGGTGCCTCTGGTTACCTCTGGAGCCAGTTACAGTTGGAGCAAGGCTTGTAGCTTTACCTTTATACATGTGCAATTCACAATTATGTCAATGAATATTTCACTGTAAGTGTTCACCAGTCATTTCATCATCAAATAATTTCTGACAGATATGAATGCCACAATAAGAAGAATTGATCAGCTGACCAATATCTTGGCCCCAATGGCTGTTGGTCAGATAATGACATTTGGCTCCCCCATGATTGGCTGTGGATTCATTTCTGGCTGGAACCTGATGTCCATGTGTGTGGAATATCTGCTGCTCTGGAAGGTTTACCAGAAAACCCCTACTCTGGCTCACAAATCTGCAAAAGTTGAAGCATCGGAACTGAAACAGCTGAATGTAAAGAAAGGTATTGAAAACACTGAAATGTAACTACTCAAATTCACTGTATATTCATTGCATCAGTCAAGCCAAGTGTTGACTTTTGTCTTCCACAGGCACTGCTTTGAGGCTAAATAGCTTTCTACTCCTAGCTTGGAGATTTCAGGTTTGGGGTATAGATACTAGAGACTCTAATCAAAGCAACACTACTTTGTGCAGCTTTTTCATAAAATAATTTCATAAAATGCAGCCACAGAATGAATTGTCTTTTCTTTGTTAACCCCTTAGAGCAAGTGTGCCTTGTAACTTCAGGCTGACCATTAGGAATACTCCTACCCATCAATAAGCTGGACCAGGCCCTTGGCTCCATAGTGTTTACAGCCTCTGTAAGACTATTCCTTGCTAATTCATCTCTGCTTACACATAGCACTGACAGGCTTTCAGGAGGTTCTAGAATAGATGGTCATACTTCTATTCTGGCATGACTTAATGATTTTTACATGCTGCAGGAAGTGGTGGAGGAAAAAAAATAAACTTTTGGCCTTCAGCTCTGCTTCCTTGGCCAAGCAGTATAAGTGGGATTTGCAGTGTAGATGACTATGGCTATTACTATAAGTAACACTGAAATTGATACTAAAGTTACTTTAGATAGACTCAATATCAGAAATTTAAATTCAGAAGCTGACTTTTTATTGTGAAGTAGTAGAAATGTCAGATCCTGAAATACTAAACTTAAGTGTTTCCCCATTTTTAAGGTAGCAGTATATAACACTATTGAAAGCTCATGTTATGGCCCCGAGCTGTAACATAGGTGGTGGGTTTTTGTTTGTCTTTTGTTATTGGTTTTTTAGGGTTTTTTTGAAATATGAAGAATTCCTGAGTTTTGTTTAAATGCTAACTAACAATCTTGTTTCAATATATGGTGAGTTAAAAAGCTGCTACTAAAACTACTGAAGAGATCTATCTTCCCAGCCATCAGATCCATGGTGGTAATAGCTGGTCCAGTAAGCTTTGGACCACACTGGTGGCAGTTGAGTATTAGAGAACAAGAGAGTGTAGAAGGCTCCAAAGCTTTGGCTTTTTAATACTTCTGGAGAATGAAGCATTTAGCAAATGTCAATATGTAGGAAACACTTACTAATCTTTGCTGTTGCAATATTCTGATTTCATTAGAAGACTTGTTTTTAAAAGTTGAAGTACTTCATGCGTCTCACTTGCTGTATGTGGAGTTAGTTTTGAACTTTATAGTGTAAAAGCACTGCTCAGGTATCCAGACATTTGTGGAATTTGTCCTCCTTAGTAGTGTAAATAGTGCTGTGAGTTTTTGGATTTTTGTTTATGATCAGTGGAAGTGCCTTTTTCCTTCAGTACAGTGAGAATGGAATTGTAGAAATGCATAGGTTTTTGGTTTGTTGTTTCTTTCTTTTTAAGTCAAGCTTTGAAAGCTCTTGACTCTGGATAGGCTTCAGCCTTGACATGAGATACTGACAGATGTTTAAGTATGCCTTTTTTTTCATTCAGTGCTTTTAAGCATACAAAGCTGTGTTAAAATGCCAACTGACACTGGCATTCATTAAACAAATAATTTCTCTGTGGAGCTGGGGCATTCTCGTCTAGAAGCAGGCAGTGCTTTTTCCTATCACTGTTTAATTAATTAAACTGATAGGGATAAACTGTACTTGATCTTACTCCCCAGATAGGATTTTAGAAGGCTTTAAATGATTTTAGTTTAGGTAATTAAGAGAAAGCTTGGCAGTGGAGCTTGACGGATGCACTTCTGCAGTAGTGAACTTCTGGCAAACAATCATCTGTTGCTTTACACTGTGCATTTTGCAGGCAGGAGTGTATCTGACAGCTCCATTTCTGTTCACAGAGAGTGACATGAAACCTGCTGAAGGAGTGCAGCTAATTATTGAGAAAGATGTAGCTGGCTTTGAGCCCCAGCAGGAGAAGGAAGTCGGCTGCGCTGCCCGGATTGCCGAACCTTTCATAACCTTCCGGGACGGATGGGTTGCGTACTACAACCAGCCGGTGTTCCTTGCAGGCATGGGCCTTGCATTTCTCTATATGACTGTTCTGGGATTCGATTGTATCACTACAGGCTATGCATACACTCAGGGGCTGAGTGGCTCTGTGCTAAGCCTCCTCATGGGTGCCTCAGCAGTCACTGGAATCATGGGAACAGTAGCTTTCACTTGGCTTCGGCGCAAATGCGGCCTCATTCGCACGGGCCTTATTTCTGGAGTCGCTCAGTTTGCTTGTCTGATCTTATGTGTCGTCTCTGTATTTATGCCTGGAAGTCCTATGGATCTGACTGTTTCTCCATTTGCTGACATCAGTGCCAGGCTGTTTGAAAATGAGCCATTGCCTACTATAGCATCTCCAGAACCTGAAAGGATTTTTGCAACTGGAATGCCCAACTTGGTAAACGGGTCTATTGCTCCTGCTAACAGTGACCCAGAGATGAGTCCTGAGCCTGTGCCTTTAATCTCTGTTAGTCTCCTGTTTGCAGGAGTCATTGCTGCTAGAGTTGGTAAGTATTATGTTTCTACAATTTGGTTTAACATCTACTTTTAATTCTAAAAGTTAGTTGCAGTGCCTGTCAACTAAGTAGAACTTTAGAATTAGAGGCAACAATTGGAATGTTACACCTTGTTTCTGGGGCTAGTTGATTATACATCACATAAAAATGAAATGATGCTGCAAGAATATCACTAGGGTGAAGACTGCAGTACTAACTCCGTGTATATTTTATGTCACTAATAGGAGAATTCCAACAATTGGAATGTTACACCTTGTTTCTGGGGCTAGTTGATTATACATCACATAAAAATGAAATGATGCTGCAAGAATATCACTAGGGTGAAGACTGCAGTACTAACTCCATGTATATTTTATGTCACTAATAGGAGAAAAGTTACCACATTTGGAGATTATTGTAACATATTTTTTGGAAAGCTTATCTCTAAATTATTTTTGTTCGCAACCAAATGAAACCACTTGTTACTAGGAAACAGCACCCAACACATCTGCTATGAAAACCTTTGCATTTCAGAGTTTACTAAATTATTCCATTTATTTAAATTGCCTTGGCATTTAGAAGGGAAGCTTTGATTTGGATGACAGCTTAAGTTTTTGGGGTATTGCTGGTTAGCATAATATTAGTTTCTGTCAACAGAATAGGCAGTCTAACATATAAATGTAATGAACAGTAATGGTCATCTGTAGAATCATTATCCTCAATTTCTGCAGTTTTTGCTGAATTCTGGAGGAATAAAATACTTGATTCACATGCATTAAGTTTTTTGCAAGATAGGCTTCTAAAGCTGAGTCATGAACAGACTAAACCAATATGGAAGCTGATATCACCCATTTGAAATGTGTATTCTGCATAGTTTAAAAGATGTTTGTGGTTTTTTTTTTTTTAATGCAGAACTTTAATGATTGCACCTAGCATGAATACACTGTAAATAGCTGTAAGCCAGCTATTTAAACAAGAAAAGGATGAGTAAAACATTGACTCCTTAGTCATGATGAAACAGCATGTGACAGGCAACTTCATGTATCAAGTTTATTTATGTGTTATTTCATGACATTTTTTGTAAAAGGAAAGTTAATTGCTCTAGACTGTGAATGTGAAATCAGTTCTGGTCAACAAGAGGATATCTTAAGCTGTGCATTTTTGGCAGAAGTGAGTGCTTGGAAGGATGAATTGTGCCCGTGATGAGTTTGCCATGGGAAGCCCAGCAGTATGGATAATTGTTTTCTCTCTCCCTAGGCCTTTGGTCCTTTGATTTGACTGTCACACAGTTACTCCAAGAAAACGTCATAGAATCTGAAAGAGGCATCATAAACGGTGTCCAAAACTCCATGAATTATCTTCTTGACTTGCTGCACTTCATCATGGTCATCTTGGCCCCAAACCCTGAAGCTTTCGGCTTATTGGTGCTTATTTCTGTGTCTTTTGTTGCAATGGGCCACATAATGTACTTCAGATTTGCTCAAAAAAGCTTGGGAAAACAACTTTTTGTTTGTCACACTCCTGATCCCAAAGCAGCCCCTGACAGTTCACCACCTGGTAACACATCTACTGTCTGAAAGGATCCACTTCTCTTTACTAACTTGGTTTCACAAATACCATGGTTAAGCACATATACTTCCTTTTATGACCCTGTTTGAGGTGTTTCTCTAGAGTTGAATGCATAACTTAGCTCTTTGGGGAAGCTTTCCCAAGAGAAAAAATTAGTTTTACAGTGACCCTGTAAAGGTTTCATGTTTGGCAGAGGACAGCCTGGCTGGATCTTGACAGCTGCAGTATCAAAGGTTCCCCACAAGTCTGGTGTTCGATCACAAAAATACTGTTCAAGTTCCATGGCTGACCCCTACAGTGATACTGTGGTTAAGTGGTTATACATACTCAATTTACCATGAATTCTGAATAATTCTTGTGTTCATTGAGTAAAATGAGGTCTTTGCTTTTTAGTTACTTCACAATAACTTTTTATACAGTATTTGATTGTTTGGAGTTTTTCTCCAATATTCCTTTACCATGAACAGTTCTGCTCACCTTTATTCTTAAACTGGTGTAAACATCCTCTCTAAACATTGGACTTTGATGGTCCTTGTGGGTCCCTTCTCACTCACAGTATTCTATGATCCTTCTTGATTCTTCTAATAAACAATTTTATCTTTTTTTTCCCAAAACCTTTATAGTATTTTATGTTTTGGTTTAACTTTATGGAAACACCTTTGCAGGTTTTTTGCATGTTTCCTTACAAATTAGAATACTGTTAGGTACAAGATATTGTATTACACTTTTGTTGCACTTCTTAGAGTAAAGCAGCCTCATTTAGCAGAAGCTATTGATGTAATATTACAAAGCATGGCTTTTAAATTACAAATGGCAGGTTTGCTCGGGTTTGATGTAGCAGAAAGTGCTAAGGTCAGGAGTACTGGTACAGAAAGATAAATTCTAGTGCTGACTTAGTTTTTGCCTCAGAGTACAAGCAGCTTTAGTTAATTTTCCAATATATCAGGCTTTATTAGGGTTTCTGAAAACAATTGCATTTGAAAATAGTTAATATTTCATGCAAAAGTTGGATTATTTGCATTTATCTGATGTGTATGTGAATTTTGACTTTATTCTAAAATACTGCTAAACCAATGAGATGACGGATTGAGAGGCCCTCTAAAGCAACTTTAGAGCTATGTTAATGATACCTCCCCTCTGTTCAAGAAGTTCTTGCCTTTTTTGTTAGTTTTCTTTTGGTTTTTTTTACCCTGCATGTGTACTAACACAGTACTTCCATAGTCATTAACCCTACGTGCACTTTTGTGGAAATTACGCACTTTGCTTTCTCAGTAGAGTTGAACCTGGTGGTGTTCTGAGTTTTCCTATGGCTTGGCAGTCTGACTTCTAAATTTAAATATTGGTAAAATGTTTGTTTGCAGAAGAAGTAGTATGTGAAAACATAATGTCAGCAACTTGTGAAAAGTATCCTCTGTAACTTTTAAGGGTTTTTTTAATTTTAGGTACTGTCCTTCATGGTCATATATGCTGCCAGACTCAGCCCTGGAATGTAAGTGTGTGAACTCCATTGAAATTAAAGGCGTTACACCAGGGCTGAATCTAGGCCAGTCATCACAGATTTTGTAACAATGACATTATCCATCAAAGCATGTAAAGAACCTCTAGTGGCTTTTGTCTCAGATATACTGTTTTGTGAGAGGTGTGAAATGGAATGAATGGGAATCCAATGTACAACCAATGCACTTGTAGCCCATAGTTTTCAATAACTGGATGTAATGATTTTTCTCCTCTAATGGACCAAACCTAATAATTACTCTATGTTGCTGAAAGCTTCTCAGGGATGTTTTCACTAGGTTTATAAGTGTTTATACTTCGACCAAGCATTAGGGTTTTGTTTTGATATAATAAAGTAAAATATGTAATTTAGAATAGGTTTTAAATTTGTGACTCAATCCTGAGTCTAACTTAGGGAAAAGGGAATTTTGCCATCAGCAGAATTTGTCAGAAGACAAATAAAACAAGCTTATCTAGATTTGTAGAATAAATATGTCCAAAGGATAGCTTTATGTGGTATATGATAAGTACACTAGTAAATAAAATAGCTCTGATTTGCCAAATATATTTTCTCATGTGTATCTAATTTAAATTGGGACCAGATTGTAATAGTGTTAAATATAAATAAAGGTAGTCCAAATGTCAGTGAATGCCTCTATACTGCACTTTGAAAAACATCTGAATGCCACTGTATATCTTGGACTCATTGGCCATCAGGGAAACAAAGCTGAAAATGCAGCTTTTTTTGTGCTGTCTACAGTGCACAGAACCCAGGGTGCCTAAAATGTAATGCTGTAGCACTAAGCACCAGCCATCCTAGAGAGGATGTATTTCTGAAGTCTAGAGAGCTCCAAAAATGTGACAAATAGAGCTGGGAGCATGCCATGTTCCTGCCTGTTTCCAAAGGCTTTTTTTTTTTTTTTCCTTTCTCCAAGAACAATTTAGTCTTGTTTAATTTGAGTAGCAATTTGTTTCATAAATAGTTCCACTAGATAGTGCAGTACTATTAGGAGAGGACTGGAGCCTTGTCCTGGGTAAACATGATGTGGTTAGGATTCATATGTGCACATCACAGCTGGAAGGCAAGACAATCCTAAAATAGAAAAGTGAATGCTAGTTTGAAGACAAACAAGGAAGTTTAAATTGGAAAAGTTGTGTGTATTGGTCTGCTTTGGATGTCAAAAAAATTGTATGCTGCTTGAGCACAGCCCATTTGTGTGTGAATCCAAGATGTGTGCTGACACCTGTACTCAGTAGTGCTTTGAAGCAGTACGGAGCCTGAAGTCTTACTTAGCAGGATTTCATTAAGTAAGCATTTTTGGCCTTGTATTTATTTATTTTTTTAAAAAAAGAAGTCCAAATTGGATGAAAACTGCCCTTAAAATGTACGCACTAGAAATCAATCTTACCAGAATATTTTATTATACAACCTTATGCTGGACATAGTATTGATTTATGTATTACTGTTGTTAAAGCTAATTAATAAATTTGCATAAAAACTTATTTGTCCTGTATTTTTCAGTTTGTGGGTATCTGGGTATGCTACACTTATCATGGATCCTGTGTAGAAAGCTATTTTGTATGATGGGCTGGAACTGCCATGAAGCACAAACAAAGAGCATTGAGGAGGATGCAAATGACAAATGTTAAAACTTTCAATGACCTTGTTACTCTTTGATGAATTGATTTTTATTTACCATCCACCATGCTAAGCTAAGACACAATAGATGAAGCTCTTGCAGCCTCAGCCTGGATCTTGCACTGGCAAGAGAACAGGTTTGTGTCTTGGCCTGCTGAGCAACAGAAAGCAAATTATTTTACTTTGCCATGTATCTTTACCATACTGAATTTGGGATTATGGCCTTCTGTTGCAGCAACCTGTAGGTGAGAGCTCTGGGGATAGGAGTGGTCAAGGTTTAGTAGTCAAGTACTTTTCAATGCTAAACCCAGAATGTTTCCTATAGGACTGATTCTGGCTTTGTGCATTTAGGATATGTTTGCACAAAGCATCAGCCTTGGATGTTGCATTGGTTCACTAGGAGCTCTCTGTACTGATTCCTCTTTGAACTGAGAGTTTCCTAGAAACAGAGCTTTATGGTTGTTTGCCTTCTTCACTGCCACTTAAAATTAAGAACAAGTGTTAGAATACTGATTTGAAAATGTAGGTATACATATCCACTCCTGTAAATATAAAAGTACAGAGAAAAAGATTGTGAATGATATTGTGTACTTAACAGGTAAAGAATATACTTCTTTAAACAGAAGAAGTCCCTTCACAATGTACTGTTTGATGGTTTCACTGTTTTTTTAAACTCAGCTGTAAACATTTTGCACAGCTTTGAGGTTTTGAAGCCCCTGAGGAATTCACTGCTCAGCAACTAAAGGTAAAATGATAGGAGATACCTACCACTGTTTGTTTGCTTGTTGCACTACTTTGCCTACCAGGTAGTTGAGATATCAGCCCTGCCTGTGGAGGGCAAGGTATATTGTATATTCTGTACTGTATTCTTCTCCTCTGAAATATTTAACTGCTTTTGTTTTCAAAAGCATTTTCAAAAAGTGAGCATGGGTAATGGGGTATGAAAGTTGAATCTTCCTAAAGGAAAAAGAGTGAGTTCAGACCCTTCGCTTTAAACTGTTTTGTTTCTTTGGTGAGAAATCTAACTCAGAAATTCCAAAGGAGAAAGTAGGTTCATATCAAGTAATTTTAAAATACTACAGTCCCTTCTGTATTTGCTTCTTTAAAGTATATGGTGGATGTCTTAGGAATAAAAGTAAAGACTGTTTCTGCTAGGGAAGAGTGCAACTAGTGGTGTAGCTTTTCTGAATCTAGCACTCTGGAGGTAGTAATGCCTTTCTATCTGCCTCAAGGCTGGCCTACTTCAGATTCTCCAGGAACATATAGTGCTGTACTCTGCATTCATGTCTTTCTCAAGTACTCAGTACTAGAGACGTTAGTAGTAAGTATTAGAGTAGTAGTCCTTTTTTCACTTGCCTTCTGTAGTTACTCATTCTCTTTCCTGCTTGTGAGTGCTTTAACTGCATGGTGTAATAAAAAGTATTTTATTCCTGGAATAAGACTATGCCTTTAGCTTCTGCTTTTGAAGACACAATTTTGCCCCTCTGAAGGGCAGAAAAAACTGAACAAGGATATTTGCCTAAGGGCTTGCAGGCAGTATGGACAAAGTGCATGCTGCTCAATAATGCTTTTTCAAATACTTCAGGTTGTCCTTGTGTGGGTCAATATTTCTTTCTAGTTAAACTTTATTTCCCTTGTGGTCACAAGGGAAGCATGCAACTGTGTGCTTTTTACTCTTGGTATAGGGTGATGGAGCAATCTGTTTTCATACATGCAGTGTTAAGAGTTCTTAATCCTTTGTATAAAGTGTAAGGGAAGTTACTTCATTTACAAAATCTGAAGTCGCTTCCTTTGGCTGATAAGGGAAAGAGAAGGTACAGTAGATATCTAAGCATAACTCATTAAGATCAAAAAACCCCACCCACAACAGCAAAGAGTGGCTCAGAAAATATCCCAACTTTTTCATGGTAAGTCATTGTTGATGTCAGCAGGGAGGGAGACAGCATAACAGGATATGCTCATCCCAGTGCCGCCAGACTCGAGTCTGAGGGCGAGTCCTGCCTTGAGCAGCACCACCAGCGCAGTGTGGGTTTCCCTGTGTGTGTCCTTGGCCCGTGCCAGCTGCAGGAGCTGTGGCTCCTGCCCCTGCCTTGTGTCATCCTGTCCCTGCCACGAGGTGGGCCCGCAGAGCTGCCCCTCCCCTGGTCTATGGGCAGGGCAGAGCCTGTGCTCCCATCCTGATCCTGGGCAGTGCCCCAGAGCAGAGCCTGTGCTCCCATCCTGGTCCTGGGCAGTGCCCCAGAGCAGAGCCTGTGCTCCCATCCTGATCCTGGGCAGTGCCACAGAGCAGAGCCTGTGCTCCCATCCTGATCCTGGGCAGTGCCCCAGAGCAGAGCCCATGCTCCCATCCTGGGCAGTGCCCCAGAGCAGAGCCCATGCTCCCATCCTGGGCAGTGCCCCAGAGCAGAGCCTGTGCTCCCATCCTGATCCTGGGCAGTGCCACAGAGCCTGTGCTCCCATCCTGGGCAGTGCCCCAGAGCAGAACCCATGCTCCCATCCTGGGCAGTGCCCCAGAGCAGAGCAGAGCCTGTGCTCCCATCCTGGGCAGTGCCCCAGAGCAGAACCCATGCTCCCATCCTGGGCAGTGCCACAGAGCAGAGCAGAGCAGAGCCTGTGCTCCCATCCTGGGCAGTGCCCCAGAGCAGAACCCATGCTCCCATCCTGGGCAGTGCCACAGAGCAGAGCAGAGCCCTTGCTCCCATCCTGGGCAGTGCCCCAGAGCAGAGCCCTTGCTCCCATCCTGGGCAGTGCCACAGAGCAGAGCAGAGCCCTTGCTCCCATCCTGGGCAGTGCCACAGAGCAGAGCCCTTGCTCCCATCCTGGGCAGTGCCACAGAGCAGAGCAGAGCAGAGCCCTTGCTCCCATCCTGGGCAGTGCCCCAGAGCAGAGCAGAGCCCATGCTCCCATCCTGGGCAGTGCCACGTGTGCACAGGGCCCATGAGAGCTCTGAGGGAGGGATGGACCAGCTGACAGGACAAACAGCCCCTGCCTGGCTCTGTGCTCTGCCAAAGACCTTGGGGAGCCCAAACAGTCCCAGGCTTCTCTGCCCACCTGCTGAATCAAACTTGGAGACCTTTCTCTTTCATCATATTTGGATGGAATTAACCGAGTGGTTCAAAAGCTGTTTGTCAGGAAGTGAAGGAGGTGGCAGAGAGCAGTGTGATTGAGCAAGTTCTGTGTCCTTGGGAAAAAGTGGGTAAAAATATGTCCTGTGTGAAATGTCATTATGTCTATTGCCAACAGCACATTGTAACAAACTGATGAAGTAGTCCAGAAAAAAAAAAAAAGATGAAATTCAATGCAAGGCCCTATATTTAGGCACAACCAACTGACTCCCCAAATACTGGGTAGGGAATGGGTATCCACTATTGTAGAAAGTAATTGTGAGGTTATAGCATAACAAAGAGAAAACATAGGTAAATGTGAAAAAATAAATGGAAATGGGATCTGTAGCATGTGTGCTTCATTAGTTGAATCATACAGGGTGCTGTTCTCTTTGAAACTGAAAAAAATGGAGACTTGTATCCAATTTTTCCCTTGTATGTGTCTTGAACAGCAATAATAATCAAAGAGAAGCTAGAACAGTGTAACAGCTGCAGTCAGAGCTCTGGGAAGTGCTGAGCAAAGCACTCTAGGGAACCTGGTTTGAGCAAGGAGGTTGGACTAAGTGACTTTCAGGGGTCCCTTCCAGCTGTACCCATTCTGTAATTCTGTGAAATGAGTGAAAGAATTCAGGACATTTAGAGACTGAGGTGAAGTGCTAACCATACCTGCCTGTGTAAAAGGGGATGGAAATAATGTGTAATCTTGCTTGAGAAGACAAGCATTAGCCAAGTCAGGTTACAGCATACTTGTAACAGTTGTGGAGTTTCCAATCCTGAATCTTCAAGAGCTGGTATGATTTTTTCCCTGCTCTGTTTTTCCTCCAATTGCATGTGATATATTTCTACAGTTCTTTCAGTTCAGTGTTTCCTCTAGTACTGCTGCTGAGGCAGTGGACTAGTCTTACTGTTCACCTTCAGCTCATAAGCAATTTCTGGATTTGCAAATAAAAGTAGTTCTGCAGGATTAGTAAAATGTTTGGGAGGCCTGTTTAAGAATTTAAGGGTATTTTTTTAGTACTGTCAAAACTTCCCAATTACCACAAGCGCTAATACAGCAAATCTTCACTGTTTTTCAGAGTGCTCACATAATATTCCTGTGCAGAGCCTGCCTGTATTTAATGTGTACATCTCCTGTCCAGCCTCCTTCTTTGGGCTCCTTTAGCTGTTGATACCCTGCTGATTTAGGTAAGAGCTGCAGCTCTTCGAGAATTGGGACTGTGTATTTTCTGGGCCTGCTTCTAAAAAGGCCCAACTTGGTTCTCAGGCTGCTGAAAAAGTAAATTCCATGTGTGAATTCCTTAATTTCTGTGAGCTTCCTTCCACTGGCCGACCACATCACATGTAAGGGAGTTGTACAAATCACTGACAGGGAGTTGTACAAATATGTGGTCTGTCCAGCTGGGAAAGAGGGAGGAGAAGAAGTCCATGTTAGAAATATTTGTTCAGCTGCTATTGGAGTAAGACCAGTCAAAGTTACTGTTTACAGTATGAAGTGTGCTGCAGTTCATTTATCTTCTAAAGATAACCAATCAAGATAAAGAATCCATTCTTTGGGACAGTTTTGGCTTTATTTGCTTGACTGCAACATACTATTCCCTGTCATCCTGTACTGACCTTGGCATTGTTTAGCCATGCCTGATGGGAGCAAACTGTGACACAGCTGGGGAGCAAAGAGACACCAAGCAGCCCATCCAGGTTGTGGGGCTTCCTTAGTGGCTGTCAAAGCACAGACACAGCTGCTTTGCACAAACCCCCTGCAAATTTCACAATTTGCACTCCACAGATACCTTGAGCATAATTTCTGTGTGCCCCTGCACACAGTGAGGCACTTGGAATACAAACAGCTCTTGGAGAGAAATGCACAAAATAGCACTGGTAGTATATGCACATCAAAGGAATGTAAAAAAAGAAAAAAAATTAAATACTTCTCCAGGGAGAAAGGTTTTGTATAAGGACATCTCCTGAATGTCTTTTGAAAAGTTTCTTCCCCCTCTGGAATACAAAGAAACTTTGTATGTGTTGGGAAGCCTGTATTTACTTCATTTTAAGACACTGTTTCTCTTATATCTTACTATAAAGCCATTTTTGTGTTGCATCCATCAAGGAACTTTATCTATAATTTTAATGCCTTTACTATCCAAGGATAGCCTTGTCAGGGATTTTCAGTTGTCAAAGAAGTAGAGTCATGCTTTGGCTTTTTTGTTTTCTTTTCTTTCTTGCTCTGATTGGTGCCTGATGCTGGCAGATGCCAACAGCCTCCATGCAAAATTCACAGTAGCTACAAAAGAACAAGATACATCTCATCACCTTTCATTCCTTCCCCTAAATCTGTCATTAGGCTCATCTAAGCCAAAAGAGGGGAAAGAAACTATTCTCCCACTGTTTGTTTCCTCTATTTTCTTTATTTTCTTTGTGACTGTATGGACCCAAGGAGGAACAGAATTTGTGAATAGCAGAATCAGACCTGAGGAGGCCTAGTCTTTGGTTTCACACCAAAGGCAACCTGATTAGGAAAGAAGAGAGATTGTCCTTTTCTTAAGGTGATTGCTTAGGTATGTCCTCCCTCCACAAATAATGAATTCTTATCCAGTTCTGCTTTGCTAACATAGAGTAAATTTTCAGTAAGCAAATGGTAACATGGCTTATTTACTTGGATTTTTAGTACAGGTTACCAGTTGAAGTTCTGGACTATATAGGAATGTACAGTTTCATTTTATCTGCTTAGTTGTGATAAAATCTAAATGTTGTCTTATCTAAATGGAACAGGGCAAAGAGACCAAGGCTGATAGCTGGATGTTCAACAGAAAGCTGTAACTTCAGGCTGATTTTGTACTTCTTTTTCATGTTGCCTCTGCTTCTAGTTGGCATTTCCCACTTGGTCACAGAGGACAGAGATTAGATCAGTATCAGAGCATGGAAACAGAAGTGCTGGAAGGTCACGTGAGTAACCTCAGCACTTTCTGGTATATTGTCTCAAATGTCACAAAGGATTTGAAGCACAGGTCAGCATTCTCCTCAAGCCTTGCCACATTCCTCCACATCCACAGAGCTCCACACCATGGAGGTTGTGCCTGTGTGTTCAGGATAGGTGCTGGTTTCTGAGTCTGTACATTTCCAGTGCGTCACGTATTTGCTGAAGATAGCTTTGTATGCATTGACAAATTTAACACCAGAAAAGAGGGATAAAGAGGGCAGCCAACTGGGGGCACCCAGCAGGGTTCTCAGTGGTTTTCATGGACTACCCTTGTGACCTAGTGCCAAACATGGTGGTCAAGGCAACAGCAACTTTTATTTCTGTAGTTCACCTAAGGTGTGCAGCATTTCTTGGGATCATACTTCAGCATTACTTGAGGTAATTCTATGAAGATCTCCATACACTATTATAAATTCCAAGAACCTTCACATTGGGAGAGGACAATAAGCAAATGTACTGAATTAACAAAAATACATATTCAGAGAATTATTATTACCATTTTGGTCTTCTAATTCTCTTTATTAAAAGACAGAATCAATAACAAAATTTACAATTCTAATCCTCCTTGCTAATAGTTCAGAATAGGAGGATATTAGTATGCTTTCCTGCTTCTTGTTAGATACATTAAAAACAGTTTAGTTATTATATATTGCTGCTTGTGAAAATTGTTACTGAGTAAAAGTTTAAGCCATAAAATAGTGACAAATATCTTACTTCAGTCAGTATCAATTGTACTGTATCAATTCCTACAGTGCATTTTTATTCAGCTAGCTTTGCTTACCTCTGCAAATGACACTGTTAATAAAAAGGGAAAAGACCAGTTTCTCAAGACCATCCTGAGGAAGTGATACAGGGCATTATTAGATGTGCTTGAGGATGACTCGGTGATTCTTAAGTTACATCATGCTAAATAAATTATGCCAGAAGTTTGGCTACAATCACAGAGCAACAAGACAGGGAAAGTAAGCCAGTCCTGGAGGATGAAGTACAACCATTAGTTTGAAGTGAGCAAGACAGTTCTGGCTGGGTTTCACAAAGAAGCAAAGTAAGACTGATGAAAAGAGAGGCACGGGAGCCTGGGATGATAAAAGGAAGAAGGAAGTGCAGCAGCCCAGCAGGAGTGTGTGACACAGGACATGCTGCAGATTAAGGATTATTGGTTTCATGAGGTTGCCTCTCTTTTATTCATTTAAATCTCTGCACCCTTCAGACCGTCAGTTTATTCTATGAACATTCCCATCTTTCCCTGGTCCCTTGGTCTGAAGCATCACTTAGTCCCCTGCAGTAAATTGCCTCTAGATCCTCCTGCTGCCTCTGAAGTCAGGTGGACTGAGAGAATTGTGTACCATCCTACTGACACTGACTGAAAGCTAATTATTACAGGTTGTGTCTCAGGCTCAGTGAGTGCAGGGGATCACCATTTCTGGATTCTGAATGTCTCAGTTACTAGCTGTTGAAATCTAAAAGACTAGGATCATGAAGCAGAACATGTTTGGGGATTTCAGCAAAAAGAGCAGCCTATCAAGCAGAGGCTAAGAGGAATTACCTAGTTAGATTTGTGCTGAAGAGTTCAACGAGTTACTCGTGAACTTGTGAGAAATACATAGCACAAAGTTAACTGTGTTTATCATGTGTTGGGGGTTCATTCTGTATAGCAGAAATATGTGGCACAGAGTACCTATAACCTCCTATGCTATGTGAACACAGCAGCTTTGCTAAAGCAGCAAATTAACTCAGCCTGTCTCTTCCACAGACCCCATGTGCCCAGCCTCCCACAAGTTACAGTTCTGTAAAGGAAGCTCTGGAAACACCACCCTCTGCTTTCTGAGTGAACTGCCTCCACAGAGACTGGGGAGCTGGGCCACCCACTATTCCTGCTTAGAGATTATTTTGCTTTTCAAAAATGGATTTTATTTGTAAGAAAATTTACGTAATGACAGCTAAGTTACAGATAAAATGCAAGAGCTGCAGCTTCAAGTTGCTGTGGCACCACAGACATTTTTCTTACCCCTCTTGTATGAAAAATGACATGAGAATGTTTCTTTGTGTGAGACCCAAACTCCTGGGTAAAGGTAACAGTGCAGATGGTTAAAGGGTAATACACTTTCTGTTTTTCTTAAAAGATGTTTTAAATAGTCAGATACTCTATGGATGGCAGTCAGCCACTGTGGAGAGGTTAAGTCAGCCAGAGAGGTGGGAAGTAGCACTCTCACACTCAGAAAATATTTCTTCCCTTCTTAGTCTTCCTTCTACAATTTTGCATTGCCTGTCCCCTGGCACTTCTGATGAGAGGCTGCTCTACCTGACTTATTCCTTCCCTTATCTCCATTCCTGTCCTTAGCAGTGCCAGGGTGAGGCTGTCAGCAGCTGTGGTACAACAGGGCCAGAGTGAGAGGCCCTGCACACTGGCACAGGGGCTGGAAAGAGGGTGGCACCTGTGCTGCTGGGAGAGGGGTGTCCAGCCACCTCACACAGTGCCCAAGTCCAGCCCAGCAGCCTGCATGGCACCCTTGCTGCTGATAAACCCAGGACTTCAGTCTAGGGCTCTGGCACTCCAGGCCACTCCAAGGGAGTAGGTAATGAGGCACACAGAGAAGCTCAGAAGGCAGCTCTTGTCTGTCCTTTCACCTGCGTGATGCTGAAGGCCAGGAAACACAGTAATTACAAAGCCTCTTAGAGAACATAATTAACTCCAGCTGGAGCTTTTCAACTCAACTTTTTAAAACCTTTCCCTCCTCATTAAGGGCATTAAGCAGTGACTTTTTCCTAGATCTCAGAGAGAATCACTTTCCTCATATTAATACAGTCTTTAAATGACCAAGAAATGTTCTTTTCTCGCCTTAGTTCTAAGAAATAACTTATGGATCATGTACTGAGAAAATCAGTCTCACCAGGGAGGAGTACAGCTGGGAGATGAGTGACATCTGCTACCCATCCATTCTAGGTAAGAAGGCACACCTGTTCTGAGGTGTGTTAAATGCAGAGAGCTCACAGAATGCTTTGAAAAGGTTTTGGGAACTTCCTGTTAAAAGCTGATATTGTGAAAGGGAGAATCACTGTAGGAGAAAACATATTTGCTGTCCTCTTTCTCTCAAGGAGACAGAAAAGGTAAGAGAATGCTTTTTTATGCTCTGTGGCCAGCAGCTAATCAGCAGTTTGGAATAATAGGGAATGTTAATAGCTTGTGTGTGCTCTGCCAAATGCAATGCTATTTTTGGTATGAGTCTCAAGGCATGATTCAGCAGTTTCTTAGCCAGCAAGTAGTGCAGACCTATCTCAAGAGTATTTTAATACTCATGGTATCACATGTTTCTTAGTAATGGTTTTCCTTTCTTCCTTTATCTGCGGTTATATAGTAATTCCATTAATGCATCACTCATTAGTCAGTATGGGAAAACATTGAGTTATACAATATAGTGGGAGAAATCAGTCAAATGGATACAGTGATCACTAAAGGTGTTCCTGCTGAATAGAATTATCTGTGGGGCTCTTTACCAAACTTTAATTCTTGTGAGACAGTTAATTTGAATTAAAGATAACTGAAATCCATTAAATATACCCATGGCAGGGTTAACATATTAGTTTTACTAACTTTGCAGGCAGGTAGGAAGGTTAGAAACCTTTGTAAGGCTACTAATACCAACTTGTATGTCTTTTTAGGATTGGGGTTCTGGTTGCAGTTATTCATTTGACATTGTCAAGAAAAGACACAGAGGTCAGCTGTAAGGCTGGAAATTTGAACTGTCGGTGTAAGGATGAACATAAGCATAATGAAAAGGCCAGGATTCAACTATCATAAAATGCAGGGGGTGTGTGAGAAGCTCTTGTTTAATCTGTAGTCAGGGGTGCACTACTCATGTTCACTCTGTATAGGAGAAATACAGCTTCATGAGAGGCAAACAGTGTTCCTGCTGCCTTTGCCATAAATATCCTGATCAGAACTAAAAAGGAAACAAAACTCCCATGATAGAAACTTGAGCAGTTTAAATCCCCTTTCTTTATTCACACTGAGCACTGCACAGATCCCCTCTCCCTCCTGTCCTGCCATCTCAGTGGCTACTGGCTCATAGCATGTGAAGAACCTTCCCTGGGAGCAATCCTGATTTGATCCTGCACTGTGGGAAAACCTTTTGGCCTCCTGGCTACAGCTTTCCTGGTTCCTTCACAGTTTCCAGGCGGGAAATAGGGTAAAGCACATCTGATGCCCCTTGGCATGTTCACCCCATTCCTTGCATGGAGAGGAAAAGAGCCTGTGTGGGCAATTTCCAGTATCTGTGAAATCAAACATGTTCCTCTGGGAAAACATTTCATGGTATTTCCTCTGCAGGGAGGGGCTGGGAATGAGAGGTGGAAAGAATCCAACCTGATAGTGCAGTGCTTGCTGAAAAGGTGAAAAATAATCAGCCAGTTCTCAGTGGAGGCAGTGATTCCTGTTGTTCATGTGGCAATCAGGCACAAAAATGCCTTTGCAGCTTCAGTCCATGATCTAGAACTAATGTGAAGTGTCCATTAGTCAGTGGAACAAGATATTGATTCAGTGACTGAGCTGGGGAAGACGAGACTTTTGGCTAGGTGAAAAACATCCCAAACACATGGGTCTCACTCAGCCTCAAGCACTTGGATGTTCTTGGCAAAACCAGCAAAAAATTACCAACAAAAGAACACACACTTCAAAATATATTTTGGGAAAGACAAAATACCAAGCCTTATACAAAGTTACCTCTAAACAAGAGTAACTCTGCAAAGTAGAACATTAAAATGTTACAAAATGTCAGACTCCCAACAACTTACTCGCTTGTTTTTCTTTACTGCAGTGAAGAGGAAAATCTATGTATTTTGTTTGAAGCTGTTCTGTGATTTAAAACAAATTCCCACCAAAACTTCCTTACTGCAATAGCCCCAGCCCAGTCATTTCTATTTTAGAGGGGTAAAAGGTTTATGAAAATGAAATGGAAAGAATGAGTGTTATGTCACATCATGGCCCCAGAATAGCAACAAACCAAGAAATTTTTAACAAAATAAAACTTTTCCAAGAATACATAAGTTGTCCTTTGGTAAAGGTAACAAGAAAATGGCTGTTGAAGGTTTGGGGGTCCCATGTTCCCTCAGCTGCTCACGAGCAAGATGAAAAACTTCAGCAGTGAAATGCAAATGTGGGACATGTCATGTGAGGTTTTCTCTTGTGTGTTTCTGACAAATCAGGGCTCTTTAGGTTAAGAGATTAATAAATCCACCTTGTCAGGCAATATGTGGTGTGTGTGGGAAGTCTTTCTGAGAAGGTATGTTAAAAGAATTCTGTAGTAGCTGGGTACCAGAGTGAAAGCTGACCTCTGACTACAGGCTTAGCACAGCATGAATTAGTTACTTACAATGAAAGCTTTTTTCCCCTGGATTCCCACAGAGTTAACAGTTCTGTAAGCAAGTAAAGCCAAATGAAAATATGAAAGCTGTACAGACCTCTGGCCTTGTCAGCCACTATGTAAGGCAAAGTTCAGCTTGCTGCTCCTCATCTCCTGCCTGACATTCTTGGCAGGCAGGACAAAGCTTTCCTCCTACCACTGCTGGAGCCCTGCCACAGCTGTGCTGAACATCTCCCTGCTTTAGGCCCTGGGAAGATGATGGAGGACATTTGACATTGTATCTGTATCTTTTTTTAATGGGGGAAAAAACTACAACTGTGCTCTTGAAACTGCTGTGTTTGCTCCTTGAGAAATTCCTTAAGCATTGAAATTTGGTTGGAAGTTTCAAACACTTCAAACAGGTCCTTCTGTCAAAAACACTGGTAATTATTTTACAGTATCTTGCAGTTGTTTCAGATTCTTTTAGCAAAGGTGCTCATGAAATTCCTCAGTGGTGACAGCCTTTTTATCTCCTTGTAAGAAAGTCCCTTACCAACACATGCTGTGATTCTGGCTAGGGATGTGCCTTGCTTTTACCTGCTTTAGTTTTACTCTTCTGTGTGAAACATCCTGTTACTTAAATTGTACATGCCAGGGGTTCTGGGTGCCTGGAAAATCAAACACCCTTTGGTGTAAGCACTGAAATCACTTCACTTGGATTGATGTAAACACATTAAACAGTGTTTAATGAACATGGGGGAAAATCTTTAAAGGATCTTCCAGCAATTCAAAGATTAAAAAAAATATTGCTTTTACCACTCAACTTCATTTTTGATTTCTGAAAATGTTTATTAGAATGAGAAGGATATAAACTTAAAGATTGAACACCACAAATGTGGTAAGTCTATTGATTTGAGGCCTAAACATTTATTTTTCTCAAGTAAACTTTTATTTTAAACTATTGCATCAAGCACTTTACACAGATCCCCTGCATGGACTGTTACCCTTAGGAATGAGAAGGAACTTAAATCCTTGTCTTACTGGTAAAGTATTATCAGAATGACAATTACAGCTGATCACAGAGTAACAATCCACTTTTCTGACTGCAGACTACAAGTTCTTCTCACAGAGTCAGGAAATGTATGTTTTCTATTGTCAGACAGGTTTATTGCTACTAATACATATTTTGAATTTCATTAAGTATCACAAATCTGAATTCTGGTTATGAAGTCACAAAACTGCTCTTGCAGAACACAATAAGGTATCACCTTAAGTAGGAAGCAATTTGTTGCTTTGAGGTAAAATAGTTATAATCTGCTTGCTAGGATTTTAAAATTTGTGCAAGTTCAAGTTTATTTTCTAGAAGTTTCTTTTCAATCACTAGAATGATTTAAGCTTTGTGGCACTCCAACTCAAATAATGAGTTCTCCCTTTGCCTGTAACAGTGCTCCTTATTGGCTCTGTTTCCTGAGTTAAACAAAAACCAGGAAAACTGCACAATTTAGTTTGAGACTGCAAGTGAAAAGTTGAAGTTTTCCAAACTGGGTCCTGTTCACTGGCTGAGGTGTAGGAGTGGACACAAGAACAATTTTCTGTAATAACCAACACTGTAAAAGAAGTTTTCATGTTTTGAGAACTGATTGTTGTTGTTTATCACCCTTTGCAGAAAAAGAACAGAAAATTGTTGGATTCTGATAACTTCTACCTAAAAACAAGGTAGAAATTTCAGCTGTCCTGCCCTCAAACAGAGTTAATGCAAAGACTCTCTATGAACTGGGAGTCAGCCACCTGTAAAAGGTTACTTTGAAATTCAGACCTGTTGGACATCTTCAGCTTGACATCCAAGCTTGAGCTTTTTCCTCCCCTGAGCTTCCACATAAGTGGTAGAATAGCACTTTAAAGGGATTTGTTAAGAAATGTCTCAGAGCTCCTGCCCACACCATCCCCACTTTTCCCTCCATCCTCCCTGGCACACTGCACCTCTAAACACAGTGTGACACAGGCTCAGTGCTGTTTTAGTGTATCTATAACTGGAAAAGATTAAGCTGATTTTGAAAGAAAATCCATAGTCTTTATTTTGTTAGGCTTTGAATACTAACTTACTGACAAGACAGTGGAAATACTTCCTTAAGGAGAGATGCAGGGTACAGTAAAACATTTCTATGCACATTGAAAAAATGTGGTTATGAGGTCAGCAAGGTGAAACACCATCTGCAGTGTGCCAGGTCTATTTTTATTTTACACAATGAGCTCCACCTCAGCCCAATGAGCTTCAGCCATGAAATAAATGTCTTCCATGCAGGCACTGATAAGGAAGATGGTGCTGGAGAGCTGATTCATCTGCTTTTCCAAGGCTGGGAATAGCAGGGCTGCATTAGCCACTGAACAGCCTGCTCCTGTGCCTATCCAGCATCAGGAGGGCTTACTGTGCCTTTTAGATGAGAATCTGTGTACTCCAAAATATTAATTCTGAGTGAACCAGAAAATTCATGTGATGCCCTTTACCTCAGGGTCACTTGTTAGAACATGTTATTTCTGTCCTTAGAAAGAAAAATGCATGTTTTTCAGATATTGCAAATGTAATTATGCTGATACTTGTACTTGGAGAGTTTCATTTCCTTGAAGTCCTTCTCTTTCTCCTGTCCTTGGGAAAACAGAAATACAATTAGGAACTTGAATTGCTGTCCATTGGCTATTTATGGAAAGTTGGCACATTCCTCACATGATCTCTATTTTTGCCCTTGAAAAGAACTGATGCACTCTTTCACCATGCATGTAGTCTAGAATGAACCCCTACCTCTTGTTTGCACTCTTTCAGAGAAGTCACTTTTTTTCCTAAGAGAGGCTTAAAAATTAAAACCAAACCAGACCAACTTAAAAGGGATGGTCAGTATTTAATGAATCATAAATATATGCACAATATTAGCTTCAAGCAACTTCAGATTCTAGGGTAAGAAGGGATTCTCAAATGAAATTTTGATTAAAAATTGGTTTTGTAGAAATGATATTTTGGGCCAAAAGTCATTTTTACATGGTGCAGACACTTGCCAGAAAGGTAGGGATGGCTGGCAGCAGCTGTGGAATGGCTGTGGATTGCCAAGAGGCTCTGAGCAAGGAGATGTTGCAAAGATGTTTGGCCACTTGGAGAGGTGAGTGGTGTAAAATGAACTAGAACAGGACAAAAATGTAAAATCCTATTCTGTCTGCCTACAGAGCTGTAAGAATAAATTTCCTTATGTTATCTGCTAAAGTCAGGCATTTTCTCTGCCTTTTGGTGAATGGAAGTTATTTTTCACTTAATTTGTTTTACTACAGCATCAGAAATGCAATTTATTTTCTTTTTTACTCCAGAAAATACCTGTGCCTCTGCAAACAGGGAATGTGGGTTTCTCAGGTGAGTCTGGTTGTTCTCTCTGGTGAAGGCCTATATGTTCAAAAGAAAATGGGTTATGCTAGATCAGCTTTAGTACCAAAACCACAGTAATTGCACTGTGCATAAAGATGCAACCTCACCTAAGCATATAGGTACCATCAAACTCTACAAGTGCAAAAATTTTTGATATTTTACAAGGGAAGTTCCTTCAGAAAGGAAACCTTTGCTGTAAATAGTCTATTTTAATAGATCAAAACCTGAGTTTAGTGCATTCTGATTCTAGCAATAAGCATGCTCTATGATTTTCCCCTGGGAGCAAGCAAATTCATTGTACTCATGGCATGTAAATATACAAGAAGTAATACTTCTGAGATTTCACATCCTTTCACAGTGTAAACAGAAGACCCAGGAGTAGATGTCTGAGCAATGATAGGAGTGCAGTGGAGTCATGCATATGTTTCCCATGGAAATAATTTGTGACTTCCCTCTCTTTACTGCCACACATCTTCAAAGCACAAAACCAGCTTGTATTTTAAGCAGAACAATTATTTGCTTTACATCAAAGTTTTATGTAGCTCTTAATTCAAGCTGGATTTCAAAGGAGTGAAGTTAAGGGAGGTCTCTGTTACACATGGGTGGTGATGTGTTTTCTGTTCCTGGTACACTTTCTATTGATAGATCTTGACATACTTTACAAACATTAATAATTCAATAATTCAACTGCTTGCCAGAAAGAAAATACAGTCTGCTGTTTCAGAAGAAGAATTATTGCCAATTCCTTCTTCTGCAAAGAATTGTAAAAGCAGTCATTTCTACACCTAAACTGCTGTGTAATTGCAGTGTGATTATGGTCTGATGTATCTCCAAGTGTTCCAGTTGAAATGTCTGGATGATCTAATCCTACATTTTTTATTTTTGCCTCTCAGGACCCTTTTTCCTGCTTATATTGTTCCTATGAGTCAGTTTTGAAAAAACAGGCCTGTTGTCTTGTATTTAATGGACTAAACTGCTATCTGAACAAGTTGCTTGCCATTCCCCTTATGATACAATTAGAATACTTGGAAAACTAATTAAAAGCAGAAATGGGATTACTCATAGGAAGAAAATCAATATTTTTACTGTAAGACTCTATCAACAGAGACAGCTGTTGAATGTAGATAACCCAAAATTTTTGTTCCATGTTAGACAATTTGCTTCTTCCTCAAAAGAATAGTTCAGTGTTAACTAGTAAAAATCAAAGGAGGGACTGTAATATTATTTTATTTGTGCTGATTGGATCATAGAACAGCTGGAAGCCTTGTCTGGGATCCCTTGGTGTAACTGTGTACAGTTTGTCACCATGGTGAGAGTGGCCTCCTGTCCTGTGGGACTCTTAGGTCTGTCTGTGAAATTGCTGTTTCTGCACATTATTTGCAGAAGACTAGTTGTGAGCATTTTCTTCTTAGGTCTTCAATGGCCTTAGACATCCCTGCCTGCATTCAGACTGACTGGTTTGTTCAGACTGAAAGACTTGCTGGAGTCAAATCCAAGGGCAATAACAAATATTCCATGAACCCCATTGCACAGTCCAGTTCTCCTGTGTGTCACTCTCCAGTGGCTCTGTCTGAGAGCTAATTTCCATAGAAAGGGACAGAAAAACTTCAGCATTTAAGTTGTTTCTAGCAACTAGAACCCAGTGGAAGTCATCATTCCCTTATTCTCCTTCACTGGTGGATGAGGTGACTCTGCATGCTCTGCATGTTTTGTTTTTTCCTTTTTTTTCTCTTTCACAATGGGTTTTGGGGCAGGATGGCTACGTGGTGTTGCTGAGGGCAGGAGAGCTGCTTCCACACCCAGCTCTATGAAATACATGTTGTCCCATGAAGAAAGCCAGCTCTGGGGAGCTAGAGGAAGGAAATACTTTTCCTGTTTTGTATAGGCCCCAGACACTCTTAAGCTACTTTTGTGATTAATTTAGCCAAGTGCAGTTTGAGAGATGTATGTGTTGTGAAACTGAGTATCTTTCATCTCTGGAATTCAAACATGGTATAAAATCCTTGGTGCAGGTACATTTTTTAATTAAAAAAGTATATTTTTTCTTAGTCATACAGTTACCACACATCACAAATTGAAGATAAAACACTCATTATAAGGCCCACTTCGTGCTTTCTCTCACTTATTTTACACTGTTTTTTTTTTTTTTTTCCAAAAAGTAGATTTTATCCCAGACAAAAGTTGCTTTTATTGACAGCTTCTGCAGGATGAAGCCACACATCTCAAGGTGTGCTTTGTAGGAAGTAAATTATTGAGGATTGTCTGTGTGTCTTCTTGTGGTCCTTTCTGTGGCTCCAGAGGCCTTTGTGGGAATATATTCCAGTGAAATAACAGAACCATCCCTCACTTTATCTACCGTGTGATTAATTCTTTAGCAAAATAATTAAGTAAGTGAGGTAAGAAAACCTAATGGAAAAACTGAAGAAAAATCCATGTTAAAATGGGACAGGGGGCACTAAAATGAAGACTGCACATTACTCAATAGTTGTTTTGTTTTTTGTGGTTAGTCAAACTGTCCTTTCCCTGCACAAGTGAGGATTGCTAAGCATGAAAGATCCTTTTTTCTAAGCAATCCAAGCCACAGCTTATGTGCTGTGTCAGCTTTCTCACCACTTTAGGTACTGTGAGCAGCAGAGAACTGCTGTGACTGGTTCAATGACCACGAGTCATGGCTAAGGAATAAAAATGACCCTCAAATCACATGATTTTGATCTGGAGAGTATGTTCTTAGAATTAAGGCAAAGTTTGGCATGTTTTTCAGCTTGCATTTACTAAAAGGCAAAGTATTTCACATGGCAAAATATGAATTTAAAAGCCATGTGTGAGAAATTAAAAACTAGAAAAGATTAAAGGAAACTGCTTTGGTATACTGTCCACAGCAACGTTATTGTCCCATGCAAGAGCAGCACTCTCAGTAGTTATGGATCATGATTTTAGCTTTAGTCTTTGGGATATATGGCCTCAAAACTCTCAGTTCATATGATAATTTGAATCTAGCACTATTTGTCTACTATGGAAGCTTTTGATTTTTAATTGGGATTATTTTAGTTTCTCCAGAAGTGAAGGCAAACCCTGTGTATTTAAACACCACCAGTGTGCTTGGAGGCATTGCTGCTCATTCAAGCACTGGTGTCTCCAGCTGGATATGTAGTAAGAGACTTTGTAATCCAGTGCAAAATTTTCCTAATCCTTTGAATTCATACAGAACAGCTTTTTTTTTTTTTTTCTCATATTTTTTTAAAAGGCTGTAGGTCTAAAAGCTTTTCAACCATATGATACACAGAACAAGTTTCCTAACATGATCCTTAATTCTCCAGCAGAGAATCCTTAAATTGTGTGGTAATGCAGATAGTTACCCAAATAATCCCAGGAAAGAAGTCTTTAGTAAATCCATGACACAGGCTAAGGCTTTTCAAGGAGTTGGGTTTTTTTCCCAGTTGTTCATAATTTATGATTCATAAATTCCTTGACTGCTGAAATATTGCGGTGACATCTTGTGCCAGCTTCCCTCAGGATGCAGAAAGTTTATATCAAACTACACATTAGTTCAGTGCCATGGAGCAAGAGTCCTCATCCTTTTGGTGGCAGCCTCCCTTTCAGGTTTGTGGATGTGTGCTGTCATTTCTCTCTTAGAATGAAAAGGTTTGAGCTTCCCTTTACAAGCCTCAGGTCCTTGTCAGGAGTGCCTGCAGTAGTAACAGCTCCTGCTGTGTTGGTAATGTGTGTGGAACTTGGAGACAGTGCAGCCCAGGGACATGAGGTAACCTATACCTCATATATAACCTAGACCTGCCATGACTCTGAGAAAGGCTTCATTCCATGTACTTGCAGATAGAGAAGCATGTTTATCATGGAAAATGTGAAAAGGGATCTATAGATATGCATTAGTATTCCAAAGCTGTAAATTCTTCTAACCCATGCAACCTTAGCAAATACAAAGTACAAATATAATTACGTGCCTGAGTACCTTGAGCTGTTATGTGCTACAGGCATGAGCCAAGGAAGATCAAGTCAGTGTTTGTTCAGCTGAGACTTTTGCTCAGCAGAAGGGTCCTCTGTGCCCAACTGTCCTCTCTGCCCAACTTCTCCATCTGATTGGCCTCATGGGCTTCAGCAGCCACATCCAAACCTACGTTTGTTTGTAGGTTTTGTAGGCTTGGATGTGGCTGTAGGCACAGGCAGCTGAACTGCTGTCCAATTAGCTTTTCTTTTGGTAGCTCAGGTCTTTGGGGAGATAAAGAATGTCATCAGGTTTTATATACCACTAGCATGTCCTTCATCTTTTGGAACCCTTTCACCTTATGTGGTGCTGGAAAACCAGAAGCTGGTTGAGCAGCTGTGGTGCCTACCTCATTGGCATGGAATTTCTGTCTCCTCTCCTACCCTCGTTTTCACCCTCTGAAAGGATCTAAAAGTCTCTGATTTTTGCAAATGTATATGTAAGTTATTCCTAATGCATCTGAATTAGCCCAGTAAATTGAATTAGACTCTGTGCTTGAACTCATGTGGAAGGACTGGGTCTTCTAATTTGTAACTTTAGTGCTATTAAAGTTCTGAACACAGAGAGACTGAGAAAAATCCAGATCTTGCTTGGACTAGTAAAAATCAATGCACTAAAACTGCATCTGGTATTGTAGGAACAACTTGTCTGGCGAAGTGAACATTTTCTCAGTCTGGATTTGGTTAATTAACAGTGTCCCTTGGTCTGCTGCTCCACCTTCCCTGCACATGCAGCTTTAGGGAGGTACAGTGAGGGCTTGATTTGGGGGGCAAATATTTTGCACTAAACCACTATTATTGTAAGCTAACTTTGATTAGAATTGCTTCTTTTTATCCTTTTAAGTGGTACTGTCTGCCCTATTGTTTTAGAAATATTAAACTAAGGAAATAAGAAATTTTCTGTGTACATCATCTGGTTCTGATTACCCACTTTATTTTCTGAATAGCAGTGGAACTTGTTCAGAAAATCAGTGTACAATCCATAAATGCGGTATTAATTAATGAGGTACATGCTTTGGACTTGGCTGCCACCAGCTCAGTGGTTTCTGAGCATGTTGATGCATTGCAGAGAGTTCCTGATTTCTATGGCTACCTCCCAGCTGGGAGTTGATGTTGCTTAAACTAAAGACAGGGCAAAATACTGAAGGAAATACATTCTTTGCTATGGAACATCATTCTGTATTGTGTTTATGGGGTGCTCAAAGGATCATTTTACATTAATTATGATTTCTGTAGAAAAAACTCAGAAGTAATTGGCTCGAGTTTTATAGGAATATAATTTAATTACAGGCATTAGATTTAGTGTAAATAAAGAGCAGACAATTTTCTAGTAATGTCTTAGTAGGAAAATTAAAAACCAAATAGTCCCAAAAGTTGCATTTCCTCTTTCAAAGTCACCAGTTCCTTTCAGAGGGCAGCAATAGACACCATTGAAAGAATTAAATAGAGCAAGTGGTTAGAAAAATCTGTCCAGGTAGTGATATCTGTCATCACAAGAGTGATACTTGAGAAAGTAAGAAATTCTTGGCTTGTTTTATGGAATATACCATTGACATGTCAAATTTATTTGAAAGGGTACTACACATATCTAAAATGAGTTCTACCTTTACCATCTTTTTATTTCCTCTGCTTGAGGACAGCCCTGGGAATGTATTACATTAGTGATGGGTGCTGTGTTCCCTTCCCAGCCATTCTGGAGGCTCCAGCCAGCCCCTGCAGAGCTCCCCAAGGCTGTCAGGTGGGACTGGCCATGTGCCTCTGAAGAGAACATGCTGTAAGTCCCCAAACCCACTCTCAACCTGTGAGATGTGTCAGGGCATTTGCAGGAGGTGGAGGAACAGAACAAGCCCAGACCCACTTGCCAGGCTACTGCTGCAGTGTTTCCCCTCTCTGAAAAAGCAGAACTGTAACAGAACTGTGTCCTCTGGACACTGGAGGTAGATTTACTGTCAAGCAAACCTTTCTGAGTATTTAACTCATATTTCTTTTATTTATAACCATTACACACAAGCATTGTGTGGTGTGCCTTACACCCCTTGCTTCCAGATACAGCTGTAGCAAAAGAGTACATAGAAAATTAAATTAGTTAATTTCTAATAGTCTACAAACATTTGAAGGATGCTGTGAACTTTCCAAACCATTTTTGAGGTTACTCATTACTTGAATCAATTAATCTTTGTTTAAATGCAAACACAGCTGTTTTGTAGCTGTGTTGTTTGGTTTTTACCCTACGCACGAGGGACTTACAAGCTCAGCAAATGAAACACTTTGGGTTAACAAACCCTATTTCTCCAAAGCCCATAATCTCAAATGACAAATATTATTGCTCTTAGAATTTGGGGCATGAGGGTGGATGGGAAATCAGCCTGGGTTTTGGTTGGTTTTTCCTGATGTTGTTGCCTTTTGGTTTATAACCCTCCAAGCCACCATAAAATTCATAAACCTGAGCATCCAGTAATGGCTTTTAAGATGGATTTTGTCTCCATCAGTGTGTCAAGAAAAGGGACAAATATATTTGCAGTGTGCTCCCTGTGCCATATGTGGAATATATATTTGGCCTTACCAGCCCCAACAATCCTGGTGCTGATTCTCATCCCTGCTAGTGCCAGTGACCACACACAGCCCCCTTTGCCCCAGATGATGTTTGTGCTCTATTTAGGCAGCAGACACCCCTGGGATTACAAGACAGGCTTTACCTAGTCTAAAGAAGCAATGATAACCTTTTTCCCTCTAAAAACTTGGACCTGCCTAATATTTGCCAGTACTTTCAACCCCTCTGATCTACATTATGCACATTGTAGCCCTATTTCACTATTGGTTTACAGAAAATAGCCAGAAATGCCCCCTGTTTTTGAATCTCTCTCAGTAACAACCTTCCAAGAGGGCACTTCAGCATTTCTGAATTGTTCATTTTTTCCAGATTTCTATTACTCTAGTTTTTCTTCCCTTAAACAGATATTTCTTTAATTTACACTAATTTTCCTTTATGAACTTGAAAAACTAACTTTTTTTGTGGGCAAAAAGTAAATACAGGATTAGCAAACTTGCACAATGGCTTGGTTCACGTTTCATTCTTTGCAGTGTGATCTCATTAATGAATAGTCAAGTTGAATTTGGAAAATGAATACAGGATAAAAAAAAGCTGCTTTGTACCACTCAGATTTTACTTTAGAAATAATTAGTGTTGACTGGATCTAATAAAAAGGTAGGCTTTTCAATTTATGATTTTGAATTGAATGTTTGCTATGGAATTTCTTATTCTTCTAATTTCTTGAGAAATAGCAACACCTAAAGATCCCGAGATAATTTCCTTGGAACCCTGCTGATTTCATTCTTACTAAATTCTATAGATCTGAGCCTGTAGTTATTATGAAACTTAAAGGAAAATGACAATTCAAGTGATTATTTCAGTAAAATGTTAGGAAAATTAACCTAATCCCTATTGTTGAGCAGACAGATTTTTTTCCTCTATGGAGAAAAAGGTTTTAACAAATAATTCATTAAAAGTTTTAGTTTTCTGAGTTCTGTTAAGCTATTAATATTTTAAACTTTATTTTGATGAGAGCCACATTTGCATTAGTCTAGATGTGGTTTCCTTGTAACTCTTGAATCTCTTTTAAAAGGATGTCAGAAACAAGCACATGTTTTAGATTCCTTAATGAAGGCAGCCTACTTGTCCTGCTCAGGTTTGCTTCCTTGTAATGAATATTTAGCACATTAACCTGAGCACAGTGTCTTGTTCCATATTTCAGGCTGGATACCAAGCAGCTGTGAACTCTTCTATCTCTTGCATTGTTTGATTCATTGGGAATGGGAGAAGTGTGTAGAATTGGAAAGAGCAAAATTCACTGTTCCTGTCAGGGTTTTGCTTGGGCAAACTGTGCCTCACCTATGAGAACCACACATGTGGTGTCCAGAGCCTGATTGTTTGTGGAAAACAAAACAGAAACAAAACAGTTTCCAGATGCCATCTATGTTTTCCTTCTCCCTAAAACTTTGATTTTTTTTAAAGAAAAAATTGTATTGGTCTAAGGCTCTAGGTCCTGTGAATTTGGAGCAAACTAGTAAGATAGTAATTAAAACAACAACAGATATCAAAACAGATGAAAGAACAGCAGATGCTACAGAATAGTCTTACAGAATAAGACTTCAGTAAATTTACAGGAAATTAATATCAGTTCTATAAAGCTCCAACTGATAATCATGGGACTAAAAATTTAAGCAAAAAAGGATCTTCTACAGAAATAAAAAAATCAAAGCTTAAGAGTAAAACCCAGAGTCAAACCTAACTGTTGCCCAAGTCAAACTTAATCTGTTTTTCTCTGTGGTGTCATCTGCTGTGTTGCACATGCAGAGTTTTTGGGTCATCTCTGGTTGAACAGCTTTTCATTAATTAGTGTAATAAAACACTTAGAAAATTTTAGTAATCTTTCAAGTCCATTTGATGTGCCTGCAGGAAGCCTCCTTTCTGTTCTTTCCTATTCTTATTTAGAACAATGACCTAGACTGAATTTGTTGGCTTTCATTTTTTGGAATATATTTTCAGTCGATAGATCAGTAGGGTCTTAATGTGAGATTCTTGTCCCTGTGCATTTGTGCGTGATCATCTGGATCCTCTTCCCTCCCTGGTGCTGCAGGTGGCCCAGTGTGAGTTCAGGGAAAAGGCACAGCAGCTGCCTCTCCCACTTGGCATGACTGCCTAGGAGGGAGTTGTACAAAAGGGGAGAATTGATTTCTGCCTTGGTTCCGTGAGAAAAATGAAACTTCCTGCAATTTCTCTGTGTGTGTCTCCCTCAGCCCCGCTCCCCTCCCAAATAACTTTTGAACCCTTCGGTCAGTTTTGGCCCTGTTGGATCAGGAGGTTGCACTGCAGGGAGTTAATTGAGATGAGCAGAGAGTCTTCATGAACATCCCAGTGAAGAGGAGGCTGTGGCTCAGCACTAGAAGATTCATACGGAAAAGGGACGTGAATGCTCCAGGTAGATGAAAAGTAGTCATCAGACATCAAACCAAACCCAAAAAATTATGGGGAAAAACTAGCAACATTGTGCTGTGCATAGAACTTCTTGGGTTTCTTTCTCCTAAAAGCTTTAAGGAATGGGGTTTTTTAGCCTGTTCCCCTTTGCTATTCACTCTGCTTGCTGATGCTACTCTTGCAACCTGAGCGGCATCTGGGAGTCTGCAGATTGCTTCTCTCTTAACAAAGAGCTAAGCATGCTTAAAATTTATTTCTCTGGATGCAGGATTTCCATGTTAATACATCACACAGTTGTATTTAGTCTGGAAAACTATTTAAGCACTTCTGAAATTTTTGGAATGTAAATAGGAAGCTCTCCTTTTTTGACATGTTTGTTTGCATTAGTATCCATCTCTAAACTGAGGTCTCAACCATGGTTATATTATATTTAGCTATCTATAAAGAGATCTTTGCAGCATTTCTACAGGATCTACTGAATTGTTTTACCTGAACTGTGTAAGTAGCTTGATTTACCTCTGAGCTGAGAGGGGCAGCTGGAAATCTCCACTGTTTGTATATCTCAGCCCATCTTTAATTATTTTGTAAGTGGTTCTACTTATATTGCACTATTCTGAGTTGAGACGTTTTTTGGAACATTCTTTGCTGGTTAATTGGAAAGTTATTATTTATGGCTTCCAGGTGATTTGCACTGATGGGCATTCAGGGTGGTTTTCTGGCTTCATTTAACCAGTTGATTTAGAAGTGGGTATTTATTTTGCAGCTGATGTGAGTTTTTCTTTCCACTTAATCCTTGAGATCAGCTAGTAGATTTCATAGAAAAGGAAAGATAAACTGTCTGTGTATCCTGAGCCTACTCACAGAATATGCAGTCCAGAAATAACATACTGTACAGACTGATGGAGCAAGCAATATGAAAATTTTTCTTTCCTACAGATGTGATAGTTCTCAGAAATCCAGCTTTCATTTGCACTATGCCAAGTGAAAAAGGGCTCTTTTCAGGATGGGATATTTTACGGTTTAAATAGTCTCTTTGTACTAAGAGCTCATGCACTGTTTTTTAGTGTTTATATTTTTGGTATTTTTCCTTCTTTGAAGTGATGGGGGAAATGGAGCAATCTGCAGCTCACAAAAAAAAAACCCAAAAAACAGGAGGCTAAAGCAATGTTTTATATATAAAGCAATGTGCCCTTGGACCTGCTCTTCACTGTCTTTGCAGCTGTGATCCCAACAGTCCCTGTGCTCCTGCTCAGTCACAGGGCAACAGCCCAAGGTGTCAAACCCCTCTGATCCTCCTTCTGAGGCTGGATTCAGTTGTCTTTCATACTGAGAACTTAACATAATTTTAACAAATAAGAGGAACTTTGTGCTATGTTAAACTTCATTTTAAAAGTGGAAAAGGAAGAGCTGTGAAAGATGTCCCTGCTTTCCCTGTATTTGTTCCATAGAAGAGCTAGGACTGCAAGGAAGAGAAGAGTAGGGCCAAGGAAGCTCAAAGGACAGGGGAAACTTAGCCTGAACAAAACCTTTTGTTACAGAAGTGTCTGACTTTGGTGAAAATTATATATTGCTTTTGACTAGCGAACTTTATGAGAGGGCCAAGTTACTTTATTATTTTTAAAGTCAGTGGCTAAAAATGAAAGAGATACCATTTCAGATAATGTTGGAGAGTTTGTTTGTTGGCTTGTTTCGCTGGTTTGAGGAAGACATGAAAACTCCTTTGGTCACTAAAGGAAATCAAATAGCCAAGATATTCAACGCTTTGATCACAGTCTCGAATCTAAAAATAAAATAAACTTAAGTAGCACTGCAAACAAACATAAGTTGAGGCATCAATAGCAGTAACTGATAACCAGCTTTATGGCTGGATAATTTAGCTAGTTTAAATTAAAGGAGCTAGAGTGTAAGAAAGCCATTTTGAAAAACTGGAAAAACCTCTTGCTTTTCTGGGCACTGCCTCCTACCCACTCCTTTGTTGCTGCTCTCATGAAGAAATGAGATCAGTCGATGGCTGCAATGTCTGCTCTTGAATGATAAGCCTAATTCTTAGTTACACAGCTTCAACTGGAAGGGTCAACAGGAGACAAAGGTCATGGCTCCAATAATGATAATTCCTTATATGTTAAAAAGCTCACAATTCTTTAAGAGTTTGCATTTTAGAAACTAATAGAATAATCACCCTCAGCAGTTTAATGCCATCAGTCTAGAAGTATTTTCTTTGAACTGCTGGCCACTGCTTTATTTGTTTATTTACCTATTATTTTGGGAGAGGAGGAAGAGGGTGTAAGGGGAAACCAGGAATTGCTGCATGAGAGCTGAGCTGTCTCGGGTATCACACCAAACAAACATCTCTTGGGAATGTTCTAGGTGTGGCTGCAGCTCTCCTAGCACAAGGGACAGGCTCTGAGACAAATGGGAGTGAGATTTGGGTGTATAACATTAAAACTTCATGTTCTGAGCATAGAAAAAACTCTTGAAGAAAAGTCCTGCCCTGTTCTCAGTGGAACTGCAGTTCTGGGAACATCTTAAACTATTTATTCATGTATTATCTGGTTTTGCTATACGCAGATTTTTCCCCCAGCCAGTTCCCACAAAAGCAATGGGAGCTTGTGTTGGCACAGGAGATGCAGCAGCAGGCAGCAGATGTTAGCTGGGAGGTGGGAATTCTTCTTTCCATGGTGGCCACTTACATGTTCAAAGCATTTGAGAAACCACAGCCTCGGGAACTGCTGATAGGCAGGTTCCAGAGCTGTGGGGTAACTTTCCTTACAGCCACATGATGGTATTTACCTAAAGGGCTTCATTCCCCCTATTACCAACAATATTAACAAGAAATTCTTTGTAAGAAGCTGGGGCTACATTCACTTTCAGACCACACATACAACTCAGAACACTGCTTATAGCAGTATTTTAAGATTTGGTGCTTTACCTTGTTGCTGGCCTTGTGACTTTGTGACCCTGGACTATAAAGTGAAAGGGTGCTTTGTCAGTGATTTCTGAAGAGTAGGGATTTCATCCTGAGTTGGCTTTACAGTACAAACACAAATATTGTTCATTATTTCTGCCCTCTGATAATGATTTCATCTTGTGAAGAGACTACTGTGACAAGCTCACCCCTTTATGTTGGTGAAGAAATTAAAATGCAGAGCTGTTCAGAGTATTATTTAAATGTCTTTTGCAGCCTTAGAGGGGAATGACCTTGCTGCCCTGGCTAAATTCCAGTTTACATCATTACAGCCTACTACTTAACTCCTCAAGGAAATGCTGTGCAGAGGCTAAAGCTAAACCTGCACTGTTCAGTCTGAACTGGGATTTCCACAGAAACCAGTGCTCTGCAGGGATTCTGCACTGGGAGAGGGGTTTGCTGTGAAGCACTGGGGTGTTAGCTGATGCACAAATTGCTGCCTTTGCTTCTGCCATCACCAGAAAGACTCAGATACTAAAAGTAATCAGCAAGGAGTACAAGCCAGAACAGAGAAAGAACAGGCTTTAGGACTTCCCAGAAATGTATTAAATGGCTCTGACATGTTTTGCCCTTGAAATTACTCATTAGTAATATTTGACCTTTAAGCAATTACCCCAAAGAAGGGCTGAAGGACAGTTCTGGTGTTGCTAAGGACCAGGGAAAAGCAAAAATAAAAGTTATAAGGGATGTTATTTTATTTAAAGGAAATAGAGAAGCATGCTTTCATTTTTTTTATACAGACTCTTAATGACAAATGGCACAGAAATTTTGCAGGAAAGATTACTTTTATTAGGAAAAACTGTGTCTGTCAGAAAAGGTAAGCACTGAACAGATTCCATACCATAGAATGGCTTTTATCAGAGGCTTGCAAAATTAGTCTAGTATCTGTCAAGAACAAATATACCTCAGTTCCTCTGCTTTGGGGCAGAAAGCCTGTTCAGGGTTTCTCTGAGTTATATTTGAAGCTGTTGTTTTCCTCTGTCCTATTCTCTGCTGGTTCTAACTCTGGCTGTTAGCATGCGCTTTAGGCTCACTGCAGACTGAGGTTTGGCACACTGAGGTATTGCAAGAGCCTCCCCAAGGCCAGACAGACAATGTGATTGTTGGCTGAAATACCAAGATCCAGGTGATCCTAAAACACGCGGCACAATTTGCAGGCTTTTTTCTCCTGTTCTTGAACTCAAAAAACCATAGCAACTACTGCCCTTCTCTCATGGCTTTCCTGCCAAATCTGCCCACCAAGGCCAGGGCACGTGCTGGAGTTGCTGTTAAGCAATAACTGCTTTGGGCCTCACAAAATGCCAGTGAACAGCAGTGATTTCAGTCCCTGTGGAGCTGCACTTGACTGGAACACATGGGCTGAAATTACTGGGCACCTCTGCAGCATTTAGAGCAGCACCTGAGCAGTCTCAGGGGAGCAGCCCCTCAGTTAAAGCCCATTGCCATGATGTGCTCCATAAGGCCTTGCCTGTATATTTATTTTTTTTAATGCTTGCCATAGCTGCTGAATTTTCAGGCTCTCATGTTTATCCAACCACTTGTCTGAGTGGAAAATTTGGGAAGTAAACAAGTCCCTTTCCAGGCACCTGCCACCCTTGTGTGGTCTGTCCCTCAGCCTAAATAAAGCTGTGACTGCTTCTGTGGAAAATGGTGTCCTGCTGTGATGCATAGGACACCCACAGGTATTGAACACTGACCTCTACATGCTGCAGAGGTGTTTTTTTACCTGTTGTATTTATCATGTAACTGGAATCATGAGATTAAGTTCAATCTTCTTCTCTATGGTCTTTTGTGTCAAATCTTTCTATAAAATAATAAAATCTTGTAAAGTAGCCTTTAGAAGGAAGAAGGAGAAGCCAAAAAATTAAATTAAGATTTGACTTAGGGCATCACAGTAAATACAGGGACTGATTAAGGCTACTGAGATACCCAAGACTGAAATTTAAAAAAAAAAAAAGGAAAATAATGAAGGAACAGCAGAGAACTGTTTTAAAACGAAAGCAGCCACAGACAAATCAGTAGCAGCCCTCCCTCTGTATTCTTCATTGTTGTAATTGCAATATCAGTCAGAAAATGTTTTCTAAAGGGTTGGTCAAGAATGTGCCTATTAAATGTAGTAAAACTGTAACCAAAAATGTATTTCCTTCTTGAGCAGAAAATACAAACTGACAGAACTACAAAGTCAGGGCCCTCTCCCAGTTTGTTCAGTCTGCTGGGAAATGCAAAACTAAGTCAATAATGACAAAAGATTTAAGTCTAAAAGCTATATATATCTTGATGAAGATTTCTAACAAACACAATGCACTACTGCCTGAACACAAAACTGCACCTTCAGATGCTGACTTGCATGTGAACTGTCTCTTGCTCATGCCAGCCTGGCTTCCAGGAAAGCACTTGACTTTCATGTGAATTTAAAAAAGCCCCACATGAACAGATAATAAAGTTTCCTCCTTTAAAGCCACACTTAAATGTTGCTGACACAGTAACACAACACCAGGCTTTAAAGCAGCACTTTTGCAACAGCATGTGTACAGATCTCTGCTCAAGTCACACTTGTTTTTCCCAGAGCTGGTCTGATGTTATTTAAGAAAAAATTCCAAAACCTTTCAGTGTGTCTTTCCTAGTATGATGCATATTTTGGAGGGGGAATCTTTTTATTTTACTGTACTTTCTTAATGTTTCTGAATTCTCAAAACCTATCATTTGTCAGTTAGAGTCTTAAATAATTTACCCTATTTGTTCTGTTGAAACTTTCAGGGGAAAATCCACTGGGTCCACGGTTATAAAAGGCTGTATCAGTTTCAGCTCTGCAGGTAAGAGGGATGGAAATAAAAATTGCTAACATTTGGGGAGCTGTGATTTTTTTGTTTCAGTTACATATGAGGTTATCTAAAAAGCTGTTAAACAAAGGGAGCAAAATGTAAAAGCAGAAAACTGGCCAGAGTTGCGGTAGGGTGTGTTTTCCTTCTCTCCCTGTAAGTGTGATAGAAATAAGAGACATGAACTTACAAGCAAACTAACTTTGAAAAACTTTTACAGGTCTTAAAATGGAATTTTTCTGCCTACCAAGGCCCAAACAGGAAAATGCCTAACTATGATAAACTTCCCTTAAAAATTTCAGTAATACTAGTCCTAGTAAATAATCTATGAGAAGAAAATGTCACAGTCATAAGTAGTGGTAGTCTAAGAGCTGTGGTGCCTGACTATTGTATGAGGAGATGCAGAAGCCCCTTGATGCCATGGGAGTAAGTTAACCCTGGCTGCTTTAGTCTGAAACTGGATCAATTAACTATTTTTCACATTAATGTCTGACTAGAAGGAAATACAGAATGTGCAAGGGACTATCCTCACTTAATTCAAGTTGCATAGCAGACATTCCAAAGCTCTTTACATAAATTGTTTTCTTCTAAAATATCTTCATATCCTCACATTCGTGTTTTGACATCTATGATAGTGAATTTACAGAATTAAAAGGTAATTTTCTGTAACAAGTTTTAAACTAGTTTTTGGCTTATTTTTCCTGAGGCCAGCACTCAGACCTAATGGTGGAATTGTTTGTAAGAGCTCTTTACAGTGCCCCTGTCTCTAGGGCAGTGTTTCCATCTCCCAGGGTTTAAGACTCCCCCCACAGCCTCAGCATGGCAGGCCCAACATCCAAAGTACCTCACTCCTAAATGTACAGCTCACTGTTGTGCCACATTCTGGGTGCTGCTACAACATCCATTCCTCCCTGGCTGCAGCCTGGACCTGTTTAACCCTGTGGCAGCTGATGATGGACCTGCCAGCACACCAAGGGAGCAAACACTGCCTTGGTGTTCAAATGGGAGAGGTAAACCTGCTAGAAAAATGATTCTGAGCTGCTTTCCTTGATGCCTAAGGATGAATTTCAGCATTTCTATACATGGGTGGAAGTGACAGATTTTGTCTATTGTAGGGTAATTCCCCCAAAAAAGTTAAAATTGTTGCCACTAACTGCCTTCCACTGTATCATGTTAACACAAGAGAGGAAGCAAAGTGTCCTCTACTTTGTTTGAAAGGTAGAGTAAGGAGAACTCAGGTTTCACTGAACATTGGATTGTTCTTGCTCCAGCATTTTTAATCTGAATAGTTTTAGCACCACAGAGATTGTATTTGCACTTGGGCCCTCAAATTCACCACTTCAAACCAATTCTACACTCTGTTATGAATAGTTAAGTGATATATTGGAATTGCAGCTGATGCATTAAAGGCCTGTTAAACTAGCTGTTGCATAAACTGATGCATCTCCTACATGATGCAGTTTTCTTGAGTTCTGGAAAGGTTTCATAGTGCTCTGATACACTGTGCACCCTCCACCTGAGAATCTCCATACTCTGTGAACTCCACAAGCGTTAATAGCTATATTCTCTAACCAGGCATGTTAAACCACTTTTCATCTGTCTCAACAGCTGGAGAGGAAGTGGTGGGGAGGAGACTTGTTACTTACCTGCATACAGCACCAAGAACCACCCTGACTTCCCCTGCCACACCTTGAGCTAAGCTCTGTCACCAACTGAAGGCAGGCATTTGCTGCTGCTGCTCTGGCAGCAGTAACCCAACCTCAGTGGGGAAAATTTTTAGCAGCTGAGCTGTCACTTTGTTAACTGATCACAAGCCCGATAATGAACTCAGTTTTGCTATTAGCCTTTTAAATACACTTGCAAGGGGGTGGGGAGCCCCCAAACCAGGTTAAGCATTTTCTAAGGTCACAGAATCAGTAATAAACTAGGAGCAGAATCCGCTTTTCAAAACTTTAATCACTCCCCCTTGTTCTGCATTCCTTTGGAAAGAGAAGCTGATAAAATTTTTGGCCAGAGGACATGAAAAAAAAATTTAAAAGTATATTTAATCCACAAAGCTTCAACTTGCAGTATAAAAAAAGTAAGATGTCTGTTCAGAAGGCTGATAACCAGCTGTAGTCCATTTTTCTTATTTTTCGTAGCTCCTTTTCCTGGGATTTAGACAGTTTACATGTCATCTCTCCTAATAATTCCATAGGGCTTGTATCTTCTTCTTCCATTGCTGTGACATCTTCCTCATCTGACTCATCCTCTGCTTTTTCACTTTCCATTTCTACTTCATCAGCAACTTCTTCAGCACTGTAAGATGGTTGAAAACAACCCAATTAATAGGTACTTTCACATACTACAGTAGTACAGGGGAGAAGTATCATGCAAACAACTAAGTAAACAAGATTTTATCTTTTTTGGTTTTTTTTCATTTTAGTCTACCTACTATACTTCTCTTGCCAGCTCAATTTCAAGCCATTTTTTAAATAGCTCTCCTCTAAGTAAACTTAAAATAGTTTTCTTTCTTGAAATATAGTAAGTGCAGAGCAGGCAGGTCAGCATTTATGACAAATGTTACAACATTGCAGTCCTACAAGATCAGAAATGTTGGATGTACTGGTAGATAAGACAGTGTTCAAGAAGGTCACTCTTCTCTTTCAAATCTGAAAAGGGTCACTTGGTCTTAAAAACTGCTGCAATACCTAGAGCGTTACTAGGAAAGAAACAAGTTCCTTGGTTGTTCGGATTTTTTTCTCTAAACATAGAGAGATGTTTAAAGTGGCTGTTCCCTTTTGTGTTTAAGAGTTTTAAGCCTGTGCTGAAATAGAAAGCACAATTCCAACAAATTATATGGAACTCTTATAATTTAAAATGCATTAATCAATAGTATTAATTCAAGTGTCTGTTGTATAAATATTCCAGATCTATAAAGAGTGAACTGCATGGCAAAACAGTAGTGGTCTTCTAAAAATCATCTGTTCTAACACAAACTATTCATCACTCACAAAAAGTAAATGGAGAAGCACACAGTAATATCATATTGCCAAGAAAAATAGAAGTATTTAATGCTAATAATATATCCACTGTATAATATATACACTGATAAATTGTAGTAAAACTTCAAGGGCCCAATGCTTACAATTACATGTACCTTTAAATGCACAGCCACAGCAGTCACTGCTGCTCTGCAAGTGCAAATATTTACACAGGTCACTGAACTCCCCCATTCTTCAGGACTGAAACTAGATTCGAGTTCCTATGTATTAGATTTCTGCCACTGTTCTGTGGCTGTTTTGTTGTGCTGTGCAGTCAGAGATCTTGCAGCAGTGGCAGCACAAGGGGACAGAAGCCAGGACACAGAACAGGCTGTAGGGCAGAAGCCAGGGCACACTCCGGGGCTGAGACTGTTCCTGGGTGAGCTCTGGCCCTGTGAACCACCCACTCACCCATCTGGCAAATCCACACCAACACCTGATTGCAAGGACAGGCTTTCATCCCTGGCCTGGCAGAGTTTAATGAAGCACTTTAAAGAACAGATGGCACAAAAATGCAATCACTGAACTGGCTTCAGTGTGAGTGACAAGATATTAATCCTAAAACAAGACCACTGTCATAATCACTGTGCCTGCATTCCTTTGATCCCAAAGGAGAAAGCTGCAATTTTAAGTACCTATCAAACTCCTCTATTAATTTGGCATTAATGCACTGTAAGCCAAACTTAGATGTGCTTATAGTATACCCTTTTATTTTGTAGCTTAATTAGAAATGACATTTGAGTTCTAAACCAATTCTCAAGATCAAGCTTCTAACCTACTGGTGTATCTAGAAACTGAAACCAAAAATTACGCAGCAAGTCACAGTAATTTCAAATGAAGTTGAGAATCTAATATTTAACCAAAAATAGCACTAAGAAGCCATTAAATCCCTGGAATAAAGTTAAATTCATAGAGAACATTTGAGTGTAAAAGGCAGTGTTTTGCATATAAGCACATTATGCAAAACCCAGCAAAAACAACAGCAACAAAAGAGCCAATACACTGAACAGCCAGACCATTACCGCACTGAAGTATTCTACTAAATTTCTGAATAGATAAAGAGTGTTGGAAAACTGCTTTTACACTTTGAACAAAGATTCACATAATTTAAAGTAACTTTGATAACTAAGGAGAGTTCTTGAACTTTTCTTACCTTTTGTTCTCTTTGGAGATGAGCAATGAGTTAATAAATATAGTGCAGAGGAAGGAAGCAGATGGCAAAACGTGTGCTGGAGTGTGCAAAAGCTGCAAAGATAAAACAAAAGCTTTATGAAAGGCTTTGTTTGTCATTATTTTGCTTGTAATTACTTTTACTGTAATTACTCCTACCTCTTTGACAGCAGGTGAAGCTTGTTCCTGCCTATTATGAACAACTGGTTTTCCAAGGTCTGTATCCTCCTGTGCTTGCTGACGTCTGTGCTTTCCCAGCAGCACACTAAATGGTGTCACAGGAAGACTTTCTTCTACTGCCAGCTTGAAAAAAATATAAGTAGAATTTTAGTGTCACAAATCTAAGTTCTATCTCCTTTTAAGTTACCAAAATTCAGAATAAACCCAGATGAGAAAAGCCTACACTCAAATTTAAGTCAACTGAGCTATGTGGCTCTTTGTACTCATTCTCTGTCAGGTGTCTGGAGAGAATCCTGCACAGAGGGTTACAAAACTCTCCAGAATATGGCCCCAAGAACACTGGATTTTAGTTTGCTGATCTACCTATTAACTTCCAAGTATGGAAGGTGGTGCATGTGCCAGAAAACCAAAGGATGGTTTTTTCTGATTCCACAGAACCAAAAGATCATTTATACTCCAGCATCGTCTGCAGAGAGATTCAATTATGCAATGGGAAACAAAACATGGTACCTTGACTATTGGCATTTTCCTGCATCAATATACACTAATCTGAACACCAAATTATTTCCCCACCCTCCAAAGAAACTGACTGCTTATGCCCACAGTCCCACAGCATTTTATATTAGAAAGATACTAACCTCTACTTTGATCTACTTTATCTGAACAACCAAATCAATCAAATGCTGCTGTTACAGTTTTAACTTCTTCAAAATGAATTAAAAAAAAAAATCCAACTTCCCAGACTACTTCTCCACAGAAATACATACTGGAATGCAGTTCTGGAACGCCTTCTCACAGGTAAGTCACAATTGACTGACAACTGTTCATCCCCATAGTTCAGACCACACTCAAGGTTCCAAGTGTTACAGAAACCAAGATAAGGAAAGAGCTTACTCAAACGTTTAGCTTCATTTGTGTAACCTGAAGATTTTAGAAATTTTTTCCCCCCAGGCAAAATGGAGAGTAGCTCACTGATACTTAAAAAAAATTGCAAACAGCAATTCTTGTCAAAAAATAAGCAAATCCAATTACTGCCCCTTCAGCTAAGTGCCTGTGACTCCAGGTAACGATCTGGTGAGCATTTTCATGACAAAAGGGAATTTCAATATGACAGTATAACCAGCATCAGAATTTTGAACTGCTCTGCCCATCTCAGTCAGAAATTCTATGAGAGGTACCTGTTTGCTTGATGGTGTGAGCCTTTCTTCCAGAGATTTTGTGCTAAGTGTCATTAGCTCCTAAAATACAGAAGGATGTAGCAGAGTTATCATATGTGAAACTGCTTTCTATATTTACATAGCTTGCCTACAGAAGCTTCCAACTGGCCCAAAAGTTTTATCAGTCAAGTGGAAGAGGAAAACCCATCTCTTCATCTTTATTTTGAAAAGAAACTGAAGAGAAGCAAGAATGGACCTAGAGGTTCTATAAGCTTTTTGGGAAAACAAACAAAAAACCCACACCTCCATCCAGAAATTACAGGGAAACTGAATATCACATGGAACCTGTGAATAATCAGCAATAATCCATACAGCTTCTAGGTGACTGTTCAAGTTAAACCGCATAGGCAATGTTCCCATGTTATCTAGTGTCTTGTATCAATGAAGCAGCATAAAACTATTCACAGGAATAGTAGAAAACCAGTAAATAATATAATAGGCTGTTTTGGCAGTTAAAAGCTTTCAACAAAGCACAGCTTACAATGAAATGAAATCAAAAAAGGAACTCCTATGCTCATAAGCAGAACTCTGAGTTCCTATAAATCCATTTTAAAGAAAACAGTTTTTCCCCGGGAACCACCTACCAATTACTATTCCTTACTTGTGTATCTGTAAGAAAAAATAGCTGGGATTTTCTTAGCCAAAGGTATTTTTCTGAGCTTATCATTTCAGGTTCATCTCTTGGAACGAAGGCAGCAAGCAGGATCTTTTCTTTACAAAGATTTCTCTGGATGTAGACTGGCCATGGCTCACTTGGTTTAAACACAAACACTGCAAAACCAAAAATATCTTCTTCTTAAATCAGGAAATTCTTATGCTCCTGGCCAGCTGTCAAAGCCCTGCATATCACAGCCAGGAAGGCTGGACAGGATTGCCTCCAAGCACCACTTCACAGGAATTTAACTGGCTGACTTTACTCAATAATAGAAGGGACTTTTCACAATACTCAGTCCAGAGAACACACTTGGAAATTAACATTTCTGTAGGAAGAGTTATTTAATTTAATGTCAGAGTATATTTAATTTAATGTCAGAGCTCTAAAATGTAGCTGGATAGTTCTGCATTTACAAGAGAGGGTCAAGAACATTTGAGACCTTCACCAGGAAGTGTGGTTAATCCTGAGATCTATCCTGTACCTGAAACTACCTGCTGCAAGAAAAGGTAACACACTTTTTCTGAATGCTGATGTCAGATATGGCTCAGTTTCCACAGGTGCAAGCACACACTGAAGTCCCTCTCCAGCTTTTATGGTCTGAATTCTAAGAAAACCTTTTCTAGGAATTGTGCTTCCCCAGTTTTAAATTCTGCTGATTATGACTAGTGAAAGAAGGCTTTGTACTTACAGCTGGACTCTTTGGAGAGCCATGAGACTGCAGCAATGTGTTCAGAAAGAGGATCAGGTTGCAGAACCACGACGTTGAGGTGGGCACTCCACTCCACTGAAAAGCACAGCAAGAGGCAGAGGTGAAAAGGAGCCAAACAAAAGGTCAAACAAACAACACAGAAGGCCTTAGCTGCTGCAAGAGGCAGTCCCACCCATTCCCTGGTGAATTAAAACACACAAATGCTTCCAACTCCTACACAAGTGTAAGAAATACTACCTATTACTGGGTTATCATTCACCTAACCCAAGATTTATTCTGCACACACAAAACACATGCACAGACAGTATCCTACCCTAAGTATGAAAATAATCCCATTTCCACAGGGCATTTTGTAGTGTGTTAAATCTGAAACTGAACTAGAATGATTTCAAGGTTTCACAATAATTTCAAGTAATAAATTACTCCAGCACACATTCAAGCTGATCTTACATGCACAAGTGAGCAGGTTCCAGCAGCACAGAAAGCCATAATCAGTGGCACCAATAAGGTACTTGGAACATGTTAGTCTCCCAAAGCAGATATTCCTACAGAAGTAAAAAGTCACAACAAATTAGTCACCTTCAGAGTTGATCTTTGTTTTTCTATGTAGCAATTACAACTCACAAAAACCACTTAGTTATGATTTAGTTTTGGTATTTAAATCCAAAGTTTGCTTTTTGCATTCACCTCTAGTGGCATGAAACTCCACACACAACTATCAGATAAGTCTGATAATTTAAAGAGTGCATAATTATGTAAGGATTACATTTTTCTACAGCATTCCAATATAAAGGAGGGATTTAAAACTCTAAAATACATTACAAACCCATACATAACTGTAAGTATTCACATTGGGATTGGAAAATAATTTAATATTTAAAGAAGCCCTACTATTGTTTAGGAACTAGAATGAGAGAGGTAGTTAAAAAAGGGCTGTTAGAACTCCAGTTGAAGAAAGCATGTGATTTCATTTCTCAGTCTCTTGTTTGAGAATAACAGAACAGCCTTAGGACTTCTAATGATAAAGGATTTTAAAAAAAGCTAATAAGGGACAGAATTTCTATATTAAAGCATAGCCCTTTGACATTATGCAAATAATACAGCAATTCATTATATTCCTAGAGTAATTTATTTCTTTTTAATATAACAAACAGTAAAGTTTGTAAGAGGAGGCAGCTGGCCTGGGAAAAGCTTGCCACTGCACAAACTGGTGGCTCACATGCCTCCCACAGTTTTCCTCCACAGCTGTTTCAGAATAACATTTCTCAATTTCTAATCTTAGAGGACCAACATAAAACAGATTTCATCACACAAAAAAGGCGCTTACAAATATACACACAGCACATGGAAGGGAGAAACCTCTGTATGCTGCCATGATTCTTTGTGCCAAGAGTCTTTAAAATATTGTGACCATACAATGTTGATGTCTTTTATCATGACAGCATACAATGGAGCATTGCTGGGATAGTCTGCCAGGAAAACATGGATTTTTGAACAGAGGTTACAGAAGATCAAGATATGTATTTCATAGTACAGGTAAGGTCATCATGCCTTTATGGTTTATTGATATAATTTCCATTTGCATGCATGCATACACAAATAAAGAACCAACTGTTTGCATTTACACTTCTCCAGGACTTTGATTCACCCCTGGATTAATGGGGGAAAAGAGAAGGGCTATCAACACACTACTTGTGTTCTCCATAATACAGATTTAAGGATGACAGGTACAAGAGACATAAGCAAGTAAGAAGGAACTGCAATGCTCAAAATAACCAACACCTAAAAGCCATTTTAGTATTTTCTATATATGAATTTAAGACTGATAAATTCAATGTTTATGTGTATATGTTACGAACATATACAAGGTCTTGGACTGCTATGAATTGATTCTTTCTTTTCTCAAGAGTTCAAATGAGACACAAAAGAGCAGATGAAAAATGTACCTTATATTTCCAGGGGGATGGCAAAATGTACATTTAAGATCCCAAGTTAGTGAATCCCATACAGTGACAGTTTCTTCAAAGCTAACAGCCAGCAAAGAGCCATCTTCTGAGAAGCAGCAGTTTGTAGCTTGGTAGTTGTGGTAGCTGCCTACAAAGTCACAGCTCCAGCTCACACTCTGGTGTGCTGCATTGAATGAACAAGCCAGTTAATTCAAATCCATACATGAAGAAAGAAGAATTCAATTATTACTGCAAAACAAGCTCAAGGCAAGGCGGTTTTCTTTACAATTTTTGAAGAGTAGAGAGAATCTGCCCTGGTATATGAGAAACAGCTGATAGGGTTTTCATTTGTCCTCAGTTTTGCATTTGAACAGAGAACCTTGAGACTGACATGGTACAATATTCATGTTTAGTTTGCCAACTCCATTAACTGTGCTCTCACAGAGGCAGAGGTTAGGTAAAATGATACCCAAGTAGATTCAACACTTACTGTTCTGGAAAAATTGTTCTGTCATAACTCTAGCAAGAACACAAGAGCATTACTCAAAATCTGAACACAGCTTGCCTTTGAGTCCAACAAAGCTCATGGTTCATTTACAGAGGATTTGAGGATCATCAAGTGACCCATCAGCATATTCCTTTTGTTGGTTCACCTGCCACTGCATTCTGTTTGGACACATTTCCCACTGTTGGTAGTTACCAGAAAATAAACTGGAACAAAGTGATGTACTTACCACATTAACATACATTTCCTAGTATAAAATAATTCCTACAGCATGCTTTTGAAATATTTGAGTAGGATGAGGAAAAAAAAAAAACAAGGAAAATCACCCTATGCTAAGCTACCCTTTATATAATGGCTAGAAGTTGATGATTAAAAGACCTGCCTAAAAAAAAAAAAGAAAAAAAGCCAGAAACGATTGAGTACTTCCAACTGCATGGCACCACCTAGGGGCCCAGCAAGAGACCTGCTCTTTGCTGAACTAGTATTTTGAACTAGTACTTGCTGCACAGAAGCTGCAGCATGTCAAGCCCTTCTACCTAAGCATTCCTACTCTGCCCCACTGGGCAGATACACCACAGCAGCCACCACTAATTGGTGGCCACCACTTTCACATATGCCACGAAACAGAACCCTGTAGTCACTCAAATACAAACACCCTCATGAGGCCAGGCAGCAGATACAAAACTATTTTGTGGAAGGAAAAAAAAAAGTTTCATCCTCAACTGACACTATACTCAAGATCAAAGTATCTGCTCATTAAGTTACGATATGATTTAGCCTCAGAATAATTTATTAAAAAATGCAAAACCAAACACTCTTTCAGATACCACTGGGGAGATTACTACTAATACAGTAAATGACACGAGTTTTGTCTTTCTTCTCATGAGCAGCCACAGTTGAGGGATAAAGAGCTTGGAAAGAGAAAGTCTGGAAAAGTCTGCCAAATGGAAACCCTAGTAGCTCAAAAGTACTTTTGAACATGTTCTCACCTGCCCATGAAAAGACAAACAGATTACTAAACTGCAAGCAGTTCAGCAACACCACTATCACAGCTACTTAGGAACATGAAATGACAAGACAGCCAAGTGGCAGGAAAGTGCCACCTCACTTAAGTGTGCCTGACATTGTAATAACATTTAAGTAAAAGGACATTAATATGTTGGAAATCTTGTGTATTTCATGTCCTAAGGAATACAGAACAATCAATAAACATACACAGGTGGTGTGTTTGAAAGAAGTGAACATCAGCATGTCTTCCAAGAGGTTAAATTTGGTTATTAAAAGTATCTCAGAAATACCTAAATACCCATTCTATGATGTTCAAGTACCTAATGGAAAGGAAGGGTGCTCAAAAAATGAACTCTGAAGTGCTATTATTTTACTCTAATTCAGCTCAAACACAGTAACACATTTCTGTACCCTGCTCCTTTGAGCAGGAGTCTCAAATGAAAAGCCAACGCAGAGGACTGACAAAAATCCATTTTCTCAGCATGGAAAAATCACTACCACACACAGTTCTTTAACAAATGAACACAGGCTGCCACTCCCTTCTGCAGCAGCTTGCCAAGGTCTTTGGTTATATCAGGAACCTCCAGACCAAACTAATACTGTGGAACTATGGCAGAACTCCATCACAGGATGCTCAGGAGAACACAATACTTCATGCAGCAGCAGAAGCAGATGAATGCAGGGGACTAGGCAAATGAAAGTAGGGTCTTGATTTCTACAGCATGACTTCAAATGGCATTGTAGGCCCTTTCCAAATCAGGTTATTCTTACAGCTCTATGTTACAAGATGAAGTAAGTTATTTTTTGGCCATGCTTACCTTCTGGATCAGAGTCTCCTACCATCACCCAGACTTTAAACACACAGTCTCTGCCAGTTGTTACCAGTATGAGGGAGTCATCTCCCAGTTCATCCATGTCACGAAAGCACATGTCTGTGATATGGTTGTCATGGGGTGTGTTTATTCTGGTGTTCAGTGCAAAGCTATAGGAAAAGAAAGCAAAAGATTGCCATTCTATTTCATTTGGAACCTGGGGAAGAATTCAGTTCAAGCTGATTCTGGAATGGGCAGGGAGAAGAGCAATCAAAGGAATTTCTAATAAAGACAGCTAAATGGTATTGCATTAACAGATCAGGTTTCCCTAGTGGCTTCCATACAGTAGCCCAGCACCAAAAATTATCAGTAGACAAGCATCTGCCAAACACTCAGCCTGAAGCCTGGGCAGTCTTTCCAGTACTTAGAAAATCAGTCACGTGGTTGATCTGTGTAGTAGCTTTCTTCGGCCTTGTTTCTTTAAGAAAATAATTTGTAGTCAAAATGTAATTTTTTTAATAGGAAAATTAAGGAAAGGCTATTAACCAGGAAAAGAAAATTAAGGAAAGGCTATTAATGCATATGTTAGCTAAAGACAAAGACCAACAATACAATTTATAATCTTCTGAACCTTCTGGAGAAGGACTCTTTAATTAATGATTTAATTTCCCACAGAGGCGGGAAAACTATATGAGCTACAGAACCATTCTGTCAGGTCCATAATTCTTCATACCATGAAAATATGTGAATTTAAGTCCCATGGTTACAACAGTCTTTAATTACTGTAAATAAAATAGATCCAGAGCAATTATTTCCTGTGTGTATTCAGTGCAACTCTGTGCTCTGCTGTAGATGCTGTAGTGTGCATGGCAACTTCCCAGATCTGGGAAAACTCTGCCTTTGCAAGGCAGTATGTGTGTAGGGATTTGTGTGACTGACAGCTGGAAGGCCAGCTGTTACCATTACCTCTGTGTTTCTTCACTGTAGAACCACAGCTTCAGCTGTAGCTCGGGGTCAGCCACTTCCTCACTCTCCTCCACCGTGGCCAGCCAAGTGCCCCGCGCGCTGAACGCCACCTTCACCAGGTCCGACTGCTTCAGGCCCGCCTGGTGGATGTACTGCCGCTGCACGATGTCCAGCTGCAAAGCAAGGCCACAGGGGATTGAAATGCAGGTGCAGCTGGAAGAGATACCACTCATGAAACCACAGAGGAAGGAGGTTCTGAAGGCTCCAGTTAGACCTGACTGGGCCGTGGCATGAAGAAGTATGCCAGGGTGTGGGGAAAGCACAATTAGAGCATGTGCATTCCACAGTGATGCAAAGTGTAGGAAAGAATGAAAAATAATTTGAAGGTGTTTTACCTACAAATTTTTGACATTTAATAGGATAGCACATTGTTTTAGAGTACTTTTTTCAGTATCAATATTTAGATTTGCTTAGCACATGAATAGAGATAAACCCAAGAACATGTCAGCCTAGAATCCAGCCTTGTGGGATAGCTGCAAGGTTTTTTTCCCCATTTTCCATATTAAGTCTTCAAATAAATCCTGATGCACAAGTTACTTGACTGAATAAGGTAAAGTTTTGGTACAAGCCCATCCAACTTACACTGAACAACTGTTGGTCACTTTGGAGGGAATAGAACTGCAAGTGGCCTGGCTCTCCATTCAGGACCAAAGCTTTGGTTCTGGGATCAACCACTAGGCCAGTCTTGACATCCCTACCTGGAAACAAAATTCAGGTGACAAATGACCAAAGCTGTCAAGTGACACATTCCACCCTCTAAGTGGAAGACAAATTTTACTGCACTTACTTTTGATTAGCCCTTGAATACTTCTGGAAAACCTTAGGTTGCTGTTGATTATTGTTATTCCTGAAAGAGAAAGCAGACCAAGTCTCACAAAAGGCACACATCTCATGGTGGGAAAGAATGTAACCATCTGTACTGTAGAGGTATCTTTTCCCAGTTTATGACACCAAGGTGGAAAGCCAAGTTACAGTCACCAAGCAAATTCACAGAACTCATCAAAGAGCAAAAGAACAAGAATCTGTTTTTGCAGATCACTAATGAAATTTTATGCAGATCTTAGTTAATTCATCCAAAATCATCAAAATAAAGCTCATACAGATTTGCATTTCCACTGAAGTGATACTAGGATGTGTTTTGGCTTACTGTTGTCTGTGTGCAGGGTGCAGCAGAGAACGCCATCAGAGGACATGGAGATGCACTCGATGGGAGACCCCAAACGAGGCAGGAAATCCTTCTGGCATGAAGATTCATTGTGCCACTGGACTAGAACAGATTCAACTCCACCACTCAGCAACCTGGTTCCTTTTCCAGCAACAAAATACAGTTAAAAGGTTTTGCTTAAAAAGAAATGAAATCAGCAGCCTGTGTCTTTACAATGACAGATGGACATGAGTTTCTCAAAACTTTTTAAACTGAGAATGAGAAGACATGTTTTTCATTATCTCCTGGTAAATTGCTAGAGAAACTTGGATTAAGTAACAGGAACTTGTGTCTACAGTGAAATTTCAGCAATGCTTTGGGAGTAGTAGATCCCATCACCTTCTGAATCAGCTGAATATTTGTGTTAGGATATGGCTAAATTGTTCTCCTTCTGTGAAAAGTACTCTGCAGTAAGAAATACCTTAAGAAGAATAGTTCAGATGACACAAATCAAACAGAAGTGTATTATTTCTGACAGCAGGTTTGAGCTCAGACAAGACTGACTTGTTTTATTTGGATGCAAGAACTCATCAGTACTATTAATAAAACAGAAGGGGACGAAGAATGGAGGTGAGGGAGAAGAGGTGAGAGAAGGGGTTAGATTTCTCCTTCTACAGTAAGAGGAAGATATTTGACATTATAAAGCCAATCAAAATGCATATAAAAAATAACTCCTTTAGTTTTTATTTCAGATCCTTCCTGGATACACTTAAAATTCTAGAAATTAGCTTGTTAGTAAGTGGACAGACTTGGAGCTTCTACAGATTCTTCCTTGTCTGCTGCAACACTTAAAATTTGAGAAGGTTTTGTTTGTTTGATGGAGATTTTTGGGTTTTTTTGGTAGAGTTTTTTTTATTGCTTTGTTCTGGTTTTTATTTTTCTTTTACTCACCCTCCAAAGAATAAGCCAGATCCATGACAATATCATGATGCCAGTGCAGTGCAGAATATGTGTATGCTTTCTTGTGGTGGAAATTCCTCCTGTGTGGAGAGGAACAAAACAATTCTTTACTCACAACATCAATGACAGAGTAAACCAAAGGAGATATTGAACTGAACCGATTATATCATCCTGTCTTCTAACTTCTAGACTGGTTTATCCTATGCTCAATGATGCAGGAGGAGAGAAGGAACCACACTACAGGTTTTCAGAGGCCTCGTGGTCCACACCTCACATCTTAGATGTACAGAGCAACTGAGCCCTGGAAGCAACTTAACCATGTAGTGTTTCTCATCATGTATTCCACTGATGTGCTCTCCTTAGATGTGCCCATAAAGAGTTATTTCAGCTGTTCTTACATTACCTTTTACACATAAGTTTAGATTTAATGGAGCATAACTTAACATAGGCATTTTTTCCACTTGACATATAGACTGTCAGCACTGTAGGTTCATTGCTTATTCTGACTTCTGAAAATGGAAATGCTAAGGACAAATTAGACTGCTTTGCTAAGGTTTGACTTAATTCCTACAGTCAGAGGAGTTCATGGGATGCAGTTAACCAAACTGCACCTACCAGAGGCGAATCTTTCCATCAGCATGGCCAGTTGCAATGCAATCCTCCTTAGGATGGCACACGACACAACTGAAGCGATTGTCTCCTCCTTTTGTCTTCGCTGTACTTAATGAAAACCTTCAAAAGTTAAGAAAGGAACTTTAATTGTAAGAGTTAGGTTGTTTTTCCTAAAACAAATCTTCAAAAGGATCAGCTAGTGCACATAAAAAAATTCTGATTAGAAAAATTAAACATTTTCAAGTTGTTATGGTTACATGCACTCTCAAAAAATAGTGACAGCCTTATTTTCCTCTTGATTTCCTTAATTCTTCACCTTCAATCAAGGTGAAAGAGTTTTTGCTTTTGTCTTTCTCTCCCTCTCCTTTTCTCCTGCTTCCCTCCTGCTGCCTGGGCCCTGTCCAAACTATGTCACTTGTTTCAGGTCAGCATCAACCTAAGTATTTAACTGAAGAAAATACATTCCTGAGCTGCAAAGGTAAGGTACCACTGCCACTGGTCTGCTCACTGTTGACTTCTACAGGAAGTTTCTCATACAGTGACTACATCCCCTCCAGCATAAAACCAAATATGAGACCATGTGTGCAACACATCATGAGTTAAAAACCATTTAGGATATATCAGACTGAATCAATACCTGATATTTTGGTTCTTATTCTTACCTGTTCAACAATTTCTGTTTAAAAAAATAAACTTGGAGATTCACATCCTTCACTGATACCACATATGAATCCTGTGAAAATAAAGCCATTTAGGACATATAGATTATGTTTTCACACAAGAAAAATATAAAGTACATTTCACTACAAAATACTTTACTCTGGAGACAACATATAAGCTGACATTGAGTAAATATTTTCCCATTTTAAGTGTCAAAGTTTCCTTTTTTTTTTTTTTGTAATATTAAAAAAACTATAGTTCTTATACTGATTAATTTACTTTCAGTTTTGTTTCAGTACTGCTGTGCTTGTATAAAGGTATAAACAGCATAGAGTTCATCTGAGAGGGAAAAAACCTCCAACCAACCAACACCCAGAGAAGAAAAAAACCCAGAGGTGAACATACTTCTCTTCCAAATGCAATTTGCTTTGGTGATGCACCCACACCATCCAGAACCACTGAGAGCTCCTTGCCTTCCAGATCTTGGCCTGCTCCTTTTGTCAGCTTAACTGAGACCAGCTGGAATGTATCTGACCAAAGAAAAAAATCTGCCTGAAACCAACAGTAGTACTGAAGAACAAGGACCAGACAGTGTCAGCGTGTCAGTGCAAGTGTAAGCAGAAGAATCCAAGGGAAGCTGCAGAGTATTTGCTCTTACTCTGAAGTAGCAATATATTATAGTACACAGTAAGGCCAAGCTGTATGTATTGCAGACAAAATCCCATTAAAAAATACCTAGGCATGCTGTGAATAGGACAAGTCTGTTTATGGTATTACTGCCTAAGGTGGGAGAATAATCTCCAGAACTCATACCCAACTTCAGTAGTATAACCTGAACCTTGGTGAGCACTGCTCAAAGATGAACTGCATCTACGAGACCACATCCATGCAGTACATGCTTCAAAAGCAAAGACAAGCAGTCTTCTAGACAAATATTGGAATGACAGATGTCACAGAATGAGAACGAAAGAGGTACAAAGTGCAGTACTAGACATCTGTCACATGATTTAAAAAATATTTCACAATGAATATATTAAAGCCCATTCTTGCAGCACACTGCTCACTGCTGGAACAGTAGCACAGACACAGAATGACTGAGATGACATGGATGATGATGTATTTATTGCAGACAAAATCTCATTAAAAAATACCTAGGCATGCTGTGAATAGGACAAGTCTGTTTATGGTATTACTGCCTAAGGTGGGAGAATAATCTCACAGACTGAGAATGACTGAGATGACATGGATGATGCTGCCTGTACTGTACCTCGTTCACCCATCTTTGGAATGACAACAAACACCGAGTCCTCAGCACTAGCAAGTGCGTACAGTGCCAGAAGTTTGGATCCTACAGTGAAAGTCTGAAGGAAAGAAAAAAGAGAAGGAAATCAACAATTACTAGATTTGTGTGTATGTCTTTAAAATAAGGAAATCAGGTCTTAAAGAAATGTTCATGTATTAATCAAAACTGTTGATTCTAAAACAAATACACCTTAATTCTATTAAGGACTGATAAAAACAGTACTAATGAAATATGAGACATCAGATTTACTGAAAAACCTCAGAATACCTTATCCCTAACACAAAGCAGAAGGCACAGCCAGAGATGGGTATTTGGCAGAAAATATGAGCAAGAGTAAGCAGGCCACATTTTCAAGCCATTGGACCAATTTCTATGGGTGTATCCCGAACTGCAGAACAATTCCCAGAGCTACCCTGGACTCAAAACTGCAGCAGGTAGCAAAGTCAGTATGTCAGTACATCTCCCATCTTCTTCCCCAAAGGATCTGCATCATTATCGTCATCACACATTCTTTTACTGCCATAATTGGATGGGTTTTAGTTTGTGTTCATAGTAGAACAACCCATCTCAGACTGATTCGTGTCCATTTTTGACATGCTCTTAACACAAATAACTCAACATACTTTAATGGGAATGCCGTCCATGAAGTCCCACAGCTTAATGGTGCCATCGAGAGAGGAAGAATAGAGCTGAAGGAAAAAAACCAAATAAGTAATAGCAATATATAAAAACCAGATTCTACATAAAATCACAACCACATAACAGAATAATAAAAAATACAGCACAGAGACCAGCTCTGTGCTGACTTCAAATAAAGTGCAAACACAACACCATTACTCTAGTTCAAAATGTACATTGTCACAAAGAGTGAATGCACAGATACCCACCATGTGAACATCTAATTTTACAAAGCTAATATGCAAATCAGTCCCTCTTGGTAAGTAAGTCTGGTTTATATCCAGACACCAAAAAAGCCCAAGCAAACTAGGAGAGGGGAAGGCAGGCTGGGGGCAGAGGGAGCCATTGGGCAAGTTAAAGGGATTTAGTCACATCTGCATCACTACCAGCAGATACAGAACGGTCAACACCAACCACAGTATTTCTGATCTGCTCACATGCTTCTTTTACTCTTTCATTCAATTTTAACCGGAAATTTTGCTGTGTTTCCGTTTTGTTGTCATTCCATTCAAGTAGTGTAATCCACACGACATTTCACGTTTGTGTTTGTAAGAAACTGACATAGCTCTACCCTTCTTGTCAAATTTCAGCGCAACATCAGCTCCACGATGCCCTATCCACTCCCAGCCCCTTCCCAAACCCCAGCCAGCCCCGGCACAGCCCCCGCGGTGGCACACAAGGGTCTGGGGAAGCCCGGACCTCCCCCCGCAAACCTGCATGTGGTTGTGTGGGTTGAGCTGGATGCCGGTCACCAGGTCGGCATGGCCGCACAGCAGCCCCAGGGTCTCCTCGGTGTTCACGCTGTGCACCTTCACGAAGTCCCCCGAGGCGTACAGCAGGTACCTGCGGGGGGGAAACACCGTTACCCCGGCCCAAGAGGCCCGGGCGCCCCGCGGCAGCCGCAGGCCGCCGGGACACCGGCGGGCAGAGCCCCGCCCGGAGCTCAGGAGCCCCCTCGATCGCGGCAGCCCCGGCCCCCCGTGCCACTTGCTTGGAGTCGGCGGAGAACACGGCCCTGGCGCCGCGCTGGCCGCCGCCACCGCAGCGCACCACGCGGAGCGCGCCCGGCGACACCATCTTGTCCCGCCGCCACCCGCGTGCCGGCCCCGCCCCGCGCCGCGCCGATTGGCCCCGCCGCCGCCGCGTGCTGCGCGCGCGCCCCCTCACGGAGACACCGGGGCGGCGCAGGAGGGGAACGGCCCCGAAACGGCCTCATCCATCACACGGAGCGTGGCACCCAGCATCCAGACTTTCCCTAAACACCTCCAGGAGCTGCCACCTCCCCGGGCAGCTCCTTCCAAACACTTTCTGTAAAGAAATTCTTCTCAATGTCCCATCCAAACCTCCGCTGGCACAGCTTGAGCCTGTATCCTCCCGCCGGTTACCGGGCAGCAGAGCCCGCCCCTCACCTGGCCACAGCCGCCCACCAGGTGATTTGTACGGGGCGTTCCGCCCTCTATTAGTGCTCCTGCCGACCACCCCTCGAAGCTCCGGTGAGTGAAAGGAGCTGTGGAGCTTGCGGGCATGCTGCCCGTGCCCACTACCAGGGTTTTCATCCAAAACTTCCCCCGGCTGCTCTCCGCGGCCATTCCCAGGATGAAAGGCGGTGGGGGCGCTGGGCAGGGCTGTGCCGGCCCGTGAGGGGCTGTGCCCCGAGCACTCCGGTCCCTCCTGGCCTCAGCGCCTGGCACGGGCAGCCAGGGCACTGCAAGGGACAGTCCTCTGCCTGGGTCTGGAATTGCACCTGTCTGAGGAGAAAAATGCGCTAACTCCCTTGTTTAAGTGAGCAGAAAGTCTAAGCAGGGGAAACCGATGGGTAAGCTTTGCTAAAACCCCCCCCTTTGTTCGCCGACTTGGACGAGCTGTGGGTTTGCTGAGTTACTGAGCACATCGTGTTCTCGTATCTGGAGGAAAACCGCTGTCAGGAGCAATGCGAATGTCTGGAGTACAGCGTGATTTATGGTGTCTGCGCCCTTCACTGCTGCTCCGGAATGGCAATTGCAGTTCTTGCACAGCTGTGAAGTTTTGGCTGCTGTTTAGGCGATTGAAGGTATCTCTGGTATGCCTGTAATTGGTTTTTAAACAGTCGCCCTTCACAGACAATAACAGGGACAGGTTATGAGCGGGTAGTTGTGAGCATCCCGCTGTCCCCCTTTTCTTCCCTGCTGGCTGAATCCTTTTTCGCAGGTTAAGTGAGGATTGTGCAGGGGCAGGAGCACACACCGTGCAGTGTTGCAGTCATAGGGAGCTGGGGATGGGTGTGAGAGGGCGCAGTGCACCCAGAAACCTGGCTGCCATTCTCAGATGCTTTGACAATTAAATAGTGCACTCTCTCCGGAGCTGAGAGAAGAATTTACAAGTGCTGCCTAAATTGCAGTTGGGTGCAACAGCTGTGTTGTGCTCTCATTCTGGTGAATATTTTACAACCAAAGGCAGATGCAAGCTAGTGCTCCTCCTGTATGGGACAGTACATTGTGTCCAGGTCCTTAGCCACAGACTCTGAGTAAAGACAGAGGGGGAAAAAACCGAGGTCTCCAGGAAAAGCCAGTCCCTCTAATCCACATTATTATGTGAATGGGACTCTTTTGTCCGGTCTACACTAAATGTAGTCAAGTTTTGTTAAAAGACAGGAACTTGACATACTTATCCTTCTCCTTGATAAGGGAGAATTACAAATACCTTGTGCATCGTAATGCATATGTTTTTGTGATATGCGTTTATTTTTATAATTTTAGGAAATCTGCCCTAAGCTTTGAAGCTGATAAACCATGTAGAGATCAGGACTACCTCCAAACATGTATCCTAGGGCAGGAGCACAGAGTGATAAACCATAAACTCCGAGCATCAGTGCAGAGCACTGTTTCCCCACAGGACAGCCACTGCTTTCAGCACTGGCTTTCTCTGCTTCCAGCAGCATAATTAATTCAGTTTTCCTTCCCTCACTTCAGCAGAAAACCCAGTAATGCAACTACAGTTAATGTGATTTCAGTATCAATTTCACTAGTTGTAGATGCCCTGTGTAATTGTTCCAAGTAATGCAGCCCAAAGTTTTTAGTAGACCTATTCTAAATATGGAACGTTTCTGTGAATTAAATTGGGTCACTCTGGTAGAGTTTAAAAGACTTTTGTATTCAAAGTTAAAATGGTTGCCATAAATTTATTAGGAAAAAAATGAATAATAATTGTAAATAATAATATATAATATAGAATTACTAATAAATAGTAAACACACACACACAGAGTGTGTTTTTTTTTAAAAACTTTTTTTTTAGATGCACTCAGCCATTTAGTTAATTGTCACAACCTATATTTTAAGCATGGTTTGATGCACAGGTGTATAAAGAACCAAAATTTAGGTGTACCAGTTTTTGGAAGTTGAGGTAGTAGGAGATACTGAAAGTATCTGATTTGTGGTGCTCAATGGAGAAAGGAGCAAAACTAATCTAACCTGTTGTTTGGTTTTATTTGTTTGAAGTGTTGGCCTTGTATGCTTTTTCGAATGTTTTTTTGTTTAAATTTACGTCTTCAGTATACAAAATTCATAGGTTTGTCTGTCTGCATAAAGTTGCTTTTGTCTTTCCCAAAGTAGTGACTTGATTCAGTAAGGATTCTAGTGTATTCAGTTGATGCTTAGTTCCTTTAGGAGGAATTAATCAATAGAATGATTGAATGGTAGAATCAGTTGAATGATAGAAATCAATTCTATTTACTATAGAATGTAATTGTAAATACTACAAGGTGTATTTTTGCAAATTTTTGAACAAACATGTTGCAATGAATTGAGCAAATAGTTCGTAATTCATAACAAATAGTATTGGCCAAAGATTTATTTGCATTTAGAATTCACTGTGTGATTGTGTAAGTACAGATAAACTAGTTGGAAAGAATGCAGCTGTAGTTCTGAGACATCTAATTTAAATGTTGTAAATAAAAATAGAATAACTTTAAATATGTTACCAACTTAGATGGAAATCCTTCCAGGCCAAGAGGTGAGTTCTTTCTAAACAAGGGTTACTAGTTAGGTTTATGTACTCTGCCTAGTCTGTGAGTTTCTAAACTGTCCCATCACTTGTGAAATCCCATGTAAATAATACAGTGTAAGAGTGATTAAAGGAAAAAACCATTGTTGGGACTTCAAGGGAGCAGAATGATTGTCCTTAAGGAAGGGACTGTCCTGAAGAACTGCAGTACCACTGCAGTTCATTAAGTCCCTAGTACAACACAGGGCAGATATCTGATTTAAAATGCTAATTACATTTTATATTTGACTTGGTTTTCAGCAGGTTTCTTACTTTCCTATACCCTATTTGATCTCAGCCTTGCTCCTTAATAGACTGTCCAGCTCTGTATCCCTGTCTGGAGCCTGGGAGCTGTGATCTGTCACTCCGCACATGCTGCTTTCATACAAATGCTGGCTGGCCAGCATGGGGCAAAGGATCTAGTACATTTCAAAATCTGTTCTGTTTGTAAACTCCAACGCTGGTCTCGAATGGCTTTTTGTCTCCCATTTTGTTACCTTCTCAGCCAGCTTGAGGCTGCAAAGAGGAGAGAGGGTTCTGAAATACATGCCTTGAAGTCTTCTGTAAGGAAATCAGGGATAAGAAAGGCTGCTTGTTTAATAATGCCTTTGTATAGGAGGTGATGTGACCGACTCAAATAAATTATTACTAATTTGCCCAAGTATACAATACAATGTGCTCATATGTTGACTTCAGTTCAGGGGATATATTTATTTGAAGGGAAGTCACACTGTTTTCTTCGCGGTAACGAAAAATTCACATCTCCTTTGCTGAAAGAAAAACAAACGTGACAGAGATGAGAACGGAGTATGCGGCAGGAAGGCGTGGTGGGGTGGGACGCTCCTGCGGCGGGGCACATCCATAGTGTTCAAGTTGGCAAAGCAGCTCTGCGGGGAGGGGAGGCTCGCCTTATGGAGAGATGGTGTCCTCACTATAGTAACGAGTCAAAGCCGCCGCGGGCACTAGAGGGTGCTGGAAGAACGACTGCAACAAGAACAGCTCCGTGTTTGAAGCGCAGAAACCCGAAAAGGGGAGCTCGCCAAAGGCGTGGTGCCCCTCCGAGCTCTCTGTTCCGAGCCAGCCTCGCCATAAACAGCACACTGCTGTTCTCCTGGTGCATCCGCTGCTGTCAGAGGGAGGGCCGGCACCTTGGAGGGACTCTGCTGTTACTGTTTCCTTAGCAGTGCTCAACAGGTGATGGCAAAACAAGAGTAAACACTGCAATCACTTTTTCAAAGGAGTTTTGTTTTGAAATATCTCTGAATAGAGGGATTGAGCATATGGCGAGAATGAGTAGAGGCAAGCTTGATAAATGGAAATTTGAATCTTGATAATGATTCTGAAGTGGTCTTTAAAATAATGTCACATATGTTTTGGTGTCTGATAAATTGTGACTGAGTAAATAGTATAGTTTCAGTTTAATTTAAATAGTTGCTTTTGAAAGTACCTTTTTCTTTTGAAGATTATAAGACTGTTTAATACTACAGAATTCTTGATTATAATGTCATCCCATACTAGTTTGATTTTCCAAGTTCTTTAAGTACTTTGGAAATATTGGCCAATAATTACTGAAGTACATTTAGTTTGATGATAGAGCTGTTTGGAATTTTTGTTACTAACATTTTAAGGTAAGGAGATGTCAGTTACCTAGTAAGGAGGTAATGACACAGTGAGAAGCCTTGCAAGTAAATAAAATTGATATTTCATATGAGAATTTGACAACATGAATTCCACTGAAATTTCTTCCCATTTCATGTGTTCCTTTTTTTTTCTTTATGGTAAAAAGGGAATAGGATTTTTTTTCTGGCCATTTCTAGTAGTTATAATAGAAAAAACTGTAGAATGTGACAGCAGAAGCCCATCTTGAGGTGGTGTGAATGTACTTGACCTTTTCTTCATTCATAGGGTTGTGCCTTTCCCTTTGGAAAGGGCATTTTTTGGAGATGTGGTACCACCTGACCTCTATGCTAGCACAACTGTGCTTCTGTGTCCAGGTTGTGAACAGTCTCAGAGCCTTGCTATGGGAGCTCTGTATGGTCCTGTGTATGTGCTGTCCCAGATGGTGGTTTGTACCAGCTGTGCATCAAATGCATTTGCTGCATCTGTGTGTGCCTCACACCAAGGCAGTCACTGAAGAGACAGGGTTTCAGCTGGAGAAACAAGTGCCTGCTAGATAAAGTGCCAAGGGTCTTCTAGATTACCCCAACAGACAGAGTGGGGACAGTGTCAATCCACATGCGTTTTACAGCATGTTTTCCTCATTGAAAAGCAGAGATGATGTCTTGCACACGTCTGTCATGGCAATGCCAGTCAAATCCCATCACTATTAACTGCTTATTAAAACCAGCCAGGTGTAGAGGTGTGATGCTGATTTTGTGTTCTGATGTATCTCCTCTATTCTGATAAAGAAAAGAAGCTCTGAAATAAATGATAATAAGTATTTCCTAGTTAGCTGTGACACACACAGACTTTAAGTTGCTTTATCAATAAGGCATTGGCTACTGCTGCATACCTTTTCCTTGCCACAAAAATGCAAATGGAGCAACTCATAACAGCTGAAACAGATGCTGAGTATTCAAAAGATAACCTGAGAAGCAAAGCAGAGCCTGTGCTCCTCTAACTTGCTTCTGAACTGAAACTGTTCAGTGACAAGACTCTGCTATAAAAGGACAGGCATATACTCTATCTTATTGTTTACACTTGAAGGAAGTGTAAAGATATAATATATCTTTACACTTCCCTCATGTGTTTGTTCTTTAGGCTATGGCTGTTAGTAAGCAAGGATAGAGTTTTAGGGGAGCAGAGCTAAAATGGGTCCCAATCTTTTTTACATCAAGCAGCTGCTGAATCTTTAGTGTCCACTGTCCCATGTCTTTAAAGATTTTTTTCCCCTTACCAGTAGCAGGGGAGACAAAGCTTTGTTCAGCTAGGGAAGGTAAGTGCTGCAATAGTTACAAAAAGATTCTAGCTTAAAAGGAGAGGCTCTCAGTCTTTTAAAAGCTTTATGCCTGTAGTCTAACAAATGTTCACAGCCTCTCCTGTGATACAAACCAGCTGTAACCATGCATTACTGTGTGTAAACAGTGTTCTCTTGCTGTAAGTGTTTCCAACAACAAAGCAGGACATACAAGCTTTACTGTTCTCTTCTCAACTTGTGTTAATTCCCTACTACTGATAATCACCCTATTTTTAAAAATCCTGTCCCATTCTTGAAGCCAGCAAGAGGGGGACAGCAGAGGCCAGCACTGGATTGCATGCCAGCTGGGATTGCATGCCCAGTGACAGGCTGAAAGCTGGCCTAGGAGACTGGGGGCTTGGTGCAGCTTTTAGTATCTTTGGGAAAAATCTCATCTCAAAATCTTTGAACTCATGGAAACAATGTACTTTTGATACATTAGTTCAAAACCACGGCCCTACTTTTCAAGAAGTAATTCATCAAGCAAGCATAGGCTCATCTTTTTTTTCTTGTGTTTCATGAATTAACTCTAAAACATTCCTTACTGGAGGTGGTTATTTTTAATGGTAGTTATCTTCTCTCAGAGAACTCTGAGAGGAGCCTCGAGGGTTCACAGGTCAGAGTCAGTGATACTTCAGAACTCGTGGGTGTCCTAAGTAATGTAATATAATAGGTCAAGTAAATATCCACTTTCACTTTTCTGATAGTGCAGCTAGCAGAGTTACTTGTTTTTTTCTTCTCATATGTCTGTTTCTTACAAGAAATGTACCCTGATGCCTAGGCACTGATGCCTTGGCATTTGTGGCATCTGTCTGACACAAAGCGGCTGATTCTAAAGGGTGAGTGCCCTTTACTATTCACATGTCTCCTCTGAGATAAACAATGCCAACAGAACTCTATAAGTGTGTTCAAACTGACGTAAAATTCATTTCCCAAATGATTTCCAAGCAACAAGTCCAGATGCCTATTGTTAGGGTTTGGATTTTTCTCTTGCAGCAGCTGCAGAGTGGATTTTTTTTTTTTGACAGTTGTATCGAGTTTCATAGAAGGGAAAACTGTTTTGTTGCCAAATGGTTGTTACCATGATTTCTACTGAAAGAAGGATTTCGGAGGGGAGAGTGAGTCCGAATGTGTTGTTTATTTCAGAGTTTCGTCGTAACTTTTAATGCACAATGTTTTTAGTGGTCTGGGTAAATGCTGCTGCTTTAGCTAACAGGAAAAACCAACACAAGCCACGATGCACTCTGAACTGGGACTTTAACTGTTAGAAACAACAGTCAGTCATCATGGAATAGCTTTGTACTGTAAGGCCTATTGAACTGACAAGCATAAATTAACAGGAGACTATCTCCTAGCTTGCATGCAAGTAACAGGTTGTGTGAAATGTGGTTTAGGCATTATAGCCTCCAAATTCTGTCTTCCCTGACCCACACATGGCTGCTTACTTGTAGTGCTGCATACCTGCTTTTAACAGTCTTAATCCACAGGCACCAATTCTACCTAAGGACCTTCTAAAATGGTAGGCACATCTGTTACATCCTTTACATGCCTTTTCCCAAAGTTTACTGGAACTTGGTAGCTGGTGGAGCAAGGATTGCCTTTGGGTTAGGGCTCATGTTGCCTTTAGCAATTGTTGATATAATTCATATTCCTAATATTCTGTAGCTTCAATTAGAGTGGGTTTTTTTTCCTGTAGGTTTCATCTTCTCCTGGCACAGTGTGCTCCAGATCCACACAGTGCACTTGGAGGGGCCTGAGAGAGTGAGAGCTCATAGTTTTGACCTGCAGCTGATTTTGTGGCTTAGAAGAAAGGCATTGCTCCAGTGAACTAATAAGGATGGCATGAGGTTTTAGAAGGCACCAGCAGCAGCAATGTCTTTGCTGTCTTCAGATGATGGCAGGTCTTATTGAAGGATCCCAGCATAAGCAGTTCCATGAATTTCTGGATTTGTTTCATGCTATCCCTGAAATGCATTCTTGTAGCAAGAACCTGGGGTTGCTACAGACCATGCTTTTGGTTCATCTGGAGAGAACACTGTTAAACCCTCCTACTTTTAGAAGTCACAGAAGTGATGGAGTTTACCAGGTGTTAGATACAGTTTGTAATTAATTAAAGGCAGGTGAGAAAAAAGGCTCTATGCAATGGGAGCATTTATTTGGGTTACTTTAGTATTGTTCATGAACACTAAATCAGTCTCCTGTTCCAAATTATGCTTAAGTATAGTTTTGCTCTCTGTCTGTTGGACAAGTCTTTTTATGAATAAGCACCTTAGACTGTATTGTTTTAGGTCACCTTTGTACGTTTATGCCAATTTAAATTCTTTAATATTGTGGTAAAAGTAATCTTAATCTGATTACTCTAGTTGTCCATACTTGTTATTTCTCTGAGAGAGAATCTCACTGAGATACCTGTTCTTCTAAATACTTACCTAAAGTTATTTTGGTTGCAATCATTTGCTTATTTGTCTTGATTCCATTTCTTTTTTCTCTTCATGTAAATGCCTTCTCCTATCTTGACTATGTGTTTAATTTGTGGTTTGCTGTGGGTAAGTTAATACATCCTCAAGCTATTAGGGTTTCTATTGCAGATTTTAGTTTGGTCTTATTACTTCTACTCTCTTTAAAGGTAATTCATACAAATTCTTGTGGTATGCTCTGTGTAGTTTCACTTCTAGATTCACAATTGCCTTCCATTGTCTACAGTGCTATTCTGCTTGTAAACTGCAGTAAAACTGTTAAATGTGTTTCAGGGTTTTTTTGTGAAGATGAGTGTGTTAACTGTGCTACTTTTCCTGCTTAACATACAAATTTTTTTAATTTTCAAATTGCTTTCTTCGAAATTTCAAATCTTTCACTAGTTTCTTGACCAGTATCAGAGGTAATAAACTTCCACATCCTAGAAATGTCCCCAGCACAGTCCACAGGCTAGTGTATGGTGTGTCCTTTTGTTTTGCTGCCATTATAGGCAGGTGTCTAGGGAGCTAATGCCCTTTAGTTTCAGCAAGATCCTGCCATGTGCCCACTCCTGTCAGTCAGATTGACATACCACACAGATATTTCCCATCTCAGGGATGAATAAATAAGATCGTGTTTGACATTTGTGGATAAATATTTGGCCTCCACTCTTCCCTGAAACTTGCAGGTGTCATAATTTGGGAGAACTCATAGTTACTGGCTGTGAAAGGCTGGACAGAGCTCCTGCCAGAGCCATGAAAATCTCTTTTGTCAGCCAGCAGACAGGCGGTTGAGCAATCTGCGACCCTCCCTTCCCACAGAGACTGGATACTGTGTTACTGCAGTGCTTCCAGGCACTCCTGCATGGAGGAGAGAAAGCCGTCGGAAATGTTTGGTCTCTTACATGATGGTACAGGAGGAACTGCAGAATTTGGCTGGCAAGGCAGAGTTTGATAAGCACTGAGTCTCTCTATAAAATAGATTGCTTGTTAGCCAATTGATGACTTCTGTGGAGTCTGTGCTGCTCAGTAATTGTCAGGCCTGAGGAGCAGGACCAAAGGTTATAGTTTGCAGGTTAAATAATCTGTTTTAAAGGATGTGCAGCTTTTGAAATACTCAAAATAATCTAGACTGTCAAAGTAAAATAGCAAAGGTATCAGCTATTTTGGCTGAATTTTCTTCCTCTGTTGAGCAATAAGGTCTGTAGACAAAAAAAATAATTCTGAGAGCCCCACAAGAGAGTGGCTGCCAAATACAACAAAGGTTTCCTGTGCAAATCTAGAGAGCTAGGCTTCAGTCAGCCTTGTGGCAATTACTGGAATTTGCTTACCTCTGCATTTTGTTTGACTGGGTATCCTTCAGGCCCATGTGGGTAATCAGTTTTAACTTTGTGAATTACGAATTTTCAATGTAGATGGAAAAAAATGCAGATAGTGTTAGAGAAAACCATATTAGATGGTTTGAGCGAAATGTGGTTTACTTTTACTTGTGCCATTTATTACAAAGAGCCCACAAGCACAAGAACTCTCATGCTGTTGTATTTATAAACAATTTCCATGGGCAGTGCTGCATGTTCTTCCTGTTTTGTGTTACTTGAAGCCAATTGAATGTTAACTGGTGCAAGGTGATTTCTGGGTATCGCTCTTTCATTATGTTGTAACAAGAAGTGTTTTGTTCCCCTCTAGCAGACCTTCCCAGCTGGCTCTGCTGGGCAGCTATCTGGCACCAGCTGCTGTGTTGTGTCATTTTCCTTGTTGTTCTTTCCTTGTTGTTCTCTTCCTCAGCATGACATGTGCTGATGTTGTAAGAAAGATTTCTCACCTGCTTATCCCCCACGTCGTGGGTGTAAGTCTCTTATGGGTTTGTGCAGGAACTGTGGTTGAGATACCAGTGTGTGGAAGAAACTGACATGTAAGACAAAATAGAATGGAATAAATAAGAAAGTTCATCAACAAAAATATTTCTCTCTGCAGCATACTATCTGCACTTCAGTTGTAAGCTAGGCTATATTTGCTGCCTGGGAAGTCCAAGGGAAATAAAGGTTTTATGCTTACTTTGTCACACTTTAGATTAAATGGCCTTTCAGTGTAGACCCTCCTTTGACCCAGGACGCCCTGATGTCAAAAACAGAGTCACATGAAACTAACTTGGAATAATCTCGAAACAAAATTACTGAAGCTTTAATTTCCTTTTTTATTTGTGGATGCATATGGAATGATAATTTTGCTTCGTAATTTCAAGCTGAAAGATAGCTTTTCATATCTATCAAGATTTCCTTCAAATGCATTTAGTCTTTTATCCTTGATTCCTAAGAAGCACATTAACATTAGGAACAGGGGAATGAAAAAAGACCTCCTCAAGGACAGAGGAAAAGTTTTTTTTAATTGCTTAATTTTTTGTCTTTGTGTGACTTTGAAAACTAGAGGACAGAGTTTTCCAGCAGCAAAAGAAGCAGGAGGCATATATAAAAAATATAGGAGGCAGAGCAGGAGAGTCAAGACAAAGAAGCAAGGCAGTGTGAAAATAGAAATACCAAGTTTTCCTTTTAACAACATTGAAAAGGCAGTAGGTGAACAGAGCATATATTAAGTGAGGGGACAAATCTCAGTGTGATGTTACAGCTTTCTGACTTGTTAAGCACACCAGGAATTTGTAGAAAAGAAGGAAAGACAATGTTCAAAGCTGAATGTTTTGAACTATAATTAGTTTGAAAAGGCAAGTCCCCACATTGAAACTTTCAGACTTAGCAAAGAGGAGTCTTTCCCTTTGTGCCCCATATGAAAGGATCTGAGAAGACTCAGATCAGGAGACAGAGGAGATATTTATGGAATGTCAACAGCACACCAAGAAGCAGTTTGTACTTGTGCTTGTGGTGGAGGACCAGCAGAAGTAGAAAGGACTTAGAAGGGCGTGAAACTGCATTACTTTCATTTGACCTTTTTTGTGGATGGTCACTAGCCCAGAGCTCTGGAAATGTGAGGAGCCAGCTGAAGAGATGCTGTACTGCTGTACACTGTGTGTGCTGTGTGGGTGAAATCAGAGATCCTGCTTTTCACCATCCTCTCCCACTTCATTAGCCATAAAATTACATATAGTCTCAAGAGAATTTTAAACAGGGAAAACTGCCAGCCTGATCTTTCACAAAATAACAAAATTAACCTATTTGTGGCAGCAAAAACAGACCCTTTTTTAATCAGGGGCTTTGTATCCCTCCCAAAGGTTTTTCACTAGCAGTCTTAGTACAGCACCTAGTATGAGCATCTAACTTTTCAGCTTGCACAGAATAATCACAGAATTGCATGCAATCACACTGCAATTCCATTAAAATGGACAAATTGCTTAAGTACTCAAGGTCTGTTTAGCTGGAACAGGAGGACAGAAGGACATTTATAGAGGTTTATCTCTATATTCCTTGTGGATGATGCAACATGCATAGAGTGAAGTGAACTTACCTGAGGGGAGGGGGAGCTTGGTGATAAACTTTTTTTAGGACTTTCAACATCATGCAGTCTGGAGGAAACCAGCTCTTTTGGTTTGGGGATAATTTGAAAAGCATCTGTTTCCAGATGCTTTCATTAGGTCATTCCATTAGAAATGGAAGTACTGGAAATATATTTGATGGGAATTATGCAGTGGAAAAAGAATGCAGTTATATTTTATCTTTAAAATGGCTTTGTATTTCAAAGGAGTTTACAAAAAAAGGTGGGCTTCTGAGCATGCCAAGCAAGTTTGAAGATCAAATTTGTGAGTGGACTTGGTAATTGCATTTTCAGTTCTGATGTAAAAGTAGCATTTTGATGAGCACTTTTGTTACTCAGTTTAAATTATTGCACGTGGAACTCATTCTTGTATTAAATTAGAATTTTATCTGGAACTCGTATTGATTGAGACTAATGTAGATGTGCAATGAGATGTAACCTTGAGATGTGTTTTTAAAAGTGATTTTAATCATGATACTGAGGCCATTCTATTCTTTGAGAGCAATTTTCATAGCTGGAGCCCTCTATGCTGACTTGTTGAATGTGAGTGAAGTCCTGGTGCCAGTGTCAGAACTGGAGCATTCTCTTGCAGCAGACCTGCGGAGAGGAGACAGAGACAGGTCACTAAACACCACCTGCAGAGGGTATTGCCAAGGTCTGCAGATAGCTGAGACCAGCATCGTGTGATTAATGAGGAAAAGGACAGATTTTACACTGAGAAGGTATTCTGGGTCTCTGCATCAAAAGGGTCAAATAATGCCTTTTTCTGTCATGCAGATAGGAACATCTGTCATTGGTACAGCACATGAGAACAGGCTGGGGCAAATGGTGATTGTCTGTAGGAACTGGAAGTGATGGATTGCCAGGTGACTGTGTTGGAGAGAGCTGCCTGGTGCTTGAATGTGCCTGAGGAGGACATGGGGACAATACCTGTGTTTTCCTACCCTTTCCCTCTCAAGTTACTCAGTTTAAATGCATACCTTCCATTCAAAATGCATTAAAGAAACTAAAACTAAGAGCAGCTATGATGTCGGTAAGGCTTATTTTCTTAGGTAGCTAGGTCAGTATTTACAGAGAAGACCTGTTTTCTCAAACCTTGAGAGCAGTGTTAGCAGTTTATTTTCAAAGATAAAAGGAAAAAAAAAAAGGAAAATCCAAAGAAAAATCAAAAGACAAAATTTGTGTGGTCTTAATTTGTTAAAATGCTAATTGACGGAGATGAGAGAAGGAAGGTGCAGGACACTCTGGCTATTAGGGCTAGTATGAAATGAAATTTGAAAACAAATGAAGACAGGAGGTAGGTAAATAACTTCTGTGCAGCTTTTGGGTGGTTCTGTAAGTTGGTTTGGGGTTTTTCTGGTGGGGGGTTGGGGTTTGTTTTGGTTTTTGTCTTGGTTGGCTCTAGAAATCTTGGTTTCTGTACAAACTGTTAAAGGTATGGAGTGCTAAAGGAGGGAATCCAAGTGAGTTGGATGCCGGTTTAATTGCTCTGCGACTGACAAGAGTGTGCGACCCCTTGGCAGCTGCCCTGCCTGCTGGCAGCAGGCTGAGGGACAGGCAGGCAGAGGAACAATCTGATCAGTTTTTCCACTGAGCTAACTCCCAAGCACCTAATGTTACACACTGGTGTTTAATAAATCAGCTCTCAGAACATGAGTGGGGAGAAGTTACAATGTATGTGCAGCAATAGAATATATGTTTAAGTACACACTGTGTAGGTAATGATAGCTGCTCAATAGTCACCATGGCAGGTGCTAAAGGACATCCCTGTGTCTGAGTTTTGGGGAGAGTTCATCTGTGATATACATTAGAAGTCTGCACCAGATCATACTGTTCCATGGTGTTTTTTAGTTCACCTTTGTCTACTTACACTTGCAATATCCCTTTCTCTGCTTTCTTTGTGCCAGCTCCTGCTTTTGGGTTCAGGGGTCAGCCCTGATTGAGTAAGTTCACATGAAGTCAGCTCCTAAGTCATCCTCCCTACGCTCTGAGAGGGGCTTTGGCATAGAAAAGAGGAGTGGCTGGAGCCTAATGAGTCATACTCAGCTAGTAAGTAAGATTTATGTTGATAATAATTAAAAGTTAATTGAAAACAAAATAGTGACATTTTTGTTTTGAATGCACTGCACAGTCAAGCGTCCTTCAACTATTTTCCAGCCATGTTTTTTAGTCCCAGGAGACCTTACCATAAGTAAAGAAAAGGTTGGAAAGAACTTGTCCTTTGCTTAACCTTACTTTTAAATCTGTCCCCTGTCAAACAGAGGGTCTGCTTTCCAGAATGTGACTCATAATTTTTAAAGAAAATAAAATACTAATTACTAGCTGACAATGCTAATTGCTAAGATATTTGGGACAGTCTTCTATAAAATTTAAGTGAATTCCTTTTAGTTCTCTCTACACTAAGTGAAGCTTGAATTGTGTGTTTCCATTTGGCCTTTGGGAGTACAGCTGAGACTTGGAAAGATGCACTTGAAGAAAAATGTTTTGTCTTGGAGAGGTAATCACTTGTTCTGAACTGAGACCCGAGTGGCAAAATGTGTATGGTGCATAGACAGGAGAAGGGCAAAGCCTGTATGTCACCCTAAATAAACCAGTTCCTCCTAGGTGTGTAGGAAAAAGATTAACTTGTTCTAGGCTGAAAGGTACAGCAGTGTTACAAGGAAAGGTTTTCAGTAGTTAGGAGTTCTCCAGCAGTGAATTTGTTGTGGTCCTTTTGTTAGTTTGTGAATGATAATGAACTACTTTTGGATTGAAAAGAAACACCATTCTGCTGCTTCTACCTTGCAGGTGGAATTTTGACGTGAACAAAACTCTGGGGGTCTAGAGCTGCACTGGTTAATGTCTATAGTTATCAACATGTATTCATTATGTCAGGGGGTTTCTTACCTACATCTGTCATTGCATATCCCACATTCTCCTTCTGGTGAAACTTCTCACTTACCAGTATTCTACACATAGATTACTTGAGCTTATAAACTGTTCTTTAATATTTTCAGTTATTTTTGAGCATCAAAACAGATTTTCTTTCCAGTGTTTACTTAGAACTGACCCTCCCAGAGAGGAAAAGAAATATCCAGCCCATGTTATTTTTAAGGTGTTGCCTAAACCCATTCCAAAGCCAGTTCTTCAGAGGAAAGCAGAGACATAATTCATCTGCTAAAAAGGAATAACTTTTTTTTCAAACTATAGCGGAAAAATCATTCCCTCATTTTGTTAGACAGCCAAGCAGATCCCTGACAAGTAATTAATCAAAATAATATATCGACTTTTAGTAAGAAAAAGAGAAGAGTTGTATTCCTACTCAAAGAGATGTCCTAATGTTTTAGCTATACTGCAAAATATGTATTTGTATTAGTGATTGTAGGGAGAGAATTTGATTGTTGTAGGTTTATTTCTGTGGGCCTATTTGAAAATCAGGGTAAAATTTTTCCTTTGGAATAGTTCAGACACCTACAGAATACCTTCCTACATTGAACAGGTAAGAGCCAGCATCATCCAAGGACTTAACATAATGCCATATCAAGTGATATTTGTCTTCCTAATTCTGGGATTTTTTTTAGCCACCCATCTTCCTGGGAAATGTACATGATCCACTTATTCTGAGAACCAGGTTTTAAAATTCAGGATTGCAAAAAGAGAAATATAAAATTCTCTATGTGTTCACTTTTGGCTTTTCCATGTTCACCTTTCTTGTAGGGGTTTGTTGCTTATAAATATTGTGGATTCCCCCACCTAACTTTGACTTCATTGCCCTGTACAGCAGTTCGCAATATAAATTGTCATCCGGGCTGGGCTTGCTACCAGAGATGATGCCACAAAAGGTGGGGATGGGAGAAGCTGCAATACTCTAGACTGGAATTTACCTTTCAGGATGACAACAGTAGTGCTATAGTAAGTGGATTCAGGAGGTAAACTGAAAGAAAAGTATTTGTATGTTGCACACTTCAGACTAGTTCAGTTCTAAAGGCAGTTTCATGGGCTATGCTTGCAGGCACACACCCAGAAGAGAAACTTGAGAAGCAGCACAGGACCCTCATGGTGTTGCTTTACTTCACGTTCCACTGCTCTCTTCACCAGCCAATGGCATTTTGCAGACTTTGTATGAGCACCAAACCTTTTACTTTTTGTAGAGAGATTTGTGATTTTCCAGCAAAATACTATTAACACAAATATTTTTCATTCTTGCTTCCACCCAGCTTTGGTCAGTAGTGGGATAATTTGATCTTAATCCCCTACATTGTTTTATGAAAATGTGGCATTTTAAAAGGGGCATGTAAGTACTAAATACCTGAATGAACAGTATTGGTTTGTATTCCTGAGATATGAATTAAAAATGAATGAAAACAGATGTGTGTTATTTTGCATTTAAGAATGATTTTTTTTAAAGCTAATAATTAAATTATTCTTTGTTCAAGACTCTGAGGATAAAATACAGAACACAAAATACAGTTGTGCATGTCACTATTTTCTGTCATATTTGCATATACTGGGTGATATACTGGGAAAATCCCAATTCATGTTTGACCTGTATATGTCATTGTCTCCTAGCACCTGCTGTTGGCCAAGGTTGGTGTGCTCCCAAACAGGTACAGCTAAAGAAGTATTATACCAGTACCTCTGTCCCCAAGGACAGGTACAGCCAGAGGTAGGAGTTCATCTGTTCTTGCTGGTTTGGATATCTTCTGACTATTCTGCTGCTGTCACATACATCATTAAAGCAGTTTAAAGGGAATTGTTTCTGTACGTGGCTGTAGTGAAACAAAAATTTTCACTACTGTCTTGACTATTATTTTTCCATTACATGTTTGAGATGAATGGGAAGAAAAGTATGTGGCAAACTTCTACTGTAAGATAAATTAGGTTGGTATGTTTCAAAACACTTGAGAACTTTTGTTAGGAAGTTGACTTACAGATAGGTTGATTTGTTTATACAATGCACATCAGCCATAAATATTTTGAATTTTTGTTACCAAACCAAAGATGAGTTGATACTTTTTTTCCCCCAAGATGTCTATTGCTTTTGATTGTTCATTAGAATGCCTTGTTCAATACACATAACAGTCTGCCTTGAAGCTGTGTCAGTGGCTGTTTGACCTGTTAGCTGGCCATGTCAAGGTGCCTGCTTTTTCTTTAACCTGTCACTTACACTCGACCTGGTGTCCTGTACATTTTGAGAAAAAACAGGTAGTTAACACTGCCGATTTTTCTGCTATTTACAACGGTGTTCCTTAGCTACCATCACCGGAGTTCAAAGCACAGTTGTTCAGGCTTCTGTATGTTTGGGCAAGAGATTGACAGAAATAGCCTTAATGAATGTTTTTTCTAGAATTCTTCTAGCAACTGCTTTTGATGACAGTTTTAGTACCATGTATATAATCTCCCTTTTTGGAAATTCTAGTGACCCAATGATTTGTAGATCTAAAGTAAAACTCTTCTATATTCATCTGTTCTCTGGCCTTGCTGTGACAAAGTGAAAACCCTCATGTCTATGGCATGTTTTTTTAAGTTTAGGGGGAAGAAAGCATATTAATTAAACATTTACCAAAGCATGCCTTTGAATAATTTCTGTTCATATCTTCTCAAATATGTATGTGCTGTGAAATGTGTGATTTGTGCATGAAAATGGATTATTGGCAACTTGTCTTCTGATCAGTATTGTCAAGCACAAGTTTTTAAAGCTTTCTTCCCTTTGGTGCAGCATTCCACAAGAGATTCTATTTTGAAGGAACACTGAATTTTCTCCTGTATTTCAGTCCCAGTTTTTCTTAATTAAGCTTCCCCCCCCCCCCCCCACCCCCAGCAATGGCCTTCTCACTTTTAAATCTAGTGTTACAGTGAGTTCAAACTGATCAGACATTTTTCTCATGCAGTTTTTTTTTTTTTTTCTGGAGCTTCAATGCTCCTAAACCGTGCATGCTTTGGAATCTACAGCATTTCTCAGTAAAACAGATGCCATATATCAAAATCCATTTATAAGGTGGTGTAGCTTGCCTCTGCAATCACAAGATTCTGGTTTGGGTAACAGCTTAAGTTCTAGGTGTGTATGTTTTTTATTTTTAATGGGTCTGCTGGAGTGGCAGCCATGACATCAGTCCAAAACAGAATTACACAGTCACTGGAAAATGTACACTTTCATTAGCCAGCAGTGAAAGAAAGAAAGAGTGTGTTAGACTGTCAGAGTTTATGCTGTGGAACAGATAAAAGGCCAAGTGTAGCAACTGCCAGTTAAATAATTTCTAAAATAAGCCAGTGGATTTTTTTTCAATTGAGAGATCAGTTTTTCCATAACTCCTCTAATCTTCTAGTTACAGTTCCTGCTTTAGAAACACTACTGCAAAGCAGAGGCAGCAATACATAATCCAAGTTTTTTCTTGTTAATGTAGTTTTTATTTACACATGAATACAAGTTATATGTATATAATTTATTTTTTAAAATCACTCTCATTGCAGCCTGAGACACTATTTGTCAGTCTGCCTTGGTCTGGTGAATTTATTTTTTAAGCCTTTTTAAAGAACTTTGGGAAATGTGTGGCGTCTCAGATGATGCAATCAGGTAATGAAAATGAGAGTGAGTGTTGTAGAGGTGGAAATAGCTTCCAAGTATTGAAGACTTGGCTTCAAGCATATCTGAAAGTACTGATGTAGGACAACTGGCAACTTCTCCCCCTTCTTCTGAGTCTGGAGCTGTCTGAACTCTTTTTTCAGGAATTTTGGAATATTTTTTCTTCAGTTCTAAAATGTAAATTATTTTACAGGAAAATTGTCAAACAGCATCTTAGTTCTGTATGTGATCTGTCCTACTGTGATCTGTTCTTGTTGCTTTAGCTTCAGAATTGAGACTAAAAGTGATCAAGGCATTCAACAAAACCCCTTTGCATTTGAGTTTGGAGTAGAAATTTCCTTCTATCTGAATTAGCTGTGACTTGCTCACATTTTTGTCTGTGCTTACAAAGCTTAGTCCAAGCAGGATAAAAAACCAAAAACCAACATTTTTCTTCTCACCAGCCTTTGGAACATTTTGTGCTATTTATTACAGCTCTTTCCATCCACAGTGTATTCAGTGGCAAAAGACACATTACAGCTAAAAACCTACTTCTGGCTTTGTAATCCCGCTTCTGGTTCCAACAAAACTCTCAATACAAATGTGAATCCCAACCTTGTCACAGGTTTGTAAGAGATCAGGCATGCAAAAATTAGCTTAATTTAGTAATTGAGCTATTTGTTCATTTAGAACCAGCCTTCAAAGGTCTCTTTCAAGTCAGACTTGGGAGTTAAATATTTTGAGTCATAGCCTGCTTTCTTGGGAAGTGTAGGATTCTAGGGTCCAGGATACATTTTGTCTTTTGTCTTCCTTCGTGTGTTTTTGCTAGTTAAAAAACAAGGCTATGTACGATTGTCTCTGGCTTTCATTCTTTTCATATTACTTTTTTTTCCCCCTCTCCCAAAATAAAACTAATCGTGCGCATATAAAAAAGATGTTTGGAGCCTGATGGACCCTGGAGTTTCCAATCTTTCAACAGTTTAAGTATTCATACACTGTAGATTTAGCTTTATCAGCTTTGCATACATAGAAGCAAAACTTGGTTGGATACATACCAGCAACTTTGCAAGACAGTAAAACGAAACAAACTTTTGAACCTCTTTAGTGGAGGTTATACAGTAATTTTTCTTTCTATTGTATTACTCAGTTTCTGGCTCTGTGGAGGATTCATTTTTAAACTAGAGTTGTGTTACCTTACTACTCAGGCAGTTTCTTTCTGTTTCAGGGTTGCTTTGCAAATCATTTGGGTAGGTTTAAAGTACAGCAAGACAAAGTTTGGAAAACTTTGTTGCAGGGGAATGAAAAGTTGAGGGGTTTTTCTCCACTCTGTAGGAGGTATAAAACTGCAAAAGGAGAATAGACGTGGGCAAACTGTAGTAGATATTCCACAGATTAAGTCCAACTGGTTTTGATGCCACAAATAGAAATTCAGAAACATTTCAAACTCTTGCCAGTCAAACAAAAATCCCCTGAAACTAACCTTTGAGCTTCATTGATATTCCTTGGAACTGCATTGACCAAGTACATGGCATAGCAGCTGCCACTGCTTTGTAAATCAGTAAGAACTTTATTTACCCATTGATTTCAAGCATGTAAGAAATTTCCTTTCTGGATCAGTGGCAAGCATGTTCATGGGCTTATGTCTGTCCTCCTATAAATCTATCTTTAATATGCCAGCAGTAGGCTAGCTGTGCAGACATGCTTATTTTTCTTCACATATCACCTTCTCTGCTGTCTCCCTTTGCTGTCTTATGACTTTAATTCCAAGTCTAAGGATTTACTAAGCAGTTTTATTGTATGCTTGCTGTTAACACAACTCTTCTACCCCTGCTTATGATGAATCTGCAACTGAGCTCAGAGTTGCTGGCACTTTACACAAGTGTATCAAAGGACCATTTCCTCACAAAAATAGATTTACCACCAGAATTTCTGGGGAACTGAATGCTAAACTGCCACCACAATAAATGCTTTAAGAGAAAGGAAAATAATAGGAGACTTTTAGTATATCTTTGCATCTGGTTGTGCTTATGGCCCTTTCTGAGTATGAAATAACACGTAGCGCTGTCACGATAGAATTTTCCATGACAAAACCTACTGGCAAAGCCTTGATTTCTGCTTTTGGAAATTATTACCTATTTCTAACAACTAGGCCATTTCAGACAGATAAATTATTCACATTATTGAAATATTAATTGCACTAAGAAATCATCTCTGGAGATGAAATGTAGGAGTTCAGTTTTGAGAAGTCTAGTCCAAGGAGATCAGTCATTAATAGGACTTAGGTCTGTGGCAGGGCCAAATAGAAAAATGAAGACTTATGAATCATATCAACAAGTATTTTCTGAACTATGAAGAATATGTTTTGAACTGATATTTTCATTGTTGATTTTTCTATCCAGCTAATTCCCTGGAAATTATGGAGAGAAGATGAAGTTCTATTATATGAAAAGGTAGAAATGCCCTGGCTGTAAAAAGCTATCAAAATGTGTATGAGCCTGTGTCACACATTGGATTTGAGAGCCCTTACAGAAAGACAAAATACCTTGCAGATTCCCTCAAAACACATTTATGGTAACTGCTATTGTAATAGGCAGAACTTTCTAATATCGGATGGCCACAGAAATGTAATCCAATTTCAAAAATCTTTCCTTTTATATTTGTAAATCAAACCCATTTTTAACAACAATAGCTTCTAAGGAGTACCTCTGAAATATCTCTCCACCCTTAACTCATTTATCCTACATCAGAGGAACCACATAGATCTCTTAATACCCAGCTGACCAATTTTTGGTCTGAAGTCTCTTTCAACCTCTTTACAGGATTTGAATAAAGGACCTCAAATATGTATCTAATAAAAAATTCTATCATGGCCAAAGGAAATATCTTTTATCTGTGTTCAAATATTCTGTTCTGACCCACTTTCCTAGGCATCCATTAATTGCAGTATTTTTACAGGTGTTAAAGAGTATGACTTTATTTCAGTTTTTTGCAAGCTCTAAACTGAAAACAAAGAAATAATCAACAGCCTGGTAATTATTGTGGAGATAGAAGTGGAACAGAACACTTAGGAATGTTTAATATGCTCAAAAATAATCAGGAGCTGAACTTGTCTGGCCTTCTCTTGAAATAATCAATTTTCTTGTTGTCCTTTGTGGCCCTTCTGTGTGCACATCAATGCCAGGTAGCTTTGTTCTTCCCTATAATTTATAAACTACCCTTCAAGCTGGTTTTAAAGATGCTTGCTTGAATTCATGGTATTGTGTTGTTCCCTCATAAAACATATAACTCCTTAACAGCAGAGGGTACTACATCTATGTAACAAGAAAAATACCATCTGTGGTAGATCACAGAGTAGAACACACATGGTTCAAATAAGGAAAAAAATCCATTGTTTACTAGAATTTTATAATCTGCAACAAATACCACATGAAACTTGGGCACTTTTTTTCAGGCTGCTGTGTCAAATGTCAGGGAGAAAAGCAGGAAGAATGCATGAATTGTGGCATAAAATCTAGTGTTACATGTCTTACCTCTTGAAATATGCCAGAAATGTGTTTGTTTTCAGAAAGGGCAGCTGTATAGTGGGAAGGAAGGACAGAAATACTTTCTATGACTGTCTAGGAAGGCAAGCTTAGGACAGCCCTAGGTATTCTGTGCATGTCACTATGTTCACATGGATGTAATAAAGCTTTCCAGGCTTGGATACACTCCAGACTTTCATCCTGACCATGCAGTTTGGTACTCAGTGCACGTCCTGCACAGCAGATGAGTTTTCCATTGCTATCAGTAGTGTGGTGACATGTATATGGCCACCATCACCCCACCTATTTCATGGAAAGCAACAAGAAACAACTTCATGCTATTATGTTTCCCAAACTACTTGAAGCAGCTGTGAGGAATTTTTTAAAATTTGATTGTAAGTTGAAAAACCCCTACCTCTTATTGTAAAAATGAAGGTGCTGTTAAAAAAAAAAAAAGATAGTTTATATTGTCAAGCATGCTGTATGTTTGACTTCAGGGTGAGAACCTTGCAAGGGCAGCAGATTTGGTTTTGCCTGGAATTCTGTAGATTTATATTCACTTCTAACAAACTACGCTTGAGTAGGTGTGTGTTAGAGAATGCATGGTCTGTTGAGAGAAAGTTTTGGAGGCACATATCTGCATTTTTTGGATTTGTTTTGGGTAAGTAGCCAAAAATTGCTGTTGTTACATGATGGCTAAGTAAGGAATCAGCAGAGATCTGGGAAAAAATGTTGAGAATCTAACTTATGAGTAGTGCTGAGCTAGGTGGGTGATACAGGTAGGTAATAGAGGTACAACACAGGCAGCTTTTAAAGGCAGTGTGTATGGGTTGGAGTTTGGCTGTTCTTTATAACCCTCATGGCATCATAGGATGTTCCAGGCTGAGGTTCCTGGGTGCCCAGAGCACAAACTCCAGATGGAGTCATAACCTGTCTGGAGGCTTCTGTGAATGCATACAAGGTTGGTTTGAAAGCAGACTCCAATCACTCCTTGGGGTCTGCAAGCTGCCTTTCTGTATGTACAGCTGGAGCTGTCTTGCTGTAAAACCCATCCAGAATGCTGAGAAATGAACATGTGAGTGTTTTCACACACATCAGTGTGTGGAACAGTTGATACCAAGCGCTAAATCTCAGCGCTGACTTAAAATCCTACCCCAGTGAAAGCAATGGAAGACTAACAATTGCTTTGTTTATATTGGTACCAGGCTTAACTGAAATGGGTAAAACTGCCTAAAAAATAAGCACAGTAGACTGAAGTTGGTCTCAGTAAGATTATTATTGTTCCTAGAAACTCTTTTAGTTACTACCTTTGTGTCTTGTTTAATACCCTCTTATTCAGAAGTCAGCTGTCCCACTGTAGAGACTGTAGAGGGAGCAGCAATCTCTGTCTTGCTTTTACAGTGCCTGTGAAAGGGTTCTGGTTGACAGTAGTGGAAACTCAAACCTTTCCTTGGCCAGGCCTTCGTGCCAGCGACTGCTGGACAGGGCAAACTTTTCACTCTGGCATTGTGCCTTTGCCTAGGAACAAACCCCTCCTGGTGCAGACTGCAGTTCCTGGGGCCATCCCATGGCTGTCGCCTTTCCTGGAGCTGCTGGTGAGGTGTTTGCTGTACCTGGGAGAGTGGCCAATGCAGGGGGATCAGAGACTGCCAGCTTGGTGTTCCAAGCTATGCTGGATAGGAAAGGTCACACAAAAGAAAACTTTGTGTAAATTGCTGTTGGTAAGAGAGTAGGCTCTTCTTTTGTAGCAGACTAAGGAGGAGATACAAGATGAGTGAACAAATGTTTATTCTGGTGGTTGAATGTGTGTTACAGTTAACTGTGATGAGAAAGGCTGGGAGCAGAAATAAGCTTGGGCAGCTTCTTTTAATGGAAATTCTTCAAAGATAGGCACTTGCTGGTGTTGTACACAGGAATCAATTTAGAATTCATTAAATTCTTAGTTCTTGTTGTAGAAACTAATTTTTTTTTTCTAGTTGAATTATTTGAAATCTGAAAACCATGTAGTATTAGGCTCTAATGGGCCCCAAAACTGAGGATGTTTTGGAAGTGCCTGTGGGACAATGCCAACCCCTCCCTAGTCCTTACAGTTGTTTTCCAGAGACCTGGGTTTATAAGAGCATGCCAGGAAATCCCTTAACTATGGAAAGGGTGGGAAAAAGGGAAGGAGCATGACTGAGAGCTTAAAGAAGTCAGAAATAACTACATTGAAGTTATTACAGAGAGACTGCACAAATCAAAAATTGCATAATGATGGGTCCTGAATTTTCACACACACTGGTAGAAGAAAAATATAAATGTTATATTGCAAGCATATGAAAACAAATGTCAATTTGTAGTTCAATGCATTATTATTATCATGCAATAATGTTGAGTTGTGAAATTGTAGGGAGTCTTGGTTTCACTATGGCTGTAGGTTGTATCACAGGGAACCTGGTTTCTTCTTGGCCATACTTGGTAAGAGATGTAAAGATATAGAGCTCAATTAGCAGTTAGTAAAGGCATAATTCAAAAAGATGATCTTTCTCTTGACACTGAGTGTGCAACTGCAATATTCTGTAGTAAGCCAACCTGTAAAGCAGCCACCCCAAACTGCTGTTGCTGTTGCAGGCCAGTAAATAGGAAAAAAACAATCCATTCTGATTGAGTAAGCTGTTAGTGTAATGATGACAATCTGGAAGTGAGACAGAAAATAAACCAAAAAGGACAGTCTTTACTGCAATGTAACATGACTTTAAATTATAAAATGCTGTGGGGACTTTATTTGCCATTCTTGCCCAACTGTCTGCTACTGTGCTTTAATTCCCCTCCCCCAGTGAATTCCTTCCATCTTATCTATTATCTAGAGAAGGAGAGTTTCACCTTGTCTTCCACATTCTTTGCTTTACAGTTATTTTTCAAAAGTAATACTCCTAACGTAGGGCTTAGAAACTATCCATAATTTAAGTGCAATTTTGTAGTGGCAAAAGCAGTCAGTAAAATAAGGTGCTATAAACTGTGTGCCTTTTATATTTGCTCATATTTCCTTAGAGCAGAAGCTGCTGCTTGTTAGGGATCAGAGAACTGCAATGTCCTGGCACCTCCTGCAAGCAGGAAAATCACAAGCCTTGGCCATGCATCTGCTGAATTAGCTGTGGTATTTAAATAAAGGTCTTGAAACCTTAATTAAGATGAAATGAAAACTAATCAGCAACACTTGGCACTGATCAGGCAAACCATACTTCATTTTATTTGTCAGGCCATTGCACCTCCTTCCCTGACATGCACTCAAAATCCTGAATAGTGTTTTTCCCTGAATAGTCCCCTATATGGTTCTGGGATTTCAGTATTTTTTACTGTCTCAATTATAAAATAAAAAACAAAGGAAAAAATAAAACTGAAGAAAAAACACAAGCACAACTCTGTGTTCCAAAACCTCAAGACTTCACAAAATGAGTGCTTTTCCATTCATGGAACTTGCAGAGTTTATTACTGTTTCCATGTTTTTTAAAGATGTGGGGTTACAAAAGTTATTCAAAGTGCTCTCTTTGGATGGAGGCTTGGTGTGTGTCTCTCAATCAGGCTTTACTTGGGTAATCACAGATTTTTGAGGCAATGTTAAATTGGATTTCTTAAGGTAACAGAAACCTCTTTGTCAGAAACCTTCAATTCTAGAAATACCAAAGTGCAGTTTAGAGAAAAGAAATAAGAAACATCTGGTAAGTCAGGATGCTGTCTGCACTGGCACAAAGATGCAATAATAAAAAGCCACTTTTTTCCAAGTCTGTGCTTGCAAATAACATTATTACAAGAGTTTGCTGGCTGCAGAGTGCCTTATGGGAACAAGGACATGTTGCAAAGTATTTTGCTGTGAGGAACAGCTACATTTTGGAAATAGTTCTCTGTTGGCTACTTGCATGAGAGAGTAGTGAGATTGGCTTATATTTGGGGCAGGTTTGTGCATCTCACACAGATGTATTTGAGCTAGCAGCTAGTAGCAGAACTAAGGGCACTGTAAAATCTTAGTTTCTTACTTGGTAGGAGAGTCATACTCTGTTGTAATTGGTTCTTCATAGTCTTCAAAAGTCTTTTAAATACCATTGGGATCATCCTCTCTGCTGTGTCAGCCTGTCTTTGATATTTGTGGCAGTGAAAGGCTGTGGCTGACAAGGAAATGGACATTGGAAATGTGCATGTAAAGATTGCACCCCAAGCCCTACCTGTGCTAGACTCATTGATACATATTGGGCTCAATGCTCCATTGCCCAAGGACAGTTTGTTCTGGGCAAGTAGCCAAGAAGTGCTGGCACAGAGGAATTCTCCTGCCCACAAAATTGGGCATGTAGTGGTTGCAGCCATTCAAGCAAGGTAAGCTCATGCCAGCCACAATCTAAGCCCTTGCTTTCAGAATGAAACAACACTTGTGCTTTTTCTAGTGTGCAAGCTCTGCTCATCCTGGCACAGATTATTTTAATTCTATTCTTACAAAAATGGGGATCTCTGTTTTAGCAGCAGCTAAAATGATCTTGTGATATGACAGCCAATTTCACCATTTTGGAAAAAAGTGCATTACAGAAAAAATATTATTAATGTTCTCTCACTTTCTTCTCCTGGCTTTTAGTGTGTCCCTAGCATTTTTATTGTTTCATTTCTTTTCCCTGTAGTCAGACTCTGCTGTGGCTTGGTGCTGAATAGGAGAAGCTGATTTATCTTAGCATCAAACGAGCAACTCTTCAGTGAGGTGACAAGTGAGACCTTTGTCCCCGTGTAAGATGGCTCTGCTGGCACCAGATGTCAGTGTTGGGCCGTGCTAACGGGGCACGGGGCCGGGCACGTCTGTGTGGCCCCCTCCGCCCCAGGGGCTGCGAGTGCCTCAACAGCCTGGGAGCTGAGAGCCTACCTGTGAGGAGCCATCACCTGCAACTGAATTAGATATGAGAGCTGCCTTCGGATTAGGGGTTCTTTAAAGATAAAATCATTGCCGAAAAAAGTGATTTGATAAATTGTATCAACAAAACAACAGCCGTTTTGCTCAGTTACTATGAACTGTTGCTATTTAGCCAGTTCTAGCTATATTTTACCTCCAGCTGCTGTAACTATACTGAAAGTGCAGCTTGTGGAAATCTTCACAGATTTTGCATTTATATTGTGCTAGTTGTTCACAGGCAAATTATTTTTACTAGACACTGATTACAAAGAGCAGAGTATTAGGTTTACCAAGATGTATTAGGTTTACCAAGATGCCTCATAACTAATAGAAATAAATGGTCATTATTGTAAGTGAATAATAGTCCATGATGTAATGAATGACACAAATGATGCCAACTCAACCCATTGAAGTGTGTCTATGTGGGAAAAGGAGTTTGGATAAGCTAGCAAAGCAGATGTTTTGAGGCCAGTGACTGAATCAGATTTCTTGGTCAGGTTCTGTGTTTCACCTTTGGGAGGACTGTAGAGAATTCTTGGCTTGTGATCTATGAGCTGAAAGAGCTTTTGACATAACTTTGCTAGGGAAAATTACTCTGTGTAACAGAAGCAGGCTGGCTTTGCTTTTAATGGCCACAATGATGCGAAACCTTGTGCCAGTGTGTTTGGCCAGCACTGCTGGTAAAGGATGGCATTCCTACATAGTAGAGAGTCAGAGTTCAACGTTAGGGATGCCATTTCTTGACTGACACACTCCCTTTGAGGGGAGTAAGCAAATCTGTTTTGAAGTCATTTTAGTGAACCCAAGTACACCCTGTCTGTGACTTGAATTGCCTCTAGAGGTTCCTATTCATCTCTGATCACTGAGGGGAATACAGCAAGCAGTACCTTGGGTTATGTAGATCAGCCAAGTGCTTAAGATTTAATGTGATTGATATCTTGTTGTTTAAGACATCTTGATAAATTTTTCTACTCTTGCCACTATAAAATTGATATTTTCTACTATCAACTTATACAATTGCATTTTGCATTAGGTTCTCAGAGGAGGGAGAAGGTGAAGAAAAGCAAATGAGTTAACTTCAGCTTAATAGTACTAAAAAAAGAAATCTCTTTGCTAAGAGAGAATACGGACTGTGAGAGAATTGGAACGTTGCTCTAATTGAAAGGAATGCTGAACTAATGTTTGTATTAGAATAAATTACTGGAAAAAAACAAGAGCAAGTATGAAAACATATCTAGACCACAGAGTCAAAATAGATTAAATTTTAAGAGAACATAGGAATGAACTGGAAATTTCCTGTTATTCTCCTGAGTTAGATTTGTAATAGAAATAAGAAAGTGGTCTTAGCTAGAAATGTATTCTATTCTTGTCTCTTTTTTTCTTTTTTCATATTACCTTGAAAAAACAGGATAATGGGTACCAAAAATAAGAGCTCCATATGCCCTAGCGCACATGCTTTTCTGATTTATATTTTTGTTGGAAAAATTCTAATTCATATTTGTGATGTAAATTTGGGTATGAATGATATGAAAAAAAACCCCAACTTTTTTCCCTAATTGAGAATAGAGGGTACTCCCTACCCTGCCATGCCCCAGGATCTGTACACAGAGCAAAAGGACATGAAGGAATGGGAACCCTTGAACTTTAGAAAATATTGAAGTATTATCATTTGTTGTTTGATGCTGACATTCTCTAAAAGGAGACAGTGGCTAATAATAGACTTTAACCTTTTATGTGAATTTATGTGAATATTTATATCAGACCTTTTGTCTGTGCTTTTTAGCAGTGAGAACTCCTACAAACTTGGGCTTTTTGGCAAATATCAAGATTTCCATCCTTTTTTGGGGGGAGAGAGGAAGAAGACCAAAGGGAGACCAAGCTCAAAAATAGGCAAAGCAGAATAAGGCTATATCATTTTATGGACATTGTTGCATACCTTTTGTAAACTTACCTCAATGACAGCTCAAGTTGTCTTGCACCCAAAAGCCTGTTTTTCTTCAAGGAAAGTACAAAGAGTTTTATCAGCTATAGGGGCTGCTTCTGAGATGTTTGCTTCCAAAAATATCCTACCTACTACTCCATTTCACAGTACTAATTTAATTCACTTCTAATCAGTAAAGATGTTTTCTCTGACACTCCCTTTTCCAAATGAGTTTCTAGGTTGGAATATGCAGCTATGAGTAAGAAAGGATCTGGATATTTGTATTGTCCATTTAAAAGTTGTATTTCATATACTGTTGCATAAACTATCCTGTCAAGGAAAAACCCCTTACCCCTGCTCCAAACCCCAACCCCTGCCTGGGGCCATCTTTGTAATTCCTGTCAACCTGTAGGTACCTCAAATACTCAATTTAGCCAGGAGATTATTTCTAATTTTACATTGCTTAGTCATCCTATCTGCTTATTCCTTTTTTAGTTCTGTCTGTGATTTGCAGTCCCATCTCTTACACTCATTTCTCTCTTACTCTTTCCTGTTTTCACCATAATGCTGTTACAACATAAACTTTGCCTGGTACTTCTAAGACCTTCCACAAAATAAAATTAAGTCATCAGTTGTTTGAGTATATTCTGACAGGAGTAATTTAAAATATGTTCAAGCTGCAATAACTTGGTTAATAAATGGAAATACTGGTCTATTTTAGAAATATGTAGAAGCCAAAAAGTAGCCACAGCATATATTATAGCTTATAATTCTTGAAGAATTACAACCTGTCAGTGTATTTCTAGTTGTGTAGTAGGACTGCAATTTAAATACTCTATTTACTGAAATATTCCTGCTTGGTGGTAGTATGACCAACTGAAGTTATGGAAATGGTATGTTAATAATGTTTTGAGAGATGAAGTAATATTTTGAGTACTAAAAAGGATTGTCTTTCTTTAAGGATTTTTGTCTTGATCTTCTGAAGAACTGAAGAGCTTTCATTTGTGTGGATTTTATGTGTTTTATCCAGAGGGAAAAAAGTTATCATCTTCTAGTTCAGTGACACAGATCCAAATCCTATTGAAGTTTAAGAACTTGCTATCTGTTTCTGTAGATTTTTGCATCAAGTTAGAAGAGAATATCCCTTTGACTTTCATGCAAAGTGATCCACTTGTGTCTCAGATCATAAATCTAACAAGCAGTGGAAGTCAGACAGAAGAATGCCTCTTTGTAGGCACTGAGCCATTGTCTAGGATTTTTACACACACTCTTTCTCTTCTTGTTTGCAAGTAATGACTGAGCAGGACTCTGCTTTCCAGGGGGAAGGGCTGATGAATCTCTTCTTCCCCATTTTTTCCTCAGGGAGCAGACAAATCCCATCCTTCCCCAAGCTTGCCCAGCATGGTGTCCTCCTAAGAAAGCAAGAATAAGAAGAATGTTTAGCACAATTCTTTCTCACATTTCTTCTTTTAATAAGTCCTGTGTTTTATTTTCCTTGTACTGGATTTACTCCAAATGTTTCATCATGAGCTCAGAGTTTTACTTAAATTGTACATCTGTTAAATTAATCTATTTGTGTGTGGCAGACTGCTACAATGATTAATATTTCCCATCTTGGTGTAGACAGTTGATGCAAAGCACAGGATAATATATTTAAAACTGAACATTTCTAACTAGAATCCTATTAGTCATCTTTTCTAGACAAAAATGAAGGGTCATGTCTACACTCAAACTGAGGTTAGTTTAAAAAGCAGACAGAAAATATCATGTAAAAGCTCACAGCATTTTCAGACCATGCATTGATATATGTAGCTTTAAAAAATTCCAGGGTGTGAGTTTTTTCATTTCTGGAAGAAAATACAGATGTTCAAACTCCAGCATTACCCACAGCCCTAGTCATGTTTTCCAGGTTGGCTTCCTAGATGGACTGTGGCTTCCAGTCTTATATCTCTGGGATTCCTCTTCAACTACATCAATATCTGGCACAGTGATTTTATACAGTTTTGTTACTACTTTCCCCATTTAAAATACATACACCATGAAAAATATTACAGGATGGTGACATATATTATCATACAAAGGAAAAAGGTTGTGCTGCAAAACATCACCTCTGCTTTAATGGTTAAACATGAAGATTTAAGTCATGGGAGGATAGACACCCTGGTCATAACTTTGATTTAATTTTATTTTTCTTACCACTGAATAAGAACTTTGATCAAACAATAATCAGTAATAACCTAGGCATCTGAGTCATGCAGAATGACCAGTCTGTGGAGCAGTGGAGACACCAAGGAAGTTTTCAGTCACAGCCCAGTGACCTTTAGAGGGCTGCTGTTGTCCAGGCCTCCCTTTAGCAGCACTGAAAAATGCTGCTGAGAACAGAAGGTTTCAAAGAAGGGAAAGTCAATCATGGTTCTTGTTTATTCTACTTAAAGATGATAAAGCAGGTAAATAACCCATGTGTTGAACAAAATTGAGTTTTGAGAATGAAAATAATGCCCAAGGTGAATTTGGGGCAGATGGGATTGTGACAAAATCAGTTGACAAAAGGTGACTTCATAGAATTACAGACTTGGTCACTTTAGATCACTTCTACAAGTCTTTAGTTTGCAGCACCCAAATTGCAGGGGTTTGTCTTCAGTCTTAAATCACTCATTAAAAAAAAAAAAAAGACATGCTGTATTTCCATTGCCTTTCTCAATTCCTCATTTAAAACTATGGCTTTTATGGCTTTTATACATTTAGTTTTATATGAGGCCTGTGCTTTATGATGTCATATAAGGTAATTTCTACTATTTCTGCCCAGTTTCTGTCAGAGTTTCCTTAACATGTAGCTCCATGTGCTGCAGATACAGTTAGAGCTGCCAGAGCTGTATCTCCATGTTACCAACGTGGCTGAGCTGCACATAAAGTCATCTTGCTGGGTCTCAAAGACCAGGGGTTTGCAGGACTTAACTAGCTTGAACTTGGTGACTTCCAAGGATACTGGTAAATAAAATGTCTCTGTCAGGCACATTAAATATTTCTATTTTAGATTAAGGAAGAGGAAAGTAGTAGCTAGCCAACATTCTGTGTTTTAGTTTAATTGCAATTTGTGTAATCAAATTAAATCATCTAGTGCCTTAGATGTAGATTTCAGAAATTGATTTAAAATTAATAATAACAGAACTATTAATTCTTACATTTAATCTAGTTCAGACTGTTCCACAACCCAAAGCAAAAAGGATGGCTTATATGAAATTTTATCTTCTAAGTTTTTCATTTAATTAAGTAGTCCTACATGTCTGTCTTTTTCTTTAGTCTGACAATGGTAATTGGAATTCACCACTTCTGTGGAATGAAGGAGGGGAGCTGAATTCTGAGTACAGTAGTAAATGTAACTACCTATATTCCTTCCTAACAAGGAGTACCCACTGCCCTGTAATTCAGAGAGGGGTGGCCAAAGCTGCCTATAAGCATATAGTCATAAAATAGGAGCCCCAAACATTAAACCTTGATGTTTTCTTTGATAAGAATGCATCTGAATAAATCAATTAATAAACACATTTATTCCTCCCAAGCTCTCCTAGCAGTTATGCCATTGTAATGTCTTGCTTCCTGCTCTTCCTGCTTGCATTCTCAGAACTTTCAGAGTACAGTTTGACTTTCTACTGTAGCTTCTCAAGTTTGCCAGAATTTCTGAACTGTAGTCATCTTTGTAGCTGCAATCATGGCAAAGTCTCTTGTCTTGTGCTCCCCTGAGAGTGCCTCTTATTGGGATTCTTGGAAAATAAATCAGTGACTGTTTCAGCCCACGTTCTAGCGAGTGGCCGACCTCTGTATCCCTTTGGATAGCTCAGAAGTGACTCACAAGTCTTGTCCAATCCTGGCTTTCCTAGCATTTTTCCATTCACTTCAGTTGCAGAACAGTGTTTTTCCCTGCACTTGGGCTCTGAGAACATAAGGGAATTCTATTTAGCATACATTCAATTAGCAGACTAAGTCTGTGCTCCTTACTAACCTCTTCACGTGGCACTTCATTTCCTTTTCCCTGCCATGAGCTTCTGAGGTAGAGTGCTGAGCAAGCCAGGTGGGCATCTCCTGGCTGGCCCTTGGCTCTGTGTGCCAGCAGTGTGACTGACTTCTTCTGGCACTCCACAGATTGCTGCCATGCTCAGCCTGATTTAATTTACCCCTTTGCACAAATTGTATTTTGAAAAAGAAATCTGGCCACACTGATATGTGGAACAGTGCGTTGACAAAACCTCTGTGCTGCACTGCAGGAAGTTACTCATCTGTTTGCAAAAATGGACAACCCAAGTAAAGTATGCAGCCAGGACATAAGATTTTTAAAGGTACAAAACCCTACCAGGAATACGGCAGACATTAGACTTAGTTCTCATACAGCATTTCCACTAATAACCCTTCATTGAAAACCAGTTACAGAAAATTATATTCCATTACATGTACTCCACCAGAACAGATAATGAGACCTTGAGGGCTGTGGGTTCACCATGAGCAGGTTTCTGTAACTAGGAAACCATGGCATCAGTATTGGCTCCCCACATTTTGGGGAGGTAATGAATTTCAGCAATCTGCTCTATAAGACAGCTTTGTCCAGTCCATCAACAGAGTTCTTTTCAGAGCTTCCATAAACTCTATCTCAGTTTACAGTACTTTGTAATTTACTCTATCAAAGAGCGTGATTTCTTGTAAGAAGTAAAACTGAATGTTGTAATATTTCATAAACTATGAAAATGTATGATTTTCTTTGTATTTTTCTAGTTTTGGGAATTTATCATAGGTGTCATACTTTGTCAGACAAGCAACCTGAGATTTAGAATCATGGGATGATTAAACCCAGGTTATTGGAAGTATTTATTCATCTTAAGAGTCACATCAGATGTCTAAGGGCAGATCTAAAAGACATTTAAACAGCCAACAAAGTGCTGGTTTTGAATGCTTCATTTCTGCTCCCTCTGAAAGACTTTATAAAAAGTGAGCCGTGCCAATTTTAGTTTTGTTCAGGTTTTGAACACAGCACGAGTGTGGTTGCTGTACCAGTCCCCTGCTCTTGCACAGAACCTCCTGGGTCTGTCTGGGTAGTCAGGCTGTGCCTGGGGTTTCACTGATGTCAGGTTTGGGTTTTAGTCCTTACCTGTTTCCGGTTATAGCCCAGCCTCAGTTGCTGGGTTGTCCTTTCCATATTGCAGACAAAATCCTGTCAAGCCAGATTTAAGATCATACCACATTCCATATAAAACACAATATCCATCTGCTGTGACAAAGTTTAGCAATCACAATGATGGATTTATTGTGTGGTGTAAAAGGAGCAGGTCTCCTGATCTGAGTCCTGAAAATCATCTTGTATGCATAAACATGTTTATGAAACAGTCATTACAGAGGGGAAGGCTCAGTTGTTTGAAAACAAAATGTGTACTTTTAAAAATACAATTTTGTAACTGGAAATTTTTATCAGCAGATTTGATCTACTTTACAAGAAAGATCTATTTTGATGAAAAAGATTGGATCTGAGTGATGGAATCTTTATTCTCAGGGAGAGATTGTATGCAGTAAGTAGCAGAAATATTTTGTGATTCTTACTATATTCTTCAAATGTTTAAGACTCCAGCATAGTGTGCAGTAGAAATTATTTTATTGAGGCTGAGTTAATGATGTTTAATACTACTAGCTTCTGGAATGGCTAGAGCTCAATTTCTGTAAAGGGTTACCTGCCTTACATAGTTAATATTAATTTGGCTTCCCCCCCTCCCCCCACCCCTTTCCAGTTGAAATGACCTAGTTTTAGTCATTTAACAAAATACTGTTCTATGGCTTCACAGAGCTGAATCCAAGGGCACTGATACCTTTCTGTATTTACAGTACCTACTGCATTCTTCCAACTTTCACTTCCATGTAGTGGGTGAAAGAGAAGACTCACTGATCTCAAGTAAAAACAGCTCTCAAAGGTGCTGAAAAATAAAGATCTGAATGTTAGATTAAAAATATAAAGCTGCATTTCATTATAACAGCCAGCATTGCATTTCATGTGTTCCAGTATCAAATGGAGCTTTCTGTGCTAAACCCCACCCTTTTAAAATTTGTCCTTTTTGAAACACTAGAGATTGTTTTTTTTCAAATAGGGTAATGTCTTAGCAAACCTATGCCAGAAAGGTGTGTCTTTTTAAGAATAATTAACTGCTGAGAAAAGACAGCTTTGAAAAAGTATAGCAACCAATAATTGCAAAATGTTAATTAAAAAGCTGGCTTTACATCTGCAACTGATTACATTTCTGGGATTATTTTTCACAGCAGCCAAGAAATAGGTGCTTACTTGTTAGCAAAAATAAATTTTAATGACAGCTCTGAATCATCCAGGTTGCCAAGAGGTTAATTCGCAAACCAGGTGGTACTAGGTGGAGTGGAAAAAGTGTGCCAGGCACTGTAGGAACTTTTCCACAAGCAGTCAGGAGACTCTTCCAGTACCATGCAGCTGTGTCAGCTGGAGGGTCAAGGTAGGTGAATTGTAGCCTTCACAAAAAGCTTGGGCAAGTAACCCTTGGATGCACTGTCTTTGACCTGGACTTCTAAACCTGCAAAATGTTAAAGGAAAAACCAAAATGAATCAACTGCCAAGTGGAGGAGTTGATCTCTTCCTGTTCCTGAGAAGTGATTCAGGCGGCTTCATTTTTTATGTATTTCACTTGCTTTGAAAACAGCAACAACAAAAAACCCAACAAACCAAAATTCCACACCAAACCCTGCCTTCCCAGAATCCAGAAAAGCCCCCACCTGAATATATGCATCTGTGAACCAGATTTTTATGATGTTTGCCCTCATAGAGCTTGTTTGTGATAGAGTATCTGCAGTTTCTAATCTTCCCTCATATATTTTCCAGAAAAAAAAGATAGATATTAACTAGAGCAGTAATAGAAATTGCTAAAAAAATTACTTTTATCTTTTTGAAATAACCATAAAGAGCTTTCTCTGCAAAATTCTACTCTTTTTTTGGGTGGGATTTCTACTTATGTGATAGGACTTGACCACTTGGTAAAAATTACCAAATCCTCTAGATTCCAGAAATCTAGAGCTATGTGGGTGGTGTTGCCACCAAGTCCAGATAACTGAAAGTATCAGTTCTGACCTCCTCTATCTTGATTAGAACCAAAGAACTCTTCAGAGATGCCAGTTTACTGCAGTGATAAATCTTGAGGAGTGGAATTTTTATTGTTTTCTGTTAAAGGTTTTAAGAACAGAGTGTTGCAGGCCAATTGCTGAAGTTTATGAATCAGAGATGTGACACAAAAAATCCCACAGGTAAACTCCCTGTGCCTCTGGGGCTGGTAAATCACCCAGTATGTGGAATGCTAAGGGATCAGTGGTAAAAACTGTAAAATCAGTAACTAGTTGAAAATTTTTTGTATGTGCCAGCATTTGTGTCACAAAAAATGTGACCAGTTTTTGAAGGGTTATCTTAAATTCCTCTTTGAGTTTCTTTCTGCAGGCCTGTGTGGTGTCACTGAACTGCATTTACCCAACAAAATTGATTTTACAGGTGGGATATTTTGGATCAAAATGACAATCCTGTTTGTACAGAGTTTTGTAAGTTATAAAGACATAATTGGGCATTTTATATGAGCAGTATCTAAGAATGGTTGTGTTTTATCAATTTGGAAAGCAGTAAAGCTTGCACAAATTGTTTGCATTAGCCTTTGAAGTCTGCTGTCTTAACATCTTGAATTCTACTTTGGCTTCCTGGCTTTGTGACAGAGATGCTCTCTGGAATAATTAAAGAATGGTAGCAACTACACTTGATCCCAGCTGCTTCAGTGAATCCAGGCTTTGGTACATGGTTCTTATGACTTCCAGAAAAAACTATAATTTAAAATTGGCCAGAATGAGGAAGTCTCATTTGTAACATCAGTCATAGTAACACACTCCTTGTAACTCCTGCCTGCTAGAAAAGTTGCAGAGTTAAAATTGTATGAATTTGTTCTGTATTTCTACGAAGTAGAGCAAAAATTCTAAACTTTATGTTCATAAAGTTTGATATCATGTTCTTTTTGTTCCCTCTCTCCTCTCATAGGAGCTTAATAGGCACTTTAGGCATTGCAGTAAGTCACTGCAGGTTTGATGCTCTTCCATGCTGCACAGATGTGTGGGGTTTTTTCTTAGCTGTGATTCTCATCAGGTAGTTTGGACTCTAAGTTATGTAGCAGAGGAGAAAAGAGAAGAGGCTTGTGAAAAGAGAGACATGGACTTTAAGACCAAATAATAAATGGGAAAGGAGAAGAGAAACTTTGTTATCTCCAAAGGAAAAAAAAAAGGTGGGATTTTTTTCCTACATTTCCTCCATATTTGTTAGACTATAATTTGCACATTGTCTTACATAATGTTTTATTGAAAAGTCATATAAAACATGATTTTTTTTTTGTTTTGGGAAATTTTATTCTAAAAAAATTAAGGTTTTGCTGTTTTAACTGGATGACTTATTTTTAAAGCACTTCTGAATTCTACTGGGTTTTATGAGGAAGACTTTCACAGCTGTATGGTGAGGTATTCCCACTCAAATTCAGCTGTAGTTGAACACTGAACTCCTCTGGAAACTTCCCAGAGTACATTTGAGTATTGGGAAAGGGCTGCATGGCTCCCTGCAAGCTTGTGCAATGACTGGAACATTCAGAGAGCAGCTTAATTTGTGGCTTCTAAAATCACTGTTTGTGAAAATGATTAATAAAATGTGGGGAAGGAAATATTTTAAGAATTACACTGATGAAAAATTATGAGAGAACTTGTAAGAGAGCAACAGCCAAAATAACCTGAGCAACAACAAAATTCCAAACCAACTGAACTGCTGATATCAGTGTTCTGTAGTTAAAAAAAAAAAAAAGCGTACACCCCACACCCCCAAAAAACCCAAAACCAACTCAAACCTGAGATTCTGTAGTGTTGTAAACCCATGGTATGCTATTTTTAATGTGAAAATTCAAAGTGACTGAATCATGCATTCCCCCAGTTTAATAAACATATAAGCCAACAGAATATACTTCCTAAAACTCTGACTACAATTGCTCTTTTTAGATTAGGCTGACAAACCAAAAATTCTATCTGTTTATTAAGGGTTTTGTTTTCACAGTGGGTTAAATTGTGAACAGACTATTTCCCTGAGCATCCTTGGAAAAGTGAAATTTCATATATATTCTAGAGTGTATTTTTGGAGTGAAAAAGTTTTATAAATACTCCATACCTGTAGTACAAGAACACTGTAAAATTAGAAAGGTGGAGAGGGGAATGCAGGGGAGAACACAATGCTAAATCCCAAAGAAGCTGTGTTTTTCCTCACCCCTTTTTGGCAGTGGTGTGGGAGCTGTTGTCACCTTGAGCTGCTAATCACTTCCTGGGTGACATTTGCTGACAACTAACTTTACAGTCATCAGAAGAAAATTCTTTAAAAGGCACTTGTAAATTACCCTAGTTCCCTTATTATATTCTATGTATTAGTAATATAACTCTCCGAGTTAAAAAGGGAATTAAGTGCCTTTGATGTAATGCATTGAAAACCCATATGGGCAGTGGTCTCAGGGATTTCTGATGCCTGGCACTTTGCCCTGGCTCATGTTTCCACAGATACTCTGGAGATGAGTAAAAGGACACTTTTCCTTCAGTCTGTAAAAAGCTGATGGAGCATTGCTTTGGTATGAAAGACAAAGACCTGTCTATGAATTATGCAGTGGAAACTATATGGGAGAAATTAATACTGTAGGTATGGCTCTCCTTCTGCTGGGTCTTGGCAGTAGTTCCAGGATATTCCTGTGCACAAGTGCTGTGTGTTACTGACAGAGGGGGAAACTTCAAGGCCCCATGCAGGTCTGGAAAATTGCTTTAGGAAAATTCAGTCATGTCAGACCAAGTAAAACAGTAATGCAGAAACCGTAATAGGAACAGCAAAAACATTTGCAGTGTCTGCCTGCCTGGTCTCCTCTTGCTACTCTTCCTTTTCACTCCTGAGCATCTCATGGCTGTCAGAACTTCTTGGTTTTGTCTGTGCAACTGCTGCTCATGTTCTGATTGACTTACTGAGGAAAAAAATGAAAACCAAAACCCTCCAGAAATTAAGATGAACAGTTCCTACAGAAAGCAAGAGTGAAGTTTAAAAGTGAGGACTGGAGAGGACTTTGACAATTCTTGTCCTGACCTCCTTAATGCTTTATCTGAACTTCTATCTGAGTTTTTGTTGAGGATTTTGGGCAAAGATTGATTTATCACATATACAGTTTTCATCTAAAGCTGCACTCAAGTCATGAATGGGTAGGATAGGATTTGCTTTTGTGATGGCATTATAAAAATAGCACTGTCTGGAAGCAATTGAAAGAGTCCCTGCAACATGAACAGCACACTTTAAAGGCTTTCTGACTTATAAAATATTTTCTATGCCATCAGACTTAACTCTTCAGTGACTGTAGATGTGTAGCAGTAGACAAAATACATACAGTGATGTGATCTAGCAGGAGACATGCCACAAAGGACATAAAATTAAGATATTATAAAGTCAGAGGTATGGGTATTCCAAGGATGTGAGGATAAATTATTCATCTAAGTAGCATACTGCAGATTAAATGTCCGAAATACTTGTGGGCTTTTACTAAATATTATATAAATATCATATTTACATAGATGCATAGAATTGAAATACATGTGTGTTTCGTACTTTAGATACATTTTTCATGAATATTAACTGGGTTTGAAGTCCAGAAAATACTTGGACTTAAACTGTTAACAAACACTGTCCCAAGGGCACTTTCTTTAGAGAGAGCTTTTATGTAGGTTGGAAATGCTTTGCTGTTGATGCATAAGTGCATACACAATATGGACATTATAGGTGGGTGTGTAAAACAGCATCTGCAAGTGGTTTGTGGCCAGCTCAAGCTGCAAACTTCCATCTGTGCCCAGGGATGTCACTTCTTGTAACAACAATGAAAAGTGTTTCGTTTGCTCTAAAACTTTGGTTTCTCAATTGCATTTTTAGTATAAATAAAAGATGTGTCTTGTCTGGAAGTAGCTGATAAGACTATTATTCTTAGCTTTGTGTTGTCTGAGCTGCTCCTGAATTGAATTGAAGTCCACTACAATTTCCCTTGTAGCTCTTAAAGAAAAGTGAACTGTTGGTTTGTGTTTCCTTAAAATTGTGTGAATTGTGCCAGCTGAGGAGATGATTACTGAATATTCCAGTTGCCTCAGGCAGCTGAGGCGACTGTCTCAGCAATTTTCCCAAGCCAAGTCGTTTGTCTCTGTGGTCAGTGAGCTATGGCTTATTTCTCTTTTCCAGTGTATTTTGGACTTTAATGTACAGCTTTTTCTATTCCTTTTTCCTTAAAGAATCATGAATTGCAGTGTTACTGTGCTGAGAAAAAGAATGGCTGGTGTCCCAATAAAGGCCTGGTGGCTGAGGCAGGCAGGGCCAGTGTGAGGAAGGGAAGCTGCTGCAATGCAAGTCCTCCAGACAGGGTAGCACAGAGAGGGCTCGGATGGAGAGAAGTTTACTGCGTGTCTGTATAGTCTACATTGAGGAGAACATCTTTCTCCATTGATATGTTGTTTTCCTATGTGATTGGATAGATTATCTTCTCTAGCTGAAAAGCAGAAGGCAGAAAAATGCAGTATATTAGAGCAGGCCAGAGGTTTCAGGTTCTATGAGCAGTGAAACACATTTCTGGAGGAGCATATCTTATTGCATAACCTCTGCTTAGCAGCTAAAGGAGAAAGCAAGCACTTTCTCCAGGCTAACAGCCACTCAGGACATGCTTTTTACTCCAGTCTGAGAAGCTCACAAAATAGCCATTTACTCTGTACAAGTTTTCCATGTGAGCTGAAAGAATAGCTAGAGAAGATAATCTATCCAATCTGCAGCTATTACTTTCATCCAGTGTCAATGCTGTGTTCCAAAAGGTCTGTGTTTAGTCTCCAATGAATGAAAAAAAAAGTTCCCTGCTCCTACTGAAAAATCTTTCATCTTTTCCAAATAGTTTCTGTGTGAAACAGAGGATGTGTCTGAGCAGTAGAGGTGGCAGCAGTTATGCTATGCTTTGGCTACAACGGGAATTTGCAAAGTTCTCTCTGTCTGTAATCCAGGCTGAACAACCCTGCACTTGACATGCCCATGAGAAGGCAGGATAACAGAAGGAAACCATGTCCCTTGTGCTCCCTGCTTAGGGATGCACACGAGCAAAGCCCTAAAGGACCAAAGCCTGAGTGAATTTCAAAGTGCTTTCCTTTTATGAAATGTTTGCTGCTTTACATATTAGCTGTTCCTCTTTATTTATATACCACTAAACAACTTGGTGGAGGATATCTAATTAGGAAAAAATATTGCACCTTCAATTTTGATTTTTATTTTAAATTCGTTTCTAAGATTAAAAGTGCAAGCATTTTACAATAATGATTCTTTAGCATTTTAAAGAAATATTAATTCAGTGGGATCTTTTTTATTTGAAAGTAGTATTGAGACAGCCATATGGCTGTAAGAAGATTTTTAGGTTATTCCAATCTGAAAACCAGAATCAAAACTGCATCGTGTCCTTACTGTTCTTCATACTTGTACAGAAGCAGTTTATGAAGCTATTGTGTTAGAGAGGTGGGGGTTTTACACTGACCTCCACCAGGTAGAAATAGGTCTGCAAAGAACAAAGCGGAGGGAATCAGTCTCTGGTGGCTCAGTGCTCTTTAACAGCTTTACATATGACGTGCAAGTTCTCCATCTGTGTTTCAGAAGAGAGGGGTTGGTTACAGCAGTGCCCTGGCCAGATTCCAGCAGGGAACTCCAGAGCTCCATCTGCCAACTCCCTCCCGCAGTTACAGATGGGTAACTCTTGCCTAAATAAAGCATCCACCCACTGCAGACTCACTCCTGTGCACAAGTACATGCAGTATGCACAGTTTAAGTGTCTTCATGCCTATGTCTAAATAATCTTCCTGTTGTGATAGCACAGGAGCTTCTCATTGTTGTGTGTTACATGGCCTGGATGCTTGACCCCCACCAAATTTTCTGAAATGCCTAATTATTTTCTTTTTTTCCCCTCATATTTAAGCATGATTTTGGCTTTAGAGAAATTTTTTTTACTCTCTATCAAGTTCAATACTGAGGAGGAAATTGGCAGGAATTTCTTTTGTGATAATGTCTAAAAGTATCAAGTGCAAAATGAAGTACTATTATATAGGAGCTGGCAATCTCTGTGAGGTAAAGCAGAGAAGGCCTGGCATCTCTCAGCCTGAGGATACTGGAAGGAGGGAAACTTCTCTCTCCATCCAAAAGTAGGATTTAGGTTTTACAGCAGACTTTGACTTTTGAAGACATGCTTCAAAGAAGCAGTGATTGTAGTTTTACCTTCAGGAAATCTACATTGCTTGTCATGGACAAACTAAACGTGTGTCTTTAGCAGGATATAACTGAGCATTTTTTCCAGCCCTGCATTTTGTCTTTGCTTATTCCAAACTGCTCCTTTGAACAAGAGACAATAAGAAAGAAGCTATACAACAGCCTCCCAGGAAGGAAAATATTTGTTTTAATGAAAAGAGAAAAAGACATGCAATTCAACAGAGGCTTCTGATTTGAAGGACATTTGCAGACAGTGGCAGAAGGCAGTGTTAGTCTGACACAATGAACATCCTGGGCCAACAGTTGCGTTGCCTTTTTATTTTTGCTGTCTGCAAACCAGAGAAATTAAGTCAATTTACCCTGAGCATTAGTGTTATGTATATGGTATTTGCAGGCATTTTCTGACTCCAAAAGAAGTAATGAACATCTTTATTTGTTGCTGAAATAATATTTAATATTACTGTTCGAATGTATGTTTCTACTGTTACAGAAAAATAACAATTGTAGAACCATTGCCATGCTGCTGCTTCTACATTATTTTTAGTTGGATGTGAGGGAAAATGAAGTTCCTTATCTCTAGTTTTCAATAGATTTCGTTTTCCCATTTCCCCAAGGTTTGAGAAAGCAATTGCTCTTTGGCAGTCAAATTTGCAAACAGATTTCTTTGGCATATGTGCTTCTGGCATGGCTGTATGTTGATAATCAATTTTGCAACAGAATTGATACAAGAAGTAGATGATGGTAATTTAATATTTCTTGGATAATAAAAGGGTTATTCAGTATGTATTTTTGTACCCTAGCCCCAGACTTATGTTAATTGTTGCTAGACTCCTGCAGAATTCAATTATTTATAAACTCTTGTCATTGTCAGAATAATGGACAGTAGTTAAACATCTGGGCATATCAGATGCTAATAGGACTTCCAAAGTGATAGGATTTCACCCTTGGATTATGCTGAGCGTTCTCACTTGAGAGATGCCTGAAAGCTTAAGCAATTTCTCTTTTTTTTTTCTACTGGGAAATAAGTTGTGTCAGGCTTATGTCAGAATCCATCCGAGTGGGTATGGAAACAGGCAAGTTCCAAAATCACTTTAAATTAAAAATCAGGCCAATGATAGTTCACATTCCCTGCAAGCAAAAATTTCTCAGTATCCAAATATAGCTTTAAAATACATGGCCCCAAGAAAGGATTAGTACCATCTTATGATAAATATGATTAAATAGAAGAGTCTATTTGAAGTTCCTCTGGAATTTGCCACTCCTATATTTGCACACCTTTAGCTACTCCTGGAGGAAAGTGAGTGAAAGGAATTTTCCTGGGATTTGTATTTGAAAACTTCTAAGAGCGAAGGAGTCTTACATTACTCTAAAATTTATTTGGAATATGAGAATGTGAGTCTATTCTCTTTTTTTGTATTTTATCATATTGCTGATAAACAAAATATTGTGATATTTCAACCACAAATCCAGAAAAGCTGTCAGTCTTGTAATGCAGTAGAAGGTTTGGGGAAGTTTTGAGTGAATGGTTTCTTTTCTGAATGTCTAGTAAAATGAGTGTGAAGAATACACAGATTGAATTTACATTCTGAAACAGAATTTTGTGTTGAAAATAAGGAAAAAAACATGCAAGGGCTATCCTCTAAGCAACAATCACAGAATAAAAGTATGAAAAAAAAGTATTCTAAAATGTATCATTTTAATCTCCATGTTTTGTGAGATGTAGGAGGCTGTCACAGTCTTGGCAGAAAATGAATGCATTTAAAACTTAATGTGAAAATACTGGAGGGCATGACACAGGCAATGGATGTTCAGGGCGTTGAGTACTGTGGTGGTTTGGTAGATGATGGCACTGTGTGGCTCAATGGATCTTCTCCCTCCCTCATTTGGGTGATTGCTTGACACCAGCAATTTATTTACAGATGCAAACAGGACGGGCCTGCTATGGAAAGTGTCTCGAGCTATTTATTTTTTTCAGCATCAGTCTCATTACATGATTATGATGATGGAAAGATGCTAACAGCTCACAATCTAGGCAGCAGGCTAGAAAACTTAATGTTACAATATACTTTATAGGCTTCTCGACCAATCAGGCAAAGCAAAAGCATATTGACAGTAGTTGTATTCAATCACCATAAGCACACGTAGCTTTGGTTAAAACAATGCTTGCTTATTTCGAATTCAATACCCGTTTGTAAGAGACAACGCACAGAGCTCCAATCCTAAGCTTAACCTTCCTAATATCTTGCTAGATAAACTTTCTGCAACTTAGAAAGCTATTCAGACAAGCACTAATACATAGATTTATTGTTCTATTTGCCCTTATCTTTTCTACAGTTAAATAATTTTTTATGCTGACCTATTTCAAAACTGCTGCTTTAGCACCGTTCACAATTCTGCTGTATCTGAGGCCTGCCTTTTACAGCTTTCCTAAAACCCTCTAATTTTATAGATTCCCACAACTCCTCATATCCTCGGGACTTTTGTCTGAACAATTATTGTCATGGAAATCACCAGGTGAGCAGTTCTGTAAATGATTGGTACAACAGGTACAGAGGTAGAATTTTTGTGGCTGCTAAAGCTGTTTAGCCATAGGCATACTTAAGGGATCAGGAATAAGTGTTTCCCTGTTGGATGCTGCCCTCGTACTTCATTCTGTTTGTGTGGATTCTATATGTATGTATAAATATGCATGTGTAGAGCGCATATATCATGTAGAGTGAGTGAATTTTGTAAATGGAAAATTCTAATTTGGCAGCATTATTAGGCAAAATGGTTGGGAATTAAGGAGATTCTGTCAGGACAGTAAGGTCTCAGATTTTTTTTTTTAATTTAACCAGACATAATACTTGTGAGAGGTGTCATGTTGATAATACTAAAAAATAAGATTTATCTTTTATGAGGACAGACTCAGTTTGAGCAGGTATAGATCAAGCTGTTAATTTACTTACCCTAATTCAGAGAGACAACTTTAAAACATATTGCAGCCTCCAGGGCATCTTTTGATGGATAGGTATGACAGTTTATGTACTAATAGCACTTGTTCACTAGAAAATAATTTTGAAACCATAGATTGCCTATGTAGTAATCCCACAATTTAACTATCCATCGTTGTTGGAGTCAACTGCATTTGAGTCACAAGCCTACCAGTCAAAATTTTTATGTTTCTTTATGAACTCTCTGGTCCCGTTTTCTCCCCAGAATTATTTTATTTAGGCAACTAAATAAGCTGACATTTATTTTAACATAATTAGGGTAAATAATATTGGTAACTTAGAAAATCAAAGTAAAGTAATCTTGGGCAGGGTTATGAGAGATGAAAGGTCAAGCTGGTGTGTACAAGGTGGGTGGCCTTTACAAAACAGAGCAAATTCATTTAATAGTGTAGCTTTAAAAATTCATGACCTTAAAAATTCATTCAGGTTGCTGGTGTCTCCTTTGCAGTGTAGGTAAATAGGCTGCCTTTGACAGCTGCAGACACCATGATAGCATACAGGCCTCATATTTACTGTGAAAAGATTGAATAAAAATTTGCAGTTCTTTGACATTTCTGCTACTCTTAACACTATCATAAGTGCTTCTTCCCTCTTGACTGGCTACAGTGTTCCTTTTTTATAGTGGAAAACCATGGCTGATGGTGAATCATCAGACCAGCAACTACTGGCCTTGTCTGTAATGATGTAAGTGGTAGATGCATGTGAAAGGTAGTCATTATCTGAAGCAATGCTGAAATTACAATATTCTAGACAAAAAAAAAAAACCAAAAAAACCAGCTGCCACAGTAAAAAGGTTGCATTTTGAGCAGGATACTTAGGTTACTCAGGATACTCTGAAAATTATCATAGAGTGATGGGTCATTTCTTGTTTGAAGCAGACGGGGTTGTTCATATGTAAGTCTCCTGAGGAGCTTCTGAGGAACTCTAGACATGATATGTCGTATTTGTCCTATAATTTTACTATCATGTGCTGTATTGCTGTGCAGTTGACTTTAAGTTGCAGTTTTAGATGTGTCCCTGATGTGTTAAGTTTAGAGTGATCTATATTTAGCAAGTGCCGTGGTTTTCAGGGTAGCATTTTTCAAATTTTTTTTGGCATATTGTTCTGTCAAAATGCAGGGATTGAAACAGGTTTGTGCAGAATTCAGTGCTTGCTGAATGGAAGTCCATTCTTAGCACCTAAAATGGCAGCAGGTCCATGAGCACTGAAGATTCACAGCCTATATATTTTTAAACAATGGAGAACACTTTAAATGGACCACATTTAAACGTTGTACTGTCATGGAGGTACTATTAATGCTTTAATTAAGATCTGTTCTTAGTCTGCTGCTCAAATGCCTTTCAGACTCAAACTAGAAATGCAAAGCGCTTCAATGCACAGTTAAATGACTTATGCTTGTGTTGAGTCACATCCTGCCCCTTAAAGGAAATGAACACTGGAGACATTAGATTTTATGCCAGCAATGCTTAATGTGAAACACTTGGCCCTAACAGACCTCATTTTCTTGCTTATGCTGATTTTGCAGATTGGTAACTGCACTTATTTCAGTGGTGCTAGTGAGATTTCATCTTGGAGAGCAAAGCTGTGTTCACAAAGGGTAGAATGCAATCTTCAAAATGCATTAACAATGGCTTTGGGGAGAGCAAGAGTTTTTCATTTTCTACTCTACATGAAGATACCCATAATTTCTACACTAAGCTCCTTATGCTGGCTGGGAGAGGCAGTATGAATTCATTACTGCCTGGATAGAGAAGGTTGCTCTCAAAGAGAGCTTGAAACAAATAATTGTAATATAATTTTACTTTATTGGCATTGGTAATTAGGCACAACAGTTGCTGTGAAGTTCTGTAGGTGTTTTAGAGACAGAAATAAAATTAAATTATATATTTTCTGTGTCTCTACAAATCATTCTGTGAAAATCTGTTTTTTAATGAGACAGAGCTAACAATTTTTCTATCATTAACCACACCAAAATGTGGTGTAAGATGACTTTAGTTAAACTCTTGAATAGTTTCATGACTGCCTTGAGATTGCAATTAACTTTTTGTTTCATGGAGTACAATGTTATTAATAGCCAAGAGAACAGTGAGCTAACATTGTAACACAAATGTCTTGCTCAAATGGAGAATTAAAAATGGGAAATGTTAATGCTGCAGTGGTCTGTGAAGTGAATTGTTTATGGTTGATCTGTGCTGATAAAAGGTAGTTATCAAAAAAAAAAAAGATGGTGGGAGAGGTGCAGTTTTAGGGAATTTGATGACAGATGCCTTGAAGGTGGAGAGATGCTCCCTTAGTCTGGAGAAATTGTTGTAAGCGCCCAGAAAAGTCTGCTCCAAAAGCAGCATTGGAGAAACAATCAGCAGAGTTTGTCCAGTTTGTGGCAGCTGACAGGCAGGAGGTGACTCTGCTTTGCTTCCTTGTGGCAGGACAAGGCTCTCCAGCTCCTCCAGAGAAAGGGGCTGTGCCTGGAAGTTTGTTCCAAACTTTTCATTCTGGTCATAGTGCAGTATTTCCCTTTAGGTTCAGGTTTCAAACTTTTGAATGAATTTTTTAGCAGTATTGAGAGTTTGGACACATAATTTAGAGTTTATACCAATTTACTTTTTAAAGATGTGTATGAGGTTCAGTTCTTGCCCATGTTTGCTCAGCAAAAGTATTTTATTAATTAGGCAATGGAATATGACTGCCACACCTAATTTAAAATGTTGTAGGTACTTTTAAAGTCAAGAGGTGTGCAAGAAAGAACCTATTCAAATTTCTTTTTTCACAGAATCATAGAATGGTTTGGGGTAGAAGGGACCTAAATGTTACCTTGTTCAAACTCCTCTGCCATGGGCAGGGACACCTTCCACTATCCCAGGTTGCTCCAAGTTCCATCCAACCTGGGCTTGAACACTTGCAGGGATGAGGCATCCACAGCTTCTCTGGGAAACCTGTGCCAGGGCCTCACCACCCTCACAGTAAAGAACTTTTTCCTAATATCTAAACTAAACCTGCCCTCTTTCAGTTTGAATCCATCTCCCATTATCCTATAACTAAATGCCCTGTTTTTTCCTATACAAAGGTGTAAACCATATTTACAAATCTTAGAAATTTGCATTTCTAAACTAGCAGATTTCAAAAGGGTACCATCTGCACTGTTTCTTGAAAACATATTAAAAAGGCAAGACAAGTGAACTGTTCTTTAAAGAAAAAAGGATATTTTAGAATGCCTGGGGCTGCACATATACAAAATAAGGTTGTTCTTTCCTCATCTTTTTCCTTTCCTTCACTTGAACATAGTTGTGGAGAAGCTTAACCACCCTGGAATACCAGACTACTTTGGTAGGAACATAAATGATGACAGATGCAGCTATTTTAGGGACTCAAAGATGCTAATCCATGTAATTGTAAAAACACATGAAACTCCATAACAGCTTTTTTGTACACTGAAATGAAGATGTCCACTTGCACTTCTCTTTGAGCTTAATCTTAAGAACTCAGGGCAATCAGACTTCCCAAGAAATGGGGGTACCTCAAAAATAGAGTCAAAATTTTGGCAACCCATCTAGCAGTAAGTGGAATAGGCAGGTTGTGCTTTCCCTGCAGTGAAAATCCAGCTGTGATCCCTGAGGATGTCTGCAGGCAGCAGACCCCCAAGCTGGGTCTCAAATGACATTGTTTAGGATCCACTGCATCACTGTAGTCAGAGTATCACCTACTACTCTCTGCTCTGAAATGCCAATATTTGATCATTTAGAGTCTCCTCTTAGAGGGCACACAGCTGTTTCCTTTTATTATGCGTGGCTGCACATGTGAAAAGGCATCTCTTCTATAAGCATAGGTTGGAAAAAATTCCATCAGAGAATCAAACTTGTCCAACCTGTGTAACTTGGACAAAATTTTGCTTGGAAGCATAGATTTTTGACATAATCTGTCAGTGATGGGTACAAATCAAATTAATTTGAAGATCAGAACTGTAGAAAAGCCAGTTGGCTTCCAGGTTAAGAATAAGGTGGATTGAAATCTATTTAACAACAATTAATAATATCTGGGGAACAAGATGATCTACCAAAAATATCTGTAACAATACAAATAATATAAAGGTAAATATAAGTGCTATATATTAGAAATCCATTACATAAGTTTTCAAGAAAGAGAAATGACATCTGTTTTTACAGAATGTAAAAACATTTGCTATTTCATGTAACAAACAGGACACAAATTCAGTGAAATGTCAGTTTAGAAAATGTTGCACAATTGCTACATTTTGTTTTTACATGACAGGCAGATAGATTTCTCTGCCTGGAAATGGCCTTCATAATTGCTGTCCCTGTTTGTGCCACTGAGGTGAGACATCTAGCAAAGGGACAAACATAAAAAGGAAATGTCCATAGGGAAATTCTGCACAGAAGTTGGGTGTGCTGATGGAAGAGCAGCCCCCATTATATGATGGTGGCTGGGCTGGATTCTTCATCACTGGTTTTAAAGGGCAAGAGTATCATCCAATTGAATTTCTCCTTTCACACTAGGATACCATCAGGTAAAACTGAGGTCTGCCTGAAAGAGTTTTGTTCACTATCAATTAGACTTGCAATGACTGAAAATCATTGAAATAGCAGGCAACTGAGTGGAAAGACTTCCAAAGTAAAAAGTCAGTTGCTTGTTTTATACAGTTTCTCAACCTGTGTGTTCCCTGTTCACTTGAGAGCATCCACAGATGCTTGGCAGTGCAGGAAATGATGCATAAATCATTACTTCAAGGTTAGTAAATTTACTACTGGAAGTTAAAAGTTACTTGTGGTCAGAGAGAAGCAGTAAAACCTTTTAAATAGAGGCTGAAGAATTGAAATAAAATTTGAACAAACAGACAAATATTCTAATATTATGTATGTGTTTCTACTTTTCTTTAATAATGGCTAATTTAAATTTTTGTGTTTAAGGGAAACTGCATCTTTGGCTCTTTGGTCTTTTCTGAAAATGAGAAATATCACCATTAATGTGGAAACCACTTTTTATGTTTTATGGGAAGATTTTACTCTCTGTATTTCTATAGTGGTGATACTTCAGGTAAAGCTGTGACATTCTGTGTCTGAAACTTGACTTTTCTGCCAGCAGCCCACGTGCCCCTGGCACTGTAGCTGCTCTCTGATTCTTAACCCCTTTTTTCCTGGCTGGATCTGTTTTGTAGGCTCTTGGAGGTATAAAGGAGCAATAGCAGCACAGAGGTCTCGGTGTCTCTGTTCCCCCTACTTACATCCCTGTCAGACAGCTATGGTTGCCCACTCCTGTGGGAGCTGGCAGCAGGGATGTAGCATGTTCCTGTCAGGCTGGATAGGTATTTCACCATCAGGTATTCCCAGTGCTTTGGTGAAATGCATTGAGGCCCAACAAGCTTATTCAAGGAGTTTCATTTAATTCAAGTGCCCTTATTATCCCTCAGTTACCTGCTCCCATTGTGATGGTGATGCTCATTTCATTTCTGTAGGGCAGAGCTGCCAGGACATGGGCACAGTCCTGGGTAAGAGCTAAAACACTGGTTCACGGAAGGAATTAAGAATTTGCTTTTTGCTTCAGCCTTCTGGTATAGGGCAATTACAAATTGCAGCTTCCAGAAAAGGCACATCGCAGCACTGCTCCCCTGCACACTGATGCACTCTGAGATCAACAATCTGGTCATTCCTTCCAGCTCTGGGAGTATGAATATTACATGGACACGTGGATGCTTTTAGGCACACAAATAACTTTCATAATTTTCTTGTCTCTCTTCCTTGTAGTTATTTTGTATTTTCTTCTTATTCTTTTACTTAACATTTGTCTCAGATGTCTTTCTTACTGCCTATGGCCTTTATCTGATTGCCAAGGAATGGGGTTTGGGTGCTGAATCTTCTGGCTCAAGTCTTCTTCCATCCCTAGCTCAAATAAAAGTGAATTGCTTCTACAAAAATAAATGCAATAGAAGCACTGAACAGTATTGAGGACAGGAGTAATTTTTTATAAAGAATAACATGTGGCCAGGGTTTTTTTCCCCTATTTCAAGACATGTAATCAATACTGCTAGTTTTCCCAAAATACTGTTTTTACATTTCGAGCTTGCCCATTCAGGAATGATAGTATACCTAATCTAGGACCACTAATGTAATGAGTGGTCCTAGCTCCAATTTTTCCTACTGTTGGCCTGTCCTTTTAACTTTGCCTTGCTGGGTAATTTTTTAGTGTAATGGTCTGTATTCACTTCTGGACCATCATCTTCATTTATCAGGCAAATTAAAGTTTTCAAGTTTTCCACATAGGCAAACTGATGAAACTCTCATCTGTTGACTTTGGTAACCTTCAGTCAAGGCATTGCTGATATTGCATCTGAATCTGCAGCTTGTGATCTGTCATGACATCCCATAATGTGGATTTTTCAATGGTTTCCAACATGCCATCTGCAACTTTTTATATGCAGTTGTTATTGCTGTCTTTCCCTTTGCTAATTTGTTAATTTCAATTTTTTTTTTTTGTTAATTTCAGATTTTCAGAAAAATTTATGTTAGGAGCTATCTCTGCATGCTAACTAAATAAACTTCAAAAGCCTGAGGATTGTTATGAACACTGACTCCATCCAAGTCAAATTTTATTGTGGCTATTAATATATGGATATTGGTATTTTCAGCTGTGGGCAGAGATCCAAAAATCCATGCCCATTTTCCTGTCTGATTTACTTACTGACTTGTGTGTGCATGTATGTGTGTGTGTGTGTGTGTGTCAAGTTGAAATATTTTATCCTGGACCCAAGGCACAGGTACTGAAGCATGAGAATAAAGGATGAAAACAATTAGGGAATAAACACCATTGCATGGAAAAATACCATTGCACAGTGTTATAAAGTAAGCTATGGAATTGGCCCAAGTATGCAAATATTTTCTAATCTAATTTTGAGTAGGTAAAGATGTGCCATGCCCCAAATGCACAATTGTTTTTCCCATTACCTGTACTTGAAGAGAAATAGGGCCTCTTATAACATCAATTTTTAAAGGAGGGCAGCCTAGCACAAGGAGTGTCCACATAAAACACATTATGTTTTTTCTCACCTTAGGCAGCTGTATGTAACCTTGTCTTTAAGCAATGTAATCTTTATGCTAAGTCACTTTGGTTTAATGCTTGTAGTGCTCATGGGAATCTCTCAGTTCAGCAGCAGCCTCTGTGTCATAGTCTTTGAGGTGACATGATGCATCTCAGAGTGACATGTTCATCTGGATGCGCTTGAAGAATTTTTAAGTGAGATATCATCTTCCTCTACAAAAGTAAAAGGCAACAGGTTTTTAATTGCTTCAGTTGCTTCCAAAAAGTATTATTTTTCTCTTATCTTTTGCATGTTATCCAAAGATTAATAAGCTTTAAAGTCTCATTTTTAGCCCTTATTAAGACCTTGCATTTTAAACCATGTTGCTTTAGTGTGGAACCATCTCTTCACTGGATGTTAATAAAAAGCAATTGCAAAAATAAAAAGCAGGATGTAGTTATCTCTCTCTCCTGTTTACTTTTAATTAATTTTCACACTTTTCTTTTCATGTAATGTATGTCTGCCAGGTTAATTTAAAATAGGGTTTCCTTTTCTAGGCAAGTAGCAGACTATGTGTTACTTTTGAGAAATATTTTGGTCATCCTTTCACAAGACTTATTATTTCTGTACATTAAAAAGGTAACTTCTTCAGAGCTTTCCTGGAGTCAGGAATACCTTAGCCATTGAGTCAGAACCTCTTCATTCTGCCTTTTAATAACTTTCCAGTTGCAATGATTGTCTGCATTGTTTTTTCTAAACCCAAATATGTAAAAAAAAAAAAAAAAAAAATTCTAATTAAGTGAAAACAGACTGAAATGTGACTCATCCTTCTTGTCAGGGATTGGTTTGCAGCTGTAATTTTACTTTCTATAGCCAAAACCTGAGAATAGTTATAGCTAGTCTAACATGATATTATGTTTCTGCTCAACTAAATTAAATCTCAATACTTGTAAAAAAAGTTTCAATAAGAATTATTTTCTTGCAGCCCTCCGTTATTAAGTAAATTTGAGCACTCCCCAAATCAGTCCTGCACTCCTGCATGTTTCACTAGAACTTAAAAATCCAGCAGGGAATTTTTAAATAAAAGAGCAGCTTTTGTGTTGCAGTAAGAGGGATTCCTGGTTGATGACTGCACAGCTGTAGTAACCTCATTGTTCAGGGGAAAATGTGGTATTCCTTAGCATAATGCTGAATTTCCAATCTCCCTCTGTATTTTCTGGGGAACTTTGCTCTGAGACCAAAAAACCCACTTTCAACATTGAATTGCCACAGAAATACACAGGAAGTTAATTTTTGATACATTATACATTCTTTGGTGCCAAAATACTTTAGCTCACAATCTCTTTGCTTGCCTTATTATTCTATTAGCCTGGCTGGGAAAAAAAAGACTTTAAAGTTCTTATGTGGGAGGAGGAGGGAGGAGCAAATAGATTAACATCTGAGAGAGAATTACAAAGCTGGGAAATAAAAATAGCTTTTGGGACAGTATTGTGAAGTGAGTCAGACTTTTGGTTAGGGACTTAGATGAGGCAGGGCTGGGTAAGGAAAAAGCCATCTGCTGAGGGATGGCGTGGTGGGAGGATGCTTGGCCATCTGATGGAAAGGGGAAATCTCAGGCATGTCTGCTGCTTGAAGAAAATGATTTATTTCATGTTTCTCAGCTCTCCTAATCTAGCCAGAATTGTGTTTCTTGGAATTTGCAGACCTTTGAATGTCCTCGGTTGGGCATGAAGCTTGCACAGAACTGTCTTTGAAGCGGTTTTTGGCTTTTGAGCTGGTTTGAAAAAGTTCTGGTTCTCTGTTTGGCTCTGCCCTAGCCCTGACCTGCTTTTAAAGCCCTAGAAGCTTTCATAGCAATTTAAAGGGATGTATTTGGAACCCTAGTGAGAGATGGAAATGGGTCCTGAGGAAAGAGGACCCTGCCAAACAAGGGATCAATTGTGTCCAATCCCCAGAGCTGCTGCGTGAGCCCTTCTGGAATTTCATCACTGGGAGCAGACACCAGCAGCTCTCCTCATGGCCAGGTCTCTTTCTGAGAAGTGGGAAAGCTCAGAAAACAAGAGGCTGAGTCACATGGATGAGCCCTCCTTTGAACTGGCACGTGTTGGGCTGCCAGGCTGAGTCCCTTGCTGTCCCCTGGCAGTGTGGGGACAATGGGAGGAGCTGTGCTAGTGTGAGCCACAGATGTTGGCAGCTCCAGATCCAGCTCCCAGAGCTAAGTCTAAGCTAACACAAAGCCAAAAAAGTTGATTAATCTGTTGAAACATACTATGGTTTTTGCAATTTTAAATTATAATCTGGCCTACAGTCATAAAAAGCCATGAAAATGAGCAGTCGTTCAAAAGATCTGCAGCTGTAGGAGAGTGTTTTGCTCTCAACAAATGTATAAAATGTCAGTTAAGTTTAATGAGACTTACACAGGTGCATGATGACCTTGGGATTTCAAAGTATTTAATTTTTTGTTTGAGTACTAGTGATTGAATTTTCTTGCCTGGCACACAGCTGTTTTTCTTACAAAAATATTTATCTCCAGTTAGCCATTTAAACCCTTCCCCATTTCCACAATGGGAACAGAGAATTGCACAGATGAGGGACTGTGCTAATTTCACCTGATTTCCCCAAACAAGTTCTGTAATTACTCATTGAGTATACACATAATTATAAAACTGAATGTGGCATTACACCCTTAGGGAGGGTCATTCCACAGAAATTCTGCATTCATCAGTTCAAATGTGAAAAAGTAATATTTACATGAGTTGTTTGCTAGCTCTTTACTTTAGAAGTACATTTGCTTTTAAACGGATACTGTGTCACTTTTAAAAGATATGGAAAAAGTATTCACTGGGAACATTTTCCTAGATTGTTAAATCACAAACTACTGAAGTGCCGTAGACATAAATCTTCAGAGATGGAGGAAATAGGTGAATTCCTGTAGAATTCCAGGACCAACAGAAATAACTTGGAGGAGGATCAAGCTCCATAGGCCTGGTGTAGATCATGAACGTTTGCTAAAGAAGCAGATCAAACTTCAGTTATGTCTATCCTCAATAATATGGATAGATACACTTCTGAATAAAAACAGGAAAAAAATATTTAGGGCATGCTTGTCAGGATAAGTACTGGGCACATGTATGGTTAGAGAGGAGTACTGTAGACAAGCCAAGCTGTAGGATTAAAGCCTTCCAGTAGCCCCTGTGTAAATGTGAGTGAACAAAAGACAGAACTTTTGTTCCGTCCAATACTTTTGGTATATCCTTCTTATTGATAATGGAGAATGATTTCCATGAAGGCTGGTAAATATCAGAGAGTTTAGTTTCAATAGCACTTACAATAATGGTTTCCACAGTTTCTTTGACTAATTTCTCACCATCATTAGAAAAACATCATTTGACTTTGAGTTTTCTGACATTGGCTGACATCTCAGGGCATTTAGAGCTGACTTGATTCTGACTGTGTAAATGTGACACTAAATAAAGCTTGAAAATAAACAACTGCAAACAGCCTTTAGATGAATTGAAGGATTTACTGAAGCATCCACTGTTGTAGAAACTAATAGTTCTTTGGGTACAAAATGCAGTTTAAAACCTTACAATAGCACTAAAGGGGTATGCTGTTGGAAGGGATCCAGCTGTGTGAAAATAAAGTAATCATTCTATGATTCCTTTCTATTATTTTCTTTCATATATAACTTTGGGTAGTGACTTTTTTTTTGAGTTTGAATTCTTTAGTTCCTGCAAAAAGTGCGTGATTTGACCATGTTCCTGTTTATAGAGACCTGTTCTCTGCCAAAGAAAATATTTGTCTGTGTACCACTCTAACTAAGTACTTCCTCTAGTCTATGTGTGTGTTAGGTTCAGCTTGGTGTTCTGATGGTCTGTTGGAGCATATACATATAAGATTGTGGGCTTTTAAAATTCCTTGTTATAGGTCCAACAGCAAGCATTCAAATAGCCACTGCAAGATTGTCATAACAACATTGTATCAAGGTCTGACATCCACAGAGAGTGTAAAAAGCTCCATCTACCTTGTTGGTTTTTTTCCTACTGGAATCTGTATTTTATTTTGCTGGTGACAGGCAAGTTGATTTCCTTTGCTATCCTTTGGTGGAAGTCCTATGCCAGGATATGCTTTAGCAGGTCAGTGGGCTGAGTTTCTTCTACTACTGATCCTGAAGCTGTAGTGCAATGAGCTCTTTGTGGTCTATTGGTCCTCCCATCATTGGAAATGGCTTTATTCTACAATTTGAGTCATTTTTCAGGGACCTAAAAATTCTCCTTCGTGAGTATAAATAATATTTTTAAAGATCTGTGGCGCTGAGAGGTTAGGAGTAACTTTTCCCCCCTCCCTTCTCTTTCTATTTTCTACACATTAGAAACCTCACAAGATTATTCAGAAGGGCTGATGTACAAGCCTCAATCTAAGATTTAAAAAAAACTAAGAAAAAGAGAAGATGTATTAAATAAACTGGGTCCTGAAGACTGTCTAAGCCCTAGGGATATTTGACCAAATGCTGATAACTTTTTAAGAATTTGCTATATCCTTGAGTTAACATCTGCATGGAGCCCTGTGGCTTCAGTGGGGAATTTTTGACAATTCATAAGGGAGTCTTGCAGGTAAGACTGGGATCTTTGTCAAGTTCCTGACAGGACTTTACCTCTGAAATGTGTTTACTTTCTCTTCAGAGGGACATTGTCACAGGCTTCCTGAATGCAAATAAATTAGATCAAGATTTTATATTGAAACTTTTTCTGTGTTAGAAGAGTAGGGCTAGAATTTTACAAGTCTCTTATTCTTAGGTGTAATTCTAAAAGGAGTTCCAAGGCACAAATGAAAAAATCTGAAAATTCTTCCAGCTTCATTAAAATTGTATATGAATTGATATTTTCTATTGCAACCTTTGTCAGTAACAATAAAAAATATGATATGAATTGATAATAGCAGATAGTTAAAACTTGCATTCTAGCTGCAAAGGATAAGGTTTTTTACACTAAGCAAAACCACATACTTTATCCTGCTTGAAATGATCCTTCATGCAATTTAAACTTTGCTCTTCATAGGAGAATTAATGCATTGCTGAATGTTGGAAGTATAGAGAAGAAATTGAATGAGCATTTTCATCTGTTTTCTACCCAGTGTAGAGATGTTTAAGTATAAGGATAAAAATAGCCAATTACAATCAAACATTTAATTCCCAGTATCACAAAATCTGTGGAACATCAAGTACTTGGTAATCAGGCCTCTCTTCTTCCTAAAGATGTGATTGGGAGTGTATTTTAGAGACAATAATAGTCACATTAAATAACAAAGCCAAACAATCCTTTTGAAAGTACCCTGAATGATTGGTAAGAATATTGTGATCAAAATGATAATACAATATGAAATATCAATATGAAATATCAAAACAATATGAAATATCAATAAACCAGCCTGATCACAAGAAATAAGTAACTCACAAGTAACTCATACCTCTGCTTGGTTTTGTGGATATGCTTGTGCTTGAATTAAGTAAAAAAAGCTTAGTCCAGTAAGTTTGAATATATGTGACCATTAGAAATATAAAATAGTGCACATGGAATGAAGTGGACAGAGACTATTAAAAATCTGTCTTCCTACTGCCCATGTGCAGAGTGCCCTGCAGTGCCAGGCCTGTGTCCCTGAGCAGTGGGGGCTGCACTGCATGGGTAATTTCCCACAGGACTGGGTTTGGTTAGGGGACCCACATAGAAAGCACGTTAGCTGATGGAAATAAGCATGGTGAGAGAGATCTCTGGGGTTTGCCCACATTTTGTGCAGAGCTTTTTCACACATGGCTCAGCTTGCGTGGGCTTTGCTCTGTCTAGCAGCGATCAGATTTGATTTGCCTGCTGAGGTGATGTGGGTGTAATTTAATGTCCCAGCAGATTTGAGGAAGAGTATATGTGACATGGTCTGGTACTTTTCAAGTACCTGAATATGAATAATTTATGCAAACCCTTGCTTTCTAACAAGAACTCTCAATCTTTTCCAGATAGCAAACAGCCATTAACTCAGGGGAAAACGAGCAGTCCAGTTACCTGCTGTGGCTGTCACTTATCTCTGGGTGCATTTCAAACCCCCACATCGCTGGATCCAGGGCTACAAGGTGAGGTTGTGTCCATGTGCTGCAGGGCCACCAGGTTTGAGTATTTCAGCTGCTGCCAGAAATGATGTAACAAGAGGTATAAGAAGATTTTGTATGGTATTTTTTGCCTGCCATGAGGATCTTAGGGTAGGGGGATTTTTGAAAAGCAAATAAGTTATGCTATTGGGGAAATGTACAACCATCTTTAAGCTTTAATAACTATTTTCTAAAATGACTGAGGCTCATCTAAGCTATCAATCTTTAAAAAGGGTAAGAGGCAGATTTCCTGAACTACATCATGAAAGCAATCAGTTGAGTCAAAATAAAGCATATCAGTGAGTATGGAGAGTAGATATTCTCTTCCACAATCTGCTTCAGTCCATTAACCAGATGAAAATCCACTTGGTGATGGGTCATAACTTAGAAAATAAGCCTACCTCATAAAGAGTTCTGCATTGAAATAAAAATTTAAAATTTTTTTCTAAAAGGGCTTAGTTTGCACATTTTTCCACAGAAAAAATTAAATGTAAACTTGATGAATTGTTTCTGAGTAAACTATGTTTTCAATTAGCACTTAATGTTTAAAGGCAGTCCAAAATGTGCTCCACACATGCATTGACAGAATCTTAGTGCAGTAAGGCTCATAAAAGCTATAAAATATTGGAAAGAAGATAGCATGGAAAGGAAATAGAAAAGTAAAGCAGGCAGAATAAACCTCTTTTGCATTCTCTATTTGAACCTAGACACAGCTGTACTGACATTTATTTAATGTCCTGGGCTTATAGTTCTAGTAGTGACACCAACATCCCCAGTGCTAGAATTATACCTCTGTTACAGAAATTTTTCTTTGTTTCAGCTTTGTGTGAATGTGATGCATAAATTCAAGTCTTATATCCCTGACCCACACAAATTCTGATTCCTTTTTTCCTCCTTTTTCTCTATTACATCCTTCCACTGCTGTTGTTATTCCCATTTCTTTTATTAATTATCCATAATTTTGTCCATGTTGGCACAGTTTTCCCCTGTCTGCTTAAAAGAAAGAAATAGGGAATATCCATGTCAATATGGAAAACACTAAAAAGTTTTCCTTTTCCACAAGTTTTCCTTTTTCATGATTTTTAAAATTGCTTTTAAATTGGGTTTTATGAATGCCCTAGTTTTCCATTTATCAGATCTTACTACCTGATAGAGGTAGATCCTATTTTATAGAAGACTCACTTTTAAGAAAGAAGATAGCCTTTATATAAATTACATTTTCTTGCTAGAAGAAAAATAGTGCTCAAAAGAATCTAAAAGAATCATCTCGATTATTCCAATCCTTTAAAGCAGATGAAAGTTTATGTATTAACAGAGTGATGAAAGGATGGGTAAAAAAGGGGTGGAAGCTTCCATGGGAAGAGAAAACATTAATTCAGGAGCTGAAATATTGCTGTTAACTTCAACAGGGGCAATCTTTCACCTCTGTGTCTACTGCTTTGAGTTGTTGTCAAAAATGCCTGCCCCAAAATTATTAAATCTGTTTTTTTCTTACTAATTAAAGATATTGAATAATGTATTTTAAGAAGGTTACCTTATAGAAATCTGAGCAATTTCAGTAAGATGCTGAGCAAGGTAAGTTCCTTTTGTCAATGGAGCCTTTCCCAATTTTAAATGGTAAGTAAGTGGAATCAAAGGCACTTCAGCCATCCAGGACAAAAACCAACATGTTTAAAATTGGGGTTTTTCTGGAAAATGTATATTTAATATAGGGCATTATATCATAGAATATCTTAAGTTGGAAGGGACCCATCATAATCATCCAACTCATGCCCAAGCACAGCACACCCCAAGAATCCCACCACATGCCTGAGAATGTTGTCCAAATGTGTCTATAGATACTGAACATTCACTAAACATCTGCTAAGGTTTTTTTAACATGGGAAACAATATCCTGTGTAAATGGATCCCTTCAGTCCTACTTTATAATGTGTGTAAAGTCACAGGCACTTTGTTTCATATGGATGTAGTAATAAATGTGGGGTTTTAGGGGGGAAAATATATTCCTTATTTTAGTGGCCCTTTCCATGTGAGGGAAGACACTCCTTGGACCTGTCTCCACTTTTGGCTCGCACAGTGCCCCATCTGCTCAGGACACTCCCTTCTGCAGGCCACCCAGTGTGGTTCCCCCATAGCTCCCTGCAGGCAGCAGGCTCAGGCCCAGAGCCACTGCTGACAAAGTCTCAGTTTGAGCTCACACACATTCCAGTGCATTTGGTCACCTTGGGGTTTATCTTACTTGGAAACTTAGTCTGTAGAGCTTGATCAGTAACTAACTCTCCTTGGAGCATTATGTATATATTTTTCTCTAAGATTTATTTTAACATATGTGTTCTGTGACTGGCTTGGTGATTCTAAAGTCCCTCCTGGAGCTGCTTTAGCCATTCTCCAGTCACATCTGTAGGCCAGCTCTGTTAATTGGCATGTAGTGTGTACAGGCTTCTCAGCATTTTTATTTTACCAGGAAATCAGATGTAACTTGGGAGCAGTGTGGTTTGTAGGACTGCATTCTGAACTTCTTGCTCATGTTATGGTTGGTAAGAATGTTGCTACAAACTTAAATGTTTCATTCTCCAGTTTTCAAGTAGATGAGTCCATCAGCTTTAGATGTTCTACAAATTCAATTCTAAGGCTGAAGATCAGTGCTTTAAAAATAGGAGTGTAATGATAGGGAAAACAATTGGCTGGGGTATTTACTATACTTTGGTCACAGCCTGATAGTGGCCACTGGGATGTTAGTCCATGAGACCAAAATGGAAACCATGGGCTCTTTTTTTACCCAAACTGAAACAATTATAAAGACAGGAGAGCTGAACACAGGCCCAGGCAGCATGCTGTGCTAATATGACTATTTTTGCTTCTGGTAGTTGAGGACACACACTCTTAGGTCCATACCTTGCACATGAATACGGGTGACTAAAGGGCTCCATCTGCATGGGATTTCAGATAAGAGCGTGGGCAATGAGTTTAAGTGAGCTCCACATCATCTTCCTGTTCTTTCAGTGGGGTCATTTGTGCTTCTTACGTTGTGAGAATAAATTCTGTGATATTTCTGAATATGTGAAACCTGCAGCAATTTAAATTTTAAATTAAAATTCACATCTGTTTAAATAAACAGCAACAGATACAAAACTTAAACAACCATAGGTGAAATCAATGCATAAGATTTTAATCATGTCCTTAGTTTTCACAATTTAAACTCTCAAAGACAGATACTGTGGGTTTTTTATTCTTGAAGACATGTGTTATACTAGAACATGATGACAAGTTACCAAATAGCTCATTTAGTGCTTGGGGCTGCACTGAGCATATTAAAGCATAGTTCAGTGGTCTGAAATCTGTGTTAAGACAAAGTAGTTCTACATAGTCTTGGATTTGAATTTTAAGATAGAAAAATGAAAATGAAATAATACTATTTTAAAACTGTGCATAAAGTTTAGTGGTGGTGATTAAATAATCCTGAGCCTCAATATCTTATAGCAAGTTTATGCCCACAAGAGAATAGGGTTAAAAATAAACTTTCAGCCAAATTCTTTTTTTACAGTCCCATTGGTTTAAGTGATTCCCTAGGTCAGAAAAATTATTGGAGTTATGAATATGCTTGTTGCATAGGTCTTTAACTGCTTTTTCAGGGACTTTCAGTCAGTGAAAAGGAACAAAGTAAGCTATCTTAGGGTCCTCAGGTAAATTATTAAATATTAGGAAAAATAGTGAACGCCATCAGCTGGGACCCATTTGAATTACTGATTAGCATTTGCCCTTGCCACTTAACTGGGTAGCTTGCTGTGATCCTTTTATGTTCTCACTTAATCAGTTTAAGTTCTTAGGCAGACAAAAGCCAGCTTGACAATGAATTTGTAATAAAGAATAAAATAATGATGCTGTTTTTCCTGTTCTAGGTAAAGAATAAGTATAGTTTTCAGAGGACTTCATCAAGACTTTCCCTAATTACTTCCCTAGTTAATTCCTTGACTTTTTTGCTTAGATTAATGTTGAATTTAATTTAATTGAGACATTCTAAAGGAAAGGCTGCCAGTGCCAAAACCTTATTGAACTTACTGGGTTTGTAGCTCCTCATAGCAAAAGCCTATTTATGGTGACTGACATAATCCAAGACTCCTCACTAGCAGTTTTAAAGCAAAGTATCATCCTGTGTCCCAAAATTAAAAATAAACTGAAACATTACACAGATTGCATGCAACCAAGAAAGATATCTTTCCTCTATTAGAACTTGAATCCATTTATTAAACCTTCCTACTCAAAAGTTGATGGGAATATTCTCCTACAACTGGGCAGCAGTGTTACTGGTGTAGCATTGTTTAAATCTCTACCTATTCTAGTTTTTTTGATGGATTTCTCAGCAGGAAGATTATGATTTGGAGGCTGTGCAGTTTGCAATCTAGTCCATTTAAAATATGATTGAAAAGTAGTGTAATATTCTTCTGTTTTCATACTTGCCCTTTTCTGTAGTTTCCTATTACATTTTCTCATTTTAAATAGCAGAATTTTCTTTCCTTTTACTATGTGAAAGACCTGTATAAAATGGGGAAACTGATTCCTCATGCAGTAATGGTCTTAAAAGTGCAAAGTGAACACACTTCAAAGGTAGAACTATTTTCCTCTCATATATTATTTCAGTCATGTTCTTTTTAATGATTAATTCCAAGAAAGGGCAAGCATTTTATGTGGACTATATTTTTGCAAGTTAAATATATGGTGTGGAAATTTCCTGCCTTTTTTTTTTTAAGCTAAGTGTGTGATCGAAGAAGTTATACAAGGTGGAAATTTCAAACAGCACTTACTGTGGATTTAACTGCCTACATAAAACTTGATGGCAACTCTCACATTGGCGTGAGCTCCCTTTGGTGAAACCACACTGCTTTTGAAAATCTTGCTTGTCTTTGAACAGATACCCTTTGAATTCAGCTAGAGTTTATTTCCAGTTTCCATGAATCCACTGATTTCATATTGATCTAAAGCACTGGTGCAGGTTCTCATATGTAGCAGATGGCTCGCACATTTACGTGAAGATACTTTCTATCAACTTGGCACAGATTAGTTTAGAACAGGAGCACTGTCACTCTGTATGTAAAACAGTGTGAAAGGTGAGAGAGGCTCTTAAACTCCATTGGAGAGACCCTCATGGAGATTGGATTTTAATTGCTCATATGTATGCATGCTTGGATGCATCTGAAGCTGCTAATTGGGTTTCTCTGGCCCGACTTTGAGATTTTAAGTGTGTGAATTATATTTTAATATATTTCTGTGTCCTCACAATTACATAAGAGTATTCCCTAGCCACATCTATCACTCACAATGTGCTTTGACTTTTGAGTAATTTTGAATTTTACATGTGACTTTTAGGTCAGATAACTTACAGTACTGACTTACTGGCTGAAAGTAGGTAATAGCAGCAAACAGGATATTAGGGAGTATTTAGTTATATATTTTTTCAGAGCACTGTATCTTGACATTTCTAGGAGTGTCCTAGCTTTGGGGAGCTCTTATTTCACCTAGACTTTTTAGAGCTTATCACTGAGTAGACACTGCTTCTGTGTGAAGATTTTGCTGTTGTGATTTGTTGTTTCCCTACCTGTTGTATAAAGATTCTTAAAACATGAAGATTGCTCTAATGTGAAGCATGAAACACCTCTCCTGTGGCGACAGGCTGGAGGAGTTGGGGTTGTACAGCCTGGAGAGGGCTCTGGGGAGACCTTATAGTAACCTGCCAGTACCCAAAGGGCATCTGTCAGAAAGATGGGGACACATATTTTGGCAGGGCCTATTGCAATCGGACAAGGGGTAATGGCTTTAAACCAAAAGAATGTAGATTCACACTAGGTATAAAGAAGACTTCTATGATGAGAGTGGTGAAATTCTGTAGAAGGAGCCTCAGGGAGGTGGTGGATGCCTCATGTCTGGAAATCTTCAATGTCAGGCTGGACAGAGCTCTGAGAAGCCTGATCTATTTGAAGATATCCCTTCTTGTTGCAGGGGGCTTGGACTAGATGACCTATAAAAGTCCTTTACAACCTTAACTATTCTGTGATTCTATTAGAAAGTGATTTTTTAATCATGTCATATCACTTTTTCATCTCCTGTGAGTAATCAGCCACAAATTGATAAATGAGGCAATCCTGAATTCAAAGTGTCTCCTGCTGGTGGAAAGAGCCTGATTTTATTTCCTGCTTTTCCACATTTATTCCTCTACTGAGATGGACTAGACCAAGAGGATTCAGTCCTATGACTTCTGCAGTCTCTCTGTCTACTAAATTACTGAGGACTGTAAGCTGGATGTGTAACAATGAAGGTGGATTGGGGAAGAATCTGCTCCAGGAGTTGGGGCCCAGGATTCTCCTCCCAAAGAATTTTCTTGTTGTGTAAGTTTTCCTTGGCACAGAAGAAAAATGAGCTCCAAAAAAGGCTTTACTAGTGAATCCATGACCTTGGGCTAATTTGCGAAATTCCACATTCCTCTGATCTTACAGAATCCTAAAATCTATGGAAAAAAGTGAAAAAAAAAACCTTGGAGAGAAGTTGCTGCATAAATATACAATATTATTCTATGCAATGTTGGCTTCTCCCCTATTCAGAGGAAGAAGGGAGAAGTGACTCTGAGCATACTTGGACTTATTTATCTGCCCACTCTTAATTACCTGGTCTGACTCTATTCACAGTAGTGGTACCTGAAGATTTTCTCTCACTCATATCCAGTGGAATGCTATCAAATAGCTTAGACCTGGAAGTGAATTTGTTTAAATGAAAAATGATAGACTTAATGATTCCATATGATGCTTGTAATAAAACTGAAACCATCTCTAAATGCAGAACCATGATAGAAGGAAGTATTTATAAGGGAGCATAAGGGCATGGATTCAATTTGTGTCCTTTTCTATTCTGTTGTACATCTGTTTCAGTTACATGTCATAAATTGGTGGTGGAACCAAAGCAGAAATAGATATGAAGGGCAACTTTTAGATATCACTGTAGGAATCTCTTCTAGGAGTGAAATCACAGAAGCTATCTTTGAATACCTCAGGGGAAAAAAAAAGTGTCAAGGCAGCTTGGTGCAAGAGAGTAGAGAACTTTGATGTTGTTCTCTTTCAGTGCATTTTTATGGTCATCACTGGTTTTGCTATTCGAGTAGGTTTGATGTAGCATTGCAGGACTGTAACCCATTTTCTGGGTTACCTTTCTTCTTCTGGGCATTCTGGTCCTTTGAAGAGACAGAAGAAAACTTCACAGGTTTTAGAATTCTGCATCACTGAGAGGTGCTAAATCATCCTGTGATTAGCCAGGGAGTTTCCAATCTGTATGAATCCAGGTGAAGATGTTTACTTCAAATAGGATTGTTCTCGAGCTGAAATAGCTGAACACAGAAAACCTTCCAGCAGATGAATCTGTATTTCCCTGCAGCAGGTATAGATGACCCCATTCTTAGCTAATGAGGGGATTAGTGACTGAGCTTCCTTTCAGCAGACCATAAACACTGTGGGAAGAAAGAAATTTAACATTCTACTCCCAGTTGCAAGTGATCCACAAAAGAGAGATTTGCTTAGTGCTCACGCTAGAATGCTAATTAAGGCACATTGTTAAGGGCTAAATACTAGGCTGGGGCTTAGGTAGGTTTGTCAGGGAACAGGGGCAGAGAACCCTGAAGAAAAGCAGGTATTTGAACAGGCATTCTGGTATTAAAAATGTAGAGCATCTTCCAGTGATTTCCAACAGTCTGTCCAACTGGTAGGACAGTAAATATAAACCACGTAGGCATTCGAGGAAAGATTATTCAGCAAAAGAATTCATTTGAGAATGATTATTTCCCTTTGGGTGAAGGGGGCTTATTTCCAAGTTGCTGAAGCAAGCTGCCTTATTTTAGCTCTGTGAGCCCTTCTCAAGGGACTGGAGTCCCTATTGATAACACAGCGAGGCAGGGGGCAGTTATCAGGGGAGAAGAGGAAATCCTCCTCTGGCGTGCTGGAAGCGATCGAGTTCCTAATAAGGGAATCGGCTCCAAGTGGGGCTATACCCTCCATTTCCAGGAAGCGTGTGCTGGGTGTGGTAAAAGCAGAGCTTTCTCTTCCTGACAGCTTCTTAAAACTCTGCTTTTGCTTGCTTAATAAATGGTCCTGAAAAAGCACATGCACTGCACAGCAGCATGAAAGTATCCCGCAAGTGTGCTCGTAAAGAGAAAAGTTCAAGGAAGAGTGAAGCCGGCTCTGATTCGGTTATTTACCATCAATCAGACTGTTGCTTGGCAGGGAGTGGATGGTTAGGAGCCTGAACGAGCTGAAAAGGGGCAGGAAGAAAGTGGAGGCAGCATTCTTCCTATTTAAAGCTGCATCCCCTGAAAGGAGTGTTTGCAGACTGCGCTGGAGCTGGTGCTGAAAAGAGGGCTCGCAGACTTTGTCCTGGAACTGATGCGGAGAGGCAGAACGACTCCTCAGCTGGCTTCATGGTGCTAAAATAACCTTACGATTCTGCACTTTTTGCTGCCCAGGGAGGATACATGCCTAATATCTAGGCATGATGGCAGTCTCGGTACAAACGAGAACTTTTTTCATCCTCGCTGCTTTATTAGGCCGATTTGTAACCATAAAAGCGCAAGAAGTGGAAGAGTATGAAGGTGGTGAGTTTCTCTCTACCTCTAAAACAATTATCATAATCCCCCCTCTTTGCATGCGGTGTGTTTATTGTGAGATTTGGCTAATAAGTGGAGCGGAAAACCTCTGGGATACCAGAGTAAGACTTTTGCTTTCACGTTTTGAGAAGGGGGCAGAGAGGGGTTTGCGCTTTGGCTTTTTGAGCGGAAGACCGAGGTTTGCGGCGCTCGCTGCGGGCGCAGAGCGGGAGGGGCGGTCAAAGGCCAAGTGCTGCCGCGGGGCGCTCGGGCTGAGCCCCCGTCCCGGCGGGGCTGCGGCCGCTGGGAAGTTCCCAACAAAAGAAAGGGCTTGGGACGCGGCTGGAGGACAGCTGGGCAAGCGAGCTGGGAGAGTAAACAGCGAAGCCTCGCGGGGTGGAGTCGTTTGCGCTGAACTACATCTGCTTTCTCACATTCTTTGTTTTAGAGAAATGCAGAAACGTGGATTCTCCCTTTTTTCACCCCTCCCCCTCCTCCTTTTCTTTTCATTTTCCTTTCTTTCCTTCTCGGGCTCGTTTTCCCCCAGGCTCTTGCGGAGGGGCTGCCTGACGCCGAGGATGGCACGGAGCCTCCCCTCCGCCCGGGGGCTGGCGGAGCGGGGCAGCGGCGGCTCGGGGCGAGCTCCGTGCGGGCAGGAGCGCTGGCGAGCTGCGAGCCTCACCCGCCCGCCTGCACTGACTGCGGCTGCTTGGTAGCCCTTCGTGTTTAGTGCCATTTCAGTCCCTGCGAGGGAGACACTGATGGTCAGGAGAAGGCGTAGTGACTGTACTCTTTCATCAGTCGGGATGGATGTCGTGATCTGTGTTGATTTCCTGAAATGTGAGCAGGCTGGTGGTGGGACAGTCTGGAGCTATTGTACTCCGGAGCGTACTTCCTAGCCTTCTTATATGTAACGCTGGCTTCTTTTCCAAATTATACCCCACAAAGTCGCTTTGTAGGGCATTCCAGCACATTGTAGGATGTACCCTACAATGCAGTTTGCACTTACTTTATCGTGTATTTTTAAGAGTCTAATTTTTCTTGTAACTGAACCTCTCTGGTAATACACTGGATTGCATAAGTGAGGAGGAGTCAAAGCCTGATGAATAAACCAGTGCAATATTTCTGAAACTTTTGTTCTACAAAGCAAAATGAGACTGTCGTGCCCGTGCACAGCTGTGTGAGAAGTCCCATAGAGGGGGCACTTTATATAAACTTGTGAGTGTAATTCATATACTTGCTATAAAGGGAGGCATATATTATGCACTTTTCAGTTACATGTAACAGCAAACAAAACACTTGTGAAAGTACTGACTCCATTTTTGGTACCCATTTAATAAAAATTATAGCTTTTTGCCTATTTAAAAAAATTGCAAAATTTATATGAGTTTTCTGTGGGGCTATTACATTTACTAGATTTTTGGAATGATGGAAATTATGGGATAAGCCAGTAATGTAGCAACACGTTCTGGGATGTATTTCCAATGTGCTGATGGCTGAGGCCACTGAGACCTACGTGGTAAGTCAGAGAGCAAAATATGTTGTAATAAATTAGTGACATCTGTTTACACTTACATCACTTACTCATCTTCCTGTTTGAGAATTAATAGCTTTTGTCTATTATACAGACCCTTTTCCAATGTTCATTATATTAAAAGAAAACCAAGCCCAGACCTATTTTAATGTGGTGTGAGGGCTGGTGCAGTGAAGGTAGAAGTAGGGTACATTCTACACATTGGTCTGGTTTAATTGTATAAGAAAGGGATTTCACCCTTCATTTAGTTCCTGATGGGTGGGCTGGAATGCTGAAGGGTGGGCAGGTTTTACCCTTAGTTTGTCTTGGGTTTGGTATTTGTGTAGAGGTCTAACATCAGCCAACATTGTATTTTACTGCAGGTGACATTGTCTGTAGAGTTGCTTTATTTCTCATTCATTTATGTACTACTTGAATATAGGTACTATCAGATAAACAAATATTAGAGGTGCCTGGGAAAGCAAGAAGGGCACTTCAGGAAGTGTAGCTTAGAAAAATCTATCCATCTTTCAGAAAGGATGTAAACCAGTGTTGTACCAGTCATTTTTCATGACAGTCCTAGAAAAAATAAGGGTTGAATGCTGCTTGTCAACTTTAGATGCAGTGGCAGAAAGAAATAGCTTTTGTGGTAGTATGTTACAGAATTTATCATAAGGGGGATTGATATTGATAGATAAGTTGAATATAATAAAGCAGATAATATGGTTAAAAAACCTTAATGAAACAACTGTAATGCTTCAAACCAAACATACTGCTTAACTTTCTGGTACATACCATTCCTGTGCTTTTAAGCTATGCCAATTTCTTTATTATTTTTTTTCCTCTTGAAACCCTTGCAGATTGATCTGTTCTGCTCAAGAGCACTTGGCTGGTAGTGCTACATTGTGCATGTGCTTAAAATGCATGTAAAAATGTGAAAACCAGACACTTCCAAACCTATTATAGCAAAATTGGTCATTTTGAGACTGTTTAAATGTGCCTATTTAAAAGTTATTTCTCAATAAAGTCAGTGCTGCAAAATCCTAGAAGGACTGAAAGATCCTGGTTTTAATTTCTTTGTAGAGACCTGGTCTAGTTCAGAAATGCAACAGGATCAGAAATTTCTCAGGAGGTGACTGAAATTTTGTGCTGTTTAAGTGCTGAATACCTGAAAGATCTGAACCTTTCATACAGGGTTTTCCACACAACTCTACAATCCTTCCTCTTTCCCTAGTGCTTGGCATAGAGGGAACTACTAGCAGAAGCAGGATGTGCTTCTGGGATCCTTTCCTGTCCCCTTGGGAGTGTAAAAGTTTTTAAAAAATAAATTAGAAACACACCTTTAGTGGAAAATCAGTACACTTGAATCAGATTTGAAATTGTGGGAATCACCTTGTTAAAGAAGAATTGCCTGTGCAAATTGCATGTAGGTGTGGCAGTGGTGGTTTATTGCCACCATTTCCCATAGTTCTCTTCAATTCTATACTTGCCTTTGGTTCTCATCAGTTTTTGCAATGTACCTTTGTCTGAGTTATATTTTCCTGTCCACCTCTTGTGGTGTCAACACTCCTTCAGTTGAGATAAGTGTGAGCCCTGTTATTGATTTAAAAATATCTAATTTTTTTGATAGTGAACAAAGGAAAAAAATAAAGGGTCATTGTTCTGTTTAGATTAATGATCCTCTTTGCCTTTTTTGGATTCTCAGGATCTTTCATTTTGTCTGGAAACCATGCAAGGGAGACAGGATTGGACTGACTTTGGAGACACAAACAGCTCAGCTGCTGGAATGGGGGCTGTTAACTGTGTCCATTATCTTCTCACTGATATTATCTTTAGGGAGATAAGGCCTTATTACATTGCACAGTCCCAATAATGGGGCAGATGTTGGGAATAAGATGACAAGTGAAAGTCCTCTGCAGCTGTGAGAAAGTAAAAGAATTATTTAGTGTTTGTGCCAAATGCTTCTTTGGATTCTATAGGTCTTTCATCTGTGTAAATAGTCCTCATAGCTCCTAAGGAGAATGATATTGTACAATTCTACATGAAAGAGGAAAAGCACCCCTGTTTTTACAATTGTCACAATTTTAGTGAGGATCTGATAATACTTAGAATTACAGAATTATTGTTTAAGTTAGAAAAGACCCTTAAGATCATTGAACCCAACTGTTTGCAGAGCACTGCTTCAGCAGATTGGTGCTCCAGCTCAGCTTGGTGCTGGCTGTGAACTTGCTGTGATCCCCTCGTGCAGATCATTGGCAAAGATGTTGAACAGGACTGGGCCCTGTACTGAGCCCTGGGGAACACCACTGGTGACCAGATACCAACTGGATTTAACTCCATTCACCACCAAACTTAGGGCTTGGCCATCCAGGCAGTTTTTTACCCGGTGGACAGTGCACCCATCCAAACCATGAGCAGCCAATTTCTCCAGGAAAATGCCTTGGAAAACAGTGACCAAAGCTTTACTAAGTTCCAGGTAGACAACATCCCAGCCTTTTCCTCATCCCATAAGAGGATCACCTTGTCATAAAAGAAGATCAGTCTGGTCAAGCAAGACCTGCTTTTCATAAATCCATACTGATTGGACCTGGTTATGTATGTAAATGTAAATTATAATCCCCTGGTTATGCTGTATTGTTTTTTTTTCCTCCAAAAGTTTCAGATCCCCAGCTTATGTTTTTACCTCTGCTCTATTATGTCTGTACCTCTGCTTTCTTAGTGAGAAAACCTGCATTTGTGGTAGGTATATGTGTTTGGGGGTTTAAGCATAGTAAATAATTCAAAAAATAGGAATTAATACAACTCTAAGCAAGCAGCAAATAGGAATCTAATATCTGTTAGACAAAGTTGTAATTCTATGGGGACTAACTCATTGAATTAGAAAATTTGGGGTTGACTTTCCTGACTGTAAAAGTGTGGGAAGGATACTCTACACAGAAATTTCTACAAAAAGATTCCTCAAGAGGATTCCTTCTGTTCAGCCTGAGCAAAACTAAGCTCAAAATTATGGAATACTTAAAATTGAGGGTCATGTTGAACTGCCTACATTAACCTGTAGTTTTTTTTGGAAAATACATTATGATTGAAGAATAATTGCACGCTGTGTTTGTTAGTGCAGGCATTTTTTTCTCCCTGATGTTTACAAATATTGATTATTGCCATAGAAACTGAATGGTCATTTCATGACTCATGTTTTAACATGCTCAGTCTTCATTTCTTGGTGAGGTCTTCTCATCCTTGCAATTTGTTTCACTGTGATAACGTTCTATCATCTTGATTTGTTCATGCAAAACATGCAGGATCGGTCCTGTTTAACAATAGTTAAATGTAAGTTGGTTAAAAATACATACTTTTAAACTTGCTAATGCTTTAGAAGTTTTCAGAAAAAAAGAAATATCTACTAAATCCCTTGACTGATGATAAATGCTCCTAGGAAACCCTGCTTAGGAACAACTCCTGGTGTTGAAGTTGTGTTTACTATCTAGGTAAACTATAAGTTATGATTTTTCTGTGGTTAGAATTAAAAGTGGTCAACTGGACACATAACTTGGTTTTTGGTGGTTTGTCAGAAAAGAAACAGATTCTTATGTGTATGTGCAGGGAAGCAGGAACTGCAAAGGCAGATCTTCATGCAACAATATAATCCTTTTAAAAAACTGAGCAGATGTTCATGGCCTGTATACAACTATTTTTCCATATACAGAGGAAGGCAACAAACTCAGTGCCAAGAAATAACAAAGTAATAAAAAATAGTCGAAATTCCAGCTGGAGGCATGTGATCTATCCTTATATGTGCACTATTTCACTTATGTTTGTCATTGTGACCCTGTACATTTTTGTGTGTAAAGTCCTGATGATATAATTTTCTCAGAAATTCTTCTTAGAAAGAATAAATCAAAGTGTTATTCCAGTGGATTTCTCAGTTGGGTCAGGGAAGAGAGACTGGACTTGCAATTCAGTTTATTGTGTAGACAATCCCCCCATTCTTTATACAACCAACAAGGCAAACCCAAGTATCCTTTAATGTAAAATGAATAAATTAATCAGATTAACTTGGAATTTCAGTTTTTGACAAAGGCTTCTTGGAGTTTGAACTTTCAGAGCACGAGGAAGGATTGTTGCACTGCCTGAAATCTCAAGCTGCAACAGACCCACCTTGTTCAACTGTCCTTGAATGCCCTGGTGAGGCTGTCATGTGCAGAGGGGCAGGTATGATTTGAGCTGGAAACTAGGATGCGTTCATTCCAAGTTCAATGAAGAAAATGTATTTCTTTCCATGGCATAAAATGAGAAACCAGGTACTTTCAAGCAGGAGAAAAATGGCTCTTAACTATGACAGTCATGTAACGCTTAGAGGAACAGAGGTACCCCAGGGGGTGGCATCATGTATTATTTATGTCTTTTATGTAATCAGTGCATTGCGTATGTACAAATAATACCATTTCTCTAGATACTGGTTTTTTTTTTTTTGGTCATGGATTGTTTTGTGATTCTGTGCTTTTCCTAGCTTAAATTTAGAGAAATTTGAACAGTTAGTGCTGTTCCTGAACTACAAAAAAGGATAAACCAGTGGTACTGACTATAGGAAGTAACACAATTATTTTAATATAAATGGTTATTTTATAATGTGATATAATTATGAAAACAGTAATGTGCTGGAAGCTTTGAATGACCATAAAGGCTTGATTCTGTGGTAATTAAAATATCCAAACCGTTGCTTACAATTATCTCTTCTTAGTAAGCAACATACATTTTTCATAGCCTGCTGTGCTGCCTTTTATTCTGCAGTGAGAAACAATTCCATTATTCCACTATCCCACCCGCATTTGCTGCAGAAAGGTCATGTGTTATATAAGCACCAAGACTAAGAATGATTGTCAGAGGGCCAGTGGTGGGATGCTCCCTGTTCAGGAAACTTCTATTCATGCAGACCCTCGGGATTCTGTTTGTATCTGCTGCTGAAGATAGGTCTTGTCTTTGGAGAGCTGTCCTAAGATTGTTCCGTGGCCATGCTGCTGCCAGCTGAAACTTGTTTGGAGCTTTGGAGAATTTGCATTTTTCTGCAGCTCTGTGTGAGCAGTATAGCTGGGAGAGTGATATAATGAAGTTGTTTTCATACTGAAAAGCTTTCATGGTGGTTTGTGTCTTCACTACTTTTCATTTATAGCCTTTGGACTATGCAGCACTAGCATGGGAGGACTAAAGAATTAATTTGAATCTTTGTGCCCTTGTTCTTTGGATAATGTGGCTGAATAGAAACACAAACAACGACTCTGATACTGCTGGCAGGAATTCAGAGCTTTGGACATGAACTCATTTAGAGTAAGAACAGAAGAGTAAACTGTGTCCCTGAGGTCTGCTCCCTGCTGAGCAGGAGATGTCTGGCAGAGAAGGTCCATACAGTATCTTCTCCAAGTATTCTTTGGTCATTAAGTGCTTGCCAGCACCCTTCAGCAAGCTGACCACCTGAAGTGCAGGATTGTGGGCATAATGGCAGTGTAGTGTAGGAAGAGATTGAGGGAGAAAAAGGAAGAGTCATCACAGAACTGTACGGGTTAGAAGGGGCCTTGAAGCCCATCCTGTTTCACCCCCTGCCATGGGCAGGGGCACTTTCCACTGCACCAGCTTGCTCCAAGCCCCATCCAACCTGACCTTGAACATTTCCATGGATGGGGCAGCCACAGCTTCTCTTAGCAACCTGTGCCAGTGCTTCATCCAACGCACAGGAGAGAATTTCTTTCTAGTATCTAATCTAAACCTGCCAATTTGTGAGTTTGTCCTGGCCCAGTTGCTCCAAGATTATTGCTTCACATTAAAATGATAGTGAAAATCCAGCTAAAAGTCAGAAGGAAACTGTTCCTCATTTGAGGAGAACTGTCTTGGGCCAGCTGTATCATTGTAGGTACTCAGAGATTATGCTGAGGGAGCATTTTGTTTAAAGCAGTTCTCTCTCTTTCAAGAAATCATAGACAAGCTTGATTGACATTAAATCACTTTCTAGTCTGAAATCTCATGTCTCCTGTCCCAGTAGATCAAGAAAAAATATTTAAGAAAAGAATTAAAGCAGAATCAGCAAAAAGAAGCTGTTTTACACTCGGCTTTTCACAAATACTTTCTTTACAGTATTCCATCAGATCTTCAGATCTAATAAAAATGTGCTGAATTGCCATAGTGATTGCTATCCTATGACAGTTATTTATGACTTATTTTCTGTCTACTTTAAAGTAGGAGTTTTTCCCTTCAGCTGGAGTTTCTCATTTTCCAAATACTGAGGATGATTTAGTCATCTTTAAGCCATTTATGCTATTTCAGAAAAATCAAGTTACCCTGAATTTAGGTCATCCAGATTATGAATTATAGTTATTATTCACAAGTGATATAATCAATAAACCAATAAAGTTCTGGGTTTTTTAAACCAAGTATAATCTATTTTTGGCTTTCTTGCTTATATCAGTGATGAGCCTCTTGGTAGGAAAGATACCATTGAGTAGCTGGGTTATCTCACTTCTCAAGGGCTCCTGAAGGCTTCCTGAAATTTTTCTGAATAATCCTCAGTGTGTCCAAAGCTCTGAGAATACAAGAGGAAGGGAAACAAGAGGCAGGAACTTCCAGAGGGGGGTTGGTAGTGTGATGGGGCTTGGACCTCTCGAGGAGCCCTCAGCTCCATACAACTGAGGGGTCATTGTCCTGTTGTGACTTTGGGCTGTGGAAAAGGGATGGGAATAGTCTGCATTTTCTACTCCTTCATAGTGGAAAAAGTGCAAAGGAAAAAAAATGTTATCTCTTTTCCTCTGTATTAATTTTCCATTGGAGTGACTTCTTTTGCCCTTAAAATTCCCACACCAGCACACATGATGCATGCATTGAAAACCCGTTGGTTTCTAATACTAAAAAGATTTCATGTGTGAGGAAGAGAACACAATCCTAAGAGTAAATAACTGTACTTTAGAACTCTCTGGAATCAGGAGTGTTGTGGTTTGTAAAGATCCCCAGTATGTATGCTTACATCTTTAAAGAAAATAGCATGTTTGTAACTTACTGCAGGGTAAAGATTAAAGTGGTTTAATATATGGTGTGTTAGATTTTTTTAGGGCATTTTACAGATGTATGTGAGCGTGGTGTCTTTGCACTGTATGGGAACTACAGTGCAAGGCAGATGCACCTCGCTGGTGAAAGTAATGGAGGATGATTTCCAGATGTTTAATGCTTAATGCTTGCTTTGGCAAGAGGCAGAAAGGACTGGAACATGCATTGGCAGCAACAAAGGCAGGGAAGAACCTGATGTCAGAGGCATTGAGCCTGGTGACAAGCAGAGATGAACATGGAAAATGGAACCATGTGGGGAAGGAAGAGCCAACATGACAGTATGGCTGCTGTCACCACACTGAATCTTGGAATTATAGCGGTGCCTGGCAGAGTGGTGGGAGCCTACTTCAAAAATTAGGACTGAGGTTAGACAAAGTTATTCTTTACCCTTTTTTTCCCTTTTCTGTAATGATAGAAAATTCCATCTAAACCTGGACAGTGAGCTTGAATAACTTTAGCATGCTTTGATTTTATATTTTCTCTGTAAAGTGCAGGGCCTTCCTATGAATTTGTGCAGTGCAGAGCACAAAGCATCCTTGATATCAAATGTAGCCTTAGGGTACTACTGTAATATACATACTGAGTCATTGTGCTAATAATACATCTCTGGAATGGCATGGATTTTCATGTTGAATAGCTGGCTGGTTTCAGAAGTGGAATCTGGCTCCTCAGCAAAGAAATCTCTGGCTAGTGAATCACCTGCTTGCTGTAAGGTTTCAGTAAGCACCTCTCTGGGGCTGGCTGTCCTTTTCAGTGTACACGCCAACACTGCAGCCTTACCACATTTTAGCAAAAACACTCACAGTTCTTGGTTTGGTTTGTTGTTGTTTTTTGGAGAGGAGTGCAAGGTGAGATCGTGGGGAGAGAAGAGCTAAATCTTGATCTCTTTAGGCTGTGCATGTTTGCCCTTATGAAGAGTGCCAGGGCCAACCAGTGTGAGAGGCACTGCTTTAATGTTAGTGATATCATTCTTGTGGTTTTTAAAATGAGGGTATGGAGCACTTAGTTCTTGGGGTTAGCTTTTTTTTTTTTCCCTCCAGCTGTTCTCTGTTTCTTTGAGCCTTTCCTGGTTTCCTAGGAAACCTCTGCAGTATGGAATTTATCTATTTTACAGGCAGTTTATTTTTTTCTGTTTGAATGTAATGAACATGGGAAGTAAATATGGTAATTTGTTACAAGTAAATGTAATTTAATTACAAGTAAATGGTAATTTAAATCTCCCTTTCAGGAGAGTAGTTTAGACCCTAACTTGAGGCACATGAATAGTCTTATTTATTTAATGAGACAACTTATACTTTTTTTTTCTCCTTAATGAATGAAAAATTTAATTATTTCAGTTTTTCTTTTAAAAGAGGGCAACAAGCTTCAGGATCTTTCAAGCTGAAGTAAGATTTGATTAGGTGAAATGATGCAGCAATGAGTTGTCTTAAATAGAATCGCTTTCTTAAATAACTTTTATCAGTTATACTGACATTTTTGCACAAACTCACGTGGTTTGGTTTCCTGTCATCAGTAAACATCAGTACAGAAACACAGCCCAGTTTCTGGTTTCACTGGAAACCAAGGGAATATTGGTGGTTTTGGTTTGAGTTTGCTTTATGCTCAAATCTGACATATTAAAGGTTCTTGCATCATCTCAGATATACATGTACAGAAGAATATGGAAGTTAAGGCTTTTGGAGTTCTCAAGATCATCTGTGTGCCTAATAATGCTTAATGTAATAGATGAACTTCTGGTAAATTTTACATGAAGCTACAAAAGATTCAGGAAAGGTTTAAATTTGGGACAGACTTCAGCATACCTTAGTCTGGAGAGTGACTTGGCATTTGGTGCTTCTAACATCCTGATCTGTAGCTCTGTCTGGAAGAATGCTTTGGGACCCCTAGGGCTGGAGTGATGATAGCAGAAGGGAATGTGACTGCCTGGAAAGGGGATGCTCCTATGGTCCTGTTTTCTAACAGGATACAGCTGTGGCTTAGTCTGAGTCCTATAAATGTGAGTGTTGACTCAATGCCATGAGAGGAAACTTTCTGGTGTGACAGTACCCTGCCTTTATTTTACTGGGGTTGGAATCACACCTGAGCAATTCCTGACACGCAATTTCAAAATGCCAGAGAAGAGAGCACAACTCTGTTGCTGCTCTTCATGGCTGCATCCACATCCCTGCATTCAAAGCCCAAGTTACATCATTGGTACTACCTGCCAAGTAGAGTTCTCTTGAGAAAAGGAGTAAAGCATTCTGCCTGGGCTGCTTTTTTTCTCTTTTAAGTCTACTTACCCTATGGGTTAAATGTTTAAACTTCTGAAAAGGAGTCTGCAAATATAGCTGAAATACAGCCCTGCTTTTGAGCTGAAGCTGGTCTGTGGGCTGAAATATGGGTTGGAGTGAAAGCATGCACTCTTAAATAGTATTGTTATCCAGACTTAGTATTTGCCAATAGTCAAATTTGCTGGGGTGGTCTTAGGATGCAGGAGAATAGGTCCTGGAAATGTGTAGCTTCATCAAATAATGCCCTCTGTGCATTGCTCTTGGACACAGCTGGGAGACACTGTGCAGCACTTACTGTAGGGTATTACAGTAGATGTATGGGCTGTGCTGAGCCCACATTTAAAGACCTTTACCCAGTTTGTCCTTTGGTTTCCACCCTCACATAAGAAAAAAAGGTCTGGCTTTAATGGATGCCTGTTATCTCCCAGCATAATCATATAAATCTGAGTCTGGCTAGGATTAATGGAGTGGTTCATCTTCTGACTTTCAGCTGTTTACTTTGAAAGCACAGATCTGGGGCTGCTTTAGCAAAAAAATATGCTTCTACTAAAGTTAGTTTTTAGTTTGTAACAACTGCCCCCTTATGCTTCCAGTCACCAAAATCAAAAAATCAGAATTATTTTTTTACCCCAAAGTGGATTTTATTTCCTCATGAGATGGCTAAATAAGTCTTATTCTTGTGTGCATGTACTTTCTCTCTCTCTCTTTCTTTTTATTTTTTTTTCCCCTTAAATCTCCTCCCTTCCGGAGGCTGAGAGACTGAAATTCCTCCTTGAAGTTTGCATGACTTAGAAAATTCTAAGTAACTTGTTTATACAGTGGAATGCAGCTCACAATGAGATGTAAATACCAGCGCACTGATCCTCTGGCTTTTGCTTTTGTCTTGAATTATAACTATTTATTGAAATGGCAGAGTGAGCTTTAGGACATTTTGTCAGAATCAGGCAAGACAAATAGCTAATTATTATGAGCCCTTTTGATATCTAACAAACTGTGAAGTTTGAAGCTAGATCTTGCTTTGGCCTGGTTCTTTTTGTATTTGTCTCAGGAGGCACAAGGCAAGATTTTTTCACAGGGTGATATAAGTTTGTTAGATTTTTGGGGGAATGGGCATAGGTTTTTTTTTTCTCCTTCTTCCTGGAGTTATTTACCATAAGGAGGATGAAGATGTACAAGGGATTTCAGAGCTAATGCTGAAGAAGCTTCTCTTTCCTTTTCTGTGTCCTGTTAAAACAATGCTTCTTGTACTTCTTGCCTCGCTCTGAGAAGACATCAACAAATGGTATAGGACAAGCCTGGTTGAGACAAATTTAATAAAAAAAAATTGCAGGTGGTTCTGGCTGACATTAGCCTCTGTCACACTGAAAAACTTCTCTTCAGTTTGATTAGGAATAGAATGACAATGTTTCAGGAATACAGATATGAGAAAGAAGAATCATCTGCTGTGTCACTTATAGGTTGTTACAGCAATTATATTTTTGTGCAATGCAGCACAATATCTTCAAGCACCTAAAATGTTTCTTTCAAGTCTTAATGAACTAAACATAGCCCCTGACCCTGAGGGTGATGTAGGCGTGCGCCGTTCTCTGCTATACATTTTTGTAACCCAGTAGGAGATGTGAGGATGCAAGAAATTGCAGATCTAAATATTATCCCTAATGATAGATGTACTACTAAAGAACACAATGCATTTCTTCAAAATACCATTTTTGCTGTTCTAGCTTACACTACTTTTCTTGTTGGTTGTTGTCTTTTTTTTTTTTTTTTTCAATTCCCATCCTGTGGGAAACTTGTAGGAGGCTGCAACCAGACCGATCTGGTTTTGGAAATGAGAGTGTCTTCATGCAAAGTGCCTGAAGGGTAATGTTCTCCTTTTAGTCCAACTAAATGCATAATGAGTTTTCCAGTACCTGTGTTAGCACACTCAGAGCTATACAAGGAAGAGTCTGACATGCTTGCAAAATGCAGATTTTTGTAGCCTGTGAAATTTCTGGCACGTCATACGTGACTAAAGCTCATGGCATGTGTTATACCAGGGCTTTAGACTGTGTTTACTCAGAGAAACTTTCTGCAGAAAGAAATGGAAGTAGTATGGACTCTAATGTGGACTGTTTGGTCAGGGCATGAATATTCCTTTTCTAATAAAAAAGAAAAATTTAATGATGTCTTGAACAGGCTGGTCTATAAGTTATGCAGTCTGCATAAGAGTATAAAAATAGAACACAGAGCAGAAAATGAAACATATTGCAGCTCTTTTTGATCCAAAACCGACTTTGCTTAATTCATTGGGAATTTGAATTTGAATTCATTCATTTGAATGAATTTCTGCTTAATTCATTGGGAATTTGAATTCTCTATTTTCCTAACATGTGAATAGTTCAGCAATTACCTGGAATTAATCTGTTGTTGTGTAAGAAGGTTTCCCACTCAGCTTAAGGTGTTACATACCTTCATAAGAAGTTAATATTAGGGAAGATTGTACCAGGACACCAGGTGCTTTTGAGGCCTGATTGAAATGAAGTACATTTGTAAAGGCAGTTCTGGAGCCTGTGTGAAGCATAGCCTGGCTCATGTGCAGAGCACTTCTGAGGCAGTAGTATAAGCTTTCCTGGACTCTTAGGCTTGACACTAAAATGGCAGGAATATTCAATTGTGTAGCTCAGTTGCAGGAGGATGTTTTGCAAAAGACTGTTAGACATTTTTATGTGCAGTCCTATTTGAAAGAAGATGCTCCTGTAATCAGATGGATGAATGACATCAATGCTATTCTGTGCTTTCAGTGTTTATTTCCAGGTGTGCATCTGGGATTTAATTTGTTGCCCTTGAGAGATTCTCAAGGGTAATTATGTTCTGAATAAAGCAGTCACCAGTACCTTACCAACTGGGTCTTCTGCCTCTGTGCCTTTAGCACTGGGCTCCTCAGAGTGTATTCTTTTCAGAGATAGCTTGCCAATGATCAATGAGGCCTTTTTCCAAATTGACATCAAACTGTTCTCGATTACATAAATCCAGGCAGCCACAGCGATGAGATGTGCAGAGAAAATTTACTTCATGGAGGGACTTTATAGAGCTTACAGTGCAGTTAAGTTGAAATTACATAACTGTTATGGGAAATGCATGGTTAGTTATGCCTTCCCTCATGCTATGCCTTCCCTCAATTCTGTGCCATGAAAGAAACACATATCATTCACTCCAAGTTTGTTTTTCTTGTAGATTAATTACTTTGAAGGTAAAAAGGGAGAACTAGTTTCTTTAATATGTATCAATTCCCATTAGTGAAACAAACAGAAAACTAGTGCTTGACTGCTGATCCTAATTATGATTCCGAGTTGATTCCTACATTGGAAAAAACAGAATAAACATGTACACTTTCATTGTTTGCCTTTATAGATCAGCATGAAGGTAAGAAAAGTGATTAATTTCAAGTAAATGTTTTGAACAGTGAAGTTTTATTTTCACAACCAAGGAGATTGTGAAGTGGAAATTTGATTCTGATATGCTTGGCACTGAACTACTAACCTTAGATATTTTACATGTAGTGAAAATACTATTCACTGAAATAGCTTGAAGGAGAGCCACCTGTGCAGATTTTGTGTATAACTGAGATGATAAACACTTTATTTGAATCTGATATTTATAGGTTTATTTGTACAAGAAAAATTTTGGCTGAGAAAATGATGAGTGAAGCTTTTTTTTATTTTTATCATGCAGCTCCCAGGTTTTATTTGTTCACATGTTTTTTATTGTTTCACATGTTTTATTTATTTTTCCTCTGGTCTGCAGAATGTAGTGTAAATTCAGAGTTTGATAAACAGTGGTCTTTGGAAAACCGCTTGGAAATTTCTCCCTTTTGCCAGAAGAGTTTGGGCCTGATGTCAGTGCTGAGACCCAGGAGCTGATCCTGAGGTGACATCCAGACTGCCACTGTGTGTGATGAGCCTGCTCCCTTCTTTTAGGCTGTTACCTTTAAATGTCAAGCCAATCTTTGTAATTCCTGAATTTGACTCAGAACCAGTGAAATAAGGGCAAGCCACCATTTATTTACTTCAGCTTTCATGAAGGAGGCCTATCCCAGGCTCTAGGCAACCTGCCATCAATTATCCATACAATTCATAACAAAAAAGGCAAAAAAGCAGTAAACCATTCCCACGTTTGCCAACTGCCTTAGCTTAGGGGTAATGAAATCATCCAGCCCCTCGCATTCCCTTAGCCCTCTAACTCTGCTCCTATCAAGCATTTGTTCCAGAGACAAGCTATGTCTCTGTTGGAGTTAAAAATGTACATTTTAATATATTCCAACAGATAATGAAATTTCCTAGTTTAGAAAGCTGGCTGTGCCAAGCTCCTCTTCTATAGACTATAATTTCCTTTCTGAAGAGAGAAGGAGCATCTGGACCTACTCAGTCCCCAGCACAGAGCTCGTCCACGTCAGCAAACTGGAGCTCCAGTGTGGCTGCCCAGGGTCAGCTGTGGGCTGCCTGGAATCTCCTTATTAAACAAGCCCAGAATTTTGGATCTGGACCAAGCCCCTAGAACTGATCATGCTGGGACATTTGAAAAGTCCCGTTTCAATACCAGAACTCAATTGCAAAAGGTCATTGATGCATGCTGCAGACATTTCACTGTGTGCTCCAAGTCTCAGATTTCGAGTGCAAAATCTTATCCGAGCATAACTATGATTAAAAACACAATTAATGGCAGGGTCTGCTTTCATTCATTTCTCCAGTGGACAAGGGAATAGATTGTGTTTAACTTTAATGATCTTAAACTGTTAGTGTAAGATTGTCTTGGTTTCTATAGAAATATTTGTTTAGAACTTATATTCTTAGCCACTGACACTTGATAGAAATTTTCCAGCAATTAAACTTCTGTCAAAGGCCATACTTGAATTGCGGTAACATAAAGTTACAATTTGGCATTAATGGTAGATTATTAATTTTGGGGAGAGGCTGGTCTGAATCTAATTTCAGTCCTGGTTCTGTCTCCATGGTTCTTTCTAGATGACTGTTCTGACTTCACTAATAGAATATACACTAACATTATTTTTGGCACTAAACCCAAGGATTGTTGGCTACTGCCATGCTTGGGTAGATGGAGATATACAAATGGGATCCTCAGTACACATTAGTCAGGGAGATTGAAACAAGATGCTTCCACGGGACAGCAGTTGTCTCTGGACCTGATTGCCTCAAAAAAACCCAACCCCAAACCCCACACTAGAGACCCAACCCTCTTATCCCTCAAAGAAAACCCAGTACCAGTCTGGGTTTTCTGGGTTTCAAGGTGCTGTTGGCAGCCAAGTCCCACCCAGGACGTCTCTGAAAGGCTTGTTTGAGCAGTGCTGAACCAAGGTCACATCTGCAGTGGATTCTCTGGGGTTGGTTTTCAACACCAAATAATCTTGCAGTATATTTTTCCCTAAATGGCAATTTCATACTTAGGTTACTAATGCATGAAAAAAATGTACTGTCAAATCAGATCATTTGACTTACTCTCCTGACATTTCTGTTTGGAAGAGGCAGATCTTGGAATAGGTCTTCATCTGGTATAAATTACAGTGCTACCGTTACTTCAGTGGAACAATTTACGCAAGGTAAAGATCTGTAAGATAATCCAGAAACCAGGTGCGCCCCCTGTTCTGTGTTTGTTACACATTGTCTGTAAAATATCATGTATTAATGACTGATGAGATCCTATTGTGGTATTTCTTGTGGTGTCTATAGCTAATGCTGATCATAGTTAGCAGTCACACAATGAAATTCTTATTACTAAACTTAGCTTGCATGTAAAGGACATGCATGAATTTGGAAATATTTCCTAACATCCCGGCTATAATTTGGGGTTAGGAGAAACTTCCACAAAGCACACACACTTCTAAACTGGAAAAACAACTGAAAATGTAAGAAGCTGTTGTTGGCTACTTTTTGGGTTCTCATCCAACACAGTCCTGAAAAGCCTGAATAAAGGTTTGGATTAGGGACTAATCCAACAACTAATAACATTAGTTGTTATGATGTTGTTACTGAGATTCACAGTTCTTTTTCCTAATTGGAGAACATGAAAAATAGCTTTTCTTCCCTCCTGGGTGAGAAGTTGGGCCCTGGTATGGCCTTGTATTGAGTGATCAGTGGATACCATTTCAGGTACCATGTGATGTTGCACAGGAAGGGAACAGACAGGTTTCAGTGTGTTAATTCCTGTTCAGAAGTAGCTAACTTGGTATTTTCACTGATACCATTGTAATGTCTTAAAAGAGGAGCAGATCTTTTTGCCTGGTCCCTCAGGAGTTGGGCAAGTCCTCCTTAGGACTGCATGTGTTGCCTTAGATTCTGTGATATTACTAGAATTACTAATAGTACTACCTAAACGTAACTGTAGGAGGCTTGTTTGTCTCCTCCTGACTGAAATGCTTTGTTATTTAAATAAAGCATTGGTATATCATCAAGCTTGTGGTCCATTGAAGTGAATAAAATTAGGCAAATTATGTCCATGCTATTTTCTGTATGTTAAATCAGCAAGAAAAGCAACTGATAAGATTAATATCCAGATAAATGAACATTTGAAGTTCTTGAGATCACGTAATCTCCTGGAAATATAGAAATGTCCTGATTGCTACAGAGCTCTTCTTAATAGACTGGGGTAAATGCTGAAGTGTGTGTGAACAAATCTGTGTATGCATATGTGGGACAAAAGTAAGAAAAGCATTGACTATGTTGATGAATGAATATTAGAGTGTATCACTTAAAAAGAAAAGCAAGGCTTTATGAATGTTGGCATAGTGAGATATTATTTATTTTCCTCCCGCAATTTTTATGGAAATGTTTAGGAATAACTTATGCTTTAAAATTTCTTTATTTTCTGGTCAAACTGTATTCCCAAAAAAGAGGCAGAAAATAGCATAAAACAAATTTAACTTATTATGAAAAATTAAACTTTTATGTCAACAAATTTAATTATTAGACAAAAATGTGCTTAGAAATCAGACTTTTTACCATAGGAGAATTGCATAACTGGTGGTCCTGTGTAAGTAGTCCTTAATACAGTGAGATAAGCACCCCCCATCTCTTCCACAACATTTTTAACTGCTGTCCCCAGAACCAGGAAGATCTCTATCCTTGCTAGAGCACTACCATGGATGTTTCCAGTGTGCTGAATTGATTCAAAAATTATGTAAACAAGAAAAATGAACATGGAGCCAGAGAATTCACAAGCTGTGAAACTCGGGGGGGAAGAGTTGAGCCCCATGTTGAGGGGAGACATTTGTTGTTTCACTGGTTCCTTTCTTTGCAGCATCACTCAGCAGCACTGGACTGTTGGGGAGAACTGGGAGGGGAAAAAAGGGGGAAAAGAAGAGTATACCTTTCTTTCAGCCTTGTGCTAAATCAGCACAGATTTCAATTAAAACTAGGGATTTTCTCTTTGTTAAAGACCTTAATTTTCTGTGCTACTTAGTGTTCTCTGGAATTGTCCCAGAAGTTGGTAAGCAATGTGATTGAATTTAAGTCATTATTTAATATTGTGTATTGGTTAATAATATGCCTTGTGTTCCAGAATGAAAATAATCAAGAAAACATACATAAAAAAAAATAATGGCTTGACATGCTTTTGTATTTAATGACTAATTATAATGAGATGAGATACATTTCTTTGTTTCTCTTAATAACTATCTTCCCTCCTTTTTTCCCCCAGTTGATAAGCATAGTTTGGGAAAATGGAAGTATGAAATATGACACTGACATCAGATTTCTAAAATTATATTCTGACAAGCATTTTCTATACTTCCATTAGATCTTGACAGAAGTGCAATCAAAATATTTTGTAGCCAGTGCAGAAAGGCAGGAAATACTGTTAATCTTTGTGGGCTGGGGTGTTTATTTTTATAGCTCTGGATTAAAGCTGTCTCCTATATTTGGCAGGAGAACTTATTTGATAATGCTTAGTAACTTGGCATCACATTGGTTTCCATAATTGCTTTTCCATGTATTACACTGCAGTTGTTTTTTTTCCCGTGATCCAGGTATTGCACTCTGAGGTACCTGAGATGAAATCCCTGTGCTGTGTTAACAGGTATCTCTCCTGTGGGTGTAATGGTGGCAAGGCCCTTTAGAAAATGACTTTCTGTATGTTTAAAAATGAGTTAAAAGTGTAGCTCTTCATTTGGAAACATTTCTGACTGTAAGTATGTTTGTCACTCCAGTGTATGGAATAAACACTGCAGGTTCTGGCTTGTATTTCTGGAGGGTCAACATAAATGCTTATTTAAAACAATAACAACAAAACTTGTGTTATCACACAAGGCTCTTTGGTTATGATGAAAGTGTAAGTAACTGTGTGTAGCAGTTGATCCTTTTTTTCATGTGCAAATGTTTAATGTGGAGAAATCATATTTCCCTTAGTTATGGAGGGGACTAATGATAAAGTTTGTAGAGTAGAAAAAATAGGCAGAAGTTACTATGTAGTGTTTGAGAGTAAAATCTGTTCAAAAAGTGCACATAGAGAGTTTTAAAACCCACCTGGGGAGTGTCTGTGCATGAAAATGGGGGTTTCCACCTAGAGTAAACTTCAGCACCTTTGAGGCAGCCAGATACCATTTTTTCTTTTGAAGCAACTGTACCAGAGGATGGAATGTCCTTGCAAAAATATTCCTGTGAGGAAAGGTACCCAAACCATGAGAACTGGACAGCTTTGATTGCATTTGATAATCGCTCGTGAGATGAAATCAGACTGAGAAGTACCTTTGCTTGGCTGTTGTCTTCTGTCAGGATCAAAATGTAGTTAGTTCAGTGTGACGAAATAGGCCATGCAGTGTATTACAGAGACTTTTGGCTGTGAAGAGCAGGGATTAATCACCTTCTAGTAAAACTGAACCACCCCCCCCGCCCCCCCCAGATATTTGTGGAGCATCTCAGAAAAAAACAGATTTTTCTTTTTTTCCCAGTAGATGAAAGGTAGGTGATTGACTGTGTCTTTTCAATAAGTGTCGTTAATGTTGCATGTGATGAAGCTGTATTTCTAAGTAAAAGATACTCCATTAAAAAAAAATAATCTCTAAAATACTTTAAAAAAATTAGCAAAATATACTCAGCAAATTTAACTTCTTGTCCTTCAAAATCAGGTGAAATTAAGTGCAGTCATCTTGAGTACTTTTAAGACATGACCAGAGAGGCAGATCAAATACAGTATTGCTCCTGTAAAATTCTGGGAACAAATTTCTTTCCAGGAAACAGAACTAAATGAGTTCTCACAATGTGTGATTAGGCAAGCAATGGTGAAATGATTACAGAATTTTACATAGAATATCTTGTGTTAGACAGGACCTGCCAGGATGGTGGAGTCCAAGTCCCATCATAACATGAACACCAAAATCATCATCATTATTATTATGGAGGAGCAAGTAAACTAAGCAATAGTTTTCAGTCTGATATTGAAAATACTTTCAAATTTTATAAAAGTTATTAATTTAGATAAATCAGGTGTTAAATAGACTCTAGCTAAAAAGAAATTGAATTTATCTTTCCAGCTTAGTGCAGACTAAGGTCAAATTTCTGCTAAGTGACCTCTGGTTGGCCTGCCAAAAAAAAAAAAAAAAGAGGAAGGAATGTACTTGATGAGTAGCTGTCCTCACAGTATCTCAGGGTGAATGGGCCTACTATTTTGGAGAGGTAAAGATTTCAGTGTTCTAAATTGGGATACATGTAGGCCTGGATTTTTGAAAGAAGCAATTTATTTGCCCTTTTTACTTCAGGTCGAGTGGTGGTTGTGCATCATTTCATTAGAAAACAATAAAAGAAGTCTTTCCAGCTGAACAACCACAAACAAGGGACAAATACTTTCAAATACTACACATTCCTCAACTATAATATAGGAACAAAGTAATATTATATAACCTAAGGGCTTTTTTTTGAAACTTCAAAGTATTTAATATCCTTTGATGGAAATAATTACATTTCAAAATGTTTTATGTAAATTAAATGTCATCTTCAAATTGCTGTTTCATGGTATGATGGAAAAAGATCGCCTTATGTTACAAATTTATTAAATAATTTTCTTTAATGTTAATCATAACTAAAAAGGTAGCATGCTCAAATCACATCTGTGCATTTGAAATACTTTAGAATGTATACATAATAGATGCATGGTACAGAATTTTTTCAATACAAGTACAGAATCCTGATCTTAGGAGGAGATTGTACAGGACACTTCATAAAGTCTGTCTTTTCTGAATTCATTCAATGAACAGAAAGAAATCACCAGGAAAAAATTATTTTCAAAAGAGTTATCTGAGAACAATTAACATTAGTAGTTTTTAGACAGGATGTGTGCAAATTGTATCCCTGATTCCATTATTTGTCATGCTACATCAAATGTTTTAAGGACTTCAGAATTAGCCAAGATACTCTGCCTTTTCTCTGGAAGGCATGACATACCAGCAAAATATTTCCAACTTCATTAAAATTTACAGCAAATGGTTCATGTTAATTATGCAAAATAATATCTGGTAAATGATTTTCGTGTTCATAATACGAGTAAAAACAAATTATGGTTTAAGGCTCTAAATAATTTTGCAACTGGAGGATTACCTAATGGTTGTATTTGAATTCAAATATCAGGTTTTTGCAAAGCCAGACATGTGCAAGCTGAAACTGGAATGGAGTCAAACCAAAACACAGGTTATTCTACAAATATTAAAAACCCCCCAGCCTTGTGTGTAGGTTATTCAAAAGTCGCATGGAGCTTGCACACCAGTGCCAGCTAAAATCCTGAACATCCCAGCATGACCCAACCTGCTGGTGAAGCCACATGACAGCCTGCTGGAGGCACACACACTTGGAAAAGTAGTATTTGTTATCTACTAGGTCTACTTAGAGGTTGTCCACGCCTTGGTATCCAAAATATCACTAGAGGACCCATATTTAAGCAACTGAATCAAGCCAAAAATATTGATGAATGTGTTTAAATAGCTATTTGTGCCTACTTTGCACTTGAAGTAATATTCAGACATTATTTTTGTTTAGTGCAAACCTGCAGTTTTTTGGAGGGCAATTCACAGCCACATTTAAATTACTAATTCATGTTATGTAGTATTTTGAATCTTATAAAATGCCAAGAATTTTTTGAGTGAAATATATTTTACCTGTACTTTTGATTTGAGTGTAAAATTGGATAACTGATAACGATGATGTGATTACAGAGTAAAACCAGCACACATGTTAATAGTCACCTGTGCCAAGTCTGTATTGAGAGGGTTACAGTGAACCAGTTGGAAGATGCATAGCAGGTCATGAGAAATGCAGCCCACAGCAAGGTTCTCAGTGACACACAGACATCAAGGGAAGTCAGGGATGCATCAGGAGAACTAGGGAAGGAAATCCTGAGCAGGAGCAGGAATGAGGGCTCAGGAATCCTGAGCTCAGCTGTGGGAGGATGTATGTCAAGCAGAAAGTAAACCAAATAGCTTTCCCTTATATAAATAGCATAAATAAATATAAATAAATATCTGATATATCAGGATTTCAGTTTGAGGGAGACTGATTGTGAGTAGTGCAGACCTGCCAGAACCTGACACAAAACATGCGAAAGGCAGCAGGCCAGGACTCATCATTAAGCTTTTTCTGTTCTCATGACCTGGAAAGGATTTAACAGCAAAATACCTGAGCTCCATTTTATTTATAATTGAGTTGTTTTCTAAAAGGTGGGAAGGTAAACTAAGTTCAAGCTGCTTGATAATGCAGAAAACCAGTGTCCCCTTCATTTTTTTTGGATCAAGGCATATGATGAATGCCTGTTGCTCTGATGCTGACTAAATGGGAATTTATTAGCTGTGGTTTGCTTTACATTGTTTTGTGTGACTCTGCAGATGGTTTGTGGGAGGAGAATGTAGGAGCAAAGGTAGGAGTTGGAAAATTATTAGATGCATCTGATACATATATTGTTGATGTTAGGCTTTTCTTGAAAACTGGGGAAATGCATGTGCAGTTAATTAAGACTTGGTTACTAATAAAGCATTTTGAAATGGAAAACTAGCACTAAACAAAAAGAAAGAACATTCTGATGCTGATAATGGTAGATGAGGTAAATGTCATGAAACTAAAATACAGATAATGCTGCGTCGCTCATTAAGATCTTTAATTCTATGAAAAGTTAGCTGCTAAAAGTATAAACCATGACTGAATAGTACATTTGGTGCCAGAGATGACATTATTAAGCTTGTATTTTTTTGTTTAAAAGACTACAACCTCTCAGAAACAATAGATTAAATGCAGCCAAAGTGGGAGGATGCTTTCTGTTTATGTACGGGGGAGATGAGCAGACAGACATGTGCAGTTCTTGCACTGACTGCTCTGTATGAAATCTGTGTTTGAGTGTGACAGCAGCAGAGCAGGCCAGTGTGTCTTGTGTTCCCTGGGGCTTGTTCATATGTGCAGTCAGGTAACTGCAGTGTTCTGTGCAAGGGCTGAGTACTGGGTGTCTCTTACCACCACCATCAGGTGTGGAATGGTTTGGTTATCGTTTGCTTCATGCATTTTTTTCTTGCTCAAAATGTGTCAGTAGGTTGGGCTGCTGCTGTGGGAACATAGCAAAGGTCTCTTTTTTAGAAGGTCAAGACAAACAAACCAAAAAAGAGCTTTTCTGAGTGTTAGGAATTACAGAATTAAGGGTCCAGTTTTGACAAGGAACAACTTATAATTCAGAAACATCTTAATATCACCTTAGCAGAGCCTGTCTAGAATTTTGCCTGACATTTGTAAAATTGAAACGACCTTTTTCTGGAATTCAGCTGTGGGTGGGACTCTACTGTGTTTAAAGTAAAAGGTGCAAACATAAGCTTATCTGGGAAGAATTCCACTTCTATTTTTCCTTAATTTATTGATTTGTAGATTGATATTTTTCTTTGATTTTGTGTGTCTAAAACAGAAAAATCAGGAATAAACCTGTGTGGTAGTGAGGCTGATTTTATAGATGTCTTCTGTCCATTTAGCTTCGGGTGCCTAAAATTGCAGTGGTTAGCAGGTTAATGATACACCATGTACATTGATAATTAAATAATTAAACATCACGTATATGGATAATCAACACCAAAGGTGCTTCTGGCTTCATATCAGCCACCAAAATGAGAGTTTATGCATTCTAAATGAATCTGTGAACTGTTTCAATACTATCAGATGAAATATATTTGAAAACTGATTTTGTGCCAAAGTGAACAAAAAGATAGCTTTGTCCTCAGTGCCAAGAAGATGTGTTTTCACCACCAGATAATTAAAGTGCGTTTACTCATGCCAGTGTGGAAAACCAGCCTGAATTTTGCTGTAAGGTAACTGTGTGAGATAGAGTTACTCTAATGGTGGTTGACCTTGTCTCCATTGGGATTTTCAGTGTACTTTCTAATGCTAGTTCTTCCACGTTGAAAAAAAAGTCCAACAAAGGAAAAACTAAAACAGCTGTTTTGCTCTCACTCTAAGAAACCAAATTTATATTTATAAAGATTTTTTTTCATAGTAATAGTTATCTTAGTCTATATTTATTCTTTTCCAAGCAGCTGCAATCATACCAGGCAAGGAACATGAATAGGACAGGACTGGTCTGAAACTGGAAGCCCAGATAGTGAGGGAGAGAGTGCCAGGTGTTTCTTTACTTTCTGGAAGGACAATAGAGAACTTAAGGGGATGGTGAAGGAATGTTTTAGGGAATGAATGGAACTGAAATTCAAGGGACAGAACATGCTGTGATTTGGTAAGAAAGGGGATGCAGTCCTGACTACACACTTCTAAAGGGATTGCTGGAACAGAAATGTGTCAGTATTTCCAATGCAAAACCTTATGAAATCATGAGTCATATTAAAAAAAATTAAAGTAAGATTAGCTTTTAGTTCTCTTCACCACTGGTTTAGGCTTTTAGTTGTCCCTCCATGCTTTTTTCTTTTTTTTTTACATTACTTTGTTTTTTAAAGATTTCCTTTGCATGCTTGGGGCTAAAATTCTCTTTTTCATGAAAGATTAAATCCTCATAAATTATATGACCCACAACCTAGAGTTTTAATAAAAGCACTGTGTATCTTCAGTCCCATCATCAAATCATGACAGGAGATACAGTAATGTATCCACTATATCTTACTCCTTGGTACTGACAGATTGTGATTATGTTTGGATGATATGCAAGGTGGAAATGGGTAGAATTCACATTAAAAAGCAATTTAACAATGGAATAGTTTATAATAATCTTTATTATTGCCATTATGATAAATATGTTCTACTCATGACAAGCAGAGAAATAGATGACTTCCTTTGTCATGGTGAAAACCATGTATGTTAGACTAGTCAGTGCTTATAATTTATTGTCTCTCTGTAAATCAAAATTTATTTAAAATGAAGATTTTAAAACTTTTGCCTTTTATTTTTAATTTACACTATATTTGTCATTTTGAATTATGCAGAGATATATATTTTCTCAAAGTAGGAAGGAATTAGAACACATAATGCAAGTATTTGATATACCAGGAAATATCTAACCAAACTAAAACTTGGTGTTACACCATACAACATGGTGTAAAGTTTCTAAATGCTTTTTTGTACCCTTCCTCTTAGAAATTTCCAAGGCTGTTCACTATGTGTAAGAAAAGATGATACTGATCAGACTTCAGAAGCAAATGACAGATAAGAAATAAGGCTCAAGAGTTTAAAAATAACCACTGAAACACTCTCTGAAAGAACTATTTTTGGACTGCACCATACCTTAATTTTTGTGTATGTGAGAAAGAAAGAGATGCTTTAATGGATTTTTGTCTAACTTAACTCTAGGAAATTATTCTCAGGTGTGAGGCTCCTGTAAGTAAGCATTGGAACAATGATTTTTGAGGATAATTGATAAAACCTGCCATCCTTTATGTAACAATTAAATCCACACATAAGTAGGGGTTTGATACTGATTTGCCTCAAAGGGCTTGGAAGTTTTCAGCTCAAGGGTTGAATGCTGTGCTTGGTGGTGTTGGGCTTCTTGAATGCTCTTCTTGCCCTGGTTGTGTGAAATAATGTGTCATCAGAGGGAAAACTGTGTAGCGGTCTCTAAACCAGTACAAAGAGACACAGTTTTAGAACTGTGTGCATCCATCCCCTTTCATTATCATTGCTACCAATATATTGATTTGTGCCTGAGTGCAAGCCATGTATAAATTCTACATTGGGTTTTAATATACATATACATACACACATATATATATATAAATATATTCATATCTTGTGGTTGTAAGCTGAAAAGATGGGAGGGAGGTGGTGTGATCTTTAGTTGTGCTATTTCATCATCTCTAGGGGGAAGAATTACTTGTATAGGAAAGTGCTCTTCATAAAGACCTAGTGTGTTAGCAAGGGACCTTTTGTGGGAATTTTGCCACCATGGACCCATTGTTGTAAGTAACTTCTGTGGCTAGTAACATGTATGATTCTGTGTCAGTGAGTGCCACGTGTCAGAAAAGGTAGCCATTTTACATGTGAGGAACATTTTTAGAAATAAAAACCTGAAGCAATTGAAATTTTACAGGCAGGAAAACAGGGGTCTTTGCTTTACTGAAAGGAAAGTGCTCCACCAGTGCCTGCTCTGCATTTCCCAGACACACTGTGTGGTGAACACACAGTCACCACACTGAGGAAGCCCTGAGTGTACTTCATTAAAGGCTTGTTGGAGCTGCTGGGGTGTTCATACTCTACCATTCCTACAGCTCTCTGGAATTTTTATGCATTTACTATGATGTTCCATTTGCTTTATGAAGTAGATGTTGGTTAATGCCATGCCATGAAAATGGTGTCTTCTCACCGCCTAGCTGGTACTGCCTGCTGGCCATGAACTACATTCCCCATAAACTCCCCTTTGTTGATGTGTTTGAGACTAAAAAAAATCAGGGCCAAGCAAGCAGCTGACTTAGGGCTCAGCCCAGTGGTGCATCTCTGCTGGATTATGCTTTTCTCTTGCCATGAATGGCACCATTTCAGGTGCTGTTGGCTAGACCAGGCTTTTTCTTTATTTTTGAGTAAGCCAGGGTGATAGCCTGAAATAGAGAGGAAAAAATGCACAAGCAGTGATTTGTTGAGTGTAAATGGGAAGGGAAGTACACCCTGGCCAAGGGCTGAAAATGAATCTCATCAAGCTAACCTGGGCCTTCAGACTGATTTGTATTCCACATTTTCTGGATTTAATCTGCCTTGGGATTTAGGAGATATTTTTAAAAAATGGAATAGTTTTCTGAACTCTGGAAGACTGAAGCTATTTCCATTTGAAATGGCCTTCCTGGCTATATCTCAGTTTCCCATATGTACTAAAATACTTGAAAATGCGCTTTAGTTCTTTTGTAGTATGGTGGGATGTAATCAGTCATAAAGACACATGAAATGTAGATTTTTTTTCCCCCCATGCTTGGGTTAGTAATTATCACTGTCAGGAATTTCCCCTTATCAGTCTTTCATATTTATTTATTTCTCCAAGTACAAAATATATGGGAACTGCAGGGGGCAAGGGTGCGGTGACTGCAGGAAAGGAAACCCACAGATATTTGCTATGAGTAACTGATCCCTGGGATAATGGCTTTTTGGCAGTTTTTAATATGTAGGCCCTGAAAAATGTTGGGAGTGCAGTGTACTGCAGAGCATTTAAAATCTGCAAACAACACATTGCTTTTCCCTCTGGCTTTCTTTAAAGTGAGGGGCTGAGGTGCATCTCCTGTGTACATCTCAGTTCTGTGTTGGAAAAAGAGGAAATTTCCACAATTCTGGCTGGTTTCTTTGCTTTTATGCCCTGAGTTTTTTTGGGAAGAAGTGTCAGGGGCTGACTTAGAAGTAAGCTCTGATGTCGTCTGGTCAGGGCCCAGGTTTGGAATGTCAGGACACCTGGCTTCAGCCAGGACACGCAGCTGCGTTTACATTTTATGCACTTCATACACAGCTGCAGTTATCTTAGGGGACCTCTGTACATTAATAATGGATACATGAAATCCATTTGGAACTATATTTAAGAAACTATTTAAATAATTTGAGTTTAAATGTATTTTTCCTGTTTCTTATGTAATTCAATGTGTATATTTAATATGCTCTGAGTTTGATAAGTAAACAGTTGTATTTGCATGTAGTTCACAGAAATATGTGAATGATTTGTGAATTTAAGTTTGGTAGACACACTTATAAGACCATAAAAATTGCGATGGAAAAGTGATTGGAAAGACATTTGCTTGATTATTTTGGATTGAGTATTGCTAGAAATTGGTGGCCATGATAGCAACACTGGAAAAAAGAAGTATTTTCCAGAAATCCCCCCCCAATCCACTTTTGTTGTCTTTTCTGTCAGGAAGTTTTCTGTCTTTGATGCCTCTTTGTATTACTATACTTGGATAAATAGAAAATAAATAGAATAAAATAATTATTTACAATAATATAATGTATTCCTAATAAGAATATATTGATGCCTTCTCTCAAATTAGTTTGATTTTTTAAAAAATACAGCCCTACTGTCCTGATTTGGTCCTGGCCTCCTATATTATTATGGTATCACTTTTTTTAACTGGTCAGAACATGAACGAAATGTCTGTTAAATACAGTAAGCTGAATCTGGTACATTTCCAGACTGGCCTCTTTGAAAGACAGAAGGAAATTTAATGCATATAAATCCATAAAAAATTCAGAATGAATGAAATCCCAGAGTGATCGTGTCTGTTTTCCATTTATTATATATGCTATCCTGCACAGAGCAGGATATTATAAAATAATGTAATGCATAAGTCATGAAGAAAAATTTTGTGAGGGATTTTAATTCATGGAAAGAAAAAGGAAAACTCTGGCTCACATTTCTTGAAGTCACAAACTCCTGAACAGGACCTTCACCTGAGGACAGCAGTGTACATTGTAACCTTGTTGTAGGGTGGTACTTCAAGTGAACGGGTTTGTAGAAGAGATTCTGCACATCTGCCATGTATGTATCTTTTGGTAAACAGTTAAATAACCCACTGTGTCAGTAATTTAGATTTTGTGTTGCCAACAGGAATTATTATTTTGGGTTGTTAAAAATTCTGGTTTAGACTCAAATCCATATTTTAAGAATTTCTTTGTAAATGTGAGATAATTCTTGGTTTAGCTTAAAATAGGAAGAGAAGAAGAAATCTTTTGTTACTTTATGCTGTTTACCATTATTGACAGATGTATGAAAGTACTTTTTAAAAGCAGTTGAGGCCATTTCCTAACAAATAAAATAGATCCCGAGCAATGTGCTTGTTAGGTGCAGGGTTGTATCTGATTCAGCTGCTTCAGGTTTCCAGACCATCCAGCAATGGAAAGGGATGCAATAGGTTCGAGTCTCCTGTTCCCTGAAGTAGGATTGACTGGAGTCTTAGGGATGAAATACCGGAATCACAGCCTGGCTGTGATTAGCAGCCAGTGCCAGAAGATAAGTAAATAGCAGCAGGACATATTTCTCCTCACCATATGAGACAGAACACTTAAAAGGCAGAGCTGCTAGTAAGCTCTAAATAGAAGAGTCTGGAAAATAAATTCCTGCAGCATCGTTTTGATTTTCACTACATGTCTCAGAGCTTTGAAGTTGTTCTGGCAAGTGATGATTGGTTTGTTGTTGTTGGATATCTCAGCATGTATTCATTATGCTTACAGCACACATGAAGATTGCAAATAAGTTAAGTAAACCATTTAAAATATGCTATGTGATGTAGACAGAGGAAATTTGAGGAATGCGTTTAAATTTTAAGCTCTCACCACCTGTTTGCAGTCCAAAAAAAAGCTGATAGGTGCTGCCTCCTTTTTGACCCTAAGTTATGGGTAACTTCTGTGGAGGGATTCCTATAACATAAAAGTTGCTTATGTCATGGGGTAAGTGTTTTTCAAAGTGGTATTTCAAGCTCCTTCACATACATTCACACACACAAAAAAAGGGTAGTTTTTGTTTGCTGTAGTCAACTTCTTAAAATTTATTGTAAATAATTTGTTAATGATAGTAGAATTTTTCTAGATGTATTTATTACACTTAATTATGGTGCAACTGAAGCAATCTAAATTTACAGAGAGATCAAGGAAAATGGACTAAAAATTGAAAACCAAAGACTGAGCATCAGTAATGGTCTGCAGAGGGCAATTTTCATATGTGTTAAGGTGAAGAGCTGATGCGGAAGATTGATGTGTACTGGAACTTCAGTTTGCAAAACTTTGATCAGTGTTTTTTTTAGATAAATTCTTTGATCTGTGTTAAACCAGAGTTCCTTCTCTGGGTATTTTGAAGTGTTCACCATGAGAAGCTACAGTATGAGTGGGTGGATCTGGCAGGAAATTACCACTTTCAGCCTAGAAAAATGATCTCCTGTGGCATAAAAATAGATATAAAATGTTGCACAGAAGCTCTTTTGTCTCTTGGGTTTGGCAAGCTTTCTGTGAGGATGGAAATTTATGTGAAAGTGCTTATTGAAGGTATTGATCAGAGGTTTACCAGTCATCCACTGAAGGAAAATGAAAGAATTGCTGTACAGGTGGTTTTGAACCACTTGGGATTTGAGAGCCAAGAAATACATCTCCAATAATTGAATAGAAGTCTAAAGGTGTTATTTGAGTTAATCTTACCTTAAACAAACACAATTATGGTAGTTTAAACTAATTTAAGTCTAGTTACTTTTCTGAAATGCTTTGTTAGAAAAATCACTTTTAAAGCTTTTAGAACAGATTTTCATGAAGAATGAGAATCATTGAAGGATAATTAAGGCAGATTTTAGCGTTTGATTTAGAAAGGGACTTGTCTGTTATTGCAGCATAGGCAATGGTGCATCAGTTTCAGAGGACAATGTGCTTTGCTTGGTATATTGAAGAAGTCATTGGTTACCTCTCATTCTTGTCAAGTTGTTTTTGGACTGTTTTGTGAGATCTGACATTCCCAGTGGGTGTTTGTAGCCACAGGTCAATGTCTTGGTTTCTGCATTTTATGAAGTAGATGTCAGTATTTCAGTTCTATTGGCTCATGCTGTTGAGATGAAAGCATCCTGCAGAGCATATGCTGACAATCTAAAAAATGGCAGTTTTGTTGAAAATACCCAGTTTACATGTATGAAAACTTTTACATACCAACGTGGCAATAAGCATCTCTAGTAGGGAAAAAAGTAACCAGTCTGATTTAGTGATTAGAGACTAGTTATTTCATAAAGCTTAGTATGCTGACTCTCCAAGCTGTTCCATTGGCCTGGGCATCTAGGCAGCTCCCAGAGGAGCTGCTGGCTTGCTGCAGTCTGGGGCTCAGCATCCTGCTGGCTCTGTGCCCTTCCAGCCTTGCTCTGGGATTTGTGCTGGAACTGCCCCAGGCTTGAGCACACCCTGCAAGCAGAGTGCAGGTGTGTTTGGAGATGTCCATGGAGAAACTGCATCTGCCTGGGCAAGCAGAATCTCCTCCACAGATCTTAAATACCCTCCTGCTGCTCTCTAATTGACTCAGCAGGAGATGGAATTTATCACTTAGGGCTGCTTTTTTAGGCACTGCAAATTAGGCTCAGGTTGGTATGCCATGTTGCCCTGTGTGCTAAGAAATTTGTAGAAATCACTGGTTATGAAAATACTCAGGAATGACTCTTTTCAACATCCCCAAACCTTACCTGGATTTCAAATCCTGGACCATGTATTCTCACAAGCCATTATGATTAAGTGAGGAAGTTTTGCTTCCCTCTTTTATGATCTGAGGTGGCATCTTTGGCATTAGGCTAAAATGGTTTCCTGTTTGTGGAGATGGAAAAGTTCCCACCTGTTGAAAGGAGCATTATAAGACAGATGTGTTAAGGCTGAACCTTGCTGTTTGAATAACTGCTTAGTGTCTGTGCCATGTATTGTGACTTCAGGTTGGAGCTAGAGTTTCAGAAGGCAAACATGGAACAAACATTGCTCAGTTCTATAGATGGTAATATAGATAAAAATATATATAATACACACACAGTGAATACAAAAGGTTGGGGGTCCTTGTGTATTTACTACTTTTAAACATAAGTGGTCAGTGCTGAAGAGGGATTTTCATCACTATGAACTGATGTTCACTATATGAACATCATATCACAGTATGATGTTCATCTGTAAGCCATGGGTTTCGTCCCAGAACTTTTCTCCAGTATTTAAAGAATAATTCTTCCTAAGTATTTGAGTGAACTACTTATTCCATAGCACCAATAAAGGATCCTATAAAATTATACAGTTTGGAGTAAAAATAAATCATGTTGCCCAAATATAAATATGGGTATGTATAAACCAGAAATTTCTGTATCACTTTGTTAAATTTCTGAAAGATTATTCACTGGGTTCTTACATTTGGAGGTGAAAGTAATTGTTAGACCATCCATTATCTAACCCTTTTATCTCATACTTCATTCCCTCTCACCACTTTACCCTGAAGCTCAATATTCTTTGTTTTTATTGATAACATCACTATTGAAAAATGTAGTGTGCCTCATTATCCTAGTTTTTCCAGAACTGTTAAAGGTACCTTTTAGTTTTTTGGTGGCTCCTCACCTATCTAGCTGGAGAATGTGGTCCCTCAGGGAGGTTCTTGTGGATACTTGGTTCCCATCTGTGCTTCTGGATAATGTCAGTGGGGTCTAGTATGTCTGGTGTGATCCAATGTCATGTCTGTTTGCAGGCTGGAAGTCTTGGGGTCTCAGAGATGCAGAGATGTAGAAGAGTCTTGTCTGGTATCTCCACTCTCATTTCCTAACAAGACAGAATCTTTATTATTCTTTAGTACCTTGGTGCTAAAGCTCAGAAGTGACTTCTGTTACTTAGAGTTTGAAATTTTTACGTTAAATCAATATTCACGTTGACTTGAAATTTTGTCCTATGATTGTTTGGGGGTTTTATGAAGGCTGACTACAATGTGGTTGTTCTCTAATAGTGGATCCCATTATAACTTGGGAGGTTGCACTGCCTCTTACAGTGAGATTTAGTGGTTTGTCTTCAGTGATATTTACCTGGATCTGTGGAAAGCCTCAGAGATCAGCTCTAGTACAAATAACTTCCTTTCCAGTTGTAAAAGTCCTGGAACTGCTGCTAAACCAAGTGTGATGAGGCACAAGTCTCAAGTAAATTACATTATGGATAATAAGAAAACACACTAAGAAATTATACAGAATTTAAATTATTTTTGAGAGAAATAATTTAATATGATCAGAATCCAATTGGTATGCTGAGCTCTTATTTCATATCTAATATTATTTCTTTAAAAATGAGCAATGACTGGCCTACTAACATAATAGTTAAGAAAATATTAGATTAGCAGCATAAATTGAAATATTGTTTGAATCAGATCTTGAAATGTAATTACTATGTGCTGTGTAGTCACTATGGAGAATGTGGTTTCTGCAGATGTACCTGAGAGCATACAGAGGTGATCTATACCGAGCCAAAGCTTTCAATTAATTTGACAGGTTATATAATAAAATCAATAAATGATGGTGTCTAAGAATTATTTTTATGGTGTAATAATTTCAGTTAGATCATTTGAAAGCATTATTATCAAATGATATCTTGTTTTATATATAGAAATTGTGTATTTTCTGATGATTGAATAGAAACTAACAAGTGCAGGTATTTCTGGATTTTGCATTCAAGCCTAAAGAATACCAAGTCTTTTAGCCTGTTTCAATGGCCAGACACTCAGCAGCTAGCCAAGGTTATTTCTTAGAAGGGACATTTCTTATTTATGATTAGTTCTTTATTAATGCCACAACTGTATCTCACTCAGCAGTCACCTTTCTGATTCGTTGGCAAGATTTTATGAAGTGCAACAAGCAGCCTGTGAGCTACGTGCTTTTGTAAGTTGTTATATTTGATTTATAGACTGTATGGAGTGTCAACTGCACTGCTCTGCTTAATATCAAGAGTATAAGGGACCCTGAAACAACAAGGCTGTTTATATTCTTCAAGTGTTGATATCCAAGGAATGCCTCAGAGTCAGGTTTGCTTCAAACACAATATATTTGTAACTTCATTAAAATGCTGCAGCCAAACATGTGGAACTTGGGAATATTTAACTTGCATTGTTCTTCTAGTACACTGAAAAGATCATTTGCATCCCAGAACCTTTTTGATGCAGCTCTGTCAAGTTACAATCTTCTAACATATGACTGGATAATTTACAAAAATGAAGGTATACTTTGTAGTACCAAAAGAAGTTTATGTTTTTGGCATAATATATTTCAAGAACTAAGTCAGACTGACTTCTGGTATTTGCTCCTGATAGGAAAAAAAATCAGAAAAGCAGCAAATTACACTGTTCTGGTTTTAAATTACTGGATTTCTAGTAATTGGTGAGTATTGTATTAAAACCAAATCAGAGTGATTTCTATGTAATATCAGGCTTATCAGGTGTGCACAGTGGGGTGTTTCTGATCTTGAAAGTAAGCTTCTCCCTGTTTCTCTTACAGTACCTCCACAGGGAAGATTCTTCACGCACTTCAAACCAAACACAAATCTATATCAATTTCTTGTGTTTGCATTTATGGATTCAGAATTGCAGAGGAGGCTGCACCCCTGCTGAAATGTGTAGTCTCCTCTGCAATTCTCCTCTCAATACTCAGCTACATCGGTCATTCACTCAAAATTTTTTCAAAAAAAACCCCAGCCAAACCCAAAAAACGAGAGTCTTCAATTTTCTGAAAATTGCCTCTTGGGGGAATTTCTCTATCAAAACCCCCATGTATGTAATTTGCATAATATATAATTTAATATTTATATATCTATATAAAGTTAATACCTAGCTTTAGGTGGGTGCAGCCTTTGTTGCACTTTGTACATTTTCATGGTTTACGTATGAGAGTAACTGCAATAGCTCATGGCATCTGATACAAATTTAATCTGTCATGTTGACAGTGTTTATTATTCATTTTCAGTGCCTTCTACAACAGTAAGAAAACCAAAACAGCCCGCCAACTGCAAATAAACCCTGTCAAAAATTCCCCTGTCAAGCAGTTGAGCATATTCCTTGTCAAGAAAGGGTTTGTGATCCATATATAGGAGAAAATTCAAATACTCCAAAGTTTCTAAGCAGAAGAGCAGAGTGCTAGTCAATGTGAATTCTAAATGTACAAAGAGGAGCCTGATCCAAATTTATTGAAGCTAAAAAATGTTTTTGTAATTGTTGAATTAAGGGGTTATAAACGATAACATTAAATTCTGGGTTGGATCTAGAACACAGTAAGAGGCACATTGTTAGATTTATTTTTTCATATGTCTTCAAAATAATTGATTTTCAATAGATAAAGTTAGTGAAAATACATTACATTATCCCAGGTAATCATCAGTACTAGATCAAAGCAGTCAATGCTTTTGGGAAGGACAAAGCTGAACTAACAATTTCCAAAATGTATCTGAATGTGACTTGTTAACTTGGGTTTTGTTTCAGCAGTAATGAAATCCATGCTGGCTCATCCATTAGAGAGAGATTTTTACTGGGATTTTTTTTAGGACTGACCCAAATAGCTGTTTTATCTGTGTTGTTTTTGGTTTCTAACAGGTCTTATCCTTGGTTGAGGAGTATTCATATAAATATATTTTGTATCTGCACCTCTGGGCATAGATGGCACAGTGTCCAGTGCATTTTGAACAGGACAGGGATGCTGTGGGTTGGGGCTCTGTGTCAGTGAGGTCACTGCAGCAGTGCCTGAACAGTCACCCAAGCTGGTTGAGGTACAGCCCTGCACATCCCCTCCTTTCTGTCAGAAATACCCTCACACCCTCTCCCAGGCTGTCCCCCAAAATACCTCCCCTCTCTCTTTTCCAATGCTAGCTCAAGGATTACTCTTCCCCTGGTTTTTCCAGGTTATTCTGTGGTTTTATCTTACTCATTGAGGTAGAAATGTTGGCTGCCAGCTGGAAACTGCTGGAAACAGGGAGGCCTTTTATGGAAATGCTGACACAACTTTATCTATAGCATAGCAGTGCAAACCATCTGTTTCCAATAAGATGCTTATTATCTTTTCTTGTCAAACTTATCACTACAAAAATATTTTGCTCCCTTTAATATAAAGGGGTGCAGTTATGGACATGATAAGGATGAGCTTTATGAAGGATGGTTTTCCCTTCTGATACTGATTTATGCGTGTTTATTTTATTGCCAGAGGCAAAAAGCCATATTCCTTTTATATTCTCCCAGTTCATCTCTTTTGGTAGTTCTTTAGGGATACAGCACAGAGGACCACACTTATACATGTGTCTTATTCTGTGGCTTTTAAAATTGCTGCAATTTATTGTTTAAAAACTGGTGCACAGGTGACTGTGCTGAAGGGCAGTGGTAAACAGAGTCTGTCAGTGAGAATGTTGATCCATTAACCTCAGTGCAACTCTAGTTCTTCACACAAATTCTGTGTACTTAGTCTGTGAGAATTTGTCTGGTCTTCTGTTTTGTTCACTTAATGCAGTTCTGTCTGTTGTTTTACCATATGTAAAAGTAAGAATCATGACAACAGGTAGAGGTTAGGAGAGTGCAGGCTTTGAAGGATTTTACTTTAAACATTGAATAAGGCCTTGGTGAATAGAAGTAGAGAAGAATTAATTCATATGATGATACCAACTCAGTGCTGAAGGCCTGCTGCTTGTGGGTGGTCTATGAGTATCAATTTGTTTTATTACATTCATCTCCTGTGTGTTGCAACATTGCTGAAAGCCTGAACTCTCACATGAAGTTTTGAAAGGAGCCAGGCAGAAAGCCCTCTCCCATGGAGATGTTCTTTGGTGTGTCAGCACGTCGCATTTCCATCCCTGCTCTCCTTCAGGCAGAAGTTACCTTGTACCTGAGGGCTGGTGAAAAGCTGTTTTGGGGTACTGCCTGTTCATTGAGTGTTTGGGAGGTCTGGGTGCAGCACACAGGTGAGGCAGTTCTGCCTGGGATAAGATGCAGAGCTCGGTCTCACTGCATGTACGATACAATCTGGCTCTTTGCTCATATCTTGCCTCAGTGTTGGTGCAGATCAGTTGTGTCTCTCTCATGTGTTGTAGCTCCACTGTGGGGCACTCCTTTCTCAGAGTGCTCTGTCTTGAGCACTGGTGTGCATCTTTAGTGGGCTGAAATTGTCACTTCTTAAGCCCTGCAGTGCATTTTATTTGAGAAAACTTGATTATAACAACCCTTTAATGAATTTGATTCCAAGCCTACCAACCTCGTAGGATTAGTGATAATATAATGTAGTGATGACATGTTTAGCCTGATTTGCAGAAAAGATTGTTGGCGGTGGTTGCATGAGGCTGTGTTAGCCCAGACCACCAGTGGAGAAGGAGTTAGTGAGGCAGGGCATTGGCAATATTGCATTTCTTCACTAGTGTAAATAAATCTAGCAATAGGGCACTGCGTTCTGGAGATTGTCACAAACCTCTTTATGGGTAGATGCCAACTATTTCTAATCCTTTGGGAATTGTCCAATAGGTAGGTATCTATGTGAAAAACAGCTCCTGAGCAAGGGAGTGAAAGCCAGAATCTTCAGCTAGTGTTAACTGGAGCAGATACAAATTTCTCAGAGCTGGCTCTTCAAATTAGGTGTGAATGCAATGTATTTCCAGCCATTTTCTTCAAGAAAAATGAGTAGTTCTGGTGGTACCCTTGGTGATTTCAAAGTTCTAAAGGAGCTAAAAGATCAGATTTGTTTCAAAAGTTCTGCTAAGTCCGATCTATAACATCCTTGACTGACTAATTGAATTGCAGAACCAGGTAGAAGAAAACACATTAATTTGCAGAGATGTTCCAGTGTTGCTTTACAATAAAATGCAAGTAGTGACCTAGGCAATAAAGCCACCACTTAAAGAACTTGAACATAAATATCTTACAGGCTTTGAAGAACCAAGATAATGGTTTCACTTCCGTCCTTCAATGATTACAAGCATTGGTTTTTACTGTTACCTAGAGGGTATTCCAGCATATTCAGTGCTTGGCTGAACTGGATTCATATTTCTAAATTCACAGTAAAAAGCAGTCAAATGATTGCCTATTTAAGGTGTTGAGGTTTACTTCTTGCTTCAGAATTATCAATACCTAAAAGAGTCGAGCAGCTCTTAAATGGGAAATTGTAATGTTAAAGTGCCTTCTTGGTGTAACACTCAGATGTGTGAGGTGTTGAAGTAAGGCAAATATATGGGTTTTCCTTAGGGAAAAAGTTTCAAAGAAGTAATTTGGGGCTTGAATGGAAAAGTTGAAGTGGAAGGGTTTTGTGGTTCAGAAAATGAAAATATGTCAGAACCTTAAAAGATAGGAAATGAGGTTACTTTTGGAGGAAAAATAAGACCGCTGAAGACTCTGATGAGCTTGTGATAAGCTAGAGTTTATCTGAACCAAGCAAAACATTATTTGAGCTTCCCCAGGGACTGATTTGAAAAATATTGCAGAGATTTGGTGAAGGGACTTGCATTATTTTTGTATGCCAAACTGCTGTTTCAATCACAGTATATTGTTTTAATGCAAAGCCGGCAATAATTCCTTGTGCAAACAGAGCCCACAGGGCCTTTAGGTGGACCTTTATGTTGTTTATGAAAGTCCTGAACTGTAAGGTTCAAACAAGTGATTGGGCTCTTGTTATTTGTCGTTTGTATTGCAGTCTTAAATGCTGTGTGAAAGATGCAATTTGAGATGCATTTCTTGTACCACAGATAATCACTTCTAATGATCCCCTGCATTAGAGAGAAGAAAAAAGCCAAACTATGCCAAAAGGTGTTTATAAGAAGTTGATGTGATGCATCATGAAATTTCAGTGCCTCTAAATGTAACACAATTATGCTTTACATGGGATTAAAGCCCACTGACATTAATAAGTGTTTTTTGATGCCATTGGGTCTGTCCCCAAGGGTTTATCAATTAATGGCACTGAAGTCTTAAGTAAAAGAAAAAGGCTGGTTTACAGCTGGGTTTGTGCTAAATTCTTTCTTGAAACCTTTTCTCTAAGGAAAATGTAAATATTTGTTTTACTTACTATCATGTAAATTTGGAGATGGCTAAACTAAGACACTTCTACTGTCAAACTGGGTCAAACGTGTTGTGCAGGATTCCTGGCTTCCAGATGATGATTTCCACTTCAGAGCCCAATGTTTGGTCCTGTTAGAGCCCAGTTTTATGTCAGGGTTCCCTGTATGGATTATACTGGTTACTGAGTGCAGTGAAGACCAAGTTTTGATACCAGCAATGGGGCATAGTCACATTAGAGTGCCCACATACTGTGAATTGTTCCCTAGATGGTATCTTGAGCCTAATGCTGGAGTTGCATCCCTTAAACACGGATGCTTCTCTCAACCACACACAGGTTTCCATTCTTTTATAGAAATGCTTTATTTTCTCTTTTCTATTTTATGCATTTACATCACCTAATTTCAGGTCCTAGCTCTGCTTTGGAGTTAAGTGGTGCAACAAGATGTCAGTATTCAGAGTGCTTTGCTTTGGAAAAAAAATGTTATTGTAACTTGGATGCTGCCTCCTTGGGCTTTTAAAGGCCCATATCAAAGAAACAATAGTATGGTAAAATTAAAAAGATCTGAAAAATGATGAAGTAGTTTTGAAAGGAGGAAGTAAGGGAAATACTAAATAGATTAAGTTCAAAGCAAACAGTAGCTGGAGGTGATGACGGCTGGTTTGTTTTAAACTAGGCATCCCTACTTGAATTTTAATTAATTCCAAACTTTTTAGTATGGATTATTTGCCTGACAAAGTTCATAATGCTTGCTCCCTGAAGTATGGAATGATGTCCAATGATTAGAGCAGGAGAGCCTGCAGAAAAGCCTTTCATTTCCTCTGTCCCAGAAACCATAATCCTGCAGCAGAGCTAAGTAATGGCTGGTATGTATCCATTTATCACTGCTATGCATCTAAATGACAGGGTGGATAGTATGTCTTCTTTGCTGACCTTTTTCTTTTCTTTTTTTTTCCTTTTTAAAACATTTGTATGGACTAAGAATTGGGACAGTACCAAAGACATGTTAAAATTAAATGGAAATAAAAATATGTAATTTTTTCCAGTGTGTCATACCGTAACACAGAGTCTTCAGGTGGCAAAGATACCTGTAATTCTTCTTTCATGGGATTTTTCTTACAAAGTTAATGTTACCATTTTCCACTGTTTCAAGGCAAAAAAAAAGAAAGTGGATTTGGCTTAAAATTATTTTTTAAATGTGATGAAGTTATGCAGCATTCTGAAAATGGAATGAGGATGTTCTTCCCCTGACCTAGCTCTGTTCTTCTTCCAGTGGGATTTAAAGTACGTTGGTTTGCAAATATGAGTCTACTTGAAGTCATCCTTGTTGCATTGTACAATCACCAGCCTGTGCTAGAGGGGAAGCTGCTCTTAAATAACTGAGTTTTCCCTTGCTAGCCTGGATGAGCTGGGGCAACCTTGAAAAGGTCTCATGACTCAGAAATGATGAAAAAGATGGAATTGGGTCAGGTTGGTGAAAACATTTTTCTGCAGCTTGACTTAGACTTTTTACAAGGTTTTTATTGGTGTGAGGTTCCCTCTAGCAAATCCCAGTGGGTTTTTTTGACTGAAATAGGTGATTTCAAGTATCCTGAGAATGAAAGAAAAGGTTTTCAAGTTATGTAGCTAATAAAAGGACTGTCCTTGTTATTTCAGTAATGAAACGCTCTCCAACAAAAAATACCCTCAAAAAACCCACAACCTACATTGTAGAAAAATTCCTGAGCAATTCTAATTGTCTTGCTTTTATATTCAGTCTTAAGTTTTTTATCCTAAACCTTTATTGAAATGAGCTGAGTCCTACTCACTTGTTACTAACATTGCTCCTTTTACACACTGAAAGGAGGGAAACCGCTTATTGATTCTATATCGGTAAGTAATAAATAAGTTTAACTCTCTCTTGGGCATGAGACAAGTCCAAATCTCTGTCTCTTCCTCATGTACATGTGTGTGATTATCTTCAGGATGACACTTGAAAACTAGGGTGCTCCTTTAGACCCTCCCTCCCTGATGCTGTGTGGAAAGCTGCCATGGTGCCCTGAGGGCTGCCAAAGTCTTTTCCATGTCAATTAGGACCAGAAGTTGCTGACTGAGCTGTCTGAACTGTGGTAAAGGTAGTGGTGGCAGGAAAGAAACAAGAGGCTTTGTTCCTGAAATTTTTGCAGATTTTTTGCTTACCATTCTTCTTTTTTACTTTCTTAGAGGCTCAGAATTTCAGCAAATGAATGGCTTTGCTGTACAAACAGCATATTATGAGTACAGCTTTCCAGCAATACCTTCCTACTCCACCCAGACACTGGGTAGTTTTCACTTCAGTTTGAAATGCTGAGCCTGTTGGAATGCAAGGATTTTTAATTATGGAACTGAGTTTTCTTGCTAATTACAAATCTTTATTTTTAGTTGAAAAGGAGGGTGATATTAGCCAGCAAGGATGCATTTAGAGGATTACAGGAGTCCATTTTACAAACCACAATGTAGAATAGCTTTGTGGAAAAGGCAGGGTGTAATGATAGGTTGCTATTGAACTTTGATGTGTATGGCTTCAAAGAATGAGGGTGTTTGGGCAGCAGCAAGTGTTTCTCTTAGATATAATAAGAAAAGACATCCATATGCATTTTGTGTGACTTCAAAAGAGCTAAATCCTGCAAAACAAGGAAGGCAAACCAGTTATTTTGCAGTTCATTGCTCTTTTACCAGTTAGACTCAGTGTTAGAGCATATGTGAAACTGGAACAGGAGAACTTGTAAGATTTGGAATAGATGGGTAAGAGAGGAGCAGACAGAGCTAGGGGCTATTTATTTAATGCATTTTCCCCTTTCCATTGAATTGGTTAAATCTCATTTCCTTCTATGAGATGATTGGCTTGGTGCACAAGTGAAGCCACTGTTTACTTTTGGTTCAGCAACGCTTCTGACACCATCTCCCACAGCATCCATAGAAAAATTGGAGAAGTACTCACTATGGTACTGAACAGGTGGATAACAAGGTGAATGATGAACTGGTGGGACTATTGAGTTCACAGAGTAATGGCTGGCAATTCTGAGTCCAGCTGGTGGATAGATCATGGTGATATTCCACAGGGATCTGTGCTGGGAACACCAAGAGATGGTTGTTTCAGAACCTGGCTGACATAGTGCAACCTTACCCTGCACGGCTTGTTCCTCAGGCCATAGGTTTCTGGCTGACTGGACAGCCAGGGTGGCTTCTTGTGAATTATCCCTAGATTTACTACAGGATTCCAAATGGGCTGTGAATGGAAATTGTGTCTAACTGATAATGGCACAGGAAGTAGCTGAGAGAATTTTCTTCACAGCCAAAATGCATTATTTTTACTAAATCACAGCAGTCCAAGTCTAGCTTTTGGAAAGATAAAAATCAAACATTTATGGATTCCAGAAAGTGAGCCAAAATAGACTGTAGAATAATATTACATTTTTACTGTAATCTTGCTATTTTAGACTTAAGTTTAGAAATATTATGTGCAGTCATTATGTTGTGATCACATTTACTTAAATTTCCAGTAGCAGCAAGTTGGGCAGGATTTCCACTGTTGGGGTGTGTTTGCTTTCAGAAGGTTTCAACCTCTTACATTTTGGGAAATGTGCTAATTTGCAGGTTTAGTTTTGTTTTAGTTTTAAAGACAGTTCCTGCATTGCTGAACTTGTGTGTGTTCAGCAGTGCCAAGCCTAGGCCCTGCCTCCGCTGCCTGAAACGTGTTTGCTGTGTGTTCTCTTTGTGAGCTCCCCACCAAAAGAATCTGATGTTTCTCTGGGACCAGCCTGTCTTCATGCAAATGAAGTGATTCCTCTTAAAAATGTCATTCCTTAGTCAAGAATGTGCTCCAACGTTTTGCTTATAAAACGGAATGATCTCTGTTGCCTCAAGCTTCTTTTGAGATAATAAACAGAAAAATTGCCCATGATAAGCACTTTGTTTAGGCTTTTTCCACACTGAGTCAGCAGTAGCTGGACTGACTTGAACTACCTTGCATGACAAAGTCAAAGCAGAGCGTTTGTGGCTGTGTGGGCTCCAGCAGAGACCAGGGACCCTGCTACCAACTTTGCCTTTTGACTAATTTGCTCCAGCTGCTGAAATCTGCAGTAGTGTTTTCTCAGGCATGCCCTGAATGCCTCTCCATGACAGTCTCTGTGCAGCCTTGGACATTTGGAAGTAATATTTTTTCCCATTGTATGCTGGAGGCTTGAATGTGGTCATCCAAGAGTATTTGTATAAGCACTGCTGGCATATCAGTCACTTCAGCTCCCTCCTTCACCCAATTCTCCTGCAGGCACCCAGCAATGTGTCCAGCCAGCCTACTTGGGAACTGAAGTAAAAACAGAGAAAAACAAAGTTAAACTTGTTTACATCTAACCTTGTTCATGGGATAACTCTAATGAGTTAGTTTAACTGAGTGCTTTTGAAAAAGACACGTCCAAGACTGGGGTAACCAAAAGGAAAGGACCAGTCTGACTAAACTTTGAGCAAGGTTGCTTTTGCGCAGTTTCCTGCCTTGTCTGGAGTGTTGACTCAACAAGGGTTGAGGTCTTGTTCGGCAGCTCAGGACCAGTGAGGTTAAGATGCAGATACAACACCATGATTTGCTTTTAGGGAATTGAATAGTGTATTAAACATTGGATAGTGCTGTGGGACTGGTGAGAGAAAGTATTTTCTGCCTTTGTATTCAGCATGTGTTGGATCTTGTAATAAAAACATTGTTGATTGTTCTGTGTTGGAAATGAAAGTTATCCATAAAAAGGCAAGCAAAACTTCTCTTTGCTCTGATGGAGACATAAATTCATGAACCAGTGAGAAAAAGGAGAAATAGGGACTAAGAGAAATAGGAAATAGGGAATGAAGTTGCATACTTCAGATATTGATTTATAATTACTTTGGAGGTTTTTAAACTGTATCCTAAGCATAGTTTTTCCTATTCAGTTTTCCCCATTCAGTCAAAATTGAAATCACAGTGCTGAATGGAAAACAGATTTATTTATTTATTTATTTATTTATTTATTTAGGCACAATTTTCTGGAAGAAACAAACCCCAGCTGCCAGGTGGCACTAAGAAAGCCCTTCTCCCAAGTCAGGGTATATTGTTCTGCTGTTGCTTTCTGTTTCTGGACTGCTGTTTAGAGCTTGGAGGCTGGATTTTCTTATTTGGTGAAAATCTGAGGTTGAACTCCCTCCCAGCCAGAAGCAACTGGCCAGATGCAGTGTATGGCTTTAGGAAGGCTTCATTGATGGTCACAGCAATTTCAGCAATTAATTATCTTCTTGGGAGCTGACTTGCACCTTGATGCTTCACAGTATTAATTCATACTTAATGGTATTTGTGGCCTCTGCAGAAAAAGCAGTTGAGCCTGTAATTTTTCAGTTGAAAATACATATTTTAAAATTATCTACATTATTTAAGAGAATACCCTGGAACTTTTCTACTTCTAAAGTCTTGCAGCTCCTTGTCTAGAGAGCTGACCTCCTCAATCACATTGAAACTCACTTGGACTTTAAAGCATTCAACACCTTTTATTCTGTGGAATGCTGTTAAAAAGGTTTATTAATTGTCAACTTTGCAAATTATCCCCTAGGATTTTTTAAAGCAGGAACATTGGAGGATGGATTAACCCTCCCCCACCTCTTTTCCTAAGAAAAAGTTCTGATGAAGTCTGGTTTCCTACAGGTTTGTGTTTTAAACTTTGTGCCTCTATAAATTCCCATAAATACAATGGAAGGGATTCGTTCTTACTCACTTTTTTACAAGGGAAGTTGGGCAGTAACTTGGAACTCCCTTCTCTTCCTAAATGCTTATGTGCACAAGATTGGCAAAACTGTGTATCAATTCAGTCTTTTATTAGTAAAGTATTCCAGGTTCATCCTCATGTATGTAACTGTAAAGTACTTATGTGAATTCTCTCTGTTAATCATTATTAACAAGAATTGTTTCTGTGCAACAAATGCCAAATAGATTTTGTATTTGTCAGCACTCCTGAAAACTGATTTTCAGAATAATTGGTGTTGATATTACAATTTACAAGTCACAGTAATTATATATATTAGTATTATAAATGATACATATTAGTGTTATAAAAGATAATACTTGATTACTAAGAAAAAGAATAACAAAAAAAAAAAAAAAAAGATTCTTATTGGAGTGAATGGTTTTTCCCATTGATTTAATGGGATCTGGATCATGCCCTAGATTATTGTTGCAGCAGGCTGGCAGTCAAACATTATTAAGCCCAAGGTCCTCTTGTCCCTGTCCTGGCAGTCTGTACACATGCACAGCAGTACATCTGCAGAATGGTTGCTAGCACGTATCATCTTTCATGTTGATTTACTTCTGCACCTCTGCTTTGTGAGTCAGCAGGATTAACTTTTGTAATTCATATCTCAAAACTCAGCTTTTCATTTTCTAGCTTTTTAAACTTTAAAACCACTGTATCTGTGTAATCTTATATTTCTCTATGCTTTTCACAAGCTAGCATGACGATGACAGAGAGAGGATGAGAAGACCCCTGTGCAAGCAGTTTTATTTCCAACCTTTTTTCATTAAATAACTGTACCCCTTCTGTTCCAGTCTTTTTATGTTAAACAATGCAAAAGAATTGGACTTTGGTTACACTATGCATCAAGAAGCCCCTCCTGGCAGAAGAAAGCCTAAAACTGGCAGACTGCTTTCAGTACCAGTCATCATCTTTTTTGCTTTTGTTGGACTGTGCTCTCTACCACTGTAGGTCTGTCAGCCTCTAGATTCCTTTAATTAGCACATTTGGTAGGACCAGTAAAAATGTGATGAAATGGAGCTGCTTTGATGCCAAATCCTTTTCTTTTCCTTGTCATTTCATCTATGACTCAATGCTGTTCATGTCTGCAGAAAACACTCATATAAGCAGGTTTTGCTCAGGCCATTTATTTTCTTCAAGTAGGTCATTGAAAGATGTATTCCTGTCCTTCATATATCTGCCATCACCTCAGCTGAGGTGGTGGTGGTTCACTTATTCTACTTTTTATGGTACACAGTTTTGTGTTGTCATTTCCCCTCTTTCTTTCTGTCTTTCTTTCTGTCTGTCTTTCTTTCTTTCTATTTGTTCTGCTTGCTTCCATGTCCAGGCATTACTTTCCTTTTTCCATGTACAAGTTGGGAACCAGGAATCAGTGAAAGCAATATGGGCACAATAATGTGAAGTAAGTAGCCTTAAACAACAAATGAAGCAGCAGTAAATTTTTAGGTTTTGCTTTCAAAATGATGCGGTGAAAAATTGAAATGATTTCATATGCTGTCTTTTAAAACCCTTGTTCTGCTGTTGGCTTGAGAATTAACCTTGAGAGAGATGTACCTGAAATGAAAACAAGCTCAGCACAAGCAGCCCAAAGGAGGTTTTACACACCTGGTCTGTGCAGGACCTTTGACACTTGCTTGTGATGACTGATGGACATTGACAGCCATCTAGTGGCTGGGATGGCATGTTAGGTCCCCGTCCCCTTCCTCCCCTCTCAGTAATTAGTACAGCTTCAGTGGTGCCACCAAACTGGCTATGGCAGTGCCTGGTGTGATTTTACTTCCAAGCTGCTGATGCTAGCTTCTGCATCTGAGAATCTGGTAAATTAACTGTAACTGACAGTTTGACTGCTGATAAATTAGATCTTTAAAGTTAAACCATACTCCAATACATATAGCAGAAAAAAAATTGCATTTTACCTACTGTGCTTTGCATTGAAATTCTCTTTCTGAAGGTTGGTTGTTGTGTAAGCCCATGGATGAATGAGTCCTTAAGTGTATCATTGAGTATCTCTCCTACCTTGCCTTTTATATTTGCAGACTGCTTTGAGACTCGGCGGGTTTGAATCCTGTCACTTTAGTCGGGTCCAATACCAACTAGAGTTGTATTTTTTGTTGGTGAAAAAGGAATTAGTTAATGGCCTAGCAGATCCTTTTGCCTCATTAAAAATTTCCAAATCTGCTTCTCAAGCCACTCAGCACCTAATGTTACAGCTGTAGAGGTAGAAAGAACATGTGATATACAAAGAGTTTGTAACTTGGTCTCTGTGAATAAAACAAACCTGCACATTTGCAAGGCAGAGAGGAAATGGTAGAATGGTTTCCTTTGCTGCCTTTGCTGCTCTGGGTGTAGCTGGATAACACGCCTGCAGTTGAGGCCTGGGAATAGAATGTCAAAATGTTCTTGTGAAAGGAGCTGGCTTTGAAACAGCTGCCCTTTCCTACTCTTTCAGTGTAATGCAGTCACAGCAGAAAACAACCCCTAGGAGTACCACATGTAAATAAAAGATGTATCGTTGTGTTTTCTGACAATATTACGAGGTGGTATGTTTTTTTCTTTTTGTTTTGGCTTGTTTTTTGGATTTTTTTTTAATTGCCATCATATCTACAATCTGATAGGGAAGCAGACTTCTTAGTAGCTTTCAGAAGTTGGTATGTGCTTTTCCCCCTGCCTTTGTCTGCCTCTTTCCCAGCCACTGAGCAGGACCCAGGCAGAAGCTAGTCACCATCTGGCTCAGCTCTGATTTGCCAAAGCAGTTGCTATGTGGTTTATTTGAAGTTATGACAGAATGCTGACTTTGGGCTCAATAACTTAGAAATTTCATTTATGCAAACTGTTGCTCTTTTGAACAGCACAACGAGTTCTGTGGGTGATATGTTAAAGAAGACATAGACCATATGCCAGACATCTGGGGGGAAAAGGCTAAATATGTCAGACAGTGCATTATGTCATGCTCACAAGGGAGAAATGAGAAGAGTGGTTTCCAAAATACGATCTGCAGTTTGGAAAATGATTCTCACAGTGTCATAAATGGACTGTGCAGCATACTTAGTTGATGTCTTTACTTCACACTGAAAACATTTCCTCCCGAGCTTCTGCAGCACCTCTTCGAGTCATTTAGTCTGTTGGTGTGATAAAGCAATTGAAGAGGAGTTGACCTGGTGAAAATTTCAATTTGAGTTTGTGTTAAAAAGCTGTTAGTGATGGCAGGCAACAGTTAATGACACATCTGCTCCCTTTCTTCAGGCTTTGACTTTGATGGAGTAACTGGGCTTGAGATGAGGCACAAAGCTGAAATTCCAAATCTGCTCCTATTTATTACTTTGTGATTTTCTATTTACATCTGGTTTAAATTAGGACGGGAATATATAGAACTGTGAAATTGTCTTTGTGCTTAGAGCTGTTAATTTTTACACTAGTAACAGGTTTGCTTAAACAAACAATGGTTATGATCATTGATTAGGCAGATGTGTCCTGTGTATATAATTGACTCTACTCCCAGTCTTGTATCAGTTAGAAATTAGACCTGTTTGGGAACTTTCAGTAGTGCTTTTAACTAGATTGTCCAATTTCAAAGATATTTTGGATCGGAGGGATTTCTGTGGTCAGATGAAGCTCCCACCCACGTAAGATCAGTCTTCTCTGCAGCATCTCAGGGGTCAGGACAATAATTTTTGGACAGTGTGTGACAGCTTTGCCGTGTGTGACTCAGACACTGTCTTGGCACTGGGATTCTTGGTTTGCAAGTTGCGACACATGGTCTGTGGACAGCCTGGGGATGGTTCTTTGGTTTTGCAGCTGCTTGCTCCTTTAGGGGATAAAATATTTCATATTTGAGAAATTTCATTTCTCAAAATGAAAAAGTCCTTTCTTGCTACTAGGGTATTCTGTGAAATGTTGGATACACAAGCAAAACTTTCTACTTTACTTGTTTTGTGATCTCTTTCTCAGACATATTTTAATTTTAGGAGAAGATACTGAGATATACTCAGCTCATGATTAAAAAAAATTCCAAACATATCCAGTGTGTTTGGCTACAAAGTAGGAAGAAAACAAAGGCAAAGACTTATATATGGTAAAACAGTACAAATATGAACGTGACTGTGTGAATAAGTAAATAGAGAGGATGTATACATATAGTCAGTCCATACTGGTCCTGTATAAAAATAGTGACAAATATGGTTATGGTCTTTCATATGGTTAAAATATCTAAGAGCTATTTTGTATGCAGTTAAGAAAAATCCATGGCAGTATTGTGTGTGTGCTGGGTTAATCATTTGAGGCTATGACGAGCTGGATTATAAAAACTGGACATAAATCATGTGAGGAGCCTCTTGTTACTCAGGTGGAGACCCTGCTGCAAGTACCACTGTACCTGCTGTTGCCTCTGGACAGAGGCTGGCTGTCCTGTTTGGAAGACTTGATTCTCTATGCTGGTATTCCCCCACACCTGTACAAAAACCTCACTCAATAAATGAGTCTTTTATCTTTCCCCCAACTGCTGCTGGGTCTGTTGCGCCCTGTCCCATCTGGCTGTGTAGGCCAGCAGGGAGCAGGCAGCCTGTGCTGTTCCAGACAGAAGTCACAGGTTCTTGTCCCCAGTCAGACTCTGCAATGAGCTGTGCTCAGCACTTACACAGAGCAGGGAATTGGCAGGAGCTCCTCAGGGCAGAGGTGACACCCCACTGAGCAGAATGATATCCAAAGACTCATGAGGCAAAGTTCCTTTGATAGTGTGGGGAAATTGGGGACTCTATTTTACTTCTTTCTGATAAAGAAATGAGGTGGTAAAAGAAGAAAGACACATCTCTTAAAAGTCCTTAACATCAGCTATGCTGGTGCGTTGTTTTCTCTGTGTATGTAATGCTGCTTCTCATCTCCAGATGGGCTCCTTCCTTGTCCAGTCCCATTCCTTCAATTTCATGGTTGGAAAATGTGTTGTATATTCTCTCCTCTGTCCCAGGAGAAGATGGTGAAGAAATAGCCTGCACTCAGAATGGACAGATGTACCTGAACAGGGATATTTGGAAGCCCTCACCGTGCCAAATCTGTGTCTGTGACAATGGAGCTATTCTTTGCGATGAAATCCAGTGTCAGGACCTGCTGGAGTGTGAGAACCCCCAGGTGCCCCCGGGAGAGTGCTGTCCTGTGTGTCCCCACACACCACGGGACTTTGACCCCACCATAGGTAAGAGCCTTTTCTAGTTTGAGAGGAGAGGCAGCCCAAAGAACTAGAAACCTTGTGATACTAAAGTCCCTAAAGCTGTTTTAATGGTGAAAATTTAAGTCTGAAAATCGCATATACTTGGCACTTATCCTCCCTCTTGGGCTGCCCCATAGCCAACTCAAAACCGTTTGCTTTGGAACCATGAGTCTCATATAAGCCCAAATGGCTTTAGAGCTAAAAGGTTGATCTGCAATGTCTTGATGTTTTGAGGAGGTTGAATTCTGGCTTCTTTTTGTAATAAATATCTTATTAAGATATATAAATATCTTAATATGTTTATTACATATACTTCTCTTTCATCTGAAACTGAAAGAGAAGTATATATAATAAACATACTAAGATATATAAATATTGAATACATAACTATATATAATAAGTGCATTCTTTCAAATGCTCAATTCAGGGACCCTCTAATAAATGTAAACTGAGTCAATGTAAAATGTTTCCCCAAAGTGAAAACATCCTTTTGTGAGATATAAAAGAAGCATGAAGTATTATTGACTCCCTATTTGCATCTTTTCTATTATATGCCTTAAGGATTAAGTCTTTTCTTCCTGAAGAAACTTAGATAAAGGAATCCCCTTCAATTTTCCTAAAAGAAAATTTTTCACCTTGCAATTAAAGCCATGTAACACTGTGTATTGTATTATTAGAGCTACAGTCAATGCATAATAATTAATTTCTTCGGGAAATATAATTGCTGTTGATCAGCTTAATATTGAACAAAGTAGAGATAAAGACAAAAGCAGGGACTTTTGTAATTGAGCAGTGGAGCAAGATGTGGTGAGCATTAATAAATAGATGGTGCATCCTGCTCTGTGTTGGGAGGCATTGGGCCAACACCAGCAGGATACACCCAGCAAATATAAAAGCAGTATGGATACATTCCCAAATTCCTTATTGTTATTCAAGGCATTTATAAAATTTTTTATGAAGGATTTTTGTGGGCATGAGTGTGGCTATATGGCTCTGAATGCACACTCATGGTAGTGCAGGTGCTTTCTACAAAAAAAAAAAAAAGGCCAAAAATCCCTCTGTGAACTCTGTCTTCTGAAAAATACCATGTAATATGTTGTGGATCCATCAACAGTTATTGTTGGAGTCAGTAATAAAGCTTCCCTTGACTTCCTGTCAGTCATTAGGCCAGCATCTGACAATCCCTCACAAGATACTCTGCTTTCCCAATGTGTTTTTTGTTACTCTGTGCAATGAGGACAAAGGCTGAGAATTAGAGGACATTTTTGCACAGTGTTGTGATTCCTCACACCCAACCCAGGGAGTATGTGTGTCCCTGGGAACTCTCCCAGCTCCCTGTAGGTGATCCTCTGTCTCCAGGATCAGGGATGGCTCTAGGTACAACACCTTCACTCAACTCTTACTATTCTGTCTCTCAGAGTAAAATCACTAATTTCTTCTCTTTTCCTCTTTTGTCCTTTCTCATAGGTAGAGGAAGAAAGGTAAGATTTCCTTTACTTTTTTTGTAATGTATTACTACCATTAAAATACTCCCATGCATCTCCTTGAAGCATATCATAAAAGACACACATAATCTCTGTTAAAAATATATAGTTCTTTCTCTTGGCCTTCCTTGGTGGCAAGGGAGATTGCAGTCCACATGAAAAAACATTGGGATGCAGGCAGAAATCCTGATCTTAATATAGAGAATCCCCTGGCTGAAAATCCCTGCTGTCTACATCAAAGGAATTCCAGTTGGAGTAGTGTGGTTGTGTCACCTCTAGCAGTGCCACAGGCTGAGGGAAGGGACCATTGTGTCAGTAGATGCTAAACTGATAAGGCTTGCAGCTGGTTTATGTGCTGAGGCTGAGCTGCCCAGTGGGCAGGAGGTGGCACTGGAGTCATGTGTCCTTGCCCAGAGCCAAGGTTCTGTGGGCAGCTTCTCTCATTGTGTGCAATTAAATAAAGGGAAGACCTGCTCTTACAGAAGAAATGTAAAGGCATTCCCATAAATAGGCTTCTAAGATAGTAAGCAACTGCAAGAAATAATTGAAATAACTTTTAGATGATCCATAACTTTTAGTTTATGGAAATAAATGCACTGTACCCACCTTATTATTTATTATTTGGTAAGCAAGGCAGGACATTTTTTATCTTTGCAAAGCCCTCTTTTTTTCCTTAAAAAAACCAGTTACCACCAGTGGGTCTAAACCCAGTTATTTGATGTAATCATTGTCAACACATTCAACTCAAAGAAAAGTCAATTGTCAATTGCAGTTGTCCTTCACTCTGAAGCTATGCAATATCATTGTATTATAACCTGTCTCTAGGCTGCAGATGGATTTCTATATCTATGGATTTGATGATATGTATTTTAATTTAGTATCTTGAAGAAATGGACTCTAAAGACTGCTCTAGGCTCTGTATTTCACATGAATCAAGTCATCCAACAACAGAGCTCCAATGTACTTTCTAGCACTTTCTAGCAGTTCTAACAGAAAAGTTTCATGTTTTTTTAGTTTGATTATTCTTTCAGGCAGTATGTTATGCAGCTAGAGGATAATGTTAATTTATGGCCTTCATTTAGTCAGTGTCCTTAGTCATGAAAATAATACGGATTATTTGTCACAGGTACTTTAAATTAGTCTTGTTGTATTTTTAAGCAAGCCTTACTCTTATCACAGTCACAGGGATGGTGTTGCTGAAACTGGTACTGGTAATTGCACTTCTTTTCTGGCATCTGATGTTCTGGTGTCTTTTTCCTACAGGGACAAAAAGGAGAACCTGGAATAGTGCCACCTGTAAGTCACTATTTTCTTCATCCATCAGCACACCCTAGAAGTGCACATATTAGTGCTTTAAAACAGAATTGCAGTAATAAAGTAAATACAACAAAACCATACAGCCTAGGAATGAAAGGAGTGGAATTAAGTATGCTGTTTTACATATATAACATTAGAAATTCCTATTATTTGTTAGTTCTGCCATAATTATTTTTATGGTTAGATTTTTGTAGAAGTGTAATGGTAAATTAGTATCTAGAAAGGAGTGAAATATAATTTCGTTACCTATTTAATCCTTTCTAGTGTGAAGACAAACAGATTTAAATAATCAATAATTTGAACCTAAACAGTTGTAATTCACTTATTTATTTAATCTTTTTTAGAGGAGCAGTGATCCTTCTAAGATTTTACTCACATTGCTAATAAAAAGACTGCAAACTGGAAAAAGATAACTAGTGCAAATTATATTAACTACATTTTTTCCCCCTTTTCCCTAAAAAGCCTTTTAGCATGCTTGGTACTTTAATGTCCTGCCTTGCTATTTGCTTTTCAATGACTGATTTTCTGTAGGGCAGTCAGGACAGATGCAGCCATGACATGTGGTGACTTTAATTTATGTTCCCTGCTCTAGGTTTCGGGCATACGAGGCCGCCCGGGACCAGCCGTGAGTACTTTGTAATCTTCTGCTTCTCTGATGAGGCATCTGCCACTGCCTGCCATGCCTGCTTTGTGCTGGGAGGGTGATGTGAAGGAGGATTCTGGATTCTTCCACCCCTCAGTGGGTGCTATCTGCAGAGCCTCTGGCTCTGAGGAGGCAAGAAGATGATGGGATGTTTTTACCAGTGTCAGTTCAGCCCATGCCTGGAGTGAATGGATTGTGGCACATGGACATCTGAGGTCCTTAGTGCTGGGTGCTGGGGAATGCCTCCCCAGCTGGGTCCAAGCAGGAGTAGGAGGAGCTGCAGGATGCTCTGTGCTGTGGCTGACCACAGAGCAGTCCTGGACTAGCAGGGAGGGTGTCTCAAACCCAGCATTCAGAAAACCTCTGCTAGATTAACCTATGAAGCACATGAGAGATGAAACCATTCTGTAGATCTCTGCATCATGGTTCTACTCCCTTCAGGCAATGTCCAGTTGAGAAGAAATATTGAATACTTGGTTATTATAGCTGTCATCTTCATGATGATGTAGGAAAAGACCCACAAATTATTTTTCAAATAAGCATTGGATTTCATATTTGCAGAGCTTTTAAAATCATTAGGTAGTTTAAAAGAGACTTAATGTTTCTGGTCTTTCTTTTAGGGACCTCCAGGCTCACAAGGTCCACGAGGAGAACGAGGACCAAAGGGAAGACCTGTAAGTTATTAAATATCTCAGAAATAAAGTACCTGAAGCAACTTCAAAAGATTAAATGGCTTTAAACTGTCTCCATGTCTTCTAGAGTTACCAAAACTGTCCTCGTATTTTCCAGGAATCAGGTAACAAAGAGGAAAACATTTGTACTTCATCATTACTGGGGTAGATTGAACCCTGAATTTTTTGAGAAATGGACAGGGGTTTAGCAGTAATTCCACCACAGCCATACTTTCTCAACAAACATTCTCAGACAGAACTAGAACATCACATTCTCTTGATTAGAACTCAATGGTTGCTTGCTGGTGACTGCTGTGCAGCAGAAGCAGTGTGAGCTGCGTGGCTCAGAGCACTGCAGGAAGCTCAGAAGTTAGCAGGAGTTAATATGTGACTACATTTGTTGGTATGCTGGTGAATAATGTAACCAGGATTGCTCAGTGGAAATAAAGACTTCATAAGGGAATTTCAGTGTCTACATGTGGAGAACCACAGAAAGGCCAAAAAGGAGTGCTTGAAAATACCCCAGATGACATGTTCCTTTTCAAAAAGCTAGGTTGAAGAACAGAAGCTGCTAAAAGCAGATTTGAGAGTCAAATCATTGTAATTTCAATGTGGATATTTTCCTAACCCTCAGGAGACAGCAAGCCAATACTGAGGTTAGGCATAGGCCTAACTCAGACTCCCTTGCCCTGTTTCCAGTGTGTGCCTGTTGTCTGGAGGTGGTAATGACGTTGTTAAAGCAGTGAAGGAAGTGTGCAGCCTCTCTGAGATGCTGGCCAAGCCACTGCTGCTCTTCAGATCTCCAGAAGACATTTGTCAGAAGAAAGAGTATCAAAATGCTTAATAGAACTCTTGGAGTCCTTGTGCAATCTTGGGGTGCACAGAGAAATCTTGACTTGTGTTTTCTGAATGGGGCTGTGTCTGAAGTGCTTTCCTTATGTGCAGTATTCCCAATGAGATGTTAAATAAATTCTGATTCCCTGCCATTCATCCCTGCCATTCATGCCATTCATCCAGAGTGGTTGGTGGCCACAAGTACCTAAAATCCCAAGAGGCTGTAAATGGCTTTGAGTCCTTTTGACACAGGTTATTATTCAGCTTTCGAGGAATAACACAGGATTGAGAAATTGTCAGCTTCTTTGCAAAAGTTCCATCAGAGTTTTTGATGAGCTGTGTGTATGCCAGAGTGTGGGTCTGAGACCAAGACCACTGAGACACAGTGACTGCTAGTGTAGGGGTTTATTTTTACTTGTGGAAAAGAAATGTTAGCTCACACCTGCAGTTTATATTATGGAAAAAACCCCTCATGGAGCAGATAATCTTGTACAGACTGCTCTTGTAAAATTAATCTGGTTAAATACATTACTGACTGGGGATGTTACTAATGCACTAAGCACATTTCCAAGCTGTTTATTTATTTCTTCAGATTGTTTTTTGTTGTTTAAAGTCAGGCTCCTGCTGACTAGTGAGCAGAAAGAACTCAGCCTTGCTGTGAGTCTCCACCTTTTACAAAAGCAGGACCCTTGGATGTAAAATTGATCCAGGAATATTAGCATACTTTTTATACCAGATTCTTTGTTAGTGTAACAGTGAGAGACAGCTAGGGAATAGTATGGCTGCATTTTTAGAATGCATCTAGGGAGGGGGAGTTTTGGACAATGATGACATTTTAGTTGTTAACAAATGGTCTTTTGAGGACAGAAAATAAACTTGGACATCCTCAGACCCATTCATATGTTTTTCTTTCCATGTGGATTTACACTCAATTTTACTTGCAGTAGCAGTTTGAGTAAATAGAAATTTGGGAGTGTCCTACCGTGAGCTTCTTTTTCCTTTTTTTTTTTTTATTATAAGCAAAACCTTTAATTGTTTCCTGACCAGCAGCAGCAGTGGGCCAGAATGAGAAAATTGTGTTTAAAGGCTGCCACCTCGTGGCATTTGTGAGAATGTTTTTCCTTTTTCCTCTTTTTTTTTTTTTTTTTTTTTTTTTTTTAAACCTTACTGACCTTGAACTGTTGAAAGAAAACGGAAGGGTTTTTTTCTATACATATAATCTATAAATGCTGAAAAATAAATAAATTGTAATCAATATTTTATTAAAAACCCACCAGATTGGTTACATACCACTAGCTACCTACAAATACAAACATGCATTTTGATGACTTTTTGGTATTGAGGTATGTAGTTGCATTTTTGCTTTTGAACCAGCTTGAGTTTTGGTGACTAAAAAGTAGGTCCTTTTATAAAAAGGATTTTAAAAAGGCTTTTTTTCTCTATTAGATTTTGTTAAGGTGTCTTGTGTGGGTATTGAAAATCAGCAAGGACACAGACTTGCCAAATTCTTTATAGCAAGCTGTGGTTTTGTAGGGTTTTTTTCTCTAATGCTTAGCTTTGTTTTCTTTTTGTTTTGAGAACAAACAAATAAGGTATCTCATTCTTTTCCTCCTTGGGACAGTAAGCACTTTTAGATTTGGCAGTGTGTACTTGTGTTTATAACAGATACATTTAAGAATGAAGTTTTGTGCTGAAACGTTCTGCTTCCATCCAAGATGCACAGATCTTCACATTTGTTCAGAATACCATCTATTCACTGCTCCTTCTGTGAGCCATACTAGTTCAAACCATACCACTTCAGACATAAATTCCACTGAAATATATTGCAGACACAGCCCTCACCTCATGGAAATCCCAGCAGTCTGATTGTTAATTGTGTTTGAAAAGATGACTCAGTGAGCCAGGCTTCTAAAAGTCTATGTTTAAGGATCCTTAAAATGGAAGAGCTCATTACATAGTCTAAAACTTTATCTTGCCTTGGTCAAGCATGTTATTCTAATGAAGAAAAGTAGTAACAAGCACTTTAAAGCCTGTATTTATGATTGAAGCATGTCTGTATTGGTCCCATACCTACTCATTTTTCTCCACTAATGTTTTATTAGTTGCCTCCATATTTAATTCTAGTTCTTATATGAGTTGAGTGCAGTTTGGGAATTAAAAGTGGGAGACACATTAAAATGAGAGCTACAGGATGGGCTCTAACCTATTCTGTAAATACTGGCTAGAGGTGGCTTCAACGCCAGGTAACTTTCCTTGCATTTCTGGCATTACAACTGTGTTAAGAATTCAACAGTGCTATGAACTGGCTAAACCATTCATGATATCAAGTAGGCTTTAAAAATCCAGCATTACTCTGGAGTTTCCTAAGCCTCTGTGTATATTTACACTTACCTGAGCTGTACTCATTTTAAAAGTGAATTAACTTCATTCTATACAGTGGGCAAAGCAAGGAGGTTTTTGAGGAATAGTATACTCTAGTGTGGAATGATAGGAAGCCTGAGTTTCTAAAAAAGCCTGTGATAGAAATTACTACAGTTTACTTAATTGTTGGATCCATGATAAATTTCAGTCAGTGCTTCTGATCTGAGGGTGGGAACAGAGCTTTAGGGATGTTGTTTTTTTGAAGATCTTTCTGTAGAAATACAGATTTATCCCAAAGAGGCAAGTGTTTGCCAGTTACAATGATTTCAGTGAATACCTTTGCACACTGCTGGCATTCCTGATTTTCTTTGTAGGGTCCTCGTGGTCCTCAAGGGATTGATGGGGAACCTGGTATCCCTGGCCAGCCTGGTGACCCTGGTCCTCCAGGGCATCCCACTCACCCAGGACCAGATGGAATAAGCAGGGTAAGTTTACATTTGCTCTAGCTCAAAGTGGAGTGTTAGGCCACATCCACATGATATTTATTTGCATAAATGGTGATTTTCCTTTGGTTCTGTGACCATGGAACGCTGTGCCCACTTCTGTCTCTCAGTCATGAGGGGCAGCAGAAAGTGGCACTGCAAATTCTGCCAAAAACTGGGACAAGTTCAATGCGAGAAACCTGGGAAAGGATGCACCTTTCACAGCAGATTTTAGCATCTAGCAAAGCCAAATTGCCCTAATCTAGAACCACCACAAGGGTTCTTTTACTTTCACCAGCCAAGGCATCTGAGCAATAGTACAGAGGAAATGAGTGCACCAAGTTAGGAACATAGAAAAGTAAAAATTAAGATAAATGAATTAGAAATAACTAATGAGAGAAACTAAAATGTGGTTGATAATACTTCTTGCTGGAAGTATTCAGACAAACACTGAGAAGATTGAGAAATTGTTTGTGAAAGCAGTGCTAACCAGCCTTATAGATACAGACAAGGTATTCTGCAAAACTTTTTTTCTCCTCCTCCCTCTATTGGATACTAATTATGGTTGATAATTAAATACATCTTTGAATTTTTCAAGTGTATTCAGTTATGCATTTATTGCTGTTTTGATGCCTGTTATGATTTCTCATTCCATTGTTCCTGAGAAGTTACTGAAAACAATAGTTATGGTGACAAAAATCTGCAATCTTCATGTTAGGCCAATAGCTTGCAACTTTGGGCAGCATTTCATGACCTAGACACATTTCCCAGCAGTTCTGAATGCAGTAGACTCAGCCCAAGTAAATATCTTCAGCACACAGGAATCTCTTAGAATCACAGAAGCACCATAATGGATGCTAGGCTGTTATCCTACATAGAATTCCACAGAAAAATGGAAGAAAGGTGTGGCTGGAAATCTAAGACATTTTTTGTTTGTATTCCTGTCTCTGACCTCAGCTCTGGCCTGCTGTGAATGAGGCTCTGGCTCTGAATGAAGCAAAATAAAACTGTTGATTTCAACTATTTGCTTGCATAAGAAGGAGGGCACTGAAGTTTCTCCCTTCATTGGTCTCTGTTAATTAATAGGAACAGCAGTGGCTTTCAGCTTTGCTGGATAAGGGCAAGATGCTTAAAAATTCTAATTTGTCATAATGAAATCAGTTACATTTCCATTTACCTTAAGATATTTCTGAACTTGAAGCATGATAAGTGAAAAAAAGCCTTAGAAAACATGAAGGAATATGGCAGTTTTGGTCTAGATTTGTAAGTCATGAAAAAATGTAATTAATTTAGTGGGAGGCTTTCCTCTTTTTTGATAATTTTATACTTTTTTAATATTAAAGTGGAAATAGAATAATAATAATAAATCTTTGAAGCTTTAAACACCTCATATTTAGAGGAGAGATAAATTTTGGTTTAGTGTTTAAACCAAAGAATTGAGCTGTTATCACTGCAAAAGCAAGTTAAATGATGAAGATGTGATTGCATGGATTTTTGCCTTACAAACCATCAACATAACTTACAGCTGAAATCATCCATCTTATTTTTCCAGCCCTTTTCAGCTCAGATGGCAGGACTGGATGAGAAGTCTGGACTTGGTAGTCAGATGGGACTGATGCCTGGTGCAGTGGTAAGACCACATTAGCCCTGTACTGTAAGAGATGCTGGAAGTGGATTGCATGTCCAAAAACCTGAAAGGGAATTCATCCTCTACAGCTTCCTGTGCCTCTAGAACCTGGATGTACAGTATAATCTAGGAGAGTTTTGCACAGTACCTGGGGAAAAAAGTTTTTTTCTATTAAATGACAACTTCTTTTCCCACCTCTATCATCTCTCCTGAAATTTAGCAGCTACTAAGAGTAAGGTACAGGAGAAAAAAACAGCTCATTGCAGAGTGACTTGAAGTTGTCAGGTATAACACAAAGCAGAATAAACAAATATGTAACTTCTTTTCACATGTGACATCAAATCAGGGTTTTTTGTTAGTAATTAAAAAAATTTACGTTCAAAACCAACTCTTAACTCAAATCTGTGCTTTGTTGTTTCAAGACAGACTTCCTCTGTCTCTCCAGTCAGTCCAGTTTTTGCACTGGCATCCCTCACTATTTAGATATGCTCTTTACTTTGAGTGCACTGGGGACTTAACGGTAACACTGAAATTTTCTGTTGTCTCTGAGAGCTGTTTGAAGAGATATCTGAAGAGATAACCACCCTAAGTTATCTCTTCTGGAACTCTTGGGGTTTTTTCTTAATAATACCTCTCTGCCCTCGTGCACCTCTCTTCACATTTGATATCTTGGAAATACTGTTACCCTCTTCGCTGATATTTTTAACATCCATTCTGAAGGAAACCATCCTTTAGTGATTGTATTGCCCATGAGTTTGCCCACCTGAATCTTATCCAAGTCCCTTCAAGTAGCCTTCATAATCAGTTCCAGTGCCATGTGAAAGGTTCCAAAGATAAGCTGATACTTTACCTTAGGACTAACTTTTGCAGTGATTTCTTTAAAGAACTTTTTGATGAATGTCTCTCTTCAGTGAATTTGCTTTATGAACATAAAATGATTTGTTCCACAAGTCTGTCCAGTTTGGCCTGTCTGTTGCTTTAATTGTTTTGCTTAATCCTTTCACTCAGTTTTTCTCAAGGTGTTGCATCTCTTGTGCTGCCTCTTCTTTTATCATTCTCAAATATGATTAAATTTAATATTAATATATCTATGGCCTTACACAAAGTCTGCTAAAGTCAGTTGGCACTCACTTGCTCTTTGTCATGTTATGTGACATTCTTTTTTCATTCTCTTGTAAACTGGGTAACTGACAGCTGAAAGAATGTTTTGCTTCTAATGTTCATTAGCTTTTTTTTTTAAATGGCCCATTGCTAACTCTTCTACATTCGCTTTTTAAAAAATAGTAAAAAATATATTAAATTTTAAAAGACATAATTCTTGAATTTCTTTCAAAATGAATGGTTGTCTGTTATAGATATTTTTGTATTCCTAGAACCAAGATAATGACTTTCAAATAAGTTGATATTTTGTGTTACAAGTTACAATTAGGTTTGAGATTGTTCCTAAAAGTACCATGGCACTTTCTGAGGGACAATCTGAGTTTTGTGTAACTAACCACAATGATTTGGAGAGCTCTTTTGGTGGTTTGTATGATACATTTAAACACATCCTTTAATTACTGCTTTTCAGCTTGACTGAGAACAAGAAGATTAATTTAATTTGTCATTGATTCCATTATGAGATTCATCTGGGTAATGACATTCCCTTCAAGTGAAGACTATTCCCCTCAACTCTTACTTTGTTACTACATTTTTTTCATGGAGCTGGACAGACACTTTGGTTATTGTGATTCCAGAGACTGTGAGGTTGGAGGAAGCAGCCAAGTCCGTATTTTCAGCTGCTAATGAAATTACACTCCTGTGGCTTTTGGACTTTGAAGATTTCATTCAACATCTGTTTGTGTTTCATAACGCCAGTTTTCTGAGTAGAAACCTTTCAGGCTGTAGAAATGCTGGTGGTCACTATCAGGCCATTTTGCCCTTTCTAGAGTGAATCTTACTTGGGAAAGGTTGTTTTCCAGTGTGTAACAAGTTGTGTGTTCAACAGGGTCCAGTGGGTCCAAGAGGTCCTCAGGGTCTCCAAGGAAAACAAGTGAGTGCTTCACCTGAGGGGATTAAATTGGTCAGAGATGAGGGCAGAGCTTGTGGTGAGAAGGGTTTGTGCATCTCTGGGGCAGTGTCCATCCTCAGTGACTTGTGGCTGAGTGCACCTTCACCAAGAAGGGAATTTAAACAAGGGCTCTGCTCCAGATGGACTCCATACACAGGAATTGGCTCCAAAAGAACAGTTTATTAGATCTTTAACAGGGTTTTAACCCAACTTGTTTTTTAATGAGTGAGCAGCAATGAAAATGGAGACTGTTCTTGTTTCAGTATTGGCATGGTGTTAAGTTTCCAGTGGGGTTTGTGTATGGCACAGAATTTATCTACAGCTTCAGGGGAACTTTCACTCCTATGGAAATGTGAATTGGTTCTGAATTAGAATCCAGACTCTCAGCCCTAGGCTGTGATTTTCCTGGTCATGGATTTTAAATTATATCCTTATAATTGCTTTTGGAATTTGTAACTGTATTAATCTTTGGTTAATTTTAGGGTGGTGCTGGTCCCACAGGCCCACCTGGTGAACCTGGAGATCCAGGACCTATGGTAAGACCAATAAATGCAAACATTTCTACAACAGAATTGCAAATATGCTATACTTTTTAATTTCAGAACAGAATTTTTGTCATGTTGTTTCAGCTGAAACTATTAAGTAACTTCAGTGAAGACTTGTGCTGTTTAAAGCATGTTGTCATGGATCAGTGAATTTGAGTTGTTTTAAATGTGAATAGCAATGATTATATTAGAAACAATCATTCTCACTTTTCCAACACAGGCCTGAGAATGGTTAGGCACTGGTAAAACCATACCTGATAGTGTAACTTATAAAAAGGATGATGAAAATATTTTTTTTGAGGCAACAAAATGAAACAAAAGTAAAAGCAAGAGCCAGAGATTTGAAGCAAACAGCAACTGTGATTTTTAATGTTTTGGGTTTTTTTCCTAAAGAATCCATCCTGTATTTTCTTATAATACAATGCAGGTTTTCTAGAGTCAGGATGGTTAGAAAGAGCACCACAAAGCTGAGCAAATGTGCTTAGGCATAAAATCGTCCTTTTTCTACATCTGTTTTTGTAAAACCAGACTTTGAAATGAAGTAAATAGATATTTAAGTGATGGCTAACCTGACTTCTCAACAAATATATTAATTTCCTAGGGGCCAGTTGGTTCTCGTGGACCAGAGGGACCTCCAGGCAAACCTGGTGAAGATGTAAGTTTGTTATTCTTTGTATCTTGTTTTATTTTTAATAAAACAAACATTGGCATCTGTGAGGCAGTGACTAACCAGCAGATGTGCCTGTTCTAACTATTGTCTGCTTTCCTTTGTAATTGTACTCCTCATTAAATCCAGCATCTCAGCTGTGAATCTTGGCAACCATTCCCCAACCCCTCCTTTCTTTTCCTTACATGTCATCATCATACCTAAAGTCTACACCATCTCTATTTCTTGTCTCATTAAGTTCTTAACTGAGACAATCTTTCTTGAAATCAAACATAAAAATAAATCACTGGGAGTCATTTGGAGGCATCTCCTCTCTTTTGGGATTTTATGTTGGGTTAGAAGAGCAGTAATGGCAGCACACACGTGCGTCTGGATAAGATTTTAATATTTAATTTATTTTAAAAAATTATAATTGATTATGTTCCTAACTGATTTTTTTCTTTATCCATGTATGCATACATATATATGTAAAATGTACGTATTATATATATTGTATGGGTGTATATATACTGCTCAACAGTAGCTTACTGGTGGGTGTATGTTAGTTGTTTGCAAATCACACAAAATCCATCTAACTGTAATTTATAGCTTGGAAATTAGTTAGAAAACTGCAGATGCCATTTTAGTATAGAAATTAGTTGTGTAACAGCTACCTTCCCATTAAATTGTACAAGGTTAGGAATCCTTGGCAATAGTTAACTCTCAGTGCAGGGAAGTCAAATCTTGACACTGCTCTAAGAACTTCCCCCATTTCCTTCGTTTGGGTGTCTTTAATTGCATTTGTGAAGCCCTTTGCCTTCTCTCTGACCTGAAATTATTTTTCTGAAGCCTTTCATACTTCTGCATTCTGGTGTCCTGGGTATATTTGAACTGACTGATGCATGTAAAGGAATATTTGGCTGTGACTCTGGTGGGCTTTGATTCATCTTCAAAACATACTTGTTGGTTTCACCATATTGTTTTCCCTATTGCAATACACAGAAAATAGTCACTGTCCTAGAATGAAATTATACATATATTAAAACATTTAAACAGAAGGAGACTCACAAGCTACAATGCAGGTAGTTTTAAATTGCTGTTCCAGTGGGAAATAACAGCAATTTGATGCTCTGTGAGAAGATGACCTAAAGTTGACTCATTAATTCCCAGGAAAACCAGGTGGCAGCACCATCTCCTGATGACTGGGATACATTGTGGGTTCAGCCTTTCCCAGTTCTTGGTTAAAAACCCTTTGTGAGTTAATGTGTCTAATGCACGTTTGCTAGGCACATATTCAGTTGACTTATGTCACTGACATTGTTTCAGCAAAGAGAGTGCATAATACTGATGTGATGTCTTCATTTGTTTGAGTGGAAGAATGATACACAAAGTCCATTTTAAAATCTCCTCTTTTAATGAGTTCCTTTTCTTTTCTCTTTCCTTAGGGTGAACCTGGTAGACCAGGACAAACCGGTGAGCCTGGATTTCCAGGATCTCCAGTAAGAGCATGATCATTGAAATTTTAGCAAAATAATCATATGTCATCATATGATACTGGTTCCTTATTGCTTCATAGTGATGTGACTCATCAGTATTGCTTTTAATTATGGGTGCAAAATTCTGCCATTCAGTATCTGAAGTCCTTGTCTTAGCTCACTCCTAGGCTCCAGGTTGGTGTTTGCTTTGTTGCTGAGAGGATAACTGTTGTTATCTGAGATTTCTGCTCTGAATTCATATTGCCAATATTCTGACACAAGGCACTTCTGTTAGCCTTTCCAGAGAAACTTGGTAGGAAGCTAATTGCAAGAGAGCTTTGGTTCAGTTGCTAAATATGTTTTGGTAGCAGTTGTTTATCATGCTTTTGGACTGACATATTCTGAAAGAAAGAACAGGTACAGTTTGCAGGTCTGAGTATCTAATTCATTTTAAGTGTTTGCTCTGAATTTTGATCTCAGCCTAAGTAATGTTTGTCCATATTAACCCTCAAAACTTGACCTGCCACTCATCTTATTTCATTATTTTTGTGAAATTTGAACTTTGATCACACAACAATATAAATGATAAAGCTTTTAATGTCAATGAAAATGTGTGTAATGCTGAGAATAACTTCAAGGCTGTATCATCTGTGAGCTGCTCAAATGCTGTTCTTCACTATGATGAAAATTAAGGAGTGTTAGCAATATTAGTATTGCTGCTGTCCTTATCCCTTTTAGGACCATGATTCCTGGGTTTATCTGCAGAATCAGGATTATATTTGTTTTTTTTCTTTTTCATACCTAGGGCCCTCGAGGCTTTCCTGGTGCTCCTGGTCTCCCAGGTCTCAAGGGTCACCGGGTAAGAGACAAGGTTTTCCCTCTGATATAGATGATGTCTCCTGGCAGTTTCAGAATGAAGATTTTTCTTTGTATCTGTGCAGAATTTGCCTACGCTACAGATGAGGCAGCTGCAGCAAAAATCCTGGCATTTGAGAGAAAGGGGACCTTGCAGAAAATCAGTACAATTCCCCTTTAAGCTGACCTTTGTATTACATGCTCCAGTGCTTTTTTACTCTATTTCAAATGTTCTGGGAATCTGGAAGGAGCTTGCATGAGCCCTGCCAAGCTTCAGGAGGCGCAAACCTGACAGTTCTCTCACTTTGTTGGCAAGTCTTGCATTAGGGTGGGGAACTTGAGAGGTGGATATGTTTGCAACATGGAGTGATTACAAATTACCAAGTTTTCTGGCCAGAATTTTACTTCAGGGAGGAATAAATTGGTTTCCTATGGCTCAGAGCCTCCTCCTTGTTGTTTTAGGATTTTTTTTAAAAAACTTTTTTGTTTTAAAAAGGAAACCAAATCCAGGGAAATGTACCTTGTACAAATGGTTTCCATTTAGGAAATGTTTAAAAACTTTTATTCCATCTGTTTTTTTTCTTCTTTATTTTTTTCTTTTCTTACTCTTACCACCTCAGATCCATTCTTAATACTTTAATATCAAGTTACTTTAACAATAATAGTGGGAGTGCTCTCTGTGTGTACATATATAAATACAATTCCTTTATCTTTTTATAATTTACAGGGATTGAAAGGCCTTGATGGTCCAAAAGGTGAAATTGGAGCAGCTGGAGCAAAGGTATTTTTATGGCCAAAACAAATAAATGATTAAGCATGTTCTGTGTAGTACCAAAATCCTGAAAGGCAGGAGATCTTTTGAACACAGCTTTGTACCCCCTCTGACCTTTATATGGGGGATAGAATTCAAAGGTGCCAGTCCCAGCTGCAGCTGGGGCTGCTTTAGTCCTGTGAGAGATCACTGGGTGAGCTGAGTGCTCTATTTGTGACATGTGTGTAATACTGAACAGCAAAGTCTGTTAATAAAGGCCCCATGCACATCTTGCAGTTCTCCACTTGGACAGTTCATGGTTCCTGTTGGCTCTATGGGACCAAGTTGAACATTTTTTATTATAATCAAATAAAGCAATGCATAACTAAAACCTGGCTGTTCTCTTTCAAATTGTGATAGATTGGCTTAAAAGAAACAGGCACTGAAGAGGAGATGTATTGTAATCAAACAGACTATCTTATTAGTTTATTCTCAGAATTTTTCATCTCCATTGGCACTGCACCACTCTTACAACTTCAGATCAAAGCAGTGGTAACGCAGGATAGCCAGTTGGAGTCAGTCCTTTCAAGATAGGTTAAAAGATGTTTTAAAAGAGAACAGAACACTTTTTCAGGCTTTTCCACTTTCATCAGTGCTGATGCTGAAACATTTTTGGCCTGGCATAGGTGATAATTGAATGTGGGAGAGAATTATTCCTTTAGATTAAAAATGTAGTGAATGAAGTGAATCTTCCAAAATCTAAATTTAAGTGTGAGATTAGTAGTTAAGGAGAGTTTGTGTAAAAAAATGTTTCTTTCCCAAGATTGCCAACCATTTCCTATGGAACAACAACAGCAGCAGTCTTGGCAGAGACCACATAAACACTCAGAACACATAAACATGGCATTTCCATCAGAGTAGAGAGCAGTGTCCTTGCCAGGTGTGATGCATGCAGGTACCTGTGCAAACCTGCCCCTGAGGTCCATCATAAGCACAGAGGACAGGGGTGAGATGTGACTCCATTTTCCTTTCACCCATTTCTCTAATAATTTCATTTCTTTTTCTAGGGAGAGTCTGGACCAACGGGAGCCATGGGTCCAACTGGTCCTCTAGTGAGTGTCACATGCATTGGGTGTTGCAGAAGTGATTGTCAACACTACTGGTAGTGGGAATTGCAGGGCTTTGATATTTGTATCTGAGCTCATGGAGCTGAACTTTCTCTTCATGAACGCTTGGTTTCTGTTACTCTGACAGTGAATTTGGTCCACTGTGAGGTGTTCCTTCCCTCCATTCACAGACATAGGTAATAATGCTAAGTCTGAAGGCTCAGCAGAGACTTGGCTGTAGGTGTGGTGATGGTTTCCCAGCTCATGTAAGTGTAGGGTGATAGTGTTTTTGCATGTTGATGCCTCATGTGGAGTGATTTCAACATGAGAAATACTGGCTTGGGTTGCCCTGAAGTAGAACTGGAGTAATTTAGATCAGGAATGAACTGGCTAAGAAAACCATGGTCAGAGGGTTTTGGAGGTTATGGTGAGGGTAAGTATGCATGACCTGGAAGTGAAATGGAGAAACTTTTTTTTAGAATACTTTTCATTCACATGTAGTTTTGGAAACTGAATATGCATGAGTAGTGTTACATGACAAAAATTGACTCTCAGCAGTGCTCCTGGAAATAAAGCCTCTTTCTGATATCAGATAATGGCATCTCTCTGTGAAGCGCTATGTTGTGTGTAGAATTTAATATCCCTGAAGTGGAATCTAATTTGTGAATGAGATTTAGTGAAAGAAGTTGCATTATTGTCACTGGTAAGTATATAAAGAATTTATTCTAATGTGTTTAAAACTGGAAATACTGTTAGAATGGAAAACCAGAAATTACAGTTTGTTAAATTTCCACTGGGCAAGCCTGTGAAGCTGTAAGGATTTTTATGAGCTGCTACTTCTTTTCTGCTGTAGGACAAGATAACTTACTCCTGTGGGGTGAAAAAAACAACCCTTTTTTAATTCTGACATGATGACCTCCTGAATAATGCACTTTTTGATCTTTCTTCAAGGGACCTAGGGGAATGCCAGGAGAAAGAGGACGAATTGGACCACAGGGTGCCCCTGTAAGTAGAATCTTCCTTCTCTCTTGTTAATCCTCTCTTGTTAACTTAAATTTAAATCTCTGAGCCTGAAAGTGTTGGTTCATGTGACTTGCCAGTCACTTATGTTGTGAGCTCTGCTATAGCTTAAGAAAGTAAGGGCTGAGCAGTTTTGTGGGGTGAGATCTGTTCCATAAATTTTAAAAGTTAAAAACACTTTTAAAATGAGAGTGGTAACTATATGGTAGCTTCTCATAGCAGAGCTTCCCATGAGTCCAAATACCCTCACAGCACGATTTTCTGGGATATAAAAATGTCTTCTATGTTTCTATTGGATTTCTTGTGAGAGATTCTTTTCAGCAAAAATTACTGAACAGGAAATAATGTTTCAGTTTTATCTGGAAAAAGGTTTAAAATTAAAGTCAAGATTAAGTCTTTTAATTCAGATTTCAATTTAGATGAAATCTAAAAATTTAATTTCAAATAATAAGGCTATCTTCTTAAAAATATTTTGATTTTCAGCAAAAAGAGGGATTATCCTTGACATGAGATCATATTTGAATTAGAACTTTCATCCTGCTGCTTTTATATCCAGTGTCAAGTATTGTTTTTCTGGCATTTCTCCCCTGACTTTTATATGATCCACTTCATGTGTCACGTGCCCCATACAATGACACTCTCAAAATATTGTCCTTTCTGAAAACAGAGAAATCCATTAACTCAAATGGGAGAATAATTTCTTCCAGAAGTTTTCCATGCCAGTGTTTGGAGGAATGTGCAATCCATCGTTTCTTCAATCACCTTAGTATATACAGTTTTATCACAAATGCTGACAGTAAATAATTAAAAAATAGGTAGAGTTCTTGCAAATACTCTGTGTTTTCTATTTTCCTGTCTAGGGTGGACGTGGCCAGCATGGTATGCCTGGGAAGCCTGGCCCAATGGTAAGTGACTGGTTCTCAATCAACCACTTTTTCACTCTATATTTCCACTTGCCTTTTGACACTACCAAAAAAAAAAAAAATGTTGGCAGTTGCTGGTATCAGTTAAGTGCATCTGGAATTAATTATCTGAGAATGATTCCTAGTTCTACTCATTTTAGTTTTAGTGCTGCCCTCTGCAAAATTTTTCTCTGTAGTTTACTTCATCTAAAGGTTTTAATTTGCAGAGGAGTTGGCCATAGCCTCTCCTGGGGAGGTGATGCTCTGCTGCTCTTATGGAGCCCATATGGTGGGGAGGAAAGTGGCCCAAGTCCATGCACTGCAATCTAAAGCAGTTCATAATTGAATGTTATCTTCCTTCACTTGCAAAGCTGGCAAATGAGGCTTGTTGTCAGCAAGAAGAAAGGCACTCACTGATAGCACAACTTGCTCCCTGCAATTGTTCCATTACCAAATGTATAAAAGGGACTTTTAATTAAGGACAGTCACTTTTTGAACTGAAGGACAGAGGCCTGTGTCTGAATGTCTGCCAAGCTGAGAAAGCCTGGCTTTCAGGGCTGTTGAAGTTCTCCCACCATGGCAGCAGGGCTGCAGAGGAAGACATGGCTGTTTACACTTAGACTGTCAGTGTAGGAATGTTGGTGTTGATCCCACAGTCCAATCTCTCTGCATTTGCAGAATACATTTGTGTGAATTCACATGAGTCAGGAGTGTTTCTCACATACAGTTAATTTTGTGTTGCTTTTGCATGTGAAAACTGGTGATGGTTTTGTACTATTTGTGCAAGGCCAACTTCCACTTTAAAAATGTGGTATTTATGTTTGCTTTTTTTTTCTGAAAGCATCACTTGTAGGATATGGATAACAGCTTCTACCCATTGATGTAGTCAGCCTTAACCATTTTGTGATGTTCAGCTTAGAAAAAACCAAAGACCAACAACCAAAACAAACATCCCAAAAGCACTGCACAAAAAAAAACCCTCAAAACCCTAAACCACACCTACTTGCAGTTAGAATTTCATTTTGTGCATACTTGTTATTTACTTGAAAAAGTTCTGAGAAAAATACACTTACCTGTGTCATCGTAATGAACAGACTGTTTTATTAAACACTTCATTGAGAAATAATTAACTGTAATAGAAGCTCAAAAGATGAGTGTAAATGCCTAAAAGCTACAAAACTCAATTATTTAGTGTATCATGAAGGAAAGGTAAGTTGTTAGGAAAACCTTTCAAACAAAGAAAATATTTTTTTCAGTATTTAAACTACACAGTTAAAGGAAGCTGGGTGGCAAGCTGTGAGGTATGACACAAACCTTGTAATTTTTCTTTGGCATAAAATGTGAACTCAGCTTCACTGTACATGATAAGTGGTTGGCTAATATTTTTGGAAAATCCCATCAAGTGTCCCAAGGGAGATACTCATCCTTAATGTTTCTCACTGGAGAAAGTGTTACTGAAATGTGTTGTTATTTGGGTCAGTGCAGTGGTACAGCTTAATCCTGGAACTCTTCCTGCAACAAGAGAGGAATTTGGCAGACATTATTTGTGATCCAATAAACTGGGACATAGGTTTTCAAAAATATACTTGGTGAGCTGTTGCATCATTTCTGTAGAAATCCAGTGTAAGGTCATGGCAGAAATGTTGTCTGTAATTAATGCTCAGTGGGACAGATTGTTCTGATTAAGTTTGTCAGGAGAGCTTTATTACACAGAACATTTTTTCTCAGTACGAATCATATTTTACAACAAGACAGAAAATCAGGAAAAGATAAAGAGGAATTATCTGGGACCAGTGTTGCAGTGAGTATTGATAACCACTGTGTGCCGCCCTCCCAAGCCTTTGCAATACAGTAGAAAGTTCTCTTGAATGTCTTGTACACCACAAGAGACATTATGGAAATCGAAACATCTTTGTCTCTCTAGCCCTGAAATTTTGATACAAAGTCTGTGTTTTACAGCTTTCAAATGAATTTGCCTGTGTGTTTAGGAATCTTAATTCTATAATTGTTCACCGTGGATTGTGTACATTGCAATTCAGGCATTAATAGGTGAATCAAGAGCTGTAGCTTTGCTGAAGTCAGCAAACACATTGTTAAAGAACTGCACCATAATTCCATAAAATGTATATATATTGCTTAAAAACCTGATATTTATAGTTATTCTGGTTTTGTTATAACCAAATGTTTTATGCCTAAAAAATACAGGTAATTCTCGACCCACATTTACCCAGTGATGGGATACTAATCTGTGTAATCTAAATCACTGAATTACAGCTTTGTGTCTGTCTTTTCTAGGGACCACTTGGTATAACTGGATCTCCAGGTTTTCCTGGTATTCCTGGCCTAAAGGTAAAAAAAAAAATGAAAGTGTCTTTTTAAAATGTCTAACAACACACAACTAAAAATGTGTAGTAGACTGCACAGAGCTCAGGCTGACATGTGCACAGATCCCCAGGAGCTGTTGTGAAATCAGTCTTAGTTAAGACCTTCAGACAGAAGATAAAACCCAAAGCCAAATGAAGCAATTGCAATTCACCACTGTTAAGACACTTTGCTTTCCCATTTGCTCATGTCAGGAGGTGATTAAAAGATGACTGCCATGCTGTGCTTCAGGAATCTTGTCCAGAATATTCAAAGAATAGCAAGATACATTGATAGAAGTGAGGTTGTGAGGGCAAGTTGAAGACAATATGGAGGCAGGACCTTCTAGCTCTGGAACTGCTAGTTTTGGCCAAGAACAGTTTTTGAGATGATCTAGACTGGTAAGGGGGAAATGCCTGAACCCCCAAAGAAATGTGCAGCTCATCACAAAAGAGCAAATTACAGGTACTACCTATTGTGGCTCGGAGTGATTGGCATGAAAACTTTTCACTTGTTGTAGCACTGTCTTTGTGGCACTTCCTTCCTTCTCTCGCTTTGGAAGAAAGCGCTCTCTTTTGTTTTTTTTTTTGTTTTGCTTCTTAGCCTTGAGGCCAATGTCTTCAGAGATAGAAAAGACAACTCATACAGTTTCCTTAGACTTCTTATATATGCCCTGCATCCATGATAAGAAAATGTTATACAAGAATTGGTCAGGTAGCCAAGATCAGCAGATGTTTTTGTGTTGTTGTGAAGCTGGCAAGATTCATGACACTGTTTGGAAACAAGTCTTAATAACAGTATCAACTTAATCATAGAGTCATAGAATAGCAGGTTACAAGGGGACCTCTAGGATCATCTGTTCCAACCTTTCTTGGAAAAAGCACAGTCTAGACAAGAGGAGTGTACAGTTAAATGGTAGCCCTTGTAGTGCATGTCATAAAATGTTTTAGTATGGCTCAGCATTTTACCTAAGGAAATGTTTAAAAAGCTGTCACATGATGAATCACTTAGAGCTTTTGAAAAGGAGAAGTTACCTTCAGTTTGATCATCAGATGATGTAAAATTGGAATAGTTGAACTCATAAAAGCTCAGCAGATTATACAACGAAGATGTAGATTTGTTTTATGAAGATGTGACATTAATAGCCATCAGATCCAAAAGGCATATTTCCTATATAGAATTAAAATTCAATGAAGATTCTGGGAGGAATTTTTTATCATCCAGTCTAATCTTACAGGGATTTGATATTTAATGTATCTGGATTGGTATTTAATGTACACTGTTGTGTAACAGTGAGTTCATCTGTGCTGTGCAAAAAAACCCCCAAACAAACAAACAAACCAAATCAACCAATCTCAGATGTGTTACCATATCTAAATCTCAACAGCCTTGCTGTTAATGAAGGCAGAAAAAACTTGTAAAATTACAGACACTTAGTGGGATTTTAGAGAGACAGGTCTGTTCTTGATCTTATTTGGACTCCTGGATAGTGCTGCTTTTCTGCAGAGTTTCCTTGTCTTGTATACACTGAGAAAAAATCCTGTCTATACTTTTAATGTTCTCATTCACCTAAAAGTAATAGAAGCAAAATTAGGTAAGCAAAATTTCATTTTAAGGGTAATAAACTATTTCAAACATGAATTATTTTTCTGTTATAAGTTCAGTATTCCTCTTGAATTACTTTGTAGTGCTGCATTTTAGAGCAAAATAATCTGAAGTTGTTTTCTCATGTGGAATCCTAGGGTGAAGCAGGTCCAACAGGTCCTCGAGGTCCTGAAGGTCCTCAAGGACAAAGAGGTGAAACGGGTCCTCAGGGCCCAGCTGGGTCACAAGGTCTTCCTGTAAGTACATTGAATTGAGTTCCTCAGTGCTCAGCCTGTGCATATTCATCTGTTTATGGGGGTTTTTAGTGCCCTGACAGAGTTTTACTCAAATGAGACCTCTTTTCCTTTTCCCAAGGAAAAGAGGTCTCATTTGAGTAAAACTCTGTCCTTTTCCCAAGGAAAAGAGGTCTCATTCATTGGTTTTGTGCTTTTTTTATTGACAATAACTATTTGTTGTTTTATTACAAGTTGGAAAACTGAAAGTTGCACAATCTCAATACACTCTCAATCCTCAAAGAATTTAAAACTTAAGCTTAAACATAAGATCTTCAGCATTAAAAATTACTTTAACTTGCATGCTTTATTGCTCTTTTTGGCATTTGTGTATGCTGCTATATTTATTTAATAGCCTTTATTTTCTGGTCTTGTAAAGTGGATAAAATAACTATCTTCTGCTTTTGTGATTGATGCCCATCTCATTAAAATTATTTCTAATGATTGATACCTTATCTTTAGGGTGCTGAAGGGACAGATGGTTCCCCTGGTGCAAAAGGCCCTACTGTAAGTAATCATATTTCCTGTTGAAGAAATTGTGTAAGTTAATTTATTGTATTTCCTTATTTTGATTGCATTTCCTTACTGTGCTTCCTGTTTGTATTTGTAGGGATCTCCAGGCACTGGAGGCCCCCCTGGATTATCAGGCCCCCCTGGTTCCCCAGGACCACAGGGCAGCACCGGCCCCCCTGGGATTCGAGGCCAGCCGGTAACGGGGTCTTTGTCCCTTTGGGAATTGTAGTGCCTGGCACGTGTCACTCCATGGAACAGGGATTAGCAGTGGGCTTCCTTAAATACAGCAGTAGCATACTCAGATCCTGTGAATCTGCTGTGTATCCAAAATACAACTACTTCTTTCAAAAAGAAGTGTGTCTTTAAAAACCTCAGAAAAGAGATTTATTTAAGTTTTTTTTTTATATAGCATAATAATAAACAAGCATAATAAAGGTGAAGAAAAACCATTATAAGCATCATATTATACTACCTACAATTAGTCACTTAGCTAGGAAATGTTTGTTTTATGGCATAATACAAAGTGAAGTGGTTTATGCAGACTTTTAACTTTACTGGTGCTATTCATATGTTTGTTTTCAGGGAGACCCTGGTGTCCCAGGTTTCAAGGGAGAAGCAGGACCCAAAGGTGAACCTGTAAGTCTCCATATGCTTTTTAAGATGAAGAGGAAACACAGAGGCTTATAACTATGTAATTTTTGGGAGATAACCAACCATGCAGAGTTTGAGTTGGTTTATCAACCAGTCTTCAGCTTTTCTTTCTCACCAATTAAATAATCATTTATTATGTATATATTAATCATGTATTAACTGACAAAAATATAGAGGTGAAGTAACAGTTTCTTCACAACTGGCTTCTCCTTTGAAAATTTCTATTAGTCTCACTGGATTTTGACTCCTTTAAAGCTTGAAAAAATACAAATTATAGTGGGTGATTATAAGAAGCAGTGTCCGGCCCATCTGCAGAATTACAGTTTATTAGCTTATAAACATTGCAAAAGAGAAAAACAGATGCTGAAAAGCTGTTATTTTTAACTGATCCAAGACATAACTATTTTCTTCTCCTTTATTTGGAAAAATGTTTATAGTGTCCAGAAGAGAGTCTGTTTCAATATGCCTGAGAAATGGTGAGCTTAACAATGTTTTTTAAAAGAATATTTTATTCTCACTAGGGCCCACAAGGTCCCCAGGGTCCCATTGGGCCCATAGGTGAAGAAGGGAAAAGAGGCCCTCGAGGTGATCCAGGGTCAGTAGGTCCACCAGGTCCTGTTGGAGAGAGGGTAAGAAATCTACAGGAATAATATATTTTAAGAGATGCACTGCTAAGCTGAAAAACCTTTTGACCTATCCATGGATGTTCTTACAGCTTGATTGTGTATGTAGTCAAACCTTATTTTCCTAACAGTAGTTACTACTATGTGTTATTTTTTCACACTGGATACTTTTTTGTGGAGATTCAGTGCCCAGGATAGTATGGGAGGAGAAAGGATGGAGATAGGACAAGTTCATTACAGACTTTTTCCTACACCTGTACAACTGCTCATCTTGGCTTTCCATGAGGCTGTTCACACAGAAGGAGCTGTCCAGCATGCATGAATGAGACACTGATGTTTTTACCATTCTTAAGTCATAAACTCACCCGCACTCCCCACGTTAAAGTACTGAAGTAAGAAAATTGTAAGGAAATGAACTGAATCTTCAATCCACAAATCTGGCCCTTTATTTGTGATAACCTATGTAAAAATTAAGATAATTGTCTCATACCTACTGCTTTTCCTAGGGTGCTCCTGGTAACCGTGGTTTCCCAGGTTCTGATGGCTTGCCTGGACCAAAGGTAAATTAAATTGAAGTTTCCATCATTTATTGTGTAGTTTGTTAAATCTTCATATATATAGACATATAAAAGGGAAGTGTTCCATTAAAAATTTCTGCTTCTGGGCAAACAGGCAGATCCAATTTACAAATGCTAAAAGGGGATCTGAATGTTTTGAGACAAAAATTTTTTGGGAAAAGTCACTTTCAGTTCCCATGATGTTCAGCTGTGCTTGCTTGTCCCTGGCTTAAAGCTCCCTTGTGTAGAAATATGCACAGTGAAGGATTGACCTGTTCTACTCCTATATTCTTTATGTATTACTGTGTAGGAGAGGGCTCTGTGAAAAATTGCCTATTCTTTGTGTGTGGTGTGATTTTCTAGACTTGTCCCTTAAAAAGATGGGTTTACCTGGCTTTCCTAACTGCTCTAACACTTCCAGGGAAGTGACTCATATAGGCATTTGTCTAGTACTTCTGTAAATTCCTACCTTCTTGGTAAAAATACAAGGATTCTAAAATGCTTATATAAACTTGCTTTAAGGAAGATAAACATTTAAGCAATAATTTTGGGGAGAAAAATAATAATTAGGAAACTAATAATGGTAAAAATATTAATGATTTGTAACTTTGTTTGCAAAAATAGGTCCTTAATAGAACATAATGTTTTATTTCACCTGCTCTTCTGTCACTGTTCTAGCTGTTAACTAGTAGCTCACTTGTGTCTTTTTAGGGAGCCCAAGGAGAGCGTGGTCCAGCAGGATCTTCTGGACCTAAAGGAGGTCAGGGAGATCCTGGACGTCCTGGTGAGCCTGGCCTTCCAGGTGCAAGGGTAAGGGACTGCTAGCAGCATAAACCCTATAAACTGTGGTGCCTTTCATTTTCCAAAGGCAGCAGTGAATGCTGGGGAATTCAGAAACTGTTATGCAAGGGCAGACAGTGGGGCTAAAGGCCAAGAGACCTGTCTTTATTTCCTGCCAATGGTGGGAAGAACAGGTTTTTTCTTAGCAAAAGGAGAAATAGCCCTGATTGAGAACAGCTGATGCAAAGGAAGGATGTGTGTTTGTAAAGCACAGTTGCCACAGGGAACATGGATTGAAGGCCAACCTTCATTGACTTGGTGATCGTTCCATAGAAGATTGAGTGGTACATATCACCTAGAGATTTTTTTTCAGGAAAATTATTGGAGGACAATTCAAAATATCAGAAAAAGGGGATAAAAGGAGCAGTAAAATGTGATCTAGATCATGGCAGAAATAAAGATGAGCCTGTGAGAAGCTCAAGAGGTGTAAAGCAAGAAAGAATAGGAAGAAGAAAAATCAAAGACAGTGAGGGATGAAACTGTAAAGTGAATAAAAGAATGAAGACCTTTAACATGGAGAAGTTTGTGCTATAGCAGTAATAAAGCATTTCTTTGGGATTTTTTAATGTTTCTTGATTATTATAGAATTATAGACCTAACACCAATACTATTCCTGCTTTTAGGGTTTGACAGGAAATCCAGGTGTTCAAGGCCCTGAAGGAAAACTTGGCCCCTTGGTAAGTGACAAAAATTAGTCTCTTCAGTTAATGTCACAGTAATTCAAAGGTCCCATCTCACTGAAATTGCCTTTATTAACATGAGTTTTCTTTATTTATTAAGGCTCTTCTCTTTTGATAGTTCACTTTACATTCCTAACTTCAAAATTAGGAATTAGTACCAATAACATTTGTTTAGTTTTGTCTGTATCACAGTGTCTCTTGCTTACCTGCTGCTGCATCATTGATAAATGTTTGAACTAAATATTTTCCTAGTTGTTGCTTTAAGGACACAATAAATTATTTGTACACGATTCAGTTCTAATAACTGCATAGCATTTGGTTAAATCCACCAGTATGCCTATTGTTATATCTGCTGTAAAGACATTTTGACTAATAAGTGAAGCCCCAAGCCAGGTTAATGTTATATTTTTATAAATACAAGAATTTTCTTGGGATTAATAAATTCATATGAATAAATAGGAATAAATATATTTAGAATTTAATGTGGGAAATGCTTTATCTCTGCAGGGTGCTCCTGGGGAAGATGGACGTCCAGGCCCAGCAGGTTCCATAGGAATCAGAGGCCAGCCAGGCAGCATGGGCCTTCCTGGGCCAAAGGGTGGTAGTGTGAGTATGGCAATCCCTTTTTGACTTTACCCACTTTTGTATATTTTATGGGTGAAAAATATCTAAACCTGGTCATTTTTATTTCTGCAATTTAGGGTGATCCTGGAAAGCCTGGAGAAGCAGGCAATGCAGGAGTCCCAGGACAGAGAGTGAGTGTAGATGTTATTTGCAGTGTTTACGGAAAATGGTGCGTTTCTGTTATGTGTGTTCACTACACAAGATTTTTTCCCCTGTCATTTTAATGTAGGGAGCTCCTGGTAAAGATGGTGAAGTTGGCCCTTCTGGTCCTGTTGGCCCACCAGTAAGTCAGTTTTTACCTCTCTGCCTGCCTGCCTGGTACTCTATCTACTCACTCCTCTTTTGGCTTCTATTCTTATCAATCTTCATGCCAGTTGCTGATTCCAAGCAAAAAATTCCAAGAACATTTAAAGAAAAATTGTCCTAGAAAAATTGCCAGCTTTGTATTAAAATATATATCTTTGTAGTCTAATTCCTTTTACTAACCATTACAAAAAATAGTGCAAAGAGTAAAAAATTATCATAGTTAATTTTCATATCTTTCTTGGTTTTAATGGAACTGAATGTTTTCCTGTTACCAGAGAACCTTTAGGGGAAGGGTTTAAAAGAAATTATACACATCTTATTACATCTTTTTAGATAGGCTATCTTGTCCTGGGATAAGTAAAAATGTATAGTGAATAAATACCTAATTGAAAATATGCATATTCAGAGAAAAGAAAAAATTGTGGAGCCTGCCTGTATTTCTCTTCTGTTTACTTATTACTTTCTTTTGTGTAGGGTCTGGCAGGAGAAAGAGGAGAACAAGGCCCTCCAGGTCCTACAGGGTTTCAGGTATGTGCATCCATTTTTAATTTTTTTTAATTTAAAAAATAAACAGCCATGTCTTTATCAACTTAAATTGGAAAAAATTCAATCAAATGATGCATAATATAACTTCAGAACTAAGGCAAGGATATTCAGAATAATTAATGATCCATAAGTTTCATATCAGCTGTGCACTAAACCAAACTGGCAAAGGCTTAAACACCAGCTCTGTATCCCTTGAAAGGACCTTTGATGTCAATCAGTTTTAATTTGAAGATTTTCCAAAAAGGTTCCAAATATGTAGCAAAATAATTGACTTGATAATGAAGTATTAATTAAATCAATATCTTTTTATAGATAACTTTACTTCTAGGGCTGAGATGTCCTGCAAATGTTAAGGAAGGGCTGGTATCTGATTTAGAGAGGGGGAAGCACTTTGGTGAAATATTCATGCAACTCTTTCCTTTGAGAATGCTTGAGAGTGTGCTCTTGTACTGAGTGTACAGCAACATTCATGATCTTGGTGTCCTAGTTAAGTCTGGATTTACATAACTTTCTATCATATTAGTGACCATTTTATTTACTTTTTACAGGGCTTGCCTGGTCCACCAGGTCCTCCAGGTGAGGGAGGAAAGCCAGGTGATCAGGTAATGTATGTGTAACATAATATTAAAAATACAATTTATAAAGTAATTTTATGTTTTCTTCTCTCTCTAATTGAATTTCCCACTCTGTTTCAAAATACTTACTGATTGATGTAGTCTGCAAGCTAATTACTGCTTTGGCATAAAATAATGATGAGAATCTGTGTTCTTGGACTGAGCTGCACTATCACCTCTTGTCATTGACAGATAGGATTTAGAACTGGCCATCTACATTCACAGTACTTTGGAAATAAAAATGTTTGTCTCTAATTTCCATAACTATAAAATTATGAATAGTGACTTCATTCTAATGGTGAATTTTTGTTTTTAGGGCGTGCCTGGAGACCCTGGAGCTGTTGGTCCATTGGGCCCCAGGGTAAGTGTTTTCTTTCAGAGTTTAAATATTCATAACAGTTCTCTGAGGTTGGAAGTTGATGCATGCCATAGACTTTAACAGCTGAAGTCAGTATTTGACCTTTTCCCCCACCAACAAAATGAACAAAATGGTTTTAAATATGGATGTGTTTTAAGCTGGTTTCTGTAAGATCTACCACCTTTAATAATTTTGAAGCTCCTGAAGTGGTGTTGAGTACTAACTGCTAAATGATTTGGTTTATGCTGTAAATTGAGAGTTTTTAGTTTGCTGAGCAACATATTTTCCCCATGTCTAACAGCAAAAGCATAAAGCTAGTTTTTATTTAATCAGTTCTCCTAGAATTTTTTCACAGGCTCTGCTGCATTTATGGTGTATTTAGGATTTTACCTAATTCTACCCTGCCTTGTAAATAAATTACAATCTTCCATTTTGTAGGGAGAACGTGGCAATCCAGGGGAAAGGGGAGAACCAGGTGTCTCAGGTCTCCAGGGTGAAAAGGGGATGGCTGGAGGCCATGGTCCTGATGGCCCAAAGGTAAACTGAGTAGAGATTTGCATTGCTGCAGTGATGTGATGTATAATTTTGATCATTTGCATGAACATAAGAGAGATTTTCAATTATAAATATGAAGGCATCTCTGTTGTATAAGGAAGGACACACAATTCCAGTTATAACAATATTAAAGACTTGCAACGTACTTAAATGTTGAGAATTCACAGTAGAACTGGGCAAAGCCATTTCTGAACTGCAGAAAACCTTCTAGCAATGGTGTAAGAGCCATGCCAGTTTACACAAAGACACTTGGCAGGGCTAAGCAGTTAAAAGGAAATGCTGAAAGCTTCATGCCTGCATGCATGTATCTGCTGTGGATGTGACTGGGCCAGCAAAGTCAGGTCAAGCAGAGAGTGCCTCTAGTTATGTGAGACCTGTAATAGACATGAGCATGTCTGCCCCTGGCAACTTCTACCTGTACCTAGTTTCTATACTAAACCTATGTGACATCAATTCTCAAGCTTCTTTTTTTGTCTATTTTTATCTCTGGTATGCACTGATTAAATATTAATGTATTTGGAAGAACTACGGTATTACAGTTGAACTTCCTGAGTAACACAATGGGAAAAGAAAAGTATTTGGATGTGAATAAAGTCCAAATTTCAGATAAAATTATTACTTAAAACTGTACCCCAGAGACTTCAACACAGGCACAACATGTTCTGCAGCCTGGAGACAAAGATGCTTCTCAGATGAATAGGCAACAACTTGTCTTTTGTTCCAGGGAAGCCCAGGCCCTAGTGGGACACCTGGAGATCCAGGACCACCAGGCCTTCAGGGCATGCCTGGAGAGAGAGGGATTGCTGGAACACCTGGCCCTAAGGGTGATAGAGTAAGTGTATTTATTGCTGTCCTCTTGAGTAGCATGACCTGTCCCTTAACACCGAAGTTATTCCAGGGTATGACTTACTCAGCATTCAGTGCCATAACTGGGACTTTCTGGGTGTTTTCCATAGGGCGGCGTAGGTGAGAAAGGTGCTGAAGGTACAGCTGGCAATGATGGGGCAAGAGTAAGTACATCTATCCTTCCCTTTAGACCTGCTCTGCTCTTCACACACTGTTTGTGTACTGTGCTAGGGGACTCGGCTTGTGGAGTTAAACACAATGCAGTGTTATCATGGTATGTCATATGTTTACAGTCATTACCTCACCCTCCAAATCTTCAAGTTTTTCAAAACTGCTGTGCACAACGTTTTGGGGTCTCTGTGTTCCAAGCCCCTATTTGGTATCATCAGTAATGCAAGTTAAGAGCTCAATGGAAAGGATTCACAGTTGATTTGGGATTCGTCTAAGTTCACTCTAGTAAAAAATATGAACAAATGAGCAGGCAGATCTTCCAGATCTCAGTCTTGGACTAAGACTCCTTCTCCTTGTCTCCATCGAGTTGCCCACAATCTCTCCTAAATTTCACAGGTGAAAATTCCTGTCAGTGTACTAAGCTTCACGTAAGCAGTAATTTGCTGGCACTTCTAGAAAGTTTTCAATCTCCATTGCATTAATAAGGTCTCTAATCTGCTCAAGCTGTGTTCAAGACACATTGCACACACTCTGCTGCACAGACAGTTGGTGTGTATTTATAGTAATCTCTATTGCACTGGGTTTTCTTTGTGTGCACTGACCATTTTTCCTTCCTAGAAGTTATTCAAGTTACTTTTTACATGAATTAAGAATATATCTGAGATTTGTGGGTTGTGAAAACCAGTTGGAGTACTAGCTGCTAAGCATTTGGAAACCTGAGGTACAGTCAAAATACAAGGATCCTGTCTAGACTACATTTATTGTTAAAGAGAAAAATTTTTTCTGAGAAACCCTATTTTACAGAAGCTCTAATAAAGTTATCATCTGTGAGCTGGAATTGGTTATTTAAATCAAACATTATCTAAAGATACAGAGCAGTTCTTAGTCATCGTAAGGGATGTTTAGAGCTTACAGTAGTTAATGAGCAGGTGAAGTAATGGTGAGCTGAAGGATCATTATGTGGAGTTGGTGGGTTTGGATAGAGAGTTTGCAACCTATATGCCTGCCTTATGAAGGGATAAAAGATATTTTTGAGTAGTTTGTAAGATCTAAATGAATATTCAGAAAAAATGATGGATACTTTAAAACTAATTAAAAAAGTTAAATACTAACATGAAAGAAACAGAGCACTATGCAAGTGGGAAAAAATACTTGATTCCTTTTTGAGAGAGTAAAATAAATCTGGGGCTTTTTTTTTAATATCATTGCCCTTATTCATGAATACTGCATAAAGCAGATGATGAACTTAGAGAAGAAAGAGAGAATGAAGGAAAGCAGATATTTTGTGGGGATCTTGGTCATTGGGAGAGGAAATGCAAGTCAATTTTAGACAAAGAGACAAAAGAAGTTTCCAGAGATAAAGTAAAATTCAAAGGAATGAAAAAGGGAATGGTAATATAGGAGAAATTTTAAACTGTCTTTTTTGCAGCATCACTTTTCTAACTTCCTATCATCTTAATTTGTTCAAAAGGGTCTCCCTGGTCCAATAGGCCCAATGGGTCCAGCAGGTCCCACTGGTGAAAAGGTAAACAGATTCCTTTCCTTGCTGAAGTTTCTTAATATTATCAGACTTCATTAGCATTTTAATGACCAAACAAGTTAGTAACTTGGGAAATAAAATTCTTTCATTTTATTTTAAGGGTGAACCAGGTCCTCGAGGTCTAGTTGGTCCTCCTGGTTCCCGTGGAAACCCTGTGAGTAAACATGCTTTTTTTTTGTCTGGTATAAGTTTACAATATCTAATGCTGATCCAAACTCCAGGCATTTTTCTTATTTGCTGATATATTTTCCCCTTTTTCTTTGCCTTTCTCTGTAGCCAAGTGTAAATTCTGACTTGTTGCTGTGCACTTGCAAAAGTATTACCAGATTTTCCTTCTGTGACCTATACTTGTTTTAGGGCAAACTTTATGGAGTCACCCTTCACTTACCTCACTCCTGAAATGATGCCACCACTTGTAATTGTGTCAATGTTTTTAAAAGCATGCCCCTAGCAGATACCACTGCACATAAACAAATATTTAATGGGCAAAGCACAGAGGTAATCCTTAGTTCATCCAGTTATGTAACTCTTGTCATCTTCCATCTATTAGTGATTTGAAGTATTTTAAGGGTTGACTTCAATTAGGGAATTAGAGGCTCAGTCCTTCCAGATCCTTCACACTGCTTGAAATTGATTATGTCCCTGTCATAAATCAGAACACTCTTATTTCCAGTATAACTTGGAGGAGCTTCCACCCTTTTAGGGAGTGCTGGAGTTGGCAGCCTTCAGCTACTTCTTTTCCAAGCAAATGTTGAGTGGAAAGCTCAGTCAAAGCCTGTTGTGACCTTATAGAAGAGTACATCTTTGAACTACTGTGTTTTTTCCCCAGTGTGATTGGAGTGGTAGGTTGAATGCAGTGTGTGCTCTTTGGCCATCTCTGGAAGGGGGGGTGGGTTGTGACCAGAATTTCTCCCAATGCTGTTTTAATACTCACCTGTGCCTTCCATTTCTGAATTCTTAAAGCTCAATATACTCTTGAACGCATGGCAGCTTTTAACATCATAGCTAACATCCTTTATTTTGTGATTAAAAGATCATTTGATTCTGATTAATAGAGCAAATGTATAATGACACTTATGATGGTAAATAGTTTTGATGTATTGAACTGTAACTGATACTATCTGTAGAAAGATGATTTTTAAATACAGCTATTTCAATTTTTCTGCCCAGGGCTCCCGAGGAGAGAATGGCCCAACTGGCGCTGTTGGTTTTGCTGGCCCCCCGGTATGTGTTTTGAACACTAATGAGTTTCCTTTCCTCAAGCTATGACACACTTCATTTCCTTCATTATGAATAATATTGTGGTGTTCTGGATCAGGAGTCACATTTTTGCTGCAAAAAGAGCTGTTTTTTCTCCCATTAGTATATCAAGTGAAGGAAAGGGCCAATGAGCACCCTAGACAGCTGAAAAGTGGTTTTCTTGTTAAGATTATGTAATTGCTCACCAGATTTCATATTTTCATTAGTATGTTATGTTACTCCTTTGAGATTAAAATGAGGGAAGTTAAAATGTGTCTATTGAAGGTAGCAAAGATTTATGCCATGAGAAGTGAAGGCTGGAATGAGGTTATGGACCAGATGGACTGGAATACCCTAAGCTTTCCCACAGCCTAAGTATCCTGTTTCAGGATCCCTTTCACAGTCTTGCACCTGCTTCCCTTGATGGGAAAAAAAGCCTTGAAAAGACAATGTTTGTTTTGTAGCTGCTGAGGAAAATAGAAAATCTAAAGAGAAGAAAAATGTGATCTAGATAAATAAAATATTTAAAATGGAAATACTGGCTTCACAGTATTAGAAAGATTAGAAAGATATTAGAAAATGTCATGTGTGGTCTTCCAATGACCATGCTGAATTGTTAAAAAAAATTGCAGTGTTTTCTGGACTGATTTTTACCCCTGGTATTTTATTTTTACCCTTTTAAAAATTTTCTACAAAATTATTTTGTTAGAAAAGATTTGGTGTTGCCTGCCCTGATGTTTCTTCTAAATAATTTTTCTTATAGGGCCCTGATGGTCAGCCTGGTGTGAAAGGTGAACCTGGGGAACCTGGACAGAAAGGAGATGCTGGATCTCCAGGACCACAGGGTCTTGCTGGGTCTCATGGTCCCCCAGTAAGTACAAATAAAATCTTCTCAGAATCAGTGACATAGGCTGATATTTTTCATTAAAAAAGTTCTGGGTTTTCACTATCATCCCTCTCTTTCTCCTTTCCTTTTAGGGCCCTCCAGGTGTTCCTGGTCTGAAAGGTGGTAGAGGAACTCAAGGTCCACCTGTAAGTAGATATTATGTGTTGAGACCTGGCTGCAGATAATCTAATACTGAAATTTTATGTAATGTGTGTATTACTCCTTATCTCAGCTTGTTTTGTCAGTATGTAAATATAATTTGCTCAATAATTCAGTCAAGAACATTTGAGGTAACTAGTGCTGTGTTTCTTTTGATAAAGATGGCATTAAAAATGGGCTTTTTTTTAGGGTGCTACTGGATTCCCAGGATCTGCTGGAAGAGTTGGGCCTCCAGGACCTACTGTAAGTTAATTATAATTTTCCTAGTAGGTATGTTTTATGAAATGGTCACCAACAATCTGAAGGTTAAATAAAGCAAGAAAAGTGAAGCAGTGTTTATGGCCTGATACTATTGAAGAGAACATTTTGTCAGCACTGACTTCTATGACTGATTGCTTGCATCATTAAATAAAGCTCATTAGTCTTCAGCTTGGTCCAATGCCTGATATTGGTCCAAGGCTTTCCATTGGGGTAAGTAGATTTTCAAATTGCTGCTCAAATTCCTCCAATGACTTAATTGCTTAGAGGAATAGAAAAACCCAACTTATATTTTCCTCTATATTTTACTTTTTGTCCTTTTAGTGGTGACTCAAATCACGACAGTTTTTGGAAAAGAAAGAGCTTCTACTGGGCTCTTTCATTGGTGGAGTTACTCATAAGTCCCATTAAAATAAACTCAAACCGACAAACACAAAATCTCTTCTGTTCAAACATTTTCAGAAACACTATAAATAAATACTAGCTGTGGATCAAATTGAGGGTTGACCACACAGAGAACTGTGTCATGTTTCATATCCCTTTTAATGTTATGATGAAAAAAACAACTTGCATTCATTGTAAGGTTATCAAATGTGAAGTTTATGGAAAACTTAAAATGCTTGTGAAGTCTTTTAAAAGTATTTGAGAAATGAACAAAGGTCTGTTGAAACAATAATTTGTACCATGGAAATGAAAAGTTTGGATATAAACTTTAGCTTGATGATAGAAAGAATGGGCTTGGGTGCGTTTTCTAGCAGTGGTTATATACTTGAGGTGAAAGAAAAAAACAAAAAAGAGAGAAACCAAAAAGGGTCTTTTAAAGAGTGAGTTTGGAATTGAAAATTGAGGGGGGACATGGGTGGAACTTGGACATAATTTGATATTTATTTCATTTCATTTATTTGATCATAAAAGAGATGATAGCTTTTAGCTTATTCCCATTTGTTAGCCTCAGAGCATGCATTTATAGCTAATTGAAACACAGTCCTTAGAGTTTTATTGTCCTGGTCAGAAAAGGGCCCAATGTAATGATGTGTTTTCATTTTTTTAGGGAGCCCCAGGGCCTGCTGGGCCTATTGGTGAACCAGGAAAAGAAGGTCCCCCAGGTCTTCGTGGTGATCCTGGTTCTCATGGCCGTGTGGGAGATCGAGGGCCAACTGGGCCTCCTGGCGGCCCTGGGGACAAGGGTGACCCGGGCGATGACGGGCAGCCGGTACGTCCCTTGACTGGCCCTCCACCAGCTCCAGGCTCGCTCTCTTTGTTCATTGTTGCTGACATGACAGTGACATTACTTCCTCCTCTGTGGATTTCAGGGCCCAGATGGCCCCCCTGGCCCAGCAGGAACTACTGGTCAAAGAGGAATTGTTGGAATGCCAGGACAGCGAGGGGAGAGAGGCATGCCTGGGCTGCCAGGGCCTGCAGTAAGTGACCACCAGGCCATGTGCCACCAGCCTGGGATCTTCTGTGTGGGATTTGCCGGGTAGTGCTCCTTAGCATGAGGAGAAAGCTGGAAAACTCCAGTTGCAGGAGTGAATAGAGAGAGAATAGTAAAGAACTTAATCTCATGCAGAAGCATGAGATGGAAGGTTTACTTTGTTTATTTTTTCTGCCATAATGGAAAGTCTGAACCTGAATTAAGAGTAAGTGAATAATGGCATTAAGGCTCTGCCTAAAATGTTCCTATTTGACTTAAAACTTGATCCCTGAAAAAAACAGCCTTACACTGTCATTAATGTACCCAAATGTCACTTGAATGTGAGTAAATACTCTGCAAGCACTGTTTTATAAATTGTGAACTACAGCCTTCCAAATTGTCACTTGAGCTCTCTTTGCATTCATGTAGGATTTATAGATATTTGTTAGATGGCATAATGATCCAGTAGATCAAGCAATTAAATAGTAATAAATCAATTAGTAAAAAGATTGATATGGAGGATCTGGATCCATGAAGTCACTTTATAGCTAAAGTTCGCCAGAAATTTTTCCAGGCTAACAAGGTTTGTTGTTGTTGAGACAGAAAAATCATGTTAATTATTTCAAACTTCATTATATTTTTCTGAAATCTAAAACACCTTACCTATTGCAGATAATGACATCAGACTTACTGATTTATCAGTAACTTCTTAAAAATACAAAGCATATTAAATATGTATTCAAATTATGTAAGAACCTTTTCTTTAAATATCAGGGTTTTTTTTTCATTCACAAATGTAGATGGTATTTCAGTCTGGCAGTACTAGTTTTGCAGGCAGCAGGTTTTTAGTGCTTTCTTTGTTTTGTGATTAATATTTTAATATGTATTTGTCATCTTTGTTTAGGGTACTCCAGGAAAGCAGGGTCCCACAGGGCCACCTGGTGACAAAGGTCCCCCAGGACCTATTGGCCAGTCAGGTGCCACTGGGCCTGTAGGTGAAGCTGGTCCAGAAGTAAGTATTACAGCAGTGTAGCATGCAAGAAAAGGCACGGTCATTCTCCTTGACTTGAAGTTAGAGGTGGAGAACAACTTTCTAATTCTTCTAGAAATGCAGGATTACAGAGTTAATCAATAGCTTTATTTTTATTCCATAACTCCAGGGACCTGCTGGTAATGACGGTACTCCTGGACGAGATGGAGCTGTTGGAGAACGTGTAAGAATATATTCTCTTCTTAATTTTCTTCTGCAAACCCTCATTTTATTCTTGACTTATTGTAGATTTTCTTTTCATTCAGTTAACCTGATGGAGAGCTTGTTCTGAAAGTGTTTCCTAGCTTTGAATATAGTACCTCTCAAAGCTGAGGATGCCTGGCTAAGAGGCTAAGAACATCTGCTTCCACAAACTCAGACTTGAGTTCTTGCAGCAGGAATATCTTTGTAGGTTGCAATTGCTCAAAAATAGACTGGCAGTGCTACACTTTTGTTGCATTGGTCTAGACCAGTCCTCTTCAGATAAACAGTTGAAATTCTGCTTTGCAGGGTGATCGTGGTGAACCTGGCCCTGCAGGCTTACCAGGTTCTCCGGGAGGTCCAGGAACTCCAGGTCCTGTTGGCCCCCCAGGAGATGCAGGTCAAAGAGGTGAAACTGTAAGTGACACTTTTTTAAAAAATACTTTGTTTATCAAAAACGATTGTGTATGGTTTTCATGCATTGCCTCACATTCTTTCTGTATGCAATCTTTGTAGGGTTCTCGAGGTCCCATGGGTCCCCCAGGCCGTGCAGGAAAGAGAGGTTTGCCTGTAAGTTGCCCATGGTCACTGTGGTTTTGTCTGAGATACCACTGAGGAAAGTGTGTGAGGAATTCAGCCCAAATGAGAATGCCAAGCAAGGCTTCACCTTGTGTTCTGGCTGCAAGTGGGTGCAGGTAGTTCTGAGCTGCAAAGCTGCACAGATTTGGATATTTGGATACTCCAGTAGTGCTTTGGAAGCCTCTTTATTTGGAGCATGTTGCTGTCTGGATAATGGTAGGACCTGAGTTGACAAATGGCTGGAGTCTGGTCTAAATAAGGGGTAAGGAATGGAATACTTAACAAAAAGGGACGTTTTTAGATAAAAATGGCAGAAATACAACAAAATCACCTGTTCCCATTAAAAGGCCTTAATTCAACTCATGAACTTCCAACTTCAGTCTGAAAAGGAAAATAAACAAAAATCCTCTTTTTTATGTTACATAAGTCTTTTACATTCCAAGCCTGGAACAGAAAATTAATTGCAAACTTGGGAAATTCAAAACAATGTTGTCCTGTCCCTAAGCAGATGTCATTTGAGAGACAGTAAAGTTTATTGAGTAGTTAGTGATAATGATGCCATAGATAAACTATTTAGAATCTGGCATTGAGAAATTTAGCATGTAATTTGGGCTGAGAAATATAGAATTGAAAACAGCAGCCACATTTTGCAAGGATTCTTGAATTAGTGTAAGAAGTTTGCAATTAACAAAGCTAACAAGGAAATTGTGAAAGTAATAGGAACAAAGTATTTGTGCTGCCTGGATGTTGTTGTCTGTAGTTAGGGAATGTAACTTCAGTTGTATTTTAATCATAATGAAGGTGAAAGAAGCTGTGAGAAGTAAAGATGCAGCCTGGATGATTTCATACTAAAAATATGCTTTATCATAATGAATCTGTGAGAGATCCTTAATATTTCAATCTCATTAACAAAAATCATCTGCCATATACAGTAAGGTGAAGAAATACATTGATATTTTAAAAATTGGTTTTCTAAATTATTTATTATCATTAGTACAGTTCCATGGGGTTTTTACTGTATTATGTAGCTAAGTAGAGTAAATTTGCTACAACTGTATTTAAGCACAGCACAGTTTTCTGTAATTATTTACCTATTCTTTGGTAAAAAGTTAAGATTCTTGTAGCTGCTTCAAGATCATTATAATTTCCATCTCTAAAAGGGAAGGAGGTCTGAGTCCAGTGTCTAAAATCAAATGAGAGAGTTTTGAGGTTGGAGTTTTTTTCCCATTTCAGAATTTCACTCTTCATCATTGATATTTACAGGGTCCCCAAGGACCTCGTGGTGACAAAGGTGACAATGGAGATCGAGGTGATAGGGGCCAGAAAGGACACAGGGGTTTCACTGGACTTCAAGGCCTTCCTGGTCCTCCTGTACGTTGTTCTGCTTTTACTATAATTTTATTTGCTTGGTACTTAAATGGTGTATCAGGAACATAGTTATTTAAAGTGGAAAAAAAAGCAAACTAGTTATTTTTCCCCACAAGCTGTTTGAGTGGCCTGGTGTCTGTACTTGCTAATATTTTTAATGCAATTTTAAAATACTGTTACATGATGAGGTAAACCTCTTGTTGCAAGATGTGTGTTCTATTCTTGTTCCCTTTGCAAGGCCAATCCCTTACAGTTCATGACCTGTCAGCACAAGATGGTCACAAAAGCTGGTAGTTTGAGATAAGCAATTTGGAGTGTGAAATGCTTTTTGGCAGTGTTAGAATTCATTAGAGTCAAGGAACCCAGTGCAAAATCCCAAAAGGACTGTGAGAGCATCTCTTTCTAATATTTTCAAGAACTTTGTGATTTTGTTGTCAACTGAATGGAAATATCATGGAAAACTTGCTCTTTTTTTAAACATTTATTCACTGGTGCTGGGCAAATGCTGGAAGTTTCAACACACAGGAACAGCAGCAACAAAGAGAGCCCTACATCCAAATTACCTTTTCACTTGGTGATAGAGCTGTCATTTACTCTCTTGCGAGCCACTCTGATTAGAAATACTTCCAAACCAGGGCTTTTCTAGAGAAATAGCTTTACAGCCAAGCACCAGTGAATTTAATTAAGTTACTAAGGGATTAAGATAAAGGTACCACCCATTGTTTATGTACCTTTTAATCCTATTCATACCAAATTGTGTGTATCACACACTAGTGCCTTAAAACTAAAGCAATATGCTCTAAATGGCACAATGATATAATAATTTCTTCTTTTTAGGGTCCAATTGGTGAACAGGGCAGTCCTGGCATTCCAGGCCCATTTGGTCCTCGGGTGAGTATAACTTTTAAGGTTTTACTTGCTTGGGGTTTGTTTTTTTTTTTCTTGCTCAGATGTCTATTTCTGCATCACTCTTATTTCAATGACTTTTATTGACTTTGATATCATGTGATCATTACCCTAATAGCTTTTACTGAGACATCACCTTGTTTAATATAGTAAAGCTTTGTCATGAGTGTAGTTTTTTGTAGCTAAAGATGTTGGGTCAGAATGTCTACAGACCTGCAGTCTCTTTTTAAAGACACTTTTGCTGCAGCTGATACAAAGCCATGCACGTGGCAGCTCTGCCACTCATCCCCCATGTATGTAATTTACTCAAAAATAAAGGAGAAATACTGTCCCTTGGGAACATCCAAGGGAGGCATCTACATCTACCTCTGAGCCTGTATCTGAGGGTGTACAGAAGCTACTCCAGTCTGCACAGCATCTGGAACTGATCTCACTTAAATGGGATCAGTTAAGGAAAAAGATATACATCTGAACCGAGTTATATTATCTGAGGTGATTCCGTTCAGAAGAGCAGCTTTTAAACTGCCTTCTTACTTTTACAGAAGAAGAAAAAAGGTGATTTTTAAAAGTTTGGTAATAGGCATAAGTAATCAGATTGGTTCCTGACAAGATATTGCATATAATGGGCTGCTTTGTAAAAATTTGTTACTAAATGCTAAAATACATTCTATCTGTCTCCTATATTTTCTAGGGTCCTCCAGGTCCAGTTGGTCCTTCTGGAAAAGATGGAAGTCCCGGTCCACATGGGCCAACTGGGCCACCTGGTGTTAGAGGGACTGTGGGAGAGGCTGGACCTGAGGTAAATTGATGGGAATATGGGGGAAAAAGTTATCTTCAAATAATCAGATTCTTTTTTATAGTCCATCACATTATTTTCTTGAACATCTATGAGCTCGAGACAAATGATAAAATGTGGTAGTTTCTCCAAGAAACATCCAGGGTAACTGTACTGGAAGGTTTCATTTCTTACTCGTTTCCATCTTCTGAAGCTGGGATGATCCTAGCCTCATCCACCTGTGCCCTTTTTAGGCTGAGCTGGATGTAGTTCTGTGGGTGGCTTACTGGATCCTGCTGGATCTGTGGTCCAACATGGCTGTTTGGCCACTTGGGTCCTAAACCTCAGGCCCAAGCACAGGCCAGCAGTGGCTCAAAGCTGGCAGTCCCAGAGAGTGAGCACAGCCACCTGCCTGACTGCCAGCACCCTCCTCCACTGTGCCATGTGTTAGGGAGATCCTTCACTCCAAATCAACAGCCCAAACTCTAACACTGAGCCCAGCTGACCTTCATGCTGGGCTGAGGTTTACAGACACCAAACCATGAGCTGATTCACTACTGATGAAAACTGGTTTGATCAGTTTGGAAAGAGTTCTAAACCTTGCTGAATGCTCCAGGCATATTCCACACGCACCAATTCAAAATACTCAAAAAAGGGTAGTTAAACTATTTGAAAGAAGATAAATTTTAAAAAAATTAGAGAATTTGAGAAAAGAGTGATCTGGGTGGTCATGGGGAGAATTAAAAAATTGATATTGCTTATTTTGTGGAAGTGATAGAACAAAATAATGGGCAAGAAAAGGCAGGCAGTTTTGGCTATCTTTGTCTGGTAAGACATGGGGTTCCTTGTGTTTATCATGTGCTGATATTCTGTCTATTTCATTTGAATTTCTGCTAATTATCAGTATCTCCACTTCTGCCCAGACACCAAGACCTGTATGAAAAGTCTATGGCAGAGCATAAGAATAAAATATGTCTCTTTCAACTGTGTAATGAAACCACACAAGAAATATCACATTCTAGTATTTTTAGTTTTGCTTTCCATGGGGACTTGCATGCAGCTGTAAGTTGGAACTAAAAAGCAAGAAATAAAGGTTGAGATTTCACTTTTCAGACACAGTGTGTGTTAGTTTGGGTGTGTGCTCTGTATGTGCATTTGGAGCACTAGTTGTGAGTTCTGAAGTAATGACTCTCAAAGGAAAGGCCAGTTTTGATCCACCACCTGGTGCAGCAGAGCATCAAAATTCACCTAGAGGTACATTACAGACTTTGTGCTGCCAGAGAAGGGCTGGCAGGGTGAGATATGTTTATTAACAGATATCTTCTCATGTGTCCTGGTTCATGGTGACAGAAGGACCTCAGAACCCACCATTTGGGAAAATTTACTTAGTCAGGAAAACGCCTGCTCTTCCAAGTAAGGATGATGTAGATTCTGTAACACAGAAAGACCAGAGTTCTGTGGCCAGAGAGCTCAGCACTGTGCTGGATAAATATAAAGATGTTTCTAGTGCCAAATTTTCCATCCAGGAAAATGATCCAGAGGCAACTTATGGAAAGCAGGAATTTTAAGAAATAAAGTTGTTAGGCAGGGATCTGAACAAGGAGGGACAGGTTTAACAAAGGAAATGAGGGCATTCCTTGGAGACCTTTTCCAGCTATTAGTCTTAAAATCAGGAGTAAGAAGAAGTTGAGCAAGGCATTAAGGCAATCAGAGAGGACGTGAAGCAGAGTGAATACACACCTTAAATGCAGTTCTTTGAAAGGTGAATTCTTAATATCTGAATTTAGAGTGACTGGCCCAGAAGTTTTTGGGGTTTTTTGGTGGCAGGCCTTGCTGTCATTGGGCATAGTATTTACTCTGCTGGACCTCTGTTGCCTTCTTGTTTTGAACCTTAGGGCCCACCAGGTGAGCCTGGTCCTCCTGGCCCTCCGGGGCCCCCAGGCCACCTCACCGCTGCCATCGGTGACATCATGGGACACTATGACGATGCCATGGCGGATCCACTCCCAGAGTTCACTGAAGATGAAGCAGCCCCTGATGACCACAACAAAACAGACCCAGGAGTCCATGCCACGCTGAAGTCTCTGAGCAGCCAGATCGAGACCATGCGCAGCCCCGATGGCTCCAGGAAGCACCCAGCGCGCACCTGTGATGACCTGAAGCTGTGCCACCCCTCCAAGAGGAGCGGTGCGTGGTCACATCTCTGCTCTGGGCCCTCTGAGCCTGCCACGTGCCCAGTATGCCCTTGGGCACTGCTTTGCACTTCTGCAACATCATTCTGCTTGTGTCTTCCCAGTTGTTTAAAAAAATCTTTGTGATGCAACACAGTCACGTTTTATGTTCTTCGCAGGTGAATATTGGATTGATCCTAACCAAGGATGTGTTGAAGATGCTATAAAAGTGTACTGCAACATGGAAACTGGGGAGACCTGCATTTCTGCCAACCCATCCAGTGTGCCCCGCAAAACGTGGTGGGCCAGCAAGTCCTCTGACTTAAAGCCTGTTTGGTATGGCCTTGATATGAACAGGGGATCACAGGTAAATAAATACTGACACTCTTAAAATTGGCTTCTGTGTATTGTGGTTTGGAACTTTATCTGTTGCTCTGAGATGGTTCTGCTAGAGTTACCACATTATACCTGATGATTGACTGGCTTATAGTTGATTGATTGTTAGTATCATATAATAAAGATAGGAAATAACTGGGAAAAAACAATGCAAGTGCATCTAATGCAGGATTGGCTAAAGCAGACTACTGCTGGACAAAAACATCAGCTTCTCTATCAGTCTTTTACTAAATCTCTGTCGTGTCTTAAACAACTGTACTTCTACCCTGATACATAATGAGATCCCTGCTGTTTTAATTGAATTCTAATCTTCCTTTCAGAAAACTTAATACTGCTAAAAATTACAAAACTTTATAAATTTGTTTTTGAATGAAAATATGATTGCTATCATACGATCAGGTTGATCCATGATGAATCCATCAGTCTCTAGGCAGATAAAATTTCACTCACGTTTCTGCTGGGGTTTTCCTCTAGGATAACTTCTAAGATTAGGTTTAATGATCCTGACAAATAACAGAAGTTTACCCTATGTGAAGTATATAATTTATTAACTAGTTTTTGCTATTTTTATTTCTAGTTTATCAAAAGCACAGAGAATATCTTCAAATGTTATTTCATAGAGCATTATTATCTTTAAATTCAGTATTTGGTGTGTGAAAAATAACGCTGTTATCAACTGGATTACTAAGAACAGTTCAGAACATTAACAGCTGAGAACAGATATGATATTGATGGCTTTTTTGAGAAGCTTTCACTTATTACTAAATTCAGGAAGTCTTGCCATGACCTAACATATCCCAGTTGATGTTTAGCTGCCTGCAGAGCTACACAGAGGGGTTTGCAAGGCAGTTGCTCTGTGGAGGAACAAATTATCTTCAAGAATACTAAAAAAAGAATATTTCAGTATTTTTGAAACACTGTCAGATTTTGTAACTAGTATGAGCTATATAATAGTCAAGTGCACTCCTTATGGATTCTAAGTAATAAATGTGTCGAAGATTACCACACTTTATACATTATGACAGTACCAGTAAATAGGATTTTCTCTTCACCGTTTTCAGTGAAATGTATAAATTTTTAGTAATTCTTGATTGTTGTTCTTATGTTGGATTGATTCATAAAACATGAATAAAATGGAGCCTCCATGAACAGGGTAAAAAAACCTGAGGAATTTCAGAATTTGGCTTACTGGTAGAAAAATTGATTGTTTTTTACAGAAGCACTGACACTTCGTGAAACATTTGCCAAACTTGTGTGCCAATTGATTAGTTTATAAGGCTCATATGCAAACTTTGTTTATAAGGCCCATATAGTCAAACTTTCTTCTGCTTCGAGATACAATACAAACCCTACAGGAAACAAGTTAATGAATTGGCAATATATCAGGTGCATTGTAAAAGATGTTTCTGTGCTTGATGTTTCTAACCTGCTTCAAGGTTGCTTTAATGCATTATTTCATATATAAGAATCCCTTTCAGAAATGAGGCAGAATTCATTCCAAAGCTTGGCATATCTGTGGAGGCCCAACTTCTTCTGAGTTCAGTTGCAGAGAATTATGATCAACATTCTCCAAAATTCTCCCTGTTACAGAATGTCTAAATTTCTTTGTCCTATCTGGTGGCAAATGACAAAAGAAACCACTCGTACATTTTATGTAATAAGGCTCCTACTGGTCATGTCTGAAAGATGACAATAATGGCAGATGTTTCTAAATTCATCAACTCTTAATTTCAGTGTCCTGTTAATTGACCTATTTCTTTATCTCCAAAGTTTGTGTATGGGGATACAGCTGTCACTCAGATGACATTCCTGCGCCTCCTGTCCAAGGAAGCCTCCCAGAACATCACCTACCTTTGCAAAAACAGTGTTGGGTACCTGGATGACCAGACAAAGAACCTGAAGAAAGCTGTGATTCTGAAAGGGGCCAATGACCTGGAGATCAAGGCAGAGGGAAACAGCCGCTTCAGATACACTGTTCTGCACGACAGCTGCTCTGTAAGTTTGGGGGCTTTGCCCAAAAGGACTTTTGTACATTTTCACTTCTCTCTTGAATTGGAGAAAACATCCACGCAAGGAAGTAATTAAAATTCCACAGGATTTTGTAATGAATTGTAGACATAACTGATGAAACAGGGATTTTGTTATAATTCTAGCTTCACATAATAAAAGTCTGCACTGTTTAGTAGCTATTTGCAAATTCCTTCTTAGTGAGGACACTGAGATACCCATCTTGGCATTTTGCATTTGCCAGTACTTGTTTAGCTCTGAGCTGAGTGGAATCATACAAACTGGTGAGATAAACACAAACTTTTGTCTGCCAGATGGGCAAGATTATTGCAGCAGTACTGTGGAGGAAACTCACTGAGCTGGAAAGGAAAACTCGCCCTAAAATTTTGTGGTGAGCACGGAAAACAGAAAGTAGTAGATTTTTCAGAAACTTGGCAGTTTCAGCCAAGACCAACATACGGGCAAATATTCCTAAATCTAATCCTGCATCTGAAAAAAGTTAAGTATGCTTTGTGCTTTAAAGTAAACCCACAATTATGGGTGAAGGCACACATTATGAACACGTAGAGAAGAATTTCATAGCATAAGGGAAAAATCAGCCCTGATGTGTCAGTCTGATAGATTTGCTCATTAGAGACATTTCAAAATAACCCAGGTGTAGTGCAGACAGCGTTGCTCAGTGTTACTCAGCAAAGGTGCAGTTACACCCTCCTGAACAATCAGACAACTGACTCACCAGTTGCACTTCAGTCTGGTTTTGACATGAGCCTTGGCCTAATCTTTATCTTTTCCCCCCTTCTTTTCCCTCTAGAAACGTAATGGGAACGTGGGCAAGACAGTTTTCGAGTACAGAACGCAGAACGTGGCACGCTTACCCATCATCGATATTGCACCGGTGGACATTGGCAGTACCGACCAGGAATTTGGAATTGAAATTGGGCCAGTTTGCTTTGTGTAAGAGCAAGGGGGGAATATAACACATTACCCAGCAACAGCAGCATTAAACATGAACTTAGACTGATTGAAGTTAATCCTGAGACTCTTGAAGTAATGGCTGATATTGGATCAGCATTGTATATACAGCTCTTTCTAAATGCCCAGCCTCCTTTTGAATATTTATTTTACTTACAAACCTTCTGTTTTCAATGATTGAAACCAACTGTTTAATACAATTTTAAGAGGATTGATGACAACCTTCTAAAAGTAATATGAATCCTTTTCCTTGGTTTTGTTTCAAATTATTTTGACATTTCCAGGTATTCAAAATAGATAGATTTAATGTGGAACTATGTAAAAGCTCTAATGATTATTTCTTTTGCTTTGATGTGTACTGAATAACAGAAAAGTAGAGCACTTTTGTGAACCGTTGGCTGTACTTCAATCATACCTGCTCCCTGTACCCCAGTTTGTGTTCCTGTGGTTGCCATTCACAGAAAGCTGTGTCTTCTGTAAAAGAAAATCTCTTCAGACAAGACCATCTCAATTTGGCATTGTTTTTCTTGCACTTTTCTATGTAAGTCTGCTCAGAAGAGTGATCCATAGCCATGGTTAATTTATGAAGTAAAAATATTACTCGGGTAAATATCGGTGTCCCATAGTAGGGGTGTCCCATATCTTAACTTTTAAGACTAGATTTCACTTCTCACAATGTATCTATGTAATTCCATTAAATTATCCTCAATCTTCAAAATATGTCTTAAACCCAATACTTGTTGATTTTCCAATATTTGCCCATCTAAGAAGCCATTACATATCAAATTATTCAGATGTCTTATATATGGTGCCAATTTCTGTGTGTTGCAGACCATTCACATGTATACCAGACCGATTGCTAATAAAGAAAGTTTAGAAATTCCTTGGTTTTAGCTGACATCCAGACATGCATCACCAGTAATTTGACTTGCTGGCCTTGAGTTGTCAAGGCAGGAAAGTTCCATCATTTCTTAGCATAAGCTACCTCATCTCTGGAAGTTGGGATGCAATTAATATTCCTGGTTTTCTTTTAGGTATTAAAAGGTGCTATGCTTCTGTTGTTATTTCAAGATAGGAGATAGGCAGGGCAAAAAAAAAAAAAAAATCAAAAAGTGATGGTGCTAAATGACTCTCTAGAAGGCTGATGAAATAAAGATGCCTGCTGTCAATGTCATGTTCAGAGCTTAGCTGTTAGGCTTGCAGTGTTTGAGAGAACAATGTTACAGTGCATTTAACTGTTGGTCATTCAGTATATAGAATGTTTTGTACCTCAACATGCTTTATTTTGTAAAGTATGTGGGTACAAACTTACTTAGGTTTTTTGTTTCTTTACTGCATCTGTGCTCTCCACGTTTTTTTGTTGTTCCTTAAAAAAAAAATAAACAGCTGGGGCTCTCCCTAAAAAAAGTCATGCACATAGCTTTATTCATGTATCTTTTGCAAAGCATTTAATTAAATACATGCTTCTCGCTATGTAAGTGGTTTCCTTTTTGTAAAACTCCTTCCAGTGTGTTCATTCCATATCAGTTCATTCCCAGGAAATTAAAAATAGAAGTACTTAATTGTTGTTTGTTTGCTGTTTGCATAAATCATTTGCAAGGCATTGTGAAATATTTTGAAGGCAGGAGTAAAGGAGTATTTGTAAAGTACCTTCTGTGTCAGTTTTTACAGATAGGTGTCAGTTGTACGAAGGAAATCAGCAGGCCTAGATAATCTACATAAGTAATATTATTCGAGACTCCAGAGAGAATTTTTATTCAAGAATGAAACGTGATTTGGCCAATTCTTAGTGGCAATAGGAGTTAACACTGAGAGGAGACAGCTTCTGGACAAGACATAAAGTTGCATTTGTAGTGAAGCAAGCAAAAACTTCCCTTTCCCCCTTCTGTAGGGGCAGGGTCTTGGCAGGTTTCTAGATTGTCCAAACATGTGTCCCTGCAAGGGAGGTAAGGGCTGGGAAGTTGACAGGTTCATGCTGATGTTATCTGTTTGCTTTTACTGCCCATGCAGGAACTTTGATTTCTTTCTTACTGGCCTGAAATAATTTCTATAAATATGTGACTGAGAGGTTAACTTGGCATACTGGCTCCTAGAGAACTTTTAGATAATGTTAATTTCAAGCTGCAGTGTAAAGGCTTGCTGCAGTATGTTCAAGCAGAGGTGGCTGTGGTCGTATCTCTACAGCACGTTTATCCAGATGCACAAAATGAATAATATTTGGAGGATAGGTTTATATTTGTAATTAGTTTTAATCTCTAATTTTAATCAAGTATAATAATCCACGTTTAATATAAGTAGTTTGTAAGGTTGTTGAAGGAGAAGATTATTTGATTATGAAGAATTCATTTTCTTTTCTTTTCAAGTGTCTCTTTGCATCTCTATCTCCATATGAAGTGTGCAGTATTTCCTCAGCCAGGTGCTTTGAGCACTGAAAAAGAGCTGTAACTAGAGACCCATCTGAGGTAATATTCTGTAAAAACCAGGGCTGGAGAATCACTAAAGGAAAGTCTGCTCTGAAGTGCAAGCTCTCAGGTAGTTAACTGAGGAGTCTGTAATGCAAGTGGTTGGACATGCTTTTCTCTTCTCTTGACTCTGTTTAGAGCATACATAGATATTGCACCTCTTTCCCTGTTTTTGCATTCCTCAAAAGTATTGTAGAATCATATTAGGAAGGAAAAAACAAAAAAAGTGTGTGGGGGGCATTTTCTTATCCAGGAAACATGGCATAGCCTCATGTAATATAGCTTTAATTTTGTGAATGAGCTAATAATTTGTTGTTTATGAAGTAACATTAAGTAAATGTCAGCTATAACATTTAATGAAGTTCTGCCTTAGTGACAAATAACTTCAAAAATGGTAGGAAAAAGCCACTTCAGAGTGATTAAAATAATATAGTGATTAAAATAATACAGTATCAGACTGAATTTAAATTAAATTAAGTTACAAGAGTTGGTTCTGTTTTCCTTAACTAATCTGTCCTCAGGGAGAAACAAATCCCAGGACTGCCAGCACTGACAGAAACCTCTTGGTTTCTCAAAAGCAGTAGTGTAATATTTGTTTGGCAACCATTCATTAAAAGCTCATCTAGAAATTAAATTTCCAAACTGCTTCCCTGCCTTCTGCTAGCTTCCTTGTGGCTATGATAAATAACCAGCTCGAAGTTTTCAGTACTAAAAAGGTTCTGGAGAGCACCAGCAGTACTACATACAGTAGAAGAATGTACCAAGAAACACAGAAATCTAACAAAGACAATGTCATGGCATTACAGCTAGAAACAACACAGCCAAAGTCCACAAAACAGCAAGAAAATGGAAGATTTTTCTTCTCTGCAAAGGCAAGTAAAGAGTCTAAAAACAGAAGACTGTTTTTCTTATTGTTGTAGAATAAGAGCCCCTATGGCTTTCTTTTATCTCCTATAACTCCCTGAGACTGAGCATAGTAATTGAGCTGGTAAACACTCACATAACCTCTGGATATTTTAATTACTTTTTCAGGAAGTGCAGGCTATACTGAAGGTTTAATACTCACTGGGCAGTTTTTCCTCACTGAGAGAGTATTCCAGAAAGAGTAAAACAATTGCAAAAGGAAAAGCAAAGCTAAATGGAAATGTAGAAATGCTAATGAAGGAAAAAGATTCCCTGCAAGTAAGCAAATATCACAGAGAAAAAAATGGTAAAAATTAGAGCATTAGGTGGTTTAAAAAAATCATGAGAAAAGATAAAACTAAATCAGCAGTTCAATAGCTGAAATAGAAATGTCTTAGAAGCTGTAGACCCATAGACAAATTTTATTGTGAATTTGCTGCTCATTCATGTGAGGCAATTACTGGACAACATCTTCAGGATCAGTAAAAGAGAAAAAAAACAGTTTTTGCTTTTTCTAAAAGCCAGAAAAGAAAGGGCACAATATGAGAGCCAATGGCCTGTGCAGAGCTCAGGAAAACCTGAGCTGAGTGGTGCAAATATTAAAACTGAGAAGTTTTATGATATTGCACAACTCCAGAGAGCTTGATTGCTGATCTGTCTACTGTGCTCTTGGCATTACATGTTTTATCCTTTGCTGGGAGAAGGTCTGGAAAAGTACAAAGGCATCAGGCAACACTAGTTTGGGCAGAATGCTAAAGAGTCCAAGTTTAACTCCCTCCCCCATGTTTATTGTGTGCACATTCCCATTTCCTTGCTGGTAGAGTTGGAAGCCATCTTTCTATAAGCTCTGGCTTAAGTTTGGTTATGTTTTCAATATCAGAGAGTGGTGCACTGTCAAATGTTTCTGTTGCAAAATTAGTAATTTGTTCCTTGATAAATACTACTGTCCATCCTCCAGAAAAGGCTGCAGCCTTGTTCAGGGATGATTGTGCAGAGAAAAAGAAAAAAAACAAACAAGCAACTGCTTTTTGGCCTCAGTCAACTGAGTGAAAAGAATCTGATACAAACCCAAATAAGTACAACAAAAGAACATAACTACAATTCTAGAAATTCATTGAAATATTTCTGCATGTTTGGTATGGTACAATCTTCCCTGCCACAAAAGAACATGACAGTGACAGAAGATGGTGATGACTGCAGGACCCACCACTATAATTCAGGAGCCTCTGCCCTCTGAGGAACAAGCTGTGTGACTCTACACAAAAATCAGAGAAAGTCTGAGCATTTCTTTCTGCCATATTGCTATTTAACCCAGCCCTTAAACACCAGACAGGCACTTGCCTAGTCCTCAGCCCCCTCAGTGGGGCAGGGAGGAGAATTGGGGGGGTAAAGAAAACACAAGATTAATTGGATGAGAGAAAAGGAAAAGAAAATAACAAAAGAATTTAAATATACAAAACAATCGCGTAGAATGCAGTTGCTCGCCCCCCCAGTGACCTATATCCAGCCAGTTCCTGAGCAGTGGCCCCTGGCCAGCTTCCACCACAGATTTATGTGTGAGGATGACTCCATGTGGCCTGGAATGTCCCTTGGATCAGCTGAGATCAGCTGTCCTGATTGTCCCCTCCCAGCTCCCTGCGCTGGCAGCAATGTGAGAAGCTGACAAGGCCTCAAGGTAAGCACAGCTCAGCAGCCTGTTAGCAGCAAGATTGTCATCCCAAATCCCAAGGCGGTACTGGGAAGAAAATTAACTTTGTTGCAGCTGACACATATCAAGTCGGCCATTTCCTGCTAGGAATAAATTCCTGCTTTACAGATGCACCCAAACTGAGGAGTGAACAGACTTTTCCAGGTACCTTGGAAATGTTATAACAAATGCAGTAAAGCTGAAATGGGATATTCACAAAAACCCACAGGAAGCACATCTCCAGTGCCTCCAGGAGTGACCTTTCATTGACTGCCTTCTCAGTGGATGTGGACTCAACAATAAAACTTAAACTTTAATCTAGAGATGTCCATGGATAAGGGGTGTACTGAAAGGAGAGAAAGTTTGGATAAGCATAGATTTGCCAGATAAGACTGCAGGATTATAAATAAAAAAAGAAAAAAGAGAGTATCAGTGGGTTTCTCAGAAGGAGCCAGCTCAAGCCAGAGGAGCTTCTGTGATGGGGAAACAGTGTGGGTTACAGTCAGTCTTTTTAGACAAGACTCTAGGGTGAAGCTGTTGCAGGATGAAGAGCAGTTGGGAAGACAAGACCTACCAGGATTTTGTTCTGGTGGACTTCATCCATCCTGGAACAGCAATCCCCCAGTGTAGTGTGAACTAGTTTTTGCTTCCTCCCAATAAAGAGGTAGGTAAAAACATAGAAAGCATCTCTTCATCTCCCAAATCCTAAAACCTGCAAAATATCTTTCTCTTCTGGTACTTTAAATAGCGGTATCTACAGATTTTTCTTTTTAAGATCATAACAAGATACAGTTGAGGACATCTGATTACAATCTCAAGTTGTATTAAAATGTTAGATCATGATAAAAAATTTCATACACTCTGTAGCTTAAGATTTTTGCAACATTATGTATCTCATGAAATTTCCAGAAGAGAGGCACTTGGTTTAAATATGAAGTTTGCCAAACCCAACTTCTTTTCTGGTGCAAAGAACTGGATATCTCATTGAACCATCAGGCTTCTGGTCTGGGTTGAAATGAGTATGAAATGTGTATTATTAAGAAATATATTCTAATTTATTGACTACATTAATGCTGTCTTATTGCCATAAATAAAAACCAGTCCTCCAAAAGAACACCTTTTCCAGTCTGTATGAATAACATGCACCTGACAAGGAATAATGGACCTTACATTTTCCTAGTGAAGCTATCAGGACAGCCATAGCATGGCAAAGTGTTGGGAAGAACTTCCTCCTTTACTAATGCAAAATTCTTGTAGACAGCTCTTCGTCCAGGTTGCTGCCTGCAAATGGAGGCTTAATACTATTTAGCTGAAAGCACAACAAAAGAAGAGTTGCAAATTGCACCCAATGCTTATTTAAAAGTTGATTTTTTTTAGGAGGGAAAGGTATTTACAATTTTCCAGCTTTCAGAAGAAATTCCTAGCAGCTTCTCAAATTCAGAAGCCATCATGAGTCCACTCTAAGTGCTGCTTTATCCTTGCCTGGCTTTAGGTGCCAAATTATGGCTGGGAGAGGGGACCTGGGGGGGATTTACGGAAGCTGGCAGCCGTGGTGGCCATGGAGAAGCCTTACATGTCTCCCAGGGGAAGCTGAGGGTGTACACACTGAGTTACAGGTGTTTACAATTTGATTCCAATTAGGGCCTGATGAGGTAGCAAAGTTTTTCACTTAGACAAGGGCTGGCTGGATTCTTGTCATGTTCTAGAGTTTTTTACGCATGATTTTTGTAAAAAACCAACAAAATTGGATGTTGCAGTAGTCCCTGTGCCACAGACCATGGGATATCCACGTTCACTGGAAGAAAGGCTCTTATGTCCTACAAAACTGCTCCACCCTGAGATGACAACTTGCAGTTAACTGGAAAGGCAAATTCCAAGGTAATATTAAAGGCTAAATTAGTGATATTTTAAAGTCATTGATATGTCCTGAAAAAATCCTTGAGGAAGGGCGATTTCCTCTTGTTTCTTTTCTTCTCTCAGAGAGCCATGGGAATATGGTGCTGTGAAGTAAATGAGATCAGCTGGTGTAACAGAATGAGAAGCTGTAGATCCGAATTAGAGATTTCTTCTATCAGTCCTATTACTGTGTGGGCAACTTCTTTCCTTGATTTTTCCTGCCTCTCATTCAGGTTCATGCCTCTCTTTCAACTATGTGGAATATAATATTTTCTTCTTTTCTCCAGGGCACCTTGAAATTTAAATCCTTGAACACAGGTGTTGGTGTTTTCATCTAGAACAGTTTATACTGAGCAGTTCCAGAGGCTTAGGATGTAAAGGAAGGCAAACAGGGAATTCATGGCTTCAGCCCTCTCTGGGTGAGAGGCTTTGTTCAACCCACACTTTTGGATTTGTGCACCTCAGTTTTAGACTAACAGTGAAGAAAAGCTTTATTTTTATGGAGTTTTCCCTCTATGGAGGGAACTAAAAAGTCCAAAGATGGATTTAGAGCAAAAAAATATTATTCTTTTTCTCCTACTCTAGGGTGAGGGCCCCTGGGTTTCTTTTTTCCCCTTTAGCTGCCTGAGACTGAGCATAGTAGCTATTAGACTCATAATCTATGGATATTTTAATTAATTTTTTCAGGAACTTGATGCTATACTGGAGGTTTGATATTCACAAGGCAGTTGGTCTTGCAGAGAGAGGGTTCCAGGAAGACAGAGGATAAAGCAGTTGCAAAAGGAAAAGTTAAACTAAATGAAAATTTAGAAATGCTAATCAAGGAAAAAAAGATTCCCTGCAAGTATGCAAATATCACAGGAAAAACAAGGTAAAAATGATAATTAGACAGTGTTGGCATTATAGTTTAAAAATCATGATAAAGGGTAACAATCAGCAATTCAATGGCTGAAAATTATAGTAAAAGATATAATAAAATATATAAATATAATAAAAGATACAGTAAAAATATATAGTAAAGTATATAGTAAATATAAAGAAAATATAGTAAATATATAATAAAATACATATATAGTAAAAAATACATAGTAAAATATATAGTAAAATACATAAATATAATAAAATTATAGTTAGACAATGTTGGTATTATAGTTTAAAAATCATGATTTATAGTATTAAAAAAAGGTAAAAAATTACAATGTTGGTATTATAGTTTAAAAATCATTTTCATGGCTGAAAATTATAGTAAAATATATAGTAAAGTATATAAATAAAAATATATAGTAAAGTAAATAATAAATATAAAAATATATAGTAAATAAATAGTAAAACTATACAGTAAAAATGCATAATAAAATATATAGTAAATATATATAAATATAATAAAATGATACCTATTCAATGTTGGTATTATAGTTTAAAAATAATGACAAAAGGTAACAGCAATTCAATGGCTGAAATAGAAAATGCTAGAGAAACTGGGAATCCATAGATGTTGTCCAAATGGTGTGCTTATGCTAGAAAGAAATAATCTTGGATTATTTCTTTCACAGTTTGCTTGCTGGGAGCTCAAAGGTTCTGTTGAAGAGTGTGATTTCAGTCAGGTCCTGCAGAGTTCAGAATATCCACAAGGAGGCTGTTTGGGCAGAATGGCTATCTGAGTACCAGAACATTTAGACTGTTTTTAGCCTGCCTATTTTACCTGCTGTCATGCTATTCAGACATTCAGCCTGTGTTAAAATCAGAGGTAATGCTTCTTAATGTATGAAATAAATATGAAAGAAACATGAAGACTGTGCTGAATTACAGCTGAGAATCACCTGTGTTAAACCCTGCCCCAAAGGAGAACTTGTGTGCACAAAGGGAACACCTCAAACAACAGACCAGCTTTCTTGTGAAGCTGTTGTCAGTCCTGGGAGGAATTGGACAGCATCTTTAGGAACAGCAAAAAAAAATCTGCTTTTTCCACAAGCCAATGAAGAGGACACTGGGTGAGGAATGAGTCACAGGTGTTTATCATTTGTTAACAAGTAGGGTCTAATTAGATAACAAAGCCCTTCTGTTGGACAAGGGTTTGCTGGATTTCTGCTGTGTTTTGGAGTGTTTTAAAATAATCTTAATTAAAAAAGTTCAGAAAGGAGATGTTGAAATAGTCCTCATGCCATGGACTCCAACAGAAGAAAAGCTCTGCTATCCTGCAAATGGTGATGACCTGTAAGTAATTGGAAAGTTGAAGTTTCAAGACAATATTGAAACGTATATCAGTCATACTTTGCACTCCTGGTACGATTCAGGCAACTTTTTGTGGCAGGGTTTAGTTTAGGGAGGGTTTGGTAGGTTGATTTTTTGCTGGGGTTCTTTTGGGGGCTTTTTTTTCTAAGTGTTGTTTTTTTGGTTTTGCATTTTGTGCTTGTTATGGTTGAGTTTTTTCTTGTTTTCCCAAAATAGTAATGTGGTGATATAAAAGTACAGATATGTGACAGCCATGGTAGCCTAATTAGTGGCTCTGAAAAAAAATGAAGGTTTTTATATCAAGTAAATATTTTGTGGTTGTTGGTTGTTGTGTTGGTTGTTTCTTTTTTCTACAAATGTTCCAGAAAACCAACTTTCATTAGCAGACATCATTAATGGAAGACTTGATGAGTGTGTGTGCTTTAGAAAGCAGCCCCCAAAGCTTGAGTTTTAGTGTTGAGCCATTGTTCCCAGCCCCAGTAGCACTGGGTATTGCAAAGGCTATTTTCTTCTATTCTGTCCTGGCAGTTAAGAACAGGTGTTTCCAATGCATTTTTCCACAGCCAGCATTCTTACCAGCTGCTTTTATAAAACTCCAATCAAAGGCTTCCTACCATGTAATTGATGTCAGATTAATATTATTTAGTACAGGCAATTTGCATTTTCCATAAACAGTAGTTTATTTTCACCATCAAATGAGGAGGTTTCCTGCAAGAGCCAGTACTTTTTTGGAATTGTTGGCATTGCTGTTATATATTGCATTAAGTACAGTCACGTCTGTGGTGATGCTGCATTTGTGCTGTAAGGGCCTCCCCAGAGCCTCACTGTTTTCCTTCTGTGTGAGCAATGTCCAAATTTACAGTGCCAAAGCAGGGCAGTGTCTTGGCTCAGTCTCAAATCTGGTGGGATATCTTAAAAAAAACCAGCATTTCTTTGTTCATTTATTTTTTCCTCCTTGAGTGAATCAGAAAGTATTCTCTGAGGATGCATAATCCATATTGTCAAAGAGAATTTTTAAGAATTGGATTTTTTAATCCCTAGTTTTTGTTATCTGATCTTGTTGTAGAATATCTTTAATGGTCCTGGGCTGTGCAATAATGATGTAGGGACAGGCTCTGCCCTTGCTCCATGGGAAAGGCTGAGTGGCATTTTCAACATTTGACTGTGGGAGAGCGTTCCTGGCCTGGGCTCCATGGTGCTGTTTAGTTCCTTCTTCTGGCCTCAAGCTCAGGCACTGCCAAACTACTGTTGCTCATTAAATTTGCTAGGATCTGGGCATGACTGAGTTGTATAGCTCCATTGGCCATAAAAAGCTTTGTCAAACTGCTGGTGCTTCTGGCCTGCCCTGTGGGAGCCTTAAAACCTTTATCTAAGCTGCCCCCTGATAGGCTGGTAGCCTGTGACTGCCTGGTTATTCAGACTGAGGCAGGTTTCTTGGATTAGGGGAGGTTAAGATCTTCTATTTCCTCTAAAATGACCTGCCTTGGTGCATGGGCCCTGCTCTGGGTGATGCTGAGTCCCTGCTGACAGAGAAGCTGCCTGTGCTTGCAAATGTGAGTTACTGGATACAGAGGAGTAGAAAAAGCAAGAAAGAGAAAATGTCATAAACTGCATCCCTTAGGATTACCAAGTTTCCTTCAAACAGAAGAACTGATCTTTGAAAAATCATAGTGGTACCACAGCTGTGACCTGCCTTGTTCATTTGTTTGATCAAAGACACAAAAGGTAAAATTAAAAAAGAAAGTCAGTTTTATGAAACAACAAGAAATTTTATTAAGATATTTTATTATGTGTCTCTGTAAGGAATAGACCAACAACCATATAAAAGCTTACAAAGATGGTTAACCTTCAACACTATAAATGTGTTAACGTGACAGAAGAAATTCACAATTTTGCATCTTTTTTGACTTTTACAGAGTGAAGGGAGAAAATTCTCAACTATGACATGTCAATGACGATCTTTGACAGGAGACATTTACAATTGCTTTAAATCCTTTAATTTTTTGCTTTTTTGAGCAAGTCAATAACCCTGACTTGCAGAGTTAGGAGTGAAAAATACATTAGCACCATCATATTAGTCTTTTACACTTCCCTAATTTTAGTGGTCTTGACCAGCAATGACAGGAAAGTAGAGAAGCACCTTTGACAACAGAATACAATCCAACAATAAAATTATGGTGACTACTGACATTAAGGAATTAAACTCTTAAGATAAACTGTACCTTTCACAGCTAATCAGTACAGAAATAACAATTTTGTACCAAATGAATCCCTAGAATTGACCACTGGGTCCAATGCATTTTGATTGAATTGATTGATTTTTGGTTTGACTCATCAGACACATCCCAGTTTCTGTCCATGTTGAGGTAGTTGAAACAGGGAGGTCGTTCTAGCTTTATGGACTGCATCTTGAGAAAAGGGTAAACTTTGGTACTGGGAGCAATCAGTGCTTTGTAAATTGGCTAACATTCAACTAATAGAACACAGTGTTGTTTTATTAAGTGTTGAAGTTTCATTATAGCACCACGGAGACATGTTTTGAAGATGGAATTCAGTAAAAAAAATAGAGCAAAAAAAGCATTTTTACTGTATTTTGTGTAATAGCAAAAAAAAAAACAAACCAACCCTTGATATCAAATTGATTTTTCCCCCAGAAATTTTGTTAATAAATAACTGGGATACAGATGGGCACCTGTACTAGCTGACAAGGCTGAAACAAAGGAGCACAGTTGGAGTGTGAATCTGTTTGCTGGGGTTTCAGAAAAAGCAGGATCTTTGATTTATAAGAAGCAGACCGGGCCAATGTCCACGCCAAATTCCTGATCAGGACCACCAATATCTAATGGTGCAATATCAACCACCGGCAACCTCACAGTCTTGCGCGTCCTGTATTCGAAAACTGTTTTACCCCACTCACCAGTGTGCTTCTGTGAAGTTGAAGAGAAAAGAAAAAATTGTTAGAGACACAAGTGCTGGCCTACATGGCAGTCATCCCACAGCTTATCGGATTTCCAATTTCCTATTTCTGCAATAACAAACCCTCTCACCCTGTTGAAGGCTGGTTGCCATGTCTGTGGAAATGACCCCAGGAGGGAGAACTCATGGACAGTGTTAGAGTCGTCCATTTGTTACTGAAAAGGCTGCAGGTGCTGTCAGACCAGCATGCCCAGGGATGTTCCTGCTCCCCTCCAGGACAATCTGCTGCAGGGAAGCAATGCTGGATCTGCAAAATGACTGTGTTTGCCCCTTCCCATAACCACAGCCCATGGCTTCAACCATATAGCCATGGTTTGGTATGACTAGTTTTAGAGTTGACAGGGGATGGATGAAAACTGGGTGGCTGTGACTTCTCTGACATTGACTCTAAAGCAAGGAGATAGCTGTAGAGCACAGATTTAAGTGGAAGCGCACCTCACTTCCTACAGTTGCTACAGGAATTGCACTTCTGGTGCACAGAATCTAGGTTCCCCCTACTAGCTGTAGCTGTGTCCTTTCCTTACCCAGGCCATGCAAAGCTCTCTTCCTTTATCATGGGTCTAGTCATCTAGAGGGAATTATTTGTTAACTACAGCACTAAATTCCTGTTTACTTACAGTGCAGCCATCTTCCAGAACCGCATATGTGAATTTGCTGTTTCCTTCAGCCTTGATCTCACTTTCTGTAGAGCTCATGAGTTTCAGAGCTTTTTTAACATTCCCACTGTCGTGGTCCATGTAGGCAATGCTGTTCTTGCAGTGGTAGGTGATATTCTGGGAGGCACGGCTGGAGAGGATGCGCAGGAAGGCCAGCTGAACTTCAGAGACATCCTCTGGGAGCTCAGGATCTCCATAGCTGAACTGCAGAGTACCAACATAGGCACAGTGTTTGTTCAGTCATGTCTAGGCTTAGTCCACATCGGGATTTTTTCACATACTAACTGTCTCATTCAGTTTAATCAGAATTATTTTTTAGTGTGTTGTGTATGTTTTACTATGTACAATCTGGGCTGTTAACTGTGCTCATTTCTCACCTGGAAGCCTCCATTCATAGACTCTCCAAACCAAACGTGTTTCTTTCCACTGTTTCCACTGGTCCACCAGTTTTTCCTTGGCACAGTCCTGGGGTTAGCATTGAGGCAGGTCTCACCAGTTTCCATGTTGCAGTAGACTTTAATAGCATCCATCTTGCAGCCTTGGTTAGGATCAACCCAGTACTCTCCTAGAGGTAAGGGAAAATGTTAAGGGGTTTAATATATATGGAGAAGAACCTGACTGCATGATGGCCTTATTTCTATGAGAGATTTCTGAGCCAAATCAGGAAATGTACTAATTTTGACAGAAGAGATGCCACAGAACATAAGATGATATAAAAAGATACTCAGTTCATGTGAATTCTGTAAAGGGAATGTAATTTGGAATAAATTTAGAACTTGTAATATTTTTCTTTTTCTCCTAAAATGATTTAAACATATGTTCACTTCTAAGGACACAATTAGTGGAGTTGAAGTCAAATATATATTCAGTGTAAATGCATAGTTAATTATGTTTCAAATTGGTTTTACATTTATCATCTTTTTCATCACATTTGATTGAAAAAAAGTCAAATTTTTATGGAAGATATCCACATTTAAATTCTCAAGTTAGAAAAACCAAAACAGTGCCCAAGACCTGCTACCATTGGTGAAACTAAAACCTAAACATACCACTCTTGAGCTCGGGATGGCAGAACTTCAGGTCTCGGCAGTTACGAGCTGGATTCTTCCGTGACCCGTCAGGACTAATGATGTTTTCAATCTGGTTGTTAATGGATTTCATTGAAGAGACGATGTCACCCAGATTGATATCGTTCTCCTTGGGCTCATCTCGGTATTCATACCCATAGGAAACTGGACCTTTCTCACCAGCACCCAGGGCAGCTGCACCACCACCACAACATGGGCCAGGAGGTCCAGCAGGACCAGGAAGACCAGGCTGCCCTGGTGGACCCTAAAACATTAGTGAACAGGTTAAAACTAAAAGTCAGTGTGGGCCCTAGTCTTAAAAAAAATGAAAATTCTTACACAAATATGTAGTTTACTTATTCATTAATTAAACAGATGTATAAACATCTGTTTAATAGATTTTCCAGGCCTTTATTTTCTTAAAATTGTATTTTTTTCCCTTCATTTTGTCAAGTTTGACCATCTTTATGTGTGGGCTTTGAGAAGGAACCCTTTCCACTAAAATCCAGAGAATGACCATTTCTTGGCTTTAGCAGGTGACTGTGATAGTGACACCTTTGCAGCTCTGGCCTCTCTAGAGCAGTCTAGGAACCTCATTCCATGGCTTTTCAGACCCAAAGGGAAACTGAGAGGAGGAGATTCCATTGTTTGCAGAAAAGTCAATGATCAGCTGAGACCAACACAGCACCCAGTGCATCAATAGTTACACCAAACTGCAAACGAGCTGCATGGCTTTGGATTTAGCCTTGGCAGCTAGATAACCTGCCACAAATTTTGTCCATGAAATCGAGCGTTCCTGAGGGAGCTATTTAGAGTTGAGCATCCTCTGTTTCATGAATATTCCCAAAGATTTGCTGGTGTGAGTTTGCACCATTTACTTACGGCAGGGCCGCTTTCACCTCTGGTACCACGAGGGCCGGGAGGACCAATTGGACCTGGGTAGCCACTGGTACCATCTTTTCCAGGTGGCCCAGCTGGGCCTGGGGGACCCTAGAACAATGAAGAACACAGAATAGTTTATCAGATAATTCAGAAATACACTGTGAGGTATTTCAAATATTTCTGTATGATTTCTCAGGCGTTTTTTCTTTCTTCAGCTGCTGTCTGTTAAGATGGCCAATTAAAATTTGTGTCTATATCTATGTCTATATTAACTGAACAGTCTGAATTTTCCTTGCAGTTAGGCTGAGTAAGCAGCTTTTCTTACCCTTGCACCTGAAGCTCCTGGACCTCCAATTGCACCTTGTGGACCCAGGGGACCCTAAAAAAAAAAAAAGGAAAAGTCAGTCATACACCTCCTAGTAATATCTTGCAACTACCAGCACATGCCTTCAATAAAGACATTGAAAATGTCTTCAAGATTATACAAAACATATCCTTATAAAAAGGCTATGCCAGACATGAGAGAATGGTGGCCATTCTTTAATCAGAAAAAAATATTGAATGTTCTCTTACATGTTTTCATATAGAGATGTGCTATCCAAAATGCAAGAAAGCCAACTGACACCAATGAGCTTTGGATGAACCCTAATATTCATAAAAATACGTAGCTATAGCCAAAGTGCTGCAGTTTTAATATTACCAGTAATGTTATTTAAATAATTTGACAAACATTCATGATTTCAAATACTTTTACAGATTTGTTTCTTGTGTGCACTGCAAAGAACTAAACCATTTGTTTAAAAGTAACCTTTCCTCAAACGAGAATTTATCTTTTTCTTTTCCCTCATGTGATATGTTAGACCCCAGGTTCTATTGTCTTGTTGAATAGATTGGTACTGGTGCCATCTTTGGTATGTTAATTGTGTGAGCTTTGGTTTCTTGAATCTCACTTGTATCATGAGGGGATTTGTAGATTTTTTTAGAATAAATCCCTTCTTAAACCTTTACTGGTCATAAATATCTATGGCATGCCTGTCTATTCTTGACCTTCAGTTCTCTTAGCTATGTTCAAATGGTAATTCATGTTTTAGGGTAAGAAAGGGATAGAAAGAGTATGAAATTCAGTAGTTTACAATTTCTTGCCCATTTTGCCCCAGTATAAAAGATACATGGCAGAGGAGAGGTATTTGGACTCTGAGTAGCTTTAGTTGTCTTTCTAGGATAGATTTCTAACAGACATAGGCATTTCAACCCCTACCTCTTTCTTTCCTAATTAAATCAGAAATAGCCTGATTTTATTATATATAAATATATAAGAATTTTTTACTGAAAGGGTTGTAGTAAACCCATCTTTACTTCCTACCAGCTTCTTCCAGTTCTTTAATTATGCTTATGTCAGGTTGATTCAGGGAATCTGGATTTTGAAACATCTGACAATCAAATTTACATAGATTCCCATCAAATTAGCTAAGGTTGATTAGGTACCTGGGGCCTAAACACAGAAGCTAAGATCAGCTGTAATTCCCAATCCAATGCAAAATACTCACAGGAGGACCAGGGAGACCAGGGGTACCAGGAAACCCTCTGTGACCCTTTATGCCATTGCTCCCTCGTTCACCAGGTTCACCTTTATCACCACGAGGACCTTGAGGACCCTGTAAGGGTAGAAGGAAGAAGGAGATAAGAGCATTGCCCATATGACAGGAAATAGTGAATGGTTGACATCGCAAATACTTTAAATATGACTTACAGCAGGACCACGAGCACCAGCAGGACCAGTAGAGCCAGGAGGGCCAGGTGGACCCTGTGACATGGTAAGAATGAGAAGGTGTGGATCACTTGGAACTGCCTAGCCCACCTCTTTATTTCCAGATAAGCTGTATGTTCACAGCCAGCAGGCGTTGGGATACAAGGGGAAGCTCCACACACACTAGAATCAGCAAGAATCCTGGCCAGGCCATTTTTGTACCAATGTCAGCCTTTCTCAGCTGCCTGCAAGCACTGATCTGTACACAGGCACTACAGCCTTTCTTCCCTCTCTCAGTGAGGTGCTCAGTGTGCTGGTGTCAGCACTCCTGAGAAATAACTTGAAGGCTTCCAAAGTTACTCCCTTAGTTTAAATAAATAACACATTGCTTGTGCTGCATCAGCACCAGATGGGATGGAAATTAGGACAGGGCCTGGTGGGATGATGTGCTTTTTGGCATCCTATGGAGTACATTAATTTTGGGCTTAATTTCTTCAAGTTGTCAGAACATAAACTCTGAGATGTCTTTCCTCTGGATATTCTTGTAGAACCAGTCCTTGATATCAAGAAACTCTGACAATAACAAACTCTTTAAAACTTCCTCTCTATTCCTGCATGAAATGGACTTTGCCTAGGAAGGATATGTAAGTAAGCAGTAACCCATTTACTTTGGTCTTACCTGAAATCCTCTTTCACCAGATTTTCCAGGTGCACCAGCATTACCTGCAGGTCCAGGATGGCCAGGGGGTCCTGGAGGGCCAGGAGAGCCATTGTCACCACGGTCACCCTGCAGATAGTAAGGAGTAATAAACATCATGTTTTATAGAACTCAGTATGAGGAGTATATTGAGTGGAGCACAAGAGGTTCAAAGAACAAATTACATAGCATATAGATTGCATATTTGCCATGTAGTTCATGTCCTGTTTGTTGGGCAGTCTAAGGATATTGGTGATTTCTTACTTTGCCTCCTGGGGATCCGTCACGTCCAGGCAAGCCATCGGAGCCAGGGTTACCCTGCAAAACAGAGTGGCACAGTTTGTTCACGAACTGCATTACCAGTAGACAGCTTGTTTCCCACTAAGCTTGAACAATGCTCATCAAAGAAAGAGTTTTCAAGAGGGAAGAGTTGGAGTGGTTTCAAGAGGGAGGTGGAGTGGCTCCTAAAAGACCTGTAAGACCTGCATTATTTTGTAGGCAGAGCAGTTCCAAGAGCGACAGATGATGTTTGCAGGCAGAGAATGGGATAGCAGGGACAGGAGGCCACACCTTACAGGAGGGCAGAATCACAGGCCCCTGCCTTGTGAACCTTAAAGCATATTTGCCCCCAGAAGCTCCCATTTGTAATTCACAAGGTAGCAGGGAAATCCTATCCACTCACATCTCTGCCAGGCTCTCCAGGTAAGCCTCTTTGTCCAATAGGACCTTGGGGACCCGGAGCACCACGTTCTCCTGGGATACCATTGGTGCCTGGTTTACCATCTTCACCCTGAACAAAAAGAGAAAGGATTCCATTGCAGATAATGTTCTTAGGAGATACCAGTACATTTTGCATCTTATTAACTGTGCAGGGATTTCAAAGGAGACCTAATGAAGTGATGGGCCAACGTGGCTTTCCTGGTTGTGAATACACAAAACAAGAGATAAAAACTTGGCCAAACTGGTTTCTTTTCATTGCTGGTAATATTGATGCAAGGCCATTGAATGTTCCTCATTAACTGACAACTAAGAAATAATAAACAGATATATCTCTTATGTGCCTGAAAACAGTGGCCAAAGCTGTTAACCAAAAAATGCTGGTCTATCACTATATTAGTGATAAAATACAAACCAAGCCTCACTTCATCTTTTCTGAAGGGATGTGAGGGTACTTTTCTGTTTGGGTCATAATATTTAAGCAAGAAACATATTGAGAACTAAGCAAGGGTAAACAACAAGTGGTAGGTGATACTATGACTTGGATCTTGTACCCAGAAGAGGTTACAGCTTCCTCCTCCTCATGACCCTCCCAAAGTGTGTGAAGTGGGTAATATACTCCTAGATATATAATATATATAATATAATCTGAAATACAACCTCACATCCTACAGCAGCTGGATACCAGCCATTTAAAAGCCTGATCTTATGCATGTTATGTAAACACAAATAACTGTAAATTCTCTCATCTCTGGACTAGAAAGCATTAAACCCCCCAATACATTCATTACTTTTTGTGTCTCTAAGCTGTTTTTATCACTTTTTGCCTCTCTAGGCTAATTTTAGCAGCAGGGTTGGGGTTCTGTTAGGGTTGAGGCTGTGGCTGCAGTGAAGGGCTCTCACCTTGGCCCCTGCCATCCCGGGTGGGCCGCTGGGGCCACGCAGGCCTGGCAGACCCGTGTTCCCCCGGCCGCCAACGATGCCTTGAGGACCTGGCTCACCTGGAGCCCCCTGTTTGAGAAAAGGTCACTGCAGTCAGTGGGAGCACCTTCAACATTCCAGAGGTGGCTGCTTGTTCTGGACAGACATAATCCCTGTCTCCTGCTGGAACAGTCCCTGGCTGAAGGGACACTTACCCTTTCTCCTCGGGCTCCTGGGGGCCCTTTTTCTCCTGGTGCGCCGGGCTCACCTCTGATTCCAGCAGGTCCTGGACCTCCAGGAGCACCAGAACTGCCAGGGGGTCCAGGAGGCCCATCCTTGCCTGCAGGGCCTGCGTTACCAGGGGGACCTGGACTACCCTGGAAAGAGTTTTAAGAAGGAAAGTGTGAGCTGCACACATGCACTGGCATTGGTCTCATGAAAGCCAGCCAGACCTGAGTCATTGCCTGAAGGCAGATTTGGGGTCCAGCCCTGTGCACCCAAGTCTGATCTTGTGTTGTAAGAGAATCCTTTCATGTATCCCTTTCACAGCTGGCATTTTTTATCCCTGCTGTCTGGACATACACCTGCACATTTTGGATGCCCAGTGCCTGTAATGCATCCAACACAGGGTACACATTCCTTACTCATGGCTCTACCACAGAAACTGGAAATAGGCCGCAGGCCCTTCTGCTTTCTTGAATCACTCCTGCCATATGCCTTTAATATGGTGTCTTGGACATGTTCAGAATGAAGTGGCTTTCATTATAGTCTTAGCTGAGCCAATGAATGGAAAGAATTGCATTGACTCTAATGGTACCTTAATTAAAATCCTACTTTCTATTCCATACTGTAAGGATGATAAACTCTTTTTTGCAGATTTTTTTTCCTGAAGTACAACCATCATGTTCAGAATGTTTTTGCATTATATATTAATACACGTCTAAATGTATCCACAAAGTAAGACTAAAAGAAAAGGGGGATAAACCAACTTACATTGTTACCAGGGGGACCAGGTAGACCACGAGCACCAGGGAAACCAGCAGCACCCTAGAAGAGATCAATATTTTTTATTTTCTGAAAACTGGGAAACGGGAATAAATTGATTTTTACATACATCTGTGTTTAAATTATAGTCATGTTTTGTTTGAAATCTAAATTATATGTCCTGATAGGGAACAGAAAGTCAAATTATTATTTTTCTTTTGTAAGAGGAGGTCATATATCCTCCTCAAACTTGAGTTAGTGGGATTTGAGATAGTTGGCAAAGATGGCAAGTAAATTTAATAACTGTTGAGATAAGCCATTGTAGAGCTTTGGGTCATTGTGTCAAAAGCTATTTTGGCACCTTATATTAAAATCAAGGTAATCCAGATCACTAAAGACTTCTTCTTTAATTACTCCTTCTAGAACACTTTAAATATTTTTCAACTGTTAATACTATAGTCATTGAAGTTCTTATTTTTCATTTAGGTCACATTTATTGAAATAAATAGAGGCATTTAGCAGTGACTAAGTTGGAGAGATACTCACAGGCCCGCCAGGAGATCCACGGTCTCCTTTTATTCCTTGGGGACCAGGTGGACCCTACATGGAAGGAAGTAGATAAAGCAAAGGATTTGATAAAGATTAAAATTATAGGAAGTGTCAATAAGTTTCAGGCAGTTCATCTCCTTGCACTTGGGCCCACTGAGGCTGAGGGAGGGCTGAAGAAACCTCTCCATAGCAAAAAGGAACAGCAAACACTTACTGGGGCACCAGGGCCGCCCTGTGGACCAGCTGCTCCAGGGGGTCCGGCCTCTCCTCTCAGACCAGGGGGGCCTCTTTCTCCTTTGCCACCAGGTTCCCCATTTTGGCCCTGTAGAAAAATTATAGTGTTATATTACCACTCAAAAAAGCAGATGATATTGTGACAAGAAATGCTATCGAGGTACTTGTCTGAAGGGAACTTAAATATTAAATGAAGTGTGAATGCAGTCAAACTCTACTGCCCTACCAGTGCAGGAGAGGAAGGACAAAGCCATGTTGCCCTATGTGTGCCTGAGTAGTGCAGGAAGAGCAGTGCAGACACTTACTGGGGCTCCAGGGAAGCCAGCGGGCCCAGGAAGACCTTGTTCTCCTCGTTCACCCTGTAGAAAACCACATGTCAGCAATGGAAGATGTTAGAAAGATAAACTTCACTTTAAAAGTTAGAGAATACTGCTGTTAAGGCTGCTGAAGTTTCTTTGTCTTACCAGCCTGTGGAGAAAAACCCCACACATCTGATCCAAAACAACTTTTCCTCCAAAGAACTAAACACAGCTGTTCAGGAATTAACTGATAATTCTCTAAAATGGGGTAAACTTAACTCAGCTACACCTGTATGAACCCTGACCACAATCCATGGTGTTCAACTGAGATCCCGGAGTGTAAATATAAAAAATATAAATACAAAAAAAGGAGTCTTTTCGAAAGTTTACTTAACTTTAAATCAAGATGGACATGACTGTTGCTCAACTCCTGCCTTGCCCTGTCATCACAGCCCTCTGAACCCTTTGCAATGTTAAAAGCCCTGATTTTCTGAAGCCTTTAGTACCTATAAATCCCAAGAGTCAACAGGAGCTGAATGCGCTTGGTTTATTTACAGCCCAAGGCACATGTATTACTGATAGGTTTGGTGCAGCACTGATACCTACAGCAGGCAAGAGGAGCTATGGTGAGGTTATACAGGAAGAAAAGAAAGGTTCTGTCACTTACAGGACCTCCACGGGAACCCATTGGGCCAGGGGCACCTGCTGGGCCAGTCTCTCCCTGCAGGGAACAAACAAGGATGGTCACGGGGTGTTTGTCTGCTTCCCCTGAGACAGCCACCCCTGGGACTCCTTACAGTCCAAACCCCTTTGTGAGGATGCTTTACCTTATCTCCAGGTGGGCCAGCAGGACCAGGAGGGCCAATGGGACCTACATTGCCCTGAAAAATTGGAAAATGAGAAAATTATGTATCTTGTATCAAAATATGACAATGTTAACTCTTATGCTTTGATCAATAGTGTTTGTGTTTCAGTGTAAACAGGTTGCCAATGATAAATGAAGCAAATTACAGTGCCAAAGTGCATTTGCACACCATGTTTTGGAGTGATGCACTGAAATCACACCATTTTTCAGTGTGAGAGATCTCCAACTGAGTGGTTCCCTTTTTTTTTTCCCCAACCATCCAAACCTCATCCAAAACCACCTGAAATGAATAGGTGTCTTTCACTGGTATGCAATAAAAGTGACCTGTTGCTCCAATTTTCAGTTAGATAGTTGATCCACATTTCTTCAGCATCTCCTGACTAGCTCCCTGACTTATTTCTTTCTTGAAAATTTAATCTGTACCTTATGGTGTGAAATAAATTTTTTATATTTCCTCCAACTCAACCAAGCTGCATTTGTATATTTATCATCCCTCATTACTTTCATGTATATACTGCCTGCAGGTAGTGATTTGATAGATGTATGTATTTCAAGTGCCTATTTTATGTGTATTTGCTATATAGATGTATAAATACATCATATTTAGTAACCTGTAGGAATATTCTGCATGAGAATATTTACTACCAATGTCTTTTTGTGATTCATTATAACATCAGTCAGGTAGATTTTCTCTTTCATATGATTTCTTTCCTTCTAAAACATTGTCCCAATATTTCTCCAAAAAATTCCATTACATTGACCCAAGGAGTGGTAATCACAAAAACCTGTATTAGGCCTAATTTAGTTTACAAACCCAGTTTTGCACTGCTGGAATGAAACACAATGAGATTACAACTGTTGCTGTTGTAGGTCATTCAGTGTGAGGTTACTCCTGTTCTAAGAGCTGGCTGCATACAGCTGATGGATATACTGTTGGATGTTTAAATACTCACTCTCTCTCCTCTTGCACCAGGAAGGCCGTCAGCACCTTTACCACCAGGTTCTCCCTGGGAAGTTTAAGACATAAAAACCATGAGCAAAAAGGAAGCATGAGGAGATGAGCCTAAATGGGGGGAAGGATCTCATACTGAGGGGTCTCTCAATAGCCAGGTTTCCTTAATGAAATTGGGGATGATATTTTGCCCAGTATTCAGCGTCAGATACTACATCCTTTGATGAGGAAAAGAACCCAAATTGATTCAAAAGGAAGTCCAGGCCAAATTGTCTTCCCATGGTATGAACTATGCTCATCATTAATTAGATTCATTAGAACTGTTTTGCTGTACCCATCCCCCAAAAGACCCATTGCACCAAAGTATCTAGCATGTATTAAACTGAGGGAAAACCCCATATTTTTCAATACCTAGGACCCACATCCCATTGCTAAATCAACAGTGCTGCTACACAATCTGCACCTCTGAAATCAGGCCAAAGAGAAGACGTGGACAAACCCAGTGCCTTGTGGGACACTAACATTAAATCAGCATAAAATCAAAAGTGTGTGTGTTACCCTCTCCCCTTTTGGTCCAGGGCTTCCAGAAGCTCCTCTTTCTCCTGGCATTCCTTGTAAGCCAGGCAGTCCTGTGCCTCCAGGGGGACCAGGTGGGCCAGGAGGACCCTAAGGAGTAACAAAAAATAATTAGAAAAAAAAAATTAACCCAAATGGTAGCAGAATAGCAGAAAAGGAAGACATTCTGTGGGTACCTTGGCACCTTCTGTGCCAGCAGGACCTGGTCCACCTCTTGTTCCAGGAGGTCCTGGAGGACCCTGTGCACCACGTTCTCCTGGGATACCATTTTCACCCTGTGATAAGAAATGTGTTATTCTTTGTTTTCAGGCTCATATTTTGTTAATTAATTTATGCCATTACAAAATTTTCTTTATTATTTACCTTAGGGCCTGGGAATCCAGGTCCTCCAATATCACCTTTTGGCCCCTGGTTATGAGAAAATAAATGTAAGTTAGTTAGAACTTAGTACATCTGCATTGTGATTGGGATCCTGTTTCTCTCCCCTATGATTCCCCAAATCAGACTTTGCTGCTTTGAGGAGAGCTAAGAGCTGTCTCAATTTGGAAAAATAATTGAAGAAGAACTTTTCATTAGTTTTTGTTAAAAAAAAAAGGCAATTCACTACTTACTGGTTCTCCAGGCTTTCCATTCTCTCCAGCTGGTCCTGGTCCACCAGGCAATCCCTATATGAAAGAACAGGATTATCCGTGTTACACAGATAAGTTATGCATTTTACATCTTCAGATTTTTGCTTTTGACTCAAAGAAGTGTGGCCAACTCATTCCTTGTAACATTTGTCAAGTGGTTAATCTGTTGTATTCTATTATATTCAAAATATGGTGATATCTGGCACTCCAATATAAATGTTCAGATACCTTTTTTTTTTTAAATTTTGTGTGTTTGTGTTAGTCTATTAAAAAGAATCAGAAAACAATAAACACACAGCACCTGGAGGCCAGGTGGGCCTGCTGGTCCTGGTTCTCCTCTCTCTCCAGAAGCACCCTAGAATCAAACAAATGAGGAAGAAAATCCATGAACTTGCCTGAGAACACTTCAATATATAAACAACTCCTCACCACCTCTAATCTACACCTCCTTATTGTGACCTGATGATGACATTGCACAAGCTCAAAAACCAGTGTATGTTGGTGTTGTGGTAGTTGCTCTTTTCACTCCAACTCTTAGATGTGATTCAGCAGACACATTTTAACTTGATAGAAGTCTGAAATGCCATAAACATTAAAGGGAGCAACAATACATTTCTGCTTGAAAAGACCAAGAGCTCTAAATTGACTTTTCATTTCAATCTACACCGAGTATACCTGACTCATCTTTCTCCCACCAAAGTTTGTAATATTTGTTCATTAAAACAATGGCAAAGAAGAGCTCTTTTATTTGTCTTCATAAAAGTAGATTGCTTTGTATCATTAAGAATTTTTTCCTTCTGCTAAATTCCCAGTGTCTATCTGTAGCTGCCAGACCCCTGATCATTGCCTCAGATGGGACCACCACACTTACAGTAGGTCCTGGAGGACCTGGAAGGCCAACATCACCATTCTTCCCAGCAAGACCCTATTCAAAGACAAAATTAGGCTATGGTTAGAGAGTGATACCACTTTTGTAAGACTCATCAAGTTATTATTAATACTGTGTCATTATAAACAAAATATTAGCAAAACTTACAGGTGGTCCAGGTGGTCCACCAGGGCCTCTTTCTCCGTTCTTGCCTGGTGCACCCTTACAAAAAAGAAAGACTACATTTGAAATACTTGTTTATGGTCAGTGGACAATTGTCTAAAGCTGCAGTATGAGATAGCCCCACTACGGAGTAATTTAGTTTAACATTTGACTCACCAAACAAGGTGAGTCAAATTTCACAGAAGAGGAGAAATCCCACTCACCTCATTGCCCTTAGGACCAGGGAAACCCATCACACCAGGCTGGCCACGGGGGCCTGGAGGGCCAGGTGGGCCAGAGCGTCCAGATTCACCCTGATTGCCCTGGGATAAGCACAAAGAAAGGAAGATGTGGCATCTGTGAGGTGAAATAAAGCAATTCCCAGGACTCATTCAACATTGAGTGAGGGGGAGACACTGTTCAAAACTCATTATGTGCTCTGTTCTGCAACTGTGGCCCCTCTGCTCTGCATTTTACATGGTACCAAATGACAGAGTTTGCAGGCTGCTCTTACAATGATGCAGCATAAAAACGGCTCTGGTAGTTAAAGCAAACAGAGAGGAGGGAATAAATCTGGCTGTGATAACAACCTGTCATGTGGATGCTGTGGGATTAGGGTCGGGTTGGGTCAGCAGGAGGACTGGGGTAAAATATTTGCGCAATGTACATACGGGAGGGCCAGGCTTCCCATCGCTTCCAGGGCTTCCTGGAATTCCGGGCAAGCCCTGCAAATTGAAGGGAAAAAAAAGTGTTATACTTCAGTTTAAAGTGCACATTATGAAGTTTCAATTAATGAATATAAATATATAAAAACTGTTGCTTGTTATCATCCTCTTTAATAAAGATCTTTCCATTTCCCTCAGCCCATGAAGGTGAAAATTGGAGAAAGCAAACAAATTCTGCCATTATGGGTTTATTGTTTTTTTTTCTGAGAGTTGTATATCAGCAAGACACTAGATATTAATCAATTAGCACAAAAAAATTCCTTCATTATGTGGAAGAAAACCATATTTAGGTGGAAAAAAAAAGAAATTAAACAATTCTGACTACACACCTACTCTACCTAAAAGCAACACAATGTGCAACACTTTTTTCATTAACTTCTTTAAATTTCTAAATATAATTTTTGTTGTATTTTAAATAGTTCAGTTTCCTTGCCAATAAAATCTTTAGCTCCTAGCGGCCTGCATCTGGGCTTTTGAATGTCAATGTTGTTAGGAGTTGTTAATTCTTAGTACAGCTCCCAGAATGTTGTTCCATGTACAATTAGATGCTGTCTACACAATAGGCCATCTCTGAAATCTTACTGATATGTACTGTAAAAAACTGACCAACAGCTTATTTGCTCTAATTACAAATGTGCCAAAAATATAATACTCATGTATATTGAAATACTTATTTTCTAATTTAATTACTTAAGTCTATTTACATAATAACTGAAACATATATATAGAAACATATTTCAATAAAACCCCATAATACCTAATGTTAGAATTTGCTGAAATGCAAAGAGCTAATGCAGAAAATCACCCAGTGCTGACTCATATTAGAGTCATTTCTCATGGCAGAGCCTGGCATGCTCTGGGAGCCTCCCAAAACCTCTTGACTCTGTTGTGCCAGTGTCCTGGGAATGCCCTGTGACTCTGCTCCATTACCTGTCCCACCATGAATGGATGCTACTACTGCCTAAAGGAACTCATAGAAAGGATCTCTGGTTGGACTCCTCTACCACATCAGCTCAGATGAGTCATCTCTAGCAGAGTTTATCCCCTTTTCTCAGAGATGTCCTGTCTTACTCTCATTCCAGGAAGACCTGGGCCTCCGTCTTGTCCGCGCTCTCCTGCAGGTCCACTGGGGCCAGGGGGACCTGGGCTGCCACGCTCACCTGCAGGACCCTGGAAAGAGATGTGGAGATTCACAGCAAGGGAATCAGCATTGAATCTGAAATTGTCCATCCAAATTCACATGGATTCTCCAAAAGTTTGGAGGACTCCTTTGGAGGAAGATTTATACCTTTTCGCCTGGAAGCCCATTACTACCGGGTAAGCCACGGAAGCCAGGGGAGCCCTGCCAGATAAAAAACAAATTATGGATCACAGGCAGGATGACACAGGTAATAGCAACTGGGTTGTCTTCTAAACTATTTACCATTAGACTTAGCATTATGAAAATTAATGGGGAAAAAAATGAAAGTGGCATTTCAGTGTAGTAAGAAGATTATAGTGTTCCTGGTGAAATTATACCCTGTCCTCCTTTATTTTTAGCTGGCCCTGCATCATTATTTATGAGTTTTCTAAAGTACTATAAAAAACAAAAATCAGATTCAGTATTGACAATTATTTTCCTCTAATTCAATACTGAGAAGAGCTTTGTTGTATTGTTTTAATATTGATATTTGCTACTATCTTTATAAAAGAAATTTGAATTATAAATTTAATTTTGCAGCCCCCTTTATATGTTTAGTATAATTAATTAGTTCATTATGCATCTTTGGTTTCCTCATAGCTTCAGCAAATATTGCAACCAATTATTAAGTTAGCACTTTCAGATAGATCAGCACAGTTTCCTTTGTTTCTGATGGGAACAGAAATCTAAAATTTGTAATGATGTTGCTATTTATTTTGAATGAAACAATTAGTGGATTTCTCTGAGAGAATTATTAAATTTTTGGAAAATTATTTAATATACTAGCCAATAAACCTGTTTGCAGTTGAAATATTATAACATAGACAACATCCTGACAATACTGTTGTTACTGATATTGAAGATGTATTAGCAATAGAGATGTTGATATAAAGACATATCTTGAATGTAGAAGAATTTACATTAATTTCACTTTCCAGAGCAGAAATTCTTTTGATTGTTTATTTTTGTTAACTGAGAATTAATTTTGAAATTTTGATTATTCATTCCCCTTGTAGTTCTCATAGTTTATGATTGCTTCTCAGCAAAAATCTTTTGGTAAAACTTCCAGATATGTAAGATCACTGCTTCTTCTATATCAGAAACTGAAAGAAATTAATTTTTTTCCAACTGAGATCCAAGAGCTGCAATTCAGAGGAGAAACTAGATAAGAATTCTCCCCAGTTTTGTAACCCAGTTCACATGTGGAATTTTCTGAGAAGATACATGGAGCCAAACATCTCCTGCAAGTGTTTTGAATTTCAGAATTTTCTGTCTCTGTCTTGGCTCAAAGGGTCATGTACCACAGCTCACCCTTTCTCCAGGGGTACCAGGTACTCCGTTCTGCCCAGGTTCTCCATTTGCACCTCTCTTCCCTTCCTCACCAGGAGGCCCAGGAGCACCTGGGGTGCCGTTTTCACCCTGGCAACAGCAGAAACCAAGCCAATCAGTGAGTTGGAAGTCTCAAAAGCTCCACAGATTTTGTATGGGGAAAGATTAAGGGTTCAGGCTTCCCTGAAAGAAGTCTCTGGACACATCTTGAAATCACTTACGCGCTCGCCTTTTGGGCCTGGATCTCCTTTTGCACCATCCTTACCAGGGTCTCCCTAAAAAGCAGAAAATCCGATTAAAATTATGGGTTGCAGCTGGGCATCTTTCTAGATCTACTAGACATACTGAAATACTAGGAAGTAGACATGATATTTCAAATTATTGACTAATTTTTTTCATTTATTATTCTGCACAGGAATCAGCATGCGCTGGCCGAACCTGTAAGTGGAAGCCATGAGACTCCTTAAAAATGCAGTAAAGGAAAGAAGTGATACAATCTTAAACACCATTGAGTAAAATTTTATGTCTGTTCCTGAGCTATTTCAGACATCATTGAGTCTTTTGAAAGTCCCTGAGTATTTTCTCTAACAAAGAGCTACATGTGGTGTAAGGCTGTAAGAAAAGGGCCTGCTGGGGTAAGTGACAGTGAAAGACCAGATACAACTCACGGGGTTTAGTGGACTGTGGACTCAGCCCTTGGGAATTAAAACAGGTGAAAATAAGATTGTAAAACAGATTTTGTTTGATGTAGCCATTTTACAAAAGCAGTATCTTTGTTGTATCTGAATTCGTAGATAATTTAGGAAAGCAATTAGGTATTATCATCACATTTATGTATAATCTTTATATATAGCAATACCTATATATATGAAACAAAATATGTTATATATTTATAAAAATAATTTCCTATTTTCATAATAAAAGAATTTATTACACTATTTCAAGTAAATAGGAGAAGATCAATGGGGTTTTTTAACGGTACCAGGCTTACTTCCACCATATTTGTTGGTACAACCAGTGTAATTACCATCAATAACTCACCGGACTGCCTTTTGCCCCAGGGTTTCCACTTGCACCTGGAGGACCTGGAAGACCACGGCCTCCTGGCAGACCAGGAGCACCAGGAATACCAGAAGGTCCCTGCAGAGAGAGAACAACAGACAGAGATGAAGAGAGAGTGGCATTGGTGGACTCTACCCAGTCGAAACAGTGACCCTCACCAACAGAGTGCAGCAATGGCAGAGATGTGGAAAGTACCCACCATTTCACCCTTGTTGCCAGGGCTTCCAGCTCTTCCAGGAGGGCCCTGGAAAAAGAAATATAACAGAGTAACCAATGCTGCTAACCCAGAACCAGAGCAAAGGGCTCTGTGAAGAGCAGGTGGCACAGCACCTCTCAGGTCCCAAGTGCTATTCATGTACCTGAGGCCCAGGTGGCCCAGCATTTCCCTGAGGACCAGGTTCTCCCCTCTCTCCAGGACTACCACTAACACCAGCAGGACCAGGAGGACCAGCTTCACCCTATGGAAAAAAAAAAAAAACCCAGTAAAATGAGAAAATGAAGGCATTTTAGTCATCTCCATGGCAATCAGCATTAAATTAATGGTTTCTACCAATGGTTTTGTTGTGGGCATTCACAAAGATGATGAGGATTGGGTTTGTCTCATGCTGCATATAGCACATCTGTTCTAGGCTTGCAAGCAGTGTAATAGCAGCCAGGAAAAGGAGGGCCCATAAAATAATGATGTAGAGTGACATCAGCTGTGTAACTAGAGAAAGGACCAAATCCCATGTACTTATATGTCTTTAGTTGAATACCTTAAAACCTGGAGAGCCTGGAAATCCTGCGGTTCCAGGGGGACCTGGGGGACCCTTTAAAGTGAAAGAAATACTATTAATGCAAAAGGTAAAAGCCATATGGAATTAATCTTAAGTTAAAAAAGGGAGTCTGATTATGAGATTTTTCTCTGTGTAAGGAAACACCTGGAAACTAGCAAATATAAATCATGCTGTAAAAGATGAGATTTGGCTAGTCCTAAAATATCACACCTACATCTTAGTTACCTTGACTTTCAGATGTTCAGCTGAATTTCTGTGTTTTAAATTTAAAAACATGAAATCTATCATTAGGCAGATTAAGTTATAAAAAACTTTCAAAATTTGTTCTAATTATAAAAAAAGAAGGAGAAAAAACCAATGCAGCTGTTACACACCCAAGTGGACATGCTCAGGTTTCTAGGCAGATGGAAAAGAAAAATATTTGCCAACTCCAGACAGCAGAATAATTTATTTGATAAAATCATTCAAAATTTGATCTTCATGTAGTGCAGCGATTCCATCCATCTATATGTTCTCTGAGAATAATCTGGGTTTGGATTTTTGCATTTTCTGATTTACAGTGTTGAAGCTCTCCTATCACCCTGTGTCCTTTAAGTACATTAACCAACACAATGAAATATACACAATTGAAACACAAATAAATATAATGCTCATTCTTGAACAAGTGCACCCCAATTTTGGGTTTGCTGGCACTGCAGAACATCTGCTAGAAGTAATTGGATTAAAGCAACACAAATACTGAAAGTCAAAGTTGCCTTACAGGTGGGCCTGCTGCTCCTGGAGATCCATCTTTGCCGTGGGCACCCTACAGAAAGAGGAGAGGTATTAGGTGCAGAACACTACCCTGGACACAGAACCCACATCCTTTCATGTCCATGACTCAGGGACCATATTTTTGTGTCTGTTCTTTCCCACTTAGTTAACTAAGACCCAAGGATTCCTTAAATGAGAAATTCCAAAGTAATTATTAACCCTGGACACAGAACCCACATCCTTTCATGTCCATGACTCAGGGACCATATTTTTGTGTCTGTTCTTTCCCACTTAGTTAACTAAGACCCAAGGATTCCTTAAATGAGAAATTCCAAAGTAATTATTAACTGAATATTTTGTGAAGGAATATCCAACACTTTACGTGACTTGCACTGTGACAGGAAGATGTAAAAATACATTCCTATTAAATTTCTTAAGGAAATAACAGCTACATTCACGTTGTCTATGTGAATAAGTAAGATTGCAACAGATGTGTACTTCAAAATAACAGTCACTTCTGATTCACATAAAAGACTAAATTTCACTCCAAAAACCTGATGAACACTGATGACTTAAACCCTGTTGCCTGTCTTGTAGCCATATTAGACCAGACCCTCTGCTCAGGTTATGCAGTGTCTGCACAAACAAGGGGCTGGCTGTAAACTGCTTTGTTGATTGTGTTGAATGCTATGAAATAAGAGTTCCTTCAGAGAGAGGGATGTACCCTCTAACCTGTCAAAGGGGAATTTTATAGTTTCCCACAAGTTACTTCTGAGATTGCATTTTTTCTCTCTCTCTACCGTCCCCTGCCACTCTCTGCTTCTACTCCTCCCCCCTGCTTCTCTTTGCCAAACCTGAGCTTATGCTGAAACACTGAACTCTCCCTCAATGTGTAATCTTTTCATTTCAAAAAGCAAAACAGGAAATAAGGTAGTGAACGTGTTGTGGGTTAGAAGTGTTACATCTTTAATTGGGGACTGAAAAGGTTTCATGTGAGATTTTTTCATGCTATGTAGTTTTTTACTCCTTTACAATACAACTGCTTTAAGAAAGTAGGGAATTCTCAACATATTGAATCCACATATGTGCTGCCTCTAGATAAGAGCAATGTCTGCAATTACTTACAGGGCCACCGGGATTCCCAGGTCTTCCTCTTTCTCCAGCTGGACCTCTTGGTCCCTAGAAAACATAGTAAAAATGAATCTGTTAAATGGCCTCTAAAATCAGATGGCTGAGCAAAGAGACATTGCTCTTATTTGTGTAACTCACTATAGTCCACTGCATGTGGTAAAGTTAAAAGGATGAGGAACAACTCAGCTAACATTTAAACACTCCAGGATGCACATATTTACCGGTTGGCCTGGTGCTCCATTTACTCCAGGAAGACCAGTTTCACCCTGTTACAGAGAGAAAAGAAAATGAACTTTGGTTGGTGAGAACAATTTTTGGTTTATTCAAGGGGAAGAGACACTGAAAAAGCCCAACTTGTTATCCCTTTCTATGGGGTGCTGGGTGTCCTCAGCATGAACTGATTTCTGAGAAGTGTAAACAAGTGTCAAATCAAAAACTAAACAGGAAATAAAAATCAAAGAGTCAGCTTTCAAAATACTATGCAGGAAAGTCAGATGACCAAGACTTGTCCCTTCATTTTGGTATCTCATGTTTATTATGGCTGGAAAATTGGGACATGATGTGGTTCTGAATGTCTAACTACTTCAGAATGATTAATATTCTTTTCATGGAAGCATTAAATGGCTTTCTTTAATGACTATTGTATTTTTCTAATTGTTTAAGATGCAAAGCACAGCTATACAACAAATAATGGGCTCATTACTCTACCTACTTAGAAAGATGACACTCTAGATTTTTACCTTTGGACCAGGAGCACCACTGTCACCTTTGGCTCCATCTTTTCCATCAAAACCCTGTAGGAAAGTAAAACCATATCTGTGAATTGTATTCCTCCTGCATTCTGGAAAACTTGATTCCTCTTGGCAAAATATTAAGCCCCCAAAAGAGGCATATTTTCAATAATGAGTGCTATCAGCTGTTGGAACCCTTTTCAGCATTAGGGATGGAGCTCTACAACTGAGGTAACCAGAAAAAACTTGAATCTTTGTTATGGAAGTTCAGATTACATAGTGCAGAAATTAACTTTAGTTATATGATTCAGTCCTGGAAATGGCTGAAAGATCACAACTGTGCAACACCATCATTCAAGGAGAGTAACAGAGTCAGCTATAATCAACATACTCAATACTTACTCGTTGGCCTTTCATCCCAGGCATCCCAGGCATTCCAGGGTGTCCTTTGTGACCCTAAACACATAAATATAGAAATATTAATAAATAATGTACTTATTGTATGAAGAACACAAACCAACGTTCCCTGTGTGTCATGTTCATCCGACTAACTTGATGTGGGAAAACAAAACCTATGATTAGAAGACAATTGTTAATGGGAGATTTTCCATACCGGTAATCCAGGGATTCCGCGGTCTCCATTCCTGCCTGGTCTTCCTGGTTCTCCCTGTTGAAAGAAAATAATTTTTTTTTAGTGTTTTGTTATTGCTTGACTTACTGGCAAAGCACCAGTTGTGGTAGAACAAGGTGAGTTGGAGCAAACAGGTGAAACTTCCACCAAAGACAGTGGTGGTCGTGCAATTCCTCTCAGGGTGACAGTTCACTCTGTCACTGCCTTCTGGAAAACAACTGCCAGAATTTATAAACTCAGCCTTTAACAAGATTCTAGTTAATTTCTAAGCTGCTTCAAGACAATCTTTAGCAAGAGATGATCCCAGAAAACTTATTTTTCTCAGTAAAACACTCAAAATGGACACAAGGTGTAGATGTTTGTACCTTGGCTGGTACTCCATCTGTTCAGGACTCCCAGCTGTGACACACACAATGGTGTCAATGGCCGTAAGTCCCATAGTAAGATTTTAAGGGAGCAGAAAGCTACCACTACTGTTTGATTTTCTTTATAACTGCTAATTTATTTTGCACCAAATAAATTGCTTGTTTCATGCTTATGTATTTTTTTTAATCAATCAAATTGTCTGCTAAAATTGAATCTTTTATGGAATAGACAATTAGACCTCATGTAAGCCAAATTTATTTTCTTGAAGACATGTTGTCAAATAGAGAAATAGGGAGATGCTAAAAATTCTCAAATGCAATAAAATCAATGTCCTCTGTTGTCTTGCAACTTAATGAACTTTTTTATTCCTATTTATTAATAATGGGATGAATAATAGTGAACTTACATCTTTTCCTGGTGGACCAACTGGGCCTATCATTCCAACAGGGCCTGGAGGTCCCTGTAGAAAAGTAATTAATATTAACTACAATAACAACAAATATTAAGTCTTCAAGCTACAAATGCATTAGCCATCATAAATACTTTTACATTTTACATGCATCATAATAAACAACTAGGATAAACTGCAAAATTTCCATCCACTGCAGAGGTGACACAGATTCACACTTTTAAGGTCATGTCTCTAACATGCGCAGAGATACTGAACGGGTACATACGGGAGGGCCAGGTTGTCCTGGTTCTCCAGGGGAGCCCTGGTATCCAGCAGAGCCCTGGAATGCAGCAAAAAACTCAGTCAAGATGTGAACAGCTACATGCACCATTCCATGGTGCAGTTATATTTGATATAATTATATATTTTATATAATTTTCCATAATTGTAAGGAAAACTGTAGTCAGATCAGTCAACAAATGACTGAAGGTGAAATTACCAGAAACAGGTAGAACATGCCTCCAAGAAAACAGAATTAATCTGCTCTTCTAAAAGGAGATGGATGTTGAAAAACTCAGCCCCTTGGTGTGTTCACTGAAAGTGTATCCCACTTTCCTTTACCTTCTGTTAATATTTTGCATGGATAGACATTGGGAATGTCAGCAGGATGTCAGGCAGTGGCATGTCTTCAAATAATGTTAACTGACACCCCTTGGACTTGCAGAGATCTCAAGGGGTACACAAGGATTTAAGCCAGGACAGTACATTGACCTCAGCTCTTGAGTCCTGGCGATGGTACAGCCCAAAATGACATTTATGCATAAAATTCATCAGCATAGTATCCAGATTTATCAGTTGAAAAGGTGCTTAATGTTTATGACAGAGAAAAGGAGGAGCTCATGTAAAAGAATACAAGATGATTATGAAAAGATTAATGTTACTTACAGGGGGACCTGCATGTCCAGGTGGGCCAGGGGGGCCACTGGGGCCAGGGGGTCCTGGAAAGCCACTCTACAGTATAGATTAAAAAACAGTAGTTACATTAATGTAATATAGCTATGAAGCTTAATATAGTTGCAATAGCCATCAATAACTGTGAAATAAACTTTTACATAATTAGTTCAGAGAAAAGTCCTCAGTGACTTGCACTTGGTGCAGTAAAAAGGAAACAGCAGTATATTCACACAGTGCTGAAAAAATACATTTTCTAGTTGTCCCTTCAGAAAAGGCTTCACTGGGTTGCTCCTTGCAGGCTTGGCTAATATACTCCCAAGGTATTTTCAGAGCTGCAGCTTTTCATTTTTGAGTCACTACTGCCCTTCTCTAGACCCCAGAGGGATGCTCAGAACTCTGCTTTTCAGCTGCCTGAAGGGGAAGAATGGAAAGTAGAACTGAATTTCTGTTAGACAGAGAAAATGAGTGTCAGCTTCTCTGCCATGTAACTGAGCTTAATTAGCCCAACACTAGAGACTCCTCATGACCTAGAGATACACTGAATTAAGGCCATACTTTTGTTGTAGTCAGTAAGGCAAACATTTTCATCAGTGAAATATTTTCTGAGCTTTAACAGTATGAAGCCATAAGAAAGAAATGAGGTCTGAACTAATCAAACCTCAATATTTGTACTTCTTGTAGCAACAATGACAAAAGCATTTGATACTGCAAAACAGAAAACATTTATAAGTTAGCACAGTGGTTTACTGCAGCTATAAGGGGTTCTTTAAAAAAAAAAGCTTTTGTTAAACTCTTCATGTGTTTCCTACAGCCAAAAGAATCACATATATGGATGATACGAGGATCAATGTGTGCTGCAGTACTGGCAGAATATTCCATAATTAATATTGCACAGAATTTGTTTCACAAAATAGTGTCATATTGTGTCAGAAAAGGTCATGTATTACAATTTCATGAACCTAATTTTCATAATACAACATTATCAGTATTGCTGTACTATACTGGCATATGTAGGACAGTACCTTACTATACTACAAAAAAAAAAATAGTTCGCAGTTGTCTTTTGATGAAAAAATGTGTCACGTTAATGTTTGCTATTTTCTAGGAGACAAGTACAGCAAGAGGCATAGCTGTGAGGGTTTGGGAAATGGGGTTGCCTCTGATGTAAATACAACGAGCAGTCCCTGTTCATTATTAGAACTCATTTGGTATAAAGTAGCTATAGATCCAACCAGAATTAAAGCCATCAACAGCAATCAATCAATTACACATATAGCTATAAACAAACGAGATGTAATCTTTTTCAAGTTACACACTGAGGAGATAAACTGATAGTTAGGGGTGTGCTTGCTGCTAGAATCTCCAGACTTTGAACAGATGAGCATCCTCCAGTTAGAGAATGTGCACTGGTGGAAAGAGACAAAGACAATATGTGGAGGTTACATGGGCAAGTGAAGAGAAACTGAGATGTAAAGCACAAAACCAGTCTACAAGTGGTGTAAAACCATGGGAATGAATGCAGCAATGGAGAGATGTGTGACTGAGGAAATACCAGGCATGGTAACCACACACAGTCAATGCAGCTACTATATCTTATTGATTTGCTAGTATTCCAAATTATTTCAGTTTGGATATTTATTCATTAGGAGCATTTAAATTAAAATTGATAAATTTATAAAATAATAAAGAAATTAGTCTATGTAATGAAAATTATAAACATTATTTAGCTCTAGTGATTTCAGCCACATCTGCCTGTAACTGCTGGTACTTTGAGGTCATGTATGCTATGATGCAATATAAAAGCCCTTGTGACCTGAAAATATACAGACAACCCTGAAGATGTTCTAGGGTGCTCAATAAAGTAGTTTGGTGTGTTTTTTTAACCTGAGTCCAGGAGTCAGAGCACAAGAAATCACTAATCACTTCCAGGGAAAAAGCCAAAACAGAGAGGAGTTAACCACAGTTGTTAACTGAACGTGCCTCTGTTATCTGCCTGCTTCAGCACATCCCATATTAAGACACCAAGTAGCAGAATGCAGATGGCATGACAACTGTGGGTGAAAACTGTGAGGAGTGAATATGAATCAAAGAATAAACAAGGACAAAAATGGATGGTTGAAGAAAAATGCATGGATGATCATATTAGCAAATGAAGGAGGTAGAAATAGATTAAAATGAATGTGAGAAAATAATGATTATATTTCAGGAAAAAGAGCTGTTGTGATTAGTAAACCTTATTTCACAAGATGATCAAATGGAATTCCTCTCCTCTCCTCCCTCCATTTTCTTGGAACTGCCTTACTATGCTACAACATGTGATACCCAAACTATGTTATGCAGAATTGGGCTGAAAATAGTGATTATGCTCAATGAAGCACAGCCAATTTCCAGTTGCAGCAATTCACCACACCCTCTCTGTAGCAGATTGCCTGAATCAAGAACACTTCATGTTGAATATCTCTAAATCCCAGTGCCTAAAAGGAGAATAATGAGGTGCAACATTCAGATTTATATTACGCACGAAACATAGCTCAGGTACTGCTCTTTGAGGCAGTCCATGCTTTTTCTCACTTAAAAACCTGAAAATCTTGGACCAGGTCTAGCAGGCAGATACAGCATCCTTAGTACACAGTCTGAGTTGCTGTGGGTAAAAAAAATGGTAATTGTAAAAAGAAAAAGTGAAAATAGTTTGAGTTTTGGAATGAATAAAATTTATAAGAAGGGTTTACTCGTTATCAGGCAAGTTTGAATTGTGGAAAAGTTAGCAAGTGTGGAATATCATACTCAGTAAAAACAAATGATACTGAGTGGGTGAAGGAAGATTAAAGGCAGTGGAAGAGGTGAAAATTGTTGGAAGGAAAGGAAGAAATAAGTGGAAGAATATCAAGTAGATAAATGAAGAATGTACATGAGACAGAAAAGGAAAAATATTCAGGTAGTGTAAGAAGGCGAATCACAGACAGAGATCTGGAAAAGGAAGGTAAGAAACTGAAGAAAGAAAGTAGAAAATAAAAAATCCAGATCATCTATAGCTACTTTCTAGAACAGTGTTGCTGAACAAACTGGTGCCTTACATCACATTCAACTTCCAGGCAATAATTAAATGAAAACTTACATTGTTAGATTAAAATCAGGATACATACACATCCAAGGTATAATCTATGAGCAGAAAATATATTCTTTAAAAAGAAGAAAGGACAGAAAAAAAGGCTTTATCATCTTACAATGGGTTGCGGGTACCCGATACCAGCTCCACCAGCCTTCACATCATAGGAGTCATACTGTGGAGAAAAACTCTGTAAAAGAAATAGAGAAAAAAAGAAAGAGAAAAAAAAAAGAAAAAGAAAAAAAAAGTGATTGCTACATACCAAGTATTTTTTTACATTGGTATAACAAATGCATAGAAATAACTCATTTGTATCTGCTGAGTAGTACTAGCTTGACCTATAGCTGCCATATATTTACATAAGAGAGTCCCAGACAGTGTCTTCTTTCTGAGGTCATGGTGACATTAGCTCTCTAGGCTGGGCACATCCATTTTTCTTCTTGACAGCTGGTCCTTAGCTGAGCCACAAAATTACCTTTCTCTCTCCTTTTACTGTGGTTTGACTCCTTCTTAGCTTCTTTCCCATTTTCTCTGTCTGTCTCTTTTCTGTTGGACTTAGTTGTCACTCAAGGAAGTTGATGAAATATTTTTTGTTGCTCCAAAGAGCACAGCTGTTTATTATTATCATTATCATTTTCCTGATTTCTTTTAGCTGTGCCTAATGAATGACTCATTTCACATGAGCAGACAGTCAAATGATGCGGCGTTAGTGGAGTGATGCATTATTGGCCCACAGGTGGTTGAGCAGGAAGGGTTGAACACATGCAGTGTTCTGCCTGTTCCCCCAAAGCACTGTGGATCCAGCTCCTGCACTGACCAGGTGCAGGACTCCTGTGCTCTTGTCAGGATCCAACAGCACATCTTTGATACAGGGTTGGAATGGGAGGCTAATTCAGCCTGTTTTCCTCTCCTGTGTTTGCCTCTCCAAACCCCAAACCAGTGCCCACTGGGACTGGTAAGCTGATCCACAGCTCAGTCCTGCAGAAGCAATCCCTTTCAGGATTAAATAAAAATGAGACATCTTTCCTCACTTTCTGGCTTACCTGGGAGTGGGAAGTGTATATGGAAGTTATAATCAGTGTACTCAAAGGTAGCAATGATTTTAACATACAGTATATTTCTCAGCTTTGTGCTACAGAAGTCCCATCTTGTAACCCTGGGCTTGGTGGCCTGCATGGATGACAGGGTCACCCTGTCACAAAGCACTGCCTGGGCCTCAGTGCTAATACACTTCAGTTACAATCAGCTCTCTTGCTGGGTGTGCCCAGCTCTTCTGAAGTGACTTCAGCATCCAGTGAGCCAGAAATAAAGAGGCACCATGGCAAAGAGTACTTGCATAGCACTTCCCTGCCAGCAGAGGAGCAGTGCTTCAGTCTAGTCTTGTTGGAATGTTCTGTTATTAAACATGAATTGATGAAATATAGGACAGTAGGAGACTTCCCTAACTATTAAGCTTATGGAGAAATCCTCCATCACACTCTTTCCAATCAGATTATTTCTGAGTCCTTCAGCAGATCTGGCCCCAAAAGTTTAAAAAAATAAGGTAAGGCAGAGATTTAATTGCACTCCAGAGAAATTTTATGGACAAACACCCAAAACAAGAGCAAAACCCCACGTACCACCCATCTCTGTTTCCCAAAGGCACAAGTGGGATGGATGCCACTGAAAGCAAAGCACCTGGGAAGGTGCAGGGGACAGGTGCCTACAGCATTGCTTTGCATGGCTATGAGCACCAAGGGAGAAGCTGAACATAACAATGACTTACACCTCCACTTATACTGGGACATGACTGGCAGATTCCAGGGGGCCCAGGAGCTCCGGGGCTCCCTGGCTGTCCTGGTGGGCCAGGGGGACCATTTCTGCCTGGAACTCCAGGAGAACCCTGCGAAGACACAAACAGAGCAGACACAGATGTTGTCACTTGCCTCCAACTGCAAGGGCATTGAGGGACAAACCTTTCCATTCATAACAAAGGCCGTGTGTCTGTGGTGGGAAACCTCTCCTAAACAAGGCCACAACCAAACATTCAGGGAAGAGAGACAAAATTCACGCATGGAAACACTTGGGTAATGGAACCTTATTACAACTGATACATAATCAAACACATCAGAAATATTTAGTAGTTCAGTTCCTGAATCTGAAATTATTACTGCTAGTAGAGTCTTAAAGATTTTTTTTCTCCTTCTGTAAAGAAATATAAAAAAATATAACAAATGTGATACAGTTTGGATTAAATGCTGTTCTTTCAGTTTAAATTTTTGAGAGTGATGTTGAAGCTAAAGCTCCACTTCAAAATATCTATATGGTACAGTCTTGCTGCAGACAGTTCAGACATCAATGAAAGCAGGGTATCTTGGCAGCTTGAATGGGATATAAACCACTAGAAGAATGGGGTCTTGATTTTGTTGGTTTCCTTGGGGAAAAACAAACAAACAAACAAACTGCACTTACAGGATCTCCCTTGGGGCCTCGGCTGACTACTCCAGGAGTCTATGAAAAAAAAAAAAAAAAAATTGCACACAGTAACAAGAGCAAAATGCTTAAACATTTGATATAGTTTTCTCACATGAATTCCATTAATGCTTATTCAGGATATTTAAAAGCTGTAGGGTTTTTGGTCAGTCAAGCTACTATTGCTTGGATAATTTATAGAATTACACCTCCCCTAGAGGCAAGAACATGGCACTAATGAATTCAGTACAGATTTGCCATTGAGTGCAATGGGGACAGAATTCCACTGTGGAATGCTGTGATAGTTTTCTTGTGTCGTTCTCACTCCAGCATGTGAAGTGTGATGAGCTAACTTTAAATTCTCAGATCTACTGCAAACTTTAAATTCTCAGACCTACTGCTGCAATTTATTTATTTTTCAATTAATAATTCAGTTACATGGTACTACCTGGATTTTCAATTTTTGTCTTCAGCTGCTACCTTCAGTAGCAAAGAATATTCAGCTGAAACAATCTGGTATCTTTCAAGATGGCATTTCTCTATACACCACCCAAGGTCATCAGGACAGCTTCCAATGGCCTAACCAAACTCCTACATCAAAGAGAGAGGCTGTGGGTGGAGTTCACATGTTCTTCATTATCAGGAACTCCAGAACTGAAGAGTCTCTAAACAAAGAGGGGAAGGTATACTTGAATCTTCAGCATGCTTGTCTATACCATTCATGTCCACCTCTCAATATGTTCAGTGAAGTAGCTCAGGGGACCCTGGGTGCAGTGGAGTACTGCAAGTGAGGTGCAAATAAGACTAGGTGACATATCTGTGTGTGACATATCTGCATGTGACATTCCATGTGTAAACAGATGTGCTGCAGAAATGCATCTTCTCTCTCTCTTCCTCACATCTCTTTCACTCTTATTTTGTAGATAAGGATTTTTAATGTGTCTGTGGCAACCTAGGTACTTGAACAGAACCTCATGGATCTTTAACACTGGTGAAATGTTCAGATAAGCTGAAAGCTCAGTATAGCTGGCTCACTCCCTGAAAGACTTGGTTTGTATAATGTTGGTGTCTATAAAAAGATGGTGATAAATTAGGTATGTACAGTATAATCACCTTTCCTTTACAGGGCATTAAGTCAGCAATAAGACTGCAAAAGGAAATTCACTCTGTGATGACGTAGAATTGAGTTGATAAGAAATGAAGACTCAGAGATGCTATTAAAGTTCTCTAATTTTCTTTGACTCTGTGTTGACATTATTTTCATGGATTTGGGTTGAGTATGAAGTCAAAAATAAGGTGTTTGCATTATTCCTATGCTTTTCCATAAAATGAAAAATGTAATACTGAGTTGCTGCCTTCTGTCCCTTTCTACTATTTTGGTACTATTTGGTGTCCATTATCTACATAAAACTGAGTTGGAAGACTTAATATTATCAGCTGCATTGTCCATCCTAAGTATTTGCCTAAATTCAGAAAGTGGCATTGAAAAGAAAGCATTTAAGAAGACCTAAGCCAAAATGAATTGAGGTTGACGTGCATCAAGTAGGCAGAAAAACCAAAGAAACAACAGTAAGAATAAACTTACTCTTGGAGGTGGTGTTGTTGTTTGTGGACAAACTGGACAGCACTCTCCAAAAGGGATCTCTGGGTTGGGGCAGTCCAGCTCCTGATCATCACAGATGATGTCATCGCAGAGAACAGATCCCGAGTCGCACACGCAGATTTGGCATGGCTCTGGTTTCCAAACATCCCTGTCAGCATAAGCCTGCCCAAGATGGGTACATCCTGTGACTGAAAAGAGAAAAAGTTGTGTTGGACATTATTTCAAATGTGTTTTCCAAATTACAAATGAGTAACATGAAAGCTTTTGGATAGTTTGTTTGGTTTCCTGGTTCATGCATGTGAAGTAAAAGGCTAAATGTTGCTCTTCAGGCACTGGGGAATCTGTTACATTAATTGTAGAGTCCGCTCTGAGTTTATAAACAGACATCAGTGAAAACATCCTGGAGCTGAGCCAAAGCCCAATTAAATATGTGATAATCTTCTGTCTTGAGTAATTTTAGTGTCAGACAGAATTACTGTCTAATTAACAATCGAATTCTCTGCTGCAGCTAAAGAGTAAACAGGCCTAAGCTCTCCAGCAAGAGTGCCACCGGCCCCACGTGCCAACAGGAGCACTTGCACATGGATGTGGGATAAGCCATCTGTCCAGCACCAACCCCTGTCTCCAGCATCTTGCATTAATAGCTGCCACCAAGGGGCTTCAAAGAGTTTTTTGAAAGCCAGCATATGTGACAAATCTGAAAAAATGCTCACATTAATTGCCCAAATGGTTTGCAATTATTGTATCAGCTGGCCTGCTCAAATGTTACAAGTGTCTTTTCTTCAGAAAAAAATATTGTTCATCTGTAATATTCATGGCTTTGTGAATTCCTTCCAACAGCTGTTTTACTGATCAAACTTGTTATAGACTATGAATATGAAAAGGTTGACAAAAACTGCCTTGACACATTAAATTTTGGGATGGTATTTTCTTAAAAAACACAATCCAGACAGCCAGGTCATTTAAGAACCCAATGTAAAATAACACTAAGAGCATCTAATTTGAGTTTTACCAGCTCATTTAAGTTTTGTAGATGTTATTAGAAGTCTTAGATTGCAAACATAAGTATCACTGAACATCATGAATAATTTAATAAGATTTTTTTTTCATGGATAATTAAAAATAATTCACTTTATAAAAACAACATTCTGGAGAAAGAGCTATTTTTGTGCCTACATCATTCTAAAACTTTAATATGAGGATAATTTACCTACTATACCCTTCAAAAAGAAAAAAAAAAAGACAAAAGATGTGATTCAAAACTCTGACGTTAAAATTGCTGCTGGCTCCAGGAAAAAATTTCTGAATATCATCAAATTGTAATGGCCACAATTATCTAGCATGAGACTGAGCCCAAATTTATTGCAGTTTGTATCCTATGGGTTTTTCTCCCTCCCTGCATTTTTAATCTTTCCATCATTGCATTAGCATCCTGGTCTCTTTTTTCCTTTTTCTTCCTCTCTGTATTTGTGGGTGTGTATTCCCATTCCACACCAATATTCTTTGGCACACGTAGATGTATTTCCTTTCTTCTCCTGCCTCCTCTGCATTTCACCTTTCCCATAACACATAACTTCCCTTTTCATCTTCTGCAAATCCTTTCATTTTGTACCTGAGCAGTTCCCCTTCTTTATTGCCAGGTGCTCAACTGAGCTTAGTTTGCCCCTTCTGCTCCCTTCCCACTTTCTCACTCAGCTGGTTTTGCTTGGTCACGTGGACCTGACATTTTCCTCTATTTCACCCATGGAATTCATTACCTCCATTGAGCTCTGGAAGGGCAATGGGGAATACGATCATGGCTCCCTGAGGGGAGAGCCAGAGTTCAGATCCTGGGGCAGAGCACTCCCTGGAACAGGAGGGTTTATATTCCCAGTTTCAATCCTACTACAGGCGGTCCATGTCCATGCACACCATCTTGTGGGTTTTTTTTTTTTTTTGCACTTTCAATTGTAAAAGAAGGAAAAAGGAAAATGTTGACTTGCTAAGGCTGGCACTCCTTATGGTTAAGAGTTGATTTTGACCACTGTCTTGATTAGAACAACAAAGCTTCAAAAACCCTTTCCAGATATTTTCAAGCCAATACTTTTTTCTTTGCTTGATATCAAGCTGGAATCCAGTATTTTACCTTTCTTTGACCGCACAAAAAATCTTAACATGGAAAACCTTCCAATGGCATATGAAAACTCATTCCCCTCAGACATTCTCTATCACTTAGAAACTCAGATTTTCCTTTTCTGCCCCTTTTGGGCCTCTCTGGAAACTTCACATTCTGCACAAGAGAGATGTAGAAGAGCAGCTGCCCATTTTCAGGACAGCCTCTTCCCCACACCCACATGTCACAGGGTTATGGCATCAGAGGATGCTTCTTCAAAGGACCTAACAATGTGTACCCTCTGAATAGGGTCTAGACCTCCTTCCTAATCTGCCAGGCTAGAGCTACTTTCTAAAAATGTTGCTTGCCTTCCCAGTTCTCACCCCACAGAACCATATCCATGGAGCCCAGGGAAATAAGCTGATTCTCTGCTTAGTTAGATGCTGACTGTTCCTGCAAGAAACATTTTCCTCCTTTTCAAAAACCAGGATCTTGCTGTGGGCACTTAGGGAAAAAAACAGGCTGCCCAGTCTTGTCAAGGCTAATGACAAACGTTTCCTGACAAACAGGAAGGCTGAAACATAGAAGTGAAGGATTATGAATGAAATCTTGAAGTGACTCAAGAGAAAAACCAAATCATAGAGTGGCTCATTGCACATGTGGAGCCCTCGAAAGCTGTGTGCTGTGGGAGGCAGAGCCTCAGCAGAGCTGCTGCGGAGGTTAGAGCCTGTGAGCCATCCTGGAGGAGTGGTTGGATGCACCCTGGAGAGCATGGAGGGGCACAGATCCACACCACCCAGAGCAATGGATTGCTTGGCTGTCACTCTGCTTGAGCACCTACCAGCTCTGCAGCTTAAAATGCCCTTTTCATTTGGAACCATAATAAGGAAGGGGAGAAATTCCTTTTTCCTAGGGCAAGTCATAGTTGTTAAATAAAAATACCATTGTATGGACTTAAAAGAACCTAATACTGTTACTATTTGCACTTGTATGTACAGTTATATGAATTGCATACACATATAGAGAGATGCATAGCATACACACTTTTCTGTACCCAGATGTGTTTGATTGATTTTCAGCTTTTTCATGACTTTCTTAGCCTTTCAAAACCACATATTTTCAAACTATGTGTTTAAAACAACAAGGTCCTTATTTATTAGGAAATTCATATCCAAGGATTTGAGCATTCCTACATCAATTTTTTCATAATTCTTACTTTTTTTCATTTATTTGTTTTGTTGTTTTAGTTTTTTTTTTTTTTCAGAGATGTGATCTTGCTGCCTTACATCAAAGAGGCCAGCTCCAATGAGGAGCAGAAAAAGGCTATCTTTCCCCTGTTTTTGCACTGCTAGTTAATAAAGATTCTTTTTCCAAGACAGAAGCAGTCTTTCCTCAGTGCCCAATTTTTTACACTGTGAATACTCAGCTGCCATATATTATTCAAATTATCAATAAAAACCATAGAAATTTAAAATATGTCACAACGCCTGATAATTTTACATTAATAAGGAAATAAAGGAGATTTCTCTGCATTTTTACAAGCTTGTCATTCAGTTATGCTACAGTAGATGGCATCATTTAACAGGAAGACGACAAAAATTTGAAGACGTATGGATGTAATGATATTCATATTTGCTTCTAACTTTCTGGACATTGTTAAATGAATTAAGAAATAAGCTAGGAGAGCTGCAATGAAAACTGCTGTGGCCTTTGGCAGAATGAAAGTGTTAAACAGATTTCCAAAGGAAACTTACATCTGGGAAGACTCTGGGTGTTAAAGACACCTCCTCTGTGCTCAGATGTAGATCTGTGTGTCAGCATGTTATGACATAATGCATTTTGCATTGCTCATAAAGATTAACTGTTTGCTCCAAAATCCTTTGGAAAGCTGATTTGTGCTAAAGCACTGGTGAGTAACATATAGGAATAATGAGGTTATAAAAAAGCTGACTTGTCTGCTTCTAGACTTGTGGTATAACAGCCACATACTTGCCTTAGCCAGCTTTTCTTATTGATTCCTAACATTCCCATTAGCCTGAGATTTAAGAAACATTAGATCTCAACAGTATTTGTCTATGGCAATGCACAATCTTATTCTTCCTCCCAAAGCCCTAAATATGATAGCTGTACAGCACTTCACTTCTCTGGCACTTACTGCAATGCTTTGTTGGAAGCCCTGTCAATCTCTTGTGCACTGTTATAAAAGTTTAATATTTTAAAGCCTGAATTAATTTGAAATTATGCTGTTTACCAAGCACTCATGTTGTTATAGGTTTTGCTGTGTGTAGCACTTCCCTGGGCCAGCCCAAATACTGAATAAAATAAAAAAAAGGCAAGACAATAATTGTTGTATGTTGGTTTTGAATTATTTCCCATTCTAGGAAGACTGGCAGCTGTCCATAAGCAAACCAATATTGAAAGCTGAAAGGAAAATCACAATTTAGTTCCAAAGGACATATAAGTGGGGTACATAGAAGAGCCCAAATGTGTGCAAGGGAAAACACAGATGGCCATTGTCATATGGCCTGAAAGATGACAGATGTCATACAGGACATAATCCCAGTCCCAGTGAGGTAAAGGGGAATTTGTTATCATATGAGGCTCTGACCTGCTCTGTAGTTGGTTTTGGCTTTGCATTTGTGCAAGTACCATGATCATCACTTAACCACAATTTTATGGCAAAAGGAAAAAATTTCCTAATAGTATCCTCAAAAACCACAGGCTTTTCCACTTTGGAAAGGCAATGTCCAGCTATTGCATTAGTAGCAGACTTGCATATCCCATTTACAGAGAGGTGACTAAAGGGTTAGAAATTAAAAAACATCTTGAACTTGTCTGGTTCTGCCTCAGAGAGGGCAATAGTCCACACAGGGGTGACTCACGATCCTCCAGCAGCTGCCTGATGATGGCCTGGGAAGCAAAACTGAGGAGCTTTGGTCTGTGAGAATCTGATCACAAACATAATGAGTCAAACAAACAACTTCTGCTGTATTTAAAGTGAATCTGGTAAAGGCTAAAGCAGCAAGATGAAAAGGCCTTGCCTCTAACTTTCACAGAATCCAAAGCCTGATGAAGTTAAGAAAAGCATTTGTGTTACTCTTTTAACTGTACAAAACCTGTGCTTCCTCACCCTGACCTAGTTTTGGTCATTTCCTTTGCAGGATGAGTACTTCAAAAATTGTTTTACATTTCTTCTGTAGTAAATACATCTGTTAATTGCATACCCCAGCACTGCCTGATACATTGTTTAAGCAAAGCACAAAGTAGAAGGAAGATATGTTGTCTATTTTCAATACAAACACAATCATTCTCCCCTACTGGAGTAGGTGGAGGAATCCACCCCAGCATGTGCAGCAATGCTGCTTTCCATTTCCTGAGCAGAAAAGAATGCCACAGCATCTACCTCGAGGCAAATGGTTTGGGCTCCCTGTCTGGTATGAGGATGATGTTTACAAGAAACCCAAACACACTCATTCCATCCCATCATTAGTAATGGAAACAGGCAGGCTCATAATGAATGAATTGGCTGAAGCAGCAGGGATGGCCTGGTCTGTTGGCATGTCTGGTCAGTGCTGAGTACTCAAAAGGGCTCAAACCCTGTCTGGGTCACAGCAGTCAGGAAAAGATGTGGAAAAAAAGGAAAAGAAATCGTTTAATCAGTTGGGTTTGTTTTTTTTTTTTAACTGCAAAGCCTTCAAACATTCTCTCAGCTGGAATTGTCTTAATCAGCTAATTAATTGAATCCATTTCACATGATGCATGAGGACATAAGGGCCAATTTAGGTATCCATACATATTAGGATCTTTTCAGGTTTAATAGTAATGATGGAATATTTTGTAAGGCTTGTTCACATGTGATTGAAGGTAATGAAACCTCCATTTATTAAACTCCTAAATGCAGACCTAAACATCAAAACGTTGACCCAAAGTGGGTCAACCATAAAAATCCATTGATGCTCTGGGAGCTCTGGAAGGAAGAGCTGCTGTCAGGTGGGATGGAAAAGGAGCACGAATGAATAGTTCACAGACTTCCCAAGTTTCACACCAAAAAGGACAGCTACATCCCATGCTTTCAGAATGAAACTGAAGCTTTCTTACTTCTAGGGATTCTTGTCTGCCAAGAAAGCTGACATTGGAACAGTTCTGCTGCTGCGCTCGTCCCAGTTTTGCCGTTTTCTCAGATGCAGAGTAAGAAAGAGAAAGCTGCTTAAAAGAATGCTGGTTAAGCATTCGGAATACTGTACTTGTCTGTCAGAGGTGTTGCAGGATGGAGTCATGTGCTGTTTCACTGGCAATGTACAGAAGAGTCTGGATCCTCAGGTGAAGGATCCTTGTGTCACACAGCCAAACTGTCCTTGCTTTGAGACCCACCCAGTGTGTATGTCAGATTACAAAATGAATAAGAAAAAAGCAAGCCTGCACCGGTACAAACAAGTGCTTGCATTTTAAACGGCTCATTCCTTGTTCCCTTCATTTGTGTTTATATGCTACAAATGCCACAACCTTTCTGCAGCCTTTAGAAACTAAGAAATATCAGGATTAGAATATATCTTAAGCATGTTTGTTACCAAGTATAATACAAAATTCCTCTATTTCCCCTGTAGATTACTGGGTTTTTTCTAATATTTCAAAATGTGATTTAAAAACTCTAATTTTTCTGTTTTATCTTCAGAGGTTTAGGTTTCACAAATTGCTCTACTTGGGCACACATGCTGACACCCTGGAATGATGTTCTTCATACAACTTCCAAAGCTCACCCTGCCACAGCAGTGCTGCAAGGAAATCGTGACCAGAGATATCCCAGCAGAGATGTTGTTACACAACAGCCTCCCTGCTTCAGCTGGCGTCTGGCACGACAAACCATGGCAAAAGAACTGGCTTGTTTCAAAACTGGTAATTAGCAAACAAAGTGCAGGGTGGTTTCTCTGCTGGTTTAGTTGGAGAGGGTTGTTTTTTGGCAGAGCTGTCATTTCAAGCTGAGTCATACAAGGGGCAGGACAGAGCAGACTGCTCTATCACCTTGCTTCTTTCTTGGGGCTGCCCAGAGAAACGTTGACTGTCTGGTCCTGAACTCATAAAAGTAATTTTGAGGAAAAACTTCTGCTGCATTCAAGAGACAGTTATACAGTTATACCTTTTTTTTTCCTAGCTATTCCTTGACAACATCATGGGTCAAATTGCTTTTTGCAAGGGAGGAAGATATTCCTGGAAGACCATCTGTATTGAGATGTTACTCTGCGATTTCCTCTCCAGTGTCCCCTCTCAACAGGCTGACTATGGGACTAAATTATAATTATGCTTCTGTCTTTTCAGTAGAGATCAACCTCTTTTCTTCCAACAAAGCTGCAGAATTCAGATAATTCCTCCCTGATTAAGGGTGACCACTGCCTGATCAGAACCTCACTTGATTTTACTGGGCTTTGAATCAGACCTAAAAATTGTTAGCTTCTAATCATTCTGGTGTTAACTGAAGCTCTTCATTGCCTAAAAGATCAAATCTTTTACTAAGGGTAACATTAGCATTAGAGCAGGACACAAAGTAAGGAGACATTTCATCATAATTCAGACAAAGTCTTTTAGAGGGATCATTGCATCATACTTCAGCTACTCTTCAGTTAATGGTAAAATGCCTATGAGAGTTTTCCATCCCCTCTGTTCTTACATTACAATATTTTTTGGCACATCACTTTTTGTGCCATGTGGTGTTATGTTAAAAATAAGGAACAGGCTGCAAGAACTTCTTTTGTGGCTATTTAGTTGTAGTGCTAGCCTAAATTCTAATACTACTCTGCAGAAATATGATTTTAAGGTACTTCTTATCATTAGAGTGAATGATACCAAATTCTTCCATAAAGACTTGTGTCTTCAACTAAGCAAAAATGGACATAAATTCAAGGTCCAATATGATTTCTGATGATTTAATGGATTTATTAGTTTCTTTAAACATGTATTCTGCTCATTCCTTAGGCAGTCAATGAAGACTTCTAGAGTCAGAATCCAAGTGTAAAGGTTATGTTAGTTTTGAACACTTGACCACTTCCAATTGTATTCCATAAGAAGCTGGCCTAACATATTTCTAAAGAAAAGTGATAGTTCAAGCTCAACATTACTAGGATCAATTAATGGGAAAAATTTATTAAAATACAGCACGAGATTTTGCCAAACTTAAAAAAAAGTCAGCCCGAAGGTGTAGCTCAAAGACATAGTTCTGCATTCCTGATTTTAGCTAGGACCAGGCAGAGTTTATAACATTGGAGGGTTCTTTGACACATTTCTTGAATAGGTCTGTCCTGGGAAGAATAAAGAAAAAACTGGACAAGTCATTGTGCACAGGCTTCCCAGACTCTACAACCACTCTGACAGATCCAAAACCTCATGAGAGAGTGGTTCAGCTTTTGATCTGATAAGAAAAAGGGAACGAATGCAAATTGATAATTGTCGAAGTTTGGTCCACATAGAATCTCATTTAAAACACCGAACTATAACTCCTTAATTAATGATGCTTTAAGCTTCCAGCATGATAAAACCTAAACACTGTGTGGGGAAAAATGTATGACTTTTGTTTTGCATTGTCTAAATTTGTAATTAAAACAATTTTTGGCAGGTAATTAAAATTTCAAGTGGGACATGATCCTCTCTTTCCCCTCAGCTCTGTGAGAGAGTGAACAGATTTATGCAATGCCGTTTCTGTGGTTTGCCTTGGAAGAGATCAGCCTGATTCAATGCTTCTCTCCTGAGGCTGAAGCAGATGGGAAATGTTACAATGGCAGTATAATACATGTGGTAATATCATTTATATTTTCAGATACCTTGGACAAAGTCACCCCAATATAACTCCACAGCCATAATGGATTTACATCTGAGATGAGTAAAGCAGCAGGGGGGCAAATTCTACGCTGGCTTAAGTCCCTGCACGATTTTATTGGTTTCCCTGTAATTTCAGAAGTTGGAAGTAAATGAAGGATTTGGTTCTTGCATTTCATATTCCAGTGAAGGATTAAAGTGCTCTGGCATACTGTCTAAAGAAAAGAATCATATCTTTGGCTGCCAATAAATTAAGGGTTTTTGTAATTCAGAAGGTTGTGGTGGGGTTCTAAATGCATAGAGCATCATTAACCTAGATTTATCTGCAAAACAGTTTGTATTCATTCACTCCTTATTCCAGTTTGTACTAATTCACCCCACGTCCATTTTGGACAGTTTGTTGGATATGGATTGCAGTATTTGAAATTCTTCTTAATCTGCCTCATAGAGGATATTAAATGGCTATTTGTACCCTGGATACAACGCTCTCATTGTCAACCTCCTAGGGCTACTAAAGTAAGTATTGTGAGGGTTTTCTCAGGGTACTAAAGACAATTTAATTTTGGAGACACTTTTAAATATCAAGTTCTATGTCTGGCCATTTTTCAAGCACAAAGACCTACAGATCTTCCTAACTAATTCCCTTGTGAGGTGAAAATTCACACTTTTGGTGCAGCGAAGAGCCTGCAAGCAGAGATCTGGCTTTTTATTAATATCAGAGGTCAGCAGCCTTGCTACTGAAGTGGCTGCCTGAGGCCTGGCACACATTTAGCTCTCCCTGCTCTGTGCAGCAACAACCCCAGCTGGCACAGAGTGAGAATAAACAGCACCATATAGCCCAGGAGGGCTGGAACATCTGCAGCAGACACAACCTGATCCAGCACAGTTTATCTGTTGCAGCCCTTAAAAGGTATGAGTGGAAGAGCGAGAGCCAGAGCACACCTGATAAATGAAAAGGATCTGCACAATTCACTTTTTTTGATTCTTCACTGAAAGACATTTACAGCAATCTTTCTCTCTTTGGCTGCTCAGAAATAATCAGTTGGACTAGAAAACCTCTCTTCTTTCTTCCCCCCACCCCTCTATATTAATGCTATTCTGTTCATACAAAAAAGAGGGAGCTACAAAGAGGACCACCCTGCCAACAGCTAAGCCACCAACAGCCTTAGAATATTGTGCAAAGAATCTTCAAAATGTCTGAGCAGATTTCAATTACTCTTTTCAAAGATTTGCAATTCCCACTACACAGCCCATTGTTTGCTTTCACTAGGACATTCCTCTCTTAAACAGCTGGCACAGAATGACTACTGCTCTGCAGGGAAACAAGCAAACACCATACAGTAGATTAAAAGCCAAAACCAGAGAAGCTGTAGTTTTTTTTTTTTTTTAAAGAGGCTCTCATGAACATAAAAGTGTTTTCCAAGAAAATATGAATCCTATTTTTGCTGCTTATAGCTGAAGGACAGCATGGGGGATGTAGTTTACTCTCCTTTGATGCTCAGCATGGCAATTACAGTGAACATCAAAGGAACAATGAGCGATGCTTCCCATATTTCCCATTAGCTCTGTTCGGATGAGCAATTGTTTCTGCCTCATCTCTTTGAAAAAAAAAAAGATGCAATTTTGTTCTTGCTTATTTTCCTAAAAGAAAATGGAAAGAAGGAGAAGAGAAGAAGCAGCACAAAGGGAAAGAAGAGAGAAAAAAAGATGTTTGCCGCAGACAGCCTTCTAATGCACCCACTGGTCACTGGGCGTGAACTGCGGGGAGCTTCAGTGGGAACTGATTATGTCCAGGAGTTTTCCAAGAACTGCCAGAGCTGAATTGCTGTGGGAAGTATTTTCCAGACAGAGATCATCCTTTCATATCTACTGCTGCAAAACGTGCCTGGGTTGTTCCTGTGATTCTGCTGCCCTTTGCAGCACTGGACTTGGGAAAAAAGGGGTGCCTGAAGCTGCCCAAATAGCCCAAGAAAGGTTTGCACTCAGGAGGAAAGGTTTCACCTGATGGGAGAGCAGAGGTGACTGCTCTCATCCCTCCAGGGTGGGATGCACAGTGACTTGAAAGAGAAATCCAGCACCAGAAAGGGATATGTCTTCAGTGGCTGTGGATAACTTTGCATTTTGCTGAAGACTAAACTCTGCTAAAGTCTTAAATCTAAAAGTCACATCCTTCATTTCTTGACAGTCATTTGGGTGCCCTTTTAGCTGTAGGAGAAGGCCTAGTCTCTCAAAACAAAAAAGCCACATTCAGCCTTGAAATACATATATTTTCATTACCCTCACATTCTTCCTGTTCAAAGTCCTGTGCATGCTTTCTCCTTCCTGGCAGACATCTCTTCATGGAGTATTTGTGTGAATTAAAGCAAGACAAAAATGTGCAGACATTGTTAAAGGAGGTACCATTTGCATTCTCATTCTGATAGTTCATGTTTAAATGAAGGGTTTGACATAAATGGGGGGAAATGGAAGTAGTCTCTGAGCTAATCTGAAAGGAATCTCCTCTGCTAAACTAAACAAAGCCAGAAGTCCCAGAGCTGAAGTTTATCCAAACTAAAGCCAACAAGCGGTTGTTGTTGGAGGGGGTTATATCATGTTTTCCATTGTCATGTTGACATGAAACAGGCAGAGGCTTCCACTTTGCAAACTCAGAGACAAGACTGGCTCTGAAGTGAAAATAAATAAAGAGAAGCAGTGGCTGGAAGTAGGTTAAGTTTCCTCTAATCAAAATTCAAAGAACCTTTCCTATAAAAGAGAAGATGAGAAAAAATAATGACTGCTTAAAAATATAAATGAAAAATACAATGTACTATACCTATATGTGAAAGATGAGCTGCTCTACAGCCAATGATGGATCTCACTCCTCCTAGCACACTTCCAGCATCTAAGATTGGGTTAGCAGACCTCCTCCTGTCTCTCGTACTTTCTGATTCCAGTAATTCGTAATTTTTTACTCGGAGGTTCTCTCTTGATTAACCATAGTCAGAAGCAATGCAAGGGTTAATATTTAATTTTTTTTTAAAGTACAGTCTCAAAGCCATGTGAGAAATATTAATAGCATGGCCACCACATATAAATCTTATTTCCCTGAAACAAAGTCTCACCGTGTTGAATGGAGAAAAATCAGGAAATTCTGTGGGAATTCCTTACAGACTTTTCCAGTGACAAAATGTCTCTTGTCAGGGAAGCCACAGAGAGGACAGAATGGAAAGCTTCATGAACCCTGTGCATCAAAAGACTGAGTGGAAGAAAATCCCTAGAGAAGCAGCTGTCCTGCAGCAGTCACCAAGGCTGTGGGAAGCCACCAGCAGTGAGCCACCACACAGCATCTCTGCCACAGGGACACCACTGCTGTGACAAGCATGGCCCCAGAGAGCCAGCCCTCCAGGAGGAATCCACGGCATCCCCTGGGATGCATGTGGGCAGCACACTGAGGGCCAGGGCTGCAGCATGGTCTGCACCCAGCCATGGTGCCCTCAACAGCCTGACCTGCAGTTACAGAGGTAAAATAACCCTTTGTGCACCCATCCTGGAGCAGGAATCACATCTGTGCCCAGTCCTCCTTCTGTACAAGGTGTATCACCATGGATATGTAGAAGCAGGGATAGGCTGGCAAAGTATTGCAGCAGGTAAATGATGACACTGAAATTTGTGTTCCATTTAAGGTTGAAGGCTATTTATCATCTGCCAAAAACCAAAATCAGAATGTCTCAAAATTATAGACAATTGGTGGTAGATAACTGAACTCTAAACCATGTTAAAGTCATGTAATCTACAATTTACCAGGCTACAATATGGAGAATGGGCTAACAGTAACAATGTTGAATCAGAACAGATTTTATTATACCTTTCTCAAGTCTGTTTTATTTTTTTGGGTGCCGCCAATAATAAATTGAACTGTGTCCACCATATCAAACTGCAATGGTGTAGGACCCTAATCCAGTTACTTTAAGACCATAAAACCCCCTGTTTGTTAACAACATATCTTTGCCATTGCCAACAATTTTCCTTTCCTTAACTGAGATCTTTTGCCTAGTTTCTAAAACAAGCATGACTAAAGGACAGCATAATCTGGAACATTAATGGCATGACCATTGCATTAATATCTAATTCTGTGAGCTTTGACAAGTTATTACTCCAAACCAACAAATTAAATCTTGCAACTCTTACAGCAGCTGTGGCTTGTGCTCTTCAGCAGACTAGGAACCTACCACAGAAACATCAAGAGTGATACAGTGCTCCAGGTGCCCGCTAGCCTGGGAAAGTGCACTTTGTTATGGTTTGCCCTTCCTGGTAGGCTGAACCTTTCAACTCTGAAGAGGTTGCTTTTAACCCCAAAAGCTAAATGGTGCTCTGCATTGCTTCCATCTCCAACCCTCAGTATGCTGTCCCAATTAGGAGGGCAGGTATGTCCCATTTTCTGCAGATTTCTGATTAAAACAAGGTGTGAACAACACTAGCACATAACTGGGACAATGGATAATGGAACAGTGTCAGTCTGGTTTCTCAGCTAGCCTGTGGAACAAAAAAGTGACGGTAATTTCCTTTTTTTTTTTTGAGCAGCATTAATTACAACTCTCCCCCAGCTGTTGTGTAAGGCTGGCATCAGCAGAGTTTGCAAGTGACACCTGGCTGCTTATTTCAAACCTCAACACTTTGGCAGAAGCTGGAAGAGGAAACAGGATCTGCTTGTAATCTGCAGCACTAAGAGGAGAGCAAATGTAATGACTCTGACCCAGGCATCAACAGTGAGGTTTGTGCCAGCAACAACACCCTTCTACCTCTGCCTCTTCCCCCTGTAATAAAGCAGTGGATGTTTCCAACTCCACCTCCTCTTTCAGAAAAATCAGTCTGTGTAGATTTGGTGATTTGGTCTCAAGTCAAAAACAAATCTGGAAAATAATGAAAGGGTTATATAATAGTCTCATTTTCCTAAGGCTAATGTGTTCCAGGGGTGTGTGATATAAAATGTGTTTATGAAATTTGTCCTATTTCCAAGAACATATATATAATGTCTGGAAGGGGTGGATTCCCCAGGCTTTCATTTAGCATGATTTTTCCAGACCAGAAAGCAAAGTTTCAATTTTCCTAAGCATAACCTTGTCTGCTGTGTGCTTGGTAAAAAAATAGCTAGGAAAAATGGAAGAAGAGGAGCAGACCCCAGATATTTCATTACTTTGCATAGTCCAGGTTACTTACGATGGTTAATTATCTCTTGGCACACAGATGTGCATCATCTGGTTTTACTGTCAAAATTCTGGAGGGAAACCTTTCTGAGTTACCAAAACCTTTGAGGAGAGATAGTTCTGTTGTTAGCATTACCGTTAAACTGGAAATTTATCAACAAAGAGCACATGTGTGCAGTGTTCCATACAGCTAACTGCTAAACATGACAGTCTGGCAGTCTCACAAATAAACTACATCTGTACAGTACCCATCCACTTCACATGCTATCCAATCCTTCCCAGTTAATAAGAAAAGAAAGCAAAATGGCCAAATCAGCTGTTTACAAGTTTTCTTAAAGTATCATTTTTTTCTCTGAGATCAGAAATGGGTGCTCAGCATGAAAAGTAATTTGCACGCTGCCTCCTGAAACCTACATGTAATGGTTATATATCATTTTAAAACTGCAATTTGCAACTGAAAGTAGTATGAAAGGTCAATAAGTCTTGTCAGAGAGATTTTAGCATTCAGCCATTACCTCAGAAATGAGTTTCCTGACCAAACATCCAAGATAATACTTGCATTACAAGGAAAACACTAAATTACCTTAGAGCAAAAAATTACTTGGACTAGTATTGAAGGGTTTCTGGCATTGCTGCCACACTGCTTTCAGAGCAGTAGAGTTTTCCTAATGACCTCTGCAAAGTTCCTCAAGGACTGGGGTGTACCTATGAGAAGTGTCCTGCTCTGCCTCACTGAGGCGTCCTTTAAGCATCACAGATGCAGCTGAGACAGGCCCAAATCCATCTGACTTCCCTTTTGGCACTGATGTGAGGGCACTGTGGATGTGCTTCCTTTGTAGGCAGGTATTGCCAAATACCTCCAGTCTGGCTAGCTAAAACTTATTCTGTCTTCTGGAAGTAACTGTCATGATTGCCTCTACAAACTCAAGACAAATGGGATGAATGCAGGCTGCAAGGCTTAGCAAATGCCTGCACATCTAGGGTGGAGAATGGATTTCTTTCCTAAAGAAGCATTCTAATATCTTACACTTTTTTGAGTAGTCTAATATGCAGGATGCAAAGGTGCCTTCAAAGGGTGGAACCCAATGTACATTGCTGGACTCTGAATCATCTGTCATGTCCTGAAGTCCTGGCTTCATGTCCTGTCAGCCATCAGGGGGCATCTTATCTTGGACATGGGCAGGGCTGGAAAGCCCTGACACACATCAGAAAACCTGGATTGTGTCAAAGTGATTTCTCCTCCAGGCTAAAAACATCCTGGTGGATTACAAGGACACAGTTTTTGAGTTCACAGAGTATTCCTTGCTGCACAGTACCTTGATCCCAAGCTCTAGAAGAAGTTTAGCCTGAGGCTGTACTCAAATCTCCATTCCAAGCTATTACAGCAAGACAAAGAAATGCATAGCCCAGGGGTACATCTGACTACCCTAAACTCAGTGTATACCGAGCAGTTTCCTTAATATCTTGCCAAGTCTTGTGTCCTGGAAGGCTTTCCTAAGGAAAATTTTATATTCACTTACATTTGATACTAACCATATAAATGTTTTTCTTGACAAGAGAGAGCATTTCAGCATGTCTGGAAATTCTCTTTTCAGTTGTGGAAAATTTGGTTTCCCAGTCCATTCCCTGCCCTGCACATGAATTAGTGATATGAATAATCAACTCCTTCAATTATTATTTTCTGTGAGAAAAGCATATTCAAATGTGTGGAAAGAAACATTCTAAAGTGAGGAGAGCATCCAATTTTTAAGGGATAACTAGTGATTTATCAGTCTCTCTGTATAACCTCATCCCTGTAAATAGTATGGAAGTTAGCCCAGTAAGGAAATGTTACAACACCATGAAACAGGAATGTGGCAGGGAAAAGAGAATACTCATTCACACTTCATTTGTGTATTGTTCTTCTACCCAAAATTTACCATTTATTGAGTCAAATATATGTTGCACCTCAGAAATGTCCAGGGATATGACTAGAGTGAGGGAAGGAGACCTGGCACTCAGGAGGGGTTTGTTTATGGAGAGAAATAAAACTGATGTTCCTTCTCTATATTTTGGATTTGCTCTAAGTGCTTATCCTTCTGATGATAGACACAGGTATACAAAAAAACACTTACTGCATTTTAAATAGAAACAATATATATATTGTCTGCTGCTGTATGCAGAGAAAACTCACAGCACACATTTGCTCCAATTTTATAATCACTGAATTTTATAATCTTTACTCATTATTGGAGAGTTTGTATACGGCAAAGCAGAAACAGAAAAGGGTCAATTCACAGTAAATTCTGTTTACTCTCTACAGAATATATGCATTGGTTGGGGGTTTTTTCAATAGACACTTAGGCTTAGCCTGTGTCTGTGCTAGGTGAGGGGGGCTGGTGCTGCAGAGGCTGTTGCCTGCTTTGCTCATGCACAGATCCTCCTGAGCTCCAAGTGATCCAGTGCCAACAGGCTGCTCCTGGTGGAGTCACTCACTCCTCGGCAGAGGTCCCTGTCCAGGTATGGTGAGACAGATGGGTTTGCCATGAACTGGCTCAAGTAATTGTTTTCATGATGTGTGTCATACAGAGTAGTGAAGGGTGTGATTTTTAAGGCATTTGGCTTTCCTTTACAGCACTACAGTTTCTTTGGCTGCTGCTTAACGAGTTAATTGTAAGGTTATTCCTCGCCTCTCTGTAGGAATAAATAAATTGCTGATCTTTCATACTTACAGGAGAGAAAAGTGTTTTATCTTAAGGAAGGACTGGTTTACAATATCTGGCAAGCAGGAACTGAGCACATCCAAAAAAGGTCAGCTGTACTTGTGGAATGTCATCTGTTTAACTTAAATACTCATACCACACTTATCTTCACTCTAGGTTGAATTCTTGTATACAAAGTACTTCTCTCCCCTCTGAATTCCATGTTCAGTTGGTTTTTAGTGTTCTTGCTCTCTGTAAACATGCATGCACACACTCACATGGACTTACACATACCATCAACTGCTAATCAGTCTGGTGAAGGGCTGAAACAGCCTGCAGATGCCTGATTCAAACTATTGCAGCTGAGGGAATTAATTTACCCTTCTGTTCTATGCCAAAGTAAAAATTCTGTAAGCTGACATATTTTCATATATCACTCTTAAAAACTCCTTCAACAAAACCATTCAGAATTTTAAGGCTCTCTTTTCCTGCATGCAAAGTGTTGAAAGAAACCCCCACGCTGCCAGTGTAAGACAAACAAGTACAAAGGAGAACTCCAAATAAAATAGCTGGAAGCAAAGACTTATTCCTTCTGAAAAAGAGCTTTCAGGCAGCACAGAGCTAACAGTTATAATGTTATTCCAAGAGTTAAAAGAAAGAGCTTAGAATCTCCTCGGTGTCTGTAGCAGGAAAACAAGTAAGAACAAGAACAAATGCAGCCAAGGCAGACAGCACTGTACAATCCTTCTAACTTTAAAGAAAGCAAAGCAAAGCAAAACCTTTGGGATCATACTGCAAATCCCTGCAGCTTTCAGCTTCACCATTAAACATCTGACTGCTGAATTAGTGAAGGAAAAGTGTTCTGGTGAGATTCGTGCATACACACTTCTGACAAGCTATTAAAATTATTGGTAAAAATAAAAATAAAATAAAAACATGAAATTATAAGAAGCTTGAATTACTCACCGACTTGTTGTGCCAAAATAACTGAGGGTTGAAACACGGCAAGAATGAGCAAAGTTACTTTTTGCACAGAGCTCATCATGTCTAAATATTAGACATGAGACTCTCTGTGCAAAAATAAAAATGGGGGGGGAAGAAAAAAAATCTGTTCAAAATAGCAACATCGGTTGTTCCCTGCCCTTCCAGCACCGGGCCATGTACAGAACTCAGCCACAAGCATTCCCCAGCTTTGGCCTTAAATAGGAAAAAAATTGGCTTACTTTTCTTTTCCACCCCCTTTACTGAAACATGAGAAGAAGACCCATCCCCTAACAGTAAATGAATGATTAATATTTCTTTTGGCTTTACAGAAGACTAAAGTCAACCAAACAAGATACACAGCACATCTGGAACTTTTGTGTGCGTACGAAATGCATGCTGACACTGTATATGAGCAGTTAGTGTGCACTCTATGTGACATATATGCACATGAAAAAAAGCCCCATGCCAAAGCACCCGGGGTAAAGCATTTTTTCATGTTAATTAGGAGCCAATGGGTAAAACCCAAAGAGAATTTTTAGTTCTTAGTGCTCCCTAACAAAGATAAAAGGTAAGTGGAGGTGTAGCTGCACAGACTGAAAGAATCCCAGAAGTGGAGAAGCAAACCTGGGCATTTCTGCTAATGTGCAATCAGAGTTAATGAAAGGAAGTTCTGAAAATCGCACTTCTGTTCCAGGACTTTTCTCACATTTCCACCTCACAACGTGATTTTGTGTTACCTGGGGAGAAAGCAAACATTAAAAAAAATTATGAAGAGAACAAGATTGCAAATCACAAGTATCAATCTCTCAAACTAAATCTTTTCAAGTAATTCAGTTTGATGCTGTCATTACAACATTTGAAAGGAATGCAGAACATTTTTTTTTGTCTGTTTGCTCCTCAAACAAGAAGGTAGAGAAGACAAAGAAAAAAAAAGAAGAAATCTTTAAACTACTAATGCCTTTTAAACCTAGTTATTTCTTTGTTCCACACAAAACTTCACTGAGAATAAGATCAGAACATACAAACTTGTTTTCCAAATCAGATGGCTTAAGCAGGTTTTGTTATCAATCTAGTTTTCCTGGGAATATAACCTTAAAAGACCCCAAAGTGAATGCAGAAAGCTGCCACAGTGGACATCTCTGCTCAAACAATGATCAAACCAATTGCTGCTCTCAGTCAATCAATCTGATCAAGGTCATGTCCTGCAGAAGTGCTCATTCATTTGTTCTCAAGTGTTGCTGAGATTACAGTGACCCAGGGAACCATCCTTCCCCTCAATGATTCGTGAGTGCCATGAACTGTCATCCAAAAAAGGGGCCCATAGCTCTGTGTGCATCACAAAATAAGAACAGCCTGAAGTTTAATCTAGTAGGTACAGGATCTCATTGCAAAACCTATTTGTCTGAAATAAATTTTCCCTTAAACTGAAACACCCTTTTCTGCTCGGGTCACCTGAGGTGGAGCAGGTTGAAGCAAGTGTGAAGAGGTCTTGAATAATTTGTCACTTTTAACATATGTCACTTTTAACATATCCTGAGCATTTCTTCTGTGTCTTAAATGTTTATAAGGTATGAATGCCTTGATACATGCCAAAGGAATTACACACCACATTTTTTTCCCTGGATCTCCCAATACTTCATGCTGTCTCTGTTGCATTGGCAGAACTATTTCCTGCAGGTTTGGGTTTTCATATCTAGGATCATATCACTTAACAGGTTAGGTTATTTGGTTTATAGCATTCAAGTAGCTACAATCAACAAACAGATAACCAGCTCCTGCTGAGCCATCCTAGAATATAATACAACAGGCTTCACATTTTTATGCAAGGTTATGAAGTTATGCTTAGAACATAAAATAGTATAAGAAATAATTCCAAGAACCTGGATTTGTTTGTGTCTCTTCAATAGAAATGTACAGACATATCAAACCCTGGATAAAAACCATTCTCAGCTATAGAAAGAGAATGAAACTGAATTAACTGTTATCAAGATCACATGCAGGCCAATTTTCTGTAACAATGTCTACATGTTTGCCACAGTGATTGTTTAATTTTAATGAGGCCTAATGACTGTTACTTGGTAAGTGTTCACATTTGAAGAAAAAATAGAATTCATTCAAGGTCTTTGACTTAAAGACACTTTCATATTGAGTTCTGCAATTTTTTTTAGCCTGTTTGACAATAATAAACATTTCTCTAAATTTCTTAAATCTAAGCTTTTAAAAAAAGAACAATCTTGGTAGCTCCCTTATTTTCACTAATGCTTGCCTTCAGTTTTTACACTGCAACACTTGTCTGAGTAAAATTTAAATTTTGACTTTTCTGGATTGCCCACCTTAAATATTATGCTATTCTATAGCTAGATTATGAACCCAAATTTATCCCTAACACCTACTATTTTCCATGGGCATTGGAGTATCAACATGTGTTGATTCTCCAATGTATTCTGTACAAATCAAGTTGTGCTTGAATTTGAACAGAAATGAATCCTGGGGTTTCTGTATAGAAGTATAAACCATATCTTTGATGATTAAATCCCATAAAAACAATAATCCTTACTTGGGGGCTGCAGTGTATTTGCTGTGGTTCAAGGAACAAAGCACATCAATGCTCAGTTACATAAACACTCCTCATCAGTGTTACCTTCATGTAATAATGGTTGTAGAATTGATTTCATAACTCTAGTGTAAAACTCTGGAAATTGCCACTTACTGTCACAAGTCGATTCCTTTTGAGTGGCAATCACCATTTTACTTACATGGCCTGAGGAGGCTGTGGCACAGCAATATTCCTTGAACATCCTCTGCACGCTTTGGGTTCAAAATCTTCCTTTGCACATCCTCTGCACAGAAACAGCCCCCCTAATAAACAGGTTCTTGAGTCTTGCAGGCAATTTTGGATTATTTAGTAGGTGGCTCTTGTTTAATACATCTTCCTAGGGGTGCAATGTCTAGGCATCTGGACTAAACTGGAAAAGGTACTCACATCAAAATTGGGGCAGCTTTGATGGAGGAACCTGAAACAATTGCTTGTAAAAGTTATTGAATGCATTTGTGCTCTATGGTAGATACCATAAAAGATGTGTAGATCAAAACTGTTGGCTACCTCTCCAGCAGATGCTGGAATATTCATGCAATCTGGGATTCCTTGTGCCTGTTTGAGTATTGTGGTTAGTGACATTCTGCCTAAGAAAGACAAATGAGAGATTTGCTTTTACATATTTATCAAGTGACCTCTTATCCACCCTGCCAAATGATCAGTCCTTATGTAAGTAAATTATATAAGTGTTGCTTTAAAAGTTCCCGAAGTTCTGGCCTGTAGAATCAGTTGATAAATATTCCTTATTTCTGAGAGCTTCATGTGAATTGAGAATCTTCAAATTTTGCCACTGCAGTTACTCCTATGCCAGTAAAAAGAAAGGTGTTTTTTTTTTTTGTTCTATGTGGATTTTAATAATAGTAAAGAATCTCCAAACTGGAAAAGGAATGTACAGATTCTCACAAATAAAGCACCATGAATAGTGCAAATAGTGACAGAAAGCACAGTGGGGCAAAGAACCCCTAAGAAAAACTGCATCTAAAAAAAGAAAACCCCAAAACACAGCCGCATACTTCTCAACCTTTCCTGTTTGTGAGCTAGAAGCAATGCAAACTATGACTGATGCCCTAACGGACTATTACAGAATGAAGGCAGCCAAAGCAATGAAATGGTTTCGTTCTTCTCCCATCTTTCCATTTTCACTGAAATTTTATCCTAAGACAATGGGAAATCAAGTTTGAGACCCAGCCTCTTGTTCTCATGTCCTCTTTTTTGAGCTTTGCACATTCTCAAGGTTTCCACAAACTAAAATTCTCTTTTTTTTCCAAAGTCCTCTGCAGATTAAATAAAATCCTTCATCTGAGTCATGTTGGGAGCTAACTGTGTTACAGCACAGCTGTGAAGGCTCTTAAGGGTGAGCCAACATTATGACTGCATAGGGGTGAAGCAGAGACAGCACCCACAGCATTTTCTCTTCCCAGCAGGAGGGACAGAAGCCAAAGCAGTTTAATGACCTCTGGGTGTACTGAGTGCTGGGGAATTTGACATCCATGGCCAGGGCGGGGTTTCTCCGTTCTGAGCACGCACCTTCCTCTGTCTCCAGGGATGGAATCCATTAATGCAGAACTTTGGCTCCATGCCTTTGTGAGGATGCTCCTCCTTTTCACCGAGGTGTCAAAATTATTTTGAAAGGAATCCTTTCTTCTCATCTCTAATCCAGATTTCCACTTGGCAACTGGAAAAAACCCCAGATCTGCACTTCTTAAAGAAACAGCACGGTCCTGTGCACGTAAGGAAGTACTTGAAACAGCTACAAGATTTTCTGTCAGGAGAGTGTCTCATAAAGGCTTTTTTGCTTTGCAGCTAGTGATTGTTGGACATCAAGATAATATAGGATGGCAGAAAATATTTATTAATTTAAGAGTAAACTTGGTTTTGAATTTGTGTGTATGATTAATTTTATACAATCACAAAAGAAATAGTATTTTGATATATCTCTAAGTAACAAAAAATGTGTTAAATTCTTCAGAAGAACAGTCCAAGGATGAATTATCATAAAAAGCAGGATATCCTTTTGACCTTGGGGCTGGTGGAGAAAGTGGAGGTGCATCATGCAAATCACTCCTTCTTGTTGGCTCTGCTCAAATCATCATTGCTCCAGACAGCACATGTGGGTCCCAGAAGTGCCCAGGTTTATTGTACTTTAGCTGTTGGCTCCTATGGTACCTCACCATCAAAAAGTTCCTGGCTTCAGCAATAGCAATCCAGAAGATTTTGGGAGCACTCTTTTTTGGTCATCCCTTTTAAATTAAATTTTTTTAAAAAATTAAGTTAAATTCAAACCAAACCAAACCAAACCAATAACTTTAAAATATGGCAAATATCTTTTAACGTCATTGTTTCACATTTTTCTGTTTGCTGATTTATTGTTTTCCTAATGAGGGAATAAATAATCTTGTTTGAATTTACTAAAGAATAACAAAAGGCCATCCGTACTATGACTCATCCATTAGAAAAAACAGAAAAGAGAAGAACACAGGATTAAGTGTTTTAACTCTTGATCTGTTCAATATTAATGGATTGGGAAGCAAAAAATTACCAAGGCAAAAAAAAAGGAAATCTTGAAAAAACACAACCTTTTCTAAATGAAGGCCACTGGAGATGTGCAAGAAGGTCAGAGACCATTGCAATACAAGAGTCTTCCACTAAAAATGAAATCCCAGTTTGAAAAAAGAAAAGAAATAGCAGTCTTCAGGAATAGAGTCAGCCCAGTTTCGATGGTATGAGGCAGGTATGACGTTCTCTGCTGGACTGTAAGTGTTCCACATGTCCCAAAGTGCACACTGATTTCCTAGAAAGGAGAAACAGCATCCAGCTGCTTTTCTGGAAAGAGGGGAAGCGTACCACACTGGGGCCAGCCCTGCTGCTGCTCACACTGGTGGGTGGACAGTCCAGAGGGCTGACTGCAAGGATTCTCTCAGCGTGTATTTGATGGGATTTTTTCTGATCTGTGACCTTCTCACATTCTTTTCTCCGCTGTTAACTCCAGTATCCTGTCACAGAGCCTGCTATACCTCTGCTGTTGGAAACTGGCGTCAATTATGAATTCATGTCACGCATGGGGCAACAACCTGGGACCCTAATTTAGATATGTGGGTTGGTCTGTTCTGCTTTTCAAAGGCAGCTTTTAAAACACATTTCCTTTCAAGATGAATCCTGTCCTAAGAACATTACATCACCACCTGGTATTCGAGAGTCTCAAAGTCTACACCAACAACATCAATTATAATGGCATATAAAGAAGATATTAAAGAAATATAAATAGGTATGTAGCTATGGTATTGATCTGAACTGATTTTATGGTTAAACTTTACATGGGCTTGCAGGTTTTATTTAAATATTACAGAACTCAAAACCCTATATCAAACAGATCAACTGTATGTCAGTAGAACTGTCTGGGCTATGATAGGAAAGGGGGGGAAAGTTTTCTTAGATATACAGAGTAAAAAATACCACAACCCTACAACCACCCTTGCTCCCAAAGTAGTAACAAGCAAGTTGTGGTAGGCTCTGGTGACCAAGTTCAATAGTTAGGAAGAATCATCTGAAGAACCAAATGAAAATACTAAACATTTGTTCATTTTCATCCTTGCAGACTCTGTGCCATGAAGAGTGGTAATAACATAATTATTTTTAAATTTTTACTTGAAACCCTTATGTAAATTGGATTCAAACTTTTCTGTGAATCAGAAAATTTTTATGCCTCATTCAAGATCCACTTGCTCTTTGTTTCTTAAAGACAAGGAATGTTTTCTATCTCCTTTCATAAAAATTGTCTCTCATGAAAAATAGAAATAAATATAATAGGAAAAACATGCTTTTAAATTGGAACAATACAACTTTTTTCCAATAAACAGCTTTGAGGTGTGAAATCTTCTTACTCCTAATATAAGAATGTACTCTTCTCAACACATCATTTTCTACACACATGGAAAATTCAGAAAAGTGCCTCCTCCAATTAATTAAATCCTTATTTGAATGGTATTGTCTTTTTTTTTTCAAGTGACAGAAGAGTGAATAGGCTGCTATGATTACAATGAAAAACAACACTATTAGGCCAGCATTGTGATTACGGAAGAATACTGCAGCGAGCAAAGAATTGAGAGCATGCCTTAAATGAAGACACATCCCATCCCACATTTCCAGACCAGCTGAACCCCTGTCCTCAAAGGGAACTCCACCAAACTCTTGCTAGAGATCACTCAAGCTCCAGGACCCACACCAGTGAAGAAATCTCACATGCAGAAAATAAACAGAAGGAGCAGTAGAAAGAATTTCTTGGTGGATGCCACTATGCCCAATGAATAATTATTGCAAGGTTAGAGATGTGGTGTGGGTGACTCTTTCCTGATGTTTACAGCAGTGGCAATATTCAGCCAGTTCAGCTGGCATTACAGGAGAGAAGCAGAGTCTTGATTGCAAAGAGGTTGTGGGAAGAGAGGACTATATAAATCCCCCCTCTCCAGGGCAACTCTGCATCCCAGCAGCATGGAAAGAGTGCCAGTCCCCTGTCACCCACCCTGCATCTGCCCGCTGGTTTCTGCTCCTTCCCAAGGCCAGGAGAACACACAGCTCTTGGGAATGCATGAAGCAAGAGCATGCACTGAATGTCTGACCCGTTGCTACAGAGATCTCAGGTTTTTTGCACTACAGAGAATTAAGCCTGTTTCCATTCCCAGAACTTCTAGTGCTGGTTTTGATTTAGGAATTGCACTTCCTAATTTCTAGAGGCCAGGAGGTCAGGGTTGTTATTGTACTATGTTTCCCATAAGCTGCCGTCCTGCGTGTCTCCATGTTTTGCCATTTTGGACTAAACCACTGCATTCCAAGAATTTTCCAGTTCCCAAGGTGTCACCCATGACCATTTTAACTACTCAGAAAGGAAAGATTTTCCTTTGGAAGAGTAATGAAATTTCAAATAACTAACTACTTCACACATTAACCATCTATAGAGGTCAGAGAACTTTATCAAGTACTATTCTTATGTTAATCAGCAGGAAACTACAACATAAGGATGAGAGAATATTTTCTAAAAATACATACATGAGCAGAATAAGCAGGAGCACTGGTCCTGATCCAGTGCCACATTTAGTGAATTACTGTTTATGGAGACTGTCAGGTACTTCAAACTCTATACTCACCAGCCAGATAACACTCACCATTATTCTTCAGAAATATAACAGGCATTCCCATCAAATTCTTGGTACTTTTGGAAACAGAACTGTGAAATCAGGGAATGAAACAGCACAACATTCTGCAGTATTACACTGCAAATTTTTTAGTCCTATGCTACTGTTCAGGTAGTGCAGATCCCCAGATTCAGCTCTTCTATACTTTTGGCTGAACTTCTGAAGGAAAAGAAAGGCATTTCTTAAATACAGGCACAGCATAGAAGAAATTTCTGAGGATGTATTTAATCACTGTTAACATTTCTAAAATCTTGCATGTGCAAAAGCTACAGAGAACTGCATTGCTGTTGAGGTTCATCTTCCAAGTTAAATTGGGCATTGCAGTACAAAATATATCAATGAACTTACCAATTTTATTAACTGATATGAAAAATATCAATACAAATGATAAATGGCTTTCTGCCCCATTCCTGTTCTTGTCAGTAAGTGCAATTCCTTCCGTTTTCTGATTTGCAAAGATTGTTCTAGGGAAACAACAGAAAAAGCCAGAAGATACATGATGCTTTCCATCAGTGTCTGCTCTTGTGCTTTTTAACCTGGGGCAACCTCAGGGCAAAGTTTTACAGTAGCCTTCTGCAGGTGTGTGCATGCATGTTAGCCTGGGTGTGATACAAACCAGGGGCCCTGTAAGTTAAGTATGAAAAACATACTGACAGGAGTATTTACTTGGTTTCACATTGCAAAAGAGAATAAAAGATGCTTTCCTTTGAATCGCCCTGAAGCTCCCTCTTACACACCCTTTGCTGGCAGAGTTGAGCAGTGCCTGGCTCTGGGGACTCAGGGCTGCTGTGTCTGTGCAGGAAGGCACAGCAGCATCTTGAAATTTAGTGGGAAAAGGATCACCAAGTTTGCCACATGTTGCAACAGGTTGCCACATGATATAGTTTGTGATATTTAATAGTCACCTCCTGCTGTAAAATGGTGAAAAGCCTGTGTGTGGTATGCCACTGTTGAAATTAAGGACAGGGGAAGATCATGCAAAGGTTTATGAACTTTGAGTGGGATAGATCTCACTGTCCTCAAAGTCAGAGCTGCTTTCTGTGTAAGCAGCTGCTGCTTAAGCAGATACCCCCTCCTGCCACACCTGCCTGGAACAGGTATCATGCTCTTCAACAAAACCAAGAGCAAGGACATACATCCTCAAGAAACATCAAGAGAATGAAAGCTGCACAATATATTTGGTGAGAATTTGCAACACTTACAGTGTATGAAATAAAAATTGGTGCCATGTGATGATATCACCAAAAAAGTTTTGAGTGCCAGGACCTCCATTTAAAATAAAGTCTCACAAATTATGTCATGGGAAGGCCTGAGTTTCCCTACCCCTCAGTGCAGATGATATTGTGATAGAAAGAAAACATTAGTACAAGATATGTGTGTTCAGGGCAAATTTATGGCACCATCATTTTAGTATATTTGTGAACTTCACCTTAGATTTCTAATAAAGATAGATGAACATAGAGCATGCAAAATTTCAGCAATGGATTTTGGTCATATTACGCTTTGATTAACTTGAGAATAAAATGTTATATAGGTGAAAAAACAACATATATTTAAACCAAACATTTCCTATATGCTAATATGGGGGGGGGTAAGAATGGGGTATTTTTTATTAATTTTGTTAAAAAAACTTTTCAAAGTTGTGATAAGCTGTCCTTTCAGAGTTCATCTTTAAATCCTTATTGAAACACTGTTTTCAAACAAACGACCTTCAGGAAAATTCACCTCATCAGTATCTTTGAAAAGCTACAAAACTGTCAGCAGCAATACTTAAATATTCATAAGATGCTTTTAATGTGATACCCGTGAAAGTACACAAGAAGGGTGGACTGCAATTTCTTCTAAGCAAAGAGTAAAAAATAATTCAAACCATAAGAATTCAGAGAATTTGACCTTGAATAACTTATAGTTATCAACCTAACAATGTGCCCTACTTTTTCTTTGGACCCAGTGCTTTTCTATTTTGGAATACAATGAGCGAGGAATCTTTAATCTGTTCATGCAGAGCTAATGACACCTCCAAAGAGAAAAAAACTATTAATCCTTCCCAGAAGTTTCTGCATCTGGCTCTTTCTGGAACTGATATTGAAGTATGGCATTCTGATATGTTTCAAGCAGAAAGGCACCTTTGAAGATTCTGCTTAAAATAAATCAGAATTCCAAAATATATAGATGCTCATTATGCAAGCGTTAAAATAGATAGGAAACATATTTATAGACAAACCAAGGTCTTCTTAATGAACTGAGTAGTGGAAAGAAAGAAAAACAAGCAAGAATTTTTTTTCTATTTTCTGTGTCTGTGAAAGTGTCAGGCAAAAATGGCAAGTGAAAGAAATTCTTTCACTGTAGAGTTATTTCTACCACTTCAACAATGGGTGTGGGAAACAATGTTAGTTATTAACATGTAAGTCAGACACTTGAATATGTTAAACACAGTAGAACAGCACGACTTTATCATGCCAGTACTAAGACACTTCCCACACTCCTTATCATTGAAGTACTTCTGATTTCCCAAGAGTTACACTAACCATATCTAGGCTGGCTTGATCTCCTTGGGAATCCAGGCTCAAATGTATCTGAACTGTGCCTTGATGAGCACAAAATAAAAGATTTTTTTTTTAATTGCTATCAATTTGTCTGGATAGAACAGCTACTATGAGGTTGAAATAAGACCCCAATACATATTGTCTTATTTACAAGAGTAATCTGTGAGCATCTGCAGATCTCAAGGCTCCTGGATGGTGAATCTACCTGCCATTTTTACCTGCTGCATTTGCTTTTTTCAGAGCTTCTGGCCTAGTTCTCATTCCACTTACACATCATTTAGTTAACTAAGAGCAGTGGGACCATCTGGAGTCCAGTTGGACAAAAGGAAAAACCCCAACAATGAGACTGAAGAGGAGCTATTCAGCCCTGTGGCAGCTGAAGAGCCTGCTCTCCAAAGCCCTCACCCCTGTCCCCAGGGAGCCATAAAGCAGCCCCACAGCCAGCCAGCAAGGCACAAGCAGGACACTCTGCTTCCACTACTTGGCTGACCCTGCAGGCTCTCAGTTATCTTCAGGGAATCAAGAGCTAGAAGCTGCTTGCTCTTTTAACATTTCTGAGTTTCACAGTCATCACACTAATGATTTTGTTGTAAACTACTTAACACAATAAAAATTTAAGGAAGGCTAAATCGGTGCTTCTTTGTGTGTTGCAATTTCACTGCAAGTAGGTTTGTGGCATAAACAGAAAACTTTTCCCCAATGAGTTCACAGTATTTCTCTTTTTTTTTTTGCTTTGACAATTATGTCAAATTTAAATTAATTACTCAAGTTTCATGCTTTTAGCATTAATTTCAGATGTAAGAAATGCTTGTGTTTTTACACACCCCACAATTTTTAAGCCAGATGTACTGTAAAATGGTCTGCACACATGTGATATTGTAAAATAAGTGTTGTAAATTGTTCCTTTGCACATTGTTACAAATATTTTGGATATTTTCACCAGTGATCTTTATCCTTAGCCAGCTCTATTTCTATGAAAGCATGTTTGTCTGCCATGGGTTGCCATCTAACCTCTGCTAACTGGGCAGTTCTGCATTTTTGATCTCCCTTCAAACAGAACTAATCTTAAACCACCAAGACAATCACCTGTCTAGATAGGTAACTAAAAACTTACAGTGTCAGCTATTCAAGAAGGGAACTCTCAAGGTGTGTAGGATGGGTGGTGTTGGAGTAACCAGGAAAAGGGATGCTGGGATTCTGAGAGAGCTGGGTTTTGGGAGGAACCAGACCAAGCAGTTTTGCAGGCAAGAGGTTGACATTTGAGCAATGGACTCTGTGAATGGAGAAAACTGGAACATCAGATCACATGAGGACAGAGCAGAAATGTAGAAAGGCTGACACCTCAGCCCTGCCAGCCCTCCTGGAGATTTCTGCTCCATCAGTGCCTCTGTGGGAGCATGCTGGAGGAGCTCTGCTCCTGTCTGCTGCCTCCAAACTCATGAGGCAAAGCCAGCAACAACAGAACAGCATATTTTCTTTACACATGACAACCTCCACCCATGGAACTGAACCAGAGTCAAGACATTTTGGCATGTTAATAAATAAAATGTGCTCTGTCTGAAATAAGTTAATATAAGGACTGATGCATCTGTGCTCCAGGATGCACCCTGGAATGAGATAACCCTACAACAAAAACACTTCATGCACTTCACCTTTACCTTTTGCCACTTAATGCATACGGAAGCTTTGGGATTTGCACAATTTGAGCTTTAAAAAATTATCTTAATAAAAGGACCTTGCAAATCATGAGTAGTTTTTAATGACATTGATTTTTAGAATGATAAAATGACCTATTTGAGTTTCAGACAAGTCTTATTTTCTTAATTCACAGGGCAATGAGAGTTATACTTTCCTGCAGATCAAATGAGGCTTTTAATTTTATGGTTTTAGCATATTCTCTTGGATGAGAATTTAAAAAAAAAGTTAATCTGCATCCATCTGAACCCATAATTCCATATCTGAAAACAAAGTCTCACTCTGTTTTTCCTAATGACACAAACCATCCTTTTTTTAGAAGTCCAACTTCTTTAAGGTGTATCTTGCCTTTCTGCCTTTAAGAGTATTTTTGTACTTAATACACTTGAAATAAATATGGGTTTATATAATTTATTTTATTATAAACTGCCCTAGCTTTCCCAAGATTTGGGCTGTTTCATGAGATGACTGCCTTGGAAAGCATATTTGGATGTCCAAGTTATTTTCACAGTTGCTAGCTATCCTTTCCCCAGTTTCTGTGTGCTTTGGGAAGGACAGGGCCTGGACAGAGTCACAGCTATGAGAATTTGAAAAGCAAAATAACCACCCACAAAATGAGCAGCCACTTTAGACCTTGCTGCAGCAGAAGCAGAGAGGTATCGATCTGTCTGCCAACCTTTTACCAGTCCAGCCTTGTAAGCAAATTTCTGCCATGTCTGCCATGTGATCTACTTGAAGGACACATGTTTATTTAAAAGCTGCTTTGATTTTTTTTTTCTTTTTAATTTATGGCAAATAAATTGATTACATGCTGTCCAGAGATTCCTTTTCTAGGGTGTGCAGTTTTTTCAACATTTGTTAATAATTTTATCAGGAGCATAAATAATGTGTGTAAACTCAGTGATTATTCTAACTCACCTGGATAAAGTGGTATTTTTGGTGCTGCAGACTTTGGCATATGCAGTAACATGGAGAGACCTCTGTGTTCTACAATAAATGGACCCCGGTTTCTTTGAAAACCTAAAATTAATATGTTGATTAATTAGTCACTGAACAGTAAAATCAGGGTGAAAGCAGGTTAGGAATTTGCATTAGATGGAAATATTTTTGTCTCCTCAGCTTTGAAAATCTCTCTGATGATCGGAATACACAAAACTAAAGACTAATTGTGTTGAGGAGTGTTTGCAAAAGATGTTACTCATTTCCCTGGAATGTTTGGATTGTAGATCCTTGGTCCTGGCCACATCTGTCTTTTCCATTTTGGACTGAGCTTTACACCTCTGCCCTCTTAATTATCCTGCACTTTTATTTCCATCTTCAACAGCCCTATTTTGTATTTTTTATTCAGATAACTCAAGGAGAAATGCAAGAGATTTTTAAAAAAGTAAAATATTACCAATCCACCATTTCCTGCAGCCTTTTCAATAAAGATATCCCTGATATTTTTGAATTAGAAAATTTCAGACTATTGCTGGCTGAACTTTCTGAGTGAATTAAAAAATCTGGGTAACTAGATCCCTAGATTGTATCTGCAAAATTAGTTTCTTTCTCTGCTGGCAAATAGGAAATGATTATTTTGTTTACTATGCTTAATTTTTTTTTCCCTGAAACCCCCATAGTAGTATCTGGACATAAAGTTAGTCTTAACTCCTCAGTTTTGGTTTCACACTTCATCACTTTGGTTTTCACCAGTACTATAATCCTCAACTGGCCAAACATCTCTTTTCTTACAAAACATTCCACTGTCTTCCTCTTCAGTTATCAAATGCCCTTCTAGTACCTTCACCCAGCTCATTAAAAACCACTTTACAGGCTTTTTTTGTCCCCTAGCTTCTGTAAAATGAAGCAAAGAAGCAATGTTGAGACACAACTTTTTCTGCATGTCTACAAAAATTCCCACTAATGCTCCTCTCTTTTGTGGAAGTCTTAATGGCAGAGAAGCACAAAAAATTTATAAATATCATACAAAAGCTGTCACAGAAGTTAGGACATTGGTCTTAAAGCATTTTTATTATTTTTCTGGGAAAATGAAAAATATTTTCTTCCTGACCTCTGTACTAAATAATAAATATTTTGTAATTGTACACAGCAGCTCCTTCACTTTCCAAATTGCTATCGACAGAAAGTATGATCAGAGCCTCTGTATGGTCAGGAAAACTGTAGACTTGACCAAAGAAAATTATGTAAAGTTTATAAAGTCCCATGAAAATCGATACATATGGAAAGTTTGCTGTAAATTAAGTTGGGAAGACCTATGTAGAGAAAAATTTGAATCTTCAATGTTCTGTTTATCTGATACTGAGGCTTCATTGTTTACTTTACATCAGTCTGTGTTTACAGTGGGTTTGTGGACATTAGATTAGATAGCAATGAGATGTGTAAAAGCCTGGGAAAAAATGAAGAGTTGACTTCTAGTTCCAGAAAACATATAAACTGTCAGTAACTTTTGACATCATAATGACCAATAAGTACATGTTATTAAGTAAGCTTCATATATTTCAGCTTCTGAGAGGATCTCTGTGGGTTTTTTTTTGTGGTTGGGTTTTGGTTTTTTTTTTTCAGTTATAGGGTATTCTTTTTAAGGCAATCATATCCAGAAGAGCTCTTGGTCTTTTCCCCAGAGCCAATAAAAAAAGGACTAGAATTTTCAATTTGGTGTTCTAAATTGATGTCCATTCTCAAATATAAAAATAAGACATTTTTATCATTATAACCAATATATCAGCAGAACAAAGTTGAAAATTATTTGATTCAGTGGAATGATTGGAACTAAGTCTCCTGATTTCTAGGTACATCTTTCAAGGTAAACACAGTATTTTATGAATACCTCTTGGTTCCTATTGTCAAATCCATTTCCCTTGCTCTCATGAAGACCTAACAATCATGGCAAGCTGGAGCTTAATATTAGGAGAGGTTGTAAGCAACTAAATTGACAATGTAACAGTTTTTAGAAATTCTGTGTTTATGTATGTTATAAACAATTCCTTGTACAAGGTATAATTCAGCATAAACATCTTAAGACATTTAATGTGTTTTCTAACTATGTGTAGAAAATACGTCCACTTCTGTAGCTGTATACAATATTTCATTTATGCTGGTTTGTGTTTTTTTTTTTTGTTTGTTTGTTTGTTTTGTTTTTCAAGGCTTTCTCAATAGTTAAAGAGACCTGAAATAAAAGATAAAAAGTTATTAGGACAAAATATGCGGCCCTGTGTTAGGAAATAGATTTGGTGGATAACCAGCAAAACTTAGAGAAGTGCAGTTTCTAAGGTCTTATATCCTCAGTCTCAAAACAAGAAGAAGAATCTCCAAAGAGAGCCTGAACAGTTATTTAGACAATTAGCAGCATTTTCTACATTTTGAAAGAGAACCGTGGCAGTTTCTTTGCAAGTGCCTTAGAAGAAGGAAAGAAGAAAGAACAGGCCCTGGAAGTCTATGCAGATGTCAATGTACCAAAGCATTTGTGTTTCCTCTGCAATTTTGTGAGCACAGCAGCAGAAATTTTGGACCTCCTATGTACATCCAACCATGAAGAGACATTTCTCTGGTTATCCAGAAACCTTATGCCCAAAAGGATTTTAAATAGCAAACTCTCACTTTTATGGTAGCTCTGATAGATCTTCTGAGGATGCTTAACTACCTTGTACCTTGCTACATTGATGAAAGGTGTTTTGGAACTTAGTTTTGAGGACTGAATCTCATGAGGATCCCACTGACAGGAACAAAGTAACTGTAAATCAGTTAAATCTGAGAAACATCAGGCCTTGTGGAGGGAAAGGGCTGAATCAGGAGTGAGATAGCATGGGAGATGGCCTACAGAGCCTCATCATAACAATGTTTGACTTCTGGAAGACAAGAAAAGATTTAGTTTGGGGATGTTGTCAATAAAGGCAGAGCTCTGTTTAAAAAAAAGAGAAAAAAGTAAAAACAGAAAAGAGACAAAAGTTCGTGCTTCTGGACAATTCAAATTGTCAATTTTACTCTGTTCCCATACTTAGAACTATGCAAGTTTGGATGCAAATGGATCTGATAAAAAGTTGAAGAATGAGCTTCAAAAGGTGCTTTTTTCAGTTCCAATGTAATTCTAAGCCAAGATTGCTGGTTGTGGTCTTAGTCTGAAAGGAGAATATGCCAAATCTCCAAGACTTTATGGTAACTCAGATGAACAAGACAAGCTGAATCTGCAAATGAGAGACTTTCTCCACCAAATTTTTGACTGAACTGATAAATCATGCTTTCCTTTGTACATGGCACAAAAAGGCAGTAGGTAGATAATTAAATTTAATTAAAAATTAAATTAAAAAAATTAAAAACAGAAATAAAAACTGCAGTGCACAATCATGCACTGGCAGATGTGTTAACCGGGTGACCTAAAAAGCCCTTTCCACTTCTAGTGTCCAAGACTTTGTGAGCTTTGTGAGAGAGTATTTTTTTATTAAAAAAGCCAACTGAAGATGAGTTTGTTTGGAAAATGAACAATTTTTGTAAAAGAGAGGAATAATTCTCCATGCAGGCTTGTGAGCTGTTGACACAGCATTTGACAGCATCCAGGGCAGTAGGCAGCTTCTCTACAGGCAGGCCAGAGCAGAGGGCTGTTTTGACAACAGCTTTTAGCAAACCTAGTAAGTGCTTCCCCCATATGCTAAAATAGGATTCTTACAATCTGCTTCCACTTTCTACTGCTTATGTAGTGTTGTCATTATAGTGCAAGAGTTCCATATTGCTAGAGTTTCATACCTCCTTGATGTTTCTCGTAGGCAGCTCCTCTAAGCACTGACACTTCCTTTTCCTCACAGTAGCCAACTGACTCCAGTTTCCCCTCAGCCAACCAATCCACTCTTTTATAACACTCTTATTGGCTACAGGTGTGGCCTGTTAAAATCAGGCCTGTTCCCAATCTCTAATAATTGGCTCATCTGTAACTCTTTAGGGGGTAAGATTACTTTCTATACTACCTTTATTTACTTATGTTCTATCCCCCTACAATGTAGCACTTGAAATATGAACTGAATATAAAGGTGCAGCACTCAGAAGTCTGATCAGCCCTCAAAGAAAAGAGCTACAACTACTAGGTCATGCTAGAGTGCATTCTGTACACAATTTCACTGAAAGGGAGTGAATACATTACTAGGCATTACCATTTACAGCTCCCAGGTGATACTTTTTCCCCCCAGTACAGTAAAGCAAAAGTCTACATGCTGCTGGCAAGGAGAGCAATCTTCACCAGAGACAATGAATGGTTTCCTTTCTGTTTTTTTAGATGCCTTTGTAAAGCCAGTGTTGTCAGATAGGGCTGTTGTGCAGCTGTGAGCAGCTACAGAGGATGTCAATGCACGCTGTGCAGGTGCTCTCTATACAGACTGAGAGTGGGGCTTCCACACCCTATACCATGAAGGAAACTGCTGCTGCTGCTGCTCAGTTTGGCAAGAAACAAAACAACTTGAAAGACTTCTAAAATCTATTAATTGAGAAATCAAGATTCAGAGTTTCAAAGTAATAGGTTTACATTACAAACTCATGTATCCTATAAATATAAACAGTTAAATTAAGGCTGCTTTTGATGAATTTAGGGCAACATGATGTCGTATTAAAGGACTGTAGGTCCTAGACCACATGTTTTCTTAGGGGATGTGGGATGCTACCTAAGGGAAAACTTATTTCCTGACAGCGTGGGTAGCATTAGATTTTATACTGAACCTTTTGTGAAGTTCTGTGTTGGAGAAGCCAGGAAAAATAATTCTAACTTGACTTTGCTAGATAACTCCTTGAATTATGTTAATTTTGAAAATTTCTTCAAAAGGATTGTTAAGGAATTCTAATAGGACTTTGGAAATTTAGATTTTTGTAAATGTATGTTTTACACCAGAAAAAAAATCTCAGTGTTTATTTATGATCACTTAGGGTGTAAGAGTTGTTTATAAAATCACACAGACACTCACACTTTATAGTCCAGGAATCAGTAATTAAAAGCAAATACACATTGCTACAAATTATTACATGTGCTCTCATTTTTCCAAGTTGCCATAATGGGATAAAAACACATGAACTCTAATCAAATGGGTGATATTGTAAAGCATTAAACAGAGTATCAGAAGCAACAGAAAATGAAAGAAAATACCTTGTCTCACTTCTGATGCTTGACTGCATGCAGGATTACAGTACATGTGGGTATTAAGAAACACTAAACCAGAGGTGAAGTTGAAAAGATAACTTGACAATGAGAGAAAAGAATATATAACCCAAAGGGAACATCAGACTTTGCAAAACCCATTGCCTTAAAAAACAGCTGTTATCCCAATTTGGTACTAAATAGCCATAAGGTTTATGTAAAGATCAAACTAAATGGACCTGATATTAAAATGCAGACATGATTGAAACAACAAAAAATAGCCACTATGGGGTCTTCTCAGGCAGATTAGAAAAAAGTTTTAAAACAAAATATAGTTAATTACAAAATCAGTTAATTAGTTAAGAAGTACAACAGGATTCTTAACTAACTCAGAAAACACAGGGTACAAGACCTATGAGCAGCTCAAATACTTTTTGGAGCATGGTCACACCACTGTGAAAATTGCAGCTTTTCATATTCTTAACTGCACAACATTTAGCCAAAGAGTTTGTTAGAAGCAAAGAAAGCAAATAAGGCAAACCATCATTATCTCTTTAGACTTGTACAGAAAGTAAAAGGGTATGAAATGGGTCTATTTGGTAAATTGAAAGAACAGGATGAAAATATTTTCTGAATTACAGACTTTGGAATGAATAAAAATAACATACTGTGCATATTTATGTGGTCTGTGTCCCATTCTCTCTCTGTTTCCAGTACAGATTTCACCTGCTGTTGGCTTCTCTGCAGGCAAACTGCTTCATATCTGCACTGAAGACAAGTTCATAATTAAAAATTACTCTCCTCTTTTCTCTAAGAGAGAGCACTTCAATTTTATTCTGTTTCTTACATATTTTGATTTCTGCAAATTCCTATAATTGTGAGAAACCAATCTATATGCTATTCCTACCTAAGTCCGCAGGTAACAGCAACATTTTAAATACTCTGGCCTTGCCCTTGTCACCATTAGCATGATGGACATAAACCCCTAAGAAACCTATGAACTCAGTGCATATTTTATTCCTGCAATCATAGATACACACTGACTACATTATATATTTACATATGCTATACAGCATATAAATAATTTCCTTTATTCCCTCCATATTTCCCTCCCAGTATTCCCTGAAATAATCTGCTGTCATGAGGCTTGAACTCAATAATGAGAGGGATTGTTTTACTCTGCTTCAGAGAGACATCCAGAATATTGACTGCTTTATGTTATAATAACTATTCATTATTTATTTGTATTTTCATGTAATCCTAGAGTTGCCCAGTGAGATTATTAGTACTTGTAAATTTAAATAAGCCATCAATACTAGATGCCTGGATATTTATAAGGTAAAACACCTGATTCATAAATATTTATAGCTATTTAGGACTAACACATGGACCACCATTCTCAGTGTGGCCTTATTTCATGAAGAACCAAAGGAATCTAAGTCACAGATAAGAAAACTGTCCCTCTCCTATGCAAAACATCTTTGTAAATTTGGGGTGTGCTATGTCCAGCTCATAGGAACATAACTGCATTATGTTAAGAGATGGTTCTACAGAAGTATCAGGCAGTTGCTATTTAGCACTGCATTAATTAGTCTGGCAGCTGGGTTCCACTCCTCACTCCACATTCTTTCCTTCATCAAAGGTGTTACGTGGTCAGAAACATAATTTACTTCACTTTAATAATTTATTTCATGATTTACTTACTTACTCACTGTCCTTTTACTGGAATCACTGTGCATCATGGAGTTTGCTGCAAAATGTGGTATGCATCACTTAGAAAAAGAACATTATTTTCCCTATACTGGATCAGACTACTGGATCCCTGCTAGACTCAAATTCTAGTCTGACCAGTAACCAACTGCAGATTCCTGAATAGGAGTCTTAGAGCAGGACAATTAGAAACTGATACTCTCCCAGAGTAAAACTGCTTCTAGCAATTTACAGCTAAGGGATTTCCTAAGCAACAAGCAGTGTTTCTGTTTTAATGTCTTCCAAATGTGATTTTGCTCTTTTTTTTTTTTGGTTTATTTTCCTTGCAAGTTCTCTGGGAAAATTCTGAACCTACACAAACAGCATTCAGAGCATCCCATGGCAAGGCCCAGGGCCTTGGCAGTTTGAATTTCATTGTATTGTGTGAAAAAATAACCCTTTTGTGTAGTTTGTTATTGGCATTTGCTAGTTTCATTCAATGCCCTCTAGCTCAAGGCAGCACAGAACCATTCCTTATTTATCTCTTTCATTCTGCTCATTATTTCATAAACCACTCAAAGTCTTTCTCCAGGATTTGCTTTTGAGGCTGGGGAGCATTGGTCAAATTGTTGTTCTCTAACCAAATTGTGACCTCAAAACCTTCTCTGCCAGCTGAGAGACACAGGCATGGAATTGCTCTGAGCTCAGACCCATGGACCGGGAGAGAAGCAGAATGTGTCCCTTCCCTTCTTTCCCACAAAAGAGTTCAGCTTGCCGCATGTATGGTCACTGTTTTGTTGACAGAAGATTGATCATTGTGCCAGGAACATGAATTACCCTCTGACTTTTAAGATAAACTTAGAACTTACTGAAAGTAACAGGGGCAGCTGGGCAAGAAATAAGCAGAGAAGGACCAGAATATTTCATGCAAAGTATACCTGAACTTGTTCTTTTCAGAATCATAGAATTTTTTTCAGCTGTTCTTTGTGACTTGTTTTTTGAGGGTTGTTTTTTTATTAATCTTTAACAATTATAGTACAAGACTGTATGACTTTAAAGATCATGTGACTGCTTAAATACATTGTATAAACAGAATGAGTTTGGAAAATACCACTAGAATGTCCAGAATATTTTATTTTGCAAAATTTAATGTTTTGGTTTTCGTTGTTGGGAATAATTGGGCTGAAAAGGAAACAGCTGCCACATTCAGCAGACTATATCAAAACACAATAGTTTTCTGAGAAGAAAACCTATCAAGAAACAAAACTATTGCAGGCTGTGTATTTCAACATCATATAACCATTGCTTTCACTCTGTTCTTTCAAAATACTTACTCACTTTCTTGCTCAAAATTTGAATTTCAGTGTAGTCATGAGCTAAAGCTTAAGCAAACTTCATTCATACAGGACAAAGCTGGCATATCATCCCTTCTCTCTGTACAGTGCCTCAGCTGTAATACATCCTTTAAAAAAGTGTGTTCATAACTAGATATGGACATTTCAGGTCCAAACCTTATTTGTTTCAGCTCAGTTCTCCCTTTCAGGCTCAGCTGCCTAAGGTGGCTGTTTTCTGAGAGGTTTCAACACCAAAATGATACTTAATGCCAAAAATATTAGACAATTTTAAGTAAGCAGAGAATCATCCCAGGCTCTAAAAGACGATTTATCAAAAACAAGTCAGCCATCATCACTTTACCTGCATTTTTCTACATTTGGCCAATTAGAAATTAGTATATATAGAAAGAACAAGAATTTCAAAATGCTGAATGAATAATGAGGCTCACATATCTGTCAGCATATGTATTTGCTTAATGGCAACTTAAACACTAAGAGGTGTGTAAGTATAGAATTGCTTGTTCTTCCAAGGTTGTCAAAAGGGCTAATTTGTTTACAAAAACCAATGCTCCTGTATTTTTTTATTGAGATTGCCTACAGTAAATGCTTATTTTCCTCAAAACTGGAAAATGAGATTGGAATTTTTTTATGGCTGAAATTAGGACAAAATGCCATAGGAGTCTAAAGGATTACTGAAGATGTGATCCTTGCCTTCTGAAATTGTAAATGAAAGATTATGTTACTGCAAAAATGTTGCAGGAAAGAAAATATACAGGAGTCCCATGCAGGCAAGGCGTCATAACAGCAAGCTTATAGTTTCAAATGTCTTAAACAGGAAGTTTGTTTGCAAGAGAAAAAACTTCAAAATTATCATCTATTACATGACAATTAAGAGCCCATTTCCACAGGATGTAGTGGCAGCCTTAATGGTAATGTCAAAATAATTAAAAAAAATAAAATGTATCTTTATATGAGCTACAGGAATATAATGTTAACAAGAAACAAAAAACGTCTCTGTCTTAATTATATTCAAAAATTTTCTGTGTAATCTTTCAAGAGAATAATCTTTACTCACATTGACCTTGAATTTAATTCCTCAGGTACTGCATCTGATTTTTTTTCTCCTCTGTCTTTGGATTAACATACCAGGGAAGCTGCACATACCTTGTTTGAGTTTGTCTTGTTTAGCTTTTGTATATTTCCCCCTAATTCTGTAAAAGCAAAAACGCTATTATGTTTACACAGGGTCCTAGCTCAGCAAAGCTTTTGCACTTAATATTAAATACCTGAATAATCCCAGTTAAGTCAGGACAATATTTCATAGAAGTGCTCCATATGGTCTAAAGCTGGACCTTCTGGAATTTCATGCAATGTGTTTTGGCTAAATTTAACATAACCTATTAGGTTAAAAGTAATGTTAAAATTAATGCTCTAAATTAAATACTCTAAACTGGATGTTTATTAGGATATGAGCATCTCCATGCAAAGAAAAAAATGTGTACTGAAAGAATGGGACTCATAATCATATCATGATGTGGTTTCACTAAATATTTTGTTAGATATATCAGTGACAAAAGCTGCAGGAAGAATCAGTCTACAGGAGTACTCTATTTGGGTGTAGAGAGCAGCAATGCTGGACTACATCACAGATTATCAAGACAGTTATCCCTTTGAGCTCCTGCAGACATTGTTCTCTGGGTATGACACAATCAGCAGCAAAATACCAGCACACAGTCTAACCAGTAAAAGGTGTTCATTCCTGTTATTATTCTTCAGTGTGCATCCCAATGACACTAAAAAAGGAGGCAAAGGAAAGGACTGCAAGAGCTATCACAGAATCATGGAATATCCTGAGTTGGAAAAGATCCACAAGGATCATCAAAGTTCAACTCCTGTCCCTGCACAGGACACTCCCAAGAATCTATCCATACTGTAATTGATAAATTCATAACTGTCTATGCTCTTATTTACAAATATGCACAAAAGATATCATGGTGTAAGAGTCTTGAAGATTTCCCCGAGTGTTCCAGTCTGGTAAGCCAGAATGTATGGATGGCAGCCATGCAGCTGACACAGTTTGATTTAAAAGACTGTAGTGGGGAGAGAGAGAGAAGTGATGAGTCCTCCAAAACAGGAGGCTCTCGGAAGAAACTCTTGCTGCTGCTCATGACTGACCTTTCTGTTCAGTCTTTCTGGTCTCTGCATTTTGGCCTTCAAAAAACATATTTCCCAGAAACCTTGGACTAAATGGACAGGAAAATATTTTTTTTTTACTGTATACAAACTTTTCCCTCCAAATGAATTCTCTTACCAGACTGGTAAATATGTTTTTTGAAGGCCAAAATGCAGAGACCAGAAAGACTGAACAGAAAGGTCAGTCATGAGCAGCAGCAAGAGTTTCTTCCGAGAGCCTCCTGTTTTGGAGGACTCATCACTTCTCTCTCTCCCCACTACAGTCTTTTAAATCAAACTGTGTCAGCTGCATGGCTGCCATCCATACATTCTGGCTTCTTAGGAACACGGACTGCTGACTTGCCAGAGACGTGAGCTGAAGTGTGGGAAGGTTTGTGTCCTATAAAATGGTTCAGCTGTGCCAGAGAAAAGTAATAGCCAAAAATCAGAGGAGTCAGTGTTTCTTAAAATGAATAAAGCAGGGAAATACCTGCTGGAGAGGCCAAGAGTCCCTGATAGCCTCATTCATGCAGAACTGCAAGGCTGTGATATGAGCAGCTCTAGCCACAGCACTGGTGGCCTATGAAAGACACTATCCTCATTTTCTGTGGGGTGCTTCTGACTATTATGCAATCCAGATAACAGCTTAAATTAATGAAATCAAAAGTATAATTTAATAATGATTTGGAAACTTGGCAGCATCACTAGTCTTCTATGTTTTCTTAGAGGCCAAAGGGGAAAGGCTGAAACTGCCATCATGATCTTACACTGACTTTCAGTGTGCCTTCACTGTAGTATCTCAAAGCAGACACATTGATAATTCTTACTGTAGTATCTCAAAGCATATAAATTGATGATGATTCTAAACACCTGTGTTAGAGCTAGAAGAATGGAAGAAGCAGGTATTAAATGGGATGCCTGTGCTAACCAAAATGTCAGGCAAAACAATAGACGTAGATGCTACAGCTTCCTCTCAGTTGCGTGCTTTGCTCCTAGCAAACTCTAAACTGAAAACTGTAAAACTAATTAGGTTGTTTTCCATGTAACTCATAAAATACTAATGAAATAAGCCAAATTTGAGCCAATCTTTTGTTTTGGTCAATCAAAAGTTAGTCTAAATTATCTTAAATTTCTGAGAGAAACAGCTTCCAGAACAGTATTCTGAAGATAGGGAGTAAAAGATGACTTTAAGGAAAAACGGGTCTTCTAAAGAAAGAAAACAGAAGCAAAGATAGAGTGAAGGAAAAGATACCAGGAAGTTTGAGCCATTCAGAAGACTTCTTTTTTTTTCCACTGAAGAACTTCAGCAAGTCAGTCTTTTACATTTGTAATGGATGGGACATCTGTTACTTTTTGGCCAAGCATATATGACATCAGGACAGGAGAAAGCAAATAGAGAAAATTAAAGGAAACATAACCAAAAATACTTACAAAATATGTATCCACGTATGGAATAGCAACACTGTGGAATAAATAAATAAAACACATGTCTTCTGTATTTTTTTAAGTGATGACTGGATCATAGAGAAGTATGCGTAGAGGATGCCTTTAACATTTATAAACTGGCATAAAGAATTTAGTTGTGAATGGAATTTTCTCATGAAAGTACAAAAATTACAGCATCATTGTTTTGATTCAGTTACAAAATAGTGAACTGCCCCATGAAACTCTGTTAGAAGTCCAATTTTACCTTTTTTTTTTTGTATCTTTACCGATGATCAAATCCAGGGCAAAACTGAATAAGCTCTGTTGTGTGACAAGAGAAAGGAAATAACAATAGGATAAAAAAAAAAAATCTTATTTCCTCACACACCCTTATCCAAGATATGGAGGTAACTTCCAGTGGTGAAGGATGAATGCAGCATTCAGTTCAGCCTGACAGCCAGCAGTTCTTAGTGGCTTGAACTGAATCATGGTCTACTGTAAAAGTATGGAATGGCTGCAAGAATCTGTCTCACTTTACAGAGAAATGGAATACCTGAACAGTTTCCCTAACCTGAGCAGAGCCAAACGTCTGCCCACAAATCCTTACCCCTGCATGGATTTCCACTGACATCACTGGGCTGGGGAGGTAATTGTCTGTGCAACCAGATTTATCTGCAGGTTATGGGCCAGAGTTCATGTCTACTGGGCTGTCTGGTTTGCTGTATTCATCTGGGAGACCTTTCACTGTTGGAATTAAACTTCACTGCTCAGCCCCTAGAAATTTTCCCTTCTAGTTCTTCTCCAACTGAATTTTTGGATGGAAAATGTCAAAGAGAACAAGATTTTCTCAAAGTCATACTTTGTGAGGTAAGACTTTGGTCTTATCTGATGCCTGCTGAAATGTTGCTATGTATATAAAAAGACACATGAACAAAAAGAACGAAATTCAGATTTAAACTTCAAAGAAAATACTGAAGAGAGATTATAAATTCTACAAATACTCATTCAATAGCTAGGCTTCACCATTTTTGTTAAAAGGTCTCCCTGAAAAAAATTCTAGTCTTATTGCTCCTTCCTGTGTTTCCAGTAAAGCAGTAAATCAGGATGCATTACTTGAAGAGTTAGTTAGAGAAGTCTAAATATTTGATAGCATTTGCAGAGATTTGGCTCATGCTTAAATTATATACTGTATTTAAGAAAGAGGGATCCATGCCATGATACACAATAATTTTAAGTAGCATAAGGAGAGAGAAGATATTTTAAGAAAATCATTAGTTATGATTGTCAAAAATTTGGAAAACAGTTTCCTAAATGACAAAATAATACTTCAAAAGCCTTGTCTTTCATTTCTGCTTAAAAACCCCACATCCAAAAAACCCTATTAAAAGCCACTCTTCAGGGTGGCTTCTATTACTTATAGACAAAGTGTGCTAATGAGAGAAAAGAGAATAGAAACGTTTGCGTTTGCCTTTGAAGATCTGAGCAGTTTTACATTCCTAAGCATCTTGCCTATGATTTTAGAGGATAGAAGGCTTCCAAAAATTTTGCTTTGAGCACTTCATTTCTCCTGTAGTGGAATATCACAAGGAGTTTGTCTGTTTTCTCATTATGAGCCTGATAATTTTTAGTAAGTAAGAAGTGAGCAATAAAAATTATGGCTGCATTTTTAGGGAGACAAGGAAAAAACACCAAGAGATAATTTGAATCCTGTACTGTCCATGACCCCTGTAGCACAGATCCCTGTAATAAATACCTTGGTCAATCCAAATAGTTGCCTGAATGCTACAAAAATTCTAACATTCATGGATACCCTGACTGACTCTTCACTGGCTCTCAGGAACTGTGCTGTGCAGACCACTTGGAAGCAGGAAGGGCTACTGTGCAAGACATGGAGCTTGCCTCTTGTTGATTGAGCAAACAGTACTTACATTTCTTCTGGCTCTGGACCACATCCAGAGCACTCTGGGTGTGTAACTTTGAAGGTTCATGCCCCAGTAGCTCTCTCATTCTGGCACAGGCCTAGGTGACTGCTATTCTGCAAGTGCTGCTCTTCCTGTCTCACTCCCATCTGGCCAACAAGTTACAGAGACTCAGATTGCCAGATTACAACTGTGTGCTGTGAAAGTGTGGTTTTCACATTTAGGTTGCTTGGCCCAATGTTTCTGTCATTTTCCAGTCACAATAATTGTGAAAGGTTGAAAAAGCAGAGAATAGAAGTGATGGTTATTCTTGGCTGGTGTAAGAGCTTTCCTGTATTTCTGCAATGGTCACTTTTAATGGCAAAAAAGGCAATAAAAGTAGCAGTGACTGGGAAATCACATGTAGAGGTACACATAAGCCACAGGATTCACACTTATGTCGTATTTCAGTTCCTTACCATACAAATTTGAGAATGTTTAACTCTGTGACTCAGCTCATGGTGAAGCAGAGAAGAACCAAGACTTTCAGTTCACAACATGGAACTCCATGTGAAGGTGAAAACGAGGAGGCACAATCTCTTCTTCATTGCACTAAAGAGACTTAATGAAAATTACAGTGGTGCGAAGCAGGAAGGCATTGTGAAGGCTGAAATCTGTCTCTTCCACTCTGTTCCCATTCACATGGAAGAGCAAAACTGCCTCACAACATCAGATCTGACATAACTATGTTGTCATGAGGAAGCACATCAAAGCAGCAGCTGTAGCTTCAGCCTGGTTTCCCCTGATGTACACTGGGGGTTTGGGGAGGTGACTCAAAGCAGAAAAATATGAAATGCTAAGAGAAATATGTGATATTTATTTAGGATATTCTAAGTGATGGAACCCCAGTCTATTTTTTTTTTTTTTTTTGCCACAGATGCCTATTTTCACTCAAATATTTTAAAATTAGTTGCTTTGTCTTTGTCATCTTTCACCTTGCTTCAGAGGAATTTCACAGGGCCTGCCTAGACCCCACACAAATCAAGAAGCCTCATTTCAAATCAAGAAGCCTCATTTCAAATCAAGAAGCCTCACTGTAATACTAAGCAAGGCTGACTACTGAAAGAAAGTACAGTGGTTAGTCTATATTATAAAACACCCAACCAAACATGATAGATTCTCTGAGAAAATTTTAAATTGCGTTTGAGTGGCTATAAACTCAGAGTACTTAGGATGTTATTCAATCAAATTTGGCCACCCAAGGAAGAGTGAAATACTGAAAGGATGTGAAACAAAGTCCTTTTATTCCTTTCTCAACTAATTATCAAGAAAAGATAGGCTAATACAGAACAGATGCAGGTGTCTGTTCAAATGCCAGAAGCAATGGCTTGTATGGCATTGGGAAGCTAAATAAGAGAGAAGCTTGATCCAAATACATGAACCATACATGCCAAAAATTCAAAGTGTTGAACAAAATGACCAAGACAAAATTTAATTCTAAACATCATATTGTGTAAATAGACAAAAGAGAAGAAATGAAGAAAAGTGCAGAGGCGGAGAGGAAACCAAGATACTTAGAAACTCAGAAACACCAAGAAATATAGGCAGTGGCCTAAATGAAATGGTAGTTCTGCCTGTTTTACATCTGACATTATAAACCCTTATGTAATATTGAATCATGCTTAAATCTAGTAAAATTAACTTTTTGTTCCCACTAGAAAGCTATGGAATACTTAAATGTAAACAAATTAGAAACATTTCTGATTTATTAAAAGAATGACTCTTGGTGTCCCACATGGCAGCATTGAAACACGTATTTTCCACAGAGAGGCCTCAGTTCAAGGGAAATAAATAATGGATCAACCTAAAGATATTTAAATCAGTATTAGTTCCAGAAACAGAGAAAATAATTTTTTTTGTGCCTCTGAAGAGCTGTTTTCCATGGTAATGCATAAAAATAAGTGTTTATTATTTTTTTATTTTTTTTTTCTCACAACTTGACTTACCTAACAGACTTTAGAACAAACAAATATTCAGGTAAAACAAAAAACAACCCAACAACAAAACAAGCCCAAACCCACAAAACCCCTCTAGAAATTGAACATGCACTGATTGAGGAAAATGAATTGATGCTGGAACTCAGGTGAAGTAACACAAGCTACAGAAGAACCAAGAAGTCACTTCTCTCACTCTGGGTGAGAAAAAATCCCTGTGAAATTGTTTGTATCTTGAAGTAGAAAACCATGTCCTAGAAATTTCAAATCTTGTTTTAACATAAATTTTACTTCAAACACTCTTAAAAGATTTCACTGGACTTAATTACTGCCCATTGAAATTATGAGGCCAATATTGGGCTAACAGCACAGTGTAAAAACAAAATTTGTCTAAGAGCTTGACAGCTGCAGCAAAGAGAGCATAATTGAGTTTGGATGGCAGTATCACTTCAAAAAGAACTGTTTTCCAATATATATGGATTATATCAATATTTATTTTAAAGCAAACAAATTTTCAGAAACCCAAATATTGTTGCAAAGCTCTTTTTTTATTAAGACTGATTTGGGCTATTGCCATTTTAAATGCCAGATGGGTGGATGTTAACAATTTTAGGGCTTTTATCTTAAATAATGATTTCTATAACTTAAGGTAACACTGCACTTAATGTTTTCTATAAATGTTTGATATACACGTTACTTTTTCATACCCACTATGCAAAGAGGACTACAAATAGAAAAAAACATTTTATTCAAATGAATGGTATTCTCTCAGCCAAGCTGTCTTCCTACTTGCACAAATGGCAAAACTGAGGAGACTCCAGCAGGATTTAACCAAGAGCCTTTGGTATATGGAGAAAAGCACTGAAAAGGCCCAAGGCAGCCAATGGTGAAAATGTCTCCCTGGGGAAACAAAGCCATGAGTCCTTTCAGGCTGATAAGGAAATGGAAAGCTCATCTGCAACACTCTACCTAACACAGCAGAGCCTTCCCTAGAGCTTTTAAAAATAAACCTGCATAAACAAAAGTCAAAAGAGCTCCCCAACAGAATGTACGTGTAGTCCTGCACACATATTCCATATAGTGGCAGGCAATTCTTCTGGTTTTATTTAAACTACCACAACTATTACAACGTTAAAGCTCCCAGCTTCCCAAGAACGTGGTATATGTGCTCCTAGAGCACACACTGCACTGGGGCTGCCTTGTGTTTAGTTGTTCAGCTGTCTAGTTCTTGGAGCAAAATCAAGTCTGGGTAGAAAACAGACTCTGAGCTATCCAGATAAAGGCAGTTCTGGACATGCAAGGAAGCAATGCACAAGGTACATAAGGAACTGTAATATCAAGCAAGAAGATTCCTAGGTGAAAACTAGCAGCACCTTCCAATCTGTCGTGTTTTTTGTTTTTTTTTTTTTTAATACAGTTTTGGCCTTAGAAGGCTGCCTTTACTCAGATCTTTCTTCTCACTAGCTTTCACACTAAGCTAGTTAAGATGATACTTAAATTCTGAGGCATATGACCCTGAGCCATCAGCACAGTCACTAGAGCAACACTTGAGGAAAGTCTAGCACCAAGACCAGGAGCAGCAGTTTGAATCCCTGGCACTGTTTCTGTTTTGCTGAAACGGTAAAGGCTTGGTGCCCTGTGATCCTGCCATCCAGCAGAATTCAGCACCCCAAAGTCTTCCAGCTTCCTCCTGACAGCAGCAGGCTAGGTACTGAAAAAGTCTTCCTAATGACTAAGTATTTCCTTTCCTATTTCAAACAAAACTGTTATCTTTTAACCTGAGCACTGGGAAATTAATTGAATGCCCCTTGTTACGTGGTCACACGGGTTTACAACATTTTTGCATGCTTCTAAAACATGTTTTCTAAACTGTGCCTGCAGTTTTTAAACTAGTATTTGATATATGGGCATATGTAATACACTGCCAAAAGGGATAGAGCAGCTTACATTTATGAGATGACATTTTAGAAATTTTGATGTGCTATTATCATATTACTCTGAAAGAAACCTTGTGCATACTCAAATAGCTTTATGCAACTGGACCACATGAACAGCCTAAAGTCCATTGTCATGCTTCAAGTTTGTTCATATTCTTAGCTGACCTCACAGTGAAATTCAAAATCAGAAAGATTTGGAGAGCTTTGAACAGCCCTCATATAAATCACACAAGCCTCTCAAACTCTGTAACAAGCATTGCTTTTTCAGGAAGCTAAAGTGTTTATTTTAAGCTGCATGTACATACATGAAAGATTCAGACCATATTAAATACCCTATTTCATATCCTGCTTTGCCAATCAGTTATCTGTCTTGGATAAAAATAACTGTTGATTTACTTGTTGAACTTTGCTTAAGACATTCCAGACTGAAGCTAATACCACAAGTAATACAAAATATGAAAGACAAAATAAGCAGACTTGAAAAAAAAAGTGTTCAAGACTTTTCATTTTCTTCTCAAAATTAGTCACGCAGAAAGTGGTCTGATTCTCGAACCATGTTTTTCCTACTCCTAGCCAAATCAACAATTTGCATTATTCCTAGTGTTCAGCATGGGAAGCAGAGCACACAAATGTATGCCTGTCAGCTTTTCCAGTGCAACACACAAATATTTTCCTTCTACAGAACTAGGTCCTTGACTCAGTGTCTTAGCAAGCAGACGTTATTCATTATAACACAACACAGATGTAATTCAGATTTCATTTACATTACTTTCATTCAATGAGTCAAGCTGCACGTTCAGATGAACAGAATTCCATGCCCATAATATGTTTTACAGAAAAGAATGGAAAATTACTGAGGTTTTTTAAGGGTTACAGAGATGGCTTTTGTAGCATGCCTAGCCTAACTGCACCTCATTTGAAGACCCTAATAATGCTCTTTGTATGTTTTCTAACAGTACTGTGACATGTAGATCATAATGTTGGAGATAAAAGTGTGTTACCCCACACAACCTTTGCTATCATTATGCAAACAACAAGGTTATTTCCTTTCCCTTGCCTCAAGACCATTGAATAGTTTGGGTGGGAAACTATTTTGGTTTTGCTTCTTTTGCCAAAGGTTTATAATAATGATGGATAAAATAAAAACAAGAGCAGAATTAGTAGTGAAATTATAAAGGATAAAATCTAAATCAATTTTTGTTTTGTTAGGTAAAATTCCTTACATCCAGCAGAAAACTGGTTTTAGCAATGTTTGTATTACCCTGTGTAACTTCTACAGCCCAACCATCATATAGTGGGTTCAAGGTATTTCCAGCCATGACTTTGTATAAAAATGGAACTTCATCTCTATTAAAGTCAAAGTAAACACCACCCCTACCCTCTGCTCTTATTTGGGTTTGATTCAATCTGCCTTTAATCAAGGTCTCCTTGGGCTAAAAGACCTTAAGCAAAGTTGGAAAATCTGAATTAATTCATGAGGATTTGTGCCTAACATGACATCAGTATGTAACATAAAATAATTCACTTTTCAGTGAATTTTATAACATTTGTGAGCTTCCACTTGCAAGTATGAGAATCAACATTCCTGTATTGAAAGATATAAGAAGAATAGGGTTTGAAAATGACACTCCAAAACAGTTCTGAGAAGACAGACTACAGAACCCAGCACGAATATTAAGATGTGCACAGCTGGGAGCAGTGTGAGGCACAGCTGTTCCTGAAGGCACAGAAGGAGTCATTGCTTCTTTGGACATCAGATAAAGCTCCCTGAACCTCGAGACTCAGGTACTGCAAATCAACTGTAAAACAGCACCACCACGGATGGTTAAGGCTATCTGAGAGTCTTTGTGGTATGAAAGACTCTTACAACTTCCAGCAAGGAATTTGGAGGTATCTTAAGATGTGCTGCATCTCCCAAAAGCAGCTGCTTGCTCTCCACCTCCTGCCTCTACTGAAGGTGACAGGTCTGACTCTAAGCTGCCCCCAAAGCCTATTCCCACCCTGCAGCACATCAGGGCTCCCACAGAGCTCCCTGTGAGATAGGTACAAAACTATTACAAAATTACAAAATTAAACATGGCAAAGTCCCCTATCATTTAAGATAAACTGCCATTTTTATTCTATTCCATGTAATACAGATTCATGGAATTTCAGGAAGGGATGCAGGCCCAGAACAGTTCCATAAATGCCACAGCACTAAATTTTACTGGTCTGAAGCATACAATAGGGATTTTTTTGGGGGGGAGGACCAGGCATTGTCAAGTGTTCTCCAGTACACCAGGCACCTCTCAAACTCAGTAACAACTGTGTAGCTGCTAACAATTGTGTAGTAACTATTGTGTAGCTGCAACACTGAGGTCAAGTATTTCCACCCAAGTATCAAAGTTACTTCATTTAAACCAAGAGGAATGATTTTCAATCTCCTTATGCCAAGGACAATAGCTGAAAGCTAAAAAAATTGAGCGGCTGTTCAAAATTGTTCTGAAGAGTGAAAACCTGCCACAGGTTATCACCTTCAACTATGAACAAATGTGAGCAATGTGTACAAAGTGCCAGATGTTCCCTTTCAGGTATTCCAGGTGAGGGAAAGACAGGGTTTTTACCAAGTGTTCTTTACACCTGGAGGCTGTAGATGCTATGAATTATCTCAAGTATAGCATATGCCACAAATGGGAAGGATCAGTATCATTCCCAGGAGACATTTGGGTGGCTCATCCTATCAGCAAGGATGTGGAAAGTGTGAAATAAAATGGTAATACCACATTATTTAGGAGAGATAGTAACTCAGATGTGGGGAAGCACCTGAGTTACAAATCCATATTTCATCATAACTATAGGCCAGTGAACAATACAGGAAACTCCCTACTGAAACCCAGCTCATAAATGTAAGTTAATGAACAAAACAACCAACTAAAATTCCCCAAGGTTCACAGTAAAATAGGCCAATTAGTCAATTTATTACTACTATTAAAAAATATCTTTAAAGAGGTCTTATAACACTTTTCCCTTATAAGGACTCTATTCTACTTTCTCTGCCTATTTTAAGTGTTAATATTAAAAGTTCTGGTTATCTAAACATAGATAGTCATCTATAAGATGCTAGAACCGATTTCACTAAGTCCTTACATTTTGTCTTAAGTAAGCAAAAGGAAATTAACTTTTCAAGACACAGGAATTTTTGCGTTATATTTCTATATTTAAATAATGTTCAACACAGTGACTGTCCTAGCTGCAGTTCAATTTGGTCACATATGGCTAGTTTAGTGTATGAAAAACATATCTTGCACAGCAAAACCCTGTGCTAATGCCCCTCAGGAGCTCAAATAGACTATCAATCTCATCTCCACTGGTATCTTAAAATTCATATAAATACTCAGAAATTGAGAAGTTAACAAAGAAGGTCCATAACAGGTAAGACCTGCCTAGATCAGCCCTGAGTCTTTGTATAAAATTTGCTATATTTGAAATAATTAGAAAAGAAAACTTAAGAGCTACATTTTCACAGACTAAGGTGTAACCTCTCAAGATTCAAGGTTATTTTCAGAGGAAAGATTTGATGTAACATTATTCTTCAGTCTTCCCTGGCAGATATTTTATAATGTAAGCCTATAATCCAGCCTTAAGGATTGGCAAGCAAATGTTAAGTATGCTGTTACCTTTTGAGGTCTAACTCATAAGGCCCAGTAGAAAGAATTTTTCTTCCTTCAGGACTGTTTATCTTTCATCAGACAGCTTCTGCAAACATGAAAAAGTGATGGCAGAAGTTCCAAACCTAGATTGTGTTTACTTTTTCTGCAACTAACCAGTCTATGGATGAGTCATAAACTGTAGGGGATACTCTGTCACTCCAGAAATCTGCATGTCCTGGAATGTCTTTGGAGACTTTTAATTATAAAAATTGACCAAGTTAAAGATTTCTGAATTTGTACTTACTGAACTAATGTGGGTTAAGTGGTAGCCATCTGCCTTTTTGGGGGGGGTCACTTGTTCATTCATTCATGAAGATACCTCGCCCTCCTGTTGTACTCTTGCAGAAATTGTGTATTTGGCCAGTGGGTCACAGCTAAACACTATATTCAAGATACAAAAAAACCCCAGGGAAAAACAGGCTTCCTTCATACAACTAAACTTCTGTATCAGATCAGAACTCCAACTATTCTGATTTCCATCTCCCAGAATTGCTGGTGTCACTTGCTTCCAAGAAAAGCATAAAGAATTCTTGCAGAGCAGCTACAGAATAACAGACCACCAAATTAATCTCTCCTCTTGATTTGACATTGCCAAAGCTTTGTTTATATACAACTTTATATAATTCCTTCCAAACCTTGTTTCTTGTTTTGCTGTATTGTAAATGTTTTGATAGCTCTAATTTACTTCCAAGACTATCAATTAAAGTCTGTGAAAAACTTTATCATCCTTCAGTATGTTTTTTCCTGAAATTTTAAGAAGAATATTTTGGGAAGCAAATGAAAAAGTATAAATTCAGCATATTGAAAACTGCCTATGATAAAATGTCATTAGTAGCCCTTCCTGCATGCCATGCATATATAACTCAACAGAATGGAAGTGGGTACTCAATTTCCATTTCAAACACTGCCTGTTACTACATTTAACAGAGTAATTAATTCACTAAGCACCTTCTTTCAGCATCAGACTTTCTAGAAACACAATCTTTACATGTGTTTCTAGAATGCTTAGAGCATTAATAGTTTAAGAGTATAAAGGGAAAAATATTAATATTTTAATTTTTGTGAATGTATCAGATGATTTTCTGTAAAAACATAACATTAAACAACCCACTAAAAGTCACAGGTATCCTTCTTTCAATTGCTTCTCTTCTATTGCAACAAGTGGAGCAACATGTAAGAAAAAATAGTTTATAAGAAGATTAATTAGATTTTAGAAAAAAATAAAATGAATAGAAGCAATAACTTCCTCTTCTAAAAAGGCAGACATTCTCCTTTACATATGAATACTTCTTGGTGAAAACCTTTAAAAACATTTCTATTAATAAATTATGGCCAGTGAAGCAGTAGACTAGATGTAAAAGAAAAAAAAAAAAAACCTGGGTCCTTATGGACAGATAAATGTTTATATTGCAGAAGAACAGCATGTCTGGTACAGCAGTATTTCCTTATGAGGTTGAGATATTGCTAAATTAATGCCTCATTTTGGGGTTTTTTATCCCCTTCCATGGTCCCTCCTGCTTGGCTTTGTCTTTTAGTAACTGTAGGTACATTTCCCATTTTAAGATCCTATTAAGTCACCCAAAACTGACAGGACTTAAACATAACTATTCTATATACCTACACCCTTAGAATAATTCTAAATATTTCTAATTTTACATTTTTAAAATAGTGCTATTGCTCACAGCATTAATGTTTTTCAGAAGAACCTTTCAAGTGAAGTAGATTTTTACAATTAACATGTATTAATAGGAACAATTATGCCCCCTAAACTCTTTTGTGGAACAGCCCCTAGTGGAAAATAAGAATTAGAATGCATGACTGTATTAAACAAGAATTCCCATTTAGCCTTGTTTTGCTCCCCCTATTTTAGGACTTATCTCTTTTTATAGCTGTTTAAAAATAAGCACCGCTTGTTTACTCTACTAGAGGAAAATAGAGCAACCAATAGAATAAAACAAAGATAGTGAAAATGGCTGGATAGTTTGTATTTAAAAGTGTAACTGTGGCATGCCAGCATCTGCAGAGTTGGGTTTTCTTTTCCAAATTCCAACGGGCTGTGCTGGACAAGTATATCAATGTAGCATCTTGCAGAGAATTACTCAGAGCCATGGAAGTCACACCAGGTGGGGCAGAACTACAAACCATCCATTAGATCTTTGCACTCAGGATATCAACTCATGTCTATCATATTATCTACTTATGCATCAACTTATGGCTGCTTCTTATACTTGCAGAGATTTTCGTGATTCAGGCTGCCCAGTAGAGAGCTGAAATTTATTTTTTCTTTTCCTTCACTTAATATCTAAGCATCACTGGCTGCATTCTCATAAGCTTTTGTGATTGGAGGGACCAAGACTGGTCTCCGGTTTTGCCAAAGTACTCAGATATCTTTCTTTACACATATATTGCTTTTTTAGCCCCCTCTTTCCATCCAAGGCTGTTATAGACCACTTAGGCTCTAAAATGTTATACTGTAGTATCCTGATGAAAAAATTAATGCTCTGTGATTATGAATGTAATTTTATTTTACTAGTTATGCAATTTTTTTGGCAGCAATTTTCAACTGTGAGTATGAGATTTCTGCATATCCAAATGTCTGCAGAAAATAAGGAGACAATCTGAGGGGAGGAAGGCCTGAATCCCAAAGATGAGTACCACAACAAATAAAATGGGTACAGGGGTTGTAAATGTCTCATTTTCCTTTGGTTCATGCCTGCACAGCACTTACATATAATGCTAATATGAATCATGCTAATGCATATGTGTTTGTTAGACCAACCCTTTGGAAAAATGCAACTTTCCTAATGGTCTGTTATCTGAAATGAGCTCACCACAAAAATACTTCAGCTGCTTTTAGCTTAGGAAGGAATGGCCAGAGCATGGCTTTGATGAGATAGTTCTGAAAAGATGACTGATCATCACCAGCACCAATCATTATTTTTAGTTGGATTAAATGAGTTGCTACCTGCTTCCATCCCTTCCTCAGTTCAAGAACTCTTTTTTCACTTAAGGTCTGGGGCTTTCCACAGTTATCACAGATCCATTACATTTGCATTATTTTTCCTTTCTTGCATGCCAAATAAATGGGAATTTGAACTCATTCTTATATAATATCTCCCCCAGCTGTCATTTATGAATCTTTTTCAGAAGATGCGTGCATGCTTGCTTTGAAATCATTATTTTCTCCTAAACTCCCATTAGACTTTCCCTCAGGTCAACGTATCATAATTCTCATTTTTGTCAAAGCTACGCCAGTTTGAACATCCTTTTAAAAATTAATGTAGCTGTAAATTCTTTGACCATTTTTACAAACTTAGATAGTGGTAAATTTTGAAAATCTAACCCATTCCACCACTTTTGTACTCTGACATTTGATGAACTTGCATAAGACATTTCTACAGATTGTATTTACCAGTGTTCCCATTTAGTCTAAAGAGTGTCATTCGAGTATTATTTACTTATTTTTACATCTGCTTTCCCTTCACTCTGTGTCTCCCCTCAGCACTGTCTGTATTCTACACTTGCAGAAAGGTTGTGAGGCCTGCCAAAGTTTGAACGAGAAGGCAAAGACATTAGCCTTCTACATTTATGGTTCTTTGGGAAAGTTGGAAATTCCAGTTTTAATCACAGCTGATTAATTCTGATATAGGATCAAAGAGCTAAACTGAGTGACACAGACACACAGAGAAGACATGAATCTGCAGGCACCTGTATCCATCTGACTGGCTGTCCTGACCATGGTTGCATGGTCATGCTGCTTCTCAACTCTCTGCATCCTTGCTTACAAGGTGTGAGTCTTTCTTGACTTAGTTCAACATGCAACCAGCTTGTAAGAAATCCCAGAGGAGGAATTTCTTGGAAATCAGGATGAGAGTAGAAACACAGCAGCCAAGAGTCAGGCTGACCTAGCTTTAAAAACCTTGAATTTTACATGTGAAGAGGCTGTGTGAGGTCAGCCCTATGGTGTCTGTCAGCGGGAAGTAAAGCATCATCAATCCACAAAGTGAACAGATCTCGTGGGTGCTCCATGTCTAGTTCTATATAAAACCAAAATTACTCTCTTTAACTCACTCATAGTTTTTAATTTTTATTTCATAACCTAACATGTTCTGCATCCCATAAATAGTGTTCCTACCATTTATAATGTGTTGTAACAGAATTCTGCAGAAAGAATTTTAAGCAAGGGAAGATTTTGCTGCTCGTGGTATTTTGCAATCTCCACTAACTGTAATGACATTGTGCTGGCTCTTAGCAACATATGTGTTATGTAAAGAATGCATTTCTGCATCTTATGCTTCCTTTCTGGGAGATATTACAAGCAGCCAGTGGATACAAAATGCACTCTTTCTTGACCATGGAACTAATTATTATTGATGGACTACTGGAGGAAGCCAAATTCAGGGCTGGATTATTCTCAGCAGTACTTGAACCAACTTTTTTTTCTTTCATTCTTTAAATATCTCAAATGAAAAACCTTCCATCACTTTCTGTTGATTATTCCACCATCACTAAAAGAACCCAAAGCAGTGCTCTAAAAGGCTACAAAAATCAGAAGTTTTTATTTCATCCTGAGATCAAATAATTGATTATGGATGATCACAATACTTCCATAGCACCTATTTTATCCTTTGAGCCACGATGAAAGAATTTTTAAATTTTGGGGTTTGGCTGAACTTGTGAAGTTTTAACGTTGAGCCTATTTCTCCTGTTGTCATCCTTTTGACAAAGTAAGCATAGTAATGGTGTGATAGCTCCAAGGAGGCAATCAAGAAAGCACAGTAGAATTTTTCCAAACAAGTACAAACCAAACTAATCTGAAAATGAAGCGAATTTAAATTAAAGAAATTTTTCTTCCATGCAGCTGTGTTATGGTATAGGGTCACTTTTTTGGTAAAAAACTCCTTGTGCATAAATACCAGCTTTGTCAAGCATCTCCAATCTATAAACATCAACACCATAAAAATGCAAAATGAACTCAATGAACAACAGACGTGTATTTCATTGACAGTTTTTCAAATTCTTTCTCCCTACAGATCTTCTCACAGAACAAGCAAGCTTTTTAAAAACAAAAGCCTCTTTTGACTCTGAAATTATGTCTTTTATCAAGCTAAAACAAAACACCAAATAAAACTCCCCATGTCCTCAGCTGAAGTCAGGTTTAAAGGCCAGCTCAAAACACATTTCCCTCTGTGGTACTCCTCACACTGATGCTTAGTTTCTGAGAGCTGTCTGGAGCTATTTTCTCCTGTTTCAGACTATGTCTGTGTGGCATTTGCTTTGTGTTTGGAAGAGAGGCCTGACTAAATCCAAAGAAAAATCTATGAGAACTGTTCCAGCGATGCACAGCAGCACTGTGCTGCCCTTTGCCAAACTGAAGCCAGCTGTGCTGACCGCTGGAGAACATTTGCAGGCTGATCTCTGCTCTGGGGAAGTAACCACACTCTTCCCACCTGTGCTAGGACAAAATGCAGGAGTGAGCAAGGGGCTCACTGCAAACTCTCATCCATGTCACGGCTCTGCCTGCTTCCCTTGCAGAGCTGAAGGCAGCTCCCACAGGGAGCAGTGAGGAAAACCTCTCCACAACGGGATGTGAATGCAAAGAGGTTTTATGGAACTTCCTTGGCAAAGGTCAGGCAGCTGTGCTCACATTCACTCCTTTTCTTAGTTAGGGCTTATTTTTATTTTTCCTGACAAGCTATACAAGTGACTTACAGTATCAGTTTTCAGCTTACAGTCAGAGGAGGATAATTCAAAGAGCAGCTGCCAGCAGTTTTACTTCATACTGGCCCACACCTAATCACTTTGTCATACCAATCTGCAAGAAATGTTTCAGCCAAGAATTCAGGCCCAAACCTGCTGGCTTAAGCTACTTCAAAGGTGATTTACACTTGTTTTTATACAATGGCTTCTGCAAAAAGTTGTGCTTCCTAATGATTGCTCTTTGAAAACATATTCCAGCCTGCATCACCTTTGCACTGAGTTTCAATGGATTGATTAATAGGTGGCAAGTGATGCCTGGCCACAGCAGCCCAATGGCTGTGCAGAGCTGCAAGTTAAACTTGAAGGGTCTTGTTTCATCAGCCATCAGCCATCAGCCAACACTCTCAGAAGCTCTAATTTACATAAATTAGAATTATCCACATAGCACTGCATTTTCTTGAACACTCTTAACTCCTTATATCAAGGATATTTTCCTGATAAGGTAGCAGTGGAAAACACAATGCATTTATGATGCTGATGCAAAGTACAGATACAAGGGCTCACAAACACATAGACACACCTCAGACCATACTGGTAACATCATCTTGATCACATCTGCACCAGGTGTATCACCACACAGTTCCACTTGCAGAAGTTGGCACAGTTCTAGCTACTTAAGTAGAAATCATCCAAAATGAAACTCTCTGAAGATAGTATGGAAGCATAATAAGGAACAATTGGACAAAACACTTCTTTCGCTTCTGAAAACAAAGCAAAGAAGAGGAATGATGCTTATTCTTTGAAAGCCTTGCATGTCACCAAACTATGGCACAAAGTGTGGAAATTTGGCAGGACGTGGCCTAACATATTTCTTTCACACTTTTCTTGTGAAAACCCACCGAAGCTTGCAGAACACGGAAACATTTCAAACACTAAACCTGCATATGTTTATAAGGGTTTGCTTCATTGTCATTACTCCAGAGACTCCATCTGTCCTGGAATCTGGCCAAGGATCCAACAGGGATGCTCTGCAACCGGAGCTGTTGTGGTCTCTGCAAAGTCATGGCACTGAAATGAAGTTCTTTCAATCCCATATTTCCAGTTATTCATATTATTCATTGAGCTGCTGTTCCAAATAATTGTTATAGTCCTTATTAAACTGTTATCAACACCTCTGGCAAGCAACATGGTGTTCAGTATGACCTGATTGATCTTAATCTGTGATGAAGAGGGTTCCCACGTGCTTGAAAGTCCCTGTTGCACCAAGGAAACATGAACTACTGAAAACATAAGCGTGGCCCTTGATGGTTCTGTGCTCTCTTCTCCAGGAAAGTATGGGAAGATTTACAGGGACCATCTGGACCTAGTTTTGTTCTTATCAAGCAGCAGAGGCTTGTGGGCTTTTTTTCTTTCTTTCTTTTCAGTTCTCTCTGAGTGACTCATCCACTAATGTTGTTTAGCCACAGCTTTTTGTCTTTGCCAGAATGTTTCCATTGAGCAGTGCATGAATGGGGGGCGAGTGGGACGGAAGAAGAGCTTAATTACATCTCCAGCTTTGTATGTTTTCTGCAACGAACCTAACTGTTTCACAACAGTTATATCAAAACACCTTCATTTAGCTTTTCTAAATAATATTTGTCCAAGTTTCAACAGCCATGGAAATAATTCAGGAAATACAGAAATGGGTCAGAAGAGAATTGGGTCAAGGAAAGTTACTTAAGGAAAAGGGACTCCACCTTACTGAGAAATTTTTTTAGGGAGAATTCATTAGCAAAAAGGAATGGATAAATTTTGAAATTACAATGCCTTGATGAGGTCACCCTTGATGAGAGTCACAGGAAGAAAGTTTTGGATGAAAATGCACATGAAGGGAAGAGGAATTAAAAAATTAAATAAAAAGTGAACAAGCTAAACGTGGAAGACATTTACTCAGTAGAAAATACTGAATATTGTATTAATGGAAAAAGTTTCCCATCCTCACACATAGGAAGTCAAAATGCCTCATCATCTATGGGTCATCACATTTCAGTCAGTTCTCAAAGAAGAAATGTCTCCATAGTAATAAAAAATATCTTATGCAAAAATAAGAGTAAAGACCTAGAAGATGGAAAAAAATATTAAGGCAATTTATACTGTATCTCATATTCAACCTACATAAAAAGCTAGAAACAAACTTTAACATACTCTAAATGGTTACTAAAATTAGAAATAAGAGTTACTGATATCAACTCCCACTATGTAGAACATTGCAAAGCAGGGAAATTTTGAAACGCTTAAGAATTTTCTTAGTGAGAGATAAAGAAATAATTAATTCCTACAATGTATCAGTTGGGTTTGTCCTGAAATGGGGCCATTCATGTGCAGAGACAGGATGTAGCATCCTCAGCAGAGGTTTATACAAGGTAAATCCCTCAGCTACCCTCCCAGTATGCAGTGAGTCACAGATGGGTATAGAAGCAATGTTTGACTGTATAGATAGAGCAGCAAACTACTCAGCGAGCACTCTGAGTAATTCCACACAGCTGAAGAGTTGATCCAAAACCTCTACTATTTGCATTAAAAAAAAATTAATAAAAAGCCCACAGGACACAGTACCAGATTTTTCTTGTCAAGCTTGACAGCAAACACAAGTCAATGCTACCTTGCCAAGATATTCCAAACTACCTGTCAATTGCTGAAGCTGACATGAATAAGAGACCTAATTTTTAGGAGCTGCTGCTTACCAACCTCCTTAAGATCAAATTGCATAAGACATGAACTTAATTTTCCTTTTTTTCTGTGTTTTCACATATGCACAACAACCACAAAAAATACAAACCAACCAAAAAAAACCCAACAACCATAAAAACCCAACAAAAAACATGCCTGGATGCCTTGTGGCAGTCATGAAACTGTTTTAGAGAAAACTGGAACTAAGTCAGCCATTTGATTCAGAAGTTTGAAAATTAACACCTTTCTGAACAAGTCCTACTACTATTACTATACCATTAATGTAGAGATGTAAAGACTGATATGTTACCACACTCTGCAGGGTAAAGTAGAATTCTTTTATGCCAGATATCCCTGTAGTTGGCTCTTTTGTGCTTCTAAAGGGAGTTCCCAAATAACAGATGGCAATAATTTAATAACAGGCATGTGATTGGGCAGATAAAGGGAACTGGCTGTATCTGCAGTTGAGAAAGGATCCTGTGAAACTACAACTTCTGTGCCTGGGAAGGGCTCTGCCCTGCACCCGCCAGACTGTCCCTGGTGCTAATCACTTTGTGCCATCACCAGGACATCATTTAGCTTGGCATGTACAGGGACATGTATTGGAAACTCTTGGAGAGTGGACTGTTCCTCTTGGGAAACTTTATGCTACCACTACCACCAAAATGTGAAACACACTGTATAAACTATTTACACACATACAAGATTGGTGGGACCAAACTGATCATTCTGCTGGGAGCAGGTCTGAGAGCACAGTTTTGGAGACAAGAACTTTACTGGTGACCAAACCTCTGGGAACTGCAAAGCAGTCTGCACAGTAAAGTGCTATTCAGGAGAAGGGTTGCATTTTTTGATATAATAAGGCCTCTTTAAATTAATTAGGACCTAACAGGGCTCACTGACACTGGAAGGGTTAGAACCCTCGCTTGGTGTAGCAGCTGCTCCTAGGAATGACTTGTTATTCTGTATCAGCTGCGTGATGACTCTGCCCGGGTCACAGCACACATTTTTTTAATCCAAAGACTGGCCTAGTACACTGCAGCTGGCTTGAGAGCACTTCATCTTCTACTGCAATCACAGAGAAGGAAAATTGTCCTCACTTTGGCTGATGCCTGTAAAACATTGGTTCCAGATAACTTCCCTTGCTTGGGAAAAAAAATTGTGCTTCGCTTTTACAAAATTTGTTTAGAAATGTACAAAATTTGTCAGGCAAAACCACAATGTCCTGCAGCTCTGTTTGTGCACAGCATCAAAGTGAGGCTTCCCTCATTTTGGGATATCATGCAGGCATAGACAGGCTGCATGAGGATCCATAGATACACAGAATTCACCTTAGGCATTGTCAGGAGATAAAACTTCAGCTACTGCTGTGGTGAAAAAGCACAAATAGATAGTATTGCTCAGACATTGTGGTGGCCAACTGTACAGAGATGGGTGAATTGTTTTAGTTTCTCCCTGTTTCCATAATTCATCTGTTCTATTTCTGATGTCTCCCTCCATATTTTTCTGGAACTTGTTTTTTTAGTTATTATATATACTATTGTTCTGTAGAAAGAGTATTATTAGATTTGTTATTGTTACAAACTCCTATATTTAAGTATAATTTTAAATGGCCCATACTTACGGAGCCTTTTTAAAATTGTACAAGTAATATGCAAACTTTTTTAAAAAAAAATTTTTCCCTGCCTTTGGCTGCTTTGTAAGGAATATTTGTCAGTATTTTTGACATGAAGTGTTACACTGAGGCAACTTTTTCCTTTTAGAAAATGTTATTTTCAGACAGGTTTTGATCATATTCTACAGATGAGGTTTATATAACTACACTATTCATTTTAGATGTAGGTAAACAGAAAGTTGAAGCTCACTTTGTCTACCCACGCCAGATATAGTAGCAAAATGTGTTATATGTACATACAAGCAACATGTTTTTGACTGAATGGTTCCTTAAAGGAGAATTTGCTTTGGCCATTGAGCAAGAGCTACATTAAGGGTTTCAGAGATTTTCTTTTCACTGATTGACTCATTAGAAAACCACCACTCCATCTGACTGACCAACCAGTATAAAGGAAGCTGTATTTTTTTTTTAATCTAACATAACCTTTTCCATAAAACCATACTAAATAGTTTAAGTCCCAATAAACAACCATACTTTAGGTGCATCTCTCTATATGTTCCTGATGAGAACCACTGCAAAATCTCTTGCAAAAAATCCATCTGCTTTCATTGCTGCTGCTGACTCACCATGAAATAGCTCCCAGGAGGAACAGCTGTAATACAGGGAATCAGAAATGGGCAGGACAATCAGGAAAGATCACAGTTGGGATGGGATTGCTGTACTCCGTGTACTCTCCCATTAAAAGGAAGACAATGTTTTACCAGCTGCAAGCACCTTGCCGACACATCCGTTGTAACATTTTGGGGCACTGCTTAGGAACTGCTGGACTACAAAGCTTAATCCCACAGGCATAAATCCTAAGGTCTCAGGCAAGTATTTGCTGGTTTTGGCAAATTCGTAGTGGTTTGAAACAAGGGGTTCACAAAACAGTCTTCTGAGATTCAGAACATGTTTAAAAATGCAACCAGCTGATTAATTGGAGAGTGTCCTCTCTGCACAGGCTGTTCTTACTGATTGAAGTCAGCCACAGTGCCAAATCCCACCCAAGGCATGTCCTGCAAAGGTGTTCCATCCTCCCACTGTGTTCTCATGCATCACTTGACCATCATCATTTGGTGTCTGCACAAAACAGAAAGGCTGCAGTTGCATCAGTCTTCAATGACCTCTCCATCATACAAGAATATTGGAGAAAAAGAAGTTAAATTCTCCTGCTTTTAAACATATTTATAATGCTTATCAGCACATGCTTAAATCTGCTCCTTGTAGTTGAACATAAGAAATCACACATAAGAAATCTCTTTGTCAATTATTTATGCTCAACATTCCTGCAGTGATGAAATTCTGCAGCCTTCAATTATTGGGCTAGAACCAATTTAGGCAAATCATAACCAGCAGACTGTTATCACCAGAGATGACCTCTTCATGTTAATTCCTACAGAGGGTGGAGCATCAGGTTCATTCTGGTGGATATAAATACCTTCTCCGGTGGTCCAATGCCCAGCCCAGTGAAGAAACAGACATAAAATCTATTTGTGCATTTTATGTAGGGATGCAGATTTTGTGGCTTAGGAGGAACAAAGGTTTTTTGGCAGTAAAGTGGCTTTAAATTTGTATTCAAACCCACAATATTTTCAAAATTCAGAAAAACCTATTACTTAGTTCCAAAACTAGATGTTTAAAAATAGGAATAAAAATTAATTACATCCTCATTTAAAAAGGAAATTCACAAATATACACATTTTCCTCTCTAACTTTAGGACTCCAGGTCATTAGATTAGTTAGGACCACATTGTTGTGGCTTGGAAATGTACAAGTACAAGTCTTAGAAAAAAAGAGGGTGATGACATAGGAGTCTTGATAATACTATACCATATTCTGAGAGCTTTACAGAAATAAAAAATTAAGTGCAGAACCCTACATGAGTGAAATTTGCTGCTGGCACAGACAGGACACAAGGGGTGAAAAAGCAATACCATTCTGAAGATCTCACAGCATGGATTCATACAACTGAGCATTCCAGTGTAAGTGAACAAAATCAGTTTGGAAAAAATACTGCAATGTCCAATCTGCACATATCTGAGACACAGAAACAACTCAAATATCCCCAGATATTTAAATTATATTTTTTTTCCCTCTATGATCCTTCTATTTTGCTTCTTGGACAATGTATCCCCTATAGTAACTGCACAATTAGGAGGTGTTTGCAAGAACTTTCGAAAAACAGTGTTTGTTCAAAAAAAAAAAAAAAAGGAAATACAATACAGTTACCACAGTGCAGACAACCCATTACATCAAAAGGGAAAGTCTGAAGCAAGAAGCTGAATTCCCTAAAGAGTTGCTGGAAAACACACAAGCCAGCCATATGCCCATTTGGGATGTGAAAGGGTTTGCAGTCCTTTCCACTGCCAGAAAGGGAGTATCTGACAGAATGAATGAGGTGTTCCCAAGCAAAGACAACCACAGTTAATCATGAAAATATTTTCCTGACTATGAAATAATAATGTGGTTTTAAAATATCCAACTGATAATGGTAATAACAGCTTTCTATTAGGAATATGCATGTTTTTCATGGGAACAAGCAGAATAATTCTGCATAGATCTTTAATTTCATGGCATAGATATCTATACCTATATCTATCTACCTATCTATATATATCAGCTTCACAGAAATACATAAACATTACTTGAATATTTTTTAAAATGATCCATATTTAAGATCCTGTAAGCTCACAAGAAGATGTTGAAATATATCTTGACAGGGCAAAAATTTTTGTACCGCAAGGTTTGAACAAATAGAATGTGCTGCCTTCAGACACAGAAGGCATAAACTGCTAACAGCAATTTAGCCTTTTACACACTCAATACCATCCCAGTTGTATCTTGGTATTCCTCTCTTTGTCATCCTTGCCATTTGTCTGCTGTTCCATTCCTTTCCTGTCCCCAAAGTCTCACCTGGCCCTAATGGTTTTAGTGAGACCTTTGCTATGAATTAAGTAAGCACCTGTTTTTTTCTCTTTAGAATCCTTAAGAATTTTAGCAACACCTTTTGGCACTACTGTCTCTAATAACTTTTACTGCCCATCTTACATTTCCCATTCTCAGGATCATAATCCTGGTGAAATCAAGGAATCTTCTCCCTTTCTCTTTGCCTGTATACTGTACATGTTCTTCAATCTTCACACATTTCTCACTACCTTCACTCTGTCAATCTCAGCCCATTTGTAGCCACCTTTCCCTCTGATTATAGATATTATAGATAATTTCTCTCTGTCTCACTGAAAGGCTTTGTAGAATGTCCAAGGTGCAACTATTAACTTGTTCTTCTGTCTCAACATTGCTGACATTTGTCTTTGCCTAAATCCTTCTCCCTAATGTGTTTTAGATTCAGAGTTAAGCTCCTTCTGCTTGTTTACAGAGCAGGTGGAATGTGCTGCTTTTTCATCACAGCATTTACTAAATCCTTACATTAATCTAGTAGTTTACAATTCCAGGTTGTTTACATTTTGCATTAATCACCTTATTTCACTTTTTTTCCCGGAAATCTTTATTGGTTGTGCTTATATGGTCTGTATTTTGGAAGCTCTTCTGTAAAAACTCACTACAAGGTACTGTGAGATTTTGTTCGGTTTTGACTGTGTTGCTATAGTTCAGCATCCCATGGGGTGCATTAATAGAAATTATTACAGCATTGCTGATGAGCTTTATTCTCTTAAACATAACCCCCTTTACTGAAGTAACATGCTATTCTTTTACCAAGTCTTAATTATGCACCCCTTAGCCTTTATTTCTGACTGCTGAAAATGACCTGTCTAATAAATACTAGAAGTATACAGGAAAAAAGATAACATGTAAGTCTTCTTGTTTCTTTCCCCCATTTTAATTCTCACATTCAATCCCTTGGAGAATACTGGAGTTTCTTTCTATTTATGTTGCTTCTATTTAGCCTTCTTTAGGCTTCTCCAGGAAGCCCACAGGAAAAGTTGGTCTATTTTCCCAGTAAAACCCTGGGCTTTGAAGTCTTGAACTTGGATTTCATTTTAGGGCTGCAGAACATCATTTCACATTTATACAAACAAATTCAAAATGTTTACCATCTTGGCAGCCGTTCCTTCTGAATGGCTATTGCCAGAATGGGTGACTTAAATTTAGATGCATTAAAAAATAAAAATTAAAAAAAAACTAAAGGTGAAGTTGCTCTTTCCCCAATGCTTGACTAATTTGTAGCTGCTTTATTTCTTGACCAAAAGCATAGTTTGCTTGATGTTAAAGGCAACACTTCTACAGAATATTAAATTGGAGATTTTCAACAAAATTGGAGCTAGGCAAATGACTCTTGACTCTTCCTAAGAAACAGGAAAAGGAGGAACCACATACTCAGTATTTCCAACATGGAGCTGACTAACAAGCTGAACTACAACTTATTAAACCACTTCAAGCAAAAATTTGGTGCAAATCATCAGTGATGGAATTTATAAAAGTCCCTTCATCCTACACTCATAAGGAAAATACTGTGACACTAAGTCATTGACAAAAGAGATACAGAGAACCTGCTCCCATTAATTAACAAATATTAGAAAAATACCTAAGTCTTGTAACAGCTTGATTTACATAACAGCCTTGATATTTACATAACAGCCTTGATATTTACATAACAGCCTTGATATTATCTGGCCTCATGCTGGAAAAATTCCTTATCAAGAGAATTCCTTGAATTGTGATGGTGTTATCCCCATTTCCCAGCATGCTGGCAGTGTTTCCAGAGCCACTAGTTAAGGGAACATCAAAGAAAAATCATACTAACTTCAGTAAGCACTGTCAGCCACAAGCTCCAATACAAAGGTCCTATAATTGCACCAACAGAGTGCTGTATCTGACTGAAGACCCCCTGGCAGCAGCACCACTGGGCAGGAGACACTTCTGGCCAAAGATGCTGGCCAAAGCCAGGCTCTGAAAGCCAATTCAAGCAAAGGAAAAGGGTTCATGTCTGTATTTGCTTATGTTGCCATCCCTGTGCCTGCCACAGCAAGCCTTATAAATGTGTTTTAAATCTGTGAACTACTCTGGTCTCACTTTTCTGTGCAGAGCTTTCAAAAAAGGCTCAGATTATGCAAAATGCTATTTGACTGGGTATCTAAGCCCATGCTGGGTTGCATCTCAGTAAGGGGACCTGAAGTATTCTGCAAACAACAGTGTCAGTGTTGATTTCAAAGTATTCTATACTGAATCTGCTTCCTTCGATTTGACTAATTTTGTCTCTGTCTTTGTCTGAACTCTGATGCATGACTGACATTTAGAATCAGTAGGCAGCAAGTTTAGGACCAATTGTCCTTTCAATAATACTACCAAAATCATCTTTTCTCCCCCAAAACCATATGCCAAAGCTTACATACAATTCATAATACTCGGTTATGCACTAACTTGATCAGTATTGCAAGCAACAGGGAAAAAAGGATAAAACAAAATATTAAGAACAAAGGTTTCACAAATGCATAGAGAGTGACACAAGCTGTTTGATACTGGCAGAGTTGTTATTTGAAATAACCTCATTTTGCCCTGGTCATTAAGAGTGGTTAATGTGGGCATTGAATGACTGCAGCATAATAGTGTCAAATATGCCAAGAACTATAAAGAATTTCTCAGGGTCTTCTAAAAGAAATTTTCTCATGATCTTTTGAAAGAGCATCTGGACTTGCTTATGCAGACATGTTCAGGAAAGACTCAATTAGCTATGTGAAGCTAATGAGCACAAATTAAAGCATATTCAAAATCCAAATAGGATAATCTGCAAGGGGATTTAAGATGCTACAGCTCATGACCACTAATCCTCCAGCAATCACTGAGTCATCCATAGCTGTCCTAAATATTGCCACACAAAGCAGCTACACTAAGAACTCTGTATTCCTCCTCTGGATTCTACTGATTTCTGCAGAACAAGATCTAAATTCTCATGAATTGCACTATTCAAACCACAGAATTTCACTTTTTACACTGGAAAGAATTATTCTTTTCCCCATTGTACATGAAAGATGACTCACCAAAAGTCTGCATAACACTATCCGAAAGTGGCAAGACATGTTTATTGTTGCTCTAATACAGCTGGTCCTGATCCACATCAGAACCATTTCACATATTCTCCAGCAAAGCTATACTTCCAAAACAGGGGTTGGAACAGCATTTACTTATATGAAACAACTGCTTAACAAAAGAAAAATACACATCCAAACCCACCCAAACACCAAGCTTTTCGGCCTGCATTTTATGGCTTTAAGAACATTTTTTTTCATGCATTTCTCAGCACAAGAATCCCAACAAGCAGGGATCAACAGGCTCCACTGAAAAATATACTATAACTTTCAATCATTTATTTCTGAAAAAAATTATTTTGTTTTACAGATGCAAACATGTTCCATAAAGTGTGGACTAAATGCCAGTCCTAATGAATTAAATGCTTCTCACAGGTGATAGACTTCTGTGTTCAGGAAAGAAAAAACAAACATAATGGCTTCAAGAACTCACTATCCACAAAAAGTAAATGAAGAGAACTCTGACTGAGTTGTCAGTTGCTTATGTATTTTCTATTGTATTCTCAGTTAGCCAATGTACCTTTTATTCCTGCATTTAATATATCTCTTGTTTGCATTATTTTTATCAAAACTTGTGTCAAAACCAATGCTAAGGTTTGAGAATAGAAGGACAAATAAGCCACTGAGGTCTACCTTTCTAAATTGCATGAGATTTTGGAAATGGCTGCTTATGCCTCCTCCCAGGAGAACTGCACATTCTGTGAGCAACAATTTGACTAACCAGATATAGAAAAATTTACAGCATCAACAGGCAACATTGTGTCTCCATATGGATTGATATGGGGCATACCAACAGACTGAATATTTGACACAAAAAATGACAAAAGTAATGAAAACCCCCACATTTTTTCAAGAGCTGCTGCATGGTTTTTCCCAGCATGATGGCAGTGCCACAAAAGATGGGTTTTTTTTTAAAAACAGCATGACTAAAGGGTTTCAGAGTTTTGTACTAGACACAAATCTAAAATAAATTTCCAAACCTAGACTATTACTCTTGCATATTGAAATGGAAAAGCAATTGCTCCAACAGACACCTACAGTCTTACCAGACTGACCTCAGCAGTATGTGAGATTCAGGACTCATTTGAGAGAATATTTTAAAACACTTACTGGAAAATGTGGTAGAGCAAAACAAAGACCTCACCATGATATATGGCATCAGATGAAGTGGGTATCTTTCATAAGACAGATGGTACTCAAAAGCAAAGGAAATGAAATAATCTCTTTTTAGATTCTGCTTAAGTATTCAATATTGTGTCACCCAGTATGTTGCTTGTTGTCCTGAATTTCAGATATAGAGTTCTGAGAAGGGAAGTTTGGCTAAATGGGATGCAACTACTGTTGCTGCTGAAGGGAAAACCAGGACTCCCTAAATAGTTAGTTATGAGGCACATTTTTATAATGTTTACACCAAGCAAGCTACGGTGCTCAACAAGTTAAAGTGGGGATTATTTTCAGCAAATATGCAGCAAAGTGACCTATCAAATTTGATATCTCAACAACAGATACAATAGAAATGGGACCAAGAAATAAGAATATAAGAATATATAAGAAAATGTAGACCTGAGCACCTCACAAATAATCAGTACAATCTAATTAGTTAAAATCATAAAAGGATTAAAACCTGGGTGCATTAGGAATCACAATAGGAAGACGAACTATCAATACCATAGTGCTGGAAACTGCCCCCTAATATTGAGCAGGTAGAGTGTGGATTGTTTTTGTTTAAGAAAGGTAAGAACAGATTGAAAGATATTTAGAATTATAGAAAAACACTATCTTACACAGTGGAACAAAATTTTACCTGTTCAACCTGATAAAATAAAGATCAGAATAAGTGCCATTGCCATCTAGAAGTTCATCAAATGCATTAAATGGCATGAAAAACAGACTAAAACTACAGCTGTTTAAAGAGGAGTTTATAGCTATAACAAGAGAAAATAGGTGCAAATTACCATGAACAACGTAAGAGTAAGAATTCATGAAGATTTATAATAATTGATGGGGTAGGGAGCTTTGATCAATTTAGGAATTATTTAAACCACTTTATTCATAGTAGCTGAATGAAAACCTCAGGCTGCAATTGCTGACTGAGACCTTCTCCAGTCCAGTTCTACATATAAACAGCTACATGTAGGAGTGCACCATTTTAAAACAAAGACATGAATTTTCAAACTAGGAAGATGTCCCAGGTACAGGAAAAAGGAAGATACAAAACTGGAAACTTATCTGCCTGATCAGGAAAAATCCTTCCATTCTTATTCCAGGGTTGGCAGATGCTCAAGGCTTGTGACTCTCATGCTCTGGATTACTTTGCTAAAACATTTTGGCTACCTCTACCAGCTGAATTTCCAAATAAAAAGGCTGAACACATATAAGAGCTCCTGATGATGGTCAGGATTAAGCTGTGAAAAACATCTTAGTGTTTACAAATTTTCACACAATGAATGTCTTCTAGGTCTGCATTGGCAAAATGCCGAAATTGCATTGTTTTTTGTTTGTAGTTACAAGAAGGTGAGCTTCATAGTTTCTATAAATGTTTATTCTTACTGGTTTCAACTCAAAAAACCTGTGCTTCTATAACTAGTTGAATAACAAAAAGATATTATTGCTGGTTCACAAAATGATAGTTAATAATTAGGGCAAAGCATATTGAAAAGCAAGGGTTTGATTTTATCTTCAGGAGTCTGAAGAAATTCTAGGTCATTATGCTGAATATTGTTTGCCAGCTTCTATGTTATTATGTATAACTCTTATTATGATGAAGTCAATAAACTCCTCTTTGCTTTCACTAACCAAAGAGCTTATCATCACACTATAATAAAAGAAAAATTAATGAATAAAATTATAGAACATCAAGTTGCTTTTTCAGAGTAAACAATTCATATTTACTCTGTTCCTGACTCAAAATCTCTCCCCACTTTCTTTCTCATGGTCTTAATTGCCTATCCTCTTTATTTTTAGCCTTTTATTATTTTCATCTATGTCTGCATGGAAAATCTGAAGATTTTGTGTCTTGGATGATGAGTGAAAACCAAACACAAATTTCATTATGAGGCAGAATCCCGCAGTGCCATAAATGGAAATCAAAATGGCTAAACATATCCGTTAACAAAACAGCATTTCCCCAAGCACTTAGTGTTGACTTAATTTTCCCCCTTCTGAAATCTCTAGAGAACAATGACATCTCCAAAACTGCAACCAGCCCATAGGAAGGGCTTCTATTATAAAACTATACACTGAAAGAAAACACACAGGTGTCTGATCTTTCTGTGTTTCTCCTGTGGCATTGGCACATTGTTTTCTGTTTGCTTACATGCTCTTTTACTCTTTAAGGCTAAATTTTTAAGAGCGACTATAATTCTAAACTTCAAAATGAGTTTTCATTACTTAGAACTCAGTGGCTGACATTGTATTAACCCAGTTACTGTTTCTTAAATATTTCAGAGAAACTCAGATTCTGTCTTAAGGAAAAAAAAAAAATTGCTGTTCTGGTTCCACAACTTTTTCCAGTAACGCTGGTATCAACTGCAGAGTGTTAGGCCAGCTTTCAGTAGGAATTGCAGGTATCTCTCTTCACTGTCTGTCCTATAAACATGCATAGTACATTTCTAATAAATATTGTGATGCCACACTGCTTTACAGAAGGAATAAATTAATGACAATTTCTGCATTGGATTGAATCACTAAGTGCTCAGGCTTTCTAGGAAATATTTACATTAATAGTCAGTCTATGAAAAGAGTAATGATGATGTAGGTATCTCCCAGAGTGGAATGTGCTCTGTGGCACTGCTCAGTCAGAGCAATGACTCATTTTATGGCTTCTTCCTGTCACAAGAGGTGTGAAAGCTATGACCACATGCACTTCATTTAAAAGTATTCCCTCTCAACATTCTGATCTTTTGACAATCCTAAAAAAATGACTAGCCTAACCAAAAGAAACTTGATAAGGATCAGTGCTGCCAAAAATGAAATTCCTAAAGCAGGTAAAGAAGCACACTAACATTTAGTAGTCATGGAAGTGGTGTCTCTGCCTTGTTTGAACTAAATCCAAGTTCAAACAGCCAGAGGAGTGACGATTAAAGAAGTGATAGCCAAGAAATGGCACTGATAGCCCAACATAACAAAGATTGCCAGCATACTTTTCTTAAGGCTAATTCACTCAGTTCATGCCATAAAAACTCTCCTGATTTAGGAACTTTATGTAAATAAAGAGACTCTTTTGTACCAGAGTCTCAAAACTGCATTGGTGAGTGAAAACACTAACTAGGAGTGGAAGATGAGCATTTATCATGACTGTCAATTGAAGGGGCAAAACGGATAGCCAGAAATTGAGGCCTTGATTTATGGTGACAGTCTTGCAGAGAACACAAGAAGGAACTTTAGACAGACCAGCCTTTCCTGGTCTCCTTGCTTCCATCAACACCAATAGTTTTGGCTCCTTAGAATCATGGTACCACGGAGTCCAAATTTTGGTACACATAGGATGACTCTACTAAAGTGTAAAATATACCAGAGGAAGCAACTATAGAGGTTTTATGACAGCTGGAGTCTAGACTATGGTTTGTTCCAAAATTAGGGTTACAAGACTTGAAACAAACCAAATGTTTGATGTGGTGGAATGCAGTAAACTCAAAGTGATTGCACCATTTCTTATTTATTGGCTCTCTCTAAACTAATAATATGCAATTAGTTAATTCTATAAACAATCATTCAGAAAGTACTTTCTGTGAGGACAGCATTCATATATAATTTATGCATTATTAAGCCATTAATGGAAAAGACAGCATTACTACTCTCATGCAGCTGTTGGTGGATGCCACATCAACAAATACATGACAGAAGGTTCAGAGCATTAGAATATGTTTGCCTCAGAACAGGGAGAGGGGTAAGGCTGGAGAACTTCTCATCACCGTTGGGTAAAAGACAGCTGTACACTGCTGGGTTCCTGGAGCAGCTATGTATGAGCTCAAGCACCATTTTCTGAGAGAAAAACTTGGGCTACTGACCCACAACGTTATTTTCATACAACACCTTATCTACAAGAGTAAGTTCCTTTATTATTTAGGCTATTGTACGTATTCCAGAATCTTTTGGGGCTTGCTGTAGGTCTACCAATAAGCATTTCTTGAACCTTGCCAATAGGGTAGGGAAGGATACTATTATGCAATTCAGAACAAAATGGTAGACTGGAGTATTAACATGGATAAAATAAAGCCTAAACAGGATTCACAGAGTTTATACACGTTGTATTTTTGGTAGTACTACCCATGTGATCATGGATAGCCATCAATCAGGGTGCTGGGTCCTCACTGACATAAGAGTTACAAGTTGCCTGTGTTGTTAACGTCTGAAATTGAAACTCTGGCACTAAAATGAAACCATGAAATGATAATTCTTCTTAAATCAAGACTTCTTCTCAAGGTCTATTTACCATTTTCACCATAAAAGGCATTCTCAATTGTCTGCAAGGGACAAATACCTTACCAATAATCATGTCAAAAACAAAGCAAATCCATCCTGCAATAAGATCCAAAGTATCCCAGTGTACCAGGATGGAATCCTTACACCACAGAGGATTACCTTTGGGCATTATTAGAAAAGTTTTTGATCAACTTCAGCCCTGCAGCCCATTGAAAATTAAATGTAATTTATAATAAGTCTTTTCAAAAAAATTATCTATGTGTAAGTAATCTATTGGCTTCCGGAGCAGGAGTATTAACAGCTGTCATGAAATAAACAAAAAATTTCTTCTAATATCTTTTTTAAAGCAGGTTGAGTTAAAAAAATCCACTATTTTCCAAGAACATCACTTCTTATAACTATGTTTTCTTTAAATCTTCTCTATCCTTCTGTATTTTTATAGCATCACTTCTTTTTATATAAAACATACTGAGAAGTACCTCCCTGAATACAATATTTTGCTTTATATCTAGCACTCTCAGCTTCTATGCTTGCACAAATTAGTGATTCTCATTCTTTGCATTAGAATTTTCTCAGCAGTTAAAACATAAAAATTCTATGCTGTGAGTTACTGTAGTGGAAGAACTCATATTTTCCCAGGTAGCTCACCTAAGTAATTTCAGAGAAATGCACACATAAGGGGAGCTTACATCACATTACATGTTCTAGCATTATAATACCTGGCCATGTATTCCTTATTACTCAACATTGATAATGCTGAATGAGATGGATTAATGCTGGTTATGCTCTTATAGTGTGTGCCTAGAATGAAGCCATCAAAATAAATTAGTTCCTTTTGTGATTTTCTAGGTTAACTTGATGTTGTAAGACTTTGAAATTCCTAGTATTTAATATTTTTTAAGTCTATAGTCTACCTGTTCCACATAAATGGTATCAGCACAGAAGTGGTAAAATACATTTCACATATCTGAACTACCAGAAAATTCCAAAATGCAAGGTTTTTCACAGCTTAAATTTAGTCTTGCTCAAGAAAAAAAGTTAACTGGGATGGTTCTTTTTCCCAGTGTGATTACACTGTGAAACTAGGTACTGTAAAAACCAGAGGGTTTTTCTCCATGATTTTTGAGGCCAGTTTTGCTATTGAGATTATTTTGTCAGCTGTGAAGTGTTAAAGCCAGACAGCAAAGAACTGTGCTGAAGAAGGCTTGAGTAAGTTTTGTAAACAAATCCTTTGAACTAAGGAACTATTTAAAACATGCTAATATCAATTAATTCACCAGAATTAAAACCCTTGGAAGAGAAAAGCTGAATTTTGAACTGATATGGCTGATGTCTCTCTCTCCCCATCTGACCTGAGGAAAGGGGAAGGGCATCTCAGTGATGGGGCAGTGCAAATCAGAGCTGAAGACAATGGCAGAAGGTGGCACAGAGCTGGCATTGAATATGATGGGAGATTGTCACCTGGCAGCCTAATGACCCAGACTGTATGACTTCTTATATTTTGGAGTTACTGAAAAGACAGTTTCCAAATGTAAGAGAAATGCATCAGATATTTATCAGGACATGTTCATTTTTTTAGTTCTGTGGGCCCAGCTCAGAAGGATTTATTCTAGATAAATAACACTTGATGGCCCAAAGAATCTTTCCAAGAAATATTTGTAGCAGGACTTAGTACTATTCATCATGAAAAGGGCGACTCTTCCACAAAAAAAAAAAGACAGAGGAAGAAGAAACAAGAAGTGACCTTGTGGAAGGTCTTTAATTCTCTGAGGTAAACATAACCACATGAATTTTTATAATTGGAGAAACAGTATTTACACATGGCTGGTAGGTTTCTGAACAGACTTACAAGTTTCTCTGGCAGTTTTGAAGGCCATCTGGTGGCCATGGCATTCTGTTGTTGGGCCTCAGAACTGGTTTTACAGAGGGACAAATTCTTCTCAATTCTATCAGTTAATATTAATGCCATGGAAGACATCAGCATGACCACAATAAAGTGAGGTAAAGAATGAAACTTTATACCTCCACTCAAAATGCACAGTCATCCAGCTTATATTAAAATTTAAAAATTAAATTTATTTTTTAATAGGGTTTTGATTATACATAAGTGGAAGGCTTCAAAGCAGGAGGGATTCTCCCAACTGCTGGCTGCTTTGCAAAGCTAGGTGCCAATTCCAGCTTTTGAGCACTCATAAAAGCAGCTCAGCACTGCTGGTTAATTGGGCATCAAGGTGTTCAGTAAGGCAGTGCTCAGTAAATATGGTGAAATAGCTGATGAAGCTGCCTTTTCATTTGAACTGCCTCAAAAAGTACAGTAATGTTTTTTTATATACTATGACAGACCTATTGCTTTCTTTCTAGATTCTTAGTTATAGTTAGTTATAACTAACATAAAAATATTAACTTAATCTGAATACTTATGTATTTTAAACATTTTTTCACATACCAGATGAAACAATACATTGTTGAAGGTCCACATTAAATCACCTGTAATGTCTCATTCTGTTTTATAAAAGCTGATCTTGACAAGAGATAAATTTCAGCTTATTCAATGTAGCTTATTTACTTTTTGGAAAGAACAGGTGTTATAACTTGTTTCTTATCATGAGTCTCATTCTGAGCCTCCTAGTCATGAATTATTTTTCTGGTGACTAAAGAAAATGATATAATGAATCTTAAAAGCCCTAAAAAATTCTAAAAGAATAATTTATTACTATATATATTATCAGTCTTTAGTGTTACAGAATCTAGTACATCAGGACAGTGATTAAGGGGTCCCTGGTATTGCAATAGGACTAATATTGATACACTATTGCCTGACTCTTTCAAAGTCAACTTTGAAACAAAAATAACTTCGGAAAACAATTTTTTAACATTTTAACAATTCTAACATAGAAATAATATACTTTTAGTTTTGGGGTTTCTGAAAGAAGTTTAATATTAAAGTCTGTCTTCCTCAGAGCTTAATGAAGGGTGTATTAATGGGGGCCTTATTTTACAGTGACAACACATGGACATGAAAAAGACACTTGCTACAAGCCCAGACTAAGTCACTGGACAAAAGCACCTCTTCTTGGAAAGCTGGGTCTCACAGAAACCTGGCAAACCTACTAAGCCTGTACCCTCTTAGTGCCTCTCCCCTGTTACCAGAAGACACTGGCTGTGCTTTGTCTGCATCCACAGCAGCTCTGAGCCTGGTTTCTGCCACATCCTAAGAGATTCTATTTGTGTCCTCAAAAGTGAACCACAAACTTTGGGAAGCAGCAGCATCTCCACAGTGGAACATATGAGAGGCATCTCTGTTGAAATCACATTGCAATACATTTATAAACTCACTGAGATTGATTGAAAATGGATGTTGGGTAGCAGAAAAAAGGGAGAAAAAAGTTAATCGTCACCTGGAAGTGATTTACAAGACTGTGCTGCTCTTGGTAACAAAATCAAGATTTCCCAAACATGTAAACATTTCTCTGGGAGCTGCTGAAGTCATAGGTTCCATTTTTCCATTTTTTTTGGGCAGTCAGGAGAAAGAAAGCTGGTCATTGTTGAATCACCAGAGATTAGAAAGTACTTTGTCTTGGCCACTGACCTGCTGTGCAGGTAACATACAAACTGCTTTGAGCAGGAGCTCTCCAGGATGCACAATTCCTCACTACAGAGGCAACTTCCCATTATTGCAAAACAGATTATTCTCCCTTTGAGGTACAGTTTTTAGCACGTTTGTATTTTAAGAAGCAAGAAATGCCCAAGCAAGATGGAAGTTGCCCAAGGCAGAATATTGCTTTTTTTACACCAACAAGAAATGTATTTCAGCATCAGAAGTGAAGGCAGAAGCTGCACAATTCTGAACTGTCAGCAATATTTTTTGATTTTTCTCAGACTAACCCGTTCCATACACTGTGTGGAAGCAATTTTATTGCAACTGCACTAAGAAATCACTTTCATGAATTTCAGCTGTTGTAATAGAGAAAGAGATATTTTAACAGCTGGGTTACAGCTGATCCTTAATACAGAGAATTGTGTTAAATAGAAGAGGCCAGCTTTTTAGAAGATGAAGGTGGTGTGATCATGACCACTGGAACATTGGTGTCTCTGACTTTTCTCTAAACCCCAGTGTGAGAAACCATTCCTTTGTTATTTCCAATTTTGCTTGAAGTCTCAATTTGTTTTCAATTTTTTTTCACAATTTTTAGTTGTAAGACTGTAAGAAAGTAGCTATAGTCTGGGTAAGATTGTTGAAACTCATTAAAAAAAAACAAAAACAAACAAACCAAACGTTTTTTATATTGTTTGCAAATGCCTTTGGGGAATACTTGTGAGAAAACAGTCCTGCAACACTTAATAAAGAAAAGCTGCAATTGCAGTGGAATTGATTGCTACAGTCTTCAAACCAAGATACGAAGGACCACGGTTTGCAGCAATGTAGTTCTGGCAATCAGGGGGAAGCATTAATTGTGAGACTATGTGAAAATAGTCCCTCTTCTTTAAAAGCAACAATAAAAAGCCTACCCTGGCTACTCAGTCTTTCATCCTTATTAAAGCATTGAAGCCCTAAGTACCCAGGTTTACCTACCAGGTGTTAAAGATAAAAACCCCCACCAAGTTTCCTCACAGCACAGACATTTTTGCTGTGTTGCTGTATTGAGTGTGGTTGGGAGGGAGTTAATTTTCTTCAGGACAATCTATAGGGTGCTGGGTTTGACTTCTGTGACCAAATCAGTGTTGTTGACAGCACATCAGTGTTTCAATAATAGCTGAAGAGCTCTTGCACAGCTTTGCTGCACCAGTGAGTAGGCTGAGGGTGAGCAACACATGCTGTGTTCAGTGTCCTGCTTCATTACCTATTTCCTTTTGTGACTTCAACTGCATCACATAAGCAAAGTTTTATTCACTTAAATGCAACAGGGACATGGTAAAGAAAAAAACTAAACCTATAAATAATGTAGCTAGACTGGCAAGGCACTTGAATATGCAGTAATTTCCACTTTCATATAATTTCTTGCCACGAAGGAAACCCAAAGGAAATCTTCTGTCATCATAAACTAAACACTTTTTCAACATTGATGGAGCCTTACTTTTCCTGGCTAAATGCATCCTGTCCTGCTATGATTGCTATATCAACACCCCCATGGAAGGCATTCTAACAGCCTTCATTCTGGTTATCCCCTCCAGCCTTACAGTATTCCCACAAGTCCTTAGAGAACTCAAATCACACCTAACTCTACATAGATAAAATGCATTATCTCCTTTGAACTGCTATCCATGACTGCTTCACAAGAGAGGGCTTGGGGGAAAAAGGGAGCTGTGGTGTGGATCTGTGAGCAGACAACACGCCATGCAGGTCCATCTCTGCACATGGCTAGGCACAAGAGCCAGCAGCCAGGACTCAAATTTACTGCTCTTAGGCAGCAAATGCCTTGGAAAGAGAGATTCCACTTCATGGCTTACCCTCCTTCATTAGGGACAGGCTAATAAGATTTTCTTTGGAAAGGTTTTGGCTAAGGGCACTAATATGAGCCTGTTTTGATAATATTTTTATAGGCACTCTACCAGATAAATTATACAGCTGAGAAAATCCCAATTGGTTTCATACAAACTCTGAACTTGAGCAGAAGAGCTCATGGTCTACTTAGCTATTCCAAATTACTTCCTAAATCAACATTAAGGGGTAAGGATTATGACAATAGAAGATAAACTACCCCCATAGAAAAGTCCTCCTGAAAAAGGAAATATATTCAAGCCTTCTATTAGGACCTGCAGGCCTGATTTAAGGTAGAGCTTTCAGATAAGCTGACTTTGGAAAAGGTCCTGCAGAGATTTAGCATGGCCTATTATCAGATGTGTGTCTGTTCTAAAAGCTACTGATCATGGCTTTACTCAGTTTTATGCCATTTAAGCTGAAATAACCTGAAGCAGGAGAGATGCACACCCAGGTTCTTTTCAACCACAGATTTACTTTGTGTTCTAGCTGCATTTCCCCTCAACAACTTTGTACTGAGTCCTCTGCTAATAAAACTCCCAAAATGTTAAAGAACCATGCTCTCTATACTATGATTATAGTTTGGTATGGACAAACTCAGTTCTAGTCGGTGCATTCCAGGATTCATTTTGCCTTACATTTCCACACTATAATTTAAAGGAAAAAACCCGAATATAATCTGTGTAACTGGCCATGAAATCACATGAAAATACTTTCAGTTCATACCTGAAGTCTTGTCACTGAAATCAAGAGATCTGTTTGTCAGGTTACCTAAACATATAGCACCTGGATTGGAATAACATCCAGTCCTTAAGGGATGACATATTTACTGCTTTTCATGCAGTATCTTTCATTTTCTTAACATTGAGTGATTTGAAAGAGAAATCAGTGAACAAATATATGTAGCAAACATGACAGGAGAACAGCTGAAGACACAAACAGGACTTAGTTCTGTCTAAGAATATTTTGAATGACTCTGTTACCAGAGCATTGGGTATCCCAGAAAGCAAGAAATAGGAAGTGGGAGGTAATCCTTAGGAAGCTGAGTCTGTTTCCTCCCTGCTGTTTGGGTGGTTCCTAGGCACTAAAACCATTCATTTTGTTGAGCTCAACTATTTTTACCCAGGATGCTAAATTTTACAGCCCAAAGTAGGAGCTTCCGAATACACTCTGGGTTTCTCAGTTTTTTTAGCATTGCAAGCTATTTTTTGATAGCTTTGAGAGAAAGTATGAAGACAGAATGGCAGGGAGCCTTTATTAAAACTATATTTTTGTCCTTTTTATGTACTTTTTCTTTTCACCTATACAAGAACTCATGTATCATTTATGAGAACATTCATATTTTTTCCTTTGGCACAGCTGGAAATTTTTCTGAATCTTTTTATCGCTTTTTAAATCAAAATCAGAGTCTATATCAAAATTTAGTTATGAAGAACTTTATGCAAGATATTACCAAGTCAAGGAATTTTCACAGTGGGATATTGCAAACTCCTAATGTAGAAGAAGTATAGGCAATATTTTGAATTAGCCTGAAACACAAGCCATGGTACAATGAATTTTCAATCAAATGCAGCACTACAAGTCAAAACTAAACCTAGAGAACAGTGAGGGCTCATAACAGACACACAACTGCAGGTGAGGCAAATGTCTTTATTTGCCATGTAAGTGATTTATTCAGGACTGCAAGCTAATAAATCTTTCCCTTCCAGCATAGCTGTATTTTGCATTCTCATAAAATACTGGCCATTTTTCTCTATGGTTCTAAGTCACACACAAATGCAAGAATACACAGAAAAAAACCCCAAGAATGTGAGAATATCACAGGAAAGAGGCAAGCACAGGTGGGAAAAATATTGCTAGTCAGCTTTAAAGCAGAAGTAAATGGATGTGTTCTACCACCTGAATCACTTAAGTGTCTGTAACATGAAGTAATTCTTCCCAAGATTTTTGAATAGGAAAGGGAACTGTAAACTGTAGGTTGATTGAAAATTCCTGGAAGAACTTAGCACTATTTTTATCCTGAAATTACATGCTACCTTTTCCTGGAAATTGCTACCTATAATTAAATCACTATAGATCATCTTGAAAGCTTGAGCACATGTCAATTGGCTTTTACTTTGTTGATATTCATTAGTTAAGCTGCTTTATCCTCAGAGAATTCCCTTTCAGAGGATGGGATAAAAAGAGAATGGTAAGTGACAGGCAATAACATGGAGCACTTGTAAAAGGCAATAACAAAGCACTTGGTAAGAACCTCAGCTGCTCAGCTGAGCGTTTGCCCAGAGTTTATGGGTATTCTATAGTAATCTGGGAAGTCTTGCTAAAACCATAAAATTTAGTGGTTTTTACTTCAATTTTGGCAGAAGATGCAGAAAGTTCCCCTTTGAATTCAGCATACTGGACTATTCACAGTCAGAGGTGGGTAGAGGAGCTCATTCAGTTGTGTGTATTTTTTGAATATATTATCTTTTGAGTGGTTTCTCACTTCTGTGAATGAAAATAAAGGCAGGTGCCAGCTCAGGTCATACCACTCAGTGCTCACTTGCCTGCTAATTCTGGAAGGACATGTGGCTCAACTTGCTCTAGAAGTCATTAAGTTTTGAGTGAGGGTTTAGTTGAATATTCACCCATTCTGGTGGGTTGCTTGTCTTGCAAGAATGCATTCTGCTGGCATTGTTTGGATTATTAATTTCCACTTTTAAAATGTGTCATTTGAAAGTTAGCAAGAATTTCCTGTAGAAAACAGCGATCTCTCTTTATTTCCAGATCATTTAGAATGTGCTGGCATGTGTTATTTGGCAGTGAAAGCAGGCAATATGGGGCAGGAGGGGAAAACAATTTTCATTTTTAGTAAAACTGCTGATTTTGACAGATTTTCTCCTTTCTTGGGCAGGAAATATTTAATGAAAGCAAGAAAAATTGCACTGAGGCATTTGCTGTCTAGAAATAATATTTTTTGTTCTACCCTATCATCTTTGCTTACTTTGGATTGTTTTTTTTCTCACTGATTGGATTTTGTAAACAAGAAAGTTCCATAAGTAAGATAGGAGATGAGAGAATAACACAACTCCTCCTTCCCTCTGAAACTTTTATTTTATTCAATTTTTCTCTCTCACATCTAGTTTGCTATGATGGGAAACCTTTTTTATTTTTGAAGGGTGGATGCAGGGCAAAAATCAGTATTTGGTTGATAACACAGCTTTTCACACCTAAAGAATTCTGTGTTGTCAAAAGGACAAGGAAACTACCATCCTTCCACAGAATATTGGAAGACATTCAGTTTGAAATTGTATGGGATGATCAGAGATTAAAACCCCAAACTTTGGGACAAGGGAATGGGGAAGGGAGCAGTGTTCCACTGATCACACACCTTGTTTGTTCTAGACTACAGTTACCTTATTCTATTAATGCATTACTGCAGCAACTGAGGGGACACAGACAGCATTAGAAACAGGAACCAATGGAGAAGACTCTGGCACCTGGAAATTACTACTACTGCAAATAGAAAATTTGAAAATAAGACCTAACTGCTTATGAAGGTTTTCACAGAACACCTCCAACTGTGTTGCAAGGTAAGGGCAGTTCAGCCACAGAAATACAGATCTTTTGCTACCTATTCATTCATTCATTTCCATTAACTAATTTCCATTTATTCATTGGCCCTGAATAGCAGAATCTGCTGAAGCATGAAGCTCCAAAAAATATTTCATGTTGGTTTTCCCCCACCCTGGAGAAACGCCATCCTCTTCTCCAGCAAAGCAGACCAAAGTGTGAAAACTGTACTTTTTCCATACCTAAATGCACATGGATATTTTTCCTGCTGTGAAATAGCATCAGAAGAGCAATACAATATTTCATATCCTGCAAATATTCAATATTAAAGAGGATATGAAATGGATTTCTGGATTTGTATGAAGGAGGAAGCATAACTGTAGAACATACCACAGCATCAGTCAGAAAGATTTCTGTCTTCAGGGGATAATAAACTCAGTGAGGTAGTGAAATAATCAAGTACTGGTTAAGTGGGAAATTAATGCACATAGACCTCCTTCCCCCATCATTGCCTTTAGTGAAAAGATGAGACAGTTTAGCTGAAATACATAGAAAATTAACTTCTGGTGGTGCAATGAAGCACATCCATGCCATCCTTATCCTAATACCCAAATATACCTAACAAGATTATGTACAGTTCAATATCTATTAGTAAGCCAGATAAAAATTGATTTCTATGAGCCTGCTAAGAGTACAATGATTACAGGCTTCTCCTACAATGCTCCTTCTCTCTCTTATATACTGTAGAGAGCATTCACACTCCTTCCTGTATGTTCTGTATATTTTGTACTATAGATTCAGTATTGCCTTTTGGTCAGAACATACCCATGGCAACCCTGCTCTTCTGACCATCCCATAAATTTGTTCAGAAATGGTCAAAGCTTTGTCAGGGCAAGAATTTGGTTTTCGGAAAAAGCTCAGTATTAAGCCAGTATTTGTCAAAAAGAAATAAGATTAAAAAAAGAAAAAAATTGGCTTCAGAAAGATGTACTAAGTTTCCTGAGCTGCTGATTCATCTTGGTGGAGCTCCACGCATGTGTTTTGAGCTCCAAAAACATCTTCCCTGTGTATACAAGCCCTGGCCAAAGGCATTACAGAATCCAAATTTCAGCTGACAGCATCCAGAAATGTTTTGCAAGCTTGAAACCCTGCACTGAAGAAACAGCACTGCAAACTTGACACAGACTCTGTGCTGTGCTCACAATGCAAAGAGCAGTCTGTGCTGTGAAAACATAGGAAGGACTTTGTCTCACACAGTTTTGTGCCACTTTGGGGCATCAAGACCCCCTGCTCTAACAAGATTTCCCTGAAGCTGCCTCTGGAAAATTCCTGCAATGTACCAGAGCTATGCCACAATCCCAGGGGCAAAGAAAGGCTTAGTATGGTGTGTTCAGACTGTCTGAAACAACCAGATGGTTTTTGGAGAATGTTCACTGTTATACATGCTAGAGCTAACCCAAAGTTTTATCAATGTATGTGAAAGTAAAAGCAAGACCTCAGCTAGGCCCAGCTCTAGGAACTGGCAGTGACTCCTTAAAGTTTCCTCTCCAATTTTCTCTGGAATAACCAGGTATTTACTGCTGCCAAGATCTCAGTCCTAGTACCTCCTTTTCAACTGCTTTTTCAGTTCTGTAGGTTGAGGAGCAACCACACTTAAATACCAAATTGAATGAAACCTGGAGCATAGAAAACCAAAAAACCCTGCAACACTGACAATAAAGAGCACTTATGAAGAAAAAGTTACATACTGGAATTTTTTCACTTAGGGACCTTGCACAGCTTCACCTTACACTGCCTAATGCTACAGTAAGGACAAAAAATTACATTTGTGTACCCGTGCCTCGGTGATGGAAAGAGCAACTTTAGAAATGTCATGTATAGGAAATTACCCATAGCACACCCAGTTATGTATTTGAGAGACAGGTTAGGTCACTGCAGTATTTAATGCTGTAAAAATCTCGGATTAACCCCACATTTTAATGACAACATTAAGATGGAACATTTCTGCAGTAAAGTAGCTTGGCTGTGATTAAAATGAATACTTCCAAACAGCATAGGCCATTATCTATAGGCCTTTTATAAAATGTCACAATTTTCAGTGACTTTTTACTTGGTCAATAGATCTTTTGACTGTAAAAAAGGTTTGCAACTGGAAAACTAGTGTGTCTCATTCTTAGAAGCAAAAATCACTTATTCCATTATCTAGGCTACAGGCTGGGGCCAGACCCAGAAGATGTTTGCATTTGAATGACTGTACACATAAAAAGAGAGTTCCTGACAAGTCTGTCTGCCCAGCTCTCTTCCACAGCTAAGCCATGCATTGAGAACAGAGTTTTATAAGGGAAAACTAGGTACCAGCACTAAAAAGCAGCACAGCAAAAGAATGAAGTAAGGACCTTTTATTCCATTGCTTTCTGAATCATCCCAGCACCAGGCTGTGGATTTGGCATAGAGATGACTAAAGAGATGGAATATAAGAGGGCAGGGGAGGCTGGCTTTAAGAAATTATTCTTAAGAGTCATGGAGAATCAAGAGATACCTACTTATATATGTATATTCATGGCTGATTCAATTGGAATATTAGCATTTAATTATTTGATTAATTTTTAAAATCGTCAGTCTCTCCTCACATTCTACTTTTTCATCTTTTAACTGTACTTTTATTATTCAGAATGATTCAGTCAAATTACTCCCTGTTTCCACAACATCAAACCACATTCATGTGGAGTAGAGAACATTTTCACCTTAAAATTCAAGTGCCATATTCTAGCAGTCTCTCAGTTGAACCAAGGGCAGGGAAAGTTATGTCGGGATAACTACACTGCAGTGGAGAAAAGCTCGACTTTTTCCAGTTTAAAAAAGTGATTCAAAATAAACCCCCAAGCAACCAACTCCCCATTCCCCAAACAATGACAAAAAAGAAATGTGTGTTAAAGTTGTATTTTGTCCCAGTTCTTATATTTTACAAAAAGACCTCAAAGCAGTAAAATCCCTACTCCACACAACACATGGCAAATCCTGGAGATTTACTATTAAAGAGTTCAGTAGTTCCCTGTTTTCCTTCAATCTTTTACCAATCTCTTCCCACACCAGATGCACAAACTACTTTCCTTATATTCTGATGATTTGATATTTCAGGAATAGGACAGCACTACAACACCTTCTTTAGCTTATAGAACAATTCTGACTTTTGTTTGGATATAATTTGACTTTTTTTGCATAGTCTATAACTCTTATTCTCTTCCTCCAGAAATAAGATACGGCATTCCTGTTCACTGTTATCTTGCCTACATGATCAAGTCTAAAGAATTTCTCAGTCTAAAACAACACAGACAGAGTATAAAGAAAAAAAATGCAATTTTAGTATGCCTTCCAGTTTTATCAGCAAACAAAAAAGTCAAACTTTTCTACTCTACATGTCACCCTTTTAGCAATCGAACTAAAGGGATAACCATATACAAGTAATTTTTGAATCTTACCTTTCAGTGATATCAAAACTTCAGACCACTATTTTTGCCACAGATTAGCTTAAGTTTAGAAATCACTTTAGGGATATTAAAACAAAACAGGCATTTTTAGTCAAGTTTTTTCAAGTGATATATGCAATCTATGACTTAGTTTTGGCATTTTCATTTTCATGCAGCTAACTCAGCCAGAACGTTACGTGAACATAGTATTTTAAATTTAATTTCTCCCAGCTAAAGAAACTGCATCTTTTTTTTTTTTGTACAAGTTCTTTTTTTTTTTTTTGGCTACATTTTTCTCACTATACCTAAGAATACTCCATTACTTGGATTGCTGACATATAACCTTCTGTCCCTTGGCTATTTTCCTTGTTAGGAAATACCTTGCAAAGACATCTGTGCTCATGGCACTTGCTTTAGACATCTGATCCATAAGAATAAATTCAGATTTTGCAACTTCTTAGCGGATGATGGTAACAGTCTTATCTTTTTTTCTTTATTGCAGTGGACAGAATTATTATTCTTTTAGTGTTGCAACCAACAGACAGAAAAAAAAAGCAGCTCCTGAAAGATGTGAATTTAGAGCTGATTTGATTGGAAAATAAGTCAACTTTTCACTCCTCTGCATTTTCTGTTGCTGTATTTCTGCTGTGTGGAGACTGGAAATTTTTCTTTGTACAGCAGAACAGAGTAACACTCCTTAAATTTACTGTGCCAGCAAGACAGTTCTCAGTGTGCTGTTTAACTTGTGCCTAAACATCAACAGATAAAACCAGTTTTTGCAAGAGTTTACCATGAGCTAGATGTAACCTATACCCTAAAGTGAGTTTTTCCCCTGCTGAAGAAACACAGGCAGGATATTGCTACACAGAGCAATTTCTTTAGCTAAAAGAAAATTTCTTTACTTAGAGAAAATCCCAAACCACACTGTATCCCACTCCCATGCTTTAAATTTGTTTTAATGTTTCAGGGAAAGAACAGAAATGCATAGAAAATGCTTTTAATCATTAGTGTTGTAGTTCCTGTTTTTCAAGTGATAGAAGGGTTTCACCAAAAGGTGAACAGCAAATGACAGTGCATCTAGGTGTTGTTATGAAATATGACATAAGGAATTATGTAAAACAGACTTGGCATGATACACAAGAAAAATATGTGTATTCATATATCACTGCTTATTGTATGCAATAAAGAAGAGGGAGATTTTAATTAAAAATAGGCATTATACTACTGCTGTCAAACAATTCACAGAAAATTTAAGTCTTATTAATTTGGTACTTTGCTACAAGAACATTGCAGGAAAATAAGTTAAAAACAAACATCCCAAACTCCTAGAGTATTTAATGCAAGATAATTCATGCAGCTGGACCAGTTCATATATTAATCTTATCTCATTTGGCCTAGAAATTGAATTACCTCACTTCTTGGAGATCCACAGCATACTGGAGGTCAAGGACAGGCAGGGTTTTTGACCTGGCTTGCTGCAAAGTTATGTAAAAGATTGACATTAGGTTTAGACTCCATTGAAAAAGTGTATTTACCAACAAAGTCTTAAATATAGGCAGAAACCCTGAAGTACAAAACAGCCTGCAGCATGGTCATGTTGACAAGGTTGTGACTGGTAAGAGGTTGAGTCAATTATCTCAAAGGTATTCCCCAGCCTAGCTGGATCTGTGATACAGTGAGAAAAGTGGAATTTCCTAGGAATTAATTACCACATAAAGATCCTCCAAACTGCAATATGATTGTGTGACTTGGCAGATTTGCAGAAAGCTTGCTATAGAAGTGTCAGGCCAGAGGATTTGGCTGTGAAACTATATTTGTCTTTTGAACTCCTCATAAAATTTCAGAAGAGTATCTTTGAAAAGATGCTTCCATGGGCCTCTCTTTTTCCTATTAGGTTGGTTTTCTCTGGTATGCATTATATTTAAAACCCAAACAAATAATGTCTGGGAGGGAGCTGCTGCAGCAAAGTGGTTTTTAGCTGAGAGAGCAATAAATACCACTGTGTGGCCAAACACTGCTGTGATGAGGACACAAACAAACCCCTGGATTCAAAGGCTTCTGCAAGTGCATGCAATCTGCAGCATGTCCAGGGTGTGAACAAGGCAGCACTACAGCAGATCTGAGTGGGAAGCATATTCCTCTGACAGGGACCTTGGTGGACACTCCCATGGAAGGCCTGCTGGCAGTCATCTGGTTTTATACAGGAGGTCTTCCTTGGAATCAGAGAGCAGAGGGCCCTGTGCAAAGAGCAAACTGTGTAACAAAGAAAGCAGTGACTAAGATAGGCCAGAACTAAATAATTTATGGTTGACAGATGAAAATTAAATTGAATTCCTCATTGCAAATATGGCAGACCATAGCAATCTACTCCCCCAAAGAACTTATGCCCAAATGACTTCTGAAAACAACTCTCATCAAAGATACAAATGGGATTATTTCCAGCACACCACATGATCCCAATGGTTGATGTGAGGAAACAGAAATCCACTAGATAGGAATTTCTAGGAACATCCCATCTGTATCTTCTCTGATTTGTGGGATAATTCTTTTTTAACCCTCTGCTATGCCAGTTTATTCTCTCCAGGGGTTTCCAAAATAAATAATGCATTTGTCTGAATCTGTGCTTCAAAGCATACTGATCAGTTGCCTTAATTTTTAAGTCTGTGTGAACAGAGCAGAAGTAGGTAAGCTCTGGAGAAATACACAAAATCTGGAAAAAAAAATTGCAAAGTCTTGAGGCATAAGTGCTAACATGAACAAAGATGACACAGACGGTATTCCCATGAAAACATGGCTCTAGCAAAGCTCTTCCAGTTTAGGCTCACAGATTAAAAGCAGGGTGTGAACCACTTCATGTTCCTGAATCTCCAAATTCCTTCCCTCCCTTCATAAACCTCCACATTTATCTGGAAGGCAGATATTTTTCAACAGATAGTGTCCCATGAAAAAAAAAGGAATCTGTGGCTGGAGTAAATACATACACTGTAAAGAGATTTTGGCAATCTTCCTCCTGTCTGGGTCATGTTAAACTCCTACTGACAGTCATACTTGCATTGTACAAAGGAACAGAAAAGGTCAGGTGCATTCTTAAACAAAAGCAATGCCAAGGTTTATTTCAGATAAATTTATGGTCAACAGTTTACACATATGATTCATTTGCTGAGCTTTTTCTCAGAATTGTTGAAATTAAATGTCACTTATATAATATGCAAAAACATTTTTTGTGTGCATACAGCAGAGGATTCAGACAAATAACGCTCAGTGCCGCAAAGGCATTCCTCAGACTCTGTATGCTGAAGATTTTAAAGGACAAGACTGTCTATATTCTCAACTCTGCTTTTTTAACAGGAGGATCCTACAAAATGCTGGGGTTTTTTAGTGTAAAAATTACCAGGTTTTATGCTTAGACTTCTAATATTCTCACTAGGATACTCCAAGCAGCTTTTAAAGCTTTCTTCCATTTTCCAGATTAAAACGACTTTGATCATACAATCAGAGAATTGTTTAGGTTAGAAAAGACCTCCAGAATCATCGACTCCAATTGATAAGGGAACACTGGTGAATCCATCACTTAACACAGCTGCATGTCTTTTAAATACCTCTACAGATGGTGACCCCACCACTGCCCTTGGTTACAGTGTTTGACAACCTTTTTGGTGAAGGAGTTTCACTTAATATCCACTCTAAACTCAGCCTGGCAAAACCTGAGACGATTTACTCTGGGCCTGTCACTTGTTACATGGGAGGAGAGACCGATCCTCACCTGCCTACATCCTGCTTTCCACAGGTTTTTGTGCCATCTTCACCAAGGGAAAAGCATCCTCTAACCAACAGCTGGCAACTGCAGAGACCTTCTCACAAAATGCTTTGGGTTGGAAAGGAGCTTAAAGACCCAAATCCCTGCCATGGGCACAGACACCTTATACTAAAAGTGGTGGCTCAGAGCCCTGTCCAGTCCTTGAACACTTACAGAGATAGAGCATCCACAGCTTCCCTGGTCAACCTGTGTGCAACCCTCACGGGGAAGAATTTGTTGAGTTCTCCATCTTCAACTTAGTAGCTGAAACAAACCAAGGACGTCGAGCCTCTCCCTTCCCCCCTGAACATCCTGACACATTTCCCTGCGTTAGCTGCATCTTTGTTTTATCTTTAATGTTTTTAAACGGTATTGGGGCACCAGGGTTCTAGGTCATTTTCAAAAGCGCTTCGTACAGCACCACTTTTGCTGCTCGGCCGAGCCCCGGCGGTCACCGCCTCCCTCACGGCGAGGCTGCGGAGCCGTGCCTGAGGCGCCGCAGGGGATGCTGCCGCTGCCGGGGGGAAGCGCAGCCTCCTCCTTCATTCCTTGTTTTTCCTCGGCTTCCCTTAGCTCCCCACGCTCCTCCGGGACAAGGACTGGCCCCTGTTTCCCCGAGAGGAGCCGCGCTCGGCCCGCGGGGTCCCGAACCGGGGCGGTCCCGGGGGGCGCAGGGCCCGGGCAGCGCCTGAGGGGGGACGCGAGCGGCCGCCTCCGCGGCGGGGAAATGGACATGTCGGAAATCTTTTCTGACCGAATTAATTGTGTGAAAAACGCGGCTCCTGAGGCAGGAGCCGCGACGGGACCCCAGCACAGTATCCCACCCCAGCAGGGAGAGGGATGCCTCCACTCCAGGGCTGAAGGTCACCAGGAAAGGAGACAAAGATTACTGGAACTTCACCTGCCTTCCTGATGGGTGTGTCAGGCAGACTGCGACAAGGGGATGATCAACCCATGCACATAAATCCATGGGAATTCATCCCAGGCTAGAGAAAGAGCAGGCCGGCATCATTGTGGACCCCTGTGCATTATTTTCAAAAGTCTTGGGGTTCTGAAGAAGTCCCGGCCGACTGGAAGCTGGCTAAGGTTATCCTGGTTTTCAATAAGGGTAAGAAGGATGTCCCTGTAACTACCAGGCCTGCCAGTCTCACTTCAGTGCCTGGTAAAATTATGGAGAAGGTTATTTTGAGAATGATTGAAAAACACTCGAATGTCATTGATCATAACACAAGTTCATGAGGGATAAGTCCTGTTTAACCAATTTAGTTTCCTTTTATGACAAGTTCACCCATTTAGCTGGCTGAAGGAAACCAGCAGATGTGGTGGGTTTGGGATTTTAGCACAGCTTTTGTTGCTGTCTCACAGCACCCTCTGGTTAACCCTTCCAGCTCACAGAAAGAGATGTCCACGGTGTATTTGCTGAGCACTGGCTGACATGAGGGGTGGAAAGGGGTCACATATTTAATGGGGTTATGTCAGGCTGGTCACTTGTGGGGCTCCATCCCACAGCCAGTGCTTTTTAATGCTTTTGTAAGTGATCTGGATACAGGTATCAAATGTGCATTAAGTACATTTGCTGATGCTACCAAACCAGGAGGAGCTGTGAATGTTCTCAGAGGTAGTGAGGTCTTACAGAGGGACCTGGATAGGCTAGAGAGCTAGGCAGCCAGTGACCACAGGAAATTTAACAAGAGCAAGTGCCAGGTTCTCCACCTGGGACAGATAATTCTGATTATAACTATACACTGGGGACAAGATGCTGGAGAACAGTCCTGTGGAAAGAGATCCAGGTGTTTGGATTAGTAAAAACTGAGCTCTGAATCGTGGCACTGAGGTCTATACATATTGTCTCAGCAGTTTAGTAGCAGCAAAGTATATGTGTGGAATCTTTTTTTCACTTCAATTTAGTGGAAGTTTCATTGCTGAGTTCAAGGAATCCATAGACTGCACCTTTATGCATGTATTCTGTCTAAAAGTCTACATTGGATCACAAACTCCATAAAAGCTTTTGAAATGGTGGGCACTCTGTACCACAAACCCAGCATCCTCTGGGTATTCCAAATCACCAGTGCCTGGCCTCATACAATCAACTCTTTTCTAAAAAGGAACACTTACAAATTTCAGGTGAACTGATAAGTGCTCTAGTTAAACAAGTGTGGCTTAAATCTATGCAGCTCCACTGTGGAGGGAGATCTGAAGTTATGCAGCCTCTAGTCTCTGTTAGGTGAAGGATCATGAGTTAGAGCACATTTAAGTCAGCATGTACTTTTGGTCACGGCCCCACATGTTTAGAAGTAAACAAAGGCAAAAAGAAGTACTTGCATAAAAAAAAAAAACATCAGTCTCTTGGGATATCTGCTTAGCCCTAATTCAGAACAGATTCTTGATTTAACAGATCACCCTGAACAACCTAGCAAGACATTTGTTTCTCAAAAATAAAAATGTCAGATCTATTTCTGTAAAGAACCATATTTGGCTTTTTTTTTCTCCTACCAGAACAGAGGTGATTTAAATCAACTGCTTTAAAAACTAAAATGTGAGCAGAAGAAAAAAAAAGGGGTTCTAGAGGAATTGATAGCTCTCCTTTTGCTATGACTAAGATCAAAATAAAATGCCAACTGGGATGGATTACTAAGATTACTAAATTTTGAATTTTAGCTTCTTGGTGGGACATTTCTGAATTTTTTTTCAAATTATATGATATCTAAAATGATTGTAAATCAAAAATTTTCCTTTCTTCTTAAGGTTTTCCTCCATTTGGAAAAACTGTTTTAGGTAGAATTTTGCTGATGTTCTGACTGTAAGGCCTAAAGCAGAAATAAGCAGGATTAAAACTTTTTTTTTGCTTCCCAAACTAATATAAAACTCAAAATATCCTCAAAAGTTTGAGCCAGTTCTTTCTCTGCAAATTGATGCCTCCAATTTCAAGTCTTGGACAGAAGAGGATGTCACAGGGGTGTTTTGGACATCTCCCTTGTGGAAAGCCAAGGCCAGTAAAGGTTTTGAGGACCTAAGTTACAGTAGAGGGATTTCATGTGAGCAAAAAATCTGACAGTCACATTTTGCATCCTGTGTAATAATTTCTAGGAGGTGTTTAAGAACAATGTTCCCTGTTTTGCATGCTTCACTTCTCCAAAGGAGGGAAGCTCACTACAGAGCCTGATGTAATGCTGCTTTGTAGGATATTTGTGTCTCTGATTTTTAATTTCAAGTACAGAGCTTATTCAGAGATGAGGGGATGGGTGAAAAGGCAGTCTTTTAATGTTCTACAAAACCAGGTACACTTGTTCAAATATCCAGAAATTAAAGGGAATCAGACCTGAAATTTGAGGAGCAACTGTTCTATGTGTTCTCAGAACATTTTGGTGACAATGTTTTGGAGAACGTGAATGGATTGGCATCTTGGGAGATAATAGTCATGAGTTGCAAAGTTCAAAAGGGAAGAGAAAAGCAACAAAATAAATATAAACTCTAAGAGGCCAGCTTCTGTAGGGCCAGAGAACTGATGTGTGAGCACTCAGAAAAAGCAAATGCAAACACAGAAAGAAAGAAAATTGGCATTAATTGCTGGCTAGATAAGAAAAGATGAATTTGAGAAAACGAGAAGGCAAATAAACTGATAAAACACATCAGGAGTCAGCTACAGGCAGACCATATAAGCTTAGCCCAATGTTTCAACTCAACCTTCCATAAAAGGAAGAACATCCAGGTAGCTAAAAATGAGTCCTGATGGTATGATGGTCCTATTTTGAGCTAAGCAGGGAATTAACAGCTTAAACAGTACTTAGTTGCAACAGATATTTTTAAAATGGAACTCTCACCTATGTAGAAAATCAGCACTTATCTCAAAGCCATTAACAATTATCTTTGAGAACAGGTAGAAATAAGATAAGACTGGGAAATGGCGAATGTAGTGCTAAACATTTAATATTATACATGTGAGAACTCAGTTCCAGGAAAAACAGGGGAGCCTTTTAAGCCTATAAGAACAAAAGGATCTGGGTGAGATCTAGGTTGTATTTGTTGAGAACAAGTGGGGTATAACCACTGCAATATTTTGGGGGGACTGTATTGTAAGCATTGGGGATAATGGAGAAATCTTGATTTTAATAAGGCCTGCCTTTATTTCACATGACAGTCTGAAAACTGGGGAAAAAATCCTTGACAAAACTATTAAAAGCTATGTGGAAAACTCTGAGTTTTTATTATTGACCATCCATCACAATGAAAGCAGGGCTGGGTGTACAGAACATCAGGTTTTTCTGTCTGCTCTGGAGCCAGGCCTGCTCTGTATTCCAGTTAATGACCTAGATGAAAGAACTGAGACCAGATTCTCAGGAGCTCTCTTGTAGGACAAGATAAGAATTAAAAAGCACTTGGAAAAATTGGAGATAGGGACTGGGAAAGCAGAATCCCATTAGACAGGAAGAAGAGCATGTACTGCATCTAGGAAGTCACACTTGTTGCAGACGGTCACATGTCAGCTCTGTTTTTTGAAGAGGGCTATTTGGGTGTTATTTTGCATCTCAATCAATATGAGTCACTGGTGTCATACTGCTAAGAAAAGACAAGCATTAAACTTGCAGAGAAACAAAAGGCTAGGTTATAAATCACTGTGAAAGAATTATTTCACCTAAGCCCAAGAGCATTTGAATTCTCAGAACTGTATTTCAAGAAATTTGTGGATCATTTGGAAAAAGTCAAAAAGGAGACAGCATAAATTATATGAAATAAATTTTTAATCAATGACTTAAGGGAACAGGACAGGAATTTCATTTCACTTCACACTTTACTCCATAATTTAGAAAATTAAACTGAAAGAAATTGAGAGGTTTAAAGGAGAGATTGATTTAACAGGAAGGACATATAGAAACGGTCTTCAAATACATGAAGATAAGTAAAATATATTCTTAATTCTCTATGAATAGAGCAAGAAATGGTAGACCTGAAGTGGGAAATTGTGAGGGGGGAAAATGTGGACTAGACAATAGTTCCTAAAAATAAAGTCATGAAACAGATGGCCTTGAAAGATGGTGCAGTGCAGAAATCTTCTCAAAGAGACTAAGGAGAACAAAACCAAAAGCCAGTTCTGTCCAATATTACATAGATGTGCTTTGGCTCAGCTAAATTAGGGGCCTTTCATTTCTTTTCCTGGGATTCTGAGATAGATGTGTTAGGAACTACCTAATTACACTTTATAAATTAGTTAAGTTGGATGAGAAAGTAAAGTTGTAATTAAAAAATAAACACTTCAGAATAAAATTTAAATTTTCCTATTGGATTTATTTAGCTACTAAGACAAAGCCAACCAAAATATCACAACAATGACCAAATTTCAGTGTACTAAAAGCCAACAAACTTGCAAAGGTTTTCTTTTTCCCCTTTAAATGTGTTAAAATATTTATTGAGTGCTAACAAATTAGGGAGATTCTGAAAGCATAACACTAAATAAGGTACAATAAATTGCATTCACTCAACATACAGATAGACTTCTACCCTAACTCTACTTAGAGCCAGAGTCTTCCAGCCATAAATGGATCAGTCCTGAAGGGAATCAAGAGCTAAATATTTCCTGTAGTCTCTTCAACTCTGTTTGGAACTAGCTCTGCTCTGGAGAAAGGCACTGGAAAAAAATCTGGTTTAGTGAGGACCAGGGAACCTCCTTCCTACTCTTGGCTCTTCTAGTCAGTTTTCCTAAATTGTGCTGAAAGCTAAAAATACCACACTGACAACATTGAATGGCAAAATGAAATGAGGTGGTGAGATTTGGCTGCACTGAGAAAGAATTACCTATCACCAAAGGAGTTTAAGTGGATTCCAGAAGAGCAGAGAAGTCTCATAGCACTCCAGCAAAACAGGCCTTTTTTTAAAGTATTGTTCATCAAAAATACTTCTCTGGGATTAACAAAGGCTACATGCAATTCCATGAGTTTTTAAAAAAGAAGCTAGAACAAAACTCAGGCAGAATTTTAAATTTTGAAGTTGTGAGGCCTTTTGAAAATCATTAAATTATTATTTCTAAACCAGCTGTGGAGACTACTTAGCAATGACCTTTTTCTTTGATACCAGATTAAAGTTTTTTGGTCTATTTTTAGGCTCACTAATATTTATCAGGCTCAGTTCTATTATAAATATGGCAATATGTAATTTTATTATTAATGCCAATGATAAGGAGATAGGATTGCAAAAAACCTGTGTCCAATACCAGCAGGTCTGACCTCAGTTTGGAGGTACAGGTCATAGACCTGCTACACTTGGAAAGGACCTCCAAAATCCTTGAGTGCAATTGTTAACTAACACTGCCATGTTCACTACTAAACTGTGTCCCCAAAGACCACATCTACATGGTTTTTGGACACTTTTAGGCGTGGTGGCCCCACTAATTCCCTGACCCAGGCCTTGTGGTCAAGGCCTGAGCACTCTTTCAGTGAAGGAATTTTTCCTAATATCCAATTTAAATGTCTCCTGGTGCAATCTGGGGCCATTCCCTCTTGTGCTGTTGCTTGTTACCTGGGAGAAGAGACCAATCCTGACTTGTTACAACCTTGAGCAACGCCATATGAGTATCAGGCATTGAGCTGCTGTTTTTTTTCTTGAACAGAGATCTTCTTTGCTCAGGTTCCAGAAGAAAGTAGCAAAAAATTTCACCCCACACACAATTGGAAAAGTCAAAAACATTTTGACCTAAAAATGTGTATTTTTAAAATATAAACAGTGCAAAACATGTAGAAATATTTCATGAAAGCCTATGTCTGACAAAACTAATTATTTGCCTTTCTCTTCCTTCTATTACAGCCTATCAATCATTTGTACCCTGATGACAACCTTAAGAAAGACCCATGAGATTTTTGCAACACAAGTTGCACAAACATCCCAGTGCAGGTGCAATCTAATGGGAGAGAGGTAAGGAAAATCAATACCCCAAGACTGCAACTAATTTAAACCTCTGATGTCTCAAATTGCATTCTGGTGTTTTATCTCCTTGTAGCAGAAAGTACTTAAGCCTGTAATGTTAACCTCCCAGTGCTGCAACTGGTCCAAGTTAAGTGGAGAATCAAATCCTTAACCTGACATCACAGAAAAATAAAAAAACCTCAATTTATTTTATTGTCAGCATTATGCAATGCTATTCTTTCATTATCCTGGAAGAGCAAAATAGTTGATTTTATATGCACTTCTAACTCCACTATGTGTGCTTTGGCTGCAGGAATAAACAAACTAGAAACATTCAAATTTTTGTTGTCAAAAGTTTCAGAACAAATAATTGATCTAACACATAATTTAGCAGATTGCCACATCACAACTGTGAGAGTGAAAGAAAATGCTACATTACTCTTGTAGCTGACATACCATGATACAAATGAAACTTTTTCCCCCCCATTTATTTTTCTACTGGTGAATTGTTATGCAGACTATTTTATCTACATCCATATCCCCCTTGGAATCAAGTAAAGAATTTTTGTCTTGGTTCAGATTAAGGAATATTTTCTTTTAGTCATCTGACTGCACAAATGAAGTGTGATTTTCCCCTTTGGGGTAATCCCCTTAGGTACACCATCTGACTTCATTTAGGAATGTCCCAGATATGTAACAAGATATATTCCAGATTTGATTAGTTCTGCCCTCCTGTTTTGGTGTCTGATCCTCTATTGATAAGCAAATGTCAATTCACGGTTGACTCTGAGTAAGTCCTAATTCACACCAGGATGAATTGATGCCAGCTGCATGACTTGAAGATATATTCTTGCACTTGATAGTTGCTACAAAGTCAACTTCAACATCATCTACAATTTTCACATATTCTCAAATATTTGTGATGAATAAGTCTATGACTCTAGACAAGTCATTAACATCTTCCTTACTGATTAATAAAGCAAATTTCCTTGCTGCCACCCATCCCCATCAGGTTTTGAAACAAGCTGGGTTTGCAGTGTGGACTCAGCCCTCTATTTCCAGTCAAAAGTGTCAATTTGAGTGAGTCTGTCAATCAGACACTAGTGAGTGTACAGAAAGAATGGGCTAGGATAAAACCAGAAGATATTTCTTTCATTGACATATGAAGTAATTAGCTTTTAATTGACTGAGAAATCCAATATTTTTAAAGCCCTTTTACATTTTCTATGCAAGGGTCCTATTCATTATTTTTTTTCTCATTGCATGAAGGGATCAAAGCTGTTAACAAGCAATACAATAACCATTGTGTTCACGGTTGCTGGCTTAAGGACTTCTCTGACAATATCATGGGAAAAAAAAAATAAACCCACAAAGCTGCTATAGTAAAATAATTCAGAAAACTATTAAAAAATTAATAACCCAAGGGGAAGAGCCATACGTGATTGATGACAGTGTATTTTTCTGAGGAAACAGAAAGCTTGTTACTTTCCAGAGCTCACAGCCCTAAGTGCAAAGTTCATCAGTTTGCTTTTGATTTCATTCCCTCTACACTGATTCTCACTGATGACTGTCCCAGTGTTATGCTCAACAGATGAATAGTCATCCCAATGCCAAAATATTCCACTGAGATCGCTCTCATGCACACACACTCTCAGAATGTCTCCATCTCACATGCAGTGCTCTGGTTCAAACCACATCCTTCTGAGCATCAACACAAAACAAAAACCTATAGAGACCACAGAGGTTTTACAGGATTCCTGTATGGCCAGAAGTAGGAAGAATAAATACAATTTTACAGCTACAGTTATGCTTCTTCTAAATCTTGTGCAATGGTTTGTTCATGGGGAAAACTCCCTAATGTAGTTTTTGATGGAAGACTGAGAAAGTTACAGAGTCCAGGCTATGCCAGAAACACCATGCTAAGGATTTGTGCATGCAATTTGTACATTAAAAAATTTTTGGAAGGACTCTGAATTCCACCTCTATCAAGCAGCAGAAGCCTAAAGGGAGAAGTGCCAGAGGAAGAAACGGTTTGTACCTTTTAATTTGTGTGAAAGCTGTGATGCGGAATAGCGTCAGTTCATGGCAAAGGTGAAGATAACGTCTCATTTTATCTCACCTGAACATAACCTGTTCCCCAAGGGAAAACCTCTTAATCCAGAATACATGAACACCAATTACACTGTCATGCATGAACAAACGGATCTTTTTTTTTCACATGAATATATTAAAAATGAAGGAAAATTATAAAAAATTGAATATTCTGTTACAAGAACCTGACTCTTCCAAGAAGACTATAAATTCTACCTTATAATTATCCTGGCAGAGCTAAACTCATTGCAGCTACATTGCTATAAATATTTCTACAAGATTCAAGATAATTGTACCTCCATTTCATTGAACAAAATTACTTCATTTTTTTTCCCTCTCAAGTTATCAAAAATAAAATATTCAATAAAAATTAGGAATAATACAGATTCTGGAAATAAAGTAAAAAAAAATTAAAAAAATAGGTGGCTTTGAATTACTTGAGAGGGGAGTAAATTAGATAACAAGAAATTTATTGGTTTTCATTCAGTTATCTTAGTTAAAGAGTATACTTGTACCAGCAACTATTCAATATATTTAAGCAGAGATAAAAGTATTATTACAACTACAAGATGTTTGGAGGCGTTTCTTCAAAAGTAAACTTGCCTCTTAACAAGGTAAAGCACAACAATTTATGAAATACAGCGCTTATCATTTGGGGTTATCCTGCTGTCAAGGTAGATGCCTTCACTAAAAGCACAGCAGAGCTGGATCTTTTGCTCTATAGCACAACTTCTTAATTTTCAGGAGTAAGTTCCTATACCTTGAGCACTGGTGAGTTTCATAAAGCAAATAAAGAAAACTCTTAATTTCAACTGTTCATTAGAGTTATTAATCAGACCTTATTCAGCACTTTCAGCTTGTTGCAGCTGTGAGAGGACCAAGATGAACAATAACACCAACAGCTAGAACCCTACCCAAGTGTAGAAGATCCTGTGCCCTGCTTTCTGGAGATTTGCCTACCTAAAATCCATCAAGTGCCATACACTGAACCCAAAGTTACACCACTGGAGATGACTTATGTTGGTGTCCCACCCATTTTGTAGCTTGCCATAACAAACCCCAGCAAGGCTGCCCTGAATCTGACTGAAAAAAAATGATGACAAAACACAAACCAAACCAAGAACTTCTGCTAGCCAAGCTAAGTTGCAGGCTTGCCTACAAGGGCAGAAAATCACCACTTTTTAGGAGCTTAATGACAGAAGAGTGAAGCTGCAGGATTTTAAACCTACAGAATCCAAAGGAAACCTTTAGCATTTGGGAGCTTATCTTCACCAAGGGTAAACTGGTGACGTTTCAAACATCTTGCAGTCCAGACAGATATCCTTAAGCCCCAAATTTCAGCTCAGACTGGCCAGCCTCTCACTGACGTAGACCAGCTCTCAGCCTAGCACAAGCCTGCACATCATGCAACCTCATGTGTCTGCACAATGCAGACATTGCTTTGCATCCCAGCTTTTCTTAGCAATTATCATCTCTACTGTCACACAGGTAAATTTGAATCAAGACCACAGCAAAAACATATAGCAAATTATAAAATTAATTACAAGAGAAACATTACCTCTAAGGGTGAGGAGCCTACTGAAAACCAGGGCCAAAAGCAACAGATTCAGCCTTACTTCATGCTTCCTGACCCCCAGCCCTCTCTTCCTGGGATCAAAGCCCCAGTTCCTTCTCTTCCCTTGGCAGAGGGCCCTGATTGCTTGATAGATCCCAGCTGCTTTGATCTCACCTCTTAACTCCCTCTTCCCCAGTACTCCAGCACTAATGAAGCAGCTGGGGATGGTTGTTACTCACACATATGATAAACCTGCCCCAAGTATCCTTTCAACAAACATAAATAAATAAACGTCATAGCAAAAGAAGGAATGAAAATAAATAAACGTCATAGCAAAAGAAGACATGAAAACTTTCAGAACATTTTTGTGTTCTCTAAGCTCTGAGATGACAACATCTCTGAGAAGCAGTATTTTACATAAATGTGGATAGAGGGTGCACATATTGGCTTAATCCAGCAGCCAGAAGTTTCTAGAGCAGCTATTTTCCCCAGTCCTCAGTTTATTATTAATAGCAGAGATGGCTTGTCTAGCCCTCTATTTACTTCACTGTCCTTCCTCTGGCAGTTGTGGGAGAGACACAGAGAGAGGCAGGAGGCAGGGGGAGGATTTTCTTGTTTCTGTTATCATGGCTTAATGGGTAGTTTGAGATTCATAGCAACATAAACAGGCAGAAAACCAAGAACAAATTACACACGCAAACTAACTTAGGCTCCAGAATTAAGAGTTGCTCAAGATGTGGCATGTGGAGAGGCAGAACACAGTGCAAGTTACCTTCCAGCTGACTGGCAGACACCAGTGGATCATCTTTAGGGATGAATAAGTCTAGATCACATTTCCAATTTACTGCAGAACTATATGCTATAGTCTGTTACTGACTACAGTGGGGTTACACAGGGTTGAAAGACAGCAATTTGGGCACAAATGTGGTACTAATTACACCAGCTTTTGGAAGCTCTGGTCCTGCTACTGCCCAAGAAGAATGATTTCCACAAGCCTCACTGTTACAGAAATCACTGAGTAGGTGCTTGGGGCTGGACAATCCGTGCAGAAGTACATGCTGGCTTTTCATCTCTCCAATTTTTCCTCTATGATACTTTTTTCCTTTAAAATTTGGAAGAATGGAAACTATTTTTGCAAATTCCTTTCCAAGTTAAAAGATTCAAGCATTCCATCATTTATTTTTTTACCATGAAATTTAATTTTCTTCTTAAAACCTGGATTTAAAGTGACAAGTATACTGAACTCATGAAAATCATACACTGTTGGGGAGATATTAAAAACCATATGTCACATTGCCTCTTAAATCCAGAATTCAAGTCATGGGAACCAGATCCTTCGTAAGACTTGAAATGTACACAACATATGCAGGGCTCAGCAGTAAGAAATATTTCCCATAGTCTGTTATGAGACTGGTATTGCACTTGTATCCTCCTGTGAGCTCTGAAATGGACTATTCAGGACAATGAATTTATCAGACCTGCCAGTGCACAAAAGTTACAACATTTTTTCAAGTTTTCTTCAGTTACTTTGAGAGATCTTGGAATATCATGGGGCTTTTGAAAGGACTAGAGGCCAGCTTAGAAGTACCCATGGGAATGGGTGAAAAGATGCAGTTTGTGAAAATTGAACTCACCTTGAATTTTGTCATCATTTCTGGCATAATAAACAGTGAATTCCATAAACACTGGTATTACCAGTCTGTACTTGCACAGAAGATCTATCAACAGAACTCTCAGTAGGACCAGAGACAATACAGCAGTACATGCACTCCCATTTATTCCAAGTGTTTCTTTCTGGGGGCAGCTCCAGAAGGGTAATATTTCAGTGTAAATGATAGTTATCAGGAAACAGCAAGATTTTAAAGATGATAAATTTTGACCGTGACATCTCAAAGATCAGGTGCTTAGTAGCATAGTTCTAAAGTTCCCTCAACAGATGACACATGAGCATTTGCACTTATGAAGAAGGAAGATTGGGTAGATCAATTCTGCTCTTTAATATAATAAAATGTAGTTATGGACAGTTACTCTGCAGTAGGATAAGCTTAGAAACTCAATGGCCTCCTATGAAACAGTTAATTTAATTCTCTTGGATTTCCATTGACTTTCAGTACTGGTTTTTTCCTTAGAATGTCCTGATGTTGTTATCTACTGTTGTAGAAATTGGACTAGAAATATTTTTTTGCTATCAGAATCTTTCATTCTGATAGCAAGTTATGCAGGCATATGGAATCAAAAGGTCTCATTTCACCCTTACCCAAGGCCAGCAGGGTACCATTTTTTTCCAAATAGGAACTGCAAATACATTGTCTGCCATCTTGGCCCACATACAAGAGAGGCAACCAAGTTTCAGAGTCTGATTTCTTGGGGCAAGCTCTTGCAACATTATATTGTCATGAAATTCTTGTTAGCTTACTGCAGTAAGCCTTGGTGTCAGCTGAAAAGTGATGTCTGGAGGTTTAATTTGAACATAAGGAAATCTGCATGACAAGAAATTTATTTCCTACAGAATGAATTCTCAGAGAAAAAAAAGTTCAGCTATCACTGCAGAGTATAAACAAGTACAAGGAATGGGTGGAAAGAAAGACAGAGAACTTACTATACATGAAGTAATCTAAAATGACTTTCACACCTTACCAGTACAGAAGTCTGCTGGTTACTGGCAGGTCAACTCTTCCCCACCCAAACTTGAGTAATGACTGCTGCAAAAGTCTGTCCTCCCTGCAGCAGAGGGTCCTGCACACCTTGGTATTTGCTCCTCCATTGCACAGTAAGTGTTAAAGAATTCTGAAATACAAACCAAGATTAACTAAGGCTTGTAAGAACAGGACTCACATCAGCATCCTGTCCATGGAGCTACTTAAAATCAGCCACAGGAAGCACTAAATTTTTTAAATCCTACCCTTGTCACAAGTTCCTTCTTTCACTAAAGATTCACAGAGGAGTCCTATTGAGGGTGAGATCTAATAGGTATTCTGTACAAAATGCTTGGAGAACTAGTCTCTCTCTCAAATTTAATTCTGCTTTTCCTCCTTACTGAATTAAATACAAAGCAAATGACTCATAAGTATATAATGTATTTCAGCAAAGTATGGTACTGGCTGCTGCTGAGTCTTTGGGAGAAAACATTAAAATGGGTGGGGTGTTTTAAGGTCAAATCTGTTCTGTAATTTTTGAAATACCCAAAATTGACTTATATTTGCTTTTATAACTTTAAGATTAACATGAATATGAAATAACATTATAGCAGAGGAAATGTTTAAAACCACTTTAGAATTGCAATTGGATTTTTCATAACAATTATAAGTGAAAATATATAGTCACACTAGGAGGTAATTTATAATTTACCATAAAACCACAAATGACAACTCCCAATGCAGAATATTCAGTCCACTGGATTACAGTTTAAAGCCTAAATAAAGGAAAATTATTAATTAATCAGATATATAAATAAGTATAACCAGTTTTAAATGGACTAATCTGTACATTATTATAAAATTACTGGATATAACTTTGTAAGCCAAATAAAACAATTACAGATAAGTGCAGAGAGTGCAGGGAGATGGCTAATATAGTAACTTCTTTTATATAAGACAATGCAGAATCTATCCAAATATCATGTTACTGGAAAAGTGCATCAGGGCAAACCCTAGAGATGAAGTAATAGGGTAAGTGAGCCAAGGTTTCTCTTTCCTAGCCTGCTGTAAGTGATGTTTTTGTCACAGATGTACCTAATGACACACACTATTGGAGTGAATGTGGAAAAATCTTCACACAAGAAATGTTATACTTTTATTTTCCTTGCCAGGCAGAAATTGATTCCATACAGTGTTATGACAGATCCTGTGAATACTCTGTTCTGTGCAGAAACATACTTTGGTGCCACAGATATTCTGTATTCTAGTTTTGCTAGTTTTATTCAATATTAAAACTACCCTTTGTTGCTTGAACTTTTATTAGAGGCATAAAATTTGTATGACTAAAGATGAACGCTTAGCTTGTACCACTATAAAAGCTTGAGAAAATCACTCAAAAGTAGAAAAGGAAAAATGCAACAAAACAACCAAACTTACTCTCCTTTCAGCAAAGCTCTTGTTCAAAGAAGGATTCAGCATAAGTGCATGTCAATTCTGTTTTAAAACAAAGATATTGAAATCAGGGTCAAAGGCTTAGACCTTGGTTGGTTTGTGTTTGGGTTGCTTTTTGTCACTAAGCTGAGCTAAAAGGCCTCCTTAGCTTTCCTGTGTGCTCAAAGGGCACTGCAAAGCTCTGCTTTTCCCCTTCCCTTTGCCTCCAGGTCCCATATAATTGATTCTGACCAAGTGTAAGCAGTTACATCCAGCTCCCAGAAGTTTTTCCTGAACTACAGTTATTCCTGGTGATTCATATGTCTGAGAATCTTTCTGAAAAATAAACTATTGGAACCTTTAAAATAATTAGCTTGGCTCTTCTAGCACACAGGATCTTTTGAAGAGATTGCAGGGGAGGGAGAAATGTGAAAGAAGTGGAGGGCTGGCCCTTGTGCTTGTGGAATCCTGGCATTGGGAAAGCAGTTGTCCTTATCTGCTTACGCTGGGGACAGATGCAGAAAGCCAAGGGCAACTTACCTCCCAGATGCAGTGACTAATGGCATTTAAACATATCAAAGAGGTCTCCTCTTTTCCAATTAAACACAGTCCAACTTCATTTTTATTTCTTGAGAGTGAAGGGGAAATTTAAAATAAAACTAAAGGTACAGAAGGCTTGCACCCTTATCTAAACTGGTCAGTACCTTTCCAATAAATATGTTAAAGGAACTTTCCTTTGCCTCATTCAGTGGGCTCCCCACTGAGTAAGGTGTTAAGCAGGGCAATAATCAATAAAAATTCAAAAGACCTGCTATTAAACTTGTTGCTGACTCATTCACAAAGGTTAGCAAGCTGTCTAATCTGTTCCTAGTTCTGTTTATTCACCTGGAAAATTTAGGAACAAGTCATAATTAGTGTTTATAAAGCACTCTGAAAAAAACCCAAACATATAATTACTTCCTCATTAAAAGCCTGTAGGATTTGACTCTCTACACCACCAGTACCCTTGTGTGTCCTCCTGACTCAAGGATATCCTTCTAGTCAAATATTATCATTTCAGAAAGACTTACATGGTTTCTTTTCTGATCTCTTTTAGTTCTCTGCTTTTTCTGGGATTTGGTATTCTCCATGCTATATTGTCTGTTGGCCTTGAAAAACTGAAAGTAAAGCTGAGAACCTATTTATTCCCTCAAATGCTTATGTCTAAATATTGGGGTGTTCAGAGGATAAAAAGAGAATTTGCATTTGAGTCATGTGCATAGCAGAAATTTATCAAGCAGAAAAGAAACTTCTACTCCCTGAGGAGGGGCTTGCTTTCCCCAGGAAGGAACTGACAACTGATTTGAAGATTATTAACATGAATCAAGAGTTCTCAAGTTTCAGGAGAAGTCAAGTTTGGGAATAACAGGAAGAATAGAGTTCAGCAAATCCTTTACTGGGAATAACTTTTTCTTATCTCCTGATACAAACTCTGTTCTCTTTCACAAGCTTGTAGGGTTCCCACTGGCTGGAATTGTGAGTCTGTTCTGTATAGGAGCCACTCCAACAGCCAAGTGCTTTCTCAATAATAGTTTTCAGCTCCTGCTTTTCCTGTAGCATGTACTAAAGGCAATGAATTCCCTGTTTCTTACAGTCATCAGAATTGTATGCCCTGTCCTAGATTTGCATTATCCAGGCTTGTTCTCCCTGCTCCCTGGAAGTTTGAGAAAATCTGCCCTGAGATCTCAGTATTTATAGGAGTACATATGGATTGAAGACAAAAGGAAATTAGATTAAAAAGTTTTGGTCAGCTGGAGAATATCTGTGTGCATTCAGATAGACAAATGTATAAAAACAAGACTAGCAACTACTAGTCTGCTCGTTTTGCCTCAATACTCCTGAGCCTTCTTTTGGCTGTGCTTGGGTTCTTGAACTGTTTGTGCATACTCTGAACTGAGATTCCTTCTCTGTCTTTCTGACCGTTTGGGTCAGTGCTCTTCCGCTCTCCTGGCCACTGTGTGCTCTCCCTCTGAGTCTTTATGTCCGAGCAATTAGACATCATGTCTTTGTTTCCCCACCAGGGAAATTCCATTGTTCCAACTCCTGGCTCTAGGGAGGATGGGGAAAGACTATTTCCTCTCTTTTCTTTTTTTTTTCCTGTTTTATTTCCCCTTCTTTTTGTCTTTGGCACATTTATTCAGTGTTAAGAACTGACTGTTTCAGGGATGTGCCTGTAAATACTCTCCTGCTCTTTAACTCCTGAACACTTCGGGAATCTTCTTTATTATTTCTGTTTTGTTTCCATCTTAACAGACAATTCAATTACAAACAGTAATAACTAAACTAAACCACTTCTCTCGCCCATGCAGTGAGTCACCAGGATTTTCCACAATATTAAGATGAATAAGCACATTTTTTTGGCTTTTAATAGTCAACTGTGTTTCACAGAAAAAGGGAGCTTTGACACTACTTCTGGACCTAGAATCTTCTCCCCCTGCAAGCTTTTTGCCCTGTGGATGATAAAGGGGTTATGCACTTTTCCATCAAACTGGATGTTGTACATCTTGGTCTTATGAGTCAACACAGCTTTTTAACTAAGCTGCCTTGTAAGCAAGATAGCATCTGCAAGATGAAAATGAAAAACAGCTGTAACAGAGGACTAAATAGAACCTTGTTTAGGCACTGTGTGGAAATGCATATAGTTACCCAGGAGTATTCCAAAAACTACACCAGCCTCCTGAAAATTGAAGGCCATTATCATTTTTCATTAATTTTTATGCTGGTTTGAAGCAAAATGTGGTACATGATCAAATTGATCCATCCATAGGATAGACACAGCATGCAGTGAAATCTCACAGTGCTGTAGAAATACAGAAGTTCTCTCCCTCTGGCAGGACTTCACAGGGATTTCAGTGTACTATTTCATATCACTGGAAAAAATGACAAGTGGAAATGTAAAGCTTGCTTAAAAAAAGGGTTTCTCTATGTAACTGTAGAACTCAATATATTTCTGCTTTTCATAATGTGGTATTTCCCCCAAACTGTGAGATAATTGTACTTTGTACCCCAGTTCAAACACTTTAAACAAATGCAATTTCTGTAACAATCGGAAAAAAGAAATGGAATCCATCAATTTAACCACTTAAACCATATATGAGAAGTTGTTGTTTTATTATTTATACCAACATTCTGTAAAATAACAAGGAACCAGTAAAATTAAAAACCCAATGCAACATACTCTTCACTATCACGAGTAATGAGTGGTGTCATTGAGAGTGCAGCAGTCATGAGGGGAAACCATGTCACTGGGATAGAGAAACTGAAATTTCATATGGATTTGAGCACCAGGCCTGCTCTCAAACCATTTCAATTTTGAAAACAAGCTCAAAGAATTACCAAAGTCCAGGGGAGGGAGGCAGAGCCCCCAGTAGAACTAATCGATGATGCTGCTGATTTCTAAGGGATGGAATGATTGCAAGACACCCTAGAAATACCTAAAGACTGGTCTTTTCATCAATGTCACCTCAGAATGTGGTAATTTAAAAATGCATGCACCAGTAGGCCACTTCAGGAGATAGCACAAAGTGCCTATTATTTTGTGCTCCTATTCCTATGTTTTACATTTATGGTGGGTTAGTCTGGGGCACACCAAATTTTGTGAGTTAATATCATTCATGCACCTCATTGTTAAGATGCTGCTTAATTCCAGTTTCAGATAATGCATAAAGTTGTTAATGGAGGCACAATATTAACTGCTTTTGTTTCTGAGTATTCACTCTTAACTGCACATACACATTCTACTTTAGTCCTATTTATTGGTATTCCTCATCCTTGTGATTTTTATTATCCAGACAATTTAGACTGAGAGCAGAATTTTAAGAAGGTACAACATGAAATAGATTGCAAAATAATTTACTCTATAATGTATTCCATAGAGCTGTATTTTGCTTGTAATAAGCATAGATAAATTAAATTTGATGGATCATGCTTAGCACAGAGGTAAGTGGGCATGTAATTAACTCATTTATTTCATGTCTCTTCATCTAGTAATTCTGTAATTATTTTTCTTAGCAATCAAGTTATTACAGCACAATTCAATTTTAACCTAGTATATGATCTACTGTACCAGATCTTATGATTCTGTGAAGGCAAAGAAATTTCTTCTACCTGCCCACTTCAGTCCCCCCAACATCTGCTCCATTCCAGCAGGTGAAATGAAGCTGCCTGACATGCCACTTTCAAAGACAGACTAAGCAAAGCCCTGGAAACATGCAGATGTATGATTAACCCTTTACTAGTGAGAGCGTGTGGGTGTATGAGTTGATTTAAAAGAGCTGTGCAATACCTTTTGGAACTCTAGCTTTAAACTGAGAAAGCAAAAGAAGCCTAGAACTAACTTTTTTGAGTTTTATCTTAAGTCTTTGCTCCGTACCAAATCTGCTTCTGAGAGTTCAGGTTTTCATCTGACAGGTAGAGTTGGTATTCTCCAAAGACATCTTGGAGATGTGCTGGATATGAAAATGGAACATAAAGCCAAACTACTGAAGCTTGCTACAGTCTCATTGGATGTTTTGGCTGGGTAGTTGTGTGACATATAAAATGACAAGCCTACCTTGAAGACCAGAGAGTCTTCAGAGTCACCTTGGCTGGATGCTTTTCTGTCCCCAAGGAATTTGGCTGATGCAGAAAATCCTGTCACGTGTGTTTCTCAACATGTAAATTGAGTGCTTTCCCTTTAGAAATCTAAGCCATTGTGCCTGTGCACTTGGGGCAACTCTACTATGTCCTCAGGAGCATGAAGTTATGTGAAAGGACTCTTCCCTTACTGTGTGGCAGAGACCTTCAATCAAGAGGAACATAGCAGAAGTGTTTGATAGAACAGGACCAGTCAGTATCAATCTCACAAACACTTAAAATGCAAATAGCAAGAACGACTGCGGCTCATTCGCATTGTTTGAGAAAACACATCTTACCCTGCAAATGTTCTCTTTCTGCCTTGCAAACAAATGTCAATGTTATTTCAGTTGCTGCCTGCACAAATCAGTTTATTCTACAAAGCAGCTGAAAAACTGGTGTCAAAACTCGTCTTTGTAATCAAGGATGTCATTTTCTCTTGTGTCTTTGCAAAAACACATGAAAAAAACCCCTAGGACCCCTGTTTTGTTTGTATGTAAAAAGATGCTGGTGATGTTTCCTGTTTCATATCCCATTCCTGTAACAGCTTCTCAAGAATCCTTTCTTTTACTGTAAGAATTATAAAGGCTTCAGAATCCCACTTCAAGAGGTTAGAAAACTTGTAATTCGTGTGGCAGGCAGCAGCCTAGTTTTCATCCTTATATTGCTATGCAAAACTTTGATTCATATGGCACAGCTCACCCCCCACCCCGTGGACTCTTGCATCATTCTGTGTTCTGTGAAACCCATAAGGAAAATGTAATTTGTTTGTTTACACTTGCCTCACCCCTGGCAGCAACTGTATGGAATCAAGTGAATGAGGTATAAGATTACCTATCTTCTGGAAAGAAATAAACCAGAAAGGATAGTGTCAATCATGGCAACACAATTCCATCCTAAAAAATAATAAAAAACCCACTGCCACACAACGTACAGTGTCTGTGGCTGATCCTCTACTTATTCCAGGTGTCCAGTGAGGGCATGAGCACATCAGAGAATCATTTAGTCTGGAAAAGACCTTGAAGATCATCGAGTCCAAAATCAATCTGGAGAACTGCAGGCAAGATGCAGGAGAACTTTTTCATACTTTAAAAAGTGCAAATCTATGCTTTGAAAAATCTCTGCAATACCTGAGACAATGAACTGCTCTGATGTTGCACCATTTGGTTCATTTATGGAAGTCTGGGTAATAATTCTGTATTCTACTGACTTCATGGGAGGCAGTCCACAAATAAATTCATAATTCCGTATTTTAGGCAGCATCTAACAAGACCACAGTAATAAAGGTACAGGTCATCATAGGAAATTCCTTTTTAATGGGCAAGCTCAATCCTCCAAACAGAATGAAATAGTGATCAAATATATGATATTATAATGAAATGTATAAGAAAAAAGAACTAAATTAGAGTTGTAAAGGCAACTTCTTTGCCTCTGATTTAAACTCTTGACTTTGAAACCTTGCAAACACATTCCAACATACTTTTAAAATACAGTGTGATTTTAAAATTACTTTTTTTCCTATCTGATACATCATTATTCTCTTGTAAAGAACAGGTATAGGTACAAAGTAGATGGCAAAATCCAAATAAACATTGTGATGCTCCTTCATTGTTCAACAAACTAATTGATTTGTTATGAAGTAATTATTGTACTTTTTTCCTTTTAGATGTGATAACCTCCATTTTCAGCTAATTGCACAGGAATGTATATAATAATGCTGCCTATTTGAGCAACACTCACTGTAGATTTAGAGCAGTACAAATTGATTCAGCAAATGAAGTCTTTTCCTGACTAAGATGATTCAGAAATGGGAATCACTGGCAACAGGACTGGAAATTCAGTCACAAGCTGGAAAATAGCTCTTCTCTCACTTTAAATAAAGGTGTGAGCAGCTTAGCTGGCTGCTACATAGAATGTTCCCTCTTTTCAAATGTCATCTTACAGTTACAAATGTGATTTCTTTAAAGTAGGGAAGAAAAACGACAGTGTAGTTGCCCAAAGTGCAACACTAAAAAACACCAGAGTATTTTGCTAGAAAGGTATTGTGAAAGTTTGCTTATCTCTTTAAGTCACATGCTTCCATAGATGAAAGCAGCAGGAAATATAGTCCATTTAGCTGGCCCCTGGGGGTTGTGACTACAGGCACAGTAGTAGAGAGAAAAGACAGCATGCTTCATATACCTGCATAAGAGGAGCTGGCATTTTTCAGGCTGACAAAAAGTCCCTGCATGCCAGCCAAGAGATGTGGCCAGATTTATGATGGAGAGTGTGCTAAAGTTAAGAGAGGGATGGAATAAATTACTCTGTTGTTCCGGCAACTGAGAAACAGCAAAAAGGTCATGTTTAAGTCACATTTTTCTCCTGGTGCTGCTCCCAAAATGATACGCTCTATAAACACTTCATTATTAAACTGATGAGCCTATAATTAATTCTGTTGCAGCTCATGTTCATGAATATTAACCTTTTCTGTATCCCAGAAAGGTATTTACATATTTTCTATCTTCCATAAAATAGGGGCTCTTTTTATGTCAAGAATATTATTTTTACACCAAAACTGCTCTGGTTCCTCTCCACATCTGCCAGATTACAGATTAAGTTTATCCAGAGGTTTAGTAATGCAAGAGATTTAAACAGTGACTTCCAATAAAAATGAACAAAGTATAGACCCTTTCCTTTTTCTACATCTATCATAAGTTACTGACAATATTTACTACTTGGCATACAGGTTATATTTTCTTTTGAGTGAGATTAACCAATATTTCCTAAAATAACTCAGCCTGGGATACCACATAGAGGTTTTGGCTTTATCAGGCAACAATTAACAGTTAATGAGATCTTTAAGCAGATTCCATCTTCCTTCTTCCTCTTGAGAATATGAAAATCAAAGCATAATCTTTTCCTATGGATACCTTCAACTTCAGATTATTTACTTCTGACATAGCTTCCTGCTTCAAGGGACTATGCGTTTTTGGAAAGGGAAATAAGGTTTTCCTTGATGCCATTGTTTCTAATCTTTGGGGCTGAGTGGACAGGTTTCCAACAACTAAACACTTCTGTATCTTGTAGTAAAAAAGAAGAAAATGTATTCCTGGTTTCAGGAATTCTGCCCTCACAGTTTCGCAGGAGGGAAGCACATTGCGGTAGAGTGCTCCTTCCCACACTGTGTTTCTGGCCTCTGTCACATAAACCCTCTATGCTCAGCACTCACCCATGTTAGAGGTTGGCCAGTTGTTCAAGGATTATACCCATTTTGTTCCAGGGGACAGCACCAGTCATCTTGGTAGGCCGAGTGCAGGTTTCTCAAAAATTCTCTGTGTATCCAGTTAAATGGATGTCACCCTGGGTTTTTTTTTCCTGGGAGGAGAAAACCAGCATTCAGGCATAAAGATTCTCTTCTTCTCTTCTGTAGGATATGACAGGCACAGATAAAGGACAAAGGCCATTTCATTTCTTTAAATATCATGGCATGGTCATTTCTCAGCTTCAAACTTAAATTTGTTACCTAACTTTTTCTCTAAATGAACATTATCTTTTTGCTGGTTCTCTTAAGCTTGAATTCTACTTTGAAATATCCTGTAGGACAGCCTGATTTTTACTTTTTACACCATGTCTGGGTCAAGTCTCAGTTGTCTCACTCTAGGGTAAAAGAGAATGATAAATTCCCAAATGGTTAGTCACAAAATGAGCAGTCCAAAGACTGTTTTTATCTAGTCAAAAATTAAAGTCTTGGCATCAAAAAAAGTGCAACTCTGCTGTCACCTACCTCTTCTACCAAGCTATTTGTCTGAATAAGGGCAACTTTTTGCTTTGGCCACAAGCTTACAACTAAATCTGATCTATACAGCAGATATAATCTGGTCTGATTGTTCTACATGGATCTCTAATTCTATAATAGATCCCTTAATGACTTGTTCATTCAGTATTTTTCCACATTTTGCAAAGCACTTGTAAACCTCTTCAATCTTCATTCTTATCTCATCTGCACATTGCAACTGATTTCACATTTTCTTTGAAATTGGGTAACATTGATGAAATTTCTTTTTTCCTTCAGATGTATGAGTGTCATAAAGTTTATGACAATAAACATAAAGCAAATAAAAAAAAATCTCTGAGTTAGATAGCAATCACATGAGGAACACTGATGCCTTACTCAAAGTAAATAAAATATAAAATTCCTTCAGAGCAACTTGCATTGGACAGTCCTTTGCCCTACCTTGATTCTCTGAATTTAAGTTCCACACTGTAGAACTCATAGCCTCCAAACCACCCAAAATGTAAATTCTGTTACACTTGACTTCCCTTTCATCTTGTACCTGATTGTAAGCTATTCAAACTCTAATCCAGATCTGCCCACTCTCCAACTCAATTTAACATAAATTATGCAAAATGCCTGCAAAAAGGATGTACAATTGTTCCAGTTTCCCTGCTTTGAATATGCATTTAAATGAACATATTCTAGTAAAGTGTTACTACTGCTGTCTGTCCAAATATGTGCGACAAACTCTCTATTTTTAAAATTACTTCATGACAGAAAAATCTTTGAATTCTTTCCAGTTAGTTGAAGTCTTTGTCAATGCATGCCAGTTATTTGGCATAAATTAAGTTTTGCCTCATTTTAGGTGAATAAGGCAGACTGTACTTCAGCAGCAGGGAACAAAGCTTTCAAGGACATGCTAAAGAAATGCAAGTAATTTGTAAAAAAAGGAGGCCTTTGTGAAAATTACTTTTCAGATACACTTGATAATGCATAAAATCTACAAGTTTTAAGTTGTGTCAGCAATTTTTGACTGACATTTCAGAGCAGATATTTTGACATATTTTGACATATTAACTCAGAACATTCTGATACATTATGAAAAAAGAACATTTTCATCTGACTCTTTCAGAAAGCCTGAGCAATACGAACAACGAAAAAGTAAACATCACTCTTTTTTTCAGTTGCTGATGAAAAATGATATGTTAAATTAAAACTATCCATTGATGTTCCTTGAAATGTTTACACTTTTACTTTGTGTTCTCAAAAACCTGGCACGCTGAAAAGCTGCCAGTTTAGTTAAATGTAATACAGATTAAATATTTTCCAGGAGAAGTTTAAATTTAGGATTAGATGGATAAATTTCTCTTTTATTAGTGATTATGTATACACCCTGTCTTAAGTATAAAAAAGCAAATAAAGTCTGATTGGTTTATTGTAGACCAATATTATATAGATTCCAGTCATATCTCCTAAACTTAAAGTACCAATTTAAAAAACTGAAAAATATCACCAATTTCCATTCCTTGGGACTTTTTTCATAACTGAGGGCTTTATACTAGCCTAATCATAAAAATGGAGCTTAAAGTAATAAAAATTAGCTGCTAGTAAATTGAATATTAATATGAAGGATTTTATGCCTAATTTGACATCTAGACTTAAATGTGCTGAACAAAGTGCAGTGTGATTTAGGCTACTGAAAATTTAGCGATTGAGATTTCCTTGAAGTCTAGATCTGGGTATTTCTCATATATACCAAAATACAATCCATCCTTGGGGAAAAGTGGGGAAAAGGAACAAACATGGTATTGACCTGAGCACATAACTATTGTTGCATCAGAAACTGTTCAGGGGAAGAAAGAATAGATACCAGTATTCTGTGGGAAAAGACTTTTTCCCCTTAGACCAAAGACATCAATCACTTGCACTTTGCTTTTGAAAACCACACCTATAAGTCTGTCACACACTCAAGCAGCATCAGAATCATCTCTGGCAACTAATTTTAGTCCAACAGCAGCTTGGATCTCTTTCCAGTTCTCTTTTGTGAGGAGTGCCCACCACACAGACTCCACATGGACCTCACTGAATCAGGGTGTTGGTGGGGGTGGGGAAAGGAGCAATGTTAAAACGTTATCATGTTCACCTGATGATCTCTATGCCACAACTGTAATGTAATTTAGACAGTTCAAAACCTGGGCCACATTCCAGCCCATGCAAGAGGATTATAAGTGCCACTCCAAACATCTGCAGTGGTGCAAAGTTTGAGTTCTCAGCATGTTCCTGCAGCCTTTATCCTTGGCTTCACTCTGTTGGTGGGGCCTAGAAGGGCTTCCCAAGGGAGCAGCCTGCAGCTGTCTTGCAGAGATCCCATGCCAAGGCAATTTTCCTTCAACAGGAAGCAGGCTTTGAGAATACCTTATACATCCTCAGCCCTCTACTCATTAGGAAGACACTGGAACAGACTTGGAAGTGTTTCTCAGCCACTCTAACTGCACTGTTTCCCTTAATACTGTACTAATGAACTGTGCTAACACTTTAGCACTGACTTGGAAAAGCGATTGATATTTATTGAATTGCTATTTCCTCTGCAGCTTTGTCTCTGAATGTCCTTTCCTGTCAGATTTGAAGGGATTATAGTCTTGAGTGTAGAGACTGATTATTATCCTGTATAAATGACTTCCAACATGCAGCACAACTATATATAACCACTAAATTACTGGAAAGTGCATGCTTTTTCTTAATTTCTGCTCTAACAATGGTTATGTACAGAGTAATCATCAAGAAAGGACACAGTATAAATCACAGATTACTTGAACAACTTCCTTAATATCTTTCTATTTCCTTTTCTGAGTTAAGACAAAATACTGTAAAGAAAATCAATGATCAAGGGGCTTAAAAGTGCCAGTGATGGGCCTAGACTAGAGTGTGACGCTATGGGTGTACCCACAGTACTCAATGGAGCATTGTATGGAGACCCCTGAACATGGACCACCAAGCTGGATGTGGCATTTCGTTACCTCACTGAAATATTAATGAACTTGCCAAGCAGAATATCTTTACAGGTGCAACTTTTTTTAAAATAGACCAATTATTGTTCTTGGCCCTCCAAAAAAACCTGTGGAATGACTGGCTTGGCCTTATCTTCTCTTGCACAACTTCAATTCCTGTGTTTTCCTGCTGCAGAGCCCAAGATCATTCTCTAGCTTCTTAAACTGCTACAGCTGAATCAAAGATATTATTAAAAAGCATACATCATTAATACATACTTAACTGAATATATTTACTGCTATTTAGGAAACAACAAAAGCAGGGGCACATTTTTATAAAGCAAAAAAAAAAGATATCAAAGCACTTCTTCGTGCTATTAGTGGTGACTAACAGTGACTTACCTATTATGAATTCCTGTGCAAGAAGTATTGGAGGCTGGACTTCAGCCTTTTCACCACATTAATAAATCACCACCTTTTCATTGGTTCTCAAAGACTCCTGTTCTGCTTTACTTCAACTGAGAACAGAATGAAATAGTTCCTCCAAAATCAAGATTCCAGAATGTTTCTCCAGGGCCTTGAACTTCTTTAGAAAATGAGCCATCCACACACTTCGTATCATACAGCAGTGTGAGAACACAGAACAAATGTCCATGTTTCAAGACAGCAGCAATGTACCTGAACATCCCCCAGCCCCACCATGGCCCTGAAGCCAGGTGTTTCCACTTGTATCTGAAGTACATAAAGCAAAGTCCACCAATTAATCTGAAACTAATAGTGCTCTTGTTCCATTTTAATCTAATGCTTATGAAAAACCTGCCCTTGTTCTAGTTTGAGATTAGTTTCAAGAAAAGATAATTTAGTAGCTCTTCACTGTCTGAAATGAATACACTTGTGAGGGCTTCTGCATATCCCACTAATGAGGGCTCAGTGGCAGAAGCATTTCAGTGTATATACTTTGGAAGGTAGTTTCGCTCCATGTTGATTATCTGAGCGAAATATCAAAAAAGTTGTTAGGACTGATCTATTTTTTCCCCTCCTTGCCACCATTGTGGGTATTGTTAAAAAAAGTAAAAGCAAAATTCTGCTATGCAGTTTGTCCTGCACCTGCTTCCTATACTGTGTCCTTCCAAGGCAGGGAACATTATGAGTGCATGGCTTTGGCTTTGAGTCCAGCAGGAGATGTCATGATGCAACTTTTCTGGGAATCTGTTTGGGGCAGACTGAACAAGCTGGGCTAAAACCTGTTTGGAAATATGTTTTTCCTGTCTTGAGAAAATGAACCCAGCAGCTTCCTCCCAAATGCTGCATTTGGAGGCTAGAACTATAAGTATTGAATGGTATTCAGTGTGTGTAAGAATATTTAGGCCTTCAGTGTATTTTTGGATATTGGTCCCTGGTAACAGGCTGGGAGCTCCCATTGATGCTGCAGGTTGCCAAGTTGCACTCTGCAATGGCACTAGGCTGTGATGGGTTTTGCATTACCCTTAAAAGCACTGCTGGAAGACACACCACACTGCTGGCTAGCAGCGTGATTTCTGCAAACACTGATTCAGAAACAGAGCAAGCCTCCAAGCATGCCAGCACTCCCCCTTCCTCCCTGAACTCCTATTCCATCTCCAATAACATGAGTATTGGAGTATACTCCCTTCACATGTCTGAATTTCTGCACTGTTTGTGTGCACCACTCATGGATGCCAAGAGATTCTAGGCACAGGCTCCTTCTACCCATTTTCAGGTCTCTTCCTTGTTTTACTCCATACAAACAAGCAAAAACAAAGTCACACAATTTCAGGAAAGATGGTTCCTGTGCTTTTGATGGAAGGCAATGCAGGTAGAAAAAAATTGGCTATGGCCTTGAGAGGAGTGCAGGAGCCAGTGCTGTGGCTACCTGCGTTCTTCCCTGTACTGCCTTACTTCCTCTTACTCAGGATAGTGAAACTATAAACTCACAAGGAAACAAGAGGATCCTGTTAATCTGTGGGCTGTAAGCAGCCCTTGCACCAGGCAGAAACAATAACAGAGCTGAAATTTAGAGAGTCATGAACAGAAGAACAGAATGCCCAGAGCACTCAAAGGCTTGGAACTGTCACCTCCTTTCAGCAGCAGGGATGCACACCTGGGAAGGCAGCTCACCAGCAGCAGGAACCACACTGCCGCCAGCTGGAGCCATTTCTGCTGTCAAGTCAAGCAGTGTCAATTTTTCAAGGGACTATGGCTTTTTGGAAGGGCAAATAAGGTTTTTCTTGTGGAAAAATGAATGCTGCTATTACTAGTTTTTGGAGTTAAGTGGATAGATTTCCAAACAATTAAAGACTTCTGCATCCAGTGATGAAAAAGGTTCCCTTTCAAAATGTGCTCTCAGTTTCGGGAATACTGAACTCACAGTTTCACAGAAGAAAAGCATAATGTGGTACAGCACAGGGCTTCTTCTCACACAGTGTTTTCAATATTTTCACTGTGTTAGAACTTCCTTTCCTTTATCTGTATGAATTCAGAGACATATTTCAATCTCTGTAGTTAACTCTACATGTTTCTCAGCCATGCAGTTCAGCACAGCTGAAATGCTTAAAATCTTTACCTGATAGCTTGTGTGAAAGTTATTCCTTACCTCTGTCTTAATTTCTGAGGAATTTGGGATTCCTTCTCCAATAGTTAGTGACATCAAACGAGGAAGGGAATGAGAAATGAGAGTGAGAAAAATGTGTGTCTTCCAGGAAACATTCAGCATTTGAGATCAACACAGAAAGCTAAAACAAGTTCTGCAGATACTGGCACCAAAGCAGAGGTGTGGAGGAATGCCACAATAAAGAATTTATTACCTTGGGCTTCCACAGTGTATTTTCCTGTACTACAGCAATTTTTTTGTGGTGAAGAGGAAGACAAAGAAACAGGGCAGAGCTAAACATAAGACAAGTTTTAATGATATAAAAAAAGAGTATAAAAAGTTTCTGTTGACTGAACCTACATCCAAAGCTATCGCCCTTTCTCCTTTCTGGAAGCCATGTACTGTCATGTGAAGAACACGTGGAGGGACAGGAAGAAGAGTTATAATGATGTCCAAAGCTTGGCTCAAAGACCACTGCAGTAAACAGAAAGAGGAAGATCCGCTGCCTCAGCAGGTATCTACTCAAAACAGGATCTGCAAATCCTCATTAGCTTAAAGTCAGATCCATGATGTAAATCCAAACAATAAATGCAGCTCAAAATTACATCTTCCAAACAATCACAAGAGCTAGATAGGTTATAAATGGTAGCGAGAAAAGAGAAATTATACAATCAAAAGGAGTGTTAGCATCAATAACGTCTTAGTTTTAGTCTGACTTGGGGGAGCTGCATAGAGTCTAAAACCAAACAACATTTAGCATTTTTTTTCTATTCCAGGCTTAATTTAATATTATTTCTTTAAAGGAAGGGCAAAGCAAGTTTCTTTTAATCACTGATCCTCCATACAATAGAAGGGTGCATATTCACTAATAAAGCCTGGCACAATTATAAACCTATTTAGAAGTTTTATTAGGAATAAAAGTTTTAAGAAATTTTCTAACTGGGAATCCAAGAGCTCCTGGTCATACTGAAGTTATGTGGCCCACATTCCTTCAGCGCAGCAAAAGCCTGTCAGCCCATTTTAGAAATGGTATGGCAAATCCACTCTACTGTATTCAGAACAAAGTACACTGCTTTTGCCTTTTTTACTATTTTTTTTTTGTTGTTCTACACTGTATGAATGCCAGATATATTGTCAGGAAGATTAATGTAACTGTACTTGGTTCATGTTATTATTCCTTCCTGTCGCTTTTGGACTGTGGCAGACATGAGTAAGCAAATAATTCTGCTTATGGAAAAATTATTTTTATGGTTATTTATAACTTACAGCCTCCAATACAGGGAGTCAAGTATTCAAAATGTGGTAACACAGTCTAACTGATCTGGTGCATGCTGTTCTGGGAGGAACTCCTCATTTTTCCCTGTCTGTCCTGTCTCCTGTAGTGAAGAAGTCGTTAAGATGGACAGAAAATGACTGAATACATGGGTGGGCTACACTGTGAATTTAGGAATTGAGTCCTGTTGAATTTTTGTCCTTTCTCTTATGAAGTCTTTATTTATAAATGCAAGAACAGCATCAAAAGAAAGAAGAAAGAGTCTCCCAAACCACTCCCGAAACTCAAGGCCTGACACTAAGCCTCCCTACTGGGTAATAAGCAGCATAATTTCAAATCCCCATATTGGGAGGAATGTTTATAAATATGTTCATAAGATAGTTTCAAGATGAGAGAAAACCTTTTAGTTATTCAAACCAGATGAAATTCAAAGAATTTGCTCAACTGTAGCCACATAATTCATGCCAGTTTTTCTTACCCACGCAGACTAGAAAGGAGAAAGTGAATGCCAGTTATTTGTCACATGTCTTGGATATTATAGAACTTGCTTCCATGTAACTTTAGAGCTGGTCAGGATGCCTGTTTGCCCTGACAAGCACTTGCTCTTTTCTGTCAGCAGAGCTACTAAAAGAATCTTTTTGAATTTACCACCTATGCAAACCTACCACAGATGTAAAACAACAACTGTACAAGAATATTTTTAGTGCTTCATTAGGTCCCCTGAGCCAAAAGGGTGTTCTTGATGTGAAATGGGAGAGTTCAACAAGAAAAGCCCCCTTGGAGGTCAGAAATGTGAATAGGAAAAGAGAATTGATGTGTGGGAGTAGAGCCCAGGTCTGCAATGCCACACTGCATTTTATTTCAGCAATTGCTGAAAGCTGGGCAACATGGACTGAGGGAATAGCTATGGCATAACTTAATTGACTTCTGAATTCAATGAAAAAAATTTGACTCACATCCATTTACTTGCTTAATTTTGGAATTTTGGGCCAAATCCAGCCGAGATCTTGGCACATCTCATCGTGCTGCTGGGATATAATAAATAAAAAGGATGCAAGTCCTGAGGAAAATAATTTCTCATCACGCATACATATCTGCATATGCACAAAAGCAGAACTGGGGGCCAAGCTTATGGCAGAAGTACAACTATCTTTTACTTCCAAACTCCTGCTTCCTTCTTCTCAACTTCAGAGAGCTCTGCTGAACTTTGAAACCTTTCTGTCAGGTTTTCCCTATTTCCTGGGTATTCCGAAGTTTCCTTTCTCCTTTTGCTCAGATTTGCCCCACACAGTACTGTGGGGATGTTCAAAACAAAGCTCAAGAAAGAAGAAATCATGTTATAAGAAGTTCTGGTTTTCAAAGAACTATATAGTTTAAAAGAATTGGAAAGATCCTGAACAGAATGTGACCCTGTGAGTGCATGAAACTAGATCATTTGACACCGATAGCCTGTGACTTTGCAAGTTCTAAGCATAACTCAAGCCATTAAACAGTGGTTAAATGTGGAAGATTGCTGTGAGTAATACAGTATTGCAGAGTATAATATTAAAAATAAAAAATAAAAAAAAAAAAAAGAAAACCCAAAAAATTTTCCAGACCAAAAAAGGAATAGCATGAAAAATGGCATGTTGTAGACAGTGGGCCATAAAGCTCTCGTAAATATTTGCATAAAGCAAATAGGAATGCAAATACAGTCAAATAGGAATTATTTCCCTTTGTGGAAGGGACAGAGCTATCTAGCCACATATTATTTCATACTGAAAACTCCAGTCAGCTCCAACACTATCCTCACTAGGCAGCAGCAAGCCAGAGGGGCCTATAGAGATCAGCATGGCAAGTTTAGCATGTTAGAAAATACCCCTAGGAACTGTAACACAAACCTGCTAGAAAATCCTTAAAATCATCAGTCACTTTGTTAGGAAAAAAAAAAAAAAGAAAATGAAGTTGTAAAACCTCCTCAGTGACTTGTAGCATGGGGCTTGATAACAAAGTATTGCATTCATGAAAATATACTGGTCTTTAAACTCATGCCACAGATGTATTTCCACATTACACAGCTAAGTATCACCTCTTAATTTTAGGGTAAATAGACATTTACGAGTTTCCTTTATGGGATTTTGATTGCCTCCACAGCCCATAACAATATTTATTCCTTCCTAACCAAAAACATTTGATTTGCATTGCCCTCAAGGCCCTTGGGTCTTTTCTAGAGGAAACATCACTTTTTGTTTTGGCTCATCTACAGATATTTGTTTTTTATTTTAGGGAAGAGGTTTTATTGGAGACACTGGAGATGGAAAGGACTTAATTAGTCACTTAGGACTGACTTAGTCACAAGCACAGTCTTTCAGTCCAGCCCATTATCAAGTGGCCTTGGTTCTTGCTGTATTTTCCCATATTGCTGTCTCCTGGCACTCCGAACAGGGAAGTTCCCCTGAGATTTACTGAGGAGTCTCCTTTCTCAGCTTTTTCATTCTGTCCTTTGTCATCGACCATTTGTCCCTTACTCTTGTGTGCATGGTTTCATCTCCAAAAACTGGTATTTTATGTATTCAGCTTAATTTCTGCTTAATTTCTGCTTTTTTGGATAGATGTGTTTATAGTGTGTCCCTTTCCTTGTGTGGGCAGATCTCTGGGAAGTAACATCAAACAGCCCTGCCTGAGAGACTCTACAGTGCAGTGAAGATACTTGTGAGGCCCCCTACATTAGGGACTGGGCAAGACTGAGGCTTGCACTACTGTATTTGAGACAAGAGGTTATAGCTGAATTGATTAGCTTTCTCTTCAATGCTCCACTGTTTAAACCAATCCCTGGTTTGTAAAATGTTTAGCATTACAAAGCCCCTTGAGCAAAGAATAAAAATGGTATCCAAACTAAAGACAACAGTTTCCACCTTTCCTTTTATTAGTGACCCTACCTATAATTTGGATCTCAGACTGAATTGAGGGTAGATTGTTTTGTTTTTGTGTTATGGATTACTTCTTTTCCATTAAGTTTTCAAGTATGGTGTGTGTTTAATTTGTTCTTCCCTTCGCATGTATGTTTTAAAAATCCCTACTATATTTTCTTTCCAAATGACATAATTACTTCATGATGTCTTTACTTCTCTCTTGTTATTTTTGCTGGAAACAGTGAAAATGTACTTAAACAGCTCTTTGGCAGACATATATATCATACTGACCCAATTTATAGCATCTGCCTTGCAACTTTGTGTACCATCATTTGCCAAACATTCTGTAACTGCAAAATAATAAGAAAATAATAGTGGAGTGTTCCTACCCTTTCATGCTCTGTTCTGCATCCCACATGTCCCACAGAGCCTACATAATGAAATGCTTGCTAGGTTGTTGGGTCAGCATGGAGGAACAGAGTAAAACCCATTCTGGAAGTACTCACTGACTTGGGCTCATGGCTCCCCAGGCCAAGGTTCCTGCTGTTAAACACACTGTGCTGCATCTGCTACTAAGAACAGCTAGAGAAGAGTGGCCATTAAAGCTTCAAAGTTTAGTGGCAGAACAGAATATCCCTCCACAAAAGTAAAAACTGAAAGGGCAACAGAAAACATTCGTAGAAAAGTGTACATAAACTATTTGGATTATGTTCAGCTTTGAGTTATGCATATGCTGTTTTTCTTTTGAATTTTAACATACTTGAATTAGCCCCGGGGTTTTTTTGGACTTCTAAACTTGTTATTTGTGAACAGCAAGGGTCCAATTCAGTTTAGTGAACTCAGATTACAATATAGGTGGCACTTCTTCTAAAGACTTACTGTGCATTTTGGATTATTAAGATAACAAATAGGAAAAATATTAACTGAACTTTAAAGTTACTTTTTTCTTTTTACCTCCAACTTTGGAAGGCTGCTGTAAAATGAATCAGTGCATTTCTTTCTGACAGCTGTAGATAGAACACTTTCTTTCATTCCTCTTCTACCTTCCCAGAGAGAGGTTGATTTTATACTGAAATATGCAGAAAAGAATTGAAGAATTACACCCCATTGGTTTCTGAGAACTGAATCCACTGAATCCTTCATGTCAGCTGTTAGATTTGTTTTGTGGGGTTTTTTCCTATAATATCTCCTCCTCAATGGTTTCTGTAACTTTTCCAGTACAAAACGTGTTAGCCAGATTCTTAAGAACTTCTTCATTTCCCCAGACATCGCGCAGCACGGCTATTTTTGCTGGGGCATGTTAAAAATAATGGTCTATGTGGCCTCAGACAGGAATGACCTAGTTGAAGCCTCTAATTCTTTGGAGGATATCACTTGTCCTTATTTTGAGTGATACACTCATTGCATAATTTATGAGAACCAGCTATCTGGAAGAAACAGAGAGATGCAAAAATGTGATAGATAGAAAAACTCAATAGCAGAAAACATGTTTTCAGATAGACAAGCCATAGGGTGTGCAAGCCTAATCATACCTTGACTTTCTTGTTTACTATCAATCTGTTTTTCGGAAGGTTGAGTTGCAAGAGGCAAACCAAAGCACAGCATAAGCTTGTATAACCACGTAGGCATGAATGTTAGACCTACCATTTTCATTAGGATGTATCAGATTCCTTAGTGCCACAGCACACGTCACAGTCAAGAGGGTATTGTGTATTGTACTGTATCCACAATACACAGAACACCACTACACAATTTCAGAAAGCTTCAACCCAAACAGAGTAACACCTTACCACTTCAGAAGACAGCAAGTAGCTGCTCTTTCTTGTTCTTCAGCCCAAACTTTTATACCCCTCATGTTGATGCACTGCACCTGTGTGCCCTCTGTTCCCTGTGGTGGTTGGTCAGTGCCCCTGGGCACTCCATGGCTCATTGCTGTCAGTGCTGCTCACAGCTGTAACCAACTGGGGATGAGGCTCAGCCCCACTCCCAACCACCACAAACTGTGTGCCTGCACAAAAGGATTTTATTTAACAGAAACTGTTTTGCTATCCAAACGGTATCAAAGTTTCACAGCACTTGTTTAGCAACTCAAACAGTCATATAGGATGTAAAATACTTGTAAAATTTTAATGGTTTTTATATTCTAAATTAGCTGAGTCATAACAGGTGTGGAGAGCTCAGAGCAGTGGGGCCATTAGATCAAAATGAAATAATCAGGTTTCCCCGAATACATAGAAAAGAAATAGCATTTTAAGTCATGGACCTGGGCCTAAATAAATGTACTTTTCTCTTTCTGCATGACTTGGATCTGTTTGTAACAGAAGCCAAGATAGGGTGGGAGAAGTTGGCATCTTGTAGCTCTCCCACACAGACTCCAAATCATCTCTGTCCCTAAATTGTCCTCTCAGAATAGTCTGGCATTTCCCACAAGCAGGAATTATGAAATGAAAAGGGACATGCATAATCCATTTTATTATCAGCATACTTTTACTCCTCTTCTTCAGATTTTGTTTCCATGCACAGTTGAGTCTGAGACATCCCAGCCCTGCACCAGATCAACTGCTTTCATGGGTGTGGCCTCGTGTCTCCTCAGTTCTTGGAGCACTCTGAGTAGATCAGTCAAGAATGGGTGAGAAGATGTAAAAAAATAAATGTTTCCCACCCACAGATACTTGGTCATGGACGTTTGAAGATGCACCATCTGATAACTACTGAAGAAATGTATTTGTCATAGTGTAACAATCAGAATAGGAAAACTGATTTCTGCAGGGCTAAGGTTCTGACATATTTTGAAACCAGTTTTATTCCATTAAAATAACTGAGCATTTGAATCTATTGCTTAAGTAAAACTACCTTTCAAAAATCCCTGTGTACTAAGAGGAACATCACTGCTTGCTGAAGATGGATAAAATGAGCAGAATGTGTCATATCCATTTGAAAATGGTTGTTACAAAACCAAACAGTTAAGAAGCAAAATACTGACTTTTTACTTATTCTGAATAACTTTCTAATTTTATCCTGTGAAAATGCTCTGCCCTGACACTAACACTTCTGAAAATGAAGAGAACACACAAATTGACATGAATATATCTTACAGCATATATTAAACTTTATAAAAGAAAAAAACAGTGAAAATTTCTGGGTAAAAGGAGTCACATTCTGCCTTAGTTGTGGTTTGGAATTAATGAGCACCCATAACAATTTGTGCCTTTGCCTTTGGAGCTGGAGACTGCCCACACTCACCTTACATTTATTTCTGCTGTAACCTGAGGGCTGGGAGGCTGGAAGGGCCCCTAACACATCTCCATTTGTTCCAGAGTGCACTGCAGTTGCACTTACAGTTGGTATCAGCCATGGAGCACTTAGACACTGCACAAACAGAAAGCACATTTTTGGATGCTTTTCTGTGAATACCTCACTGAGCTGTGAGAGTTTGTTTACAGAGTTGCTCAGCAGCTTCACTTTCCATTGACTTCAGTTGCTGGCTCCTCAGGTCCTCAATTTACAAAGGGAGGAGGGATGGAACAGAAAGTATGGACACTGTTACAAGACCTATACTGCTAGATTTTTGTGATATCTAGATTTATTCAGAACAGGTGTTTCAGTTAATTTCTAAATATTTCACTTAAAAAGATTGATCTATTTACTTAGTAAAAGCAAAGAAAGTTTTAAGTCTCCTGGGATTTTCAAAGCAGCAGAGCCAGGTCTGTGTCCATCATCCACTGAAATTTATTAGGATTTGACTGTCTAATTTCCCTCAACTTTACTGAAAATGCCAGCTTTGTGGGCAGCTATGGAAAAACGGAATCATTTACTACTAGCTACGCCATCATCTTCAAACACAATTAAAACATAAAAGGCATGCCAAATGCCACAAAATTGCTCAGAAAAGAAGGGAGGTCTGAATGTAGGGAGATTGCATGGTTAGGAGTAAGGCAAGAAAAATTATGTCCTATAGAAAAGAGTATTTTAGCATCATCTGAACCTTTTGGCAGCAAAATGAGATATAGAAAATTGTGAACAGTTTGATTTTGAGGGACTAGCTTGTAATGGGACCTATTTTTTGTAATGAACACCTAATTGACTTTTTGCAACATTACAGTTAATTATCAGCCACATTAATACTTTATGAACAAAATCTTTTACATTTGAGTATTTCCACTATTGTCAGCATGAGCACTATTCTTACATATGTCTAAAATCTTGTCACTTGCTTCTGCATTTCACTCTAAGTAACTTTTCTTTTTTTACCATAGTGTCATCAAAGTGATAACAAATTTTATCCCTACATGAAACAGAATAAAATTATATTAACTCTGAGGTTACAGACGCTTAGGAGTAGTCTGGACATCCTTAGGGTTAGAAACTTGACAGTAGAAGTGAAGATTTAAGCTGCAGGACAAGTACAAAAACCTGATAATTCCTGTAATTTGGGCATTTTTCAGATAGTTTTTAGGGTGATTTTTAGACTGTGGAGGACTGCCTTGGGCATGTTCTTGTGGGAACCCATTGTATGTTTATTGGTGTGAATTTAACTGAAGAAACAAGATAACTCTGTTTATTGTGAGAAGGGATTATGGTGAGAACTCTTTGGCTGCTGCTGCTAAATTATGTTGTTTCTCGCTATCCCAAGAATAGGAAGAGGACATAAATCCCAACTTCTTCCTCAAAATTGCTTCCTGAACCCATCATTCTTCTTATAGGGAAGCATGAGGGTTGTACCCCATCACACATATGGCACAGTAATTCTAATGCATCCACATAGAGAAACGCAATACCCACACAGAGAACTTTTGTCTCAGGTTTACACTACAGAATGTAAATCTGCCCCTAATGCTCTCACTTAATAGAGTGCATCTACTCTTATAACTCATAAAAAAACGTAATACTAATAGCCATAAATTATTTTCTAATACCACAGAAATTTTCAAGATAATTCACATAAATGTGAAGAAATTTGTTATGTTTGAGTAGTATCTCTGCTTTGGGAAGGGAATATCACATATCCAAACCAGCGATATTTCTAGTGAAAACAAACTTTCTTCTAGATTCACTAAAGAAATTATAAAAGTTGGCTATGTGCATAAAATGGCAATTTTTGCAAGTCCTGTGTGACCCAAATACACTTGGCCCTCTCGGCACTAGCTCCAAATCTGCATTTTCACTAAGACAACATTAGGCCATTGCCTAACCTTGGCACCCATCCTCCCCTTTACTCCAGATGAGATAGACTCAAGATACCAGAGCAGTGTGACTCACAGAAACTCCTTCCTGCATCAAATCCCCAGCCTAGCATACAACATGGATTCAAAAGCCCTTCCAGGCCACGTGCCAGCACTACAGCTAGCCCTGAGCTTAAGATCTCTGCTCAGAGAGGAAAGCCAAGGAGCTATGAGTAAGCCAGTGTTAGGAACATCTTTTTCTATCACCCACGTCTAACCCCATAGCACCAGCCCTTGCTGACCCTGTCAACCCACACCCGTTAGCTCCTGGAAACTACAACATAATAGCTATTAGCTCGTATTAGCTACAACACTGTGTTGCTAATTCAAAAGTTAATTCTTAGTTCTGCCAGCAAGTGAAATTGTGACCCCTAGTAGTTGTCCTGTATTTATCCATAAAGCAGTTACTCCGTCACGAGACCCGGCTTTGGCACTCACATCCACCTCCAGAGGCTTCCCAAGTGTTTCTCAATACTGGTTAGGTCCTTGCTGTCTTGAGTCTTTGACCATAGCACTGCAGATAAACTAGAGAGACTGGATTCAGACAAGAGGCCTGATTTATCCGTGTGGACAGCTTTTCCCTTTCATGGACTTCTAGTTCTGCAGCATGTGACTTGTCTGAATTTCTATCCAGCTAATTTCTATCCAGCAATATACTGATTTTCCTCTAATCTGAAATTCTTGGCAACTAAAAGAACCTAATTAGGGTGTTTCTGTTGGCATTTCTTCTTTTTCTGTGAGAGGGAAACATATTTCGGTTTTGTGCAGTTCAGACTCCTTAAACACCGCCAGTTAAAATACAAATTTGAACCTAACTTATCGTCCTCTCTGGGCAATGGAATTAGTTGTAAGTCCAACATTGTGACACAAAACTAGGCAAGCAGCTTCACATGGAGCTGTTCCTTGGCCCTGGACTGCATTGAAGTTAACCCTACTGCTAATCTTAGCCTTAACCTTAATCAAAGGCCAGCAACTGCTACCACTACAGACAGAATAAATTCATTGAGTCCTAAATAAAACCTATAATCTCATTCTGGAAAAAAAAAATCTATCTATCATCTATCTATCTATCTATCTATCTATCTATCTATCTATCTATCTATCTGTCATCTATCTATCTATATCTCTATCTATCTATCTATCTATCTATCTATCTATCTATCTATCTATCTATCTATCTATCTATCCTATCTATATCTAGTTTTGAGGCTCCTCTCAGTTCAAGCACTGACCCTGATGTGATCCCTAGCCCTAAGATGAAGCTTTATTTCACTAGCCCTCTACAGGACATAAACTAGAACTAGCCCTACTGTTGCCTGTTTCTAAACCTATATAATTTCCTTAGTTTATAATCTCCTGCCATCTGAATCCAAAACCTCACCAATGGAGGACCACATCCATTGAGCAATGTGTGTTAAACATCTTTACTCTTAGCACCTCATTAAAGCAGCTGAATAAATTGACTCAAATCAAAGAACTATGAATCTGCCTTCCAGACTCAAAATCACAAACAAACTAAGCAGAGGGAATGAAAGAGAACTTCCATTTATCTCACTTGTTTCCACCTCTGACAGAAGCTCACGGGTTGTGCAGCCTGCTGAGACCTCTGCATCCCCAAGCTGACAAGGCTCATTGCTCTGTGGGCTGAGCCAGCACTGGAAACCTCCAGATCTGCCTGGGAGACTTACAAAGAATGAGCCATATCAGCTGGCTGGGGTCAAAGAAGTGACTACTTGGCAACCTGTCTTGCCAAGGTGACTTTCTGGTTTCAGGTAATTTCTCACTGGGATTTTTTCTCTTACTTTTGGCAGCTTGAGTAGTGCTGATCAGACCAGCTGAGAGACACGTGGCTGTAATTTTTTTTAAGATATCAATGCAATTTAGTTCTTTATACAAAGTAAAAATTCAAGTTGAAAAAGGTCAGGTGAATGATCAAACAGATGGACCACAAAATATAATTATTATTCTTACAAACACATATCTTAGTATATCCAGTGCCCTTTTGGATCTTTAACAGGAAGATTTTAGGCATAAAATCTTCTAGTCAGTGACAATCACTAAAGTAGAATTAACTGCAGAAAAGTATACAAACCCCTTGAAGTGTAAGATCACTTGAGTTCAAGAAGGAAAAAAATAATTTAAATAGTAACAGTCAAGCCAAGCCAATTTGAAATGCAGTGACAGGGAAGCAAAGCTGTACAGACTGGATTGCTGTATCTGGAGTAATGAGAGGCCTGGCAGAAAGTACAACAGTGCTCTTAACTACTCCACTCCCCACTATCCTAAGAGTCCATTCAGACATTGCAAGGTCCAGATGCATTTTGCTCTTTTTTACTCTAGAACATTTCTGGTGATTGACTACCTTGTGAACAGTTGCATTGTAGTGGGAAACCCCAGAGCTGATGGCATTGCAGGCTGCAGGCATGGCAGAACAGAGATGTCTAGACAGGGAAAGGATCAGTATCCTATTTGGTTAATAGATTGTCCTCTAATCTTTTCAGAGGTGGGATTGCTGCTTTCTGCATCTGATGCCCAGCTGTTTTCTGAGGTGTATCAGTTTTTACTTTGGTAAACTGGTCATTAGTGCCATATTTCTTTTGCTGTAGTTCCTTTTCCTTCATTTGTAATTATTTCAGCCATTGGCTCACATGATATTAATCATTCCACAGAGAAAATGTTACACACGCCAGGTTCAGACTGTTCTAGTAAACCACAGGGAAATGGTTTATTGTGATAGAAATGCTAAGTTTACTTTGACCTGATGTCATTACTGAGTAATGCACAAGGACAAATTTCAGTACTATTGAAGACTATCCACAGAAAGGTGGTAGGCAGCAAAACCTGAAAGTTAAGACTTGGTGGAGTTTTAGGTCATTATGGACAGCAAATCTATTTAATGGGGAATGTCCTTTTTGGTATGTCTTTCATCTTGGAAATGGGAACACTTCCCATTGAGATCAAAGAGAAAATGTTACTGGCACTCATGATACAAAGCTAACATCATCAGAGCTTCAGGGTTTAATTAAAAGAAGAATTTTGTCCACAAGAAAAGCCAGTAGTCATGCAAACCATGGTGTGTTTCACAACTGGACTCTCTCAACAGATTCCCAGATACTGCTGAGATCAGTAGCCAAAGCCAAGTGCAATGCTTAGATAAATACCAGATGCCAGGTGCTTGGTGTCTTTGGGCTTAATATTCCCTCATACAGGGCTACTTTCCAGTTTGTGGTTTCTGCTGAAGAAGGTCTCATTTTGGCTTGCATTTGGCAATACACACATGCACTGCTCTTATTGAACAAATCCCATCTGGAAAACTGCCATCATAAAGCTCCGCTAAGAAGCCTCTCCCTTCAACTGAAAGCAAAAATTGTAGGGTAGGACAGTACCTATAGGGTGCCTATCAAACCAAACTCCAAGCACTGGATTCCCTCATGCAATAGTCTGTTCACAGCAATTGTTGTGACAGACCCTTTGGACAGGGAGGGTTCATCTCTCAGTTGCAGTGGTGCAATTTACGTGCATTCCAGTTCTAGGAGGCAACAGATATGCAAGGTTGTATTACTTGCTCAAGAATGCATTCAAAACTTTGCACCTTTCCAAAACTCTCTGAGTCACTTCTGACTTATTCCAACATGTTATTAATTACCATTCTGTTAGTGAAGTTCATGAAAGAGATTTTGCACATAATCAATTTTTCAAGAGAGATTATATAAAAGCACCTATAAATTAAGCAGATGGCAGAGCACAAGTCTTTGAGGGAAGAGATAACATGGAAGACAGAAGAAGAAATCATTTACAAAATATTGGAACAAATAGTTTCTAACTTCTTGAATTTCTTTCACCTTTGAAGAAGGAAACCTGGACAAGGAGTTCTGTGAGGAAAAGCAGATATGACAGGCACAGATTAGGAGGAAGATGGAGAAGCAGTTACAGAAGAGCAATCAGGAAGGGAGGAAATCATTTTCCTGGAAGAAAAAAATAGAGAGTGACAATTCACAGGAGTAATAGAAGATAAGAAAAACAGAAAACAGTGAAAGGCAGAAATAAGCAATCCTGACATATCCTAAAAATAAGAAATAACAGAGAGCAAACCAAACTCAAAAAATAAGGATTCAGTACAACTCTGCTTATAAGATCCAAAAAGCCCTTTAAACTGTTAATGCTGTTCTTGGCCCCAGAGTTTCTGACTCCTGCTAGTACCAAAAGGAGTGGGAGGAAGAGGCATTTGACTGGCCCTTGGTCTGGAAGCCAGCCAGCAGCACTGCAGAACTTCTCCTTTTTTTCTTTTTTAATTGTTTTTGCTAGTGATTACAAATATTTCTCATTATGTGCTTTCTAGGAGGAAATTTGGTGTAAATAACTCATTTTTTCTCTGTAAATTCTTCCTCTTACACTCCTTGTGTTTTGGGTTTCCTTCCACTGAATATTCTCAAACTATTCTCACTAATTCTGTCCATCTCTGAGGTACAAATTATTCCATGTCAGTAGACTGGACTTCAGTTGGGAATTTTGTATGTAGCAAACATTTAAAAATATTAATGCACTGTTTAAATCATGGGCTTGTACATTCACTTACCCTTGTCATATGAAGACTAGATTCTTCACTGACTTCTGTGGGTGGTTTTTATCATTTGGTTTATGACAGAAGTCTCCAAGTGGCCAATCTGTTTCTTTAACAATTTCTTTTTTTTTATCAGAGGTAGAATATGTCCTTAATTAGTTAACTTTCAGTCAAATTTTTCCTTCTTCCTGAGCATTTCTAACAAGTTGGTGAACCTCCAAAGTTCCACTAAAAGCTTTATGTGATTTTTATTCTTTTTGAAGCCCTCCCTTTTGAGGCCCAATGTGTAGTGAGAGTAATGAGTTTCATTTTCAAACACATCTTGCCCTGAAACTTTGGGATAATTTTAGTTTTTTCCTATTTCTCATTTGCAACAACAATGGAGCTCAGCAGGTCTGTGGGAAACTGAAATAAACTGGGACAGAGGCCGAGATGGAAATATTTCAGCTGAAAATCTGTTCTCAAAAATGAGAAATCGGTTGCAACCAAGTTGGAGAGAGAACCCTTTGTTAGTTTGGTATGATACCTGATATTATAAAAATCACAGCAAAGCAGATATACATTATCCAAGAGACTAGGTGCTGGGTTTTCTTGTTTCCAAAAGAACCTACCAAGACAGCACAAGGCATGGGGAAATATCAATTTCTTCTGTTTCTGGTAGAAGTTCTTCTGGCTATACCTGCTCCAGTAAATGAACTTGGCCTGAGACTGTTTTTGGGTCTAAATGAACTGGGATGGCCTGTGTCAGTGCTGAACAACTGCTTTCAGTCTCCAAAAGAAGAGGTTCCAGGAAGCCTGCCTGGAGGGAATGGCCACCACAGTCATTTAACAAAAAAGTACCCAGGAATTGTTTGGGTACAGCACTGATTTTGAAAAGATGAACTCATGCCAGGCAAAGCTCTCTTCACCAGCACAGATGTTCTCAGCCCGGTGCTCAGAAATGTTTCCAGGCATGCTTGGATTTGGTCATACAGACACAGCCTGAAGGTGTAATAGTGTTTCAAGGGGCCCATGTGTTAGAGATGTGTTTTATGACCTTTATGTAATGTAGATCTTCTCTTACTGGTGTCTTGAAATCTCCATGGGAACAAATAAAGATATAAAGGTGTTATTCTGTCCTTGTGTAACACAAAGGGAGGGAACAAACAAACATGGGGTGTTGGGGCTTTTTAATAAATCCCTAGTTTGCATGAAGCATGTTCTGACTAAGCCACACAATGGGCAAATTAGAAATCTGCAAATTAAAATATATGTGATTGATAGTGGTCATTAAACAGGTCTTTTCAATCAATCAAGTACTAAGACTGTTCCTGCTCACCTTCAAAGCAGTTGTGAAATTTATCATCCTAATACATGCAAAAGTTTCCTTCTGTGGATCCAGCAAATACTGCTAAGCCACCCACGCCACACACATGTTCACAGGCTCTATAAATTTTGAGATGGTGCAAGTTCAGATCCATTCCAATTGCCAGAAAAAAAACACTAAAAAAAGATCAGCAAATACAAACCAGAACAGAAACCTAAATAAAATACTTCAGAAGGTTCCCTTATCCCATTGTATTCCAGTAAATTATGTGTACTTTCCTGTGTGTTTTGGCACCAGAAAAAAATACAAATCTGTCTCTTAATTATGCAAACACAAGGAATATGTAAGTCCTTGAAAAAAAATCTCTTGAGCTGTGCTATGAAACTTTTTAAGAGATTCATGTCACCCTGACACCCTGTCACTTCAAAGCAAGAACATAATATTTCATCACAGGAAAACTGGTTTGTTGAATTGGGCTTTACAAGTTATAACACAAGCAAAGTGCTGTACAGCATCTTTCAGGATTCACCTTGATGTTTTTTTTAGAAGTAGAAGCACTTCAGAGAAATGCTTTGGCAAAGCCTCCTTGGTGCAATCTGGAAATTTTCTGGAAGGAATAAAGACATACATACACACGGTTTGTGCCTGAGTGTGGGACCTACAGGAAATGGCTGAAGAAGAAACAGGACTTACTTAATGGATTGTTAGACTTAAGATCATTAACAATCAAAATTAAATTATTTTCTACCTTCATCCTGGTTGATTTGAATGTTCTGCTAAATGGAATTGTCAGAACAACAGGTTAATTTTTGAAAAACAGGCTGCAATTGGTCTGGCTGCTATTCAAATGTATATAATTGCTTCAGAATGAGCAAAGAGCATGACAAGGCCATGTGAGGCCAGCAAGAGGAGAGAAGGGAAAGTTTGGATTAGAGGCTTCCTGTATGGAAAACATCTGCACTGGAGCTGGAGAAGCTGCACTTTCACTGGAGCCTGGGTTACAGGGCTGAGGCAGCACCCACTGCTCACCCAACCTGTGCAGGCACATCACTTTGGGTGATCCAGAGGCAAGAGCAAGCTCAGAATCTTGTCCCCTTCTCCAAAGGCAGTTACTCTATTTAGTGGTGGTTACTCAAAGCAAACTTTTGAAACAACTGTGTTTTGTCATCATATTAACTTCCCCCTGAAAATAAAATCTTGTAAATGATCCACTTTATATTTCATTCAGGACAGATACTTGAGACCTGAAGGTCTGCATTTACACAAAATATAATTATAAGCTGGAAAAGGAATATTTTTTTGCTACACATTGTAGCCAGTTCTAGTGGTCTGAGGGGAACGGTGTTATTAAATTAATATTTTTAAAAACTTCTCATTTGTCTCTCACTCAAAGTGGGTCATCAAAAATCAACTCACCTAACTTGAACCAACAGCAATAGAGGCCATAAGAACCAAAGAAAGAGACATAAAAATCCAACAGTTTTCCAAATTTCTCTTGAGAAGCTGTTAACTTATTTTGAATTTTCAGATTCCTTATCTTTTCCATTTCATTGACTACATATTTCTTTGCTGGTATAAACACTATTAGATAGTTTCTATCTCTCTATAAAAACAATTCTCACCCAAGTGCTCTCCCCTTTCACCTCAGCACCTCCTCCCCACTCCACACAGTCTATCAAAGTAACAGGAATAGAAGACAACTTTCTCAAAGTTATGTAGCACTTAATTTCTGGAAGACTGTCCCTCAATCCCATAATTAAGTAACAACAGGATAAGCAAGATGGATAAATGCAAAATAAGATCTACTAAGTGGCTTTTAAAACATTGAAAATAACTAAAATAGAATAAAAATTAGTAATATAATCAGCTATAAGAACAGGATTTTTTTTTTTTGCATATGTTCAGGTCTTTGGAGATTTTCCAACAGGACTTGGGATCTCCTAGAGCTGATAAAGATGTAGCAGGAATCATGGACTTGCTACTAAGTGCTACTAAGCTCACTCAGAACAAGTTGCAAGCCAGAATTATCACGTTATTCACTTTTGACCTTATGCATAGGCAGTGAATCCCAAATAGCAAGATGCATTCTGTCCAACAAATGGACCGTCTGAATATGAAGGAACGCCACAAGTACAAAAGGATAAGGTCACATCCTGAAAAAGAGCATTAAGCAGGAGCAGGAGAGGCACTTCTTGCACTTCCTGCACTTCTCCCTTCCCAAGGCAGGCAGAGATGTGGCCAAGAGCAGGTGCCTATTGTGAGGAGGAATAACCACATGGTGAGGGGAAACTGAAGGAATCTAAACAAATTTCCCCCCAAAGCCACAAGGTCCCAGTGGAAGGAGCAGCTGGTTTCTCATCCCCAGGAAAGGTACCTGAGGGCCTCTCCTCCCTTTTTCCCATTGTGGTCAAGCGAGGCAGAAGCCTGTTCTGAGCCAGCTCCTTGTGGCCTGGAGTGACCCTAGGAGGGGAAGCTGATGAGAAGGAGCCTAGCTAGACAGAGCTAGCCAGTGGGTGGAGCCACGGAGAAATTCCGTGTCTGATTGAGTCCTTGAGTGGCTGCCAGGGATCCGGCATGCCTGGACACCGCCTCAGACACGTATAGGGCTCAGAGCCTTCGGGTGGGGACAAACAAGATTGATGCAGCAAAGGATGCTATAGCTTTTTGCATCCAACTTGGTTTCAGTCCTCCACATCCAGCTTGATTTGCATAGAACAAATATTCCTCTGAGAACACTGTGAATTCTTTCTAGCTGAGGCAAACTATTTATATAAATTGTATTGTTCTGGAGAAATCCAGCTAATAAAACATATTTTATTCCCTTTATTATATATGACATCAACATACTGCACAACTTCTGATTGGTAACATGAATATAAAACCTAAGATTGATTTCTACTATAAATCTTTATTTCCATTTGCCATGTTAGGATCATCATTCTACAAAACTGATACACATGCTTTTAGGCTGGAAGCATTTTTTTTTAATATGGCATGAATTGTTTTTCTGAATCATAAAATCCTATGAGGAGACCTCAATTTCTGCTATAATTCTTTCCACTTTAAAAACCAGGTCATTGCCAATCACTGTGACTTTGATGAGTGACTTTGTTATTGCCTTGTAGAATGAAATAATACCTTGTGTGTTTGGTACACAAACAATTCAGTTTAAAATAGAGGACAGCATCCTATTCCCCAAACACTGGATTACTGGAGACCAAACTGAAATCCCTTGACTTGAATTCTCTTTGCATTTGAATTCAAATTTATCTCCTTAGGAGGACACAGTAACAAAGAATGGAAAAACAGCATTGCATCTAATTTCTACTTAATTAAAAATCAATACACATTAGTCTCTATCTGGGATCTTAAGACCTTTCTTTACGTCTTCTATCACATTACTTCTACAAATTTGAAGATTTTGATTGCTCTTCTTCTGCATAGATTATAACTCTTGTCTTGGAAAAAACCTCAGAAGCAGAAGTAACAGCATTAGAGAGCTGCCTGCTGATTCAGTAAAATTTTTATTTGCTCTACACCTCCTCCACATGCAGCAAGTGTAACCATATGATTAATCTCCTCTTTTGGCAGTCTCAAAAATTGTAACCAAAAAGGAGCAGAAAGTTCTTTGCCACCTGTACTCTGCAACATGGAATGTCACTACACAGATTTGATTTGCTCTGACTCTTCTTGACCACATCTGTCCGTCTTTGCTTGGGTGAAAAATATGATCCTGGAGAAAATATATTGCTAAAACTGGAATAGAATATCACATATGATATGTATGTTTCTGAATTTAATCATGGTGGGCTGAGAGCTTTAACTTCAGGACACTTAGAAAAGGCATTGTTTCCTTCATCAGACTGAGGAAGGCTTCAGAAGTTAGAGTGGACAAATTTTCATAAAGGCATAGTCTTTACCTTCACTATAGAGAGATGCAAATATTCTTTGTTCCTCCCTCTGATGAAAGAGGGTGGACAGCTTCTTTTTTGAAGCTTCTTTATTTACTGGCATCTCTTGTTTTCCATGGCAGATGTTTCCCTGTCTATTTTTCATGGAAACACTTATTTTCTGCAGCTTGTTCTGTTTTGAATGGAAGACTGTAGTGGAATTGTCTGTGACAGCAGACAGCAGCAGACCTTTTCTGCTTTCTCATGATCCATCTTGTAAGTCATTACACTTGCAGCCTAGGAGTGGGGAGACTGGAACAGAAGAAAATATGGATTAGGAGTTGAAAGAAAATATTGCACAACTTGGTCTTTAAATTCTTAAAGAAGCAACATCCTTAAAACCAGGGATGATAAAATTTCTGCAGAGATTATTAGGTTTATTCTACAAAATCAGTCATTAAAATGTATTATTATCTTGGTGAACCCTTGCTGCCTGAAGAAAAGGGCAATTTTTAAAATAAGGCAGGCAGAGTTATAAGTAACTGGGTAAGAAATGCAAGGTTTTGCAGTAGAAGTGCTCTAACTATACTGGCAGAGTGTATCAATCACTAGCAAGAACCTTCAGGGCTGGCAATTATTCTACATATGACTACATCACTTGCAGTTGTCCTTAAATAACAGCAGAGAACGAGTACTGGGACACAAAACACACGGGCAGTGCTTCCCACCTAATACTGCTCAGGAAAGTGATCTCAGCCTTCTTACAGTAAAGGTTTCAATGAAGCAAAGCAATTGGCTGCTCCTGTGCTGAGAGCAGACAGAGAACAAAGAAAGGCAAATGCAACAAATCAGCAAGATGTTGAAATAACCTTTCCAACGGGGAAAGAATGTGACACAGAACAAGTTAAAATGAGTAAAAGTATCTGTTGTGTGTTCTTTCTTGGTAGCAGGAGGTTCAAGCTAAAAGGCTAAAAGCATCCTCAACTCAAAAGTAGCTCAGCTTGTCAGCAAGCCATGAAAGTGCAAAAAGCTGCACAGCCCAGAAAAAGTCAAGCCATGAGTCCCACCTGAAGCCCAGCACAAGGCTCAGAGCCTCACAGCCTTAGATCAGCACATCCAACACTATGGCAGGATAACTGCCCCAGCTCAGAGCAGAAGCAGCACAGCTGGATTCCTGCAGGGCTGTGCCCAAGCCCTGCCTTCTGGCTGCCTGAGGACAGAGCTGTTCTTTGTCCTCCTGCACTTTGTTTCCTCGTCTGGAACCCCAATATGGGTCACAGTGTTCTGACTGAAGATGCATCCTAACTCTCTGAAGACCTCTGGAAAATGCTCTCTGTGTAAACACACTGAACATTAAGGGCCAGGATAGGTGACTGTCACAGGACAGTTGTTATGATCGAAGCACTTAGGAATGTTCTTCAGCATTCATTTGGGTTGATGTGGAAGCTTCTAAATCCTGTTATCACAGGAAGGTTTGGGAGGCAGGACACCATTATTACTGCAGGACTATGCTCCTCTTACTCTATTGCCTCACTTTCCTGTTTTGCATGTAGAACAATCCTTACATATCAAAACATATTGTTTTGTTTTGTTTTGGCTTTTTTTAATGTAAAAGAGATAAGAATAAGTATATCCATTAGAGTGTCATCTGTCTTTGTCTGGGTAGCACATCCCAAAAGTGAAAGAAGAATATTTACACTGTGTGTTTCACTATTTTTAGAAAAGGGACTATTGGAATTCACATCCTCTGTAGACTGTTGCAGGGAAAGATACCATGAAGTCCAAAACAAAGTACTATTCATGGTAAAAAGGGCTATTTTGCTTGTGCTCAGCACTTTTTTGTGTTTCTAGGGATGGCTGGATCACATTAGTTACTTAATAATATAAAGCTGAATTGGAATTTAACATGTCTGGAGAGATTTCTGGTTTCCTTGAAGTGCCAAGCGTATTCACTCTTTAAAATTGAAAAAAAAGAAGAATGACATTCATGATCCTATTGGGATCTGCCTTATTCAACACAATTTTTCTGATGGCAATCCACCTCTTTAGCTTGAGTTACTCTGTTCTCTGTAGTGATGCCTCATGCTCACTTGTCACTTCAAAGAGTCTGAGCCATGTTTTAAGGCTGGGGAGAAGACAGGTGTAGTGCTCTTCTTTGGGAAGCGTGCCAGAGTGCAGGAGGTAACCCTGTGGGCTGGCACAGCAGCTGCTGGATCTGCTGAACATCATAATGGGATCTCTCTGCACTATGAGAGGCACATTATGGCTGTCCATCCATCCATCCATCCATCCATCCATCCATCCGTCCGTCCGTCCGTCCGTCCGTCCGTCCGTCCGTCCGTCCCAATACTTCTGCTGGGTGAGTGGATGGATGCAAGGCTTTTCCTGTGGTTGTCACCTCTGCAGCAACATCAGAAGATGCTGTCTGTACTCTGTGACCATCCTCCATTGATTTGCTAATGTTAAACAAGGAAAAGCTGTCCCTACCACACATAAAAAAATTAAGCCCACTTTCACTAAATTACAAGTAAATGTATAATCAGACCAGGGGAGACCCAAAAGCACAGCACAGACCCAAATGATGGGCCACTTAATGACTATCAGCTCTGTGACTGTTTCATTGATGGTTTCCAATAAATGCCTTTTTTCTTACTGAGTGAGCTCTCCCATTAATTAGGAAAAGGCTAATGAAATTGGTATCATGATTGAATGTCTCTCAAAATAGCATGTGCTTGATCAGTCACACATTGTTTCAACAAATTAAAAAAGATAATAAAGTCTACAGCAGTTTCTCCATAAGCTACATTACATTGTTTTAATGCTCTCTTTAAAGACCATAAATTAATCTGGAAATGGTGGTACACATGTAGGGTGCCACAGTTTTTCATTCACAGCCCAGATGAGATAGCATTAGAGAAAACAGGATAACAGAGTACAGTTTTATGAATATGTACCAGTTGTTCATTCCCCACACTTTTGCATTTTTATTTTGTTAGCCTGATGTTTTGTCCCCTGGGAAATCTGTTTTATTATATTAATCGGGGAATGGTTGTCTTAGTCAAACAGAGAGGTGTGGAACGACTCTCTCCCATTTCTTTTTCAGTGGGGAGGAAAGGAAGCAAGCACACCCAAGTATGAAGTTTGTTTTCATTTCTTCTGACCCTTTTTCTGCTAGCTAACAGGTTTTGTTTTTATGTATGCATAAGGCAAGAGATAAGAAAGTCAAAGTCCTGAACTTTTCAGCCCTTGACTACAGAGAATTGGTGGAAAATATATTAAAGAAAAAGGAGCTTGGAGTTGCAGTATAACTCAAATCCTGTATGAGATATTTTTAGAATAGGGAAATAAATGAAGTACTAAGGAAAAAAAGACACACTTGATAAGAAAACACAAATATTTAAATTTATGATCTTTCAATGCAGCATTCAAAAACTCTTTACCAGGAATGACAAAATCTGTGCCACATCATTCAAAGTATGACCAGAGTTAGTAATTAATTCACCTAAGAAAAAAGTATTCTTTGACTTTACTTTTAAAGGGTGCTGGGAACTGCACTTCAGACATGGACCATTTTACTGGTTTAAATTAATTTATGAAATATGTCTTCAAAGATAATTTTTTTCTTAATACATAACAGGAAATGATTTATTACATATTTATGTATTATTATGGCAAGGTTCAAGCAAGGATTTTTTGCAGACAGAGAATTTTACCTTATTGTGCTTTAGTGAAGGCAGGCTGTTTAATGTACAGAGAGAGACATTCTCAGTAAAGCTGAGACAAGAGGGGAGCAGCAAATGTCCAAACCAGAAGGATATTTTATGTGCTATATCTATTATTGCAGTTCAAATGATAACTTCTTAACTTGGCAATTACTTCTTTTTGAACTCATGTTAAAAGCCTGTTTTACCCTTATTGATCCAGTTTTGCTCTTTAATCTTTCACCTTTCCATTCTATTATGCTAAAACGCACAGCTAAGGATACTCTTCCATGCTTTTTCTTCATCACTGACATATATACTTAGAAATTCTTGGGATTCACCCTGCTCAAAAGCAGATACTGTAAAATCTCTTTTATCAGCACCTCAGCAAACTCTGCACCTGACTTCCCAAACAGGTTATCTGCACTGGACCCATGTAAATGTGGGTTCTCACCTCTACCAGTCAAAGCTGACACCTCTGAGGTTGTTGGGGCTTAAGTAGCTGAGTCTCTGAGGAGTTCTTTGCTTGCTAAAAGCAATCCAGACTAAAAAGTACTTTCTTCCTTGTTTGCATGACTAGAACTGCCTTGTGAATTGGAAGCTCCTGTGAAGGTACTTATAGATAGATATATATATATATAGATATATATATATATATATATAGATATATATATATATATATATATAATATCTTTATATCTCCTGTGAAAGTATTTAAACCATATGCATGCTCTTCTACCAAAAAAACCACCCCAATCAACCAACCAACCAACCAACCAACTAACCAACCCCAAAAAACTCTCAAATCTTATCTTGTTACTACAGATATCCTCTTGGAAAGTCATGATAGATTGTAGAACATAGTACTCCTGTTTTGGTTTATCAGGATTAATTATTCATCTCACAAAGTTGTGAGATAGATAAAATTGTTATTAAAAGGTTAAAATGGAGACTAGCTTTAACTCAGATGAGAGAATAGGAAGAGAAGGCAAGATGTAATCCAAGTGCCTGGAATTCTCTTTAGGTACCATAATTGCTTCAAATAGTTAACAAGAGGATTGAAAAGAAATCAGTAGGATAATTTGTTGTATGGGCATTATTGATCTCTGATCTCTAAGATCTCTGTTCATTTTGGGAGGATATTATAGACGGGAGAACCCAAATATCTACTTTATGAAACGATTTTCTGCTGTGGTAGCAGAACAAATGACAGAGTGTTCCCTGATGTGTGGAAAGGTCACAGTGGGAAAAGAGGTCTCATCACCTACAGCCCCTACACTGAAGTGCGTTATTCTTTAAAGAGTCTTCAGTTTGCATATTTAACACTTATAACTGTCAGCAAATCATATCTCTGACACTATTAGCTAATGAATTTTACTCTTAAAAAATGTTGCAAAACTTAGGAAAAAATCGTGTTTTAATCAAATTAGGACTCACCAGCAACAGGGGGATGGCTAGAGAAATTAAAATTGCAAATAAAGTACCATTTAGAGAAAAGCCTGTGAGAGTGATCTAACCAGCTGCACATAAAAATGTAAGATTTGGCCCTCCAAATGTTCTGGAAATAGGCAGCTATGTTCTGTGCTGATTACAGCGTTAGAGTTTACAGCATGATACTGATAAAACTATCAAAGATTTACACCAGAAGTGGAATGAAGCAATCCTGCCCATTTAATTAGGCAAGCAAATTGCAATGAGTACTTGGGAAATGTCTGTTGGTGGCTGTGATGGATGTTCCTGCTGTGTGATGATAATATTCCTGGGACAAGGAGCTCGCCGGCAGAAGTCACCCTGTGTTTTACCCCTAGCACTGCTGAGAGGGGGCTGCGTGAGAGGCATGGGCCAGCAACAGCACATTTCTGTCCCAAAATCCAAGAACAGCAACTGGTACAACAGCCATTATCTGCTACATCTTTTTAGTGCTCTGCAGAGGGCAGAGACCATTCCCATCCTAAACACTTTGCCATGTCTCCATAGCTCCTACCTGTGTGTCCGGTGGATAACTTCCCCATTTCTCTTGGCAGTCTGGCACAGAGCTCTTTGCCAGGTGCTTTCACACCTGTGGGAGGCTTCAAGTCAATAAATTCAGGGTGATGAAACTGCCTTCCATGTGGTCATCTTGTTTTAAGGAAAGCAAGGAAGTCCCAGCTTCAGGACCTATTCAGTCATACAAGGCAACAGCGTGTGCTGATCCACGCTCATCTCTTTGGCTGCCAGGCACCTGGATAGAAACACAACTGCTGTGAAAAACTCCAGGATCATGCCAAATGTAGGTGTCCTGTGCATGTCTTTGAGCAAGATGCTACCCAAATGAATAATGGATCACCTTTTCAGTTAGCAGCCCTGTTGTGCAGGATGCTGAAGAGCTCGGATGAAGCACTGTTTTACCGAGGAGGCTCTTAAACCAGATTTGAAACAGTCTAATGTTGCTACGTGTAGTAATTTAGAATTCAGTGGCTGAAATGGAAAAGCAGGACACAGAACAAGCTCAGGATCAGTGCAGTGATCAGTCCACCCCATGAGATGGCCAAGAAGACACATGAGGTTAAACTGGGCACTTTAAAACACCATCTCAAGCGGAAAATCATGCACAGGTTTCATAGGTGAGAGCAGGACAGCTGACTGCTAAACAGGGGATCTGCAAACACAAGCAACTCCAGTGTGACTCAGACTGGCAGGCACAGTGCTGCAAGCCAGAAAACTCAAGTGCCCCATGGAGTGAGCAGGTGAATAACCCACACTATGGTCTGTGGGCACCAGGAACAGATTCCCAGCCCTGGGGCACTGACAGGTCTGCGAGTCCAGGCTCCATCTCTCACACTGGCCAAAGCTGCCATCTGCATGACCTGCATGTGCTTCCAGCCTTTAAGGGATGTGTTCTTTCAAGCCTCAGTTTATAGCTCAGAAATATAAAATCTCTGTCACACACAACCGAGTCAGAAGTAGCAATAAGCCAAATTTCCTATAAACATGCCAGCTATTGTTCTTTTCTTATACTATTGTTCATTAGGGTTGGCAAAGATTATCTGGAGAACTGGATGACTTTATCACACATTATTTATCCCACACCCAGCACTCAGCAACATGTTCACTGATATGGTCAGTGAATCCATATTCACCAATTCCCAGAAAGAAAACTCCCTCAGGTCAGCTTGTGATTCTCCCTGTAAAAAAATTGCCCATCAAGGTCCCCTCCTCTCTTTAAAGCTTTTGACCAACTATAAGCCATGTATTATTCCATAGTCATACCAAGCTGTGTCAACAGATCCATCTTTCCTAATATCTTTTTCTGTCTTATTTTTGGATTTTGCTGCTGCATGTCACCAGTCTGTGACAGGATTTAGTCTGAAATGGGGAAGGAAAAAATGCCCTGTTCTCTCACCGTAGCATTTGAGCAGGTCCTACAAGTGCCCTCAATGGTCCAGCTGTCACTTGCTGTGCGTGATGCCTCTTCATCTCTTCTTGAATGGAACAGTCTGGGGAGACCAGTAACTGTGTTTGCACATACCAGTGTTTTGCAGTTTGTTTTAAACACAAGTAATGCACAGAATTTAAGAAATGTTATTTTTCATACCAAAGGCAAACAAATCCCAGTGTCCTGCTCTACCACCGGTGGCTTGATTATCCATTTTACATCTTTGCAGCTTGTCATTCATATGTCTTCGCACTCTGAGCAAAACAACAATGTGAAGGTATACATGTGGACTTTGCCATGAATGGAACATGAATTTGTAGTTTTTTATCCCTACTGAAATCCCCTACACATAAAAGAAAACAGCTAAAGAGGATCCTGATTAAGAGTTTTTAGTTATTAGCCAAGACTTCTCTCAGCTCTAAGACAAGGTTTAAACAAAAGAAGTATCTAATTGGCTTTTACTGCACTAAACTTCTTAAGTTGTATAAACAATAATAATCATCCCAGATGGTGGGTTTGGTGTTTTAGTTTTTGGGGTTCTTTTAGGTTTGGGGTTTTTTTTTTGGTTTTTCTTTTGTTTGTTTCAAATTAAAGAATAAAGCTGAAGTATACAGTTTGTTAGTAAAATTGTTAATAGAGTGTATTTTTATATTGATCGTTTTCAAAGCAATAACTATAAATGCAAATTAAATAAAGCACAAAAATGAGCGTAGATGAAAAAAGATTGAATTCACTGTTTCAAGATGTTTTGTAAAATGGATCTGTACATATCCTGAGCTTTCAATATGAGTATTTTCTAGGAGGTAGTCTGGGGTGAATTGTGTCCCTTAAAGCAATTTTAGTGGAACTTGCAATATATACAGGATTCTGATGCAGATGAGGAGGATTTTCTGCTTATCAGATGTCTGATTTGGTCTCAGGAATCCAAGCTGACACAAAGTACCTCATCTTTCCCATTGCTGGGTCTGGCCTCCTACACAATCAGGACAATTATGGGGTTTGTTGGTTCAAATTCTTGCCCATTTTCCATAGGGTCTGACCCTCTTCTATGAGACTGAGATGTTTAGGGAGAAACTCCAAAAGAAACTTGCATGTTTATGCATATCTACTCATAAAAAGCTTTAGTGGCCAGAAGAGTGTTTTATATTTACTCCATTTGCCAGTTTTCTATAAAAGCCAAAAGGATCTGAAATTAAATTATATGCCTTCAATACAAGCCAATAATGTATCCAAGCACTGTTGGATGTTGAAGCACAAAATAACAGCTTTGCTTGGTAATGATGTCTTTCAAAAAACAGACACCATATTTTACTTAGCTGTGGTTGACAGAAATAATTGCTATTGTGGATATATGCAACCTCTCACAAGTACATTTCTTTATGCTTTTATCATACTTTGAGCAAAAGATTTTCCTGATCAATAATGCTTATAGCTATAAGTCCTCATGTAGCTTAAACTGAAGTTAATTGAAGGTTTTAAGACAGTTTAGTTGAATCTACAGACTTAAGACCATGGAGTAACTATATTTAGCACGAGGATAAAATCCACAGTTCCCTTTTGTCACATAAAACCAATCTACAAAGGAGAAGTAGACCTTTTAAGATCCTTTACTCACGTGAGTAGCATGCATGCAAATGAACAGACCTTTTGTTTATTTTAATCTGCAATGGAAACCACTGAAAACTTAACAATGTTCTTCCAAACTGACCCCTAGCCAAACCCATTTGCCTCAGTCCCATTTGCTGTTTTTTTCCTAGCAAACGGTGCTGGAGTGAGGTGAGTCAGTAATAAAGAACTGAGCAGGAGAAAAAGCTGTAAGTGGCTGCAGGTCACAACATGGGACACTACAGCTGAAGACAATAAACACTAACCTATTTTAAAAATCAGAACATGTCAATTCAGAAACCTTCTAGTTTTGTTAACAAAGGAACTAATTAAGCAGAAGGATTACTTCGGTTTACAGATTAGCAAAATAAAATACAGAAAAGGAAACCAGAGTTCAAACAAAACACACCTCAAGACAATAAACACGAGCCTATTTTACAAATAGGAACATGTAAATTAAAAAACCTTGTAATTTTGTCAGAAGGATTACTTTGGTTTACAGACTAGCAAACAAAAAACACAGGAAAGGAAACCAGGGTTCAAACAAAACACACCTCAAGGATGCGATGCCACATCAGGTTATAAAGCACAAAGAGATTTTTGAATTACCCTCTCTGAGTGATACATGTGACTTTTCAAAGTATGTACACCAGGTCTATCAACTTGCAAGAATGCGTGTGTTTGAGATGGCCATGAGAGCTAAGGCTAAACAAAAGCACTCAGAACATACATCTCATGAGTATTTTCCAGAATGTACAGCTGAGAGGAAAATCAAATAGATAAATAAATAAATAAACAGCCCAAATGAAATCCGACTGAGAAATAAAATGGAACAGGTTTATTACACATACTTCTTGATTTTTTTTCCTTAAACAATTTTCTACAGGCCAACAAATTATAAACATGCAAATTCTCATACTATCAGTGTATTTCTTTATAAACAATAGCCTAAATACCACTGAAATGACTGTGTACATTTATAGATAGCATTCTTTGGCCACATCGGCAATTGTCTACAGACAATTTTGACATCTGCACTTGTGTCCAAAGCAGAGCCAAGGCCCTGTATGGGTTTCCCATCTGCAAGCATAGAAATAGTGCAATGAGCAATCTTCAGCACAAACACTCTGACAAGCTGATTACTACAAATTTGGCTCAAACGTTTTTCTCTCCATTTTTGACAAACTATAGCTGGTGACCATCTCCTCAAAGATGCCCAATCCCCACTTGAAATGCAACCACAAACAGAGCCAATTAGCGTTTAACTTTGTAAGTTGAAGATAAGGATGTTTTATTTCTGGTGTGGAAGTATAAAAATAAGACAGCATAAAAATATGGCAAGTTTTAAGAGCTTTACTCCTCATTACTCCTCCCTGGCCTTGGGACCACCTGCTGAGACATTTACCCTTTGGTTACCATGTGTAGTAAGACTTATTCCCCCCTTCCCCATTATGGTTCAGGCAGTGTGTAGTGTTCCCCTGACTGCAAGTCATGACTTTTCTGTCTCATTCCTTTGCATCTCCTAGAAGAGTCTGGCTCTCTTCTACCTGTAACATTCACCCCCAGGGAGCTGAAGGAAGCAAAGAGATGCTCTCTGCCTTCTGCTCTCTGTGCTGAGCAAGCCCATCCCTCTCAGCCCCTCTGTACATGAACATGGTCCCATCAAAACCATCTGGATGGAGCTCTGCTGGATCCCCACCACTTGTCAGCATCCTTCCTGTCCTGGCATGCCCCAAATGGGACACAATACTTATGATGTGACTCCACAAGTGCCACATGGAAAGGAGTAATGACTTCCCTCAACCAGCTGGATATGTCTAGACTCCAAATAGTGTCTGTTTTAGACTCCTTGAGGATGTGGGACTCAGCCTGGGCTACAGTCCAGCCTCTGTGTTCTCAACTTTTCTTTCACTGTGTCTTCCAGCATTTTGTAAAAAAAGAGAAGCTTCTCCTTATCTGCCTCCTGCCTTGGGGTTCCTGTATTTCTTTTCTTCCTCCAGCCTGACCTCTAGCCTATCCCTTCTGGAGTCACTCCCCAATGACACTAATTTTCAGCTTTCATCTATCTGTCAGGGTCCCAGCCTCATCACATACTTTGTAGTCATGCTGTGTAGCCCAGAGATTGCAAATGACTGACATTCTTGCTTTATGGCCACGTCACATCTTTTCATGCTAAAGCATGGAAGAACTTTGTTCAAAACCCAGACATAATACAGGGGTTCCCGGTACAAAAAGCATGTTTGTCAACAGTTTCCACACAGTCCCCTTGCATTAGAAACAGGAAATTTTGTGGTATCTCAACTATTGCCATATGGAAGACTTTTCTAAACTCTTAATTTTTAGTAGTCTTGGGTATTTACCAAGTTGCTATATTCATCTTGGCTCCAAACCACAGTAAATTCCTTTGTCTGATATGTGTGTTTTTGTATCAATATGGAGGACCTTAGGAAAGAGTCAGGGGAAATAGGTACTGTGCTCATCTGTGGTGATATTGCTTCAGAAAACTCTTGCGACAGAAATGGATGAAAAGTATTCATGCATTACTTTGCACAAAATACATCTCTGTGGCTCAGTAACTGCAGAAAAATGCCGTCCTTTTGCAATGCATCCTTCCTATTGATACTGAGATCTGAACAAAATCTGTCCCTGCTTCACCAGCAAGTTTTTTCATTACAAGCTATAACACACCTCTCCTAGATGCAGAAACAGAGCTGCGCAGGATAATTGTAGTTTTCTTGTTAACGTTAATGTGGCAAAAGCAATGCCCATACACTCAGTCCTGGGCTGTGGACAGAAGGGCTCAATAACTGGCAGAGCCTCATTTTGTCCTGCATGGGATGAACATGCTTACAATTATGCTTATATAAACCTTGCACCCGATTTTGCAGGTTTCTTGGTACAGTGCTGGCACTGTAATGTGCTGCTGATGTTACCTTAAGCCACCAGAGTTTTCACTTATTTAGAAAACAGACATGATTATTTATAATGCCTTTGGGGTAAATTCTAGTGCAGCCACGCTGGCCTCCTCCACAAGGTTTGCCATATTAAAGCTACCTTTGCCTATCTGTGATACCTGTGCTCTGCTTTGAACACTGTGAACATCCCCTTTGTACTGCCTGCTTTCCTGCTGTGCAGAAACAGAGATGTTCCCTCTTTTCCAGTGTTTCCTGTTCACAGCCATAAGTGGGCCATCGCTTGGGCCCATGCAAATTGGAGCCATGCGTTTGGAGCAGAGGCCGCTCGTTCCTACGCGGGCGTTTGAGAAGCGCCTCTCTGCTCCACGCTCCTCCTGTTGTTTTGTAAAAGCAGCTGGCCAGGGAGAGGACCCAGGCACTTTGCTTCTCAGTAATGAAGCCCCAAGAGGTTCCATGACTCACGGCCTCCGTGTTCCTGCAGATGCTTTCCATCAGCAGCCATCAGGCTGGGATGTGCCTCCAGGAAGGCTCCCAAGCAGATGCTCCGCACAGGCTGTTTCTGCTGCTCCAGCACGTCCTTGCCTAGGAGGCTGCTTTGGGCTACACATGCCTGGAGGGGGAAGAAGGGCAGGGAGAGGCAGCTAGAACTCACCAAAGTCCCAAAAAACTTCTGTAAATCAACAGGCTGCAGATCTCACAGGCAAGGCAGAGGAAATCACAGGATGGCTCGGAGGGATTATTGGGCTGCTGGTTAGAATCAGACTTCCAGGGACTTGAGGACTGTCATGAGAAAACTGCAGAATAGTGAAAGATTTCTTCATTGCATTAGTCAGAGTCAGAATGCCTGTTCTGCAAATTTTATTGTCCTTAATTCCAAATCTGATTTTGGCTCAGTTAGAAACAATCTTCACTTGCTACATATTTGAGTCATGAATACACACACACATATACATACATATACATATATATACATATATACATACATATATATATATGTATATACATATATGTCAAAAAGTTTTTACAATATTTTTGTTTGAACTTGCTGCAAAATGAAGCTATAAAACATCAAAACTGCACCTCAAGCTGAATGTCTTGGAACAACCTAAACAACACACAAGCACAGATTAATGCAAGCTACAGTTCCTCCTAAGACAGTTTATATTTCTATTTTTTAAAGCTTGCCTGCTTGCTCAAGTTTAAATTTCCAAAATTGAAGTTTTTTTAGCAGTTTCATAACATGAATATGATGCTTAAGTAGTAGGAAAAATAATCACTTTGCATTTGTTTACTCTTTTTACCATTACACTTTAGGCTACTCTTGCTAATTAAGTTTCAATAGCAGCTGCACTTTTAAAAAAGATGATACATGATTTAAATACCAGTTGAAAGGAAATAAAAGTGTCAATATTACATTACTTTTTATCCTTCCTTCTATGCATATTAATTTGCCTCCTGTTTTAACTAAGATTTACAACTTAAGTGATACAACAGCAAATATTTACCAACGCAAGTTTTTCCAGTAAGCAAGAACACTTCACTCAGTTTTCCCCAATGAATTTTACTAGATGATGCTTTTATGTTAGAATTGATAGCTCTAGCTTTAACCATCAGAAGGCAAAATCTGCTGCGTCTAAATATGAGTGCAAACAGTCAATTGACAAAATCTCATTGGTACTGAATGATGTAGGATCAGCCTCATTCCCACCTTCCTGTAGACATTTGACAGCCTTAAATGTCACAATATTGAGTAAGAATAGTTTCAAGATTTGTTTCCTTATGTGCTTTTTCCCCCCACAGGGACTCAAGAACTGATTTAAGCCTGAACAATTTGAAGGTTCCTACTTGCTGCATTTGATTTTGTCTGCAGTTTCCCTCTCTGCCTCATAAAATAAATTAGAAACCTTCTCATGTCCAACAAATTTATGGAAGGCCAGCTTACAGAAAGTTGCTATCTGCATGACACCACTGTCATAATCTGGTTTATTTGGCAGTGTTGCTCTGGACAAGCCCTGGATGAACTTGCCCTTTTTATGTAAAGCAACCTCTTTCTTCTAAGAGTTAAAGTTGAAAGACAGGTCAGTGTGGTCCAGACAACCTCTGTGTTATCACATGTCATTACTTATGCTTCATCCTTTATCTCCTGAGTGATACATTCATTAGGCCGAAGCATGCATTGCTTATTGAGACATTTTGACTTTATTATTCTTTCCCAACTGTTCAGGGAAATTTATATTTGTAAGTTTAAAGCACAGCCAAATTGACAGTGATAGACAGTTTGGCATTAGGCACTTTTTTCCAAGATTTAGTCCAACACTGTCTTATTGGATACAGCTGCAGAACTCAGATCTTACAGATGGTCACCACAATTCTCAGAGACTAGAAAGCCAAGACATTGGTGCCAGCTTATGTAATGACCCTTAAAATACTGACATGTACAAGAAAATCCACGTGTCTTTACTGTGCCTTTTTCCCTAAGCAGGCATGGTTGAAAGGGGGACTTTAACTGTGCGATGTTCTCTGAAAGGCTGGTGTTACCCAGGATGGATGGGAGGGTCTCACTCTGGTCCTGTGCCTGGGAAGGAACAAAGCCAGACTGCTAATGACAGCTTCCCCATGGTGGTGGGAAAGAGGGACAGCAGACAGTCATTGCTGGATTTCTTTCCAGGTCGCATTGACCTTCTCATGGCAAATAATGGTAATTTTTTTGCAGCTGAACACATAAACACTGTTTTCATTTTCTGTGGGCTGTTCTGCAGGGAAAGAAAAAAAAAAACAACTCCAAAAAAATCAAGTTGCAGTCAGTAAACTGTTTTTTTATTCCTCTCCTCTTTCTGCATGCACGGCTCCTTAGGGCTCACCCATATTTTCATGGAAGACCCAAACATAGGCAGTAATCATTTGTGAAGACAAGAGGGGCAGCTCTTCCAAGGTTTCTCATTTTCCTTCCCTGCAGCTTGGAATCCATCTTCCAGTCCTAGTGGTCCTACTCCTCACCCAGCCACTGAGACCTTAATGTGCAGCTGATCACTGAGTTTGATGTCACAAAGGGACAAGAGTGACATTGAAAATAAAAATTGGAAAGGCACAAACTTACAGTAAAATAAGCAGATCCTATTTTTATACAAAAATAAGGGTTGCTGAACTTCCTCCTGACAAAATATAATGCTCTAATTTTGCCTGATGCTTCTTTGAGGCATCAGCACCTCCCTGAGAAGGAGGAGGAAACTGCACAGTATTTTGGATGCAGATGATCCAGCAGGCAGTCTCCTAAAACCCCCATGTAATACTTTCTCTAGATTTTCACTAAGCAAATTAGTATGAGCAAAGATTTTATATCAATATGATAAAACAACATTCCTCTGTTTGCCCAGTTGCAAAGATCTTATTAAAAAATTCTGAGAACTGGATTTCCTGATGTGCTTTACATTAATTAGTTGTATGTGGTTTAAATATGATTGTGAAATAATATTTGGATTATTATTAAAATTCAATATTCTATTTTAATGACATTTTTGTTCTATCATCAAAAAATGATAGAATTAAAAATGACATGGTCTCACCTTATTCTAATTTGGTCTATTAACTGGAAAATATAGAATTATATCTCTATATATTTTTTTGAGAATAATGTTTTGAGAGCAGGAAGCAGGATGGAGAGCTAGATGCATAGCTAGATTTTGTTCAAAACTCAGCTGAATACAATCAAACCATGCCAATTTAAATCAGCTGCAAATCTGGCTTCTGACTATGCTGTTTCCCATTTGGACAGAGGGATGTGCAATGCATCAACCGATCATATTAAAAATGATCCAAGGTTATTCAGCCAGAGAAATCATTAAGCTGTTTGATTTTGCACTGTGGGTGATCATACAATTTTTATTCCCAGAAAGAAAATAAGAAAATTGGTCTAAATGCTACATCCTTCTTGTCTGCCCTATTTAAAAGAGGACAGCAGCATTAAAAAGTCACCCTTGAACTAAAAGTCGCTACCATGGTGCAAGGCTGAAGGCTTTGCAGAAATCACCAGAGCCTGGAGAGGTGGAGAAGGTTTGGAAGGTGAGGGAGGAAGGGGATATGACCATTTGGGACAAGAAGAGCCCAGGCAAGGGCAGAGGAGTTGGAAAGCTCTAAAAGAAATGAAGGAAGAAATTTGGATGCAGGGACAACACACCTTGTAGGTAACTAAAAATTAGACCTTAAAAGAATGTGCATTCAAGAAGTTTTCCAGAAGAATGTGCATTCAAGAAGCTTGCTTTCTGTCCTCATTGCCCTTCCCCTCAGCACCACTGAGCTCTCTGCACCTGCAGAGGAGAAACATCCACTTACCCTGCAGCCCCTTACCAGAGAGGCCTCCACCTGCGCCTTCCCAGTGCCATCCCAAAGGCCCAGATCCCAGCCAGCTGAGCTGCTTCTTGCCAAACATCACAGCAATATCTGGGTCACCAAAGTGTCACAGTTAGCACAGCCAGCAACCTAAATGCTCTCACACAGACTGCTCCTTATGAATGCCCTGCAGCATGAAACACTTGTGGATGCATCTCCACACCAGTGCTGGCAGACACAGATGAGCCACACGCTGTGGCCCCAGCACCCCACAGCTCCCTGTGCCTCTGGCTTCGCTCCAAACAGCCCCTCCAAAGGACACCTTTGTGTCCCAGCCCCAGGAGACCTTTGGAGTGGTGGCACCCTCACACCCTGAGCCCTCAGACCCTGCTTCCCACCAGGCTGCCACAGATACAACTTTCATCAAATAGAAGCTCCTGGACCCCAGCCTCTTGTGTTTTCCTCTGCTGGATCTGTCTCTCTGCTGCACTCGCTAGGGATTGTGCAGAATATTTTAATTGTTCTGACACCATGGCTCAGTGCTGACCAAAATATTCAAGTTGCCTTGTTGCCTTTTTTTGTATTTTGGTAAGTAATTATTTGAACATCTTTTTCTTACCAACCTGCTAGATTGAAGGTAAAAATACTTAGAGTTTACCCCATGCTACACAGAAAACTGTCAAGTTGTTCACTAAACTGCTGCCATCTGCCAGACACTCATTTAAATACACTGCATATAGCAAAAGTGGATTTGATTAAACAAGGTCTTGAAAGTATATTCTTACTGTCTGAGATTAAGCCAAATACCTCTTTTTTTTTCCCCACCCCCAAGCCTAAGCTTTTCTGTACTTATTCCAAGGAATTGTACTGACATGGTCTCCTTAGAGATTTTTTTATAATCTTTGGCACAAGCAAAAACCTTAATAATTTCCTTGACGTTTGCTGTTTATTTAGGGCCAATGTAAGCCATCTATTATATATCCCAATCCTTAAATGACCCCTAAATGGCAATTTAATCACATTTTTCTCAGAATCAATAGTGTTGTTGGAAAAAAATCCGTCTAGGACTGCTAAGGAATAATATTGTAGTCTAATGACTATGACTACTCTCATAAATTCAATCCATTTTACTGTCTTGTCCTTCACAGGGGTTCCAGAAATTGCAGTTTGGAGTCTAGACTAGACGGTCTATAGTTTTTGCATAAACTTGAGACATGTAGTTTCTCACTCCTCAAGTCAGTACATTTTTGCCACACACAAGGAAGAGCTTCAGCTATCAGATATCTCACATCCTTGTATTCAACTTGCAATTTCCACAACTGGGGCTAAAAAGCAATCTTTTTATGAGGTATTTTTTTTCTTTGCCAGATGCCCAGAGGTCACTTAGAGCCCCCAGTCCTTCTGTTCCAGTGTTCCAACCCCCCCCTGGATCTGATGACTTTCTGATTCTTGTTCTCTTAATTTCATTGTCCCCAGCATCACCGACATCACTAAGGGTTGCAAACCTTTGTTCTGTTTAAAATCAAGAAACTTTCCATTTTCTACTGGAATAATATTTGCACCATGCTCTGGAGCTTGTGTCCATATAGCCTTGCAGATGTCCTGGTCCCTCCAGAGGTGTGGAGCTGTGTGCATCCTGCTGGGCACCACAGAGAACCTTGGAGCGTGGGCTGAACAGAGGGTCAGCCCACAGCTGGGACAGGGCAGCAGGCAGGACACTGAGCCATGGCAAGGCCTCAGTGGGGACATCAAGAAGGTTTTTCTGCAAGGGAACTCTGTAAAATCTCTTGCAATAGAAAGTTTCTTAACTGAGAGCAGGGAAAAGGCACACATGCTCTCTTCAAGGTCAAAGAAGGCTGGCAAAGTGTCTGTGTTCAGATCCTTTTATTTTTATCTCTGTCTTTTGAATTTCCTCTGTTTCATATGTGACCTTGTTCCAGATATTATACAAACAAATCTGATTTTCTGTTTTTGTCTGTTTGCTTTGAACAAGGGTGCAGACAGATCTCAAAATCTTGGCCAGCTTGGGTTCCTGTCACCCTTCCTAAACTACAAGTGCTTCTGTCACATGACTGCCAATGCACTGATCTCTCTCCTGGCCCTTCCAAACCACCATGTGCTTCCTCCAGAGGGTGACTGCTCTCCTGGTTTGTGTATGCTGTGACAAACATGACATGTGATATGCTCTGTGTTATGGCCTCAAATTTCTGCAACTGGACTGTTTTGGATTCTCTATCATCTCCTGGAGGTGAGAAGTTAATCTGCTTTCTACACATTCATCCTGAACTGCACCAACTGGCCAAACTCTAATTATTTTATCAGGGTTTTGTTCTGGTCCTGCAGTAGTATCCAACAAAACTTTGTCCTAGATCCCAGTTCCTGTCTTTTATTAGAATTTCAGCACCCTCTTTCCACATGGCCTTTAGAGATCTCTGCATTTTATAACTTTCTTCTTCTCCTTTCCCTCCCCTGATTGACATTACTTATTTGAACAACACACAGAAAACTGTTACTCAAAAAGAAAAATGGGCTTTGTTTATTTGTTTAGTAAGAAATTTTCTGGAAGAAGATAATTGTTTCATAAGAAATTAGCTTGATGACTTTCATGAAAAAAATTTTAAGAGGCAAGAGAAAACTGGAAAGAAAACTATTTACATTGAACCATGAGATAAAAAAAAGAGAAACCATGACCCAGAAACTACAGATTTTCTGCATAGCTGTCTAAAACTTCTCCAAGTATTCCATCTCTAAATGGAGATCTGGATGAAGATGAAAGGTTGTATAGGATGGCTATTATTATCTGTGGCAATCTCTGCAATGCTGTGGAGTTTTTCTACAACTGACTGTCTCTGGGAACTTTCTGTGGTTTTATTAAAAGAATAATAAGGTTCAACAGAAATGTTATAAGAATCTAAAAAATTTAATTTAGATAATCCTAGAGGATTTAATTCTTGCATATTTTTACTGACATATTTGAATACACAATTATGCAGAGTTCCTGTTTTAGTTACAAGATACCTCAGAAAATAGATACAGCATAAGAAATACAGACTAGCTTTCTATTAAGCATGGAAATGTAAATGTTCTTATGTTCTTATGACTATATTTATTATCCCACTTGTGATTTTATATACTTACTGCACTTATTTACAGTGCTTAATTTGGAAGCAGATGCAACTGTAAGACTGCAATCATTATATTTGCTTACCTTATTTTACATTATCTAGTTTTTGGTACCCTCTGGATGTTACTCATCACTGCACATGCTTTCTGCTGGGGTTTCTCCCAGTATTTGTTCTCTGGCTCACAGAGTCACTCACATGCAATATTACAGTGACAGCAACCTGAAAATGGATTAATGGGACAGTTCAGGTGAAGTATTCTGATTCAAACTGAGTGGGAAATGAGAGATGGAAAATAATGAAAGAACCTGAGCAAAATTATTATTAAATGGCTCTGTCAGGTACTAGCAGAACCATGGATGTCAGTGATATATTGATACCAAACAGTAGGACAGGTTCATTAAGACAAGGGTTTATACTGTGAGATTCACAATATATAGGGAAGACAGAATTCCTTGAAGCCTCTGATAATGATTACTTGAGAAAAGAAATTAGAAATTATTATGGGGAGTTTTCTTCTACAGATCTCAAAATCAAGAAAACCCTGGTGAAGTATCTCTAAGCATAATTGTTTTATGATTACATTTTTTAATTTTCAACTCCATGAGCTGTTGCCATTATTATTATTTTTTTTAATTTCTTGTTTAATAGCAAGGTGGTCTTAATTATCTTCTTTACAGTTCTAGTGAGAGCTATAGGTGAATGGCAGTGCTCACTTTTCAATTACACTTCAGTAATTTGATTTGTGGCATAATACTCCCTCTCTGCCTCACAACAGTGAAGAAATCCACTATGTACCAAAATAGATGGAAGAAGACACTTTCCTCAGCAGGGATTAAAAGCAAATAAATAAGTAACTAATACCTCATTTGGTACTATCAGGAAAACCCAAAACTTGGCACCATGACACCCAGCAAGGCTGGGTTTTAGAAGACTCCTTATTGCAGATGCCTTGTTTTCTGAAGCTTTCCCTCAAAATCAAAAATCAGTGTCCAGTGTGCAGCTCTACCTACTTCCAACTGTATTCTTTACACAGGAACTCTTTATTTTTGTTTCCCTGTAGGAAAAGCATGATCAGATACAGAAGAGTTGACATCACCTCCAGCAGGTTTAGGGGAACCTACAAATCCTGAATCTTGAAAGGAACCCTGAAAGCTTTTTAAAGATCAAAGAATGCTGTTCAGGCATCAATTCCCTCTGTCCAGGAGTGGAAGAAGGTGGCCCAAACACCTCATTCTCCACTGCCCCACCTAAACTTAAGATACAATCTGGTATTTTCCACTGAATTTCTGTGGAATTTGTATACTGAATTCCCACTGAGTCCTGAGAAAACCACTGGAAGAACATAGTTAAAAAAAATCAATTTACACAGTAAGGATATCTGAGTGGGGTCACACCTTAAAGGGGTATCTTTTTATGCAGTATTGATGATGGTAAATTTTCAGAAGTCTCAGGTTTGTAATACAAGGACTCTTCCAGACAGAAAATTTTCAGTGAACCACATAATGGCACATTTAAAGAATAAAAACAGGAAGTTGCACTTTCTCTTAACAGATGGAAACAGCAGATGTGCCCAGATAATTTAATAATCTGTGACAATATTAGTTTTAGATCCAAAGCAGTCTGAGAAAAAACACATCAGATTTTCCCCAAGGACATCAATAAAAGAAAAATCAACTAACACCCAAATAGAAGAGGCTAATCAGCACATCACTACATTTTTTGATGTGGTAGTTTGGTGCAGTCTCACCTTGACACAGAGTGCTGCTGCAGCAAAGGAAACCACACAACAAGGGACATCTGCATGAGATGGAACTCAAACTGACTGCCCCGTGGTTAGCATTTCACCAGGCAATTCTTTAGAAAGATTAGGCTGGGGGTCTGTAAATGTAATTGTTTAAGACTGTTTAAGATGTGCTTTACTGCAGAGATGTACAACAGTGGGATGAAATGGGCAATCCATCCAGAGAAACAGAAACAACCGGACTGAAGACCCTGGGTCAGTTTAGGATTTTAGCAAGCAGAACTGGTAACTGCTCCTTTCTCTGCTGTTCACAGCTGTGCAGCCTCTCACTGAGCCTGCAAGAGTTTTTCAGTGTCAAAATAAGCTGCACTCTGCTTACACATTACAGGGATTTTAAGGTAGTAGGACAAAGTGGCCTACAGATATTTCAGTGCCTTGAAAGAACCAGAATTGCATATTGGACTCTTCTCATAGGAGTACTTCTAACTAAGTCCTGTTCAATCTGCAATAAAATAATGACAGGAAGCACAGTATTTTAAACCAGCATAAAATCATAAGATATCTTATTAGGACATCTTTTTCTTTCATTTTTTTTCCTAACTGTTGTCTTTAAAAGGGTTTTTTCTAACTGCTGTTTTTAAAAGGCTGTTGTCTTTAAAAAGTTTAAATTTCCTCATTTAATAGCAAGTGGTTTGAATTATTTTGTTTACAGCTCTAGTGAGATCTGTAGATTAGAGGCAATGCTGTTTTTCTCAAAACTCTTCCTAGCTGTCTTCTCCAACTCTCATCTTTCTTCCTAGCTGTCCTTCCTTCCTGTAAAGGAAACATTTCTGCCCAGCCCTCCTCCCTTCAGACTGCTTCACTCCTAATCCCATGGGAAGTTCCTTTCCTTATCCGTTAAAACAAAAAAACCTTTCCCAAATGCGAAATCAACCCAGAAAAGAAACCCATCATTGCAGCTTTCGCACACCTGGATGAGAAGGGACATTGCTGCTTCCCTGAGGCACTCAGCTCAGTCCTGCTGAGCCACAGGATGTCACTGTCACTGCCCAGGGGACACACTCCATGCTGCCCTGCAAAGGTCAGGAGCCAGAAAAGCCGACATCTTTCCTCACCCCCCTGTGCCTCCCCTAAATTCCCCTGTGCCTTTGGGCATTGCTGCTGAGCTCTCCACTAGCACAAACACCCAGGTTTTGTGTCTTTGCCATGGCCAGGTCCTGCAGGGCCCCCCAGTCTGTCTCAGCCTGGCAGTGCCACAGGCAGGTGGGTGAGACAAGATTATTTCTGTTTGCAGCTATTGGAGGGCAGAGTCTGTGGCACCTGTGTGGTTTGGAAGGGTTTCTGTGGCTCTGCTTTCACATGGAGGTATCTCAGCCCTTTTCAGCCTCCTGCTGTGTGCTTAGATAGGATGGGACATCCCAAAAAAATAACAAATCACTGCTGTGGTGCCATGGCTGTAGAGTGAGTGATGACCAGTTCAGTATGAGCTTCTCTTTGTGCCAAAAGCTGCTAAAAGAGTGTAGAAACAGGACAGGCCTGATTTGACTCCCCTGGTGTGCCAAAAGCTTGGGCAGTGACTAAAATAATCTAGGATTTTGGTAAGTAAAATGAAGCAGATGCTTGTCAAGGTTATCCTAGCAGAGCAGCCTGAGATTTGCAAACTGCATGTTCTGACTTAGATCAAAACCACAGAGCATGTTGGAGTTTAGCTTGGATTTGAGTTTTCCCAGAAACAACGGAAACTTGGTATCACTTCAGATCACAGATGAAACAAAGAAGTAAAATCTTCATTGCAGAGTTCAGTCTGTGGTCATGTCATGTGAAAGGAGGTCAGATTTCAGTGACCACACTGAAAGCTTTACTCAGAGCTGAGTTCAGATATCATGAGAAGTAAAAAAGCACTCCAATATGTGACTAAAAAAACATTGCAGCCTAGATGCATTAATGAAATTAACTTAGGTTAAAGTTTGCTAAATAGATACCTAAAGACAGCTAAAACATCAACTCAGAGCAAAGTAATTCAGCTCAACAGAAAAAACCACCAAGGAATGCTTCCATTGCTTTTGATGGTTTAGGCTTTTTTGCCTTGAAAACACTGGCTGCAAATGACCTACATATTTTTGTGGCTGGATTAAATGTATAGTTAAAGGATAACATTAAAATTATGTTCATGCCATTAGATTATAAAAAAGCCTTCTGAGCATTTTTAACTCTATTCTGGGTATATTTGAAGAAAGAATAACATCTTAATAATGTTATTTTCCTATTTCCCTAAAACACCCCTTCCCCCCTTTTCTTTGCTCCATTACTCTGCCCTTTCAGTGGCAGCCCTGTGTGAAGGAGAAAGAACAACCTTAGCTAAGAAGGTCTAGGGCTTACAACACATTACATTTAGAAGCTGCTTCTGGAAAATTTACCAGTCAGTCACGCTGAGGAGAGTCCTCACTTCTCTGTGGCACACCCTGCTCAACCACAACACAGGCTCTTTGGAACACAAGACTCTTGGGATGATTTGAGTGAGAAAATTGGCAAATAACTCTTTCTAATGCTCACAATTTGTCTAATAAAACCTAAGTTCTAGGATGTACATATCTGAAATCAGATACAGGGAACAGAGAACATATCCTGCACATAATTAGAGCTAGCTTTGCTGCTTGTAATGCACCGACTTGCCTTCCAACAAAACCTTTTGAAAATATGGTGTTTATTTTCACACAATTGCCCTTTCACTGTAACTCCCTGATGTGTAATATTTTTTTTTATTTCTATGTAAGGCTACATTAGCCAGTTCAGAATAACAGCATATGCCACACATCTTTCCCAACACGTCTCAACCGGTAGCAAGAACTTTGCATCCTTGATCCCATTCTCTCAAATTCCCCTTTTGTCTTCACTGAAAATGCTAGAGTAAATAAAAATATTTCAATTTTCTCCTACTCTGACCATATTCACAAAGCAAAGTTGGCATAAACTATATATCAAATGTATATAAGAAATGCATATAAGTGTCTATGTATACAAATCAAGTCATTAGGGTTTCTAAGCTGGTAGATTGCAGCATCACTCATGTGGCAGCAAGGAAGGCCACAGCTCTTACATCTATTTTATGTGGCTACCCACTCTGCTATTGTGGCCTTTTCCAAAACATTTCTGTGGGGTTTTTTGTTTGAAGGTACATACATAGACCTGTATATAAGCATCTCCATTTAAACAAATGCATATGTAAATATTTGCATGATTAAAGGCAAGAGCTGGAGTCTACTGTGTTGATTAGCCAGTCTTGCCATATTAGAAAGGGAAAAGATTCTTTTTCTTTGGTTGATTTCACATAGGCAGAGATAATGATATAATTATGAAATGTATACTTATGTTTTCTTTCTTTCAGAAAGGGAAAACAGGAACCAGCTAAATTTCCTGGAGATGGGATCAGAAACATGTTTTGCTAATTATTCCAGGGAGGAGCTAAGTTTCTACATTATCTGTCAAGTATCTAAGGGTACCTATGGGACAATCACAGGGAGAACCACTGTCACACTGAAATTTATTATACCCTCTCAATAAAGGTTAGTGTGAAACAATACCAATTAAATTAAATGCATAACAATCCATGAAAGGGTCACATAAAAACATACTGCCATTCACCACCATAAATCTGAGCAAGGGGTTCCTTGCAGATAAAATTGCCACGATTTGGATGCACAGAGTAAGTGGAGAAGGAATGCTTTCCCCACGCATTGCCCTTGCTCTAAACACATCAATCACTGGATATGAAATCAGGCAGCAAGAATTGGGAAGGCAGAGAGGATGGATGCCCCAGTGCCACAGAAGTCCAACATCCCTGTGCTGTGCACATATAACCTCACACAGAATGTGCTTCATTGCTCTTCTGGCAGCTGCTGAAAATGCTGACACAAGATGGAAAGTGATTGAACAACGGAATTGCACGGCTTTCCCTCCTGCCTTTCCCAGCTCTGTCCTCAGCTGCAAGTCTTTCCTGTGCCTCTCCCTTTTAATGACACTAACAGGCTGCTAACGTGAGAGCTTGTCATTTTTGTCCCCACCCCAACCTCCTCTCCAGCTCTCTGTGCTTACACTGCCCAGCCACAGTGTCCAGACACCAGCTCCAGCCACAACTTCCTAGGGGAGCTGACAAAGCTGCTGGGAACTGACTTGGCCCAGCCCAAGGCCTGGCAGTCTGTGCATGGACAGGTGGCATCCCTGTGGCACACACTGCCCTCTTCTCCACAGAGACACCTCTGGCTTTACCCTCAGCAGAGGTCAGGAGAGCCCCTGGCCACAATGGCAAAGACTCAGAAGAAAAACTACTTATACCTAATGCAGCTGGAGAGGGAAGAAGATTGTGCAAAGGCCTGGACCACAAAAAACTTCTAAGAACTACTTGCATTGGATCCTGAGTGTCCTGGAGTTACCAGGAATTGAGACTGCTATGAAGGGGCAGCTGCCCATAAGGAAATTAATTCATCAATCAGTACTGGAGACAGAACTGGAAGCATCCAGGGCTTGGATGGGTGGCCTTACCCTGAGTTAAGACATAAATTTAGAGGTGGTACGGCTGTTGGTCTTTTTTCTGGAATTCCTAGGACATGGCACAGGGGCCTTCAGCAACCCACAAGAGGATCAAAGTATTAACAGGAATATTGGTCATGGAGAATTGTGTGGGTGGCAGAGTTGGGATGGTGGAGGCAGCCAAGTCTGTGGGGCAGTAATTCACTTTTCCATGTGCATTCCATCTGCCATAGCCACAGACTGGTCCTGAGACAGCCCTGTGGAAAGCAGGAGTACATTTGGCTTGGCCTCAAGCAGCATCTCCTCAGCAAATAAACTGCTGAGGACCACGATGGCAGCCACACAAAGAAAGTCCTTCCAGACAGATTTTAATGGGAAGCTGGGACTGATTCATCAGAAGTATCTAGTCTGCCTTTCATGAGGTTTAAATGTTCATGCTTCAAACAAGTCCTACAGCAGTGCTGCTTGGAAGCCTGGTTTCTCTCTCAGCAAACGCTCCACAGGAACCAATTTAAGCTTGAGGGGGGAAAAAAGCCCTACTAAGGCCTATCAAGTGAGATTCAGAACAGGATTTCTCTTCTGGAGCAGAACAGCAAGTCCTGTGTAAACTGTTCAGATTAATGAATGGCTGTGGCTATGTAAACATGATTCTGGTGTGGGCACAGAGACTGCTGGGGGAGGAAGAGGAGAGCTGAAAGAGAAGAGAGGAATCCAGGCTTGGTTAAGTTCAGAGTAGGGTTCAGACACCTCACCAGTTTATGCAAGGCACTGTAGCACATAAAGGTGTCAAGAGTCCTTGAACAAAGCTGGAATTTCTGGGCTTCCTCCTCTTCTTTCCCAGAGCTGGACACCCATGTGCTGAGCACCAGAGGGTCACCTGAACAGACAAATCCAGAGGTCATAGCTGCCCTCGAGGTGTGCACTGGGGTTCCAAAGCCCAGAGTGAGCCCCCTTGACGCTGGAACCTGCTGGAATTTGTCTCCACAGCAGAGGGCTTAGAATGCCCTAATCCTGTACTTCTGACAGTTCAAAGGAACAACAATCACTGCAGTGGAACAATATAAAAAGATACAATTTATACATAAATCTTATTTGTGTCTAAATCTCAATATGAAGATAAAGGAATGGCCTGACATCCAGTGACACCAAGAGACTGAAAAAGATAACGGAAGCATTTTTCTGTATCTATCTCACCATACCTACAGTGGTAAAAATACTGGGAAACATCCAAGATAGCAGTGCAACTGAAAAGTAAACTGTTTCCCCTAACAAAACAGCTTTGAAAAGGCAGTTTGTAGAAGGCAGTCCCAAAGCAGCACACAAGAATTATGGTAAGAACTTATTTTTATAAAATAAAGCTATGGCACTGTTTATCTGCTTTCTAAATTTGGCAAGGTTTTTCTACCATATACTTATTCTGCACTGATGGGACAAAACCTGTAACACTAGAATAAAAACAATAGTCATTAGCTGGTTGGATAAAAAAAGTAGACTTCAAGATTGTACCAACATTACCCTTAAAAAAGAGTTTGAGGCATTACCACATCTTGAATTTTCCCTGCCTTTGGTCAGGTCTCAGGATGCACAGAACTTGCTTCCCTTAGTGCCCACAGGAACGAACTCCCCACAAACTCCAGCTGTGTTCTCCTGGGAGTGTCCTCAAGTGCTGCTTTCCAGGAGTGTAACCTTAGACCAGCTCTAGGCAGAGCTCAAGTCGTGTGATGCTGTTGCATAAGGTGTGGGGAGGAAAAGCACAGCTCTAAGGAAACAGTGAGTTGTAGATCACAACTAACCCAGCATTCCTGGAAAACAGCAGGCTTCTTGGGGCCAACCACAGGAGGTTTTTTCCAACTTTTCTTGGAGCACCAACATGCTTTGAAAACACCAACATGCAATCTGTGATTCCCAGGAAGAAGGCTGGATGTTAGGTTTTAAGAAAAAACAGCCTTGCCACTGTTTCTAAGCAGAAATGTCAGAATGTTGAGATATGCACCTACTACATATTTCACAGCCTTCCAGATAGCTCTATAGGAAGACTGAAATTGTGGGAAAATGAAAATTAATTCATAAAACCAAAGCAGTAATGAGAAAAATAAGTAGTATTCAAACAAATAGAAGCTAGAATACTCTAGGGGCTTGCAAATTAGGGCTTGCATTTATAAAACACAGGGATGATACATTTTTTATATGTTTCATAATCTCTCTCCTGCTTATTGTTTTGCTGCTTTTTAATCAAATTTTGGGACTCAGAATGTGTCCCTATTTAATCTAAATTCTGCCAGAATGTACTTGAAGGTCCCTTTTCCCATGGGTTTCCCCTCAGGCTGAGAAAAAGCAAGTTTTAAATGTTCTCTGTTTTATAACAGCTGAGACAGCGGCCACTGTCTGGAGCACCTTCAATGTCTGTCTGCCCCTATTTGCCTTGTGCTTGAACTCCTGATGGAGACTGACTTGACATTTCCACAAACCCTGTCAGCTCTGGTAATCTGTATTCCTGTTCAGCAGCTGCAGGGCTGGAGCACCTCCCCACTGAGCCCCCCCAGACTGCCCCTCCTGACTCCAGAGGTACCTCTGAAGCATCAGCCTCTGAAGGAAAGCTTGCAGCACCCCTGTTTTGTATGTGTGCAGCATTCCCATTCCAGTGTGGACAGATCAATGAGCAATTATCATTTCAAATATTGTAAACAGTTTGTCCACAGCTTTTTCTGAAAAATTGAAAGCCATCTGCAACACAGTAGTTTTAGACTCTTGATAGATGCTGCTCAGTAGCATTTAGCTATACATTCACAGATACTCTGAATGTCTTCTCAGAGCAGTTAAGCACCATGTGAGTGTTTTCTGTGGGCTGTGGGGTCATGCAAACTCAGGATTTTCCTGCTTATAACCTAACACTAACTTTCTCATTTTATATCAGCTTTCTCACTGCTTCCCTGCATCTTTTCCCACAATAACAGTTTGCTTATGAGCACACACCAAGATTCAGGATGACCCCTGCACCAGAATAAAATATTGCTTAGAATATTGTGTGGGATTTTTTCCCTTTGGCATTCAACCTCCTAGCCAGGGAGGTCTGTGAGAGACTGAATCAGTGGTCCTGAGAAAACAAATTGCTGTTTTCCTAAGTTTCAAGTAAATTCATTGTGGCTCTATGACTCATGTGGCTTTAATGGCCTTACTGGTTTATTTATTAGAATGCCAAGAGGCAATTTATCTTGTTTACTTAGCTCTCCAGTCACATGCTTCAGACTTAAATAAGATTCCACTATTTTAAAATACCTACTTTGAAAAGGGCTATTAAATAGTGGAATCCTTTATGAGATTGTATTACTCCAAATTTCATCCATCAAGCCTTTGCCACGTTACCACAATGTGCAACTATGATGATACAGATCACAGCCTTGTTCAGTCTTTTTACATCAGATATTACACAATCCACAAGTTCTGTCAAAATACACACAGTGAGTGCTAAAAATCCTTAACACCCTCAGGGACAGCTTTGAGTGCAGACTCACTAAAAACTTTGAGATGTGAAAACAGATAAGCAACTTGTAAAGTCAATATTATCACTTTTCATCAGGAGACAATCTGACTCAAAATCTGGAAACAGCATCAAGGATTTAAATGTTTTTGTTAATTTTTTTTTTCCTTTCAGCAGCAGTACAGCAGATCATCAGCTAAGCTACATAAATACAGCCTGGCTCATGAGTGCAGCACAGCTGAGCCCAGTCACACAAGGAATACCACAGAGCATTTCATGCTCCTGTACAATTTCTCACTCATTTACCTTGAAAACTCTTACCTTTATTGCCAAGTGTAGTTGCTTATTTTGCATCCCAGGTTTATCAACCACAGATGATATGTGATCGTGTCACTATTTTACAGGGTTGAGGTGTTTAAAAAACTTAGATTTATTCTGTCTTTTTCATAGTTTCCCTGTTACAAAACCAGGGGAACCCCATTTCTGCATTGCTTGCACTGTAGGTGACTTTGATCTGCCATTGTGGGGGCTCTCTTCCATCACAAAAACAATAGCAAAGTATGTACAGGAGTGATAATGTTCTAACATACTGTAAAAATTAATGAAGAGGAGAAAAAAAATCTCAGATTTCTAATCTAGCCAGGCTCTTCAAATAAATTTTGTTGCTTTTTGCCCCCCCAATGAACCATATTATCTTTAGAGTCTTATTGCAGTGCACAAAAAGATTTTCTGTCTTTTCAGTGTCAAGGATTGCTTTATTTGAAAACAATGAAGTTCCTTTAAAAAAAACCCCAAAATACAAGAACACCAAAATATTTAAACTGCACAATAATTTTCCAAAGCCAACCAGTTCAGATCCCTAGAGAACTCATTCAGTTATTTTCAGTGAAACATGCTCAATATATTCCAATTCCAATATGGTGCAGAAGCTTCAAAAAGCATCTTGTTTTTACTGAATAAAATGCTTACGCAATACAATCATAAAAGAAGTAAAACTTGCCACAATTTAAATGTCACACATGGTAAAACCAGAGGTAGCTTTTAGAAGTACTCACGTTGAACAGAATTTCTGAGTTTCTTTTTGGTCAGAGAAGTTTTCGTGTAGCATGAATCTGCAAAGGAAACTGAACCAATGAGAATTTGAAAGGGTCTATCCTAAGACTCCTCTTTTGGGAAAATTCTTATAAGGAGATTAATTTTTATAAAGATTTTATCAACAGGCATTTAGAAAATATGGATGACTGTCATCCCTTCCAATCAGTATTAGAATAAAGGCAATTAGCTAAAGAACTTTTGTGATGGCTTAGTACAGCTTCCTTCTGGAAGCCTTTGTCAGATATGCAACTTAGCCAGGTTTTTAATATGGTAAAACCACCTACAAGAAATTAGGATAAACGCACGGAAACTGGAGCTTGCAGCAAGCAGCATCATGGACAAGGCTCACTGTGGTTACCTACTCTGTGTGAGGCAATATTCCTTGCTTCTGGCACAGTCCAACAGCTCCAAGAGCAGTTCTTGGGGGCTGCAGACAAGGCAAATCTGCTTCTTGGCAGCCCTTGTGCAACCCTGAGATAGCACAAAAAGTGATGGGGCAGAACGAGAGAAGTTCTCGCATCAGTGAAGTCTCACAAAAAAATGCAGTGTGACTGAACTGCTTAATGTTGGCACAAGATGATAATTTGTTCCCTTTTGATTTTCTTCTATACTTCCTTCCTAATCTGTTTCTGCTCCTCCTTAATCTTTATTGCAAGCCATAAGCTCTGCTGAAATAAACAGTGGAAAATGTGAGGGAAAAAAAAAACAAGAAAAAAAGAGTCTAAAGGCTGAAATCTGCTGACTTTGGTTACTGTCATTCCTATGAGACTTAAAATAAGTTCAGTCCATTCCAGAGTCCACTTTAGGAGACTTAACCTCAAGGCTTATTATCCCCAACTATATAGAAATTAGATTCTTGGGAAATTTCTTAAACACTAAAGTTAAATTACAAATTCATATGTTTGGAAAGCTTTACCCCATCACACACATGAACTACATATGCACTCCATTAATCCCACTGTGTCTTGTACTTCCAGAAAGTGCTTTGGTCTGATGAATAAATAAATAAATGTGCAGTTTCTTTAATCTATGCACCACCACTGGGTGCATGCTGAAGCGTTCCAGGAAGGCAGCATGTATTACAAAGGTCAGGCTTTCCCTCAGACAAAGCACTGCCTTGCCCTTCTGAAATAACAAACCCAGAGAGTTGAAATCCGGGTCTCTATTTCATTTATGACAACTGCTCACCAGCTTTTCACCAGCTCACAGTGCCTCAGTCTCTCATTAAGAATTTGTCTAAAAAGAAAAGGGGGAAAAGCAGGCTAATGAAGTACCAAGGCTCAATTGCTGCCTTTTGGCTGAAGCTCACCAAACACCTACCAGCAGGCATTTTCTGTTGCATTTTAAAACATATGACCAGTTATTCTGAGGGGTTTTTTTACATGTGACTTCTGCATCCTCTAATTTTAAAAAGCAACAACAAAACTCCAAAGTGTGAAAATAAGGAAACTGAGAGCTTGCCCGCAATTCTTACCACATCTCCTCTCTTTAGAGGGTGTCCAAAGGGTGACAATCTCTGGTGACAAATGAGATACAGTGCAGACAGGGGCTCTGTGTGTTTAAGCAGAGTTTTCTCAGGCACTGACAGTCTCCTCCTTTGCAGAAGAGACTCTTTTTGTGAAGCAGAGTTGCTCAGTGAGAATGAGACCGTGCTTAGTTCCACAAATTGAAAATTAATCATCGTAATGAAGTCTCAGAGCCAGCCCCACTCCTTGGCACATTCAATCACCTCTGGGATTACACGACCACACTTCTGCAAGGGTGAGAATTTCTCCTTTTTTTCCTTTTTCTCTGTGAAGCCAGAATGGAATATAATTCCTTTCACCACATGAAAGATTTGGTCTTTACCAATTTGAGCCATTTGATCAATTTTATGTTTAGCACAAATTCCATCTATCACATGGAAGGGCAAGAGCCACTTACAGACCCTTCGGAAGTAAAGATGAGTTAGGCCAAGAACATCCTGCACTGATGCTCAGTGATTTATCAAAGGTTAGAAAAGAAAACACCAACTCACCATATTTCAGCTATTTGACTTCACAATTCTAACATAAGCAGCTCATTTACTCAGGTATACCGTGATAGCCAGGTAGGAAGAAAAAATTAGTTTTTTATCATAGAAAAACAAGGAAAGTAAAGAACCCTGCTTCTAGGCGTTAATATAGCTTGGGATGGCAGGCCAGGAGAGTTGCTGGACATTTGAGTGGAACCAAAATCTACTATTCCAAGTCCAGAAGTGATACAGCCACAGTTAGCATGGTCAGCAGAGTGATCACAGTTTATAGAAGAAAAAAAAATAGAAATGGAAAGAAAAGGCATCCAAAAGAAAGAAAAAAGTGTCAGCAAAACGGGCAGCATGAAGCTGAATAAAATACATGAAGTATTTTATTTTTGTTGCAATTTAAAAGTAAAAGAAAGTCTTGTTCCTGACTCATTAGCACTAGTAGATGGCGTGTATGTCTCCCTCTGCAGCAAGACAACTTCCACAACCCACAGTGTGCTGTGAGCAGCAGCAGCATCCCTGCAGCATCCCCCTCCCTCTGGCCAGAGCAAGAGCAGTGGCCTGGGCTCCTCTGGCTGCCCCCAGCCAGGTATTTCAAGGCAGCAGTGAAAATGTGGCACAAGGTGCTGCTGCTCTGCCTGGGAGAGAACACTGACAGCAGCAGGGAGGGACAGCTCGTGCTCATAGCTCACAGGAGATGATGATGTGTGCTCCTTACCCGCCAGCACCCATTCCCATGGGTGTTCAAGCCCCATTCCCACAAACCCAAGGTACTTAGATGGGTTTTGAGCATTAGCTTGAAGGGAAGTTTTACAAGGGAACAAATTACCAGATGGTTTCAGATGACTTCTCTCAAAAGCACTGACACCATCTGCAGCAGCCTGTGCCATTAACACACCTGGATTACAGAGATTGTTTTGTAAAGCTCAGGAAAACTTCAATTATTATCCTTCCCTCCTTTAATAGTCAGCAGCCAAGTATATTGAGCAGAGCAGTATGGGGGAAGAAAAGGACAAAAAGAAAAGTCAATTAAATCCAGGAAGCACTGCAGAGTTACTCCCTAATTGTCAGTATTATACAGCTGCATTTAGAACAAGATTTTTCTCTGCTGATTGCAGATTAGCCCAAATTCAGTAATAAAGTCATTCTGCCCTGAGATCAGATCCTTTCCAAAGGTGACTTTTAACCCACTCCAGCACTAAATCTTCTTTTGAGGCAGAGCCAGCCCAATATTTAAGCACCACCCCATCCTACCTTCCAGCTGGGCATTTTAGTGAATGAACAGTGTTCTAGGAGGCAATTTATTTAAAAACATTTATTTTAGGCAAAATTAAACAGACATTTGAGATTACATAGAAATACAGTTTCCAATTGGATCACATAAAAATTAAAAATGCACTGTTGTGTTGATTTAAGTATTTTTGTATGTATCGACCAGGTATATAAGATTTAACCATGCCATTTGCAGTCAACTATCATAAAAATCAGTAACGAAAAAGGTTTCTTAAAATGTGCAAATATTATCTTAGTGTTACCATTGATAATAAATGACCACTAAATAGATGCTTATTATGTAAAGCTTTTTAAAGTACAATAAAAATACAAATTCTATTTGTTAAAAAAGGCCATTGCTATGGCTACTAAACATCCTCATTATACAAATTCGAAAATACTATATGACAAACAAAATTATAAAGACTTTTCTTTATGAAACATATACTATTCTATTTGTTAGTGATTTCATATATTTTTCATATATATTTCTCTATAATACTCTATATGAATGATGGACTCAGAATGAGAGAGAGGAAGACAAATGTAATGTAAGATGTTAAGGCCCCAATTCAGCAAGGTACCTGAGGATGTGTCAAACCCAGCAAAGGAATAATCCCATTCTTTTAGAGGACTCCAAAGGCACATGCACAAGTACTTTGTTGAACAAGGCAGAAAAATACTCGTGATGAAATTGAAAAATGTAGTTTTGGTGTAAACCGTGACTCTTAAGGACAAAACTGTAAGTGTCAGCAAAAAGCCTCTCATAAAAAAAAAAATCTGAAAATTTTGGGGTAGGGGGGTTTCCATATTTGTACGTTTTGAAGGGAAAATACTAGAGGTTGGAAAGTTTTTGAATTGAACTCATGATAATAATTTTCTGAGATAGATTTAAGATGGTGTTTTATTGCTTATGAGAAAGATTAATGAAGAGTATGCATAGACATGTCAGCATTCATCTCACCAGCAGCTGAGAATTTTGGTGTGCAGGTATTTCTGTAACATGAACAACCTGTGGGTACAAAGGACTTACTTATAGTTGTTTCTCTGCAGAAATTAAAGACATGGAACACTAAAGAAGAGAGTAAAAAAATTATACTCAACAGAGCCTAGCTGTAAACACTCAGGTGTTGAAAGTAATTACAGAACTGAGCCCAGTGCCTGCTTATACACAAAATTACACAAGGTCCTAATAAATGCAGGACCATAATCTTCCTTTTAAGTTATGGCTAGCATGTAATGGATTCTGAGGTACATACTTTACACTTCAGCTATAAAATATCAAAACAAAGGGCAGTTGCTTTGCCATTCTGCAATTTAGCAGTTCTTCTAGGCTCATTAAGCACTAATTAGCAGACCAGCAACTTGTTAGTTTCTAAAACATGAATGAAGGACCTAAAATCTGGATTGTTTAAACCAATGACAACAGATATATAGGGCAGTAACCACACACAGTGATGGAAATCAATCACACTGCATCCAGATTTACTTTTGAAGCATATAGTAATGGTTAGTATTTTATGCATTTTTCACTGCAAATTGAAATTTTTGTAGCAGATATTAATAATTTTACCGCTTGAATATTAAATAATACCTTAAAAGCATAATTTCAAAATGCTGCCAGGTAAAGTATTATGTAGAATTCATGCCTGCACATTTGCAGAGAGAGACAGAGAGAGAGGTATGAGTGACCTTTCTGAAGAACTTCTCCAAGCTAATAGTCATAAAGCATAGTAAACTCGGGCCAAAATGTGACAGAAAGAAACACAACAGCGTAATTTCATCCATAATTCATAAACAAATACAACTTTTTACATTTGTACAGGGAAAGACTGGAAATAAGTTGAATTTTTACAGAAGCAAGCCTCACAAGAGTTTACATGTTGAAAAAAGCAATTTTTGGCACATGGACAGTATCTGTGAGTACGTGTTCAGAAATAAAAAAAAAACCCATGGTGGAGGAAATTCACATTGACTTTCTTGGCATCAGCACCTGCTGTCTAGTGGGTCAAGACAAAATACTGTGCCTTCAAGAGTTAATCCCATTTTGAACCCCTCCTGCAATGAAACAAGACATCATTAGTAAAGAGCCAAGTGAGTTCTGGAAGATTACATTCTCATTGTAAAAACATTTAAATCCAAGCATATCTTTAGGCAGACAAACTGCAACGATACTTCAGCCTGAATTCACAAATATTTACATTATTTGGTCAGCCACTTTTTAGTAAGTCTTAGTGGTTAACTCATAAAACATGCACACCATACAACAGCATAGCTACAGTATGTACATAAAGTGAAGAAAATACTATAGAATAACAATATTGAATATTCTTGTAGATAGGTTGACAGAAAACCAAACAAGTTTGACTTGCACCATGTTGTTCCTGAGTAAAATTAAAGATTTATATTGAAAAATAGAGGTATGACATGGACATTGTAACTGATACAAGGTGTCTCCTATGTTCTGTGGTGCTGTAAGAGCAGCCCAACAAAAAGTGCTGACTACCTCACCTCAGAGGGCTGCTCTGAATTGCTCCCAGTGCAGTTAAATTGACATTTACTGCCCACTGCCATCTGAGCTTCATGAAAAAGGCAGATAAAACCATCATTTTGCTCATCTGCAAATGAAAAACTGTGCATTTTAAAGGCATGTAACTCAGTAAAACAAAACACAGTAGTATTCTGAAAATGCAGTGAGCTGCTTTAAAAGTTCAGACCAAAATTCCTAAGTTTGCTCATGTTCATTTTATTAATAGAAACACAAAAAAGATTATAAACTGGATGCTACCAACTCCTCTATGGAAAAGAAATTCATTCTACAAATACTTTTTTTTTTTTTTGTATGCATTCATAGATGCTTGGCTTGCTAAAGATACTTCGTTCACACCAGTCCTAAAGTAACAACTGCACTTTTTAATACAGGAAAACCACTCTTATTTTCATTTCTCTTTTTGCATTAAAAGCTGAATAATTGTGGCTTGACCCTCAAAAGTCACCTTGGAGTCAATAAAATTTCAGTCTGTTGGGTGAAAGTGCTTTGAAGGTTTAAGCAATTGGAAACGGGGCTGTGACTAGAAATGCCATGAAAGCATCAAGTCCAGTGGCAGCTGTAGCAGTGCTCTGTTCAGTGAGAGTGCTGATTGTGTGCTATGAAATCAATAACAGCTCCTTTCATCAAGGAAATATCTTGTAAACAAGATAAATCTTTTTGTAAAACCATCTGTGTGGGGATCAGGCACAAACTCAAGTCTTTCCCTCACATGCACAGCAGTACCTCAAGACCATACCTTTGGGCATAGAAGATAAATCCCAAGTCAAACTAGCTTAATTTCAAACAAATTCAAATCACAGGCTAACACCTGAAAAGTGTATGAATATCTAATAACCCTGCCAGCTACTGCTATCAGGAGAATAATGTGGAAAAACAGAACAAACCTCCTGGCAATAGTTACTAAATGGTCTGAGAATTTCCAAGTAAAAGCTGCATTTTCCTAAAGGCAGATCCATACCATGAGATGCTGAGTAGGTAGCAGCACTGTGGTGTTAACATTCCTCAACTGTGCTACCCAGTTTTCTCTACCTGGGTGACACAGTGCTGCCAAGCCTCACTAGCGCATTTAAGATTTTTTTTTTTTTTCCTCTGCATTTTCCAAAGGATTAAAAGGAAGAACATTCAATGCAGAAGATATTACAAGCAAACAGTAGGTGAAATTCCAAGTGAAACGCATCCTGTTACAAACAGTCAGTGTTCATTTCCCCAAAGGGTAAATTCATTGATGTAACTGCAGTCAAAGGAGGACTGCTTACCCAGAAGGAGAATTCAGAGAATTAGCCCTAGGGTCTAATCTGTTACATTTTAAACCCTGCAGTTACAGTGTGCCTAGGATGCTCAACTTCTGAAGTATCTGAAGGCTGCTTCCAGTTTTGAGTTTGTAAAGGGATAGAGCAACAAGGGACTGTTGGGGCTTCAACCTGAGGTTGCTTGATGTGCTCCAACAGCAGAAATCACCAACAACTGGTTTGACAAGGATAGAGACCTTCATCCTGAGCCAGCCAGAGCCTTCACTAAACATCCATCCCATTCCTGTCCTGCCCACTCTTATTTTTATCTTATTTTTACTGTTAAGCACAGTTTGTTGGTGTCTTAAGTGGCTTCACTTCCAGTGCCCTCTTTCCAGCAAGCAAAGAGCAAATCAGACGATGCATTTTGGAAGTACACTCATCTCACTGCTCTTATGTTAAGCATGTCAAGTTTTTTCCACACAAACTGATATTTTGTCACTTAGCACTTTGCTTGTGTTTGCTATGACTTGACCTTGAACTATTGCCACTTTCTTGAAGAACTGTGGCCCCCTTGGCCTTTCCTTCTACAGCTTCACTCCAACCACTTCCTCCTACTCCTGTTTAGTCCTTCTCAAGCTGTGATATTTTGCATTTAAAACAATTACATTTCCACATATTTGCAATGTGATCAATGCTAATCTGTTCAGAGATTGCTGCTCTTTATAGATCATAATGATTAAAAAAAGCTTTTTAACATTATTACCAAAATGAACTGTCTGTCCTGAAAGAAATTAGTGCTGTGGTTGCCAAGTGCTGTTCCTGAGAACAATGGCTCATGCACCTTCCTGTCTGTAACAGGGACATGGCATTTCCATGGTCACTTCTGAGCCACACCAAACCCATGACCATCAATGTCAGATTCTGCACTTCCAAGCAGCCTCAAACTTCCATGACAACCACAAGGCCAAAAAGCCCAACAGCATAGAGAGGACATCAAAGCAATCCAGGTGGCTAGCTGGGCATTCCTTTCATTAAAGGAATGTAAAATCTAGATTTTTTTTTTTCTCTTGGCATTTAAGTGGAAGACATGAAGTGAATTTTCAGGGAATGCTGAAAAAGGCCACCCTGTGGCGCTGGCCAGGAGAGGGAACAAGAAGGGCTATGAAGTATGCATCTATATTGTTCCTTGTTTTGCTGTGTTCATGTCCTCCTCAAGGAGCTTTTTTAATTTAGAGGCATTTTAACACAAGGACTGAGCAGTTTAGCTACCTACTAAGTAATGGTATTGTACTAAGGGATGTGATTGATGCCCTAAAGAGAGGAGCAAAGCTGGTTTCCACTCCAAACAGCTCAGAAACAATCCCTCTTCCAAAAGCAGCCTTTTTTCTGGAGTCAAGGATAAAAAGACGTGAGCTACTCTGGTTAAAACAAGTAAGCAGTACAAACCAAAGAACTTGCACTTTATCAGAAGATAAATTTGCCAGAATCAGCCTTATGGCTCAGAAGTTCACTCACTTATCACTTCACAGTGACTTCTCTCAATGAGCTTAAGTCAGCACAAACCCAATGAAGCAATGACAAATTTACATATCTCTGAGAAGAGCATTTAGAGGGCTAAGCATAACTTATTTAAGATGGAAAGATGTCAAGTCTACTGACTGCTTCAGGGCATGCAGGGAGAATGGCTTGCAGCTCCTGGAAGCTTTCTGATATTAACTACCTTGAGATTTTAATAAATTATAGCAGCTGCTGCTGGTGTGATTCATGATCCAGGCAAACTTCTCCTCACTGCAAGATTTCTGGGAAAGTAGACATTCATTTTATTAATGTCTGGACACAGTCAAAATAAAGATGAAAATATGTTTCAGCATAAGGGTGCAGGGAAACAGGAGGTTGGACAGCCATCAGAGAGAGGCCTGAGCTATAAAAGTCACATCTCAGCAAATGTTTGAATTTTAAGCTCTCCAAAAAGATCAGAGATTGGACTTAGAAATGGAATAGAAAGCTTAACTGTGAAATTTGGATCGTCACTGAAGTTCAAAAATAAGTGTTTCCCTAGAGGCCAGGGAACTTTATCTGATCTCATTGAGTTCAGAATGCAGGAGGCAAAGGAAAAGCACCCCCTATTCAAGAGTTGATTCGCCAGTGCCTCTTCTGTGCTGGGCTCTCCTGTCCCACTTTGTTCCCAAAAGCAGAAGGCCAGATCAGGGCAGTTTTTCTGCACACAGTGTGTATGTGCTGAGGCACCTCACACATTTCTCACAAGAAACAGGCTACGAGTGTCTGGACTGGGCTGCTCCAATCAGGCTGGCACATCCTCACTGCAGACTGAGCTGCATTCAACACCATGGTGCAGGAAGTTCATACCTGGAGCTATTTGCTAGGTGCCTGTAAAACACTTACCTTCACAGATCTAAGAATCCACAATTACTGAAACCCAGGCTGTGCTTCCATAATGCAAAGATGACAGATTCATTCACTTTGCATTTCAGACAATAAGAGAGGCCCACACTTCTCTTCCACATTTCTCATTGCTGGATTTCCAGAGCATGTTACATGTTCTGTGCTCTCACGTTCCTCAAAGGCTGTGTCTAACAGCTGTTGAGACTAGCACAGCTGCTTCTGCTCCTTGAAAAGTTTTAAATCACTATGTCCAAACAAAGACGTGCTCTCAAACATGATTGTACTAACACAATCTCTGTACTAAAGGTTTTGCTTAAACCATTTCACTAGTGACAATCTGATAATGACAACTGGAGATTTCACAAGTACACATGGAAAACAAACAGCAGTGAAAACAAAGGCTTAGTATTAGCACCTGGCAAGACAGAGTAAAGAAAACAACCATCAGCTATGCCTAACTTAGAGATTGTAGGCCCCAAAAAACGAAAATGGCTCTGACTCAAGAGGTTTATACACAAAACATAAATATTGAAATTTTTCCACATAAACAAATATACATAAAAATAGAAACATAAGACAGACACGTGCACATTTCAATTGTAAATGCTTTAAATACCATTATTAAAATATGATATACCAACCATCGCTGACGCTGTGCGCCCAGGAAAGCACAAGAAGATAAAAGAGACATTAGGAAAAACATGTTTTGATCTGTATTTTGCACTAAACACATAGTAAAATAACTGTACACAGTCTTTGCTTTGGCTTAAGCTAGAATATGGGGGTTTTTCACACCCTTTCAGCCATACACTTGTTCTCAGCTGGATCATAAGTGTCAAGTTTTGTGCCTACATAAAGCCCACTAATTAATTCTTAGCGAATAGCTGATATGCTGGGGGGAGTGCCTTTCTTCACAACAGGACACAGTTACACCCTAATGCTTAGGGGTTTTGCTATTGATTGGTTGTCTCCTTTTTTTAGATCAAGAGAGTACAAACAATGATGGGAGATTTTAATTTCATGATTTCAAGCATCGTTGGTAAATACATTTACTATTCCATTCCCTGATGTTTTATGAGGTGACAGCACTCTGTAGTGTTATAGGCAAACAATTCCAAATATTGTCAAAATATTACCTGTATAGGAACTCTTAATATGAGACATTTAAATATTGACATACCATTATTAGTGGCAACCACAGTTGCTACAATTTATTTTTCCCTAAAACAATGGAGATGTTGGTAATATATCAATGGGAGGTGCTGTAAGATTTGGAGTTTGTGTTCAAGGGCTTAGTAACATTATGGCATTCACAAAACACCAGCATGTTGTTGGAGTTATGAAGAAGACAGCTTTGGCTTTTAGCTTCTCTTTGAAATTATACAGGGGACTAAGAAGCTAAATTTCTTGCTTCATTGTGAGTAGAATTTGTCAGTGGAACCATCCTGAACTGACAAAGAAAAGAAAATGAACTCAGGAAAATGAAATGGTATTTCAATCTTATTTAAGTCACTTTAAAAAGCCTCTGCTGCTCTTTAGGCAGGAGACAGGAACAGAAGGAGCCTGAAAGCAAATGCTCTTGGATTTTGTGGGCTCCTAAGAGACAAGAGGGCTGGAAACCCTGGGAACATGTTCTGCTGAGGAGCCAGGATCCTAGAAATTCAAATTTCCATTATTTCCAGCCTTGTCTTCTGCTGGCAGGCTGCTTAAAAAATACTAGAGATAAGCTGGCAAGGAACTAGAAGTTTTGAAAGTCTGACTGCAGAGCATCATTTGTTCCAAAACTCGAGGACTTTCTCCTAGAATTGTTTCACAATTGGGTCAATAACTGAATGGACAATGTTGAGTGTTTCAGAATCAACAAACATTTTCTGATAAAAACACAACAATTCAGAATTCTTGAATCAATTCTCAGGAGTTTAATTGCTCCAGGGTGCCACAGAGCTGCTTTTAAAGGCAGCAAAAAATTGCCATGGCCTCAGAAGCACCTAAGTCTGCCCAATGCTGAGAGAAAACAAAGTGATGCTAACTGAGGGAAAAAGGAAGCTACACTGGTTTGAGGGAGATTGCTGCAGTGAAGATCAAGGGATCTGGGGGGCTCAGCTCTCTTTTTCAGCTCTCTCAGTCCCCTTCCTAGGTAACAGTTCCCAAACCATTTTGGTTACACTGCTGAGAAACCCCTCATTAGTGTAGCTGACTCTATTGCTACCAGGTGGGGCTCTTGAGGCAAACCCAAACTCCAGCTCAAAGATCAGGAGATAAACTTACAGAAGGAATGGTCAGAAACAGGGGTTTGTCTGTGCATTGGTGTGTGCTTTGTGGAACACATTTTCAGAATAAGGTAAGCATGTATTTCAAGAATAGGCACACAGCCATCAAAACCCACATAAGACAGTAGTTACCTGCATCTCATCTAGTTTGGACTGAATGTCTGGAGGGAAATCTCCTGCTCCACAGCTAAAAGGGTCAAAAGGTTCTGCTCCAAAAAGGTCTCTCTCTGCAAAGACAGAAAAGTGAGTCACTGGGAGAACAGGTATGGGCTACAACAACAGTGCTCTGAAAAAGCCACCTTACATCTCCTCCTGAGCTGAGCAACAGCACCACCAGATATGCCACTCATTAACCACAACTTTTAACATCCCAGTGTGCAAGCCAGCTCTTGGGCAGTTTCCCAAACCTTAATACTCAAATATTTTTCCAAAAACACCACTGGACTTCTGTTAAAGCCTCTCTTTATCTTCCTTTAATGCTTGTGCCTTCTAGAGATCGGGTGAGAAGTTGCTGCTCTTGGAAGAGGGCACCAGGTACTGACATGTGCTCTGGAGTCTGTGTAGGAGTTTCAAAAATGAAGAGGAAGCAACTGGACATTAGTTGCCAAATTTCATTTCTGCATTATGTCAACAGCAAATCACTAACCAATTAATCTTTGTGTCCCCTGTCTGCCACTCCTCAGGTTAAGGACGTTTTTGTGAGACAAGCAAATATTCTTCATTTGATACAGTTCCTCAGTGAACAACTAGCAGTAATTAAAACTAAAAATCATCAGAGTTTTAAAATCTTAGATCAGATCACATCAAGATAGAAAAAGTAATTTAAAAAAAACCCCAAAACCACAACAGGACCATGAATTGTCATGCTAAAATTCCACTAAATTTGGGTGCATAAATAGAATGATTGCAAATTTTCACTTTCTCAATAACAAAAGCTCCTCACTTTTTCTTAACTGCAGTTTGCATTCTATTGGTCAAAGGGAGGGTGTGTTTCTTATTTTTGTCTGGTTAAGAAGAAACACCTCCAATACAATTGGATTCTTTTCTCATATTAGACTAGAATAGTTCTTTATATCTGCCTGCTCAAATATTTTTTTGTTTTTCAGGTTTTGGGTGTTTTTTCCTCCTTCTTAGTAATAGATTTTTCTTTCCTAAAGTTAAAGGCTCCATCTCTAAACACTTTTCCCATTTCACATCGGATTAAACTACAGCAGTTAAAAAAAAAAAACAACTTGCTAACCAAACCCCACTGATTGCAGAATGTACAGAACCAAGTTCCTACAGCCTTGTCACTGGTGGAGAGAAAACCAGAACCATGAGGAGATATCTTCTCTCCAAACTTTCATGGCTGCCTAGCAAGAAACCTGGCAAGCCCTCTACCTGCCTCAATTTTAGTTTTAGAGTGTGACAGTAAAGGGGGCAATAGTAACCCTGAAGTGAATGGACAATTAAGCCCAAAATTCACCCTTATCTGGGTGACAATTAACTGCTGAACCCACTCCCCCCATTGCAGAATTCCCAGTCCTGTTATCAGTGGTGCAGCACCTGCCTACAGCTGCACAGCTGGTTTGGTTTTGGCATCCTTACAGGCAGAATTTCACACCTGTGTTCTCTGGGCTCTTCAACAGTTATTGTGCATATCAGTCTGTCAGGGCTTTGCCCTTATCAATTAGGTGTTATCAGGCTGCACAGCAGGCATTTTAAATTACTGGCAACTACCATAATTTGCTCCCACAATAAAGTACAGAAATTCCCAGAATAAAGTACAGAAATTTGAGCAGAACTTGATTGATTACATATTTAAAAAACTGTGGCTAAGCAGCTACAAACTGTCACACGGGACCAGGAGATGGCCCAGATAAGAGAGCCTTATTCCAAGAGTCCACAAGAGCCAAGAAGAAATCCAGTCTTTCCTGGCAAAGGCAGACCACCTGCATGCAAGAGAGACTTGAACTTGGATAATCTAATGTAAAAATTAGGTTCTCCCTCATCCTTTGCCTCTTTCACAGCCAAAGTGGGTCTGCTCCAGTATATCCAGTGTCCTGAAATGCTCTGATGCTCCCAGCAAATAACCTTCAGATGTGTAGCAGCTTTGAGTTGCAATCTAACCTCTACTGGGAAAAAAAGTGATTCTACTTTATAACCCTCAACAGTCTATGGTTCATTGTGTAGGTCCATTTTCTTTATTTTTACCTTTAAAAGGAGCTGACAGCTTTCTCTGTGGTCAGACAATTGAAAGCAGACAGTTCCAACACCAGGGCTTAGCAAACATTCTATTGAATGTATTTAGGAAAAAACGGTGAAGGACAAAACTCCTGCATGTAATTTGTACGGAATCATGACTTCTGACTATGTTTAAGAGCAAGTATTTTGTACACTATTATGGCTATTATCTCATTCATGCCTTATTATTGGGCTTTTATTAATGAAAGCCCTTTTGAGCTCATTAGCAGAACAGCAGAAGCTTTAACTCCTTTAATGTCACTCCTTCCTTAAATGTGAAAGATTTCTGAATTTATACAGTATACAAGGCAGAATTTAAAACCAACCAGAGTGCGACTTATTCCAAGTGAATAAGTCACGCTCTAGTAAACCTAGAGTAAATCTAGAGCCTAGTTAAACCTGCACAGAACCAAATTCAAAATAAAAAAGCATTACCTAGCTGGATTTCTGAGGAAAGCTATTACTTGGGGAATTATCTCTATCATAACTTGCTATCCATTCCAGCTAAAGAAGTTCACAGAACCTTTGCTGCATTTAGAGTGTTATAAGAGAGGCTGCACTGCTAAGAGTCAGGGAGGCACAAAGTTCCATGGAATATTTTCAGTAGCACTGTCATTATTTGCCTTGAGAGCAAAAGCTGAAGAACACGTGTAAAATGGAGAAATGTGAAGATTTCATCCCTGCAGGGCTGGGATATTCCTTGGGATATCCATAAGCTTATCCACCAGTGTTCATTCCATTCATGATGGAGGGGGGGCTCCTTTTTGGGATAAATTGGTAACTTTTCATTTCAGGCCAGAGTATTTGCATGAAAATTAGCTATAGCAAGAATATCTTGCCTGGCACACTCCCCAAAATTACTGTAGCATAGATAGGCATTTCTTTCTCCAATAAACAGCAACCAGGAAGCCTTTGAAAATTATCCTTTCAAACAGTACAAATAATTTCCTTTCCTTTTCTCATTCCTTTCTGGATGGAAATAAATTCACAGGCTGCAAAATTGACCCACAAATTCAAAAGCCATGAAATGATGATGTTTTAGATGCTCAGCTCAAACCACAGGACAACATGAACAAGTGATAAATTCTGGGACCTGACATTCAGGAGAACAAACAAATACTGGAGAATATCAACCTGCACTCTATGGTAAATTCAAAATTGGCAATTACTAAGGAAAATTGCAAATATTTGGTTTTTCTGCTGCACTTGACATCCCAATCTCTATCTCAGCTCTCATCCAGGCACACAGCTATGCTGATATATGCTTTGCCCAGATGGAGCAGCTGTGATGACAAAAATGAATCACATTTAGAGACAAGCACCCAAAGAAATATTTGGAATAAACTGAGACAGAGAAATGAAGAAAGCCTTTTTATTTAGCTGCAGGCTACTCCATATTTTTTTCTTTGGAAATTATTACAGCCATTATTCTGACAAAATGCTCTTAAATATCTGCAGAAAAAGAGCACCTCAGAGCAGATTTCTGCATCTGCCAGTTTTGACCTTGGATTGTTCATGATGCATTTGTGTGAAATAAATATTGAACAACTCAATAGAGAATAATCCTCTACAGTTGTTTTCTGAGATATGAAAATAATGCTGTGCCAACTGCCAACAAGAAACATAAGCTAATTCCTCCTTTAATGAAATAAAATTAATAAACTAATTCTGACCATTCAGATAACTTACAAGAACATTTTCAACCCCTTACTCCATGAGGAAGAAGCAGCATGCAATCTCTAGCATTGCATTTTTGGTTGCATTTCACTATGTTGCAAATATTACCTAAAGAGTCAGTGTGCATTTGACCAATCTGCAACCTCCTGTACAAAAATTATGCCACTTTCTCTTTTAAATAGGTAAACCCCATTTGTTTGCTATTGCTGATACAGCCAGTGGTGAGCAGTCATTTACTGAGTAGCCCTGTTGGAACACTGCTGAATATGAACTCAAAAATCTCAAGATTCAATTAATTTTTTTAAGCCTAAATGCTTTGGAAATAGCTGTCTTTAAAAAAAAAAAAAATAAAGTTCACTGTTGCTCTAGTATTAAAAGGTGGGGTATCTTGAACTACATGCTGTGAGCTCAGCAAAGCCAGAGGTACCATTTATCACCCCACAATTTTTTTTTTTTTCCTGTGAGATCACCAAGGGAAGAACTGGTAAGCAAAATTCTAACTCTGGGCATGTGTTGTTATGGGAAGCTGAACTGTCATCCTGGTGCCCGAAATCACCTATGGAACCATTCCTTGGAGGAATGCCAAGTGCTTGGTGTTTTTGCAGGTTTCCTACCAGTGCCCAGGCCTTTCCGGGGCACTGTTATTTTTGGCTGGTTTCTCAAAGTGGCCAGTGGATGAGTAAGATGAATTTTGGCTTTTAAAAGCACATTTTGCTTGAGCAGCACAAGTGCCCTCCCTGGGTAACAGGCTCCACTTAGGCAAAAGGAATAAAATGAGGTGATACTAACAAATAGTTGGCAAACCCTCATCTTTCTCCTTCCTTACTACTGAATGTGAGAAAGGTGAAAGTTACAAAATTATAAAATCCAACAAAATCACCCTGTATTTTCACCAAATCAACTCTGCTTGAGAGCAGTGACAAAGAAAATAGAGATAGGAAGAGGAAAAGATGATCTTAGAAAATGGAGACTCCAAACTTTGGCTCCTCTTGGTCGCCAGCCCTCTGACTTGTACTGGAGAAAGAAATGCCAGCTGGCTGGTTCTGGCAGCAGTGACACCACAAAGCAGAGCATTACTGCACATTGCTACAGTAAGGGGACATTGCACAGCCTGAATGAGCTCATGGGAGCTGAACTTTCTCATCTGGGACAGTAGAGCCCTTGTTTGATGATAAAATATTCCTCTCATGTTTCAATGATGCTCTGAAACATGCCAAAAAGCATTAATAGCTGATGAACACAGTAATTTTCAACACAGAAAGTATCGTGACACAGACTGAAAGTGCAGGGATCAAAAACATAAAGACCATGATGGGCTTTGTAACCTCTCTGTGAAGTGGCATCTCTGAACTGCATCATCTCAGCTGAAGGCAAATCAGTGAAGCACAGAAGCAGCAACTACTTTAAACAATAGATACCACAGTTAATAGGCAACTTTTTTTTTCCCCTTGTATTACAAATTCTATATAGCTGGAATTTTCAAGATCCCTCAAGATCCTTCAAGATCTGACTGCAGACTTCCAAGATTTCCATGGAACTGAGCCACAATTTCAATGAAACTGAGGTAAGACAATAGGTAAAAAAATAAAATCTTGATCTATAATTCAATTCAAGTCAAGTTGCTATTCTTGAAGCTGTATATGCACATTTAGATCTATTTTATGGCATTGACAATAGTTTCAGAGAAGCAATCTTTCAATTATTTATTGTAAAGGCATGAAATTCTCTCAATAGAGCTGTTCTGTTCTATTATTCTATTAGAATATTCCAATATTCTTTTAAATTATATGAAAATAGTTAATACTGACTATACTTAATAGACATAAAACTCTGTTAGCATACCTTTTGGAGATCCCACAGAAGTTCATTAATTATATTAAATTGGTCTTTTTAAAAAAATCAAGGCTCTTTATTGAACTAAAAGTCTGAACATTTACTTTCTCTTTAGAAGATGGCAGAAATTCTGAGCAATGGAACCAAACAGTGCATCACATATGGGAGGGAAGACATTCACTGACTCAAGTTATAAAATGCATTTTTGTTTTTGTGCACAGCTCCCATTCACAGCTGAAAATTCTACATCCTAGAGGCATGCCCCAAAACAGCACAATCTCCTCAAACGTGTTCCATATGGTAGCTGGCAGTAACATTATTGTCCCTTATTCACTCTAAAATAGGCATCAGGAACAGAAGAACAAACACAGACCCATATTTCCACAGCCTCTAACATCACTTGTGCATGCCCCAATCTCCTCTCCCTCAAGGGATTTCCAAAGCTTTTAAAAAGACTTTCTGGACTCCAAAAATATTCCCAGTGAATTCAAGAACCTTACCCTAGATGCTTTCAAGCCTTTGCAAAATAAAATTGCTGTTGTTAATAACCTTCTGAAGACCTTTTAGGAGTGGTTGGAGATCTGGAGGGGTTGATCAACTACAGCTAAACAAAGCTGTGCATGACATGAAAAGCAGTGTTGAAAACAACATTCCAAGTCTCCTTGAGGGGTTTCTTCCACTCTCCCTTGAACATCACCATCACCATACTTACTCCACCTGCTGCCTTCCCCAGAAATGCAGGCTCTAGGTGCTAGAACCGTAGCTTGACAAGGAAAGAACTAACAGGAAGTTAAAATATTCCTTGAAGTACAGAAAAGAGACTGCAAAAGAAAAGCCAAGTTAAAATCCCCAACCCAACTCCTTCCAAGTGTATATGTCACAGTTTCACAGCAAGTTTGTTTATAAAGCAACTTGGCAGCAACATCAAGGACTTTGGGAAGATGGTATAAAGATGAAACGGCATTAGTGAACGTGATTTACAAAAACTGCATTTGGCTTTTCATGCAAAACGTACGTAAACTTTAAAGATGCTTTATTAAAAAAAATAATGTAAGCAAAAAGTAGGTCAGTTGTTACAGAACTTACTGATCTCTGTAGATCTACTGGGTACTGGAGGAGGCTGTGTGCCATTGCGAGTAGGTGTTGATGACTGAGGGGATATGGGAGAAAAGGGAACCATATCAAAGATGTCAGTGGAGGGTGATTTAGGTGTCACACTGCCTGCCTACAATAAGGACAATAAATATTAGGGCAATGTTTCACATGAAAAAGATCACAATACTGAATTCTTCAGCATGCAGATAAGAGTCACATTTTGAAAAGTTAAAAACAACCATCAGCATGCAAACCCCAGCTCCTGACACCAAGCAAATGGCATTTGCAGTACAGACTCTGACACATGCTAACACTCCCCAGTACAAAAGCAGCATTGCAATTTTTCCATTTTCAGTTGAAAATGTATCCCAGTGACACCTGACAAAGCTGTGACAAGCAGCTCTCTTGCAGACACACGAGCACAGACACCTTCACGAGACCCAGCCGAGGTAATATGGCAACAACAATGTGCTCTGCTCTGGAGAGCACAGAACCAAGTTCAAAGATACAATCTCAGTATTTTTGGTTTACTAATTATTCTTTACATGATCTCTTGTTTGGCAGCTTAGAGAAACTGGTATGATCAAAACTTGAAATGTCTTTTTCCATAAGTAATAATCTAAACGTGATATACTGAATATTAATATCCAAAATAAACCTTTTGTCCTCGAAGGTAAAACTGAAGAGATTCATTCAAAAGGCACAGGAATTTGAAAGGGTTAAAAAAAAAAATACTGGGCAAGAAAGAAACCCCAAACCCACCAATTCTTATAGTTCTACAGCCATATTTGGTTTTGAATGGTTCATTCCTCCTGCCACCAGTCCACTACTTCAGGGCAGCAGTTAGGCACAGTCAAGTTAAAATGTACTGAACACTGAAGACAGAGGATGAAATAGATTAAAACTGAGACTGACAAGCTGAAGGCAAAACTAGTTTGCATGTTTATGTTATTGCTGAGACGATACAGAAACCCCCTCACCCTGTGTATTAGAAAGGCCAGCCAGGCACAGCAGAAGCCTGCAGCTTTGAAACAAGATTCAGTTTGCACAAACTATCCACACAGAAATTTTGAAGCACAAGTTAAATTAGTCACATGGATCCTTTTATTCAGAATACACAAATATGATAACCTGGCAAGCAGGCATTCCTTAGCACTGCTTGTCCATGAGAGTCCCATGGAAAAACCCATATTTTGGAATGCTGCTTTCCTCAGTGCCTGTGCTGCAGACCTGCAGCTGCCCTGGGACAGCTCACATCACAGATCCCTAAGCCAAGTCTAGAGGTAGTTCTGAACCACACCTATATCTCTCTGGAGGTTCTCTGCACTGGCTGCTACAAAGCAATATTGATCCACAGCCTTCCTCTGAATGCACTGTTAAAAGAGGAAAAAACCACAGGGCTCTCAAGTCCTACATTTCCTATTTCTTCTTCCTATTTCTGTGATTCTTAGGAGTTTTGAATTCATATTTTAAATTTGGATTAATATTTTAAAATTGGATTAAGAGAGATTTATAACTGTTCAATATCCAAAAGAACCTGTGGTATTTCTTCAGAGATATACAGAAACATAGCAAGAAAAAAATCTACATTGTACACGTAGCTTTTATATTTTTGCCTTTTTCAAAAAAAATTCTCTCAGTCATTGCTATTCCCAATCATGACCATAGGTGAGTCAACTTCATAAAAGAAGCAGTTTTCAAGATTTTAACACATCCAGAACTTTTACTGTCCTCGACTTGAATTATTATTGGAATTTCAAAGATCATACGTTATGAAAAGATTTCAGTGCAGAGTTTAGACACCACAGGCTCCTGTTAGTGCCCCATGGACCTTGCACTAACCCTGCAGAGAACCGGGATAATCCAAGTCTGGCAGATGGCTGGATGTCATCTGCTCCCACTCAGTTTTAGGGCATAAATAAATGCTTACATCAACCTCCATTTCCATCAACACCCATGGGCAAACCTAGAATGTTCTTGGTGATCATATGTACTAATGGAGAACCTTATTATTTGCTAAATGCTTATGGCTATCTAGAAGACAGATAAACAGCATTTACATTTAGTTATAAAATGTGCCTTTTAGGCAAAAAAAAAAACCAACCAAACTTTAGACTCATTTCCCTTTTACATTCAATGTTGTTGAAGTCACTTACTCGTCATTTTGATTCTACTGATATGGTTTCATTAAAACAGTAATTGAATTAAGAAATGTGTATTTTGAATACATATGAGGACAAGAAGCATTTTTATTTAGTGAACACATGCAGAAAGCCAGGATGGTCGCTAAATAAAGCCAAATATTATTTGCAAATGGAAGAAAAGTTGAGAGTATAAGCACATGAATATGAAAAAGGAGGCAATATGCCCATTTCATATTTGAAAATAATTTTCAACCTTCATTTTGCACAGTTTTATAAAGTATTCTAAAAGTTATTTAATGGCTCATTGCTTTTCTATTAATTCCTGGGGGGAAGAAGCCCTTGCAGTTGGACCTTTAGAATTGTTTTAAATTGCTATTCTTCATATAAAAAAAAAAATTAACAAAAGATTGACAGATAACAGAGGTCATTAAATAATGGACTAATTTAAACATGTTGGAAAAGTAAGAATTTATGTTTTGGGGATGGGAAAGAAAAAGCTCTGTAGAAATAAGAGTAATTCTTCACAAATTCCATATTTTAAGAATACCCCTACAGAACCTAAGATTCATCCTCCCTACTCTTTAGCCACTGTACAAAATGCACATTTTTAATACAAGTTAATACACAACAGAGAACAAAAGAAAGCCAAAAAAAAACCAACTAAAACTGAAAAAGCTTTTGCACAGCAAGATTACACGAGGTCTTGGGCAGCTGTATTCACTGGCAGGCTTTGGAAGACCACTTTTTGAAGGTGGTGGTATTAACAATCCAGGTGGTAGTCTAGAGTCAGGAGAACTCCTAGGAGTAAGCGTAATGGAAGAGATATCTAAACAAGGAGGTGAATCCTCATTGTTACACCAGAAAAAAGTAGAGGGTCTTTGAAACATATGTTCATCATTATCACACTTTATGTGCAGCAGCTGAAAAGGAATCACAGAAAGAGAAAACACTCTGAGGAACAGAACATGGTAACGTCAGGGAAAGAAGAAAAAAAAAAGAAACACATTTCATATTTCAAAAAAGCTTGAGAGCGACTTGCTGTTCAGTGCTATACCTACAAGATACAGAACTTGAAAATATTTCAACAAAATATAAGGATATGCCACATTAGGACGTAACCCAGTACCAACTGGAACAAAGACAGCTTGATCCTTGATCATGACACCAAATAAAAGGAATCAGGCACCTGTCCAATAGTGTGTGTGTGAGAGATGCTAAGAAATGTCTAAATCCAACAAGGTATCAGCAACCTCTCACATCTGCACCTGTAAATCAGCATTAGGCACAAGTCTGGGGAGAAGAGTTACTGTGCTGGTTAATGCACAGGTCAGACTTTTCTCTCACTGATTGAGGAAAAATCTACCATTTATATCCCACCAGTGTTGAAAGAGCAGCTCATTATTGAGCTAAAATCTTCAGAGGACAGATTAATCTCTGGATCTTAACAGGAGGGATTGCACACTTGTGCAGAAAGTTCTTCTAGGCCACAGCCAAGAGTTCCACACGGAGAAGGCAGGAATGGCACCTGGGCTGGAGGTGTCCTAAACCCTAAAACTTAAACCCTAAGTTTGGTATTTTAGGGCGTCTTAAACCCTGAACCCAGTCCTGCTTAAACTCCTGTGACTGGCTCAGGCTGAGGCAGTGGCAGGTGAGTGCAGCAAGAATTCTGAAGCTTGCTTTTGCTCCCCTTGTAGTGTTACACAATGGATATGTCATGATTATTTCATCAGAAGTTTGCATAACTCAGTAGAGCAGGATTCAATTATTTTAAACTATTTTTTTTCAGTGTTATGTAGAAAACAAAACATTTCACATCCTTTTAAAATGAGTCTCAGTTTCTCTACAGATTAACCTGGCTAAGGGTACAGGTGACTAAATGTAGTAACAAATGCCATACTTGAGAATATCAAAACAACCCACAAAATTCCCTACTCAAAAGTTGCAATTTAGCATTAAAGAAGAAAAAAAAAATCTTTTGATCCCAAAACTTCAAAACTTTCCATACTGGAGTTGTGAAATGGAGGGTTTGGAATGGTAATCAATAAAAAGAAATTAAAAAAAACCTAAAGGAGAGAATTTTGATTATTATTTCAAGACTATCACCAGACTACAGGTAGAAGAGTTGCAGTGCTACTGTGCATTACTGCCATGGAATCCTTGCTGTCATACATAACTATGGAAAAAAAACCAAAAAACCAACCAGCCCTCAGAATAATAATAACAATGCTTAAAAAGACTTAAAAACACAGTGTAATTAAGAAAGCCAAGTACTCTCCTGAGATGCAAAACAGCAAAGGATTTTTCATAAGAAGGCATGAATGTCACATGAAAAATCACACAGAAAGCAGCAAAATGCACAAAGGACACCAAGCAGCAAAGCCATGAGGACGATGAACATATATCAAATCCAGGCAATGGAAAAATTCAATAGAAAACCAGAATATACAGCCCTGGTGTCATCTGAGCCCTGAACTGGAGCAGGCACAGCTCTCATCGTGACACTTCGGACACCACATGCCCCATGGGGTGGCCACTTCCAACAGCAGTTTTGGAAATGCACCTGCTCAGAAAATGGATTTTCCCTGGGAATTGTTCATTTGCAGAGCAGCACAGATCCCATCAGGTGCTGGGAGTGCTGCTCTGTGGCTCATCCCAGAAGGATCTGCAAGGCTGATGGGCTTTCTGCTCACAGCCCTCTGGAGCCAAGCAGCCCACAGACACCACAGGGGCAGCAGGGAAGTGTTTTTGACTATGGAAAACAGGGAATGTCACCAGATGCACAAAGTGCAGCAGGAGAAAGGCAGAGACCTTTATTCTAAAGAATTCAACCTGAAAAGGGTGTAGCTCATGAAAATTAATACTCTTACACCAAATTAGAAAGGAAGAAAATATAGTAAAAATAATTAAATTGTCATTTTATACAGCAACTGTGTTTTATCTGAGGTTTCCACTCAGACCTGCAGTAATGGTGGCATTGATACAATGTGTTCCAATTTGGGCCTTGTTCCATTAACATAAGAAAGCAACAAGAAATTTTACTTCATGATATAATCATACTAGTTCAGGGGACTCGGTCTCTTTTATGGTTAGATGTAACTATGTGCCAGCAAAGGATTAATTTCTGACTCATTCTGCTGAGAAGGGTGCTGAAGATGAGCTCTTGTGCTGCATCATACTAGAAAATGTAACATGACTGAGGTTTTATTCATTAGGAAATCACTTCAAAATTGTTTCTTTTTGCAATCAGTGTCTAGAGACACCTTGTAATCTCTGTGTCACAGCCACATAGCAATCACTTAAGTGTGAATTAGAATAAAATTAGGAAATGGTTTTGCTCCTTAGGACATTGAAATTGGTAATACAGAACCACTACAGCAGGAAACTGCAACTATATTCCAGGCAATGGTGAGCAAGCTTGAATTGAAAATTATGCATTTAGTCAAGAACCTGCTCATTTCCTGAGATTCAGGACTACTAAGAACACTCACTAATCTATAACTTACTTATTCATAAAATACTGTGTAAGCATTAGCAGTTCCATTAATTGACTACACCTTCAATTCATTTAGTACTTTTTCAGTGACATGAAATATGCCACAGGAAATTTCAAATCCATTTTCTTTAACATTATAAATGCAACAAAATTTTATATTCTCACGAAGAACTGCTCAAACATCTGAACACAGAGTATTATAAATCTAAACAAGCTGAAGAAAGGAAAAAAAAAAACCATGTGCATTTTCCCACTTGGCAATCTTGGTGGAAGCAGGAATCAAGTGATATGCATAAACACATTCCAAAATGGTTTTTGAAATCTGCATACAGTTCCAATGTCTATCTTGGGGTTTTCCCGTGAGTGTGGTAAAGCTTTCCAATGAGGGTCACAACAAAACCTTGGAGCAAAGGGTTAATCAATCAGTGTCTTTAATGCTCTGCTTAAAACTGGAGGGGTTTTGCACCACCTCCATGTAGGAGATGAAGGAGTATAAATTCCATACTGCTTCTTTAGTAGAATTTATGGTGCATGGAAGAACACGCATCCTTCTGGGGCTGCTTCTCCCAACAGTCTCCTCCTTCCTGCCGCCCTCCAGCTCTGCTTCTCCCACATTTCAGTGCTCTCAGGGAGCCCTGGCAGCTTTGGGCAGCACTGGCAGTGGGACCAGCAGCAAGTAAGACATGATGTGAGCCCACTGTGCCAGGGCAGTGCTGAGATCTGGAGGCTGCAGTTACATAGCAGCAGCATCCAAGGCCTCCTGGGGACACAAACTGCAGCAGTGTCCCCACTGGCAAACAACAGGATGAGAATCCAATGGTCCTCACATAATCAAGACCAAATGCAAAAAAGATCAGTGATTAAAGCATTGCCAAGTCACTGAAACAGATGAGAAGTAAACAACAGATACACAAGTCACAGAAACTTGAGCAGTGCGTGCAAAGGAGACAAAAGAAATGTTCCATGCCAGCATTTCCCATGGCACATGGAAGCACAGCTCCAGAGGCAAACTAAGGAAACTCTTAGTTTGGGATTGCATGTCCTCGACAGAGCCACTCAGGACACCAAAAAAAAAGTGATAGTTCCTGTTGCATAACACTTCTGCATTGGCAAACACACTCATCCATCTGAGGGACTAACTCCTCAAAGTTCGAGGAGGACTGCTCAAAACCATTGACCCAAATGCAGAAAACATGATCACTAAGCATTTTATTATTTACTGAATGTGCTGAGCAAATGTACATCTAATTAGCTACAATATCCTGAGAGAAAAAGCGTGAAGATTGATAATTTGATGTTCAACTTTCACAGTGTATTTTATGCAAAAGTATTTCATTATACAATCCAGTTTTCTCTCTTTCATTTCCAGCTATGATCTCATTGCCTTAATGGACTTTTTTATAGGTTCAGAAAGAAATTTTATTTTTCCCATAGAGTTTATGAACTGACAGAAAAAACACCTAAATTAGATTGATGTTGATTTGGCCATATGGCTAGATTTAGAGCAGCTACAGAAAAATTTTCCTAGTGGTACTAATAAGCAAGCAAGGAGAGAATCCTGATGGCAATTGTATCCCTGAAAAGCAGAACTCGATTGCTGTCAGTGCTTTTCACCCATTCACACAATGCAAAAATGCAAATGCATAATGAATTGCATTATTCATATTTTGCACCCATTTCACTCTGTCAGTATTATTTTAAAATATGTCCTCAAATAAACCTGTAGTTGGCTTGCAAAAAACTGCAATACATGCAAGAATCAACAGTAAGGGAGTTTTAGACTGAATTTCCATGTACATCCAAATCAAGTCTTTAACTTGCACTGCTTATAAACTGGACAGAAAAAAGTCATCCCTAAATTTTTTAATTATTACTACTTTCAATTTTTATTATGCAAGTGGGATTTTTTTTAAATTTTTTTTTTAACAGAGCAACTGAGGACTCACAATAAACTCCCTAATACTCCAATTCTATAATTACTTAAAATATAATTTAATTAAAACAATTAGTAACATATATTTCAGCTGGAAAGATGTTCTCTCTTATGAAATTATCAACTCAAAATATTTTTGATTCTGTGCTTAAAATGAAGAATGAAGCTTTAAGCTTACAATTCACTGCTTGCATTTTCTTCTCTTAGATCATGGATGGATTTTTGGATAGATCATTAATTTGTACACATTTTGATGTGAAAGATCGGCAAATAAAGCTGTTTTAGTATTATGCTTTGCAAAGAAAGTGTTCAACACTATTACCCAAGAATTCATTATGTAAGCACAGGGCAAACTCCTTTTAGAGAAGTAAATCTGTCAACAAAGCCACACATTGCAGTCTAGCCTGGCATATCACATTTTGTCATAGTTTGTGAAACTACAGGCAAAATGTTTTAGAAACATTTTGGAAGTAAAAGAGGATCTGAATTTTAAGTCTGGATAGGTTACATTTGATCCTGAGCAAATGGTTTTATTTCGTATTTAGCTACAAACCTATTTTCAGTGACAACAGGAAGTTAGAAAAGTTTATATCAAATGACAGCCTGGATGTATCTGTTTAGAACTGAAGCATGTTGAAACAATTTTTTTTTTAAATGTGCAGTGAACCAGATGCTTAAAACCATACATGTATTAAGTTATCCATCCACAGTTTAAAGGTGCTCTTACATTCTATTTTTTTTGATACTGAAGTGAAAACAGGAAATGTAATCTGGTCCTGCTCGTGGGAAAATGATCTGTGAATCAGAAGACTGAGGTGTCAAAGAGAGCAGAATTGGCTTGCTTTTTTAAAAAAGAAACAAACAAAAAAAAAAACCCAAGCCACATAAATCAGTGATATAATACAAAAATAAAACACCTGCTGTACTTCAAATTTCCTGAAGTGTTTTCTCCCTTCTTCATTTCATTAAAAACTAACAGGAAGACTAATGTGTCCAGAATGATTAATCAGTGCACCTCAGAAGCAGGAATAAAGAAATTATAGACTGGCACTGCATGCAAACAGTACCATGGCTTCCCAGTGACTGCCAGGTGGGACAGGCACCCTGTCCTGGATCAGCACCTCACCAGAGAAAGCATGGCAGTGACATCATGTGCTGGCTGTCACAGCAGTGAGTGACACTACAGGCGCAATAAACTCTAAAAACCCTTAAGTCTCCTCTCCTGGGGATGGAAATCACCCTCCTGATCATTGCCAGCCTGACCCTGTGCCTGTTTAGTCCCTCTGGCTTCACTGGGATGGGCTCTGGGGGAGCAGAGGACACAGCCCAGAGTGATGTCCATGTTTCTGTTGCCTTGTTTGTGCCCTGCCAGCACGGGCCTCTGCAGCACCTCCTGCTCTGGGAAGGGGATCCTTGTTTAATCCCAGTGTTTGTGGGGCTGCTGTGGCCAGGCACTGACCAGCAAGGGCTCAGCCACCAACCTGTGGGACAGGGGAGCCACTGGAGCACAGCTGCAAACGTTGGGAGAGCACAAACAGCATGCAGACAACCAGATACAACAAGGAAAGCACAAGCAGGGAAAATCCAAGGTACTGTTTAAGCACAAACAGAAGCAACTTTTAACCATCTCTATCTGCCTTCTGAAACTGAGAGTTCCTTTACAAACTGCTGTGATGCCACTTAAAGGCATGTGCTCTTTTATCACATAAGGTATCAAGGATCAAGGCTGAAATTTTCCTTTGACCACTGAACAATCCCTTCCCTAGACCTCAGCATGCAGAAGAGCTGGACTGCCAGATAAGGAGCTCCAGCCATAAAAGATTAAAAAAATATAAATAAATCAAAATGCTTATTTATGGCTAAGAAAAGCTTCAGAAAGCTGTTGTATGGCACTGGCATCCCTGCATGATTCAACAGTGTGATATGAAAAATGCAAGAAAACTTAAAACTTATAGTTTTATAAATCTGTTCTAAATCACAAGGACAATTATCTTACTTTCACAGCATGTAATAGCAACATTATCTTCATGGAAGGAAGTTTTCCCCATCCACCCAAAAGTGCTCAGAAAGGGGCTCAAACAAGGTATTATTCCCCACATTGGATATTCAGCTTCAGCATATTCAGCTTCATTTAAGCTATTTTATTTCAGAAAATACTATCAGCAGATCTGAAAAGCTTACTCTGATAAAATAATCACAATATAGATCTGTTCCTTTAATTTTGAAGACAGAGCAGCAGCAGTACAGATATTTTTAGTTTAAATTCAGAAAAAATCTGCAATTATTTAGTTTAAAATTAAAGTGACCTTTTTTAATTACAGAAATCATGTGGAAATAGGGTGAAAGAAATTGTTGCAACATTTCTTTTTTCTGATAGGAATTGAGACTTGGCAGAATCATACTTGCAATTATAGTTGATTTGAATGAGAAGTGAAAAACAATAATTGTAAACTATAACAGGAAATCAATTGTCTTATGAATTGTTTGTAATTTTGTTCCTTCATACATATTTGTTGCTCAGGTAGTAAAAAAGGAGATACGTGTCATCACATTCACTGCTATTCCAGGCACATTGGCTGATAATCCTTTTAATGGACTCAAACTCTCCTAAAATATTATATATTTATATAAAATATAATTATTTAATCTTTAATAAATAATATATAATAAAATATATTAATTGCATTTATTAATTTGTATAAATGTAACATTTTTATCTTTTTCTCTGCACTGAAGTCAGTTGACAACCTCACCATCCCATTCCTTCATTCATTCTCAGCCTAACAGTTGCACTGCCATGGAGTTCCTCCGACACCAGCGCACTGAGAGCTCTGATTCACCATCTCCACAAGACCTGGTTTAAAAGGACCTGCTGAAAGCTGCCTCTTGTGAGTGCCAAAGTCTATAGGGCCTGGTGGGAACAGCTGCGGGCCTGGAGTTGAGAAAAACCTTTTCCTAAAAATGAGCTTGGTTTTGGTTGGTTGGTTTTGTTTCATTTTAATTTTTGGTTGCACAACTGATGGAAGACTCCTGCTTGAAGCAGGATCCAATTTGCTGAGGCTGTTGAGGACCATGCTCAGGTCCAGCATCTCCATGATTACAGAGAGCTCCAACCTCCTGGGCATTCTGGTCCAATACTCATCCATTTATAGAAATATTTCATGTCAGAATGGATGCAGATGTTGAACAGGCTCTTAGGTGGCTCTTACTGCAATTTTAAACATTTGTGACATTAAATGTTTGGGGCTTTCATTTTCAAGATAAAGGAGTAAATAAAACAGTAAAATAAAAGCAAAAATTAATAGCCAACAGTGATTATTGAAATGAATTAATTAATATCAATCATTATCTATAGTTTTGTTGCAGCACAAGTGCTATTTAAGCAATATGCCTATTCACTGTACCAATAATAATTAACAATAAAACACCCTCTAGGGAGAGAGTTTACAAGTGGCTATCAAATTAACAAGTTTAGATCTTAACTCTTTAATATGTAATGCAACACCATTGTCTTAAAAGACACCAAAAATCACAAACTACTGGATATTTTTGGGGCATTATTATTAATTTTCTTTCAATTTTTTGCTTAATGAAATGACCAAGTTCTTTAATTTAAATGAAAGAGAATAATTACTTGCAATGAATTTAAGAGCCTGTTTATTTGCATTCAAATATACATTTAGTTATTATATTCATAAATAAAAACAAACTGCCATCCCAATTGAGGAAAATAAAAGATGAAAGAATTGACTAACTTGATATTAAATTTAGCATTAAAATTGATTACCTATCACTGAATGCTTCATAAGTGAGAAGATATTAATAATTTAAAATGTTCACTGTGGTGGTTACACAGTATTTATAATTTATGGTGCTTTCTCCTCTAAGTAGATTTCAGTAAAATGAAATGTCAGTCCCTCATGGGAACCAGCATCTCATCAACATAAAGAGTGTACAGACACTGCTGAGAAACTGTCAGCACCACTGCAAGAATGTTTTTACACTGCCCACGTTTTTGAACATCCATTTAAGGGGAAATGGTGAAGATTCAAGGCAGGAACAAGGCAGTCCAAAATGCACAGCTGAAAAGCAGTTCCTCTTGTAAGATTTTGTCACACATACATTAAGAAATTGGATTTATTTTGCTAGCTGCCTAAAGCTGTACAGATGGAACACTCTTGTGAGAAGAGGGGAGCCATTAGGAGCAGTCTGCAGTGCAACCTGCATTGTTGGAGGCCCTGCCTAGGTGTCAGGAAGTGCCAGTCAGCAATTTTAACAAGCTTCTGTCCTGATCACCTACAGGAACTGCAGAGCTGTTGGGATTTCCAGCGAGGAACCCATCCTTGTGCTCCTCTTTCCCAACCACCCAGCATTAGCTGCCAAGACCCAAGGACCTCTTGGCAGGCAGGTTGTCAGCCACAGGTGACCATGTGCTTGTGACAAAGGCGTGAGGAACTCTCAGGCAGCATTTGGGCACCGGATCCTTTCAGTGCAGAACAGTTTTTCACCCTCAGCTGGCACATTCAGCTCTCTACTCGAGTGAGCATTTATTGTCCTCAGGCAGCAACAAATAGGTATGGAAGAGCCACAGCTGGAGACACTGCAATTGCACTTCTGCTGGCTCGTCCCTCTGTCACTGTTAGTGACACTGCCCTTCAGCAGACGTGCTCTTTGATCACTGCATGCTAATGGCAATCTCTGGGAGCAGCAGGGACGCTCAGAATGATCATCAAGTGATTATAAACACAGAGTGACCCCAGACACAAGAGTTATGTCAGGTACTTACTGGAGATGCGTGCACTTGTGTTATTCTTAACTGGTTTTCCAGATCTTGAACTTTATTTTTCAGTTCTGCATTTTCAGTTTCTAATTCTTGAATCTACAAAGCAAGTGGTTATTCAACAGCTATTGGGACAGTCATGGATTTCAACAACAGCATCCACTGAACATAAGTTTCATCAGAGATCTGGTGATTTAGAATCAAGCTTTAACTCTTTATCTGACTATAAAACATTTTCAGTATCCTCTGTAATTCAAACTTTCTTTTTTGTGTCCTTAGAGGACAGCAAAACATGAAATTTTTTTAACAGATTTTTTTTCAGTCTTTTTTTTTTTACGCGAGCAATCTGAGAATCATGCTGGAAATTATGCTTCCATAAAAAGCAGATAATACAAATACAGCAGCACGTACTTTTATCTCTTAGAAAGAACAAAATAGTTCAGAACTTACTCTTTTCTGTAAACCTGCAATTTGTTTCCTTGTTTCAACATCTTTTCCTCCGGATTCCAGAAATTTCCTGTAAGCTAAGTCAAATGCTTGACCAATTGTTAAAGTTATCTCTTCTGCCTTTACATAAAACATAAGACTGAAATTAGTAAATTAGGAAGATTTGCTGGAGATCCTTTCATTTCACAATATCACAAAATTTATACTGTGTATCAAATGCAAAGGCTTTGCCCCGTCCACCATGAAGCCAACGCTACAAAGGAGCATCACAAGCACCCTTCAGCAAAATACCTTGGCAAAATGCTATGAAAGCATTTTGACTGTAAAAATGTGTAAAATGAATGTAAAAATACTTTGGATAAGAAAGGAGACTGAACAGTATAAATTATGTCTTCAATTTCCATAAAAACGGACACCATACTGCACAATGGCTTTTCCTGATCATTTCTGAAGCATAACAGCCTGTACAATCATGAAATTAAGTCTTTTAGATTTAATGAAATAATGTTTTCATGCCAATGGATATTTTGACCCCTATTGATTTTACATCTGGATTTCAACACTTATTTTTGTGAGTACTATAAAAGCTCACTCAGGATACTGCAGACAAGTATTTAACTGCCCAATTATTTCCAACTACATATATCCAGAAAAAAAATCCACAGACATTGCATTTGTATGTGCAAAGTATAATAATTTACTAGTTCTATGCTGATTAATATCCTTTGTTATGATGTGTTTATACAGTCAGTGCAGAATATCTTTGTCAAAAATGATGGGGGTAAAATAAGCCTACAGGAAGCTGCTGAAGGACACCAAGGTTCAGAAGCAAGTGATTCCAAAGCAGGACCAATAAAAGGTGAACATATGGATACCCCATTTGCTTAGGACTTGAGCACAGAAAGTAAATAGACTCTCAGACACCAGAGAATGTCTGTTCTTAGTGCAGTGACTTGTCTGGGAGTGCTTTGTGGTATTAAACTTGAGAGATGTGGCAGGGAAAGGGGTGGACAAAGAAGGGAGAACCTTGCTGTGATAAAAATAATAAAAAAATCCCAAAAAACAAACAACACACAAAAACCCCAACATTAAACCAGAGACTGACACATCAGCAGAAAAGCCTGCAAGGGTATCTCAGCCCCAGAGCTGCAGTAATCTTTGCAAACAGCTGTGCAAACATCTCAAGCCTGGTGGGATGGAGCCTGTTCTCCGAGAGCATTGCAGATGCTTCTGCCAGGATGGGGGAATGCTGGGCAGTCAGAGAAATTATCCTAGAAAACCAGCTCAGATCACTGAAGAAAGGGATTCTTGCTTAATTTAACGCATCTAAGTTGCAAGACACCATAGTGGCATGAAAAGCTGTGTCCCAGTTAAAAGGCAGGCTGTCTCCTGTTAACCATTACCCCTCACTCCAAGGCAGAGCCATGAGCAGCTCAGTGCCCTCCAGCCCCGCAAAGCTTCCCGTGTACTTACACACTTTTCACTGTCAAACACATAGCACAGGTGCTTATTGGATTCTGAGTCTTTGCAGATGAAAGTAAATATTCTCTTGTCAGTTTTGTCATCAGCACAAAAGGATATCCTGTGGAGCTGACAGTTGTGCTGGACCTCCTGCAAACAAACAGAATGGTAATTTTAAAGAAATTCCAGCACTCGATTAGGACCAAGATGCACAAAGGAAAGCTCTGGATTTCCTCATAAGAGCAGGCAAGCAGCAATAATGTTTTTGAATGCCTCTTATTGCACATGAGAGCACCCAAAAATGGACTTAATGCATAACAGAAGTTAGCAAACTCATCTAGAAACTGCTCCTGTTTTTCCTGAATGTAAACAGGAAGTTTATTTGGACAGCATTTATTTGGAAGTGTTTATTTGGACAGTAATTTCTGTTCTAGAAAATTGAGTTTACTGTTGCTTTGCATCCCTCTGCAATTTATTTAGGGCCTGATTATGTAAAATAATCTGTTCTTTTTCAAGGTGCATAGGATCTTTAAATTTTATCATCTCCCAAGATTTGTTAAAATGGATTAACTGAAATGAGGCCTTACTTTGCTACATTAAATACAGAAAACAGAAATAAAATGACTTTGCTAACCAAGTAAAGAGAAAAAAATCTGACACACAAATATTTGTTTACTTGAGGTGCCATGTAAGCAGCTTTTAAGCATTATTATTGGTATATTTTTGCTACAGTATTTAATTTTCCATTAAAAAGCAATTTCCAGCCATTAAAAAACTTGCAATGGCACTGCTCTTCAGTTGCAAGAGCTTGATAAGACTGAAATAAATGATCTGAGCTAGTTTTTTTTTGTTGTTTTTGTTCAACAAGTCTCTTCTTGGTATTTTATTTTATTTGGCTTATTACATGGGAAAGCAGTATTTGCTTTAAAGGAAAATATGTCTTTCAGATGTGAACTATTGTCTATTAAAAAATGTGCAGCACTGGGGTTCCCAGCTTGCTGTAGGCCCATAAACAAGGCCGTGCCCTCTTTGCAGACAGCCACATAGCCAAAAAATGCACCCTATGGGCATTTTCCCCTTGCCCCAAGTGAGTTCATTTTCCCAGCCTTTACAGCTGATCTGAGTATTCAATTTCTGCCATGTCCCAAATCCCTGTCCTGAGGTAGCTCTTTAACACACAGAAATAATAACCTGTGCTTTCCCCAGCACTATGAGGTTTACAGATCCATATAATTATTTTATATCATTGAAGGACAGAATCACTTTTCTATAATCCTTTTTTCGAGTGCTAAGTATAGAATCAGGTCCTGATATATGAGCTGGCCTCCTGTTCCTACTGCCATTAATAGTCACTATCTGACTAAAACCCAATATTCCTACTGAAGTGCTTTGTTTGAAAAACACACTGCAAAAAAGACTTTAGTTAGTGCTGATAACATGAAATTGAATTTCCTAAAGCATTTATAAACTGTGCAAAAGAAGAAAAACTCAATTGAAATTTACATGGAGCTACAAGAAACGAAGTGGGGGAGATAAAAAGACTGCTCACAGTTGATTATTGCTTGAGTTGTAATAACAACATTGCTAAGAGATCAGAATGTTCCTACTCCCCCAGGAACATATATCCCACAGATTTCTGCTAATCTCTGTAGGAGGGCTAAGATCTTTTGGCATTTCAAACTGTTATTTTAAAACAGTTTTTGCCAGGATTTGGGGTTTTTCATTATGCCCTACTGCATAAGGAAGACAAAAAAAACTCAAATTAAACCTGACATGATATTTCTTGTCCCCTCTGCTTATGGGTGAGCTGTTGAGTTCTGGTTGTGTGAAGAGTCTGAAGCAAAAATGGGTTGCAAGCTTTGAACTACAGCTACCATTTGAGAAAAGGCATTGCCACTGCCTGCATGCAGCAATTACTCCACAATAAAGAAGCAGGAACAAAACAATCTTCCAAATTCAATATTCAACATATATAGGGCAAGATTTTTATCATATGCAGTGTCAATATTTATTTAGCTCATTGTTTTCATCTTCCTCAAAGTTTAGAAGTCCTGCTGTAAAAGGATTAAAAAAATTGAATGCTACGTTAGCTGCAGTTTGCCTTCATGTACCTTCCTGGGAAGATGTCACCCAGGTGTTGTAACAAAACATGGTGTTTTAGAAAATTTTTTCCATCAACAGAATGGCTTTTGTTATAATACTTTAAAAAATAAAAAACAATGAAAACCTTAAAACCAGTGAAACAAATATTTACTAGTTTAGCATGAAAATACCCATGTAAGTTTCTTACCTTTGTTTTTGGATCTAGAATTTTTACACCATAGATTGAGATTTGTAACTCAACTTTGGGCGTCTTTTGGCCTTCAGATTTCTTGATATGCCTTGCAAACTGAAACACAAAAAGCACAACAGCAATCACAGTAATAGAAAGTTTATTTGTTTTCATTAATTCTCATTTTCTCTCAATTCCCTCCACCTGAAGTTGCCTCCTTCCTTCTTCAATAAGCTTCCCATAAACAACACCAACTATTCCAAGACTCTCAGCTGGGCACAGAGCAGCATTTCTAACTGCACACTACAGAATGCTCCTAAAATTCAGGGAGAATTATTTTAAAATTACTTAGCATGTTCCCCTGAAACTTTTATCTGCTTTTTATACACTTAAATCAAGATTTTGCATCCTTCAAATATTCATCCCTCCCATACTTGTGCATAAAGGAGTATCTGGAAGTACCCTACAAGATATTCCATCAGTTGTTTTAAACAGGGTCAGTTTGAAAGCACTACAGCTGCCAACGCCTAAGAAGTACTTGATCTGTTTTATTCTCAGAATTTATCTGCCTGCAGCCCACTAGATGGTAGTTAGACAGCATTTTATATGACTGGGTTGGATAATAATTCCTATCCAATACACTTTCCATCCTTTTCCATCTTTACCTTTCTCTCTTTCTCTCATGAAAACTGCCTATAAAATCAGCACAGTATCTCAAATTTGCTCCTGCATGACAATTAAGAAGTGCCCTAAATTTGGGTATCTTTCTTAGCAAATATAAGTGATTGCTCCCTATTTTTCTCTGCTACCAGAGCAAAATGTTGCCCTTTTACTCCCAAGTCTTTGACAGCCTGGAATGGCATTTTCAAATGCATAAATAAGGGTGATGATCCACTAAAGGCCAGAAGTTGGAATCTCTGCTTCAGAGCTCTATGTTTATCCTCAACATTCCCATTCCAGAATAAACTGGGTGTGTAATCCCCACCAGTACAAATGTGTCAGAAGCCAGTGTGGACAATGGCTTTCAGTGCCATCAAGAATCCAGGGTGGCACCAAGGGTGCTGCCCCATCAGACTGGAAGACACAAACCTGAATTGCCTTGTGATTGTGAAGTGCTTGGCTGTAGCCAACTGACACCTCTCCCATAAATCCTTAAAAATTCTGATTATAATCATTCATTTAAATGATAGTTCAGGATTTCAGCTCTGATCCTTTTCCAACCAGTACTTGGAAAATTTTCCCATAAGACAACTGCTTTATACAACATGACTGTCAATCTCTCATTTCATTTTGCTTACAGGCAGCTTCATTCATGGCAAATTATTAACTAGTTTGCAGAACCACCCTAAAAGCACAAAATGAACCTGGTTTTCCCTCCTTCACAATTTTATTCCTCATTTCGAAGGCATACTTATTGAACTTTTGATAGCTAAACATTAATTTATAATTGATCCTATTAACTTCACACAGTAACAGGACTTACCCAGACAATTCATTACTGATTCATGCACCCCAGTAGCTGATAAGTATCACACACTTGGTAAAACAAACAACCTCCCACCTCAAAAACCCCAAACAACCATCCCCCATCTAAACCACTCTGTGCCATTCTCAAAGCCAACTCTTAAATATAAATACCTATTTTGTATTTTAACATCTAGAAATGCTACAGTCACTGGCCAAGTATTTTTTAAAATATAAAGTATTCTATATTTCATACAGGATGACTTTTGAAAACCAATTAGTTGAGAGTCAATCAAATATAAGTTCTAGCTCTTGATGAATAAAAGTTTAATATAAGTTCTAGTTCATGATGCCTCTTCAGCATTGTGTATATGCCTCTTGCAACACATCCTTTTCCAATCAATTTAACTTCAAGCCCATGTGTTGCTACATACACTTTTAATACACATTAATCCCTGTATCTTCATTAAGGGGTACCATTCCATATGCATATTTTAATTTTTTAAAAATTAATTTTACAGAAAACAAAATTAAAAATTGTAACTGCTGGTTTACAGCATTTTGTTCAATGACATCTGTTGACTTTAAAGAACAAGTAAAATTCACTACAGAGAAAAAATATTTTTTATTTAATAAAAATCACTCATTAAACCACACAAAATCTGTCCTAAATTTTATATTGCAAATTTAGCCTTTACTCTGTGCTTAAAGAGGAAAAAGATAGGGCAACTATTGCTTTATTAGCATAGATTTTTTTTCCCAAGATTAATACAAAACTTAAAGTGTCTTTAGATAATTTTCAGATCATGCATTTATTCATTAGCTGCATCCACCAGATTTCCTCTCTGATTTGTAGTTTCCTGATGTCCCTTCAGTGGGTGGGACTTGGACATGAGTGATCCCTTTTCTCAGTACTCTGCAATTTGCCAGGTTAAATGGAATGACTACAAAAATCCAAAGATGACCCAGACAGTTTGGACACTTCAATTTCCAATGTACTCAATGGTGCCCAGGAAGACACCCATGGAACAGATAACCCTGGGGCACAACTCATCCTGAAACAGCCTGGAACTCGAGCAAATCCTGACCTTTTGGAAATGTCTCTTTGCAAACAAGTCATACACAAGAATTTCTGGGCAGCAGTGAAGAAAAAGCACAAATACTGTTTGATTTTACTGTGTTAAACTCATGGTATATATTGAGAATGATGATGGAATGCTTGATTTTCCAACAGCAATCATCTCAGAGTCTCGAACAACAGCTACAACATGAAAAAGCTGTAGTTTTTAAAGTAATGCAGCTTTGAAGAAAAGGGTTTTAAAGTGATGTGAATAGCATGCACAAGTTTTAGAACAGCTGGCCAAAGCTTGCTCCAAGTAGTCAAGAAGACTTACAACACTGAGGAAGTTCCAGAAGGCAGTTCTGTGCCAATTCCAAAAAAAAGGGTGAACAAACTGACCCTACCACGCCTCCACTCTCAAAAAGCAGAAATCCAGCTCAAAAACTAGATAATTCAAGTGAGATTAAATTAGTGATGATCAATATTCTACAAAAAATGCAAGTGGACAAAGCATCTGCATTTTGTATGCCACTTATATTTAAGAAAGTGAAGCAACAGAAAGAAAGTATGAGTTAAGTTAGTTACATTAGTCTCCAGATGTAGTTATAAACAGGAAATTGTCATTGGGAAGATATGTTTCTAATGTATTCCAGCAGGGTTTATTTCTTAAGCATGACATTATTGAACAATGACCAGGAGAAAAAAAAAATACTGATAAAATCTGCAAGCAGGAAAAATGAGAGGGGAAAGAAAGGGGAGAAAACAAACTAATGATCTGAAATCTAAAATTGCTACAGAGGAAGCTTGCAGACCACAAAGGCTGATGAAGGGGCGAATAACAGAGAGAAGCCTCATCAAGCAGAAAGCACAGGCTGGTATCCCAACAGAGCCCCTTGTTTTCCTACAAGCAATCCTGCAAATCCATGGCAACAAACTCTGGTTCTTGGGACACTATCCTGTGAGGATGAAGAATGAAGTCTGATAACATGGTAGGACTTCCACTAACTGAGGACCTTCTCATGAAACCAAAACTGGGAAGGTGTTTCAAAGAGATCCTTAAGATGACAACAATGGCTGCACTGCATCAGCTGCTTGTGAGAAAACACTCAGATGTTATCTGCTGAGGGTTTCAAATGCAGAAGGATGCTGACAAAATGGAGGAAAAATTCACAGGATATTTAGCAAAGTTAGCAGAGGGCTGGAAAATCCACTTTAAGACACTCCATAAAATCAAAACCAGACCAACAGTGAAAGAAACCAAGCACAAGAGAATCCCCCCAAACAGACATCCAGACAAATCAGCTTTTTAATCAAAGGTTTACTGGGTGCAGTGAACACACAGAGATTAATTCAGAAAATGTGTGGCCGTTCCTTTCTTAGCATTTCCCTGCCCACTGTCCTGTGCAATAACAGACAGCACACAGATACAAATCAGCAATTTCTTTTATAGCTGACATTCTCCAGAATGCCACATTCAGCCACCTCCCAAACTTGTGAGGGGTTTGACCAGCACATCCCATCATTGAGTCAGGTATCAGGAATTTTTTCTTCTATTTATTTCTAGTCATTCCTTCTACCTAAGGAGGACCCCAAGGGACCTCTGGACCTGGGAGATGTACAACCATTATATTTTCCTATCAGCACACATTTGAAACCAAATAATATTTGTATCTTACACAGTAACAAGATTATTTAAGAGGGTAAAAATCTGCAGCCTCCCATTGGCATAAAAATGGAAAATTATATAAAATTATAATGAATCACAGCATGGCTTGGGAAGAGACACGATGGGCCAAATTCTTAAACTGTTAGTTTATACATATAATGCTCTCAGGCATGAACTCCAGGTTTGGTCCAGCTCAGTGGGATGGGCTAGCTTGTGTTCAACTGCTTCAGAATTAACATTATATTTTCATGGCATTTTAAGGGAATGCAACAGATACAAATGAACCTATTTTCTACAATTTAACTTAGCTTTAAAATAAAAGAAATTTTAAACCATTCATATATTTTGTAGTTTATCACAGCAGCACGGGAAAATGCATACTCTAAGAGTGTTATTAAAATTAAATTTGATGTGTTTAGGTATCAAGTCTAATCCAAGCTTAACCAACAAAAATGCCATGAGGAAAAAAAAATAATCATGTTCTCAAGACAGGCAGGAACTGGAGCTAAAGAATTAATTGTTAAGACTAATTACCTCTATAGATCTATAAATCAATTTAAGCCATGCAATCAAAACGATGTGCTTTGCTTTAATATTTACACCTCCCTGCACAACTCAAGACTTAATTAAAAAGAGTTGACACACCAACAGGGAGATGTTCCTGTGATTTGGGTGCTAATATTCATTCCAGGAAAGAGAGGTTCAACTCCTTCATTTAATGCAGGTGACCAGTGACAAATCAGACATTGCACTTCACACCTAAAAAGAGCCCTGGCTTAGGGCTGGGTCTTTGGATAAAATGTGAAACAGCTTTATAACCTGTCTTGGAGAAAATCCTTTTCCTCCTTTTTATCATTACAATACTCATTATAAGGAAACATGTCTGAAAAAAACCCAAGAGGCCCCGTTTTTTTTTTCCAGTGCCTTCATGTCATCTAATTGGTCATGTAATGGTCCAAACTCTCTTGGGCATTTGATGTGGGCATAGTGAAATTATAGCCTCTGAAAAATACCTGTCAAGAGGAGGAAAAGGGTGAAAAATGCAAAATTCAATCTCTCAATAATCATCTTTGCAGAGAAAAAGCCATCCAGAAGTGTATGTCTATGGTATAGGTTGTATTTTATTTTCCAGACACACACTGGACTGAGAGGAAGGCTATCCATCTATTATCCACAGTGTAGAAGACAATACAGAGCAGTCTTTTTTCCATCTCTCACTCCCTGACAGATTTTTTGTGTTTTGTTTTATTTGGGGGTGGGCTGCTTTGTTGTTGCTGTTTTGAGATATTTTGGATATTTTGTTTGGTGGCGTGGAGTTCTGGGGGGTTGTTGGGGTTTTTTTGTGGTAGTTTTTGATTTTTTTTCCTGTTTGGTTTGTTGGCTTTGGTTGATTTTTTTTTACGGGGTGAGGGGGCAGGGTTTAATTTTAGTTTTTTTGAGAGGCAGGGTAAACAGGTATTTTCTTATTCAGCTTTTCTCGTCTGGCTTGCTTTGGTCTTCAGGATGTCCTTGACTGGTCCTGAACCAGAAATTGTGCTTTCTGCAGTACTTCAAAGGGAGCAGTCATGGCTGGAAGGCTTGGCTGCAAATCTCTTTATCCCAATATTAAAAGCTTCTCTGTACTCCACCCTCCTCCTCTGTCCTTTAAACAACAAATTAAATTGAGCTTTAACATGGGAGGGAGCTCAGAACAATATCCACAGATGGTCCTTTAAGGGCAGCAGCAGGACAGCATCTCTGCATGGGTGGAAGTGTGTGAACCAGCACTCTTCCCTCTGTGTATCCTTGGAGGTCAGGGACATGATGAAAAATATTTCAAGTGGTTTCAAAGTGATTCACTCTATTTGCATTTTGTCTGGTCATCTCCACTTACAGAAGAAAAGTGAAAAAAAAGGATAATGAATTGAAAGCTGGGTAAGCAAACAGCCTTAAGTTTGGCCCTCACAAAACATCCCTTGGAAGACTGTAGGAAGAAACAGCCCAAAACTCAGGGGTTTATTCTGGTTTCTCTTTAACACCCCTCCATGCAGCTTTCTTACCACTGCTCTGCTTATGCTGCTCCTTCCATCTGTCCTGCTGCTCTTTCTAGCTGTTTCCATTTCTGGCAACCCTTCCAACACTTTATAAGAAGGATCAAATTCATTCTTACAGTCTGATAGAGAAGTTACAAACTTCATTAATCAAGGAAAGTAATAATTTCATTTAATAAAATAAAGTGTGATTTTACTACACGTAGACCTTTGAGTACCATAGGCACGTTTAGATACAGCATCTGGGTGTCACCTGCCTTAGCTTTTGTTTCATTCTAGAAACCAGTTTTGACTAGAAAACTTAAAGGAAAACATGTTTTGTAATAAGTTGTGATAATAGTTCACTTTATCTTACAAATAAATAAACACACACATTGTAAAACATTAGTGTTCAAGTTTCTTCTCTCTCCTGCAGTACAGCTCCAAGCACTTGGGAAACATGAAGGGAAATCCCACCTAGATAAAGCCACTGGAGAATCCTCTAGAAAAAATAAATATGGTTGCTTGAAAAAAAACAATCTTCTAATTGTTAACTGTCCCAGAAAAATTGTCAAGAAAATATAAAAGCTGTATTTGGGATAAAAGTACAATGAAGAATCAAGAAAAAGTTTGTCCAAGATACTTTATGTTTCTGTAGAACATCAGCTCCATCTGCTGGGAAAAATCAGTTTGTGGCATGGCAGCTGCAGTTTCTGTGCTGGGCAACCCAAGTTTTTGTGCTGAGTTAAGGGCTTTTAGCTGATTTAGAGAAGTACACAGTTGTATATCAAATCTTGACTCTGACAGTTTGGTGACATGAGGGCTTAAGAAAAATGCTTTCTGGTGGCTGGGTTTCATGGTCTGTATATCACTGGAGCATGTGACTTCAAAAGCTTATTAGAGTGATGCATGTCACTTGTAAAAATAGCTCTAAACATTAAGAAAGTGCCAGGTTTTTTTCTGCCAGCTATTCATTTTCATTAGAAACAAATTATGATTAATAACACTGCAATTAAAAGCAAATCCAGGTAATTTCAAAATATAAATATAGCATCAGAAGCTACATGTCTTCTAAAAACTCTCCTACCCCCAAACCCCTTTATATTTCTTCAACATTTCTTCCAATATGACATTAGTTTTTCAAGTTGTTTTAATTGCTTAAAAATTTTTAATTAGCATTTTATAAAAACAAACTAGAGATATGTGCTTAATAAAGAAATTCACTACCTCTAGGCTTCTCTCCAAAAACTACAAATGCACAACATCATTCTTCAAATGAGTATTCAATTAATTGGGGATTGTTTCAAACAAAAAAGTGTTTTCATTGCTCTCTGAATTCTGTTCCAAGATTTTTCGAGTCCTTCCTAAAGTCATGTTTATTTACTTTGGAAGGTCTCTAACAAACTTATGATTATGTAAGATCCCATGCAATACTAGATATCTAAACTACAGAATTCCAAACTTGAAGAAGAAGAAAATAATCTAACTCTGGCTGCAGCTATTCAGACTTCCATCTCCAAGGTGGCTTATTTCGGGAATGTGTGTAGCAAATGAGAGTAGGTATCTGTACACTCCAGTAACACCATAAATGCACACACCACATTTCTGGCTTTGCCCACACATCTGAGAGCAGTTATTTGAAATCCTTTTAGGACTCTCTCTCAGAGGAAACAATGTCCACGTGAGAAATCAGAGAATTCAACCCACCCAAAGCCTCCGGCGATCAGTGAGAGCCCAGGCCAGGCTGGGGTTCCACCAGTTGGACAGAGACACTCAGCATTTGGTTATTCAGGGGTCCAATAAAACACCTTTATAACACAAGCAAAGCTGCTCCATAGCAAGGTATCACTGTGACAGATTTCTGCACAGAACTGATTTTTCTGGGGGTATTGGAGTTTCATAAAGATAAACTACACAAGGTGCACACAAATCGACTTTGTTTCCACTGATAGAATGCTGCAATGCTTAAAGGGTCAAACTTAGCCTAAAACACTTGAAAACAACTGGGCAATAATGACTCTATCTGCAGTACAAAAAAGTCTTTTTGGAATAAAACACTCCAAGAATCAGCTAAATGAATCTTTAAAGGCAGCTGTACTATCTTGGTAGAGTGAAAACAACAGCAAAGAATGTGTTCCAATACCTTAATAAGATTACTGATCCATCTTGTAAAGATGGCTTTCTCAAGGGAAAACTCAGCCTTAAAAGCTGAGCTACATGAGTAATCTCTTGTTTCCTTTCTGCATTTCTTTAGTATGGTAATAACACAATCAATTTTTTCAATATTGACTCCCCACGTTTCCTGCCCATTTCCACGGAACCTGTTTAAATGAACAATGAAAAGCCTGCAAGAAAGTTATGAAAAATGCAGTAGTAGGGAGAAAGATTTTTTTACATCTAAGTAAACTGGAGGGCCAATAGCTCAGAGCAGCTAGGCATGAAGCAATTCCACAGAAACAAGGCAGTGGAGTGGACTGGAACAATCAGCATTCCCTGCCCCAGCTCACAGTGCCTGCAGAGCTCTGAGCAGCCAAGGCAAAGCCATGTTCACTCAAAACAAACCTCAGCAAGTCATTGCACTCGGATATTTTTAGTTGTCTATCAAGTCCCTTGGTGCCCAAGCACACGTGGCCAAGAGGAAATTGCAAAAGCCTGATTTTCTCAGCCATAGCTGGGGATGGCAGCTAAAACAAATTCTTGCTACCTCAATTTGTATTAATGAAGCCCTAAACAAGCCTGAAGAAGAAGCATTAGCCATTGAAATACATTTACTTGATAAATATTTCTGAATTATTGTAAAATCTGTAGGACAACTAAATATTGTACACAGCATAACACCACACCATTTAGACATAATAAGGAAGAACCTACACACTAAAGAGATTAGTAAAAGCAACTACTTCTAGAGCCAGTGAATTCACCTAGAAAACCTACACAGTGTCTTAGTTGTAAAAAGAGGTTAAGAGTACATTCCATTTATGTTTCATTAAAAATTCTTACCTTTAATTTTCTAACAGCATCTCTTACAACTTCTGTGCCTTTGGGCTGCTCCACTTCTGTACTGCCTAGAAACTGAAAAAATTGTAATTTGTGAGCAGTAAGTTATGCATTTAAAGGCATAATCAACTTGAGTAATCTTATTTTCCAATTATTTTCGAGCAGCATTTTGGAAAGGCAATTGTTTCAGTAGTTGATAAATAAAAAACCTTCACACAGCTATTTCTAATCAAGAAAATAACAAGAATTACATTCTATACTAATATTAGCATTATCAAAATTGACTTTAAAAAACATCCTAGACAAATCTCTAAATTAGAAGTTCAAGTACCTTTTTCCACAGGGAAATTACCACTTTGGTAATAACTCTTTCTAGAAAATAAAAAATGCATGCAAAATACAGATGGAAGATTCTTCCCATGAAAAAAACACGAGTCAATCCTTTGGATTCTGTCACTAAAACATTCACACAAGATGTAAGATAAATTAAAAGAACTGATTTTTCTCTCAAAGCTGCTTGGTATAGTAACATAGACTTACAGGAACTAGGCTCCAGCTTATGTAAAACAAGAGACATTTTCAAGTAGTTTTTCTATATCAATTCATATTTTTACCAAGTAAGTTTTTAATGAAAACCAAACACATGTGTTTTCATATAGAAAGCACAATACTGCAAAAGGACCTTATTTCTTTGTACACTGAAATGCTTTAGTTTTCTGTACAGTCACATTCGCCTTCTACTGTGCTGTTACAAAATGTATGATAATCCTGCCTGAAAACCATCTGTGTGATACACTAATTGATTTTCTGTTGCCAGATTTTCACATTGAACTACAGTTAAGTCACATCATGTATGTGTATATGCTAAATTAACTCTAGGAAAAAAAACCCTCCCTTTTTTCCCCAAAGTACAGGTTTCTGTGTACCGTGACACACACAGACATGTACAATTTAAGTCCTAGCCATTTTGAAAGGGATTTAAATTTGCCAAGATACAGACAACTTAAACAGAGTAACTGGAGTTTTTAGTTCTATTAAACCTTCCAAACATGTGTAGTATGCTCCTGCAGGTACTCCTGCAAAGAAACTGTACAGCTCCACCAACAGTGAAGCCTCATTAGATATTTGCTACTGACTCAGAAATATGACATGCCACCTTGAAAACAACAGTGTAAATCAAAACACCACACACATCTGCTGCCAATATTCTTTATGATTACTTCTCCAGCCAGGAGACCAAGGCTTTGGAAGAACAGAGCAGAAGGCTCTGCTATTGATTTGATGTCCTTCACACAACATCTCTGATGACTTTAGACCAAGGGGGTGATCTTGCCTGGAAAAGCGATGGCTGCACAAAATGCATGTAGAGAAGAAAGAATGATTCTTAGACATGATGGATACTGCACACAGCAGAGACAGAAAGGGAAAGATGAGTGAATATATGTGAGCAAAAAAAACCCCAAACCAGCAGGTAAGATCAGATGAGAGTCTAAGAAGAAGGCTGAAACACCAACAGTACCAGATACCTGCAGACAAGCAAACTTATATCCACCACACCTAGCAGAACACAAAAGGCAGAAGTTTAATTGCTGTAAGTTTGTGAGCACACAAGGTATGCGATACACAGAGCAGGAATCCTGCAGAAACACAGGAAACAAGAGCTGCAGGTGTGGACAAGGCTCAGTGAGCGCTGAGCTGCCCATGGAGCAGCTGAGACAGATGCTTCATCCCCAGCTGTTTCCTAATCCTTGTGCTGTTTCCAGACTGGCAGCACCAGTACCAGTGTAAGCAGCCCAGTAGTTCCCAGTGCAGATTCAGGGCCAGGCCTCTGGTGGAACTGGGTCATGCACACACAGAGATGCCCCAGGTTATGCTGCCTTGCCTGCAGCTGCTTCTCCAGAAGGGCACAGGGCTGCCCTACATTTCTTATTTACTTACTTCCATCCAGATGAGCAAGCTCTGATAAAGCTAAGAAAGAATCAGTCATTTCCCCAGGACTCTCCTCTGCTTCATCCGTCCAAGAAGGATGAAGGTATCTTTGCTGTATTCAGTAAATCCCAGCAGCAGACCAATCTTTCCACAAACAGTACCTTCCACAAATTCAGTTTTCCCAGAAGCTTGTACCTCATGATAATTCACACTACTGCCTCAGAAAATCAAATTTACAGAACATACAGATCAGCATTTACAGAACATAACCCACTAGAATTCCATAAATCATTCACTCTCTTCCAGATGAGTGTTGGTTTTGACATTAAGCATCACCACTAAAATTTCAATTGCTCTCAGCAGTTTTGAGCTGGATGTGGAATTCAAGCTCATGCATAATAAACTATTAAGCATAGGAAAATAATTAAGACACATTTACTCCATATAGACAAAGAAGAATTTTAGCTTAAGTGTTAAGACCAAGAAAAATTACAAGGCTATACTATGGATTGCACTGTTTGTAACTATTTCTAATTCTTTCAATTGCAATTGTACTAATTTGTTAATTCAGGTTGTTAAAATTGCTGACACATTTAATGCTTGACTTCCCTTCTTAATTTCTTGGTAAGAGTAATAAAAGGAAAACCAGCAATTAAGGGGAGATATTCTGAATATTTGTATTAATTGGACTGTTCTGTTTGGGGGAAAAATACAGACAGAATTTCAGACCAAGACAGGTTTGTAACAAAAGAATGACTATGCAGTAAAGCCTTAACAAACAACCAACAGTTTTAATGGGAAGCTTTTTATTGCTTGCTTTTTTTCTATGCTCTGTGCCTTTCCATCTCATCTATCATAATTTTCTGTTTAATATGAGGTACCAATTACTGTGGTATTACTGATGATGGTGAAGCTAAGCAAACAGATGTATTTGCAAAGCTGGGGCTTCAGCTGCCAAGGTCACTGTGCAGTTTGTACAACCCCTGGCACAGCAGACACGCTGCCACCAGGTCTCTGGGGGAAGCCACCAACAACTAACTCACCACTCCCATGAAATGGGAAGGTGGCCATTTCATCATGGTCCTTTCAGCAGATTTTTCTCACCAAATCTCACAAAAGCACAGAAAACAAATATTTGTTCTATCAGGAAGTTCATCCAGCTGTGGCACAAATAATACAATTATTCAGCATGGAAGAGTTTCTGCAAGAAAAATTTCGGAGCCAAAGGGGTAAATGTGAAACCTCCCTTTCCATGCCCAGGCCCCTTTAGGGAGCAGTACTGATCCAGAGCTTTAGATGGGAACTTGGCAAGTCAGTGTTTATTTTCAGCATTTGAGGTTCCCTTCTGCAATTTGACTCATGCAGAACAACCAGCACATGAAACCTAAGTGGTTCCTGAGAGTCAAGCTAACACAGCTCCTACACTTCACTGCAGAAGAAGGAAACAGAAAATAACAGTTTCCCTTTAGATCATTAGCTATTAATCCTAAATGCAAACTAATAAGCACAAAGTACTTAAGTGTTCTTTACATAAGCAATGTGTTCAAATACATAATACAGCTGAAAAATGTTTACATAGGACTGCTACATCCATTTACTATCTGCAGCTAGCAAAAAGATTATTCTTGAGGTTGGTGTACTCCATGCATAATATGCCTACTCAAACAGACACAATACATAATTCAGACATGCCCCAAGACTCAAATATTTATGTGTTGTTTACTGTTAAGTTGATCATGATCATACTGAATTTTTGTTGCATATTTAAAAAGTTGGAAGAAGATGACATTTAGTATTTTGTATAACATAAAGCAAGCTAAAGCAATTTTCTTTACCACACATTCTTCACAGCAGTCTGCCATTCTTCCAAACATATTCCATTCCTTTTAAAACTGACGAGCAGTTATTTTCCTAATATATTACTCATTTCACTTGCAGCTGTCTGCAATCAGAAATAACTCTTATGAGGCCAACAGATCCTATCAGTCAGGAGCATTTAAGTGTTCCTTTAATGTACAGTGATGTTTGCCATGAAGAAAGTGAGCTGTTGGCCAGCCACATACAAGACAAACTCCTCAGATCAAACTGTTTCTAATCTAATACTAGCAGACAACCAGATGTATTCACTCCACATGCAAAGATTTGCAAGATAATGCAGCTGCAAAGAATTAACAGACACTATTTCAACAGATTAAATCAACAGAGGTTTTATCACTGACAGCAACTGAGAGAAATGTAATGACCAGGAGGGCTGTCTTACACAACAAGCTATCAGCCAGACCCTTTGTGAGGCATATTTGTCAGAATGTAGGTGACAGTTCCCTATGCATTAACATGAACAAGACATTTTCTGGTCCAATTCCATTGTAAAATTATTAAAACTGCTTTTAGAATTATACTTTGACTGGAGAAACTATTAAAATAAAGTGCAAATAATCTTTTACTTTGCTGGCTCAATTAAAAGTCATTTCAAATGTAAGACAACTTCAGGCATCCAGAATCCCTGACATTTCTGACAAGCCTGCTGCTGTTCTGATGTGCCCAGCAGGTCTTAGTAAGGGCAGGTGAATTGTTAAGGTTAGCAGTGCACTTTCTTTCCTTGACATCAGCAGGAAACTCTCCAGTAGTTCTTCCCCTGGCAGTTTAGATTTTGACCCTCAACATTTTATTGGCTTTACATGCAAAGAACACCCAGGTGCTTTTCTTCAAAGCTTAGGGGGGAAAACTCTATACATGCTTAGGAAAAGTTAGTTTTACCATTAAAAATATTAATAAACTTGACTCTTGATCAAGAAATAGCTTTAGGTGCACTTCTGAATATTTAATGTAGACTTCCACTCTTCCAGTAGAGAGCAGTGTAGGATATTTTAATAATAAAACAACATTGTTTTCCTTTGTCATCACATTTCAATCTTAAAAAAACCCCAGTCTTTCACAGTGCCACATTTCCTTTTTACTCTGAAATTCCTGATCATTAATGGTTCTCTTTTATGCAGACTTAAATGCAATTATATGAAAACAGTACTTACCAAAATTATACAATAAAGAAAGGGAAAAAAAAACAATGCAAAATGACTGGATACCTGCTGGCAGCTTTTGACAAATTAGCTCCTTCTACCTCCTCAGTTCTACAGGGATGCTGATTTACTGATGAAAGGAAGACAAATGTATCCACATTGTGAGAACACCACAACAACAGAGTATAAAACAAGAATGAGAGAGAAGTGGGACCAGCTCTGAACAAATGTCTGAGCTGTTAACCACTCCACAAGCCCAGGCAGACGTTTTGCTCAGCCTTGCAATCGTGATTCTCCATCACTCAAACAGCAGAAGGACAACAGGGACCATAAAACAAACAAAACTTTGTATTTTGGGTTCCTTCTCTTTCCCCACCCCACAGTCCAACTCCTCACCTGCAGCAGCTTCCTTGGCTCTCTACAAAGACACGTTTTTGCCAGAGCATGTAAATGTTTGGATTTTCCCCCTTTGGAGAGCACTTTCCTAGTGCTTAAAAACAATCTTAAAAACAACTCCTGGGCATGATTGCCACTCAAATGAGAGCAGAAATCCAACTCACCACATGGGAGTATGAGGCAAAGTGGCATCAGACACACATCAGCACATTCCCTGAATATCCCCTGCTTGTCTGACACCTAATGCTCTGCATAACTGGTGGCCCTCACACAGGAAAGAAATTATGAGGTATTTTTTGAGGGAGTGTTCAAGTACTACTGGCAAAAAAGAAAGATGAATGCACAATTAAAAACATTTAATAAAAAAGGAAATTATCTAATGGAAATCAAATATTACCAGGTATTTAATCCATCAATAGAAAATATTTATAGTAATTAAGATATGATGAAAGAAAAATTTATTTAATAAGTTATTGAATTATTTGGGGGAAAAAAAGAGAGTGTTACAGAAAGGATCATAAAATAATTAGGTTCAAAAAGTCCCACTGGCTTAATTTGTACCTTCTCATATTCTCTACAACTGCACTAATTAAGAGCTCTCCACCTTCAAATGTACAAGCAATCATTTCAGTCTTTCATTCTGGATCTATTAACCACTAATAAAGAACATAATTTGATAACTAAAGCTCAACATATCTTTGAACAGCTGACAGAGACAACAGACATTTCCCTGGAGTAGTGCACCTCACCTGGATGTGGCTCCTGCCCAAATGTCTGGAAACAGGAATTCCTAGAAATATTCTGTCAAAGCTACCTGAGAAACTGAGGGCACATGGCAGCCCTAATCCTGCCTACACCTGTCTCCTAACTCACGTTCATATATGCGAAAAAGAGAATTATTGAGCTGCTGACTGCAAGAAATCAAGTCAGCTGATTCCAGCTTGGTGTAACCCTAAAGGCCAAAGAATGGGATAATTACACAAGGTCACATTCCTCCTCAAGTCCCGCTGCAGCCAGAAGGGAAAGTGGCACTCTAAAAGAAAAATACCATAGGAATATATGTTTGTATTACCAAAACCAGCTTGTTTGTAAGCAGAACTTCAGAAGACCTTAGGACACACTTGGTAAATGAGTAAAACTTAAATCTTCTCTAGTGTGATCACATACCAAGTGGGCTATCAACAAGGATAAAATAAAAAAGCTGTGCTCTGTATTAATTCTAAAGCCAAATGGTGCTAATACAGTTAGGACCCACACAAGGGAGATAAGAGCAGGCTGGAATACAGAGAGTAAAGTTAACACATGTATGTTGTGAAGACTGGCACTATAGAAAACACCAGCTGTACAAGAGAAACCAGCCAGCATTTCTTCAGTCCGTCAATCCCCCCAGCACTTCAGAAGCCCAGCTCAAGCTGAACCATGCCCTGAAGAGCTGTCAGACTGCACCTGAAGATCAGACAGGCACAGGGGTGGTGTACCCTGTTCTCCCATTGCACACACCTCCAGCAGACCCCCAAAGCTACCCAGACTAAAGGCAGAGGCTGAGAGCAGCACAGCTGCCCCAGCCTGACTCCCACCTCAGGCACTGAGAGCAGAAAACATTTCCCTGGCTCTGCTCCACACACTCCTCAGCTGGAGCTAACTGTTCACTCCAGCCCTGAGTGAGGAGGCAGAAGCAGGTAATAGGGATATGTCTTAGGGATAGTCCAGCTTGGAGCAAAAAAAGGACAGCAAACTCAAGCCACTTTTAGAAAATTCTTTTAAAATTTTGATGTAAGGGAAAAGGGCTTAAAAAGGGAACACTTTGCCAGTGCACAAATGGCAGTGATGCTAATACTGGTAGTATATCATGCTGAAGGCCTGTTTTCCTTTTAATCCCAGATGCACTTCCCATGGCTGATAAATAAAACCAAGGATAACATTTGGCATGTAATAAACAAGGGCAGGAGAAAATGGCAGTGAGAGCAAGTCCATCACTGGAGAACATAATTTCTCATCATATATTCCCTGGCTGTGACTGGGTCACACAGGTTCTTTTGATGGCATTCTTTCCCCATGTGTGTGGCAATGTTCTTCAGCCTTCACATGCAAGAATACTGTGCTCAGAGGCTGGAAAAAATGAAGGAGTAAATTAAAGAATGACACATGTCTTCATTTGGACATACTCTGTGTTTCCAGTTTTGGCTTTTTACAAATGTGAAAGGATTTTTTTTTTTTGGGGGGGGGAGGAGAAACTGTCAGATCCTTTTGCTGCAGCAGGAGATGTCTGTGAGTAACCCAAAGGCACCATCCTCAAATTATTACAGCTCTTTTACTCCAATCCACACACTATTGACACACCAAACAATGGCATCAAATCTTCTGCTCCTCTGCCACTACTCATGAACTCTGCAGAGCCTCCTGTAGCACAGCTGGATACTGCCTCAAAGTTTAAGGGTAACTACCAGGAGAAAACCCATCCAATAAGCATAGTATTGACAAATGTGATCTAGCTTGACCCCTACACATGGCCTGAATCGCTTTTGACTCGTGTAGGAAATGACTGGGATGTCCAACCACAGATGCTCAATAACATCCTTGCCAGCTCCTGCAACCCTCTGTTGTTACCCTCATATTATTTTAGATTCCATTTAGTTTGAGCCTTCCAAGAATTAAGAACTGGCAGCTCTGACTGGTCAGTCCTAAAGTGCAGCACATCCTTGGTTCTGCAAGAATTTTCATTGCTGAACCAATGCTCAGTGAAGGTGTGCACAAGAACCATTCTGTATCAAGATAGGACAAACAGACTCAATTATCAAACCTGACACTTCCTTTAGAAAGGATGTTCAAACGTGAAAAGCCTCTGATACTCACTGAAGACACATCACACTACTTGAATACTTCAATTTAGAAAATTTATATTCCTGACTGGATTGTTTCCAGTAAAAAAAAAAATTACCTTCACTGAAGAAAGCCACCTAAAAATAATGCATATTCACTATTTTATACATCAAATTTTTGAACTTCAGAAGTAAACAATAACAGAGTGGACAGATATTTCAGCTTTACACATTCATAATTAGACAGACTTAGTTCTGCACCACTGCAACTTGATTTAACTCAAGCATAACTTCTTCATGAAAATTGTAAAGTCACAGGCCCTTGACTTGGTAGGCCCTTGAATGTACTAAAACATAGTTTTTCACTAAGTCCTAGATATTTCCAAATATCTTAATGTAACAATACCATTTGCTGCTTTTTTTGTTTCCAAGAAACAGATGCCAACGCAGTGATTTAATTTACCTTAAACATAAAACTGAAAAAGTGCAACAACTCCTAAATTCTTTGTACAGATGTGAAATGCAGTGTTAGAAATTTCAGAACACAGAGGCCACTTTGCTTCACTTCCCCCTTCACCTCTGCAGATGCCAGCCAGAACCCTGGCCATTCAGCAGGAACTTCACTGCACTGCTGTAGCAGAAAACATTTAATTGTTACTACCTGTGTAAACCACTACCCTACCCAAGCTGAGGTTAAAGATCATCTTTTTCAGCACTCCCAAATGGAAAGGACAGATTCCTACATCCACTGGCCCCTCAAAAAACACACACCTCTCCAGTAAAATGCTACAATTAAAAGGTACATGATGAACATGAAGATCCCAAGTTGCATCACAGCAATTTGAACACCTAGCATAAGTCATCCAAAGCTGCTGCCCTGGTTTCACAATTTGGTCCTGCTGAATTAACACCCTGGTTTTCATAACCCCACTGCTCCTCTGAATGCAGCACCTACTGGTTGGCTCTGTATTTACATCCTGAAACCATCTCTATCTTTTTACAAAACACAGCAAGCTGAAGCTTGGACTCTGTTAAGCTCCATCTGTCCTGCTGACTTTTTTTCCTGTTACAAATACTAGGTCTATCTCCCCAAAACAGAGTGGAAACTGAACAGAGAAAAAAGCCCTCATGAAGAACCAAGATACGCTGTCAATTATTTGATAACAAAAACTGTCTTAATCCAGAAAACTGACAGAACCACTCTGCTCTACCAATAAGGTGAAGCTTTCTAAACCCAGGAGGTATTTGATGCAGAAGTTTTGGGGTGCACCTCTGAGTCAGGGGAGCAAACGGGCCATGGCACCACTGAGAGCAGCTGCTCCTTCCAAGAGATGTTTCCCAGATGAGTTCATTGTTAGGAAGGGCTCTGAGCACAGCCTTCAGATTCTTTCTTTCATAACAACACATACCAGACCAGCCAGGAGTTTCCATGTGCCAGTTCAAGGTGGGATTGTGCAATTCTGAGCATTCAGCTTGTAGCAACTGAAGCTGGACACAGAATTCTTACACAGCCTTCCTCTGCTCAATGTAAATAAATTCTACAATTTCAGGAAGAAATTGTGATGGATTTATATAAATATATATGGCATATATATGTTAATAAATACAAATCAAAGACTATGGGAGTTATTCTTTTGCACCAGAAAACACTAACAATATCTTACAAAAGCAGAGATGAAATTCCACAGACGTTTCCCATTTTGTGGTTAAAGTTTATTTTGATCTAATTTCTACCTCCCTTGTCCTTGACTAACATAATACTGAACTCATACTATCATGGCAATACAACTTTTGCCATGGCAACATGCAATGACATTATAAACACAGAAACAGGAATTCCCTGTGGGAGAAAAAACAGAAGTCACAGTTAGGAACAAAATCCTCATTCCAACACAAATAGCCTCAGTAATAGGAACAAATAACTATTGTCCCTGACTCACAGTTTATTAAAGATCTTTTCCAGTTTAATGTGAAATAAGAAATGGCCTATTTTAAGGACACTGCATTGCTTCTGAATCAGGACTTTTAATACTGCAAGGCTTTCTGCACCATAATTAGAATAAATGACTCCTGATTTAATTCTTGATTCAGGGAATCGATGTGCTGTCAAACAGGACAAGCAGCACACCAGAAAAGAGCTATTCTGAAGAAAGAGCTGTGAATGTGTGCAGTTAATGCTTTAGCAGCTGGGAAATATAATATAAATTTTGGTAGGCTTCTCAAGGAACCCAAAATTTTGGACAGAGTCTCAATTTCTTTTTTTTTTAAGTTATCATTACCAGAGAAGATCACCTTTAAAATCTAGTATCATAACTTTGAGTGCAGTAAATAATTTATACATACATTCTGTGGGCAAGATAATAGACACCATGGGGCAGATACAGGTGCTGAGGAGTATTAAAGGACAGGAACATGAAGTGTGAAACTTGGTTGCTTTTTCATAGGTTGGTTGATTTTTTTTCCCTAAACTGTAGATTTCCTATACTGAGAACCACTTAATTTGTGAAAAAAGAATAAGCCTAATGTTTTATTAGTAATGTAACTTCAGTGGGAAAATATGTTGAGTCAGTATGCAAAGTGTAATTCACAATCACGTGGCTAATCTACATGAATTTGCTAAATTAAATACTATATTCACAGAAATTAATATCAGCATTTTGATAAAAGTGGACAAGAATATGCCTGTGTTCAATAAAAAGAATTTTTTTTTTCTTGGTTCCTAGAAACTGCTTCCTAAGCTCCATTTACTTTAAATATGTTGGTAATTTTATACGAATGACACATATAGATGTCTTTTTTACATGCTATATTCACAGAACACTCAGAAATTTTCAGAGAGTATTTGACTGGGATAGCCAAGTCAAAATCAAATTAGTTAATTAGAAGGAACTAATTCTGCAGGTAGAGGTGGTCCATGCAGCAGATAAATACACAGGGAACAAAGCAGATGCCCTTCAAACTGCAACATGATTGAAATTCTGACAAAATATCTTTAAGCAGGTATTTTGGAATAAAAGAAAAAGGACAGGACAACCTGCACTGGTTCTGAGTGCTTTGATTATTTGGACTGAAAAGGGGCAATAGCAACAAGACAGCACAGCTGGAGGCAAATGGGAAAAGCCAATGAAGAGCAGGGGTTGGAGAGGAAGTGGCTCTGCAACCACAGCAGCTCAACAGGGTTCTCATCTACTATGGGCTCATGACTAGCACAAGGTAAGCTGGTCAAGGATTCTTGGGAATTGCATTCAAAATTTTTATGGGAAAACACAAACATGTTGGAAATCTTCCTTTCCAAGGCTGGGAATGTCCCCTTAACATACCTCTGCCTCATTGTCTGTGGAAGTGCTGCTGCACAGAACATAAACCCTACTCCAAATCCCTCTTCTTCAACTCCAGCACAGATTCTGGAAACAAGACAACTCAGGCAATGGGCCTCAACAAGAAAAGGACTTCTTACATGGGTTTAGCTGTACTGGATCTTCCACTTCTCCTCCAGGGAATCGGAAGTGTCTTCTCTGTGATGATTTCTGTTTTATGAGCCTCTCTATATTGTCTCTCATTAATCTGTTTTTCAGAAGAAACTCTCTTCTTTACACAAAATCTCTCACAAAAGACAGCTATAAAACAGATGTGATCACCATAATTCAACACCTGGCCTTCAGGCACTTGAAGAATATCCATAACAGAGTTGTTTTTTTTTTAATCTGGATAGGATGAGAGTATTTTAAAAATTAAGAGAAATAACTGTCTCTATGTTATCATTTAACAAATGTGCAGAGAACTACTGAAACACAGGAGATATTCTTCCCCCCGAACAGTACAAAATATAAAGCTGAATTTTCTTATTAGACTGATTATTTTAGCAAAATGCAAAAATATCTCAACTTGGCAACATCAGATATGAAATGAAACCACCATTATCATGACCTTAGATCCACCAGCAGATGAGATGAACATCTTGGATGAACTTTTTAGGAGAACATAACTGAGATTGAAAGTAATCTGTAAATTATTTTACAATGGCAATTAATCCAACAAAATATTGGCTTTCACTTCTTACCTCATAAATATGTTATGTTTTCCAATAAAAGACCTCAATCTGGTGCTGAAGTGGTAAAATTAATCTAGACTAGATCATTAAAATGATACTCATATCACTAGGTGAACACAGAATCAGAAAGTCTGATTCTGTATTTAAAAATCCTTCACATAAGGACTTGGAGTCTTCCCTAAATAGCAACCTAATCCTTTTCACTAGGAGAGCAGGTATTGCGAAGACATTTAATCTTGAGCTCAAGGCATGAAAGCAGAGTTCAAAATTTGGGGTCGGATTTGAGAACAGAGATTTGGGGCAGATATGTGGAAAATCTCCAGTATTACCTCTGTTGCTTATCTTTAAGCTGAGGATAATAAGTCGCCAATTTCTTATCTGCATTATCATTTAATTATCCCAGCTGAGAAGAAAGCTCATGAGAGAAGTCCAAGGTCTTCTGTTGCCTACTTATTCTGAGCTTTGATCTACGACTACTTGCATCAGGGTAGCACCTACAGCTTCCCTCTCATTATTCTAGAGGCTGCACAAACATCAAAAAGATAGCCCTTAGCTTCAAAGAATTTATGATCTAATGAACTGTGATAAATTGCAGTAACCCCTTGGAAATGCACAGCACATTTTTAGTGTAGTTTCAGTTAGTACCTCTGAGTGTTACTGATGAAAATCAATATAAAACATCGACCCTATTCTTCCTCATACACATCAAACAGCCAACACTAACACAAATAAAAGCTATAACCAGCACAAAATTAACAAAGTGTTCTGTCACACAGCACACACTCAGACTGCTTCAGCAGATTTCAAAGATAAAAAAAACATGTGAAGATGTCCCACCTTCCCACCTGTCTCTCTTCAGAGCCCAAAATTTAACCCCTAAACCCACACCTAAAGATTTAAGATTATTCTGAACATTAGGTACGCACATGGAATTTTGGGGAATGCTTTTTCATTTTGAGAATGCGTTTGCCTTTAAGAGTTTCAGGTCCTCAATAGGTCATAAAGTGAGGATATGGCCTCCAAACTCTGACTTAAGAAGACCTATAAATTCCTGTTTTGAATCGATTTTTCCATAATAAACCTGTATTCATGAGTAAACAAGATTTGCCTCCCACCTAATCTTTTAGCTCTAATTAACATGATTTGTTGAGTTACTTATCTGTCCTTGTAGTTTCCTTCTACTCAGAAGCATTGGGAGCTACAGCAATAGTACAAGAGAGGGTTTAAGGACCTTTCTAGTTCATGCTTCAAGTTATCTTTTCCTTCAAATGCAGCCCTTGGTTCTACACGTTTCAAAGATTTAATGGACATCCTTGTTTCTACATTTTCCCTATTTTCAGTAATGCTACAGCAGCATGCTGAAAAACAACTTGTAAAACAACAGGACATACCTGCCCCATTTCAATTTTCCTTAAAGATTCAGAATGAAGAGAATATTAGTTATGAAAATACTGAAGGAAAAAAAAAGGAAGGTTTAGACCAATGTAACCCATCATTCCCCTTTTAGTGGCACATAATAATTCCTAGTGAAAATACAAAACACTTCAACAAAGCTTTACAAATAACTTAATGCAAATATTTATCCTCTGCTATGTTCCAAACCAGAAAAAATATTAGTTCTTCTATTAAGTTACACCTAACATTCTCATATTCAAAGTTCAAAATGCTTTTCAAAACAGGCCAAGATTGGTTTTACCCTTTCTGAACCAGAGTAATCAGAAGGAGGCATTTCTGAGGGAAATATTTATTGCAGTCCAGGATCTGCAGTTGACTAGTGTACATTACTATTTTATTAAAGTTAATAAAGTCAGGGACTGCAGCTGGTGGTTTGTCTGACGGTTTATAGAGGAAGAATCCTCATGGAGATCAGCATATGTGAAACTTTTCCTGAACAGTGAACAGCCTGGCTGTTGGACAGACTCCTGTAGTCTTGGCTCTGTTTTCAAAATTGTATCTCCTTGTAGAACTTTCTGTTAAAAATATTGTGCCATTCTCTTATTTTCTATAAAACAACTCTGTTTCTAGTTTATAGAAAGGCTGAATTAAATATTAGAAATAAGAAAGAGTAATTCACCTGCAGGCCTGATTTAATTTAAAGCAAACCAATCTAGAAACAGCTGTGGGTCACCCAGCCCACAAGGACAATAATCCAGATGTTTGAACCCTACTGATTCCAGTGTCAGACATGCAACTGACTTGATACTTGACAGTGCAGAGGCTGAAAGGGCTTCTTCCAGAAAGCTCACATTCCCACAGCTGCCAGCTCTCATGGAAACAGAGCTGCAGAGGGAACCCCAGAGGAGATGCTAATGAGCCTAATTGGCGGTTCCAAGCAGACTTAGGGAGAGGCAAGGGAATAAATATGAGCAACAGAGATGGAACAGAGAGAGATGTGGAGGGTTAAGTAAATCTTTGTTGACCCTAAGGTCTTTGCACACTCTTTCTAGCTCTCTTAATTCTGACTGGACAAGCCTCTGAGCTTTATTCATTTGTTTTGAACAGGCAGATCACTCACTGCTCCTTCATCAGTGAGTGCCTGCTCTTATCCAGGGCTGAGGAACTCATGACTCTGAATAACACAGACTTTAGAAGATTAATACTCAAATACTGACTTAGTCTTTCTCTGAAGAATAGGAAAATGACATTGTAAAAGCTGCTATGAAGCTTCTAATGATTTTGTGACTTTTGTCTCAACAATCTCATTGCTCACCTCTTTTGAGACAATACCAGGGAAGGCCAGAGATGCAACTGTTGAAAACATACTTTTAAACTCATAGTTAACATGGTATCTTTAGAAATATGCTTCAGATGCTGCATTCAGTACTAAACCATAGAATCTGTTAGTTTGTAAAGGGCCTCTATGATCATTGCATGCAACCCAGCACTACCACGTTCACTGCTAACTGTGTCCTAAGTGCTACATCCACATGGTTTTTGAACAATTTCAGGGCTGGTGATTCCACCACTTCCCTGGACAGCCTGCTCCATGCCTGACCACCCTTTCAGAGAAGAAAGTTTCCCTAATATCCAACCTAAACCTCTCCTGGCACAACTGGAGGCCAATTCCCCTTGTCCTGTGACTTGTTACCTTAGAGAAGACACCAATCCCCACTTGTCTACAACTTCTTTTCAGGTACATATAGCAAGCAGTAAGGTTTTCCTTCAACCTCATTGTGTCCATGGGGAAAAAATCTGGGGAGCATCTGGTGCTCCCTCAGCAGCTCCTCATAGGACTTACGCTCTAAATGCAATATTATGAAGAATTGCTGTTGAGAGCTGCTATTACTACTACAGAAAAACCTCCAAGTGCCTTTTCTATAAAAACAAATATATTCTACTTTCAGAACTTTTTGGATTAACACTTAAACACATGGTTGTTCATTCCAACAAACAGTGCTTCTACACCAAGAATCACAATTTAGAAGAATAATCTAATAATTATAAAGAATAATAAATTATACAACAAAAATAACATAAAGAATAATAAATTATACAACAAAAATAACTTAAAGAGTGTACCTATTATAGGTCAGGTCTCAGGTGCTCTGTTGTTCACCAATATGCTCTGTTAATCCCACCATCCACATAAGTCTTCCATGCCAGAGAAATCAACACCACAGAATGCCCTGATGTGGATTTCCAACTCAACCAAAAAAATATACATAGGAAACTAAAACTTGCAGTAAAAGGTTACAAAAAGCTTTGAGCCAGAAAGAAGTTTACCATACATGTATAAACTATGTGCCACACAATCCAGAAGTTACATAAATTCCAGGGGTTTCACGTTCCAACCCTTCTGCAACTGATTCTAAGACAAAATAGAACAACAATAACCCATTCTTCAAGTAAAATAAAACACAAGGCTTAAAATTAAACCTAGATCAAATTCTTCCCCATATCTAAGCAGAGTGAGAAGCCTGGCAATACTTATGCTCCAGAAACTTTGCAATCCTAGCTCCCAATGCTGAGCACAGCCCTCTGCCACCAAGAGACCTGCTCTGCATGAGCAGCAACATCCAGCAATTCCCTCTAGGGGTACCTCAACAGGGAAACTCTTCAGGCCCTGCAGGGTAAATAAGGACTGCAGTTTCATTATTTCCCTTAAGTTGCATTCACACTTGGAAGCTTAACCTAAGCCTGACTTCCATGTGAAAGGTTGCTAGACCAACTGCTATGGTAGTTGAAGCCTCTTGTTAAGATACAAACATCACCTTTCCTCTTAAAGCCACGGGCCAGGCAGCGATCAGTTAGCCTGCATAATCCCCAAAAGCCTTCCTGCATCCCTGAACAGCTGCCTGAGCATCCAGCTACAGCTGGCAGAGATACCGAGGGGAGGGCGTGGAAGGGGGACGTGGCACAGGCAACATAGGAGTAATAAAGATAGCTTTTCCAGGCATGCAGGGATGAATTTAGAAAAGCAAAACCTCAGCTGGGGTTGACAACAGTGAGGAATGTGACAGAGAGGGTGATGGTCAGGAAAAGTGGAGCTGCACTTGTTGAGCCTGAAGGGGATGAGCCTGGTGTACACACATCGATGTGAATGCATGGCTGAGAGTCACAAGCTGCATAAAATAACAACTAGAAATAAGGCAAAAGAAGTCAGAATGGTAGGGAATTATGTCCTGGAACTGGCTGCCAAGAGGCTCTGAATCTCTGCCCTTAATGGCATTTAAAGCTCAATTGCATAAGGCTCTGTTTTGTACTCTGGCTTTGAAATAATTTCTCATAAATAATAAATAAAATAATAATGGGAATCATCTGGATCATCTCCAGAGGTCCTTCCAACCTTTATTACACTAGATTCTTCCACTTGAATTCCCAAAGCAAATCCTAATCCAAATGCAGGACAGCCAAGGGACAGCTCCAACATCCAAGGATATATAGGACATTCCCCCTTCCTAAAATTGAGAGTGTTTCAAAATCCAACAATGAGCTAAATCTTTTGTAGGTTTGTATTTTCAATCCAAATTATAGTTCTTAGAAATCATATCAATGTCTGAAATAACTGATTTTAGATCAGTTAGAACTGATTCTGCAAAAAAAAAAAAAGTATCTCAAGCTCTTAAACTGTTTAAAAATATTTTTTCTCTGATGGGAGAGGTGCAAATTAGACTATTTAAATCAGAGATGATGAAAAAGTGTAATTAAGCAGCCAGGGTGCTAAATAAATGGATGTGATGGCAATTTATGTGAGAGAAGCAAACTGCTTGCATACAAAGGAAACCTAAAACTTGCTCAGGATAGGAAATACTTTAGGGCTGTGGTGGATCACACATCAGCTTGAATGTAGACAAGGGGCTCTGTCTCCATCCTGTTTTATGACATTTTATGACATCTTACTAAATTACTGAGAGAGGACTCCAATGGCATCTCAGATCCTAGGCTGAATGCCATTAATTGGTATGAAAGATGAGTGATTCCTGCCAAGAAAGTCCAGCCCCCATAACTTGTGCTGCAAATGTTTCGTAGTTGTAACTGAAGTTACGTCATGCAGGACTCAGAATTTTTAAGGGAAGTGGAGCTTATGAAAAGCCCAAAGGATGACAAGCAGAACCTTAAAGAAGGTGACAGCCACGGAGAACAGATCAAGAGCTACTGGTTTGTCCTTCAGTTGGAGTTTATTAAGTATTGATAAACATGATCACTCTTTTTTATCTTGCTTTGCCAGTTAAATTAACTGATAATTTTTTTTTGTTTCCAACTGGAACCTACCCCACAAATATTTCACCCAAACACATAGGCCCTATTTTTTTCCTTTTCCAGAAAAAAGAAAGAAATGGAACATCATCCATTACACTGGACTGCCTTGCATTACTATACACAAATGGACTTTAAAGAAGAAACACTGGAATTGCTCATAAATTTGATTCTTTTCTTGAAGGAGACCTTCTTCTGGAGAGTAAGAGCAATCAAACCAAGTCTGTTGAGAGTACCTGTTGAAGACTTTACATATTTTATGTTTCAGTTGCATGTTTATTCATCTTTAGTATAATGAGCCCTAATTTAATGACTGTAAGGTATCAGAAATAACTAAGAAGTTCAAATTTGCATTGCCTTGTAAAATTACAATTTTTTGCTTTCCTATCTCATTTGGGTATTTTCACAAAACTAATTTTTCTTGTGCTTAAACACTAAATTAATTATGATTACACGCAAGACATTTTGGAACTCTAATAAAAGTTAATTGGTATTAAGTCATTAATTCTAATAAATTTAAAGTAGGAAAACTCATTATTTCTCATAATTTCTCTTCTACTGCAGTAGTTTCTAATTTTCAACATTTTTGTGCTCTTTTTGAAATATCTTGCTGTATCTAACTTCACCACATATCTTGAATATATATTGTAATAGTGTGCCTTGTAACTCTGCTAACTTGGGACAGCTGCATACAATTTGCCACTTGACATTTTTTCATTACTTTTAATGATACAGTCATGATCATTCTGCTGAAATGCTGACTGGATAGAAGAAGAGAATTTCTATAGCAATAGCAAAAAAAAAGTAGTAAGAAGTGCAGTTTATGCCACAAAAATGTGGCTTTGATAATACTGTACACTAGTGAGAACAAAATGCAGATATTCAAAAGACAGAACTGCACCTAAAGCCCTGCAACCATATTGACATCATTTGACCAAAATGCCCGCTCCACAAGAGTATTATTTGCCACTGAATGATGATTAAAAATACACAGAGGAAGAAATGGCATATAGTTGAGAATCTAAATAAACTGTTTATTGTCCTACAGTGAAGACTAAGAGCTTTAGGTACTGCCAAGGGAGGTCTTTTATTACAGACTCACACAATCATTTGGGCTGGAAAAGACCTTCCAGATCATAAAAGTGTGACCATTACTAAATTCCTTTTTCCATTGTTCATTTAACTCTAAGCTTTCAAATTGAATCTACTACATCAAGAATCAAATCCGCAGCTGACAATCTAAAAACTCTGAAAGTGAGTGTGAAGCAAGCATTAGGCCAGTGAGCACTGGGGAGCTGTGACATCTCTTGGTGAAACATCCTCCCAAGGGTTTAATGTGCCATCACTTGCCATGGAAAAGGGCAGCCTTTCTGCCTCGTGCAAGGTCAGAGCCACTGACCCCTGCCTTGCCAGCTGCCAACATAAACACCAGGCTGGCAAAGCACAACCTCTCTCTGCAAAACGGAAAGCTGTGCGTTTGGAAGGTTGATATAGGCCAAAAAATAAGCAAGTGACTGAAGAGGATTACAGACACAATTACTACAGAGAGGCATAGTACACATGGTTGGTTGGGGCAGCTTTTGACTGGCAGAAAGGTAGCACTCAGGGGATGACAACCACCAGCCCTTTTTTAAAGGTTGCAGTATTATTCCATTAGAAAGTCACACTTTGATCACTTTTGTTTTGCAGAAAGGAAGCTGGCCTCAAATCAAAAGAATTGCCTTAAGGGCAAAACAGAGCTTTTTCTTTACAACATAGAAAATAACACAAATATCCCTTCTTAATTAAGGACCATTACAGAAAAAGTTAACACAGAGAAGTTTGGGGTTGCCTTAGAATTTTATATGCAGGTGACATTAAAACTGTCATGCCACCACATCAAAATGAGTCTATATTTGGTACTGTATTATAAAAATTCTAAATTATTTTTCTGAGGGGAAAAAAAAAGTTTGACCAATATGCTTTCATTTGTAGTGACATATTTAAAAACATATAGGGCCACAAGCTGATGTCAAAATTCTGGCTTCACTAAACAAAGGTCACATATCCAGAGCATGCTGAAGTGTGAAGAATCTTATCATCAGTGCCTTCTGGTAGACCAAGATATCAGTAAGATAAGGAAAAAAAAAAGGACCCAAGAAAAACCACTAAACACAAAAAAATTACAGTAACGGAACAAAAGCAAACAAAACTGAAGAGGGAAAATAAACACCCCTGCCCCACCCTTCCCACCCCCCACAAATAAAAAACCCCAAAGCCCTATTGGTTTACACTGTGCAAAACCATGCCAAAATCAGCTAATTTCAAAACAGCAAAGTAGGAGTGGGTGTGTTGGAAAACAGAGAGAGAAATTCAAGACATTTTTATATTTCAGGGCTTCCTTAGGAGACTCATGTTTCCTGGATTTTACTTGCAGAAGAAAAAACTCAGCTCATGTTTTCTTGCAAAGAGGATTATGGCCATAAATCATCCTGAGGGTGCATGTTCTAGGAGATAACATGACATTACTAATTCTCTGTTAAAAAGCTCCTTTCCAATTGGTAGAGAAAAAAGGCCAGTTGTCAATATTGCAGGGTTCTTATGATTTCCAGTTAACTTTCCTAGGATTTTTTTTTTTAACTAACAGTCAACTCGTGAAAGTTCAGAATCAACTTATGAACTGTGTTTTATCAACGAGCTGTCTTAGGAGTCAACAAAACCTCATCTTTCCCAGTAAGGTCTGCCCATGTTCTGATCATCTCAGATTAGTGTCAGAGAAGCTATTTTTGTGTCTTATAAAGAACAGAAACCACTTTTCCATCCACACTAATCTTCATCCAAAAAACTGTGGAGTAGAATACAGCTCACTTGCTCATGGACAAATAACATCTCTGGTATTACTTTCCATCAAACTAATTTGATTTTCTGAACATGTCATTCTTTACTCACATATAAATAAATATAAATCAGATCAAGTGTTGTCTTGTCTTCCCAACAAACATTGAAGATACATGAACTGAATGTTAGAGAATTGGAACAATTTGGGAAAAAAATCCATGAGTATTGTTAAATTCTTGTATTATGAAGGTTTTCTGAAGCTTTTAATCATTATTTCACAACATAGTTACAAGTTATCGAATCAATGAGATGTTTCACTTAAAACCCAAAATTTTGCAAACCCCAAATAAGGTATTGATAGAGCCATACTTTCCTCTTCAAGTGAAAAATACTGCAAAATTTAATGAGAATAATACTTGAGAACTCAGGTGGAAATATCATCTAGATTTATTATGGTTATGCCTGCATTTGCCAGCTGAGTTCATAAAAGCTGTATGAATTTATTCCAGGTGTCAATAAATAAACAGGGTAGGGAATCCCAGACCCTTTACACTCCAGTTACAGAGCAGAGCAATTTTTTGCTTGCTTTGAATCAAATGACTGATTCAAAATAAGTACTAAGAAATTTCTACTGTAATCCAAATGAAAAAAAATGGTTTTAACTTTCTTAAAACATAAATAAATAAAACAAACCCAAACCCCAACACATGTGGTATTAAAATTTCAGTTTCCTGCAAGTGTTCTGGTAGACCTTAGAGACCTCCACAAAGGTGGAGAGGCCCTGGAATAAACAACAAACAGGAGCAGAAGTGGAGAGGACATTTAGGCACATATATCAGCCTAAATAAGTGGAAAGACATTTTGGACCAAGAGTCTTCCTTTAGATTGGAATTCTCCACTCTTTTCTTCTGCTCCAGAAGTTGCTGATACTGTTGTTTCTACAGTTACCACCATCTTAGCATCATCCTCTTTATTCTAATTCTTCTTCTGCGCAGCTGCACTGACACCTACTCCCCAGATCTGCTCTTAGGCAAGACAATGAAACATGAAAGATGAGGGAGGTTTCTTTTTTTTTCTCTCGAAGACCAGAAATGAACAGACATTGTTCAGTGCTTTGAAAAAACTCATGGCTTCAGCTTGCTCTTAAAACACATGGCACAGTCACCACAGCAAGTAATCCTCCCTCTGAAGAAATGTAATAAAAAGTCAAGGTGTCTGGCAAGGCTATTCAGTGAAATGGTAATTCATCCTTTGGACAAAAATTCACTTGGGGAACACACAGAATAAAAACACATCCAAAACCTGGCAACTGTGAGAAAGAGACTCTACTTCCCATTACAAACTCTGTGGCAATGCTAAACAAAAGAAAATTGCAAATACAAAAGCAGGGAACACTCGTGTAGAAACCTGAGCCCTAGCCTGTGAACCAAATATTTACATATATAAATATACAAATTTTAATACTAGGAATTTTCACAGAGATTTTTATTAACTGTTTTAAGAAAGGTTTTTATATTAAGAAATACCAATCATAAGAGAACATCATCCAGAACAGCCCACAATAGAATTTTACTGAATTATACTCTCAGTTTGAGCAAATAATTGCAGATTCCTCAGTTTAGTCTGAGTTATGTTGATGGCTGCATATTCTCTCCTCCTTTTAACAAACTATCTTCTAAGCTGGTATTTAAGTGTTTAGGAACCTTTATATTCTAAGGTATTTAGGTAAGATGCATTTCCTGTCAAGGGATATCATTAGACAAATTGAACCATTACTTATATAAACTTATCTCACTGTAATTGGGATAAGAAAATTAAAGCAAGGCTTCTGGCTTTACTGTGCAAAAATGTCATTATTGTTCTACCACATTTCCTGAGTATTTGACATTTCAATATATCCAGCAGAAAGGGTTGTTACTGTTGCCTTTGATATTGTTCAAGAGAAGTTTGTGCCATTAATTTTAATAATGTTGTAAGCATGCAGCCTGATGTTAAATTCCTTTGCACTCAAAACCTCCATCCATTTACAAAACCATCATCAAGCAGAGAAGAAACACTAATTTGCCTTCTAGTAAAACATAGCTCAGAACAGGAATCAACTGGCCATTAAAAACAGAACATTTTCACCTGCAAAACAGACATTTCCTAAGCTTGGCTTCATTATTTCATCTGGCAAATCTGTCTCTGCAATCTTCAAGTCAAAACAAGATAGAATGTGCCGCATTCTAAAGGTATGAGGAGAAAATAACTTCATCTTTTCTTACCTTTGCATTATAGGGAATATAATGCTTTGATAAGGCTTCAGGAGTGTGCATCCATGTTTTGTCTACAGAAAAGCAAAATAAAAGAAGCATTGAATAGGTTATTCAATTGTTAACTTAGGTATAACAGTATCTCTGTGGAAAAGTTCAACAATCATCCTCTTACTCAAAAACCAGCTGTCTGAAGTAGTTAGAGGGGCTGGAGGGAAATATCTCACACCTTCTCAAACACTTAGAAGAAAGAACCTGCTTCTTTCTGTTGGGCACATGTCCTATTTTAACCAGCTTGGGTTTTTCCACAAGAACTGCAACTCCTCCCCCCAGATGCATTAGTTTGTCTGAGGCTGTTTGCTGGTTCTGTCTCAGATCAGCATTTTCTGCATCCTGCTGTTTAAAGCACTGACTGCATCTTGTGCATCTAATGATGCTTTTTTGATGAATTATCTGCTTTTTCTGATTAATAATCAAGACATTAAAGGGACAAACAAAAAATTATCCAAGTTGCAACTGACAGAAGAAAGTCCTAATCCTTATAAAAGAAAAATGATGAACATCAGATTCATAAGTTTTAGATCTTATTTATAAGTTCAGATCATCTGTAATTTTTCCATACCTATGCTAAACAAATTTGCATACTTACCCTTTAACTTTCCCATTACACTACTGTGTTATTTTCTTACTTTTCCTGCTGCATGGACCTAATTCTGTAATTATTTGTCAAATACATCTTCTCCTCTTACTTTAATAGCCTTTTTGAATGTTCTACACAATTTAAGATGGATTCCCAAACATTAAGGAAAAACTTCTTTTTATTACAAATCTTAGAAACAAATTTTCAAAGTTTTCTCATTTGAGAGCATTTAAGAAAACAAAATCATTCAAAAATACTAGTTTTCATTGCCACACATTTGGGAGAATCTGTAACTCCCATTAATGTTTTATATGACACATATTGAACATTTAATAGTATTTTCTAACTTGAGACTATCCTGGTTTAAATGAGCATGAATTAAAGTCACAAATTTGGAACTTTATTAAGTAACAGAATAACAGCTTAAAGCAAAAGTCTACCTTTGGATAGTCCCAATTCCATTTGCCTTTATGGGGAGTTGCAGTTACAGTAATTAGCAACTTTTTTGTTAGTTACACTTAAGGACAATAAAATTCAGTTCACTTCAAACTGTTGAAGAGCGAATGCTGTGACATTGATTGACACTAAACCAATAATTAAATATTTCAGATTATGCAGGAGCAAGAAAATGGTTAACCAAGTTATTCACCAGTCACCACAGTAACAGGATCAGAACTACAAAGCTGAGAAATTCTTTTTTCCCTTAGCAAATTTCATTCTAAATGGCAGCAATGTTCAGCTCCATTACTGAAGAGTGATATTATCACTTGTTAATTAAGAAAGAATGATTTGCCCATTCAGCAGCACCCAGGAGGATGATTAAAGTGGCTCTTCCTTTTAACTGGGGCTTGTGATTGGACTGCCAGAACCAAGAAACCATTTCCCAGAATATTTTAACACCCGAAACCTGATCTCGTCTTTAGCATAATATCAAAGGCTGATGTTATCTGAAAGTGCAAAATAACCATCCAAGGGAATTGGTGAGTTAGGCCAGGTAGAATTAAGCCTGTCAGGCCAGGAGAGAAGCTGAAGCCCAGCCCAGCAGCTGGTCACTGGGCTTGGGGAGCTGGCACTCAGGACAGGACTGCTCACTGCCTGCTCTGAGAGCACCTGCACAGGGCCAACTTCAACTCCTCCAGGTGCAGCCACATTGCTAATACCAAGGGTTAATTTACCTAGCTCCTTCACACTACTGTTTACTAGCTTCAGTAGGGATACAGTCACATTTATACATTTAAAAGGGAAAACCTAATAAAAATTGAGTACTGAACCTCTTAAGGAAATTGCAATAGTTCTCCACTCATTTTATGCCTAGCACCAGCACAAACAAGTGACAAAGCTGTAGCTTCTAAAGCAATTTTACAAGCAGACAAGTGGCTAGACAGGTGCCATCAAAACTATTCCTTGCAAATGTTTACTCCCTTCACTCCATCAGGGCAAATAAAAACCTGAAAAAATGTTATGTAGTTTGGGAGTCAAGTGTGAAGTGCTGGTCTTAATTCAGTATCAGGTAATCTTTCTAATTTTATTATCATTTACAAAGCTTTACTTAAAATGTTTATGTGAAATCATCAAGTTGCCTACCAGTCTCCAATAGTAGTAATGTGACAGAGATTCCAGCAAGGAACAATATTGCTGGGCAATAACTGTTGGTGCCCCTAACTGGGAGGAAGATCAGGATATATGGACAGGTGCTCCCAGCTCAAAATGAAATCAGTAACTTAGTGAGGTACCAAAGGACACCTGGTTCCAGGAGCCTTGTGCTATTGGCTAAAATACTCCAACATTCAGATGGAGATCCACAGACACTGTGACGCAGCTACTGAAGATTTCCTCTGACAATGGAAGTCCATTTCTTAGAGGCAAGTAATAATTACAGAGTGGTGATGGTTTGGAAAGAGCTCTCAGTGCTAAATTAAATCAATCCAAGGCAAAACTCAGGCTGATAGCAAAGATGTGCAAAAAATCATACCAGCTATTACGGGGTAGTTTTTTTACCAGCATCTCCTTCTGAATTGTAAGGTCTGAGTATGGACTTATACTACCCTCAGCAGCTGTTTGAAATACTGCTTGGAATTAGCTTGATTTCACAGCAGTTGAGAAAGACCACATTTCAGACATTTTGCATGCAATAAACCAGAAAAACATGAAAAAACCAAATGATAAAAGAAGCATTGGTCAAATATCTGATGTAGATATGGCTTGTGGTTTGCATGATCCCTCACCAAACTTAATTTTTTAAGAGTTTTCACAGCTTAAAACTTAATTATTCATTCTGAAGCAACAAGCAAAATATGAAACCCTACAATGAGAATCACAGTTCATGTTATTATTTTAGTAGTTACATAGACACTTCTCTGCTAAATAAAACAAGAGGTCCTAAAGAAAGGTCTGAAAGCCCAGATAAAACCAAACCTGACAACCTGCATCTAATGTTAACATTAATAGAAAGTGAAAGGACTCATGCTGTTACAGTGGGTGAAAACCACAGTTATTTTAGATCTTGTCTGAAGTTCTTAATCCAGGCTGCCTTAGAGTTTACATTAAAGTTTTAAAAAGCGCTCAGTTGTTTTTTGAGAATTATGAGGTTTTGAGAATTATGAGTTTGAGCCATTCAGAGTCCAATAGAACCTATGCTTAACTGAGGTATGAGAAATTCTGAGCAAGTGGTGGTTTTGTCACATTCACTGGCACTGTGTGGAACAAGAGGTGTAAAAAAGGGTCTCCACTGTGACTTCAAGGGCATGGGGTAAACCCCAGCCCTGATTAAGCAGGACTGGAAATCCTGTGTGGAGCCTCTCCTCAACACCTCAGCATGTGCACAGTGTGCTCAGTGTGTGCACAGGCACAGAGAGGCCCCAGAGCAGCAGCACTGTCCAGTTTTTAAAGGAATTTGACTTGGGTGAGAGCTTCTCAGGTTCTTTTCCCTGCCAGCACACACCAGCCTGCTAAGAGAAAACTGCATCAAGCTAGCACTGGGAGACCCAAGGGTCTCTGACAGACTGAATTGCAAGGGTGCAGGTTGGAGCTGGGCACTTCCATGGGCAGAGGAGTAATGCTGCTCAGAATTGAGCCTTCTCTCTTTTCTCACCCCCCTGAACCATGCCAGCCCCTTACCCTCAAAAAGGGGAGGTTGCTTTCCAGAGTGCATTTCACACCTGCTGGGTCCGCATGAGAGCCAGGGCAGAGGGACAAACGTGTGTTGACAAATCACACACTGAAGGCAATTGACTCTGGGACTTCACCAAGGGCCCTGAACTGCTGTGCTGCACCCAGGGGAGGATGGCAGCAGGTTAGATAACAGCACAGTGACCATTTATCTACCAAAAAGGAAACACCAGCTGTGTTCTCCCTTTGAGATTAATTTCTCTGTATGTTACTGCCCTAAGAGATTGTAGATGTTCAACTTTTCACAGTGCAGCTTTAGTTAACTGCCTCCCTAAAGCCCATTGTCATTATTAATTAATTAAAATTAAGTAACCTTTATTAATTAATGTTTCTAAAGTGTTTATCAAATCATATTAGACCTAATGGCCATTAATTTAATACAATGAACAGAGAAAGAACTCTAATTTTAACTTTTTCTTTTTTAGTGCCACAGTGAAAACACAGTCATTTCTAAAAGGTAGAAAATAAAGCCTTTATTCTTTACTGGATTAATATCTTTTCACATTGATGGATGTTTTTATTGCTAACAGAAGAAATCCTGGAACTGTCTTTTCTTCCTGTTTTACAGAACTTGGTTTGACAAAAATAATTTTTTGTGACAAGCAGCATAATAAGAGTCTCCTGAAGAAGATATCCTAAGAGATCCATAATACATCTAGGTATTACTGCCTCAGGAACAAACAGCTTACTTGCTTCAGTGTATGTATACAAGTGCTCTCTGTTTCATTATTCCTAGATTATCTATTCTTCTGTAAAGAAAGAAAACCTTCAGAACATGACATGAAAGAACTGTCACCCTGTTAAATAATTTCCTTTATTTTGACTGCAGTAGAAACAGGCAGGTGCTCACAAAGCCTCCTTATGCTGGTCAGACAGCAAGGTAGAATCTGACTTCTTGGCCACTGCAGATAACACATGAAAGGACAGACTGAGGCCTGAGACAATGCTTGGCACCAGAGTTTTCATCAGAATGTAACACTAAAATATTACTAACAAACCAATCTACCCATACTATTGCATTGTTCAACCGCAGAATTTTGTTCCAGCCACCTTCTAGAGCAATCACTGAGTAAAGTCTGGGTGTCTGATATCAGTAATTTATTAAAGTTATTAACAAGTTACTATGACTAAGGAAATGAAATTATGAGTCAGAACCTTCCCTAGAAACATATAGATAAAAATGCCCATCAATACACATAGCTCAAAAATACTTTTGTTTTTTTTTCCCTTTTTTTCCCAAACAGAAGATATGCTTTGGATGCATATTTACTCTTTGCCAAGAAAAGAGACATATCTCCCTAGAACAGAGTGAGCTTGGCAGAATGCTTTGCCTGTGTTCTTCTCCCCTAATATTTAGGACCTTGTAAATGGTTTTAAACAGCTGATTGCTATCATTTCAGAATGGTATCTCAGAATGCTGGGTTGGCATAGTTACAAAATGAAACCAAGCCTGGTATTTGACTCTCCTTTAACAGTAACATCCACTGCATGGCCTACACATTTTATACTGTATGTTTTTGAGATATGGATGCTGATATATAAGTTTTGACAATAAAGGAAAATAGAATGAAAGTGTTAGTGCAACTGACCAGTGATTAGCAAATCTTAGCTTTTGCACTTTTGATTTGTTGACGTTAAGACCTTGTAACAAGTTCATATTTCTAAACCAAAGGGGAAAAAAACAAGAAAAAAAAAATCTGAACTATTTAGCCCATACCTTGTATGTCTTCTAGTTACAACAAGAGCTCCACTGTCATTGATAAAAGCTTCTATTTGAAGTCAAAAAGACAAAACTGGCATAACATAATTTAAGTGATCACATTTTGCAAGTTTTCACTAAGATATATGTAGAGATCAAACCTCCAACTCCATATTTCCCTTTTTGTAGTCTTGTAGAAAAAGAGTTCAGTGAACTATTCCAGAACTGCTATAAATAAATTTGGAGGAGTATCAATTAAACTTGTAAAAAATGTTTAAAAAGCAAGCTTCTGAAGAATTTCTGGCAGTTAAAGAACATTATGTAAATAGGTCAAAACAAAGGAAAAGAAGCATAAAGGACAATCTCAATATACAATTAAAATAGAATTTTAATTTTCTGATTCAGGAACACTGAAATAATGTGATATAAAAGTTTAAATGGAGCTTTCTTTAAAATTCAGACTGGAAGGAGAAGAAAGGAGTTTGAACAACCAATGGGAGCAACTAAAATATGCATATCTATGGCTTCCTCTTGCTTATGTACCTAAGGTACATCCTTTTATGTCCCAGAAAGGATTTGATTTCACAAAACAGTGTTTTCCTGAGTGATCTATTTTGGATGTTCTCTGCAATTTTCCAACTGCTTTATAGGACAAATTCTTATGAAATCCAGTAGCCTTGTGATTCCTATCAAGGTCTGGTTGTTGCAGCTCTAATTTATTTCACACAGGGTAAGATATTTCACCTTTAACTACATACCTATCAAGTAATCTCACAGTGTACCTCTGTAACTCAAGTGTTTAGGCTGTGTAAATTTTAATAGGGTAGAAGCCAAAAAACTTCAGAGTCCCAGTATTTGTGCCTATGGCTCAGCAGCACATATGCCTTCTGGAAAGGAGCTCCTGAGCTTTGGGAGAAGTAACAAAAGTTATTGCCGTAAATGTCACTGTTAACCTGCCTAGAATATTCCTTACAGCAGGCAAGAAATAAGATCAGCTCTGCAACACCTTTCTGAAGATAACACAGATAAAATAAACAACAGGAAATTATCCTCCTATTCTTATGGGACCAGAGAGAAAAGAAAAATCAGGCTCAGCTGCACAGAATCCTTCCAAGATTCCTTCAGAGAAGGTTTCCAGAGCACCCTCCTCATCTGCATGCCTCCTCTGAAGACATACTGTAACCTTTTTTTTTTTCCCCTAAACAATTAGAGCTGAGCCTTCTGCTTTCAGAATGTGAATATACTACCATAAATATGTGTCCAGCTGCATACAGATGTTTACAAACACACACAAAGTGTCAGACTGAGCACAGCCCTGTCCCACCAAGAGAAGACCTCTGGTCATTGCCAAGTGAAGGTGGAAACTCTGAGGTCTCCTTGCTGCTGTGCTTGAGTGGATGCTGCCACAGCCAAAGGAGAGCAGTAGTACATACAATACTTCAAAAACCAGAGTCAAAAATCAATACAAAAAAGGGACTTGGCCACTGAATATTGGTTTTCTACATGACCCCACGTTTAGAAAGACAAGGAACAGTAACTGGAACACATATGACTTCTTTGTGGAGGTGTTATAAAACTATTCAATGATTTTTGTGTCAAGACCAGCTGAATACAGAAATATTTATTATACCAAAAAAATGCACCCTCTTTTCCTCCCACCCTTCACTCCTGAAAAACATTTTGTTCAAGAAAATCCTAAAAACATCAAGAAGCAGCTTTTTTGCAGTAGGAGCAGAAGAGGAGATTTAGACCTAGGTTCTGTTTGTTGAATTGTTGGTTTTTGGGGTTTTTTTTGCCCTCTCCCCTGTAAGGTGAATGCTTTCAAGAAAGGACAAAGGGCAACCACAAGAATATCTGAAGATCACAGTGGGGGAGCCTGTGGCTGCTTATATTCCTTTAAAACTAGGTGAATATATCCTCTTTATGCTTTTTATCATTACTCTTAATGTGGTAGTCCAGCATACAATAGGCCATTTGTTTAAATTCCCGATGTGAAATAGATTCTGACAGAAGGAGGTATTTACTTTAAGACTACACTTATCCCCATCATTCTTTTGGCCCCTCACCTATTATCTTCTCATTAAGAAATAAAATATAAACCAAAATATTTTTCATCTCTGGAATGCAGCATATGTTTATGATAAAAATAAAGATCGTACTATAGCCAGTGCATTCACATAAAAAGATCATCCTATAACTTTTGAATGCAGTTTTTTATGTCAGCCCCTGCCCATTAAATGCACCTGTCTACACTTTCATAAATAAGACTCATAAAAAGCCATTTCACAGAAACATCATTGCTGAAACTTATGATTTTAAAACAGATCATTACTTCAGTATATTCTATTTAGCATTATAAAGACCATCTACATCTCAGGAGCTGGTAACAGGCAGCAATTATCCACCTTAACTGCCATCATATGGAAAAAAACCCTAGAAAATTTAGATTCCCACATATATTGAACTTCATGTGATAAGAGAAGGAAGGCTGACATTCTTTATGGGATGAAGAAAGACCTTAAAGGGGCACGATAAAGAAAAAAAAAACCCTAAATTCAACTGCTACATCCTGCACAACCTCACCCATTTCAGCCATTGTAATTCAGTGGGCACGTATATCTACATTTTTACCACCAGTTTGTGTCACTCAAAATGTTTAAATCTTTTGCTCGCAGAGGGTTTGGATTACAGTCATTCCTTATTTAGATGTGTCTCTCTCTGGAAGGAACAGGAGTTTTCTCTCACATTTCTGATGAGGCAAAAGCTAGGAAACACTAGTTATTTTTTCCTTACTTATATGCACCAGTTCCTACACTAGCATCTTTTAATAGAAGGATGCAGGATCAGTAAAATGTACCAAATTCATTTATGTGAGGCAACTCCATTCACTAAAATAAGTAAAACAAAATCGCCATAGTTAATGTTTTCTATTTTGCTCATGCAAATAAATCTCATGACAAAATCAAGTCTAAATTAAGAAAAATAAGTAATTTGGTTTAGATACAAATATACTAAGAATGACAAAAATTTACATAACCATGTAGCATTTAGAGATCTCTGTTACAGAATTACATTAATATCCCTAAGCTACTTAAAAGAGTGATTGAATTTAGAAAAACGCAAACATATCAAATTGAACAGACTTCCATCTGTACTACAGGCTTTTTGCACCACAGCATTTCAGAGTGAGAATGATACCACGTGTGATTTTAAAGGAAAAACTGAAAATGAAAAGTAAAGAGGACTCAAAACCCCTTCCCCAAAACTGGATCACATAAAAAAACAAGCTTCCAATAATGTGATAGATACACAAACATTTTCACAAGCTTTGTCATAACAAGAAAACAAGGACATGCATATTGTTCATCAATTAGTTTTTGTGGGAGAAGGAAAGAGATCCTTAAAGAAAAGATAATTATCATTTTACTGCAATTTATTGCATTCATTCATCAATGAATGGAAAACAGAATGCTAGCTTTTGTGCAGTTTGTGGAGTCATATAGTATTTCTGCAACTGAGAATTTTCTCCATAACACACCTATTTGTTAGCCCAACCAAACTCTACTGAAGCCATGAGAGGCTATGTTGCTTTGAATTTTTTTTTAATCCATATTTAAACATGCAACTTAGACCAGCAAGTCCTGGTATCAACTTTAAACCTGAAATTAACCTTTTTTTCCATATTAGTGCCTACAGTTTGTTTCTCTGTTTTACAAGCTCATGGGTAACATAAGAGACCAGATATCACAACCTGGACTGCTGAAATATTTCATTTGTTAATCATTACCAGTGTAAGTACTTTCTGGAGAAAGCTGAATTTGCTTAAACTTCACATTTTCTTATATTTTTCATTGCCACTATTAGGATGAGAGATGAACAGCTTGATTTTTTTCAATTTGAGATTTAAGCATATCAATCAAGCCGTCAACCCAAATGACTATCAGACAAGTAAAGATAATTCCAGCTGAAATGCAAGCAAACTCACCAGTTCTGGTTCGTGTTAAATCTTGGGGAATCAGGAATGGCTCTACCACTTTTTTAAGGCCAGAGCACTCAGCACACCTTGTCAGCTGAAGTGGCTATTTCATGTCCAAACCATGCCCCTCAATAATCAACTTACACTGGTTATTGACTGCAGATATGATGCCTGTAGTAAAAAATTGTGCTTCAAAATGAAGAACTGGTAATGCTGAAAGTGGAGATGTGTGCTCTCAAGAGAATTGCTCTGATTTATGAAAAGCTGCTGTTCCCATAACAGATTCTCTCCATAAACACTCATGCCACACATCTTAGGAAACTTTTGCCTGTAAAGGATCAGAATTAATTTTCAAAAGAGCTCACTTTCTGTCTTAGCAACTCACATTTCATGGCAATATTTTTGTGAAAGCACAGGTTGCTATCCAGCCTCCAACAGAAGAAAAAGGGGGAAAAAAGTAAAGAAAGCTTGCTTTTAGTGCTTCTTTTCTTGCCTTGTCTACCAATGTCTGCAAATTAAATAATTTCCTGAACATGTAGAAGAAAAATGCTGTTGCTGGGATCAGGTGATGGCATGAGAACAGAGCTCATCAGCAGGAACAGCACAGTCCCAGCTACTGTGGCATCCAGTTTGCCCAGTTCAGAAAGTGGGAGCCATGGCATGAGCAACTACCTTCTCTATGTGCTTCCTGATCATCACTAAGAACATTAGGGAACATTTATTCTCTACATCTGCCCAATTCAGATGCAATCTCTGGTTATTATCCAAGAATCACCCCCATCTGTTTAAATTTCCCTCACAATCCTATGGATTTAAGGCTATTGTTTTTGTAGCTTCAAGGTAGCAGAGCACTGCAAACTCGGAATTCACACAAACTCTGCCAGCACAGCCAGCTGGAAACTGGTTTGGGTTTAGCAAGAAGTGCTTGGGAAGCCACAGCAGTAACACTGTTAACGCCTCAAACTATCCACACACTTGTGGACAGAAGAAACCCACAAATAACCCATCAAGAAATGGAAATAACTGTATCTATGAGATCTGGGGTGAAAAACCAAATACTATAAAGGAAGTTCAGCAACTGAAACTGTTTTAAATGCAGTTATTATGCATGAACACTGATTGAGCCTAGTTCTTCTGAACTTCAATTTGCATTAAAAAGATGTAATTTGAAATACGCAATTTTCACTTATTCTTGACAATTACTTAACTGAAACTTGTTTTTTTTTCCTAGGGTATGAGAATGGAAATGTCAAGAGTGTTACTATGAGTAAAATAAATGGATGACAGCATTGAATTCCTCTGTCTCCTCATGTTCTGAATCATTATTAGGAATCCACACTAATTGCATTCCATTGTGCCTGACAGCTTTTATATGATACTTGTTTCTTGTTGGGGCAAGAAAATAACACAAGAAATTAACTGAACAACAGAGCAAATGTCTTTGAATACAATGAAATTCCAAAAATATAGGTAAGGAATTAGTGAGAAATTAATAAGAATTTTCCCTTGAAGAAATGAAAACAGAGAGAAGTTAATTGACACTCCTCAAATGATCCCAGGAAAGTGAGGATACAACTTCACACCTGATTGTAAAGGTAAGATGCAGAAACTGCCAAGGGCAATATGAAATAGTGAAATAGTCCGAACTCTGAGAAAATATCCAATAAAACACAACTGGTCTGTTCCTAAAACATGACAGGCTGAGCTTCAAGCATTACCAGAAGTCATTAGGAAAAAAAAAGAGGAAAATAATTACATAGTCTCCTAGACAAAACAATCTACAATCCCCTAGTTTCTTTCTCACTTGTGATAAATCAATCCCCAATTAAAGAATAATGAAATGGTTTCTCAAATGATCTGCAAGAAGCTTGGCAACACCATCAAGCCCCTGAAAAGTGCTATCTGTTGATAGCAATGTTACAATTACAAGAGAAAATACTCAGTGCTTAAGGAGAGCACAGACTATGGGTTTAATCTTGTTTCCTCCTGCTGTCAGGGTATTAAAAGATCTTTTATCCTATTTTGCAGCCTTTGTAAGTGTATCTTCCTTCTGAGGTCACGTGCTGATATTCTGGACTGCTTCTCTTACCTTGATTCACCTGGCTTTAACAAACAAGTGCACTGGACACACAAGGATGCAGTGATGTTGGCATTCCATGTTGGCCTAAGTACAGAGACTCCTTTTATTTCCAGCTTTAATACTGACACCAAAGCAGAAACTCTTGCTATATAAACAAAATATTTACACTCAGTCCAGCTGAGGTTACACCTACTCATTCATGCTAGGGCTTCATCTCAGTATGTGTCACACTTAGAGACCTTTAGAAGAAAACATGGAAAATAAATAAATGAGACCTACTGAGTATTTTCTACCTTACAAACAAATGGGGTAAATATCAACAAAGCTGTCAGTAAAAAAACCTTCACCCCTAATGCTCCTTCTAAAGACTTATGTTTAATCATAAGCAGTTCATGAAAGAGACTAAGCAAGACAGAGGAGCAACAGATATAACTCTGAATATTTAGTGCTTTGATATCCTTTTGGAAAGCATGCATTTCAGATTGCTACAATCCAGAATAGCTTCTTACAGCTAAAAATATCCTGCTGCATGAGATATTTCAAGTATATTAAACACAGTTTGAAAAAAAAATAGCTTCTCCAAGAATAAGAATCCAATAAATATATATATATATTTATATATATATATATATATATATATATTTAAGAAAAGTCACTGATTCTTAGAAGTTCTAAAACCCTCCGGCGCCTCCTTTGGTGTGTGCAGGCAAAAAAGGAAAACAGAATTTGTATTTTATGTTTATGTATTGATATTTGTGTGTGTAAACACATCCTGCAATAAAAAATATATGAAATTCAACTTCAGCCTTGGAATGCAGAAAGCTCTGTAAGTACCAATCAAGAATGCTTTGCTCCATACATCTTCTAGAAGGGCTGCTCATTTTTATCTGGATAATTCAATGCAATGATTACATTTTTCTTTGTATAATTCTTAATATTCCAAATAGGTTTTACAGGGCATTTATGTCTCCATGAAATATAATCTAAATTACCTACCTTTCTTCCTGCTAAAAGCCCGATTCATGTTGAAAAATTTATCCAGTCAATGCTTCCTGTGTTTGGTTTTTTCCTCCCCACTTCAACCTGCAGAACAACACACATAAGAAAACAGAAAATTCCATTATTCTAGTTGAAGTTCTATTTATTGTCATATTAAAGACACTGCAAATGACCTTAAGAATTCTGAAATCATGCTGAGAAAGCAGGGATGTGCTTTGCTGAGGAAGAAATTTCAGCATTGAGAAGATCTATGTTCAAAACACCCAGAGGTACTTCATACAGAAAGACATTTTAAGGTTCCCTTAAGCTGTTCTCCCAAAGATTTCAGAGGCACAGAGCAGGTGGCCTTATACATATACATGAAGACAAATACCACACACAAATAGGTTGGAAAGAAAGCTTTAAAATGAAAGCTGGCTCCATAAAAACATTCAGTACACATTTGCACTGCCCTGTTTTGTGTCATTTAGGCTGCCAGATTATTTCAAGCTAGGCTTTCTTCTTCACATGGGCTTGACACCAAGGAAAAAAAAAAAATAAAATCACAATATATAGACTCTTGTTCACTCAGGGACTCAATACTGATAAAATTGCATTCTATCAGTGTTACTACATCCTTGCTCCCTCTTCCTCAGATTGAACAGTAATATCTGAATTTTCTTCCCTTAAAAACACAGATCCACTCTTAATTATTATTTAATTTTTGATTCACAATACTATTTTTGAATTTTATTATTTACCAACATAAAAAATAAAATCCACTACATCCAAAGCTATTCAACACCATCCCATTTTGCACTACAGAGCTTTTACTTCTACTAACACATGTAAAGATATTCCCATTACTACTTTTCATTCTGTTCAGATTTTCCAAGCAAAAGTTTTACCAGTTCACTTTTTATCCCCAAAAGTTTCTCTTTCTCTGCTCTCCAAGCAGTTCAAAGGAAAAGAAAAAAAAAAGGGATTGTAAAAAAAGAAAATCCAGATATTTTGTTACCAGATGATTTTTTAATCAACCAGAGCAGTACTTTTGCTCTGAATAAAAACAAAACTTAGGCCAGTGTTTCAAATGTCAGCATTAAAATGACAAATTCATTTAAGATACTTCAAGCAGCTCATGAATACTTCTTGTAGTGCTCATCCCCCTTTTTCAAGTAAGTGCAATACCAATTAATGCAATTATATCCCAATTTCAATGTAAATATTTGACAATTTTCAGATTGGAATACATGGGAGAGGACAGCTAGGAAAAAAAAAAAAAAAACAAAAACAAAAACCAACAAACCAAAATATCAAAAGCTCCATTTTATTTTCCACTAATCACTGACGCAGCAGACTACTCCACACAGTCCTGTGAGAATGAAGGGGCAATTCCTCTTTAACAAAACTCACACAGCACCCTGGACATAAAAACCAACCATTTGTTCCTTAAAGCACAGGTACCAGACCACTGTAGTACAGATTTTACTGAGCATTTAAGAAGGGAGGGCATGACAATCAGCACAGGCAGGAGTTACCCATGCAGTTTCCATGCCAAGATTTTGATGCCAAGCCTTGACTGCATTTGGTGCCCAGCAGTTCAAAGAGCAGGGCTGGGGAAGCCTCACCCACCCCAGAGCCATCCCCTGCCCTCACTGTCATCAGCACCACACAACAGCTGGGGGACCCCAGCAACCAAAAACACCCATGAGGGTGTCCTAGGAATGGTTGTAGCAGCATGCCTAGAAAGGGCAATGGCATTAATGGGGGAATTCCAACACACATCAGGGTCCCCAAAATCTGAGAACGCATGAGTAGCTCTCCTGGCAGGGCAGGCAGTGTGGGGCTTTCACCAGTGTGAAGTGAGGACAATCAACTCAGTTGACATAGAACTTTCTACTGTTCTTTCTTATTACTCTATGTCAGAGATAAACTTTTTGTATGTTATTTATATATATATATATGTTTTGTTGGAATTGAAATTATGAAAATAGTTTCAGCAATGCTGGCCATTTTCAACTAAGTAGTCAATAAATTTTGGCTTTTATTAGTATAGGTTACTTCAATGGTAATAGCTTTTTTAGCAACTACAAGTGTGTTTGGCTTACAGGTTTAACACAGGAACCCTATTAGATATGCTTAGGATATATAAGCAGTAGCACAACTTTGTTCAGGGTGTTCACCCTTGTGAGTTACCACAGTTAATTTTGAGTAAAGAAAATTCCTTTCCCCTCTAAGATACCTCTGGCAGTTGTCTTGCACAGCATTAGACCAAACACTTTATTCTCCTCCATGATGGGATCGTAACATGCCCTTTTTCAGAAAGCCTTTTTTTGGTGTATTCCTGTCTCATCCAAGAGACTGTTAAGGAACATATTTGAGATGGTTACTGCATAGAGCAGCTCCTAATTAGAAACTCTGCAGGCACATCACAGGGCAGCTGGCTGGCCACATTTCTAAAGCTCACCATTCAAGTATTTTGTTTAAAACACAGTGTAACTAAGTGTATGTTTTTTCCTCATGAGCGAGGATATATTACCATTAAAGTAACCTATGCTAATAAAAGCCAAAATTTATTGACTACTTATCTAAAAATGGCCAGTATTGCCAAAACTATGTTCATTATTTCAATTCCAACAAAACATCAGTAGAACAAAACACAGATGTGGTTTAGGCACCAAACAGTATCAAAACACTTAATCAGTGTACTTCCACTTCACACAGAAAACGCTATTAAATAGGGAACCAGAATTAGCTACATGTAACTGCTTTTACAATTCCCTCAAACTCTGATATGAACATCATCACTAACCTCTCAGATGCTGTAAAAAGCAGATGATTAAATGCTCCATAAAATTTTGCTATTAACAGAAGACCAAGCCAAACACCACCAGGTTCATTTCAATCTCCTCAGTGGGGCTTGGGGCACAAGGGTGGTTATCACACAGTGATACACAGCACTGGGAAGTTTTCAATCAGAAAAGCAAAGTTATGTTTAGACATATCCTGCAATATCTTTGTCCATGATATTCCAATGACAAAGAATAAAACTCTTAGGAGCAAGCAAGCTGTTCTCTGGTAATGGAAGATAGGTTTTTTGGCAGAAAACAATTGAGTTTCTGACAAATCTCAGCACACCAAACCACTGGAACAGACCATTCTGTTAAAAGCCTTTAAGGAGCCAAAAGGAGGGCAAGTCAAAGAACCCCATTCTGGTGCAGGGAGCCCTGTGGACAAGGGGAGAGTCCTGCCTATAAACCACTTGACTTGCAAGGGTAAAGCAGTTGTAACAATCAGAGGCATTAGGGAATAGGAATGTGGACCAAGCCATTCCATTACTCATCACTCAGGAAGACACACCTAGGTAAAGAGCATTTCTCCACCTTACTCCAAAGGGTTTTCTTCAGCTTTGTCCAGAATCCAAACCCTCCTGGGAAATAGAAAACCTGCACAGGATTCCACAGAGTGGTTAACCGAAAAATTGCGAAGAGTTCTGACAGGTACAAACTAGGGAAAATCAGGGTAATAACAGAGATAAAAGAAACAAAAAGAAAAAAAGAAAGAAAAGTCTTAGAAAATAATTTTATTACGGTAAAATATTCCAATGACAGACAAAGACCCTGAGCAGGAGACATTGACACCCACGGTCTGAACACCAACATGGGCATATGTCCTGGGCAGGTGGGTGTTTAAGCTGTCATATCCAACTTTAAGCAGTCACAGAGAAAGCAAACACCATCTCCTTTTTTCTTCACTCTCATTAACCCCTTGCTTTTCACCAAGGGGGGTCTTGTCACAGCAAGGAAGAAACTGCAGAATGGCGAGGGGAAACAAGCGGCCTTGGTGTTGGCAGGTATTTGGACCGGGGAGTGCAAGGGTGGCAAGATCTGAAGCTGAGATTACTGAGTAATTACTTTTTAACACTGACAGTCACGTTGGTGGCTGTCTCCTCTGCCTAATGCAGCAAAGGCAGTGAACAATGAAGTGGAGTGGCAGCCTTCCAGCTGCCAGCACAAGGGCTGCAGCCCTCCCTGCCTGCTGAAACAACACAACAACTTCCACACAGGCGCCTCCACACGCCTGCGGGCTCCTTCAGAGGGCTGGGGTTTGATGTCTTTTCTAAATTTAGAGCTGTCTCAGACAAGCCAAGAGAACACACTTAAGAAGGGGAAAAAACAAGCAGTGAATGTAATTCATCTCCTTTGTCTCTTATTTCCTCTTAGAAATATTCCTGAGCACTTATTTGGGGTTTCCTCCCAGTCAGTCCCTTGGAATGGCATGGGCTATAACAATTACCTGGTCTTAGTCTTTGATTTTATGTTTCTTTTTCCTTCCAGAAATAATTACAACAAAACCTCCCTAAAAAGTCCAACTTGTACCCATCCACTCCCTGTAATAAAAAATAGAATCCAATCTGTCCCTTCCCTCACACACACACAGAGAGCTCCCCTACAAAGGCGAATTTAGCTTCAGAAGACATGAAGATTCAGACTCTTCCCCCTCCCAGATCCCAGCCTTTAAAGCACACTGGGTAACATTCCTTAAAGAATGAAGCACAAAATGTCTTAAAAGCCTGTTTTGTAAGGGCTGCAGCACACAGGAATGTGTGATTCATTAACTTGAAATGAAACTTAGGCTTATAAAGTTATTTCTGAAGGAAAGATGAGAAACTGGAATACAATACCAGCTTTGTTAGTATTTTTCTGATTTAGACCAAAATTCCATGAAAATATTACTCTAATATAATGTGGGGCATAACAGAAAAAAAATTTCCATAATACAAGACTGCATTGAGTAATACACAAACCAAAGTAAACATCTAAATATCAGGAGGCACTTTCCCTTCCTTTTGTATGAAGGTAACTATAACATAAACTTGCCACAACCCTGTTTCCTCTGAAGCAGTAAAATCATCAAGAAATGGCACATCAATGAACATATTTTGGTGCAGACCCAAACTTGCACTCTGATGCTAAGAGAGCAGCAAGCACTTTCCATCATGGTTATGAAAACACATATGCCCTTTATGTTTATAAACAATAACAGAACAGTCTGTAGGGCTGTAAACTACAAGAGAATTTAAACAAATTTAGAACTACAAAAACTTGCAGGAAAAATAACTTAAAACCAACACAGCTCTATGGGCTTCAGCAAGATTGAAAATCTTTCCTTCAAATGAAGTTCTTGCCATACACTTGCGCTTTACAATTCATAAAAGCACAAATGGAGTATAAAGGAAAGCATTCAGTCACCAGAAAACTTTACTTTCAAAGTTTTACTCATAACCACATTTTCAAAGACATTCATTAGCCAGAGCCAAGTGGCAGCCAAACACTGCTCCAAAAGGTGAATCTGCAGAAATACAAAATTACTTATTGCAGTTCTTCAACTTGGCAGAGGATGAGGCTGGGCAGACTGGGAAAGAGCCGGTCTTCTATCTAAAATTCCCATCTTCCGATCACCAAAGCAGACACTGCTGTTGAGATGGCAGAATTGCCAAGGGAACAGAGCCCAAACAGCTCTGCTGGCCCTTGAGCCTGCAGGGTGTGAGTGAAGTGCCCAGAGGCGTCACTGGGGCTCACCCGGTGTGAGTAAAGAGAAGACAGAAATGATGCGGGCAAACACCACAACAGCTGGAAGCCACAGCCTAGGAAAGAGCCCACCTTCCAACACTGCTTCTCCTTCTGTGAGTGGAATGGGCAGGAACACCCCAGTCTGAAGGCTGAAGACCCTCCTGTGGTGTGACTGAGATCACCCTGCTCTCCCCAAGCTCCTGAAACCACCAGGAAGGTACAAGAGGCACGCATATTCCCTATATTTTTCTTCCCCTCTCTCAAGCAGTACAAGCCTAGTACTGCTGTGGCAAGTGCATTCCAGCCCACAGCAAGGAGTCTTTCAGACTACAGGTAAAGCATTTCTCATACAGTAGATCTGCCAAAAAGTATTTGCAGAAACCAAGGACAAGGAGACAGTAGTGTTTTGCTATAAATATCAATATCAAAGAGAGGCCAGGAAGCAGAAAATCTATATGAAACTCATGCAGTTTTCACAAAACTTTTCTAGGTGATTTTTTACTCTTCCACTTCTTAAAATAATCTGTTCCTTTCAATGGGAAAAAAATGAAAATAAAGATGAGTAAACAGGTGACAAGGGGATATCACTCAGACAGTTGACAGCAAAAACAATTCCTTAGGCAAGGTGATCACTAACTTTTGTTTTACAGCAAGAAGAAATATCAACATCAATAAGCATAGCAAGAATAAACTTCAGTATTGAAACAGAACTACAAAGAAAATGCGTTTATAATAGTTGTGAGCACCAATAAATCCTCAGACAAGATGATAATGGAATGACCTTTAAAAACCCCGGACAAATAGAAAATGTATTTGTTCCACAAAAATAGCTCTCTGGATATGTTTTAAAACATTAGGGACAATGTAATTTAGAAAATATTGCACTTCTCAGCGTATTTACTGGTAAACAATAATTTTTTTATTATGCTTAATTATGCTGATACATATTAGTGGATTATATGACTCATTGAACAAACTGAAGTTTATACTGTCCAAGCAAAAAGAGTCATTGCAAACACAAGAGCATCCTCTTCTGCAGAAACCAGTTCTATTATTTCTATTTTCTCTTATTTGGTTCATTGTGACTAAATAACCATAACAAGATATAAGAGAGGAGCTTTCTTTTTCCTGCACTCCACAAGCACCAGTGACTCAAATGTGAAGGATTTCACATTCTTACTCCACTGTAGAAGAACTTACAAATGTCAGATGCTCAGAGCCAGCAGAAGGGCTTTATGTGTTTTTTTCTCTCCCAAAGAGCTCAGACACCTTCATCTGCTCCCAAAGGACAGACAGATGGCAAACATCTTGCAGACAAGAGTATTCTGTATTTCACATCCCATTAGCCATTTGATCAGCTAGATGGAATCAGAACAAGATTTCTGCCTGTCCCACTACTTTCAGATGGATGACTGAGCACCTGGGGAGCTTTGCGAGTGCTCTTTTGTTAACAGCAACAGAGTTCATCACTGGGGTCTACCACAGACAGGTAAACACAGAACAGCTCTTAAAAATAAACCAGTTCTGGTGGAAGGGATTACTGGGCACCTGAGATTTTGACTCACAGGAGGAGTACTTTTTCACAATTTCACACACAGTTCTGGCTTGAATAAATAGATACAGTCAAATAAAGGTATTCCCTGACACAAAGTATGGTTACTTCCATGCTAGCATCAGTTTCTCCTCTATAAGAGCTGATTGCTCTAGAGCAATCTAGATAACCTATTTATTTAATTACTCGCAGATGATTTTCAAACCCTTCCTTTTATTTTTTTTTTAAGGGGGAGGGAATTTATTTGAAACTTTCAGGTCTCAAAACAGCAGCAAATTTTGTTAACCTTCTGAATTTTTTCCATTTACTGGAAAAAAATGACATTTTTTACATTTACTGAATTCATTGCATTTTCGTAATCACATTGTAAAAAGAGCTGCTGACAGAAAAGGCAAAGACCAAAAGGCTCATTAGGTATTCTGAAGGTAAATCTCCAAACAAAGCACACCAATTTCAGAAATAGGTTTAGATCCACTTAGAGTAAAAACTCATCATATTTAGCAGATCTGTTATAGAGGCACAAGATTTTAACAAAAGACATCATTTTTCTCCTCTACCAAAGCATACTTGGCCAATCCTGGAAAGTGCATCAGACATTCCATTGTGCACATATGCTCAACAGGTCCCAGAAGACCACTTCATGTGCTTCCCTCAGTGTGCATTAACCTTAATTGAAGTTCAAAAGCTGATTACTGATGTTCCAAAGATGATTAAGATGAAGAGAAAGCCCCAGATGTCTGTTTAGGCAAAAGTAACCAAAAAAATTCTGGGTAGGTACCAGGGAACAACCTGCAAGAGAAGAATGAGAAGCGATGTGCCTTCATCTCTCCACACATGCTCCTGTATTTTTGTTACTCCTGTACAGCACACACTAGATATTTTCTTTGCTACAGTCCTCTCAATAGGCTCATTCCTATTTATAAATGCAAAATGAAAAATGTAATCACCTTTTCTTCAAGGGATCTGAACTATGACATTCCAAATGGTGTCCTAAGTCTCTGAAATCAGTTTGGGTTTTCTCTTCTAATTGTAAAAAGTTTTGGGCCTTTGTTTTTATTCAGGTATGTTTTTTTAATGTAAAAGATACAAAATTAGCAGGGATCATCCTCTAACAGAAATGAGGCATACTGTATGTTGTCATTATTTAAATCTAATTTATCTGCAGGACTTAAAGTCCATACTTCTGTAACTTAATTTGGGGTCCCTTGTCCCACAGCTGTCCCTCAAAGGAGAACCAGAACCCCATATAATCTCTAAGCATGCAGACTTCTATGCATGCTATATAATCTGTCCTTCTTGTTCCCTACAGCCCAAATCCTACCAGCACTCAGCTCCAGTTCTAAAGGTTACATGACAAAAAATATCACTATCATAAAAATTTCTAATAATTTAGTTTCTCATAATCAATTTATGAACATATTACATACTTCTGAAACAATGGCATTTGCTTAACAAGAGTTTAAGAAGTGTCATTCACTTCACAAAGACTTAATATCCGTGATACTGAACACAATCCCTTACTATTAAAATCAATAGATTTCTCATTGATATTAATGCATTCAGATTCCTTGCTTTAACTTGTTAGCCTCAAGGACAGTATTAAGTTTTATTTATACAGATCAGAAGGGCTTTATTAAGTCATTTCAACATTTTTCAAAATTGAGAAAAGTTAGCAATATCCACTTTCTCACTTGTACTAAATGAATCTCAGAGGGAGTATCTTGAAAAACAAGATTATTATATTGGTTTTTAGGATTTATCACATTACATTCCTTTAGGTTACCTGAATATAGTCTGAAGAATCCAACCATTTTGGTAAGGTGGTGGTATGAAGTTAAAAGCAAAGATATGCACGTGACAAAAAAGCATGGGAACCAAAATGATATTTATGACAAATTAATCTCCTCGCCTCTGTCTTTCATATCCAGTGTATATTCAAATAGTTCATCACAGTGTCTGTTCAGGAGAAACATTCAGGTTTTGCACACTATTACAGTCATTACTAATCTTATTTCAAGATTTTGGCAAGTGATCCACCCTAGAGTAATTTGGTGGAAAGTACTGAAATCCAGACTAATACATAACAGAGTTTCTAAGCTAGCAAGCGCTAGCTGCATCTTCTATTACAGCCGGGACAAGGAGAACATGTAAGTTGTTAAAAACATGAGAGACCATGAGGTTTTGACTGCAACACTGATCACATCACACACAGAATGGTACTGGCTGCTGGCAAGTGGGACAGTCCCAGTCCCTGCTCCAGTTAACATCCATGAGGTTGAAACGTGCTGCAAGTCATGTTCACAGATTGTTTAGCTTGAAAACCCTCAGTGAGGCAACTTCAATATTTGGTAATGAAAGACTGCCCTGTCCCACCCTTCACAAGCATATTAAACCATAACACACTGCAGCTCAGTCCCCAGGCAGGCACCAGTCTGGGCTGAACCTCCAGAACCAGAGGGGAGAAAGAAATAATCATCCTCCTGAGTGTTGGGAGGTGATTTAGGCACCTGCTAACATCACATTCTGTGGCAGATTCCATAACTTAATGACTGACTGTAAAAGAAGAGGGATATGAAAAGTAGGTACTAACACCTGTTATGTTTTCAAAGAAAGAAATTTTTAAGTTACCCTCTTGAATCCTGGGGGAAGTGGGAGCCCAGGTAGAAAAGGGAAAAAACAAAACAAAACAACACAAAACAAAATCAGAAAACACCAAACCTCAAAGTTTGGAAGTACAATGTTTAAAAAAATGGAAATGGACCCTTACCAGAGTTTCATACTGAATACCTTAAATGCCAGTGCCAGGCATTTCATTTCCTTTTTTTTTTTTTTTTTTTTTTTACAGCTCTGAGATACCAAGTCTGGTCTATGGCTCTGGGTACAGTGACTAGATTTGCAAACACTGAAGCAAAACTTTGCAGCACCTCAGTCCTCTAATAAATTTGAGCTTCATTACCAAGGCTTCAAGAACTCACTGTATGAATTCACAGTGAATCAATGCCTTTTGAGTGAGATTCCCAAATCTGTTTGTGCAGGTGAAGACTGCAGGCTAATTGAACTTAAACTCTGTTCATAGATATTTAACATCTGTCCCTACCAGCTGGCACAAGGCACCTGAGCACCCAGAGCTGCCTGATTTCCTTGGGAAGCACAGCTCAGGGCTAGCAGCTGTGCTCCTGAATTTACAGCACAGCTCCATGACTACTCCGTGATAACACACAGCCAGAGAGAATCTTCTCCTACACAGTTACCAACTCTCTCTTTGAGGGGGAAACCACATAACACAAAGTGCCCTCATGCTCTTGAGAAAATGCTTTTCTCAAAAGCCTAGCCTAGGAATCAGTCGATGAAACAAAAGCATCATTGTGAAACTTCAGCCTGTATCACACAATTACACCAAACCACAGGCTCATCTCCCCTACTCCTTCCCCAGCAACATACATTGGCATTGCTGATTTTATGAATCACCGGTAACTGTTCAGATTCCTTAAGTTACTTCCAGGACAATCACATGCAAGTACTACTAGTAGTCACCAAAGAAAATTCAATTACTTGATGTTTTGGATTCGTATACAAACACAACTTCACAGACATTGTGTCAATACTGCTTTTCCAAAAGCCTCTAATGTTGTTTTACAGTCAAATAATGACAATTCAAGAGAGCAAGCTGTGCATTTCTACTGGTATTTATGTATTTCACAGTTCATTTCAAAAGAAATAGCTAGGAGTACTGAAAAAAACTAAGCTTGTGTGAAATTACCATCCTAAACAGTCCTGCTCCTACTGCAGTTGCAATTTTTTTTTGGTAAACAATGAACACAAAGATAATAATGAGAAATGCAGAAACATATGAGGATTTCTTAAACAGGGAATAGTCATTGCAGGCCAGTGTTATAAATATCCTGCTCAAATAGATCAAATCTTGAGCTATAGTTTCCCACACTTGTCTAAAACACATTCTGTTTTAATAGAAAATGTATGCAAGAAAACTCAAGCAAAGCTCCTTCTTCTTTGGAAACTGCTTTACTACATAAGCACATACAAAGATGTGCACTCTCCTATATCTCCTGCAGGTGGACAAAAAGGACTGCTACTGAATTCCTACATCTTGGACCCTGCTTTTAAAAGGGACACAGCCAAAGAACAGCAGCATTGAGATCACCTGAGAAAAACCTTCTTTCTCAAAGATAGAAACCTCAGTGTAAATACCAATGTAATCTGCAACACAAATTTCTATATATAAAGAAAAAAAAATCAAGAAATATGGGGGGAAGGGAAGAGAATAAAGTAAAAGTGACTAATTATCAGTTTCCTTGCAAACTGATAATAAGCAGAAAGCATTATTTAAGCTAGAGAAAATTACATGTGAAAATCCATGCCTTGACAAACAGAAAAGAATCTGAAGAGGGAGCAATGTTGGAAGCTGGGAGTACAGAGCCACGAGGTACTACACTGTATTTGTGGATGGAAATTCCCCATGTCTCTGCCAAACCTCCAGTCCTTTCACTTCACTTTGTTTACGACTGTGACATGCTATGCCTTCCTTGACAGAAATAGGTATTCCATCTTTCAAATGGTCTTAGCTGACCATCCAAGCTGAAATTAATCTGCTTGATATTGAGGGCAGCTCATATTCCCTGCTGTTGCTCTATGAACAGGGGATAGGTCACTCATGCAAGGTCCTGGACAAATAATACTCTTATTTTTCATCTAAGAAATTTAAAACCAAGAGCTTTTCCTCCAAATGCCTGAAGTAAAAGGAGGAGCAATTCACCACCATACCTTTCAATCTGCTCAACTATCTGTTTTAGGAAACAAGCATACATTTACTAATTCCACTTTCTTCACCTATTTATGGCTGTTGTGCAACTTTGGATTAATTGTGGTTTTATCACTATTTTATGATATTAAGTCACTATCTTGAAAGCCAGTGAATTATTTAAAATATTAGCAAGATAAAGACCTTGCAGACTGGTCTGAATACATGATACAAGTAGAGGCTTGCCCTGTTACAAAGCTTCCTGGCAAAAGGATGGCACCTTTGAAAGTTTTTTTTTTCTGCTTTTTTTGGCGAAGGCAAAAGGGAGCAAACACATGGAAAATCTAGTGCAAGTTAGCTGGGTATCCTCTCTTAGGTTACTCTTCATGAGATACACATTTCTGCCCTGAATTCTCATCTATGTATCACCTTCAACTCTCACAGCTCACATTGAATAGGGGGTTTTGGAGTCTTTTTTTGTACACAGCTGTATTCCAGCACTATGTCTAAGGCTTCCAGCATTGAATATTCATTCACATGAAAACAAATCTTTGCTTTGCTCAGGGTCATGAGCAACTCACTTGTGACATTTACATCTATTGATCTGCCTGTTTTGTGAGTACTCCTTACAATATGCTGATCAAAATCATCAATTAATATTTCATTGCATTAGAAGATCTGCACTTCTCATCTCTGAGTCAAAATGATTTTTTTTCAACTCATACAAAGAATCACCACATGATACTTGTGTTTATTTCTCTGTATTGTGATAGTTTCAAATTGGTACATTTTCAAGGCTCAAAAAGTCAGTAACCAAGTCCTATGGAATTTTCTTAGTGATAAATGCAAAGTTGCTGGCAGACACTGCTACCTTCCCTTGTCAGAAAAGCTAATTTTGAGAAGTATCTTTATTCAATAGACTGCTAGCCAGAGATCTGTGCACCTTCATCAGCAAGAGTTAATGAGGTGCATTTCTGCTGGTAAAAAGATATCTACCTAGCAGCATCTAAATTTGAGCACAAAGGATGACCATGAGTGCAGTCCAAGGTGTATAACAAAACAGTCTGGTGTTATTGGCAAATAAAAAGTCAGTCTTATCATGTTATCAGTCAGGGATATTATTACAAGCAAAGGATATCCTATCTCCAAAGCAAAGAAATAAAAATTATAGACTTGCCTTTAAATATGTAACTAATTGCCACTTTGACTCAAGGTTAAAATTCCACATTTTATCTTGTACTTGTCAGTAAGCCATTATCACTGCAATTAAGATGGTTTATCTGATTAACAGAAATTCTCTAAACTGCAGTAAATCATTTCTGTAAGGTGAACAGCAATTGACTTACTAGAAAATCACCTGGCTTAGCTATGAGTTCTTAAACATCCATAGAGCTGCCATTATCACAGTATTTGACACCTTCTTTAATCACATAATAAAGACTTGCCACCTTCATAGCTCACTTTCATTTTAGAGATGAGAGGGCAGAGACACAGACTGATGTTCAGGAGAAGACATTTCTGACACCGTTTAGCACTCAAGGATAAAGCACTGGAGAGACCAGATTTACCAGCATGCGAAAAAATGCAGAATCAGGTGCTGGGAAGCCAACAGCTGGAAACACTCTCTGTGCTTTGAGTGAACACCCACAAAGAACAATCAAGAGGTGCAGAAGAATATTCAGAGGCATGTTTTAATTTTTAACTCCTCAGAGGAAGGGAGGAATAAATGGAGTTTTAGGACTGACAGTTTTAGATGAACACTTGCTCAGGGATCTGTTGGAATGCTGTGAGAATGGCAATTCAAACACACAGTGCCTTAGTGAGGGAAAATTGCAAAAGCATCGAGGCATGGCAGTTATTTAAAGGTGGCAGAGAACTCTGTCACAGAACAGCCACCCCTCGGGCTGTCACCTCACCCCAGCTGCTGACACTGCTGCCAGAGCTGCAGGAGCACTCTGCCACAAACGCTTTTCAAAGGCTCTTGCATATTAATGTCCACCATGGCAGAGCAAGCACACGATTATGGACATGCCAGAGAGTTACTGTCAGAGCAGTAAGTCTGCAAAAAGCATTAAATTCACCCAGGAAACTAAAACCTGCTCAAAATGCAAGGGATGCAGGCAGAATGAGAAAAAGAGCCTGTGACAGAATCCCTACTTGCCACCACAAAGCCATGAACCTCACAGCAGAAGCTAAAAATTTAATTTTAAATACTGTTAAATCTTCAAGCTCCTGCTTTTTGATTTTTTTTTTCCTCAAAATGCTCTTATTATATAGGTGTGACAAACTTCAGAGAGACACTTCAATATTTTTTCCAGAAAATGTCCTAGTGTAAAAAAAAAAAGTAACACAGCAAGCCTTTATTTTCTGTTATTCTGTATCACTGAAACATGACTTGTGTATTCAGGTCTAATATCCTTTAATTTAGAGGTTTTTTTTTTAACAGACCAAAATTTTAATGTTCCTGTCATTTCCCTCTAAGTGAAAATAACAAGTGGCAACAGGTTGCACTTGAAAGTTGAGAATTAATTTCTCAATTTCACGTATCATTTAACCAGTATCAGACAAAAAACAATTACCTTATAAATAATACCTGCAGTGCACAGCCACTGAGCTGCTGACCACAGGTGGATTGGCTTGGCCACGACTCAGAAACATGGAAGAGACTTGCAGTTAAAAACCAGATTGAAGGTTAGGTAGAGGGCAGCTGTGTAACTCCTCTGTCTACACCTCTACTACAAAGAGTAACACACACTACAGAGCTGTCTCACAAACCTGTTTGAGGCGGCCTCTGATACTTGGGTTCATCTGTTTACCCCTGAAGAAAGTACAGCCCTCTAAATGCAGGAAGTGCAAGCCATTGTGTATTTCTAATGAGCAAAGAAGAAAACAAGTGGTTTTGAGGAGCAGTACCAACAGCAGAATGGAATTAACCCAAGCAAGCACTGAACAGGCACATGGTGGGATTCCTTCCAAACACCCTTCCAACAATATTTGTGGTTTGGGGAGGGCAACTGGGAAGAAAGACAAACACAGGAACAAAATCCATCAGATTTTTGTTTGTTTGCTTTTTTAGTCACTGATTACCTGTATTCAGGCTATTGACAACCTTTTTTGGCAACCACTTCAGACACACTTATCTCCACCTGGAAATGGACATAGCTGGGACATCATTTCATTCCTTGTGACCTGCACAACATCAACTGGGCTATTCTGCTTGATGACAGCAAATTGCAAAGATGCAGCAGGGCATCCAAAAGCTTTATCAACTGCAGCACAGAGATTCCCTGGCTGCTGAAACTTCTGAATGACAGAGCATATCTAGATAGTCATGAAGCCCTTTCTTCCATAGGAGTGGCCTCTGCTCTTATGGTTATTTAAGTTAAAAGGGATAAAGCAGCTAGAATTGCATCTCAAATGTACCTTAAACTAAAGCGTATACTTATATTTTGACCTTACATATTATGCCAAAAGGCACTACAATGCACACATTTGTTTTAATAATACATCAAAACATTGGAGATAAAAATGTTTTAAAATGATATAACTGCTCAACTTTAAGAGATGCTAAAGCCTAATGCTGAACAGAAAATAAGCATACTGCAGCCTAGATGCAGGTTTAAAAAAAAGATAATTGCCTATAAAGAAGAAATTAATTAGAGATGTGGCAGAATCTTCACCCCCTGCAAACTTTCAGAAGTTTAATGGCCCTGTGAAAAGGAGTGACTCTCCCAAATGGCAGGATGCCTGTAGGAAAGGTGACTGCAAGAAGCTCAAGGTAAAGCGCTGAAGCAGACCTGGAAGACATTTTACATTCTGAGTCATTTGGCTGCAGCCTTGCCTGGCTCCCTGCCCACACCACACAGGCAATAAAGGAACCAAGACAAAGCAGTGCTAAAACCAGTCGGGCAGTTGGGGAGGAAGAGATCCAGCAGCAGACAGACAGCAGGGATGGGGACAGCTCAGCACACACAGTAAAGCAGAGACACAGAGCTTTACACAAGCACATCATGGTGAACAGGATGGAGCACACAGATCTTCATGGGTGCGCTGGAACTTCTGTTCCCTATCAGCAGAATCCATTTTGAATCAAGAAAATCAAGCGCACACGACAAGAACAGAAAACCAAAATCCAGTCATGCAAACACCTTGCAGTTAAGACTGGATTTCACTACTGTTTTTGTAGGCTTAAACATCTAAAGAAAAGATTTTCTGCGTGCAGACTGTGTAAATAACTCTGCCCACCTACCTGAACATCATCTTCACATACCTTGCTCAGACTTAGAACACCATTGACATTCCCTACACAAATTTTTTAAGTCCTTATGGGAAAAATATCTTTTGAATGTATATACTTACTAGTTTTATATGCTTAATATTGCCTACTAAAACATACTACTTCATGTTTTTCCTGAGTTGGAAGAGACCTACAGGGATCATTTAGTCCAACTTCTGGCCCTGTATGGAACAGCCCCAAGAATTTCACTGTGTGTCTGAGGTAATTGTCCAAAACCACTTGAACTCAGGCTTGGTGCTATTCCCTGTTAAGCCTGTTCCAGTTCCCAACCACGCTCTGGGGGAAAACCATATTCAACCATGACCCAACATTTTCATTATCACCCTATGAGAGAGAAGGCTTTGTACAGTTTTGACTCAATCACAGTAAAGTTCAGCTACTTTAAAAAACTCAACAATCTAGATGGTAGCTTCTGTTTCTTAAAAAGCTTTGCTAACACACTTAAGTTAGTCACCCCCTCAGAGGCTAAAAAGCATTTTGCAGCAATGCAGCCATTCAAACACTGCAGTTCTGATGTTACTCTATCATTAGTCACAAGAATAGTTTTGCATTTGATTTATCACACTCTTGGAGCAGTTGTGCTCCTTGCTGCCTTCTGTCCAAACATTTGCTCCTACTCATACTGCCCCTTCTGCACTGGCACAAATAGTTCCTGTAAGGAAAATGTGTAGGAAAAAAAGCAAAAAGCCCTGGAAAAACAGTACTCAAGTTTTCTCTAATCACACACCATAAAAAGTAAGGTCTGACAATAAACAGTGGAAAGTAGAAGAGCAGCAGGACTGTCTCTGCCACCTTCCACCCTGCCGTGTGCTGTGGTACTGAACTGGAAATCCCAGCCTCTGTGTACATCAGAAATCTTTCAGTAAATAACGATCTCTTCTTAGGTGCAGTGGCAGTCACACTTCAGCCACAGACAGGTTGTGCCAAAATAGTCAGAAAAGACACGAATTCAACTCATTTATGCTCAATTTGCTGCCTCTAGAGGCATTGTGAGACATCAGCTCTGCTTGACAAACCCATTTAGATGCTGTAGCAGAGACAAGTTCCCTGTACCTTAAAAATTGTTTAAGGTAACTGAAGGCAGCTCTGCACTGAACTTCTACAAAATGTAGAACACCAGTATGTGCAAAATTCAGAGTTCATTAGCTTAATCTAACCACTTGAAGACATTTTTATTCTGCCCATTATTATTGGAATAGGCATTAAAACAAATCCAAATACAGAATCCAGGCAAACAAATATTATGGCAACTCTGATGAAATAAAGCTTTCCCAATGAAACATTAAATGGCAGTTTTGCTCTAAGTGAAACTGCTTTCTTAATCTTCCTTGAGATTTTTAACTTCACTTATCTGCTGAAAAAGGAACACAAGGGGCATTCCATGTCCCACTGGCCTCTCCTGCAGGTCTCTAAAGAGTGCTTAACACAAACAGTAATTTATGGTATTACACTCTTGGACTACAAGTACCTCCAATTCCACTTCAGGGTATTAGGCCAACTGCTGTTTAAATTATGTGTAAACTAGATGAATCATGACCCTCCACTGGAAAAGTCTGCCTTATAGATCATGTCCTTAGGGAGTTGAATGCTGTAATGACAACTTACCACTGAGCTAATCAAGGATCAGAAAACAAAGTTACAATTAACTAAAGCAGAGGCACTGCAAAAACAAATCAATAGTGCTACCCAGCTGAACCAGGTCATGCATGCCAGAGCCTCCTACTATTTGCTACTGCAGTATATGACTGCTAGAGTAAAAATAAACTCTAACCCTCTGCAAAATCACTGAGTTACTGAAAGATGTCTTTTTACTCTAATACAGTGAAATCAGAACTTGTTTGGTATTTGGAATTTTCAGATCCTGTCACTGGTCAGCACCTGATTTTGAAAATATCAGTGATGAACCCTGGCCCTAAATGTTTCTGTAGTGTTGGTCTGTGCATTTTTATGCAATTTCTGCTCTAAGTTTACAATTATACATTCTTCATTCACTCAATAAATTATGGACACCAGAAGTACATATACCTTTAAAAGCCCAAGGACCAATTTTTTTAAAAATAAAGCCTTTTTTAATAACACCAGATTTGTCTTTAAAATCCAGAATTCCATACACTACATAAGCCTGCTGCAAATAAGCAAAAGAATTGGTATCTAAGAATATTACAAATCTGTTTCAAATAGGTCTATATTTACAAAATGATTCTGTGCTGTGGACTGGAAATGAGTCTTATCAACAACAGTTTCTGTAAATGGGTCTGGCTTGGCCTCTCACTGTGGAAAGACAGACCCATCTGGAAGCCTTGAGTGCAGAGCTAGAAGGTGAATCCAGAACATCCATGGGAGAGGTTTGGAGTTGCTGTTATCAGAATGAACAACCAAGTCATAAACATACACACTGACTTCCTGAAAACCAGCAGTTTATTCAAGTCATTCTACAAGATAATGCCACAGCAGTAATCCAAAATCCAAGGAACTTTTACTTGAAATACAGCATTTCCATACCCCCTTAGACCATGATGCTGCAAGGAGCTGCACCTGAGTGATGTGTTTGGAGAAGCAGGGAAGTGCTGTGCAGAGGCTGTGATATCCCTGCCAGAGCCATCCTGGGGTCCTGTCAAACACAACCTTTGGGAAAACCAGCAGCCTCAGCCAACTTTAGCGCTGTGCTTTGAGAGGTACTTGAACGGATTTGGGGATTTATAATCAAATGAATCACTTGCTCTAGAGCACATTGCAGCAACTGAAATAAGCCAGCCAAGAGAAAGTTTTTGTTAACTGTTAATCTGTTGCCAAACAGATGCTTTTGCTCATCCTTGCTGAAGATCAATAAAAGTTTGATGCATTGTTTTAGCTTACCTTCCTTTCACAAACTAAACAAACATTCAGTTTGCCAGAGGCTCCTAGTTCTCTACCCACACTTAAAAATAATTTAAAGCATTTAATGTTTTTCACAAGTATATTACAACCACTTTTATAAATAAACTCTTATATACCATAGTGCTGCAGAACCCCAAATTTTGCCCTTTATTTCCTTAGTAAATGAATGGAAACTCACAGCTGCTGCCGTTCCTTTATCTAGGCAAGCCTTTGTCTGTAGACTACAGAGAAAAGAAGCAGAGAGACTGCAGCTCCAGTGGGCTGTAGCAGTGTCTGCAGTCTAAGCCCTGAGTTATCAGCTCTGGACAAGGGAGGGATAAAAAAAGGGAAAAAAAGAGGAAAAGCCAGTTTGTAAGTGTCATGGCTGCAAGCATTATTCTCGCATTCAGCAGCAGGGCTACTGAAACACACATGCTTGGACTGGGAGAGCTTTGGGTCAAAAGCTCATTTCTGATAGACACTCAGTGGGCCTTGTGGCAGGGGTGCTGTTTAATAGGAGAATCAAATGAGCATCTCTCTAACCCCTAAAGTTTATCAACCTTTGACTTTCTTACAGGCATTTTATATGGAAAAGAAAGCAAAAAATCCAACTGGAGCCATTACTCCAATATCAGAAACCTTCCTGTACTCAACCACAAAAAAAATATTTACTTAATCCTTTTCTGCAAAACACTGCACAGCAACAATTTCACCAGCTTACCATTCTACATTCCAATTTCTTGCCAAGGTACAGAGCAGACACTAATTCTCATGTGGAGTAGATCACTCATGTGCCAACATTTTGAACCTTTGTTACTGCTGCTTTATAGTTTCTAATGTAGCAGAATAAAAAGAGCAAATGACAGATATAAGTTCTGAACTAGAGTATTATCAAAGCACAGTAATTGTTATCTCATTTGAAGAAATGCAATGCCAAGAGCTCTATGGAAATATATTTCATGTAATTTAATACAGTTCTGCTGGAGAAGTGTAAATCAAACTAAAATGCTGTGAGCAATAGAACTGTATTTTCAAATAGGAATTATGATATATATATTTCAACATAATGCCCTCATCCACATCTGCCCTACACCAACAAAATAACCACTTAACACCCAGAGCAGTAGCTTGACCACTTTTTAAAATAATTCCACTAAATATGAATGCATGAGACATGTAGAATTAGACAAGAACTCCTGGTCCTTTAAGGAAAAACTGATTGGCAGTTTCATAACTATTAAAAGTGAAAAATAAAAAAGAATCCTGCACTCCCACAGCTTGTAGGAAATGTGTCTGTAGAAATAGTACTATATCTTGTTTCAGCATATGAAAGTTCAATCCCCTCTAGTGCAGCACTGAGGATTTGAAAACATGCCCTTTACGGAATGTTTGAATAAGCCATCCTACTTTGAATCTTGATATTTTTGTTGATTCAGTCTGAGCTATTTAGTTATACTATTTCCTTCAATCCTCTTGGATCTCCTAGCTTTCAAGTATCAAGACATCAAGACCTAGAACTTTACCTAATCATCAAGGGAATATTATTTCCCTGATCCATTAAAGGAATAAATTACTTTACATCCTCTATATACTCCTTTCATTGATTTATCTTTTTCTGCCTTAGTGTAAAAACTATCTTTGTGAGGAATATGAATTCCTGCTATTTCTTTTCCTTCATTTCTTGTTTCTCTATTTCATCCCACTTCCTCTGACATGGCTGTGTTTCTTTCCCCATTCATCTTAAGGAAAACACCAAGAAATTACATTATGCAGTCCTTCATCACCCTGTACCATTTTCTCTATTAATTGCCACAGGGATTTTTTTATTAGTTCTCAGCTGAGTTTCACCAAAATCAATCCAATTAATTATGTTTTCCCTTTTTCCTAGATCATTAGTCAAGATGGCAAGTAAAGCCAGGTGACACCAAAGCCTCTAGCACATTATTTAACAATTTCCTACAGTTTGATATACCTTTATTTCTTTTTTTTTTTAGTCAGTTATTACCAAGAAGATGAAGTTTTTGCATTCAAGGAATTCAAAATAATTTTTTAACCACAAAGTGGAGAAGCACAAATATGCAAGGTTTTTCAGCTACAGCACAGAACCTACCAATAATAATTACAACCTGATACCTACTCAGTACAATGAATGAACAGGTGATAAAATCTGCAAGTACCCAATTCCTTATCAAACATGCAATTCTTACCATTAGATCACCTTTTCATCTTCATAGAAACACAAGAAGAAACATTAAAAAAACAAATTACAGACTTGATATTACATCATAGTAAATTTCATAGTGAAATAAAAATAGTATAAAATTCATAGCGAATTTTATTTTATTTTTGTCATTGTTAAGACTTGATAATCACACATGCACTTGATATCTATGAAAAGGGAATTCTGTTTTTCATTGTGGTCTCAATTCAGTAGGAAAGTAAAGAACCTAATGAACTTCAACCTCTAAAGCCCCATGATCAAATATTACTCAAATCTAGACCTATATTCTCACCTAAAGTTTACCTGAGGCAAAGGCACTTTTTGTTGATTCAAGAAGCAGAAGAACATTGGAGGCAAAAAGGCTTCAGGACATTGCACCAGGTGCTTAATTATTCTGCTTATGCTACCAGACAAAAAAAGTCAGAAGTGCCAAACACAATTTACTACCTTTGAATCCTAATATCCCAAATGATTTCACCTAGCAAGTTGCTGATAGCCTCAGTTATCCAGGCACTTGCCTCACCAACCCAGAGGTCAAGACCCAAATGTATAACTAATGATACAGCTTGCTATTAGAACATAAACCAAGTGCTGAAACATCAGAAAGCTTTCCTAGCAGGCTGCACACTGCCCCACAAGGCTGTATTTTCACTGCCTTGTTACTCTGCCAAACAAAACGTGTCAGTTTTAGTAATTATCCAACGCATCATGCTCGCCTGTTTCACTTGCTTCCATCATGGCTTCATTGGGATACCAAGATCATACATGCTGAAGGGCATTGGCCTAAGAGAATGTGTTCTGGAGCTACAAGATGCATTTTCCCTTGATCTGGTGTGAGATATATCCTGTACCATTTCAACATCATCACAGTACGCACACCAATGCTGCACTCACACTCCGATACTCAACCACTCCATTTTTTTCTACTAAAAAAGTGCCAAAGGCAAAGGAGTGGTAATTTCAGCTTTTTCAAGAATGTATTTTTGTTTCTAAGCTACAACTGTGCTTTTTAAGAGTTTTTTATTTCAGGCAGAAGATAAAACCATTAACTATTCCACACATAATGATTTTGTGACCCCACTTGAGACTGTACAGCTGAGCATCTCCTGTTCCCCTGAAGACAGCAGAAGCTCCAAATTCTCAGCCTCCCCCTCTGCAAATTTAGGTTTTAAAGACAGCATCCACTCTAACATTTTCTTGTCAACTAGCACAGGATCTGACCTAGAAGACAAGACTGAAACACAAGTGTAATTCACACCTAGATTGACACCTCACTCATGATATCTAAACACTGTTTAATAAAAAAAAGTGTAACCACTTTTACATGGTTCTCCCAGGTTTTTTTGTAACTGTATGGTATCAGCATCCCAACTGTGCTTTTCATATTAAAGCAGAACAAGAGAAAAGGTCACAGAACACTCTGAAAGGCAACACTCATTAATGCAGTGTTCAAGGTTAGATCAAAGGGAGCAGTGGAACTGGGATTACACTGACTGAAATGGCTCTACTCCTTTTTTTGCTTATTTGCTGTTCACCCCATAGTGCCTGAAGCTGTTGGCACAGCTGCCTGCCAGCAAAATTTATTTAGAAACCCCTTCATATTGTACTGCTCACAGTCACTGTAACCAATACTTCAGGAATTATATTTACAGAGCAGCTGTCAGTAAAAGGACTTGGATGTGCAGCAGAAAGTTACAGCAATTCACTCTTTATATTCAAGGCACAGACATTGCAGAAACCACACACAGAGAGGTTCTTCAACTGAATTATCAGAGAAAGACATGGGAGCACCTTGGCTGTGCTTGTTCTCAAACAGTTGCCAAAAATCTGTCTTTATCAAAACCAGTACTTTCTCACTTATACACATCCAAAGCAATCCTGCACAGGTTCAGTGATACCCACAATCATAAAATAGCATGTAAGAAACTCAGCTTTCAGAACACATTTCAAACTGTACAAGTCCCAGGATGCAGTACAATTTCTTCCAAAATACTCAATTTTTCCTCTTCCTTGAAGAGAGGGAGGATGCTTCTTTATAATTATAGCTTAGTAGAAGTTATGCCAGTTTTACAATACAACAAACAGCATTTACTGAAGGCTATAAAATCTGTGAGGTACAGATTGACATCATCTTATATGCTTGACATCATCTCAGAGCAAAATCTTCCAAACCATTTCAACCTGTCTTTTTGAAAACTCCAGATAAATAACCACACTTGTCCTGGTGGACTTATACAGCACATCTGGGGCATTTATTCTTACCTTGGATTATGCCATTTAAAAAAATTAATTCCAAACCTTAAATCCACAGGAAAGTTTCCACAGTCCCCCACAGCCAGAGCTAAGCCAGCAGTCTTCCCTAAACTCCCCTTTCCAAATTTGTTTACCCCATCTCTATCTTCTTCAGTTCATAGATGAATTCCCTATTGAAATCTTACAGAATTTCAATGTGATTAATAATCTCCTCTTTGTTCTGCAAAGTATTTAACCTTCTTCTTTTGCAAGGTCATAAAAATAATTGTTATAAATACCCTGGTTCAATAGACCTGAGAGATCCTGCCTTTCTACAGATGAGAATAAAAGTTTTGTATGTCTCAGGAATGTGATATCTATGTATTTCACATTACAAATGGATTTACTTACATACCCACAGGGTAATGCTGACAAAACAGTTTGAAAAAATAGCAATTTTATCTGTGGTCTTATGTGAAATAATACTGGAAAATTGATAAAGCTAATATGTAAAGGTCTAAAGGAAATTCTACAGTGGGTGATACAAGAGAGAAAGCAAAGCTGTACTCAAAGGAATTAAACCACCCTGCAATATAAATGTTAGAGCAGTACCATAAAACAATGAGCTCTAGCAGATTATGGAAGGAAGCAGCCAGACTATGAGTTAGATATCAGAAACTGCATCCAAGTTGAAAAGAAATCTCATGACAAGTCTGAGGGTTGTCTAAACCACCTGTTGCCCACACAGGCTTTAAATACTTTATACAATGTGCTGGTAAGAGCTTGCAATGAAATAAAAGGGACTAAGCCAACTGGTAAAAAAAAAAAAATCAAAATCCACTAAGCCAAACTATTTTCTCAAAGTCAATTCAGGGAGCAGGAAGTTAAGAGTGTTTCTCAAGGGAAACCAGATATGACTTTTTGCAGCTCAAAACCACATTGTCCTCTATAAAAAGAAAAGACTAAAGGAGAAAGAAAATAAAGTTCCCAAATTAGACATAGTAATTTCTCACACTTTAGGTAATAAAGTATCTGCAAAGCTGAGAATAAAGATGCAGTCACTCTCGCAGGAAATAAACATCCAAGTACAATATTACTTAATTCTTCTGCATGAGAGACATTTCTGCCAGGGACATTCTGAAGGTCTCTAGGACTAGAGAAACAAGCAATATGCCAGGATGCTACCACTCCATTTTATTCCTACAGTTGCATACATTTTGGCTTGTCTCCCCAGGTATTCAGGCAGTGCATCACCACTGGCAAGTCAGCAGCTGAGGGACTCCAGAGATCATTCCTTTGTACTCCCCTACTGATCCTGGGAAGGAGCACAGGGCACTGTAGTCAGCTTGCAGAAGTCACTGGCTAATGTGAATTATTCTGCTCAGCACAGGCCAGCTCTGTGTGACTCACTGATGAGCCTCCACTGGTGAGACCAGAGTTGAATTAACTGCCACAATGAACAAAACACTCAGTGAACCCATCTTATTTTCAGACAATACATTTTCTATCTTGTTTTTCTTGGTTATTTTTTTTTTCTGCTCGTTCCACTCTTATTCTCACTCAAAACAACCACGTAGACAAATTACATGCTGCAAGAATGCTGGAAAACAGAATTTTTCATAAAAACATGAAAGAAAAACAAAGCATAAAATGCAGATTTCAGAGTTAAGATAAAGTACTACACTTCTTATTTGACCATTACATGTCATCTGTGCCTGAGACACGAAGAATGGAGAAGGTATGAGCATATCAAGCTTCATAAATAAGCAAAGCACTCCTGGAAATATTGGAAAGAGACTCAAAGGAGTTTTCAGCTAATGGTGGCTCGTATTTAATTCAGAGCACAAATTACATAGGGAAACTGACAGCAACTGGATTATGTTCAGCTGTATGATATACAAGTACTATGTACAAATACAAATCTTTCATTACTATACCTCATTTATTAATTTTCTTAAAAAATGTTTACAAGGAATTGAATCAAACCAGTTATCAAACAAGAACTCCACAGAGTTCTGCCAGGACAGCCAACACACAGCTCCTGGCCTTACAATGGACAGCAAGCCTGGAGCTCATTATCTAAGAAATGATCACACAAGTTCTCCCTCCACAGCCAGTCTCTGCACACTTACAGAGCCCTCATTCTCATGTAAGCCAATCTGCAGATATACATCTACTGGAGATAGCTGTTTACAAACAAAGGCAAAAGCTTGTCTCAGTGCATTTTAATGGGTATTAAAAAAGATGCCACAAAACCAAGAAAAATTCCCTAACCAATTAATATTTATATGCTGCTGGACAACAGCAAGATGAGAAATTTTAAAATGTCTATGGTATCAGTAAAACAAAACAAAACAAAACCTTTGATTGCTGGAACATTTTAATCCATGAGGAGGTTTTAAAAAAGCTTTTTTGATCTATGCCCACCCACGTGCCAGCTCCAAAACACCTATGAGATGAAATAATTTCAAGCATATCATGACAGCCTTGTGAGACTGAAAGAACAGTGATAAATCTGCACCAATATATCACTCTAAAAAAAATGCATAAGGCAGTGAATTACTTTCCCTTATGTCTTTAGGGATGGAGTATGCATGTGCAAACACACATTCCTGTGTGTGTATATATGCAGAGTGCACCAATATACAATTTCTGTGTTGTGTACTTCAGTCTGGGTCTTAGCAGTACTGTATCCAGGAGAGCCACAAAAGCAGGCAAGCAATTTTTCCCTCAGCTAGTCTATTTCCTGACTCCAAGCTGGAGTGGGACTGAGACAGGGGAACAATGCAAGGCTCAGAAACAGTTTTTATGCAGTCAAGAAACACAAACTTCTCAATTTAGAAGTTGGGATTCAGAACTCCTTCCTCCGTACAATTTATAATGTAATTATAGTATTGCTTGCAGCTCCAAATGACTCATGCAGGACCATTTTGGAAAAATACCTCAGTCTCCCAGAGCAGCTTTTCCCTCTAAAACTGTTGTGCACTGTGCTGAATTTATTCTCACAGTGCACCTCCTCACTGTAAGAAAAGGTTTATGTTGTGACCCTGGGCACTGCAGGATTTACCATTTGGCAAGGATGGTTTCCTCCTACAGCTGCTGTAGCCTGGCAAGCTCCTAGCACTGCCTGCATTCCCCTGAAATGCTCCTCATGCACATGGACTGCAGAATTGATGCAGGCAGCTGAAGTCAGCCCAGAATGTGCCACACTCCTGGTGCAAACAGCAGTCCCTGCTGCAGGGAACACCAGTGGTGCCATGAGGACACGCTGCAAATCCATCCCTCTGACCAGGAAATGTGGTGTAGGGATAGCAAAGTCACATAAGTGTCAAACCAGGAATCAAGCACTTCAGAGAAGCTGTTACACATTTAATGGGAACTGTCATGAAACACCACTAACAAATTTCATTTGGAGATGAAAATCACAAAAGAGCCCCAAACAACACTCTAGTTGTACTGAGAGATTTCTGTGTGTACTCCAGACATTATTTGCCACATCAGTAAGTAAAGAAGACAGTGATTATAAACATTGTCTGAAGACACATGTAGAGCTGAAAACGTAGCTAGTGGAGACAGGGAAGGTGAAGGATAGACACAAAGAATGCAGGCACTGTGTGGGGAGAGAACCTCATGTACATGACTTTAGTAAATTGATTCCCTCATAGCCCAGCATTGGGAAACATGATTTCATATTTCAAAAAGGATAATTTTATGCTTGGTATCTTAACTAAACAAAGCTGAAAGCTAAGTGAGGAATGTCCAAAAATTACCAGCTTGCCAAACTGACATGCAAATAGAAATACAATGCTGTGGTTAGGTTAAACTACTCAACTCACACTAATAATTCACTCCTCCATGGTTTTCAGGCTTTACTGAAGCCCAAATCACTATAAATAAGTTAAGGTTGTTTTCAAATAGCCAACATAAGCCTCATCATGTATACTAACTTCTTTTTGATTGGACTTCCAAACATCTGCATGTTGGAAGCAATCCTATGTCCAGCCTCACAGCCCTCCTGCCTAAAAACATATTTCAAGGCATCACACAGACTAAGCCCAAACATTTCAGGAAGCAAAAACTTTGTTCCATGGCTTACAACAGTTTCATTATTTAAAACCTTTAAAAAGCTAGGGGAATGATTGACCCCTGCTCCTCACCCCCAGAGGAACAGCCACATGACTATATTTAGGCAGCTGGACACACCAATTTCTCAGTGCAGGTTCTCTAAATGTACAAGTCCATGAAACCAAAACTGAAATTCAAGCCTCTCTTTGTAAGCCTGCCACCTGCTTGCCTTGAGTTGATTTAAGGAAGCACAGCCTTTTTTCCTCCTGTTTAGATGGCAATTTTGATTGAAACATTCTGACAGGTTAGTAATATGGGGCCAGTTTTAACGAAAAGCATTGTTTTTATCTGGTGAAAAAAGTTTGATTATGTTTGTGATTTATAAGGAATTACTTTAAGAAGGCCAGGTTGCAGATGACAGTCTGCCTACATCCTACAGCCCACAGCTGCATAAAACAGAGTAATTTCAGCATCACAGCCTTTGAAACATGATTAATGGTGGTTTCATCTTCCCTCAGATGGGTATAGAAAAAAAAAACCAGAACATTATGCCTGGAAAATAAATTTGCCAACAAAAATACTGTAGCCTAAGTCATTTTCCAAATGGACACATTATTCCCAGTAATAAAATACACTTGCTCTATATCCAGACAGAAAGTAGTAAGAAAATGCATTTAACATCAAAATATAATTTTGTTTAACTCTTCAGTCCTAGGTTTACTTAGGAAAAGAACTCAAACAACTTGAACTTTCCAACCAGTAAATAATAGATTAAGATCTCTAAATTGTACATAACTCAACCCCAGCTAACTGATATCTCTTATCACAACATTGATAGTGAACACATTGATACAGAGTTGCATTTGGAGCAGCTGACAGTGCTATCACCTCATATGAGAAAATGCACACAGTACAGAAACCATGCCAAGGATGAAATTTATCTCTAATGATGCATTAGATGCTGCTACTTTAATTGGTGCTGCTATCAAAACTCATGAATAAAAGTGATGTCAACACTCAGTAATAGTCATGATTATTGATCAAAAATGCCTTATTAAAACCAGAGAATTCTGCACATTGACACTCAACCAAGTGCAAAGGATTGGCAGGGCTCAGAGATGAGCCCCTGCCATCTGCACATGAATATGTATCAAGGGTTCATTTGATTAGTAACAAACAACTTACAATCATTACAACAACCATGAAGAGCACCATGTAAAGAAGAACTAGGGGAGTTATTTCAGTCAACAAGATGCCTCTATGAGATACAGTGATACCTTCAGACAGTCCAGCAGCACATCACTTCAATCAAGCCTTGGAACAAATAAAAATCAAATCAGGATGGACAGGCTGAGGCAAGCTGTTGCCAACTAAGAAAGACTAACAACAGTGCATGTCTGAAGGTAAAAAAAAATACATCCAAAGTTGTAATCTGATCTACTGTCTGTCTTTCCCTAAAATCTGAATTTACATGATTCAAAGTGCAGAATGATTCTTTCTTAGTAATTTGAGATGATATAGTGAACACTGGTGCCACGTACTTCTCATGGAAAGCCTTCACCTGAGCTTTCAGACTGTCTCACATTAAAGTTCTTCCCGTGGCCAAGTCTCTGCTGGGCTGTAACACTGCATCCCTTGACATTTTTCTGAAAGACCAGGTTTATTGCTACTTCACTATACTTGAAAACACTGTTGGTTATATTACTTTTGCCATTCTGTAAGGGTCAAAAGCACACCTCTGCCCCACTCTTCAGTCACAGCCTAAATTTCCCTAATACTTTAGAGCACCTCAGTTGAGACTGGAATCACACAGGACCCCTGTCTCACAGCTCTGAACTGCTCCTGTGGATCAAGGCACAGTGGACAGCATCTAAATTCTCAACCTCTATTAAACTGTTCCATGTTATGATCATGTAATAATACAAAATTGATAGGTAAGAGAAGGAAAAAGATATTCCACAAGTAACTAAGTGGAATCACAAAGAAAATGAAACTCAAGTAAACAGGGACCAAAAGCATCAGGTGACAAAAATAAATTACTCTGGAAAAAAAATGGTATTTTCTCTACAATGATCATGGCTTTTTAAAGACTCTCAGCCTCTGCTTTTAAAGACTCCTCTCTTGACTCTACTTCATCCATAGGACACAAGGGTATGATATATCCTTGGTTCTAGCCTCACTGCCCTTAATTACAGGCGTGGTGCACCCAACCAAGAGCAGGACATGAACCACAACTGCCCTTGCAGATGGAAGCAATCCAAGGAATGAGGGTCATGGGCTTCATTTCAAATTCCAGAGTTTTGCCAATACCACAAAAGCATCACATAGAGAACTTGATCCCCACCTTAAGGAAGATTTCCTTGGTCAAGGCATGACTCTGTAAGACTTTAGAAGCACCACCCAGCCTCATTCTGGGTAATTCATCCTGCTTTTCAGGAATTACCCAGGAAAGAAAAGAAGAAAAGTGCAAAACTAAAAGTTTCATAACACATGGAACACTGGAGCTGCAACATTTCCGGCAGCCATGGCAACTTCTCAAATTGCCCTGGCCATAGAGACATTATCTTTTAAGAAAAACCCTAATTGCCATTAGGTGGTGAATAACAGTTACCTGACAAACAAGGCAACCCTACTTGGAAACAGCATTCATTTGTATGAGGTAATAGAGTAGAGAGGGTTATCTATAGAAATTGAAATTTCTATCTTGAGATATGTTTTAAATGTCAACAAGTACTGAGGAAGAGGCAAGTGAGGCAATACAAAAAACAAGACTGGCAAAACAAGACTACAAACCTACAATTAATGATCAATCACCAAAATCTACTATATGGAAATAATGTGTGCTTCACTGCATATGTTAAACTAAAATTGAGCTATTTCATAGATACTAACAGAATGGAAAAACCCTTTTACAAAGAATGTGGACAATTATCTTTTTACAAGTACTTTGGACGAGTTTCTCAACCATATCATCAGATAGAGACTTTTAACAAGCATAATATATTTAAAGTTGATAAGTTCAATTTTCTTCTGAATTTTTAAAAGCTCTCTTGGATTTTTATTTGTCAAATACATTCCACCACAAGAGCTGTAATCAGTGACCTAAAAGCCAGATATTCTCCAACTTTGTTTTGCAAATCACATTACATAAAGCAAAGATAAGCCTAAGTCATAGTGAGAAAATATATTAGATGGATAAAAATTTTTAGATAAGAGGCTCAAAACTTATCCCTGAACCAAATCTATTAATAGGAATAAATTTAAACATCTCCCACAAACAAAAGTTTCAAAGCAAAGCCAAGTCTAGATGCTCACACAGGAAGTTCTGTATAACATTTTTTTCAACACTGCACACATTTAATAAAGATGCCTTGAGCAACCTGAGTGCAGATACTCAGCCATGCAGACTAAAGGACAGTTTCACTAGATGCCATACATCACTCTTCCCCAAGGACTCCAAGCAACTTCCCCAAGCCAACCCCATGAGTCCTGGTGAAGGAAGAGGCATCCTGTAGTGTTTATTTCTATCTGGGAGGCTGTTTTCAGATTGCACAGTTAGAAGATTACATAGAGTACATAAAAATGCTTCTCTCCTCCTCTTGAACTCCACTGCAGCAATGACCTCTAAGAAAGCAGCACAGCTCTCCTGCTGCCACAGCTGCATTTCACATGGGCATTCTCTGGTTTTGAGTAACCCACTCACACCAAAGTGAGCCATCCTCAATCTTTATCTTACTTTATCCCCACACTTTATCCCCATATCTTACTCCAGTTTCAAATGAATACCTAATGTATCCTGCTGAAACTCAGTATTTGGCTTTGTCACAATTTAGATCCAGTGACCCCTGCACTGGCTGAACAGGCCAAGGTCATTCAGCACTGTAAATGCATTCAGTCTCACCTGTCCTAGAAGCAGCACACTAAGTTAATTAGGAGAGAAAAAGTACACATTAAACATCTTCCTTCAACACTAAAGCTTGTTTTGATCTTTTAAAATGGATGAAAATTATCTTCACAGAAATTAAGAGTTCTTACTGTTTATATTCTTCAGTAAATTTAACTTCCTGAAATATCACCCTGATTCTAGAGCTCATTTTGCAGCCAGTAACTGATCTACTCTCTTCCTAGTCAAAGCCATTTATTTTTACTTTTTATTCACCTTTTACTTTTCCCTCCTTTGTTTTCTTGGTTAAAATCTCTGTCTGTTGAGATAGCAGCAATCAGCTTGTACTGACTCATGATGGGAAATCAACACACACAACAATTCACAATTTCTGGAGGGGACCTTGCATTACCTGCTTTTCACCAGACTGCCATTGCTGCCTTTGGAGAACATATTATTCCAGTTAAACACCACTATGGTGGAGATCTGGTGAGGTTATGCTTGGCAAACACTTAACTAAATTAGGGAATATTACTTCTAAATACTGTCCAAACACAATTCTGTTATAAAAAAGGTCCAAATGTCATACTGGCTGTATAGAGAGACAAAAAGATTCAAAACCTGCATTGCCACTCCATAGCCTTCTGTGAAGTGACAATAATTATAGCTTCAGCTCATCAACAACTTCTTGCCAGGTTAGGGTTTGAATCAATCCCTCCTTGCCCAATGAGAGGAAAGGTTGATCAGATATTCTTTTATTCGGTAAATTTTCTGGTTAAACGTTTTCCACCTAGCAAAAAGAGTCAAAGGACACCCCTTTTCATGTGCATGTTACAGGGGTCTCTACTTCAAACACAGGTTCAACCCTGTAACCATTCACTTCCCCATAAATATTACAGAGCAGTAAAAACCTGCTGGACTCATTTGGACAGTTCTATTTTGCTTTTCTTAAGTCTGTTGCTAGATATTGTGCCATATTCCTTAAGATGTGCATTGCTTTTTCATGCCCAGAGGCAAAAAGTATTACCATACACCAGAAAAAAAAAATGGTATGACAATAACTCAAGTTGTATTACAGAACTGTAGCCTTGCTAACATATCCTAAATTTTAGCTAGACAAAAAATTGAATTCAGTTTCATCAGGACTGGTATTTCTTTGTAACAATGGACAATCCTCTTGCACACACATAATGAGCAAAAGCACAACTGCCAAGTGGGAAAATCCCATCTTGAGTTCTGAAGCTTCTCAAAAGAACGTGTACACCAAGAAATATACTCCAAACCAGGAGCAGATGGAGCTGCTCCACTATTCAGACGTTAGTTTGAGTCCCCAAGATCCAGATGTTCCAACCCTACCACTCCAAGAGTTCCCACAGGGAGGGCTGGAGAGGCCATGGTCATACAGGCACTGCAACCAAACAGTGAAGCCCCACGCAAGCCCAGCTCCAAGGGGTTTGTTTCCAAGGAAACAAACTCCAGACCCAACACAAACTCCCTCTAATATGCCTGCAAAATTTCTACCTGATCTCTGTTCTATCTTTTCTGGCTGTAAGCAGTTCTGCAGGAGATGACCACATAAAAAAAAAAAAAAACAAAACAAAAAAAAAAAAAAAAAAACCAAACAAAAAAAAAAACCAAAAACAAACAAAAACCCCCACCAAATCTCTGTATCTTTCCACTTGAGAAAGTGGAAGAGAAGTAACCTAAACCTGCAGTGGACAGAGCAAACCTTTACCTGTTCAAGACAGCCAGGAATAAAACCATAATTCATTCTGGTCATAGAGAGGAAAAACACAGATAGCATTTTTAAATGTTTTGAGGTAACTGCATGTACTCACATAGTCTGACAGCAAACAGATGTTTCTCCACAGAAGCCTGGACTGTAAGTGTATGAAAAACCAAAAAATGCTGAAAGAATGCAGCTGACCTTCTCTTAGGGCACAGTAATGACCATACAGTCACAGCCAAGAGAAATGTAGCCCAACTGCAAAAACATTAAGATATGTACACTTGGGGAAAAACCAGGATACGAGACACTTAGTAAAGACTAGCAAAATATGCAATCAGCATTTCATAACAGTGAAGGCTTTGATGAAGAAAACTTCAGTGTCCCATAGTACATTTTTCACTTGTTTTACTTGCTTTAGTGGCTATTAAGTCACACTTCCCACAGTAGGGGAGAGCATAGGCCAGCAGAGACAGAACTGCAAAATCTACAAAAGTCAGACCTAAACTTTCATGAGACCAATATGGGATCCTAAATAAAGCTCCCCTGCCCTCATTTCACCAGGCTACATTCTATAGTAAAACACTAATGTAGCTTTTAAAATTTAAAAGCAGAAACACCCACACCCAAGCCTGTTACAACCAAGATAACTTCCTACAGAGCCGCTAACACAGAGCCAGCCCTAAGCAAGGCTGTTGGGTGAACACAGGAAAGGCTCTGATGTGCCACAGCAAGGTGGAACGAGACATGAAAACCTCTCACCAGCTCATCAAAGCCTCTGCAGGTTATCAGCTTCCCTAAGTGAGAAATGCCCTGGATGTCATCTGAAATCATTAAAAACCATGGGTTTTAAGCTCCCCTGACAGGGAACTGAGGCATGGGAGGAAGATGATAGAAGCCCTTCCCTCTAGCCAATTATAATCTGAATCCTGCCTCTGATGCACTGCAGCCCAAGAGATAATTTTTTTCCAATTCACAAATCTCAAAGTGATTGACATGTACATGTCGATAATCATTAAAAAGTTACCTTAATTTGGAAAACACTTTTCATTTGGTATATCTATAGGATGAAATTATCACAGCTTTACCAATTAGTGGCCACATGTCAAAAAGGGCTTTCTCTAACCAGACTTGTAAACAGAACAGAATCCCAAGGACACCCTTGTGTATCAAATCTATACCACTACCACAAATAATCACAATAAAATAGGCTATTTGTTGTCCATGAAAACATAAACAAAACTAAACAGATTTACAGCAAGAAACATTGGCTTTGAGATCCAATGAAAACACAAGGAGATGTGAGAACTGTTACTGTGAACATTCAATTTCCATAAGTGATACCAGTCAGATCAAGCACTTTACTTGCATTGTGCTGGAAAAGCTGGAATTACAGCATAAAGCGGTTCTGCATGGCAAGCTTCTGAAGGCAATAATCTTCCTGTATTATACATGAAGTTCTCTTTCAGTACAGCCATTCTGAGCAGGGTTTTGAAGATCAAGGGGGTTTTTAGTTAGCTCCTTTCTCCTACAGCCAGTGTGATCCAGCTGCTGCTCCCTTCCCGTGGCTGCTACAGCAACTGTGAAAAAAAGATGTGGCAATAACACAAACTCCCTAAATATTTTTTTTGCTTTCTGTCTCGACAACTGCCAGGAGTGCTACATCTAATCTTGGCATTTACAATAAATTCTTTTCCAAGCTTCCCTTTTTGGTAAGGTATTTGCTATCTAAGGCTTCTAGATATCCCTGCTCACATATCAAAAAACTTCTAAAACTGCTGCAAGCCTATTTCTCTCCTCTCTCATTTCTGCAAAAATCTCCCTGTACAAACTAGAAAAACCCAAGTTTTGGAGTTTTTCCTGGAGCACACATACTTAATCTTTTTAGAGTGATATAATTTCTGGAGCCTCATTTGAAGGATAATTGAATTGACTGAAAATGACAAGCCAAGTACTAAATAAATCAAATAAATTCCAATACTCCAAAAGTTAAGTCAGGTATGACCCTCTCCATTTTGTGTCAGCACATCCTCTAAATTCAGACAGGTCCAGTTCAAACTTACACTTACATAAAATACGGGACACTGAGAGGTATCAAAATGATTTCTAGCAACCATTTGTTTCCAAAATCCCACAAAAATACTAAGTCAATTCTAAGATGTTGCATGCTTCCCCCCGCATTCTCCTAAAAAGAAATTGTATGGATTTTACAAATCAAGTACCAACTGTTCATTTTTCATGGTGCATAGAAATGGAAAAAATATATGACTGCTTTGATTTTTAATTGAAAGCTGAACAGCCATTAGAATACCTCTGTTCTCTCACAATTCAGCTATTCACTAGATCTCCTACCCAATGGAATTGCATTCAATTTACATTATTGTGCTTAATTTCCTTTAGGAAAGTTCCTACCTTGCCTGTCATTCCTCTGGAAGCAACACACCATTTAACTATGTATCTAACTAGCAAAACTTCAGGGCTGCTTCCCCTGTTCTACATCAATGATTTAACAGGAACAAAAAAGAGTCATATTATGCCTTGGAACAAACAAGAATTTCTTTTTTCCCCAAAGTTAGCACTAGACAACATACAGCTAGGACCAGCTATTAACCAATTATTTCAATTGGTGGGGTGGAATGTTGAACAGATGTCCACTAACCCCTTCAGCAGTCAATTAAAATCCACATGCCAAATCAAACAGGACTGATGTTTGGAAACTGTATCAATATCATTACAATAACAAATTCCCTCTATGTATTCAATATGTATGCACACAGACTTTCTAACTTGGACACTGATAAAAGTTCATGGTTTTGCATGTTCCAAATTTTCAAGCATTCAAAAAGTGTCTGAACAAACCTGGAGGGGTAAAATATCCATCCAGTTCCCTTAAGCACAAAATAAATCGTCTTTGATCCAAGTTGTCCTTAGCTTACACATCACTAAGAAAGTAACTGTGTGCTATTTCATTCTTACCTTCTCCAATAAAGAATAAAGGAGACAATGAGTCCACATACAGGACAGCACAAAGAGTATTAATCTGATTCCAAACAATTATTAAAATTGTTAACTCTTGACACGGGTACATTCCACAGCAACTACAGACTTTGCTGTCCAAGTCCTCCAGCACTTGAGTCCACTGCTCCTATTTAACTGCTGTGTGATGCTCTCCTAGAATGCCAAACTGGCCTGGGCTAGAGCTGAATTTGTCCTACAACAAGTACCAAAAACAATCCAGCGTTTGCTAAACCCAAAAATCTAAATTTCATCAAAGCATGTGTTATTATAAGTCAGCCGAGAAAAGAGAATCCACGGTGAGTGATACAAAAAATGGCAGAGCCTTTTTCCTGCCCACTGGTTCCCTGCCAGTGAATCCTTTTGGGCTCAGCAGGTTTGTCACTCTGTAGATTAATTTAGCTGCTTCTTTTGCTTATGGAGTTTCTAGGGGTTTTCTCTTCACTGCTCCTTCCATTAACACTTCATGGGAGTTGTGCCTTTCTACAGCCCTTGCCAGGAGTCCTGCTGTCTCTGGGAACTCCTCTCAAAAGGAAAATTCCTGTGGCCCAAGGAAAGGAGCTGCTGCCCATCTCCCACTTAGCACCTGTGATCCATGCTCTCCTGACAGGGATTGCAGGCATGCAACAAAGTGAAATGGGAAGAAAGCAGTCTGTCAAGTCACAGCCACCATGCCAGCCTGCTCAGTTCTGCTGTTAAATCTCAACTATAGGAATTTAAATGCTACCTCTGATACTATATCAAAATCCACACAGTGGGGAATGAAATGAACCGCTGCACAAAAAACGGGTAAGATTTCTATCCCCTCAATCTCCTAGGTCCTTTTTAAAGATCACAGCTGAGCTGCCAACCTTACAATAAATGAGAAGAGTCCACAATATGAAGAATTCAATGCTACAGAGAATTGTACTAGGAGTCCAACTCAATGCATTGGTGAAGGCACCAAAATATTTCTGAGTACAGCCTGAAACTATAAATAATAAATAGCTAAACTATCAGTAAGTTAAAGGCCAAACCTTGTTTCTAATATGGCTTATTACAACAAGAAAAAGGACAAACTGCATCCACACCTGTCACAAGCCTAAGAAATGGTTCTTGTCTAAAACACTACCATAGGAAGTTACTGAGTTTTGAGCAATGTGAAAAAAACCAGGAAGCACAAATAAAAGAGAAGCTGCCTATTAAAGACATTTCCTAAGAAGGAAGAAGTTTCTGCAATGCCAATAAGTGACCAGTTAAAGTGTTCTGAGGGCTTATCTCTTCGACCCTTAGATCAACATCACACTTGAGAAAAAAAGCAGTAAGTGAAAGATACTGCTCCAGATGGAACAGGCAACAACACATCAGAATGCTAAGCTAGGAAGGCAGAGCATTTCTAAATTTCATGACCAAAATTACCTGCTGCACCTGTCACAGGCCATTAAATTTCATCTAGGCAGGATTTCCACCTTTGAAAAGCTATAGCGAAAATTTACATTTTCAATTTCAACATCTCGATGGATGGCTACAATGTTTTCCCAAATGGTAGCTTGTCCAAAAGATGAATCATCTTCATTGTCAAAAACATATGCCTCACCTCCAAAGCCAGTTATAAAGCATCTGTTTTAGTGATTGATACTTGTTATGTGTCTCCCTGCAAATGAACACAAGCATCACTACCTGCTGTTTTCCTATATAGTAAAGGCATTTATAATTGCTCTTTCTGAAAAACATTAGGTCTCTAATTGTCAATCTTCTGCACATTTCTATGGCTCTTTTCTACAGTCATACAACAGTAAGTTCTCAAGAACTTTGTAAGCAGGCATCATGGTCATGGCTGTATTTCAAAATCCAACTTCATTAAGATAGAGACAAAGCAAAAATCCCCTATTTGATTTCCATTTCACCTCATTTTCTCTCCCATCCTTCCCCATCTCTCGCTAACATAGAACAATGATGCACCTCCAGGTGAGAGTCACAGCTGTCACAGAGGGCAGTCTCCTTACAGATCCATTATTTCAGACAGTGACTGACAAGACCTCAAAACTGTAATTCAGAGAGACACCAGCATACACAGACACAGCGTATCCATTTACATGGGCCTGAAAAAGCCCCAGATCTTCTGGAGGACAGTAAACAACACAACTGCTCACAAGCACAGGTTAAGAAATAGCTGGCCTGAGACACCTGGGACAGGAACAGGTATCTTCTGCATGCCATCACAGTCAGGGGTACCATCTCCTGGAACTCACCTGTTTCATTTAACTCCTCTTATGTAAGGTTGACAGAAACAGAAACTGTATTTTGAGAGAAACAAGCTGTGCATTAAATGTAAGTCAAATTCCTTGGCTTCCAACATTGTCAAATATGCCATAATATACTGTCAGACACAGTGGCTGTAGTATATTTCTACTTAGCAGAAAATCTTCATTCCTTTATATCAGAAAACCACTTCCACTTCTCTGGTTCAAAAACAAGAGGAACATTTTGGAATACATACTTCCTTTTTTATTTTTGTTTTGGCAGGACACAAAGATCCTGCAACTAAACAGCATGAAACATGCTACCTAGGAGGCTACACATAAAACTTCTTTAATGGAAGCAGCTGCCAAGATTCATCCACCTGGATGATGCTGGACCCTATTAAACTTCATTCAAGCGAGTCACAGGAGATCAGGTATCTTTTATCAAAACAAAACCACACATACTGTGACTGCAGCCTTCAGGCTGCTAGTTGCTTTGAACAGCAGGGATAGTGCTAATCCTAGTGAGCCATGCAAGTGCACTCCTGTAGCAGCACTGCTTGGTGTCTCCTCTCCTTCCACTATTCCCAGTTCTTTCTCAGAACATCTTGAAAGAGATAAAAGCTCCTAGGTTTGGAAGCATAACGTTTCTCAGAATGTAGAAGTCTCAGAAGAGTATTTCCATAGCTGTTATTAAAGCCTTAGTGTACATCAAGGGGAAGAGCAACTGATGAGCCTGAAGAATTGTGATACAGGGCTCTTAAAATAAACTTTGTGTCACATGGAGCTGTTCCACTTTGTACTGACACCCTGAAGATTTTCAGCTCCAACCTGGCCTCTAGCAACTCTAACCACACAAGAAAACATTTTGACTAAACCTCTAACCAGTAAAGAAATTCAAGAAGAGACAAACTGGATTAGCAGCCTATTTTTATTTTTTTTTATTACCAGCTCTGGAATTTCGTGTTTTATAACACATGGAGTTTTTATGATGCTAAGTACACATCCTTGAAAAAGAAAGGAACTGTTTTACATGTGTCCTCTTAATTGCCTCTAACAGGAGCATTTCCCAATACAGCAGCATGGGGTTCCTAAGTGCATGTTGGGCAAGCCCTTTTTGTACACTTAAGTTCCTGACAAGCCATGCCTAAAAAATTTGTATAATAAGGTACTCCTGAAATTTTAATTCTGCCTTCTCTTTACCATAATAAAAAGAAAAAGCTCATCCTTTATTTCCCTAAGTTTGATTATCTCCAGCAGCTCTGAAAGGGAAGACAAGAAGTTTGGGAGACTCAGATGCCAAATTTAAATGACTTTAACTACTGCAGTTACAGCAACACTTATTAGGCAATTACTCTGATAAGAGAGGATCAGTAAAATAAACAGATTTGTTCATGTTCCTATCATTCCTACTACTGCATGAGGAGAGATCTGTGATAAGGAGCAGAAACAAAACACTAAGTGGCGTCTCCTCCAGGTGTGGCCACACCCCAGAAAACACATCAGCAACACAATATAGATACCAATTTAGCATGGTTATTTGGAAGCTATGTATTTTTTTCAGCTTCTCCTGAGTATTCTTTATTCACTTGGAAGGAAAACCAAACAAGCTATCTTTTTAAATGCCATCCTTACCAAAACTGTTTGAGGCATCACTGCGGGTGGGTGATCAGGGTCCATGTTGTCCAGCAGCAGTCTCTCATTACCTTGTCTTGCCCAAATTTACACCTTTGCTACCCAGGATACATTTGAACCCAGTCAGAGATGAATTTTTTCCCATAGAAATAGAAAGAAAGGGGTGTTCCTGTTAAGAAAAATACTGGACAAAGCACTATTGCCCTTTTCTGTTACATGTCAGTATGTTTTTGTCAGACTTACTGCACAGCAGGACAAGTGTCCCTCTTGCACAAGAGGCAAGGGACAACCAATCATTCACTCTTTGTAAACAAGGCAATTTTTTAAAGTTTCAGAAAAGAAATTTGTTAAAAGCCATCCTATTCTTTCCTCATAACTGTCCAGGAAGATTCACAATGAAGACTGCTTAAAAAAATTGGCACTTTACCATGAAAAAAAACTCATAGAACTTGCAGAAAAAGCAGCTTGGGGCTGTCATATTCTGAATGCAGACACACAGTCATAGCCAGGAAAAATGCCAGCCATACCAAGACACCACAGAAAATGACTAAGGAGTACTTCCAAACAGTATTTATTGCAATTTCCAAACAATTCATGCTTCTTACTTGAGTCAGATGTAATATCAGAAACAACAGAAACATCTGCAGAGAGCATCAGGTACAAATAAAGGCAAAATGAAACAGTTATTTTCATAATCCTTAGCTAATTTTTGGCTAAGTCACTACTTGGCAGATAGCAGTAGCCAGCATTCCCTCAGTTTATAAAACCAGGGAAGTATGGTAAACCAAAGCGCACTAAACAATGGCATGGCAATGCCACGTGCACTAGAAAACTGCATGCCTTATGCCACTCCATTGCTTCATTGGGTAATAAAATGTTGTGTTAACTGCTGGATCAAAAGATGTATCACAATATTAGCACAAAGTCAAAGTCTGGAGCATCAATCTACCAAAAGGTATAGTTATGAAAATGCAGTAGGAACGTTCCATATTCCTCTTTCCATGCACTGGGTTTCTTACCTCTTCAAAAATCAGAGAAATTCTAAAGAGTCTTATAAACTTAAATCAAGCAGAAATTGCATATTCCATCATCCACCTGTTGCTCTAGCTTTTGCTTAAGGTGTAATAGTGCAACTATGTCTTTCTTTCACACACAGAAAGATTTTGCCAAAGGTCACCCTAAACTGGATGGATAACTTTTAGCTAAAGCATCACCCTGAACATTTTAGATTTCTATTTTTTAAATTTTAAGAGACAACACAATATTTGCATATAAAACACTAATATATTCATTATTTCTACATGGATCTGACATCCATGTTGCAAGCAACCTACTGTTTGTTCCAGTTTATTTCCCATAAATCAAAAGTTGAGAGTTGATAACCTCCCACCACAGGCATAAAACTTATTTCATACCCTCATTCTCTTTTTGATCTACCCAAAAAGATTGCTCATTTAGTTACTTCCCAACTATTTGAGAAGGGAGAAATGCCTTCTGTATGTAAACAGCCTAGTCTTACACAGGATTTTATCAGACCACAATTGCAAGACGATACAAACACCTTGCAACAGGGTTTTAGCTGCTCTCATAGCATCGAGATATAGAGCAACAAAAGAAGCAGGAACGCATTTGCAAATTCAGAATAGGATGTAAACAAACCCTGCTTCCTAGGGCCATAGAAGTATTTAACTCCTAAACTCTATAATTAACTTTATAAAATAGAAAAAGCAATTTGAAGCAGATTGCCACCCTGTACTGAACTAATGTACAAGTTAACAAGTTAAAGAACCTTATTCAGTTCCATTGAATTGAAACTGTGAGGGAAGTTCATGCTACAATTCACCTTTCTGGCTGCTCTGGAAGTCTAAATGAGGGTCCTACTTCACCTGAATACTTGATTAAGCCACTACTAAGCTGAAACATTCTTGAGAAAACTGCACAGAGAGCACATGCGGATCAAGATATGAATATATCTGTTGTGGAAAACATTTCTTTCAAATACTGGATAATAAAACTTTTATTACAATAAAGATGAAAACTTTGCATTTATAATTACTGTGTCAATACATTCCTGTAAAATAGAACTCCAGCTTTGTGATTAACAAATCAATTCAAGATGATAATTGGTAAACACAAGGAGTTTCAGACACACTAAAAGTACTTATGGTCAAGATGCTGCTGCTTAACGAACACAATCTCATAAAACCTATTCGTGAAATCTGTGTTTTGAATAATGCACTATTTATTTGTAGAGAAAACAGTTCTTAAAACTTAACCCTTTAAACAGAAGTAAGTACAGCACTTTATAAGCAGTTCAAAGTTTAGAACTGCCTGTACTCACAGAGCAACACATTCTGAGTCTCACAGGCCTATCTCCTAGGAGAGAAATCCCCATTTTACAATGGTTTTGGACTTTGTTGCAAATGTAGATACTTTATGACTAGTGGAGTTTCCACATGAACATTCTATCATTCATGTTCTCGAAATACAGCATCAGACAAACGCAGCTGTTCCAAGTTCAGATCTCTTCAAGAAACAGCGCTGAAACCTGCAGGGGTAAACGCAGCATTTGGGTATTTCCCAGGAAGCCTTTCCTCCAGCAGTACTCCAGACAGCATTCTTCTTTTACCAAATCAGCAGTAAATATGACAACTTAAGCTCTCCAGGAGCTATGAATGTTGCATGTCAAATTAGACAAGTGTCTTTTCCAACTGTTATGCTCTATGAATCTACCTTCACTCCACCATGGATTTTCCTCTCAAATCTCCCCTTCACAACTCCCTGACCGTTTATTTGGGAGCAACACATGATTCTCTGTCCCAGGTAGCTGTCAATTCGCTCCACAGTGAGGGTCCAATACTTTAACAACTGCTGGGCTAAAATGTATTTTTTATCCTACATTCTTAACCTGATGCATGTGCAGCAGTTAAATAGAAATAATTTTTTAGATATTAATGTACTGTATTTGTGTATGAAAATGTATTTCCTTATTAACTGTGATTTCTTTAAGATATTTCTGAACCTAGAAAGAGATGATCATCTAATATTAGAAAAATGTTAGAATTACTAAATGATACAAGCCACAAAAAAAACCTACTAAACCCCACACACTAAAGAACTAAAAGCAAATCACTTGCTGCTTGTCAGGCATAACCTGCCAAGCTATTAGCTCTCATTTTGAAGGCTTGCATTTGCTCAATGGCTGACCTGCACATTGCAGAGCCTTAGCATGAGAAATGGCTTTTAGGCTCAGCTGCTTTCTAAGTGCCATCCATCATCAGGGAAAAGAGATTATTCCCTTTACAGTCGGCTACTTTGCCAAATTCTTCTGGCTCTGATCCATCAGTCACACCCACAGCACCCTGGGGAAAAGCAAACCCTAGCTGTGTTATCACTCTGCTCCTGCTCAAGTGCAGAATGAACAGCAATTAGAATTTGATGCCATTTCTGAGGAAAGTGAGGTGAGAAGACAGCTCTATCCTTTACCAGTCCCACTCCCTGCACCAGCCAGCAGCTCACAGGGGCACAGAAAGGCAGGCTGGGAACTTTAACTGGAGGGGGGCAGAGCTGGAATATCCCATGGTTTGCATGACAGAACCATAAAGAAACCCACACACAGCAAGGGGCCCTTTGGAAGCCCTTCTAAAAACACATGTACACACACACTGTCACTGATGCAAAACACCAGGAGGATTATTGCTTGCTGAACCAGAAGATGGTCCAGGAAGGCTCTTTTGCTTTCCAGTAAGGCTTCCTCCCCACAATTTGTTTATACTGAAGAATTATAAACAAGATTCCCTTTCAAATCAAAACATCCGCTCTTTCATTCACAGCACAATGAACACACTGCAGAACAGATTTATCTGCAATGGCAAAACAAACCCCAAATGCCTCCAAAGGTGGCCTTTGCCTGCCACTTATGCCCTAAAGACTCTGCAGAAGGGTGTGCCAGGTTAAGCTGTGACCCACGGTGTCCTGTGAGCACACCTCACCACAGGGCTACAAAACCACCAACACAGCGGGTTTGTGCAGTCAACAGGCATTAAAACAGATGGATCCCAAGGGTTCTAGTTCCTTCCCCTCCAAGGAAAGGGAGAACAAGAAAGAGGTCAGGACTATCAGCCCTGACCAAATCCAAGCCAGAAAATTGAACTTTTAGAACAGCCGTTGCCTTTCCTGACTGGACATGTAAGAGGCTAAGGAGGAAGATTATAGTAATCACTTCTTTGTTCATGGTCTGTGTACAAAAAAGTGCAGTCACCCTCTGAGGAAAGGCACAGCCAGCTGGGCTCAGTTCTTCCCTCCTTCCCTTTAAATCCCAACTTCACTCATGTAGCCACCAGCATGCAAACAGTTTCACAGTAAGTTAAGGATGACCAGATCTCTTTGGGTCTCTCTGCACTTTCACTGCAATCTGTCTGAGTAACACACACCATTAACCTGCTTAGTGAAAACCCAGCAGGAGAAACTTGAAAATATTATCCATAAACTGAGCAATCTTTTAAAAACGGTCTATCACTGGAACACAAATCTGAACTTGTGTTCCTCCTTTGAAAAATATATGCCCAAACCACATTCCAAAGACATTTCCAACTTAAAATGTTACTACTCTCTACTGCCACATTTAAACCTACTGTGCCAGCAGAAAACAGAAGTTAGAAGTTTAAAAGATTCTTGAGACCCCGACACATCACACTTTCAAACTAAAACTGCCACTAAAAATACAATATCCTTTACTTCACAGTCAAATTGCAAAAAAACAACTAAAGCAGCACTGTGGGTTTGGGTTCCTTGGAGGAGGAAGGGATGGCACTTAATCCCCCCTAATACCCAAAGGAAGGTGTTTTCAGCACCAAATTTCTTATCTGAAAGTCAGGCAGTGGACAAGAAATCAGCTTGAAAAATCAGAAGTCATACATCCTAGCATGGCCCATCAGCCTCCCCTGCTCACTGACAAACGAGAGGTATTCCCCATGCTCCACCAGCCCTACACCAGCTGCAGTAGCAGCCCCTGCCAAGGCTGGGCTTGTACTTGCAGGAGGAGCCCAAGGCACCAAAGGACTCCTTGTGCAGCTGCTCTGATGAACCTTGCTCCAAGCAGCAGGTGCAATCAGCATCAAAAACCTGCAGCCAGGGCAAACAGGCAGCATTGCACTGGCTCTTTCTCCCAACAGTGTCCAGATTTGACCCCAAACCTTCACCTTGTTACAACTAGGGCCACTTTGTGACCAACAATGTCCTCTCCTCCACTGCACAGAGGATGGTAGCAGCAGACCACTAAATGCTGGATTCCTTCATTCCTATCCTTTCTTCAAATGAAAAGTTCAGCAACTCCCACACAAAGTGGACTTTTCTTGCCTAGTGCCTTCCTGAAACCTGTGTGGCTCCACCAGCAGTGCCTTTGTGTCTTTCCTCCTTTAACCATGGTGAAAAATTGATCAGGACACCACAAAGAGCTTTCCCCTCCCCACAACAGGTGGGTGCCCTGTGCATCTTGTGAATCTTGACAGAATTCAGAGGAAAAATGACTCAACCTCTTCCTCAATCCCAGACAAACTGCTTCCATGGTAACTGTGGCAATTTCCAGGTAGTTAAGAGGAAGTAAACAAGCTGAAGGGAAGCAAAAGGCTGGAAATCTCAAATGTAATAAAGGAGGGGGTGTTGTCTGCCTGGTTGTTGCTAACTAGGAACCAAAGTTCAACCCAGCCAGTTCTGACATTTTTTTCCTACCAAGAAGACCTATTTCATTTAGAGAAAACTAGTTGCCTTTGAATTGATGACAAACTGCAAAAAGAAAGTTATGTTGAATTAACAAGTTATAGCACAGAGACTGCATTAACATTTAGACAAAAATCCCTAAACTCAAGCCCTTCCCCCCAAGCTGAGCAGACTCCATGTTAATTTAATTGCTTTCAAGTAAATAAGTTCCACATTAAGTGGGGCTAATCTACGCTGTTTCAGCCTAATTACTATCTCAGTTCCAAAAGTTGGTGGCTTTTTTTCCCCAAAAGAGATTAAAATGGAATTTATTCTTTAACATTTTAAGTCTCCAGTTGTCTGTGAGGTCTACTGAATAAAGCCTTGTATCACAGTTATATGGACACAGCAGAAAATTCAAGGCTAAGTCAGTCTTGCTCTTCCTGCATTTATTCTGCATTTTGTTTGTTATGCTAATTGAGGCTGTTAGCTAATGACTTCAGTACACTGTTAGTAATTTGTGGTTTTCCTTTGTGAGAACTAAACTAAATTGCCTCTAAATCGAAAGGAAGGGCATCCATATGTGACATTGAAAGGAACATTTCGGTTCTAAACACAGGTTTATCAACACTCATCCTCCTTGTGTCAAGAAATACTGCCTACTCCAAACTTTAGTACAACTCAAAAATCATCAGGAGCTGCCATTCTTGAAGCTAGTCAGAGTTTGATAACTTGTCCTTAAAGATGCTTCAGCATACCTAGGCATCCCAAAGGATGAACATAACTCATGCAAAACTACATCTGTTACAGTGAAAGCTTATCTTATGGTGAGAACATCTGGATGTGTAGAAGGGACTGGAAACTTCCTTTTTCATTCCATATAGGCTCCACTGTTTTTTCTCTCACCTTAGACAAATGCAAGCACCACTTTATAAAAGGAAAAAATAAAAATCACAGCGCTTGCCTTTTTATTAACTTAAGTAACAGATTTTTTTTTTTCCTTTCCAATCTCAACCTAATAAGCATCCAGTATTACTGTGCAAATTAATAGTAAAGAGAGATGGGAAGTGGGGAAGACAACAAAGCCTTGCATTAATCCCACAGGTGGAGTTAAAGATACCAAGACAGAGCTGGAGCTCTGATTAATGCCACTTAGAGTATATTTGCTTACCCCTATGGAACCATAAGAGCACACCAGGCTTTGTTCAAGAAATAAATAAATAAACCAACAATTCACAAGGCAGTTTTTCATTAGATCTTTGGCATGCTAGTAAGAGTAATCAGGGAATATAGATATAAACAACAGCTTTCTATTCATTCTGTCCCAATAAATAAGACCCTGGAAGAGTGCTCACTGTAACTAAATGTATCTAACAATTTTCACAGTGCAAGTACTAAAATTTGAGGCTTTATTCTTAAGCAGAGAGGCAAAAGCCAGAAAATAAGGCAAGTAAGTGACGCTCACACAGACTCTTACACAAAGAGTGACTGTCCCATGTGACAAGCACCAGCAGAAAGAGCCCATTTATATTTCTCTGTCTCCAACAATCACAGCTGAAATCTATCTTAAGGAGCCTGATCTGAAGTTCAGAAGTCTTAGTATACTGCTGATTCTGCAGAACTCATATTTCTGAGTTATCATGTCTCCCTATTTATGCCATAGACCAACATAATCTGGTGCCTGGGAACACCAGGGCAAGGGCTGGAGAGAAAAAACTCTGCCTTGAAACACCACCTCTTTATAGACAAGGTTCATCCATGTTAAAAACAAGCCCCAAAAAAGGAAAAAAAAACCACTAAAGCCCCAAATAAATCCAAAACAACTTGAAAAACACCAGCAATCCCTTTCCGTAAGATTTTCATTGAGCTAAGAGCCCAAAGCTCATATTTAGAATATCAGACCATCTAGCTATTTCTGATTTATTTCTCAGAAATATTTTAATCAAGAAACTTCATCTGTGATGCTTTACAGGTGCCAGAACATCATCACTTGTTACAGAGTGTAACTCCCCACTCTGAGAGCACAGCCCACGCTGTTTACTTCTGCTCATGACAGAGTATTGGAGTACATTGTCCTCTCACCCCACACTCCTTTATTTCATCACATGCCTTGGATCAAAAATGCAATTATGTTCTTCTAACATACACCATGCAGATTTAAATTCTGCTTCATCTTGAGAGAGAGTAAATTAAAAGGTTTGTAAGGAAGTCAGGTAATAAAAATATCACAGTGTTATGGTAAGTCATGCTACGACTTCATCAGGAACAAATCCCTACCCTAGCTACTTGTGTAACTTCAGCACTTTGCTTGTCAAGTGAATTTGCTTGTGAAGTTCTAGAAGGGATTCTCCCTTCCTAGCTCCCCAGAACAGAGCCTGCAATTTATGCCAGTCACCAAAATCCTACAGCAAATCCTAACCATGGTCCTATTAATTTCAAAATCCATCTGACCTAGCCAGTGACACTGGTTCCTTGTACCAGAATGCAACAACTTGAATGGAAATGAAATCAACTGAAGAAATTCAACAGAAGGTCACAAGTGTCATTTTTAATTACTACACTTCCCCAAGAAACTGACCTAGTAAAAAAGCAGATTTGTGTTCTCTCAAAGCAGTGATGACAACCTTACTCTGAAGTCACATCACCCAAAGCACTGACAACTACATCTGCACGCTCTGTGATCTAACCCAGTCTGGCACTGAAATAAAAATAAAGCAACAGACAAAATAATCAGCCTGTGAAAGTGAGATAAATAATGGTCAAGAAAAGGCACATCAAGGAACCATGAATTAGTAATAAAAGTTGACATAGATATGTGCTGGAAAGAAAGATTTTAACTGCACTCATCCAGGATAAGGATTAGCTTTCATCATTCCACAATTATTATGGTTTTATGTGCCCTGCAGTGACAACAGAAGCATTCAGATAGCAAAAGGACCATGGGTGTTTACAGATTTTCCCTTGTGTAAACAGCACACTAAAACCTCCTGTAATATTTCTGTTCCAACAGCAAATAGAAATTAACTTGATTTACATCAGATCAATGTAGGGGATTAGCTGTTTGTATTAGTAAGCACATTTATATGATCAGATGTAGATATATAGTAAATCAGAAAAGATTATTACTGAACCTGATCTAGTGGTTCCCTCCTCTCCACATGTCTTGCATCTCACCTTGAAGGTGTCTGTCTGAAAGTCCAGAAATCACAACCATTAGAATAAACTCTCAGTAACTCATAAAATGACTTTTAAATCTTCAGTCCATACTTGCATATATTGCTAATACTTTGGACATGAAGTTTATCTGGCCTAGTAATTTGTCAAACATGAACCAAGAGATTATTTGAGGTATAACTGAACCTTTTTAAACACACAGAAGAAAAATTTGCCAGTGCAAAGAACTAATCAGCTCCCAAGGGTTGAACAAATGTAAGAATTTTGGGGACGTGTTCTCTGGGACACACATCCACTACAACTGTCCCAAGAACTTCCAAGGCTTCTATGAGGTCTTATGAGAAATCACTTAAGTGCCTTCTTTGGGCAATTTTACCATGTCTAGTACAGAGGCTTTGTGTATACAAACAGCACAAAGTGTTGAATACTCTCATCAAATGCACTTTTTCCTAAATATTACACATTAAAATTGAAGTTTCCATAAGCAGATATATTTCCTCTGAAGTTATCAAATGTAGAGAAATAAAACAGAAAAGAAAATTTTCAGTGGCCTGAAGCGGTCCATGTTAAAAAAAAAAAAACCAATGTCAACATTCCCAGAGAAACTAAAAGCTTTCCAGTGCAAAAAGTGACATGTTCACCACAGCACTGTGGGCACAGAAAAGCTCAGCAGTCCTTGCTCTATGGGTTTATGTGCCTGGGAGAAGGTCCACAGGTCATTTTTCACACTTGTCACAAGAATTTGTTCTCTGCCACCGGAACTCAACATCCAAGAGAAGCCCTTGATCTTTTTCACCACTAGGAAAAGTCAGTATTTCTGGGATTCAGCCAGTGAAGTCATGCAAAGGCATAACAGTGACAGTTAATTACTTGCTAATCATGCTTTGGTTTCAGGATGAATGCCACCAGAAATACTTCATTTATTCTTTTCATTGATATTAGACATTCATTCTTACAATTACAAAAATTTAATGTCAACAATTCCAGAGGACTGTCTCTAACTGACAAATACTTGGAAAAAAGCTCATTTTTGTGTCTGCAGCTTGAAGAGATCATTCCACAAACACCATGCTGTTCAGAACTGATGTGCAACTGAGAAAGAAGTACAGAATTTCAGAGAAGCCATATAGCAAAAGTTAAATATTTTGGTGTCAAAATACCCATCACAACTGAATTCAAACTTATCACATCTTTCACACTTTTGAGATATGAGATCCAAAGACTGGTCAGAAGTGTGCAATTTTCTTACCAATTTTTATGGACAACGGTCAATGAATTATTTTTTCTTGACAGGAGTGTGACATTTCAAAGTTTGCTTTCACCACAGAGCTCTCTGTAGTTTCAGAGCAGACAAAGAGACTGCATTTTTCCTTTATACACATAGTTAGGCAATCAAAAAACATTCCAAATAATTTCAGAATTAATAAGACAAGCTTTATGTAAGCATCAGCATAATTTTATTACCAGGCTCACTTATGCCTAAAGAGTTCTAAAACTTGAATACACTCAATATGAAATGTTAAACATTTACATCCCAGCTGACAATGACCTTGTGTTAAATTATTAGGGAACAACAGAATAGTTGATGTTTCCACAAGCATGGGTTAGAACTGGATATGCTAGCAAACACAAGTAGATGGACCATTACAGAGCCATAATTAATAACCACTGCCATACACTGGGTGTCCAAATACTGCCTGTCATCAATATCTATTAGCAGAAGGCTGCAATATAAACATTTATAAAGCAGACACAATACACCAGCTAAACCACTAATGCATGTAATTGCTAATACAGAGCCATATGCTGAAAATTCATCTCTCTTTACATTTAACTTTTACAACCTAGGCAAATCAGACAACTGTCTAGCCCACAGTCTTCCAAAATTGCTTATTGAATAGAAAACTGCAATCAGCTGCCAGTTCAATTGTTTTCACAGCATTCTACATAAAACAAATGAGGTCTGTTGCCCTGACTTGTGAAAAAGCTTCAGTAAATGCCAATTATAAGAGCAATTAGGGGATCAAATCTGACATCACAGGTTTCTCTCTAAGATATTAGCTCAATGACTTTTTTATAAGCTAATTAGCCATGGACCCTGAACAAGAAACAGATGATCCAAAAACAATGATTCAGCAAAAGTGTGTGTTGTCAAACCCCATGAGGGCAATAACTCCAACTTTCCAATTGGAATTAAATCTGTGACTGTCAAGTCCTTCAACTATATTAACAATAACAATCTAAAATATGAACAAGAACATATATATTGGAAACATTCCAAGCATGATCAGCTTCTGTAAAGTTCCTAAAAAAAATCCTGGATTTACCAATACTTCCTTTGTCAGAAGCCATGCTACTAATCAAATATGAGATAAATCTGCAGGGATTGCACAAGAGGAAGAAAGAAGGAATTCCTCCATAATATAGTGAACTTGCCTCTTCCTAAAGGAAAAGAGGACACAGCAAGAAGTGAGTGCTTCAGTTGAAAATTCCTGTCACAAAGAGGCAAGCCTGGCTACCAGCACAATCCAGGAGAAAAGTAGTTTGATTTTCTGCAAAATGAAGTCTTCGGCTGCGAAATGTTGTCTATATGATCATAACTGGGATTTCCTTATGCATAGCCATAATGACAATATGTGATTATGCAATGACGCTTTTTCTGTAGGCTATTGCCTTCTTCAGCGTACCAAACAGAGGCAGGTCACCAAATGAGCATCTTGTCTGATGGAACTTTGCAAAGCCTGGTGCATTATTTGCCACAAACCCCTCAAAGTGCAGCCTGAAGCCAGAGGACACCCACAAGAGACAATTGTCTGGCAGCTCTCACCAGAGCACTTGATGGTCCACAAACTTGAGTGTGTTTCAAAAACAGCATTGTCTTATTTTAAATTCTGCCAGTGTGGCAATTCAACATAAGAGAATTGGGGTTCCCAATCTGAAATGAGCATCAAGCATTTTGCTGTCTCCTCTACTGAGAGGCTTAAACTCAGCTACACAAACTGATTTGCTGCAGGTGCAGTAAAACCTGGCAGAAACTACAGAAACAACCTGCCAAGGAAACATGTGCAAGCCCTCAGGTGTTATTTCCTAAAGAGCTATAAAATGTGGAGTATTTTATGATCAAGGCAGGCTGCCCTTGATTTCAGGTATGAGGGTCAGCACTTGTTCAAATCACAGCCAAGAGCTAGGGGTAGGTATTCCTTGCATCAGCAAAAAGCTTCCTACAGCACCTCGACCACTATTAATTAGGAAAACCAGGGTGGGGTTGGGAATTACATTCCCCAGAATTATATTTGACTGGTTAAGTTTCATTTCAGGGTCTGGAGAGGGCAATAAGCTTTCAAGGAAGAAATTCTGTCTTTCTACCCTATACAAGGACAGAAAGACAGAATTTGTGTTTGTATGTGGGAGAACACTGACTTATACATGTACACACTTTTTTGGAAAACAAATGCCACCCCACAGAGAAGCCACATCAAATCTTTAGGCTAATCCTCACATAAGGGCAACCCAGAGCAAACCAGGCAACACAGACAGAAGTTTTATATCAAGCCACAGCTTTCCTCAGCCAAACATACAGGCATAACCCTTTTTCCTCATTAAAATTACAACCTAGCTGATATGAAAATTAACCTAAAGGCCTCTGAACATGCTTCTCCAAATAACTTCTAAGTTACTCCAGATATCTTACAACACATCAAATATGCTATGACACAAGTGCTAGAAAACCTAATAAAACTCTAGCAGTAACAACTGTCAAGAAGCCGCAAAAAGATTCTGACCACATTCATGTACTAACAACAGATGTAGAGACAGCCAGACATGGCTCCAAGAAATGCAGAAATAACATGGAATAAGCAGAGAGGCAGCAGTGTATGGGCACAGCATGGAAACTGGATACTTCCATGGGTTGCCTTTCAACACCCCATTTGGGACTGATGCCATGAGACCCACATGACCTCTGAAACCTCACACTGGTTACAGCCATGTCTCCAACACCCTCACACTCCTGAATTGCCTTAGGGGTGAAGCATGCTGACATGGCTCTGGAGGTAAATCCACAGCATTCCTGGAGTGGAGCTGCTCCTGCTTTGCTTAAACCACAAGCTGATGTGTTCAGTTCTGTCTGCACCCTGGAGTGCAAGTTCATAACCACAGGTATGGGACTGGACATTTTTTCTCCATTTAGGAGACTCTTCACAGAGTCACAAAAGTTGTCATTATATATTTATTTATAATGTCATTATATACATATTTATTTTTCCCCACCTCTTTATTCCTGTTAAGGAATGTGCTGGTAACCATATGATACTGCTGCCTTGAGTGTCAGGGTTCGACAAACAGAACTAAACATAAGCACATAAAAAAAAGCATCACACACGCTACTGAAAAATCTTACACTGACTTACATACTAATTTCACTAGAAGACTTTTGTAGAGTGTAACTATGTATTCTCCTACAACCAATTCAATAAACAATACAAAAATTGAAATTACATTGGCTTTACTACTTTACAAATCAAAATCTTCATTAGACACACCCCATGCACAGCCATCCTCACTTACAAAACTACCAACTACTCAGATTTATCTTAACAAAAGCAGCTCCTCTAAATGAATCACAATCACCTCAAGAACTGTTAGTCTACTAATTGAGACTGGACATAGTGACATACTTGCTAGGCAGTATGGAATGATATTTCTATTACACCTGGATTATATAGAATAGGACTGCAAATTCTGGATTTATAAAAACCAAGGCTTCTTTTTGGGGACTGAATGTTTGTTACTGAAGTTGACAAATGCAACAAGTAAAACAGACTACTTATTAGAACTAAGAAATATTTTAAGTAACCAGGATCTCTGTGATGAAGTATTCAGAAAATATCAAGTAGAAATATTGAAATGCAAGTAAGAATAGACATTTTACATAAATTTTTGACTGTAATAGACAATTCAGCTAGGCACACTGATAAAAATTATCTAGAGCCCAAACACTAATTTGTGTGTTCATGTAGGATGTAATACGCAGAGAGACTTAAGAATATCTTCTATTTTCAAGCAATAAATATAAATTCAAGCTGTGTCAACAATATAACCAATGGACTAAACAGATGTAGGTGCATGAAGCTTAAAGGAAAAACCTTTACTTCTCTGCCACAGATATCCCACTTTGTATCATAAAAACATCTAATCTGTTCACTTGTGCAGTTTGAGCCAGAAGGTGTCTTTTAATCCTTGTTTCACCACAAAGAAAACTTCCATCATATTCTTTGAATTTTAGAGTTCTGTACAATCCCATATATTCTCCTTTCACAGATATCACCACATTCAATGTGCATTTTTCGACTGGAAAAGAAGCAGGACACTGATGACACTTATTTCAAAGTCCAGGACATGAGGGTTAATGTATTCCATTCACTCAGATTGCATATAAAATAAACAGTTTTATAACTAAAAACCTCCCCCACAACTATAACTACTGCTATGACAGAAGTGACAGATTTTTTTTTTGGTTGGATGGTGGTTTTCTCTTACTTGAAAAATAGAGGAAAGCACATTTTAAGCATATTGTCCCTAATAGTTACCATCAATCTCCAAAAAGACTTGCTGAAACTTGAGATATTATCACTTCACATCTTAGTGTCCTGCTTGGTCTTTAGATCAGCAGCGTGTTTCAGCTAAAATTATACACAGTGTTGTCTTCAGGACATTTGTATTTCTCATCACAGACGAGAACAATAATAGGAAAAGCCTCCTTTGTAAAACATATTAAGCATAAAAAATTCACAAATGACATCATTGCAATACAGCAGATGAAAGGAAAACCATTTTGCACAGGACTCATCTTTTCATCCAGAGGAGAACACCAGCTCATATTTAAACTCAGGAGGTCTTGGTACAACTTTATCACCTATTACATACATCAGAAATGGAAACTGGAGTTTGCGAAGAACCACAGTGGTCAGAGGAAAAGAGTGCTTGTGAAACACTGTAGAGATGGAAATTGCATCCTCATTGTTTAAGTCACACCTATTCCTTGTTTTCTCCTGAGCAATTCCAGATGGGGATCAGGCACAAAGAACAAATGTGGAACTATTCTTTCAGACTCCCAATTCTTGCTTTCATCAATTAGGCTATCGCTAACTTCTGTGAATGAACCGGGACATGCAGATGGATGCGCACATTCAGTTATAAAAACGTGGTGGAGAATTAGAGGTATAAAAGGAATAATGGAGAATATAAAGAAAAAAAAAAGCAGCTAAAACAACTGAAAAACACATGAAAGCAAAATTTAATTTTAAAATTAAAATTTTATCCAATTAAAATGAATCATAAGATGAAAAAAATCCTGCAAGCATGGACAAAATTAACAAAAATCAAACAAAAAGCAGCAGAATTACTGTATAGAAAAGGTACCAATCAAACAAGCACAGCTGATGAAGCAACCCAGTGAACAACAAGATCCTAAAATTCTTTCATGTAATGAGAGTAACCTTCAAGGCCTCAAGATGGACATTACTACATAGCTGCTTGCAAGGGGAAAGCAGAGGCATCACAAAAGATTTCCTTCTTTAGTTTTTGGTTTCGTTTGAAAGCACCAAACCATGCCAAGCCATAAAACCCCCCAAAAATAAATACAAAAAAACCCTGGCAAGTCTGAATCTTGTGCAGATAGAGGAAGAGGTCATTTAGAACATTGCTGAACCAAGAATATTGAAATGACACCTGAACACAACCAAAATATGCAGCTTTAAAGCTGTCCAGATTTCTGAAGGAATATTTGTAGGAAGAAAAATTGGCTGCAGATCCTGGGAGCATATGGAATGCATAGAGGCCACCTACAGCAAACTGAGAATTCCATAGAAAAACAGGTAAGCTATTTGATTGATAGCCCACTGCCAAAAAATCTGGAACACTGAAGAGACATGGGAAAACCAAGGAAATTTATGTATACTGTACATAGATTGGCTGTGACATGCCAATTCTGCTGAAGCACAAGTGAGTAAAGGACTGTCTACTGAAAAACCAGACTGAAGAGGGCTAAAACAAAAGTTTCAAGAAAACAGAATGTGCTAAAATGTGATAAAAATAGAAGATAAAAGAGATGACTGAACTGCATGAGTATGATAAAGAATTCACAATAAAATTCACAATGTTGTGCACCAGGCCACCATAAGGCCACTCCAAAACAAAGTGCTGGGAAGGTTGCATCCATTATGATGGAGCTTAATGGATTAATTTTCATGACCAAGAAAAAAACCCCAGCCTTTTATCAGAGACTTTATTACAGGCAACTGCCACTAAAACTCAGCACATTTGAGTGATGACTAAGAATTCACTGTTTCAACCACATTGTAATCCAGTCAGCTGCATGTCTCCAACAGGGACAGTGACATCAATCTCTCTTTTCTAACAATTCATCAGAGCTTGTGAAATGCATGAAAATTTTATTGGAGGACTCCAACAAGTTCCAAAATCATTGCCAGGGAGAGAGGCAAAAGGAAAAATGGGACTACTCTGCTACAGCCCAATTGCACTAGAGACTAGCTCAAAAAAGCCCAGTTTAAAAGGTCTGCCTTCTTTTTCAAGACCAGTCCCTTGAACACCTGAATCCCTCCTCTCTTCCAGCACCAGCAACACCATTAACTGAAAAAAGATCTGCCAAAAGGCAATTAAATTCTGGCAGGTTGTTCCACACTATGATAAACCTTACAAAAGTGGAGATTCAAAGGCAAAATTCTATCTTTAGCAACAGCATATTTTAAATGGGAGTGAGCAGGGGACAACAGCCACTGGACAAGACAGAGCCACCACAGTTTGCTGCAACTTCTGCTTCTTTTCTGTTATTGGTTAAAAGATAAGCTGAGCTCTGGTGCATTCAAAAGTCAATACATCCCTCATTTTTGAAGAGAGGTGAGAACCAAGAAAAAGGCTTTTTTGTTTGTTTTGTTCTGATAGAGCTCATCAGGAAAACAAAAGACACCTTCCTAATACACACACACAGGAACCTGAATTCATAACAAAGTTAAATAAACTGGATATAGTAACAACAAGGTTTCTGCTTTTCTGCACTACAGCACTGTTCATCCTCACTTATTAAAGTGGGGTGCCTTGAAGAGCACAAAAGTGAAGTAAAGGCCAGATAGAGACAACGTCCATGTTGATAAATCTGTTCTGGTTGTGTCAGCAAAGAACTGCACTGCAAGCACTGAGGAAACCAGTGTATGACAAACCAGTGCCTGGGGTTTATGTCTGTTCAGAAAAACATCTGGATTGCATTTTACTCTGTTGCTCCACAGTTAGACTGAACCTGTCTAAATTAACTTACTCCTCCCACTTCCCGGTCATACTTGATCCAGTTCCCATACCAAAAATACCTGAGCTGGTACCCACAGAATGGTGCACTAAACAGGAGAAAGATGGCAGCATATGGGGAAGTGCTTCAACCACTATCTCAGGAGCATCATTTCACTGTAAACGACTTCCACAACTGCAGGGTGAACATCTTGACACCCTGAGAAGTCACATAGACACAAGCAGGATTCCTGCATGCACACAAAACAGAACTAATGACCATAAAATTACCATCATTCACAAAGCAATTTCTCACATTTCAGCTCTCACACTAGCCAGTTCTTTGCCATGTATACCAGTTTTCCTAATATCCGCATGCCAGGGCAGAGTCAAATAATTGACACTTTTCCAGATAAGTGACAAGATAGGAGTGAGCAGAAAACCCTCTCCCCACCCACCCTTCACACTTCCAGGGTGTCAGAAGCTCAGAGTACAGTTAATAAGTTGCTTTCTCCAGACATGCTACAAATTTATCTGAGCTGCAACATCTCTCTGAAGATCTTACCTCGTAAAAGGTTCCCAAATATATTGTGAAACACAAATTTCAGAAGTCTGTCAAGATATGTCAAGATTCTACCAAGCTTGTCAGCTAAGAAGAAATATACTTGATTCTACCTTAGACAAACACAATTCTACCTTAGACAAACACTGCCCAGGACTTATATTTGTGTCACGTTTTCCAAATAGCAGCTGAAATAATACACAATTGAATACTGCTGTCTGGGGGGAAAAGAGGTATTTAGACCATAAACAAACAGGATCAAATTAGCCAGAAGTACACATGCCTTGCAGCAAGCACAAGAACCACAACAGCAAATAACACACATAAATATTCTTCAAAAGCATCTGGCAAAATCCACCATAATGAATTCAAAATATTCAAGGAATTATTTCCAGCCAACCACTTATTTCCTTCAGAACTGAGATCCTCAGCATTTTATTATTTTCTTTACTGTCAAGGCATATTTCCTCAGTAGTTTGAATTTATTTTTTTCCCTGCCATTTGGCTAAGCAACTAAGTAATTTACTCAGTAACTTCCAGACGACCTAGCAAATGAAATTTATTTGGATTAAACAGCAACAGATTATTTCAGTGGTTAGGCAGTCACGGGTATGCCAGCAACATAACACATCTCAAATATATTCCAATAATCCTATCAAGTATGCTTTTACTTATCTTTCACTAAACATCTATTTTATCGTCCATTGCTTCATACCTTCTAATCATGGCTCATTTCAATGTCAAAAAACCTGAAATCCCAAACTGAAAAGCACACAGAATCCCAACAAAGATAATTTTCTGACTAAGAGGTACATAAGGGACTGCTGTGTAATTACTAGTGTTTACAACTATAAGCATATTTACTGCTTTCCATCCTTTACAGGACAGATTTGTTACAGTTGAAAGCTTTCCCTTCAGGACCTTTTAGAGAAGCACATATATCCCACAGATATGGCATAACCCATAAAGTCATCTCAGTAAGGCACAACACAACTGTTCTCCTGGGGTTTTCTCAGAGTACAAGGGCAAGAGGAGGAATGGGACATGAAAAAAGGAAGGAAAAGGTGTGCATGCAGGAGAGGGAAACTATACCTTTAATTTAGAGCTGAAAGGACTTAAGCTCATCTAAACCAGAAGTCTTTTCCATTCCCCACCTTTTGCTTGTCAGATTTTGTTTATTTTTCTGACTCATTACTCAAAAATTTCCTAGATCCTAATCAAGTTAACAATGCTTCAGAGGAAACACAACTCCAAAATGGGAAGGGGGAGAAAGTCTTATTTAGGAATTCTTCATAAGCCATTAAGTTATAAAAACTCAGGATATCCTCCAGGAATGGTAAGAAAAATGCTACATAATAAAGTACAATATCCTTAAGTCATCAAAACATGCCTTGGCTCTGAATTCTGGATGTCAAGAGCTTAGATGGTGACTGTTCATTCTTATATTGCACTTCTGCTTGAAGTACCCCAGATTCTTCCAGGACTGGAGTTCGAAATAAATTTAAGACTCAAGCCAAAAGTATCACAGATGAGGAAATCCTGAAACATATCAGTGGATCAGTGGTCAGCAAAGATATCTGGACACACAAAATATATGAATCACAGATTCCCCAAAAGGCCTCTGTTGTTAGAGAGCCTCCAGAAGAAGCAGCTTTCTACTCCATTTTAAATGATCACCTTGGCTGACACAGGCTACACAAGATGCACTTCATCAAAAGCCTCATCCATGAGCACTTGAAAATGATTCACTTTACCCACACAATACCACCTCTCATTTTTATTAGCTCTATATAATTTTCTCACTGGCTTCAAATAAAATAGACAAGCAAATGATGTTGCATATATTTTTATAGTGATTACATTTCTTTCCATCTATGGAGATTTAAAAATAAAGACTAAGTTGTTGTTTTATTTATGAAATTTGAGAATTTAAAAGACAAAACAGACTAATATGAGAATAAAATTCAGATAAAGATATTTTGTAAATGCATTTTAGTTCAACAAAATAACATTTGCTGCTAAGAGATCCTTTATCCTCTTCGATTCAACCTTGGGAAAACAAGTCTAAGGCTGCAAACTTTTCACTAAAGCATGTCAGTCTTTTATGAATCTGAAGCTGGGTTTAGAATTCATGGTGCAAGTTGTACATTTTGAAAACAGAGAAGACCAAAAGCTATCAGTTTTACAGGAAACAAGTATGTGTATTAACTGTACATGCTAGGCTTGCCATCTAATACTAAATGTCATGCAGAATAATCTTATTTCTTAATAATCTATTTTAATTAGATAGCTACATGAAACAGGGCGCCATGACACCATATTACTGCTAAGTAGTCACACCCTCTCCTTCTCCTCCTCAGAAAACCCAACAACAGAAGCCAAAATCTAAGCAGAGTGACAACTTTACATCTACTGTTGTGGATAATAACCAGCATTTCCATTTTTGTGCAAGGCTGGAGAAGTAAACACCATACAGAACACCAGGCATTAAGGCAGTTCCTCAGAAGTACAGCACACTATCCTTGCCTGCCGTGACACAAATCCTCCTTCCTCACAGCAGCACTGTCACTTGTGCAGTTAAATCATTTTTGCCTTGCCAATCAGTACCAAAGCCAAGCAAACACCTGCTTGTTTCTAAGAGAAATAATCAACGGTGCTGTCAACTGCGCTTCAGTCTCCTGACAGATCACTGCAACGCCCATGTAGGCTCTGCTTGCTCTGAGCTTTCCACACTGGCAGATTTGCAGCGGCCACCAGCTGTCTCATGCCACCCCAGTCAAAACCAGTAAAAAAAGAGCCACATAGCTGTACTGATAGCTGGGGCTATCACCCATGCAAGCACATCAGTCAGTGTGGCACGGCTGAAAGGCCAGAGAAGGATTTGGATTCAGGAATTACTCTGCATACCAGAGAAAATTACTAATACAAAACCAGTCTAACAGCTTAATAGCTACATTCAATATCCTCAGCCATAAAGCAAGGGGATTGGAACCAAGACCTCTGGGAAATGTACTTAATTTTGAAAGAGAAAACAATAAACAGCTCATATGCTCTTCTAGATTATCACATTTGCTGTTAATGGCAGAGTGCTTGTGACAAACACATGGGATTGCCAGTCAGTATGGCCAGGTTAAAGCACAACTTGCAGATTCTGCTTTCAGGGCAGAAGCAGTAGGCCTTGAGAGAACTCAGCCTGGGAACAGTAGACTGGCTGCTTTCTTAGGTACAATTTCAAACCCATGGGGACTAAACCAGAAACAGAGCTCCCCTCACAGAATGGGATGGGAGGGATGATGGAGAATCATTTTTACAGGCTGGAATGCTTCTAGGTGAGTTATTTTGGTCTCCGAAGAAATCTAATATGCTTTTAAAAGAATAAAAAGTAGAATTAGCAGTGGAGAGTCCCACTGAAGTAGAAGGATGACAAGCAATTTAACAAGAATTTTAACCACTAGCAGTTGAACAGTTCCAAATGGCTGTGTAAAAAAATGTTACCTTACATGTCCCTTTCCCAGCCACTGGCATTGGCCCCTCTCTTATCTTACCACCCTGCAAAGACAAAACCAACCCCTCACCAAGAAAAACCAGCTACAAACTCTGATTTACAAGAAAAAGTATGAAGCACTGCATTGGTAGCTACACATGAGCCATTTCATCCAGTCAGGTGAAACCTGGAAATTCTCTCTTTTAGGAATGTTAGCCTTACACACACTGACGTACCTGCTCAGCAGTGTTGACATACTGCATTTCCCACCATAAAACACAGCAAAAGCAAACAATTAAGTGCAATTACTATATGGCACACAAAGATTAGGGAATTAGTAACAGCTCCAGCTGCACAATTTGTTGGAAAAGTATTTCTTCCATCCTAAGCCCATTTGCACAACATGATAAATTGAATATTAATGTAACATGTAACTTACAGAATTAGTAATGCAATTTTTAGGCTGCTTGAATCAAGAAAAAGACTGTCCTTATCTCAGACATTAAAGACCTTTGTGTTTACAAATCCACAGTGGGCTCTGCTTTAGAGCTTACACATGTGAAACAGATTAAGAGGCACCACAGCGGGGGTTAATGTCTCAAACTTTCTGCTGGCTACATCGACAGCCTCCTGCTGCTATTTGCTATCCCAAGTAAAGATTGAGCATCATTTACCATATACACTTCACCTCTCACTTTTCCTTTGACAAGGCTCCACACATTAATCCTAACTACAGTTACTCTAAAGCAGGCATGACTTGGGCATACGATACCCTGCAAGATGAAATCACCCTTTAGCTTTGATTCCCAAGTGTCCACTGCTTTGGAAATGATGGTTCTGCCACTTTATCAATTAGGAAGCAGAAAAAAAGAGAAAAGCTATCAGCTGCAATTTTCAGCAGTGGGGCAAGCCTCACAAGAGACTTTTTCTTGAAGACCCAAGTCCTAAAATTTGGAGTTTGTGTGAAAAATAAATTGTTTTCAATACAAAATAAAGTTCAGGTCTACATACCTGTGCAAAGAAAAAGCTTTAAAGAAGGAAAACAATACCAAATGTTCACAAGGAGCCTGTAGTATTTTAAATCTCATTATTTTTAAGATTTTGTTTTTTTAGGGAACCTGACTCACAATCTTTGAATGCACTCAGCTGCCAACACAGCATGTACGAAGAAGGCATTAGAGACTGCACATATCTGCACAGCAAGGCATTTGGAAAGATGGCCTTGACAAAAATTAAAAAAATAGGTTTGAGGACATGAGAAACTTTCTTAAACAACTCCTAATGTAACTGGCATGCAAAGATGATTGCTGTTCCAAACAACATTTTGAGATGTGACTGCAGGAAAAATAATCTATTTTACTGGGAACACAGTCCTTTATCTAGGCTCATTACCTCACTTCAGTGATATGTTCCAGAAGATTTCACAACAGATTAAGAAAAAAAGTGCTGCTGTTTCAAGAGACACCTTCTTTAAAAGATGTGCAAACACAGACACACACCCTGAAATAAAAGCTCCCAATCTGACAAAAGAGAAAATATATTCATTAATATCAGTAGTACCTTTGTGTGCAGGAAAACCAATAATTACACTGGGTGGCAGATATAAATTGCCAGCACTAGCACAGAAGAGACTTGCCAAAGCTGAGCAGACCCAGCCTGCAGCTGGGGAGAAAACAGCTCTCCCCAGGGACCCCTGCCACAAGGAGAGCTGCAAGACCCAGGGGAGAAAGATGTTTGGAAGGGAGGTGGTTGCCCTTTCTCCACAGTAGGAGCAACCTCATCCCAGCCTTTTGCCTAGTGGAAAACAATTTTGATTTTGCTTAGACTGCTGAGATCTCTGAAAAAGCCTTTAAGGGCTACAGAGATTTAGAGTAGATCACCTGGAGAGTTTAAGCACAATGTCTAAGTGCCTAATGTCCCATTCTGCCTAGAAGGAACTGAAGATGGGACATCTGCATGTAAAAGAAGAAAAATGGAAACAGAATAGAATATTAAATGCCACAACATTTAGGTTGTACTAGGTCAGGATCCTGATTTGCACATTGTGGCACTGCTGCATTGCACATTTGGTCAGAATTTTCCCCATTAAAACTAAGGGGATGGAGAGAGCAGAGGAAGAATTGAAAAAAAGAAATCACATTAAAGATCTTAAAATATTCCAGAGAACTCAACAGTCCTCAAAAAGCTATTTCATTCTATCTGAGAAGAATGAGGAGGAATTTGCATGCAGTTTTACAGCTATCATGTTATTTTGGGAATTATGAGAAGATTGAAGAGATAAGGCTTCTGTATGCATATCTATTCCCAAATACTGGAGTATCCACATACCCTTCTCCACAAGGCTCTAAAGAAAGCTAGAAACAGCCATCACACACTTTTGAGTGGCAAAAGATGTGCCTTAGAATTCCCAAATTTTTCAACATAGAAATGTTATTTACTTGCATTGCTCAGGATATCTCTGCAGCACAGGAATAAACAGAATTTCCAGAGATTATAGTTCTAATTTCTGGTGACTCAAAAAAAAAAAACCAAAAGCCACCTTAACTCTGTCAACAGAGCCAGCTGCAGTCTCCAACCAGCACATTATTAAGAGAATTGTTTACCAATTTACACTTGTGCACGCCATTGCAAGGCAAGGGTGTTGATCAGGTATTGCTGACAGAATACACAGGAAAAACATTTGGCTGCACAGATGTTGCTGATTCTTTATAACTCCAAGTGATATAGTAAATGGAGAAAACACAGCTCAGTTCTCAGAATAAAACCAGAATATGCAAGCTTAGGGTGCAATATTAAATAAATGCAGTAGTAACCAAGTGATTATATACTAATAAGATGAGTATGTCAGACTCTGGAATTAAAATGACAGAATTTTTAATGGCTGCCCTTGAAAACAGAAAAAAAATATTGCAGAAGTTAAAGAAATCCAGTGCCTTAATCTAAGAGGCTTTCCAGTACTTTTTGACAAATTATCAAGCAACCTGTGTGAAACTGTAGGTGTTACAGCCTGAGTACTACTTCTTGCTTCAGTAAAAACTACATAGATGGCTGTCAGAACCCAGGTGTTGTCTGTTCTACAAACATGTTTGTTTCTTTCAGCTACAAAATTCTACATTATTTCTATCTTTGCTGCTATGTAATTACACGTCAGAAAGGTAAGTCACTTCAGCCTGATAAAACAATCATAATTTTAATTTGGAGCACCCTCTTAGCCTGGTGATAAGAACATCTGCTTAAACTGGCAGAGGAGAGGAGGAATGAAAGTGGAAATGCTTTCCTGGGAATTCATGATGTGTTTTCAGCTGGATAAATTCTCTGTTGGGATCCTGGATGAAATCCGTGGTCACATCACTTTGGACTCTTGATGTTCAGTTTAGTGTAACAAACGTTCTCTGAAACCACACAGCAAGGGGGTCCTTAAGGGAGGACTGTCTGCTTGTTACCTGCAGTGGACCTGAAGCCTAGGTTAAAAATACATTTTAAGTGCATGAAAATGCTTAAGAAAAAATATTTTTAAAAATTAAGAGCTACTACTGACCATCCCCAGAGTCTTTGCAGTGCCCCTGGGCAAACAGAGTGGCACAGACAAGGTGCACAGCCACATATGTGAGGCTGAAAGGGCGGGCAGTGATGACACTCTGTCCTCAGGGGATAGACCACAAAATAAAGATAATTGAGTAAGTCTACCTTCTCCTTCCTCCCAGCCCTAACCAGCACAGGCTGTGACTGTAAACCCAGATGAAGGCTACACATTCAGTGGTAGTAGTTGGCCATCCCACAACAGCGAAGCCACAGAACAGCTTGATCAAGCATTTAAGTCACAGGGAATGTTCAGGGGAGTGCTGGCAGTGAGGTAGCAAAGCTATCTGCATGAACAAAGCCAACATTCTGATCTCTGGGATTCGGGAGATACTAGGAAGGAAATTACTTCCAAAGATATTGACAGATACATCTGCATGAACAGTTACACTCTGCAGGTAAGAGAACCAAAGAGAACATTGTTAGGTAGCTATGCAGAGGCACTGTGTGCTGTAACAGGGGCAGTATTGTTTGCTCTTTTCTGGATTACAACCTGAGTCTCTAAAGGAGATTATCCCTTCAAAAATCAGATTACAGTAACGCAAAAAAGGCGACGGGGAAAATGTTTACTTCTGCCCAATTAGCATATTCTTGTGCAACAACTCTATGAAGCCATGAACTAATGATTTTTTTGCCCCGTCTCAGAAGCTGATGTACTTGGAACACAGACTCAACTTCTGCCATGCACTCCATCATTGATAATAACTAAAAAGTCTAAGAGACCTGCAGGTTTTTTTGAACAGAACCTGGTGGACTTTTCAGCTCACAGTGTTCTACTTATTCTCTTGAAAAAAAAAATTACAGAACCAGAATCCTGACACAAGCCATACTAGGTATGACCAAAATGTAGTGATATGGTAGTTTCCCCCTATGTTCTCTTTCAAGCCCCAGTTCAAGCTGAAGCTGCCCTTTAATTAATTCAGCTGGTAGTTCTAATTATGTTCTTATGACATGTTCAAGGAGTACACTCTTGAGGGATTATCTCAAGAGGAAAAACTAATTCTATAATTATAATACAAATACCAGTTTATTGTATTAGACCTCTCAAGTGCTTCATGCAAATCTCCTGACTATGACTTTTAGAGCATCCAGCAATGTTTACAAACACTGTATATTACAAACAATGTTTACAAACTGCTACTGAACCACGAAATTTAACTTTAATTTGCTAGTCTATTGCATGTAGACAAAGCGAGCTTGTAAAGGAAATTCTGAAATGACACATCAGGTGAGTGCTTTGCAGAACAAGAGACGCACGATCTTTGAACTCTGAAAAACTCTCAAAAAGGTTACAAAGTTACCTCCAAAGACTAAGGAGGCAATACAAACCAGTAGCTTGTATAACATCCCCCCTTGTTTTCCACTTCTGCAAACTACATCTTCCTCCTTGCTGGTCCTCCAGTAGCAGGAGATTTCCTATGAGATTTAAAATGCTTTATACAGAACATTGTATCACAGTTCTCTGTTGCAATAATTTTAATTTCTTTACTCATCACTCACAAGGCACACCCAATCACATCATCCTAATTTCTCATGCAACCAGAGTTGTATTTGCTTCTGCTTATTTCCAGCCCCCTTTTGTTGATATTCTGTAGCTCTGCGGAAAGTATAAACCAAAGTTCTCCCTTGCATCCTTCAGCACCACACCATAACCCCAGGCTTTTAATCCCTAAATAACTCTCTTTATCCAAGCCATTCAAGGAAACATATGCTTTTAATAAGATCTATAATCACTAACATGTTCATACAGTTAAAATGCATCCCAGAAAAGTGTACGTATGGCTAATAATCATGAAATTATTTTCCCCCTCTTCTGTTATTCCTTTCTCCAAGTTCAAGTGGATAATCTCCAAATATCTGAAGTTGTACCTGACATACTACTGCATGACAAACCAAGTAAATCTACAACTGAGGCAAAACTTACTGTTCATTCTGAAATGACCATAAAAATAGAAACTTGACCTTGAAAAAATATATTATTTTCCTTTCTGATGGTTTTGCCTTATTTTGATTAACACCTTAAGTAGCTCTGAAATACTGCTTATCCCTACAACAACTCAAAGGTACCACTCATGTTGCATGATCATCTAATGTACAGGGGAAGAAAATAATGGAAAATAACTTCTAAAAGGAGAAATATTCAGATAACACACAAATACAGATGCTTATTTGTATTTATACTGAATAAACTAAATATATTGCTTTAATATTTTATGTGAATTTCTCCACATTCAAAACACCTTCATAATCACCTTCATGTATACCTTTTTTCCAGTTTATTGGGGGGTTTTAACATTTTTTTAGTTGTGATAACTTACTCTTTCCATAAAGATGACGTTTTAAGAACTTGTAACTGCAATTGACTGTAGGAACTGTAGGAAAAGTTTAAAAGTTGCATGCTATTTAAATTAGAAATCTAATAAGTGTCTCAAGTTCAAAAAAAGACCCCAGAAATCTATTTCTTCGGAAGGGAGCCAATTCCTTTGTATGAAGAATACAATTAACCTTTACGTGCCTTTGATTGACTCTCGGTGCCTCCTAATAAATGACGAGGGCAGTGAAATTAAATGAACAACATACTTTTACACGTTCCTCTAATTGTCATACAACTTTCAGACCCTCTCAAACTGAGAATTTCTCCCTAAATCTCCCTCCCGACTCCAAGGCAGAGCTGCAGTCCTTGCTCAGGCTTCTCTCTACTCGCATGATGATCGAGCAAACTCCTCCAGCACTCCACCCTGCCGACACACGCGGAGTTAAAATTATCTCGGTGGTTTGGGTTTGGTTACGAGCCGAAGATCCTCCCTTGTACAACAACTGAGCGCTCAGCAGCCCCAGCGGCGAGCTCGGCTGCCACGGCGGAGCCTCCCGAGGAAAACAAAACCTCCTCTCGGATAAAGGCTTTACTGTACTTACAACGGGGAAAAAAACCCAACCCCGAATGAAAAGCAGCTCATTATTCGCCAGCTACTTGAAATTCACCAAGCCCTGCCCGTGCGTCCGAGAGCCCCGGGTCCGTGCGAGCGCCGGGCTGGGAGCAGCCGCTGCGGGCGGCCCCGGAGCGGGGAGCGCGGACCCCGCGGCAGCGCCACGGCCACGCAGGTGAGGCGGGACCCGCGGGGCAGACGAGCTGCCCCGGCACCCGCCCCTGCCAAGTTCCGCGCCGACGGCAGAGCGGGGCGGCGGAGCCCGGGGCAGCGCTCAGCCGCGGCGATCAACAGGCGCTCAGACCCCCGTGCCCCCCTCCGTGCCCCGGTGTTCGCCCCCCGGCACCGCGGGGCAGCGGCTGCCCCGGCGCGGGGCCCCGCGTACCTGCCGGGGATGGAGCAGCCGGGGATGGAGCCGCCCGTCCCGCCGCCTCTCCGCGCCGCTCCCGGCGCCCGCTCCGGCCACGGCCGCCCCGAAAGTTTCCTGACGTCAGCGCGGGCGGGCGGGCACGGACCCCGCCTGCTGCCGGGCCGGGCCGGGCCGCCGCCGCTGCTCCCGGGCTCCCCCTGCCTCCCTCCGGGGCTGGGCAGCGCGGCAACAGCGAGAGGAGGCGTGAGGAGTAGGCGGCAGTCGAGAAAGTGAGGAACGCGATTTGGTAACTCTACACTCCTCAAGGAGGCATCTCCTAAAGAAAAGATACAGACACACTCGCACTGGTCTCGGTTAAAGCTGCAATGAATCTTGTTGGATACAGATCACATGTACCCAACAGCATCACACGTTGGAGAACATCTGCGGCACGCACTCCCCATTAAAATGTGCTTCAGAAACACCAGAACGGTGTAACACCACATATTTTTATGACAGTCATGGTATGCGCAAGTTAAGGACGAAGCATTTCCTGTTGAAAGGCAAGGAATTAATGTCTGCCATATTTTTTTTTTTATTCCTGGTGGGCTTCCACCAATAATAGGGCATGTAGTGTCTGTGGAAAGGCAGGAAACTCATCTATTATTCCTCCCTGATTGTTTTTTCTTAACAGCACGTGAAAGATGCCTTTCATTTTGCATTAATCACTAGACAAACCCCCAGAATGGCCATTTAGAGAGCAGAACAAAACATGTCACTGAAATCAAAGCAAAGGCGTTTTGTCTGCAGCAGGTGTATTCTTGTTTTAAAGACAAGATTGAAAACAGTTCAGGGTTGCAATTTATGGTCCAGAGTGGAAAGTTTCATGACAGAAAAAAACCTGTGAAGAGTAGAAGTCAGGAGCAGGCAGCTTTTTAAATTAGTAAGCTCTAGATAATTACATGCAAAAATATGAAATATGCAAAAATTTAATTAGTGTTGCTGACTTTTCCATTCATTATTAAAATAAAAACCAAACCCAATCAATTCCAAAATAAGTACACTAAACCCAGGTAAATTAGTAGTTTTTCTGCTCTAGACATAATAAAATGACTGAAATTTTCCATCAGTTTAGTCTCTCAAGTAAAGGAAACAAATAGGAACTTTTCACATTGTTTCAGAGTTATTTGTAAATTTTACCAGGGAGCTAACAAGCTAAATTCCAAAACATAAATATAAAATTAATTCTGAGAAAGAAGGAAAATGGAAAACACTTGGGGAAATTGTATGAACTTCAAATTCTAAATAACATCAAATCCAGGAATTGTTTTCAGCTACTGCTTTCATACACTAAACCTTAAATAGGTTTAGGTGGAGAAAAAAAACCCAAACAAGAAGACTACTAAACCTGTCTACGGCAACATTAAGACAGTTGAAGGAGAACCTGAGCAAAACACATTTCATTCACAGATAACGCATGAGCCACCATCAGAAATAAACTTTTTTTGAGTGTTGTTGTTACTGACAGCTATTCCCTTACACCTTTCTGCAGCATCTGGTCGGAGCTGACAACTGCATTGCATGCATCTCCTCAGCCACTTGTCCCTGTCAAAAACAGTGGCAGGGAGGATGGGAAGAGAGATAATCTAGGAATTCTATGAAATCATTGAGGAAAAGTAAAAGTCAGTTGCTATCCAGAACCTTATTTTTTTTTAGAGTTTCTCAAAGATACAGACACAAACTCACCTAGTATAACCTAGTATTTCAAACTTTGTAATAAAACAATTTAGGCTTCAATTGCTTGTTTTTCATGTTTGTGTGGTTGGTTTTTAAAGCAACAAGGCAGTTTATGCAGTGCTTCCTTAGGCAAAACTGCAGTTCATCTCAGTGTCAGGAAGCATCTTTATCTATTTGGCATTCCACAACACACATCCAAAGTTGCTCTTTGGTTCGGATCATAAACAAGTGCTCAGCCTTGTTCAGAAAGTGTACCAATTTCAGTTTGATTAGACAAGCTCAGCTGTCATCTGCAAAGCAGAGCACACTCTAGACCAAGAGAAAACATTTTGGCTATTGAAATACATGCTATGAATTTTTCAAAGGTGATGCAGAAAGCAAGTAAAATTAGGGGCACATTATAGTTTTTTTCTGGTACCATAGCACATTTTACACCAGAGGAAGCTAAAAAGTTATTTTGCAGAGTGCATTTTTTTACTTGCTAGGGTTTTTTTACATATTCTGAAGTAAAATATGCTTGATGAAACCAGGGTTTTTTTTTTTTAAATCAAGTCATACCATTTTAAATGCAATAAAATTACATGTATAGAATATATTAGTCAGGAAAGGACATTTTTCAAAATCCCTTCTGCATGCAAAATCTTTTTCTTACAGAAAGTGAGACATTTTATAACACAAGAGAAAAATACTCAGGACATAGGGAGCTTTCTAGCTCTTCTGTGATATATTTTTGACATAATCTGTACTGAAATGCCTAAATAAAAGGAATGTAGAGCAAACCTACTTTCAACTTAAATTTGCTGCATAGTATTTGAAGGAAAGAGAAGAAAATGTGACATCTTTCTTCTATGATTGGTTTTTTTCCTATCAACAGTGGTAACCTCGGGGTGGAATAAGGACATGATTTGAGAGGAAAAGTAGAGGAAAAATATTTGAACTCTCTCGTTAATACCTGTTTCCTCTTAGTTTTTTAATTGGTGTGGTCCATAAAGCAAAAGACTGAGAGCAAAAAGAACCAAATCTGCTTTGCTCAGCAGTCTAGATTCCCCCCCCCCCCCAGTCCAAAAGGGAAAATTCAGGTCATTACCAAGACTATCACACTTGTCATAGAGAAGATGAGCAAGGAACTGGGCACACAAGAAATCAAAAGAGGATAGTCAGAGGAAAAAAAAATCTTTCAGAAACGCATAGAACAGCTTGGGTTGGAAAGGACCCTAAAGATCATCCATCCCTAAAGTTCCTATCCCCTGCCATGAGCAGAGACCTTTCACTAGGCTAGGGTGCCCAAAGCCCCATCCAGACCAGCCTTGAGCACTTCCAGGGCTGCAGCACCCACAGTTCTCTGGGCAACCTATTCCAGTGTCTCAGAAGCCTCAGAATTTCCTCCTAGTATCTAATCAACACCTGCCCCTTTCAGCTGGGAGCCATACCCCTTTGTCCTATCACTACATGCCCCTATGAAATGTCCATGCCCATTTCAGGCTTGCACCCTGGCTCCTACCTGAATGGTCTGGTGTTGTTATTCTTCTGAGACTGTAAACATCAGTCATGTAAACGATGGTGATGACTGAGTGGAGATGATAGAGGATGAGCAAAAGCAAAATACAATCAGAAGCCTTTTAGAGCTGTAGCTATGCCAATATCAAAGGAAAAACACCAATCTCTTGCCACAGCACATGCTGCAGTTGAGACAGCTACAAAACACAGAGAATCACCACACAATTTCAGAAAGCTTCAACACAAACAAAAAAACACCTTACCACATCAGAAGGCTGCAAGCATCTGCCCTTCTTTTTCTTTAGCCCAACCTTTTATCCCCTCCTGTTGATGCACTGCACCTGTGTGTGCCCTCTGTTCCCTGTGGTGGTTGCTCAGTGCCCCTGGGCACTCCATGGCTCATTGCTGTCAATGCTGCTCACCTGCTTTGGGCAGCTGTAACCACTGGGTATGAGGTTGGGCCACAGCCCCACTCCCAATCATTACAAACAGTGTGCCTCTAACCACTTGGAGTGATTTGCCAGAAAATAGTTACTAGAGAAAACAGATTAAAGAATTGCTCTAATTACAGAACCTGAGAAGTTTCTGTACCCTTCTGGGTGCTGTCTCACCTCTCATAGACCAAAACCTACATAACATTACTCTGCAAGGACACGAAACAAAAAACTAAACCAACTCCTGTTCAGTCCTTCTTATGAAGAAACAATACCAGAGAAGCTATTACCCATTTTCTATTTAACTTCTAGCTCCTTTAATGTTATGGTAGTGCAATGCATGTCCCCATTTAAAATTTTCCTCGCCTTGCCAAAAGAACTGTAAATTGCCACGCTGTAAACAGATATCACAGCATTCATCTTAATGACCTTAGACTAGAACAACAAGAGCAGGAAGCCTCTATTTCAGCAAAGAGAGGGACATCATTAGCAGTATGATCATTTTAGGCATCACAGATGGCAAAGGCCAGAAGGACCCGAGTAGCCTGCCAATTATTTGCCTTATCTATAGACTTAACCAAGCACATAACAAGGCTACTGTTGGTCAGCTCATCAGAGCAGATGCTCATCTCTTCAAGGCAGCTGTCTAGCATCATATTACCTGAACTTTCACTTGGATTTGGCAAAATAAAAACCTCATTTGGGAGAGGATTTATGACATTATTCTAATATAAATTAGAAGGTATGATATGGAGACAGCTAGGAAAAAGGGAAAACATGACTAGATGTCTGCTCAACCTTTATTAACTGGGAATGTAATCATGTTTCAAAGATGTGAAGAGTCATTCACTCAAAACCACATTTGAGTTGTGTATTCCTCTTATGTTCCCATTTATTAAAAGATTCTTGCCAGCTATTTGATAGTTTTTCTGCTTGTTATGCTGTTACTCTTTTTTCCCATTTTGTAAAACTTTAAGAGCAGAAAGAACTATTACATTACTTTGATTTGGTAGGCGCCATAAGCTATACAATTTTAACCAGATGTCTTAAGTATTGAGTTGTTAGAGCCCATTCAGGGCCTGAGGAAACCAGTAGTAAATGGATGAGAAAAACAAGCTACTGACAATGCTCAAGTGCAGGTGGTGGTGACTGATTTACTGTTGCTCATTGCAAACCTGAGCTGGTTATCACTTGTAGTAACAAGATATATAAAGAAGGTCATTTATGTCACAGCTGCTAGAGTTTTCATCCCAAAGGCTGTCAGACTCTGTATCCCTGAAGCTTTTTCTGGGAGTATGTGACATTAAAACTATTATAGTCACCCTTACAAGATATATCTAAAATAGAAAAGCAATATTCTATGTAGAACTTCTCACAGACTAATGCTGGTTATAAACCTCCCATCAAAAAGCCAAGAGAAACAAAGGGGCACTTCATTCTAAAGTTTTGAGAAAAGGAAGAAGAAATAGAGAATTAAAAACTAAAGGGTAACCTATACTACTCCTTGCACAGAACAAAAGTAGGAAATGCTTATTTTGTTTGTTTTTTTTTTCCTGAGCCAGTCATCCTTTGAACTGTGGTAGAACATCTACTTCTGAAAACATCTGAATGGTCTAAATTGCTTAGTCTATGACAAAAACCTGGAACACTACGGCCTAAAATACTAACTGTGCCACTAGCTTATGACAGAAAGAATCAAAGAAACCATTACTTGTCTCTACACTGCACATGAACCTAAATTTTTAAAATATTTATGGTATTCGAAAAAAATTGCAGCAAAAATTTACTCAGTGATGTGTAAACCAAGGAAAAAATTGAAGTTAGCTCCCAAAACTCACAAGGATTTTTCCTGTGTAATTCAAAGAAAGCAATATATTAATAAAATATTTGTACAAGAGCAGAACCTTGAAATAGAAAGCCTTTGCTTTCAGGCCTTCTAATTGTCAGAATGTTGGAAGGAGATCTGGAAGAATTTCTAAGCTCTTGACATAAACATTACAGCATCTTTCAACAGATCAATTGGAAAGGGAAATCTTCAAGGTTTAGTAAAATAGCCTAGGCAAGGCCTCACAAAACATAAGCATTATTTCAGGCTTTTAATCAAGACCAAATGAATATTTTATATAGCTGTGTCATAATCCAAACTTCACTTTCCTTTCCTTGTGTATTACTTCATTTACTGAATACTTCTTTACTGAAGACTGGATGTAGAGGCATATGAAGTTAAGGCTGAATTTACACATTCACATTAGGTACAACCACAACCTTGGTGATGGACAAAAGTGCTGCATGCATTTGATATGCACATAAAAAACCCTTGGGTTACCTTTCATGTACAACTGAAAAGTTACAAGAAAATAAATTTGGTAATACTTTTAAAAGGCATGGGGAAGTATATGAAAGCTGAAGACAGCATGGGATTAATACTGCAACAAAGAACCTAACTGCAAAAAGAAATAAAGCCCTGATACACACCACATTTTGTGATCTGTAGGAAAAAGAATAAACATCCAATTAGAATGACCTTGTAAGCTGAAAGTTTGGAGTGTAATGAATTATCAGCATTATTTGTGCTGCAGAAATGAACCTGCTTCCTTTGTAGTCAGCTGTACCATCATTTTTTAGCCCACTGCTCTCATCATTGGTTATAAATACTAGCCAAAATCATGACATTTCTTGCTTACTTATTTTTCACAGAAATAATGTTATTCACAGAATTTTAGCACTGTAAATATTTTTAAGTATGCTCTCTGTTTGGAATATACCTGTCTAGAGAGTGCCATTAGTCTCTTCCAATGGTGGTGCCATCTAAGAAACCTCAGTAAATTTCAGACCATCAATTTGTATTTTTAAGTAGAACAACATAAGGAAGCATCACTTTGGAGTTTGGGATTGCTACCTGCAGATTTTGGGATAGACTCCCCAGCATAAACAGGTGCCTTCAAGCAAGGAGAATAGAACATCAAACCTTTTAGAGGAAAGCAAGCCCCTGAGCTAGCATCTGCCAATAGAGACTTGGAACAGGCTTGCTCAGGTATTGGAATCAACCTCCATATTTCCCTCTAGGCTTCTTAGCTATTCTTCTTGAGTTACAGGAGTGAGAAATGAACAACAGAATTATTCCTTTGTTTGTAACTGATACATGTGATTTATGAACACATTCATAAGTCTTCATTGCTTTCACCAGGCACAAATTCACACATTTCCATAGCTATCAGACCATGAAAGCTTTGTGTTATTCTTTGCCACCCATTTCAGACCCATACATTCTTTCCATTTTCTTGGTAAGTATCTCACATCATTTTTCCTGGGTTTGTCCTTTAATAGTAATCCTTCTTTTTTATGCTTTAAATGAAAAGCAGCCGAGCCTGTTGGCAGATTATAAATGGACTTTTTATGTTGCAAAATTCAGCTCTTGTCTAAAAGGTAATAGTGCATTCTATAAAACAGAGTAACAGGTGTGAAGAACTTGTGCAATCCAGAGAACACTACAACATACCTGCAAATCCATCTCTGATGGTACTGAGCTGAACTCTGTGTTGTTGGTGCTGGAATTGTTACTCTTGCAGAGCTGCATTATGGTCTCTCATACCCCTGCCGTCAGGAACAGACAAGGCAATCCCTTGTCAGTACCGTCCACATGCCACAAGTGGAGGTTAAAAACTGCCTTCCCTTCAGCAGGTGCAGTTAGCATTTTAGTTCAAGGTTTGCTGATGATAATGATCTTCAGATGCTTTTCATTAAAAAAAAAATGATAAGTTAAAGGAGTAAACATTTCCCAGAATTTGGGCCATATGTGAGACTATATTTGAAAGAGCTATTGCTTAAAACTAATCTGAAACTGCTCAGGCAAAAAGCCCAGCTGAGCTTTCAAAAGAAATGCCAAGGAGCATGTATTTAAGTTTATATTACAGGAAGTGCAATATTTTCAGGTAAAGTTCAAAAATTGCTCTTGATGAAGCAATCACACTTTAATGCTGCAATAAAAACTCATTCAAGATGAACCCAACTTCCATCCAGAATTCCTACATCCCCCTAGTGACTATTTAACATTCAGCACACCTCAGAGTGGAGTCTAAGCATCCCTTTGAAAGCAATAACTGTTCTAATTTGTAAAGGTTTATGTTATTATTGTATTACTTTCAAAAAAGTCATGGGTGCTTATCTGTTGAATAAAGAGCAAACAGGTCACAGAACTAGGGCAGTACCTGTGGCTGGGCAAAACAGAGTTGTCTATTTTAACCATCCAAAAGGAAAGAGGTGTGTGCTGTTCTGGGTGCTGCACCTTTTAGCCTCCTTTCACCTAAGGACACGAAGGGAAAAATCCTGTCTTTGATTTTATAATGACATCAGTAATCAGTCATTAGCCTTCTGCAATGACAAGGTATTTTTCCAACCGCCCAGTTCTTGCTAGGTGAAGAATAGGGAATAAATTAATTTTCGCCTGCTAATGGTTCCTGCTATCAGCTCAGCAATTGATCCTTAGAGCTGGGTAACAAACATGTGCTTTCACACTCCCACACAGGTGGGTGGAATGGCTCTCTGCTGTTCACTGCTCATACCTGCCTCTGGGTAGGCAGTCCCTCCCATGTCAATAAGCAAGTAAACAACATATTTGTTTCACCAAGCAAAAAATAGCCTCAGTAAGAAAATTAAGAATAATGTTCCTAAAGAAAACATCAAAACAGTAAAATATCCATCAATCTCCTCTCCTCTCTTTCACTCAACTTTTCTAAATAATGTCTTTGCTGTAGAAACAAAGCAGACAATTCAGCACAATATCTTCTCTTTCTTTGATCTCTTTTTGTAGTCTTTCAACTTTTGATATTCAAGGAAAAAATTAATGTTCCCATATGGCAAGTAATTTTAGATTAGTATATGGCAAATATTAGCAACACAAAGCAACAGTACCCCTGAAAAACCTCCTACCATCCCACTACAATCTCTTCTCTACCTTAACAAAGCTAAAGGATGTCTGCTAGGACAATGCAATCCTGTTCACCAATGCCATCACACAAAATAAGCTCCCCTGAAATTGTCTTTGCTCCTAGCTTCCTCTAATCATTTGTCTTTCTGCTTCTGCCTCTAACTTAAAATAATTCCAAATAATTCCTGTTGTGTCAATGCCTCTAAGTTGTTTTTCAGTTTATTTTCTTTTCATATCCTAGCTTTGGTTATTGTTCAGCTGAAACCAGTGCTGGTTATTTCTGCTTCAGTTTGTTTCCCAGTCACAAGTTGTTTTTCTCTTATCCATTTTCTTTTTATTCTTCTATTAGAAATCATTAAATACTGGCCTTTGGTTAGTGCTTTCTGATATCTTGTTTGCTCGGGAATCCCCTCTGTCTTGTGTTCACACAGCACAACACAAACCAACTTCTCAGCTCCTGACACTGACTAGACCTGAGCTCTGAGAGGGGATCTCAGCGTGGTCAGATGACAATAAGTAATCAGACCAATTGCTGACTGTTCCTCAGAACCTCTTGATTCCAAGTCGTGACACATGCACCTGCTTCTCTGTTTGCTCGAGAAGCTTAAAACATGCTCAACATCATTTAAGTGTCAACAAGAAGAGCACAACTTGTTCTGAAGTTAAACTTTGCAGCTCACTCCTGCTGTTTTAGACAGAACCAAATTCCTGCTGAGTTTCAGCCTCAAGCAGTTTCTGGCTATCAGACCTCCTTGTGTTCTCTGCGAAATGCACGAAACACTGATCAGTTTTACTTTTCTACGTGTCTGAAGGGCACAAGATTCCAGGGGAGTTTTAGATTGAATATTAGTAAAATGTTCTTTACCCAGAAGGTGGCTGGGCACTAAGCAGGTTTCCCAGGGAAGTGGTCACAGCACCATGCCTGAGAGAGTTCCAGAAACTTTTGGGCAATGCTCGCAGGTAAATGGTGGCATTCTTGGGGTGTCCTGTGCAGGGACAGAAGCTGGACTTGGGTGATCCTTGTGTGCCTGTTTGAACTCAGGATATTCTCTGATTCTGCAATTCCAAGATGGAGGCCTTTTTTAAAATTTAAACCACAACAGACGAGAACTGCAACCACTGGCAACCAACATACCAAGTAAACATACAGCACAGATTAAATGTTGCTATGAGATAAATGCCAAATTCATGGTTTCAGCAAACATCTGCCTTTAATCTATATTGCTCATTAGCTGGAAGTATTGCATGCTTGGGATTAGTTATTGTAAATAATACTGAAACACATTCAACATGGACACATTTCCTCTGTATTAATGCGAGAACTGCAAGGAAACAAAACCAGAAAAATTCCCCATTAAAAGCTGCTTGGCTGAAATTTAAGATATGCACAAAGGATTGAAGAAAATGATGAAATTCCTAGAATAATACCTGATTGCAAAAAGCATTTTATAGGATAGCTGTTACTCACCCTTAAAAACTTGCTTTCTCACCTTTTGTTCTGCTGAGCTGTTTGTGTGGCCTCTTTACAAGTTTAGATACATATTTTGTATGCTAAAAGGAGCACCTTAGAAGTACAAGGGTTCATTTTTTCTTTTTCCACTTGCCTATTTGCTAGCAGGGTCTTAAAAATGACTGATTAGGACAGCTAGAGAGAGCAAACTGTAACTGGGAGAGACAAGAAACAGATTAAGATTTCAGGAGCTGTTTAAATCAGCTGTAGGTTGACAGAAGTCATATGTTGCAATGACACTGTATGGTGGGATATTTATTTACTTACCTCTTCCATGTAAAGCAAATTACTCCAGTTTTAGCTTCGCCCTTGATCTGATATCACCCTTTGTTTAAACAGATGCCTAAGGAATGCAGGGTTGGCTTCTCTACACGAAATGCAAATGAACAAATTTCTTGGTATTAGCTGCAAAGTCAATGATAAAAGTTATCTATTCGAATGAGTGGGACAAGGTTTTTAAAGTTATTATTTTTAGGTTTGAAACCATAAATTCAGCTATGAACAGCTCACTTTCTACCACTTTCTGCCTTTGTTCTTTTCAAACAAAAATCTTTTCTAATGATAAATGTGACATTTTGGAGGATTTAATTAGTTCTTTTCTTCTTAGAAATACTGTTTCTCAGTGTACACCCACATCAGTCATACTTATGTTAGAGAACTCATAGCATATAAATTATATATTTAAAGCAAATTTTAACATTCTTTATTATCTTATTTGAAATCTAGCAAGCATTACACTCACTTCAAAAGAATGATTCAGCATCTCCAATGAGATAAAGTTCCAAAAAAATTTTGGGACTTGAATAATAAATCTCTTTTTCATATTAAATGCAAATTAACCTAAGAACTGATAGCATTTTTTGCATGTAACTTCACAGTTCTGCAGAAGTACAGCAAGAGTTAACTAGCCAGAATAATCCAAGAGTTAACTCATGTAGGTATTTGGGATTTTTAAACTCAAACAAACAGCAGAAATGCATCCAGAACTGAGGAAGCAATAAGCAAAAAAGCAACACAAATCAAAATCCTTGCTTTTGCTGAAATTGGAGCAGAAATCTCCTTTTCTTTCAGGCACTTGTTGCCATGTCTGGCTGCGCTCTTGCTGCCTGAAATCTGGTTATGCCGTATGCCAGCAAATGGGGTAAAGGAAGCCCCTTGCACAGCTGACAGCAAAAGACTAAAATAACACTGCCAGCAATAAATGCAGTCTAGCAAACACTCATATCCACAAGCTTAGGGTGGATAGAAAGGAATTTGATGAAAGCACATATATAAAAATAGAGAGTAGAGGGGACTTTGAAAAGAGTTAGGAAAAGAAAAGGAAACAAGGACAAAGGATGTAACAGATGACCCAAAGGGAAGAGACAATAAAAAAAGGTTGATTTACAAGGACACACTTTACCTGTGGTTTATGCACTGACTGTTTGCTATCAGAGATTGCTAGAGGAAAGATCTCAACTTCAGCAGCAAAATAAGTTGATGTTCCCCTCCCTGACAATTGTTAATCCATCTCATTTAAAAGAGCAGTGTATGTGAGATAAGGATATCAGCCTACCTTTATGAGTCTCCTTGTACTAATCTTGTCTTTTATGCCATACCCAGCCCAGTCCTAAGCCAAGTTGTGGAATTAAATAGTCAAGACTACTTAACATCTACCTTGCAATTTCATTATTGTTCTGCACTCCTATTTCTCATACATTATGTAGTACGAGTTTTTGGAATTACTACCCTAAAATATTATAAAGGAAAACAAGAGAAGAAACATTGTAGCTTAGTGGGATTTTAATAAAAAAATCATAGCATTGTTTGTGAACCTGAATTTAGGCGCTAAGATCACATATCCCCTGCATCTGTCTCTTCATCATGGATCTTGCATACTACACAATGCCAAAAAAGATGCAATTGTTCAAAGATTACACATTTAAAATGCACATTCATAAAGGCACAGCTATTTTTGCCATCTTATTGCAGTTTTATTGTTTTGGGGACATCTTCAGTGTCAACAACTGGGAGGGTTCTTGTACCATTTTATTAAAGAAGATGGTTGATGAGTGTCCCCTTTTTGAAATCAACACCAGCTGGACTTCATGTCCTACTTGCAATGCATAAAGACTGTATGTGTTCAGCATTTGACTAGAAGAACACAGAGGTTCTGTTGTCTATTTGTTTTTCTTATGTGGCAAAGAGAAAAAAGCATTATAAAAACAATAATAGGGGGAAAAGGGAACATGAGAAACAGAACAGCTTTAAAGTTTCAAGTTTAACAAAGTAACATCAATAGCAGTCAAAAATACTGCTTAAATCTGTGTATTCATTTCCAAAAAAAGCTTCTCACATTTCACTCAAGTAGAGTAAAACAGATAGAAAGTGTTCAAAATCCCAAGTTTAAACAGCTGTTTTCAGAAAGAGGAGATATACTTTTCTGCAAAATAGTTTTGTTCGAGAAAAGGAAAAATTCCAGAATAAAAAAGACCACAGTTGCAAGTCAGCAGTTTAAGTTACAATTACTTTGATGCCCTTGGTAAGGAAACATTAATAAAAATATTTAGAAGGAAATAAGTAGCTTGTATTGATACCCATGGATGGATAAGACCTTTCCAAACTATCTTGTTCTATCAAAACAGAGCCAATCTTTCACTCAGTTCTATTGAAGGAACATAAAGGAACAAAAGCAGGACCATTCTGCTTTAAAAAGCCCCAAAATCTCAGATTTGTGTTAGAAACAGGAGCCTGAAAGAAAAAAAAAAAAACAACACTATTGCAGCCCCAAATTGCAAAGTGTACATTTAGGACAGTAAAAAAGATCAATATCTCTAAATTATTTTTTGAAAATAAATCTTCATTGTTTTATTTTTCCCTTTGTATCTTGGCTTGAAATAAACCAACAAAGCTAGCAATGTGTTATCTACTATGCAAAGATACTCCTGAGCAGGAAAAAACTTCCAGTGGCATTATTTTCTCCTTTAATTCATAGTACATACACAATCATAGGAATGGGAGTAAGAGACACTTTATGGAAGAAAAAAATCCCCAGCTTTCATATAATTAACATTATTTGAAGTGTTTGTAAGGTGATAGGCTCAGCTGCATTGGGTTTTTAACTGAACTTGCTGTTCAACACTAATTTCTTCTAAGAGCTGGGAGAGTTTAGTGCTATAGAAAGCTGACCTTTCAGACCAAATCTGACTTAAGAGTACAGGTTGCAGTAAATTGACTAATATTATTCTATCATGTTACATTAGAAATTTGTTATTAGCTAAGACAAAGTGTACTCCTGGGTGTGTATTTTCACCACAACTCTGAGTTGGATTTTGTGTTGTGCAACAAATTTTAGATGAGACTCTCATCCAGAGCAAGGTCCAATTGTGGGGCAGAGCAAGCAGGAGAAAAATCCTCAGAAAAATAAAATGTGAGCACACTGAGGAGTAAATTTCTTTGGATCTTCAGTTTTACATACTGAAAGCACTACAGAATAGATAAGGGCAAGCTAAAACATCTGGCAATTCTTTCTGAATACATGTGTGATTGTCTGAGGGAAAATTGCTCTGTAAATTTTTTGCATTTCATTTAAGACTACAGCTAAAAGAGTCCAGTGACATTTTGAATACAGTAAAAAACCCAGACGCATTGGTGGAATAAAATGATCCATTTTACTTTTTAATAGAATCTAGTGATCAATACATGCTTTATGCCAAAAGGTGTTTTTGGCATTTAAAAAACCATCAGAAAACAGCATTCAAAAATTGCATAAATTTTCAGTTCAAATACTGCAAAATTATATTAATTCATAAGAACTTTGGCCCTGCCCTTGATTTTGTTGGCAGCAGCACTGAATACTAAAATTAATATTTTAAAGATAGGGATTGGACTCCATTCCTCATTCTAGATGTGTCTGCAGACTGAAAACAAAACATCCCTGCTCTCCCCAGTCCTACAAAAGCTAAGGAATATAAACAACACTATTTAAAATAAATTTAAGACTAAAAATAAACTCAAGAAAACACTGTAGACTGTTTACAGAGAGATTCAACCATTTCCTAGTGAAGCAATTTTTTGTAAAAAGAAAAAATCTCATAATAAAGAAATATTAATACAGTATTTGCACAACACAGCTGATCATTTTGTGATATTTTATTCCTAAAGGTTCCTTAAACTGCACTTTTCCCTTGACATGATTGTATTTGAGTGGCTTGACTGTTAAAACAGAAAAATTATGTTACAAAATGGAAATCAGGCAAAAACGTGCTTTAAGGCTGGTCTTGGGCAAAACATGTCCTCAGAAAAAGGACTCTGTCTCTTGGGAACAGGAGCAAATCAGTGCCTTTACTCATCGTGCAAAATGCCTTAAAATACATCAAAAGCCCAAAGCACAGATGAGGCTGTGACCCTTTTCATTACTTGATTGCAGAACAGACTGGATATTCCTTGCAAGCCAATTGCACCATGTATAAACTCTAATTTGAATTACACTTCCACCACTGTGAAACTGATTAAAGTCACATGAAACTTGAACAGAGCTGTGTGCTGTGATTTTACACACAAACTGCATTTGCTAGCAGGAATTCCTTAGATGTCTTCCAATGTTCCCCAAATTCTATGCAAGTAAATTCTCTGCATTAATTTTAGATCATTGTTGCACTGGCTGCAAAACATGTCTTAATATTTTATCATTTGAATTATTCACTTCCTAGTGTCCTAGGACACTAGGAAGTGAATAATTAGATTAATAATTAGATTAATAATAAATAGATTACTTCTTTCCTATGCCTTGAATTACATTCACCAGTCACAGTATTTGCACAGCTTTCAAACATCAAGAAATGGGGAATGAGAGGCAAAGTTTGCACCTTCCAATATTGAGCAAAAAAAGATTGAGTATTTTGAGAAATGCATAATTACACACTACTTTTACCATGGAAAAATGTGTCCCACATTAATCTTGGTGTGATGATGCCCAACAAGTCTGATAATTTCTAAACATTTCTTGGTCAACATCTGTCAACCAAATGAAGTCCAAAAAGTCAAACTCCTACTGCACGTCACTTCCCAAACATAGAGAGAAAATGCTATCAGGAGTTAAAATACTGACTCCTCTCTTACCTGAACCCTTTCCAAGCCCATGTAGCATATTTTGAAGCCAGGGGCAGTTGTTACAGCACTTCCACTACAGGAAATCGTCAGAGAAAATCAAGTACAGTGAGGTTCAGATGAACTCCAGCAGGATGATGGGGTGGTACAACACCAGCAGAAAATAAGCAAACTGCATTATGTGCTCAGTGAACCTGCCTGTAGATACAATCCACAGCCTTCCCTGAGGCGTTTGATGAGCCTTCAGCAGGCAAAGCTCAGATTCTCTTTTGTGCTGGCAATCTCCCTCTGCCTGCAGGATGATAGCTGCTCTGGATAACCACTTGCTTCAATGAAACACAAGTTCACATGTTTGTTTGAGGAGCAGCTGATCACCTACTAATCAATTAAAAGTTGCTTACCTGTCTCTGGGAGTTGGCACAGTACTGCCATTACAAAGTCACAGGTTTTTTTTAAAGTAATTGCTAAGTTACCTTTGTACCTGGCTGTGCATTAACCTCATTATCCTCTTAGGGGTAGTTTCAGGCACAAGGCACCACAACAAGAGAGTTCCCTGCCTCTTTAATTTATCTCCCCTCATCTCTAATCTGATGATAGTAAAATAACCCCCATCAATCAGGCATGATACAGCAGTAAGTAACTGGTGTCTGGCTAATGTGATTTTTCTACATCACAAAGTCCTAAATGGGGAGAAAAATCTTCTGCCAGCCCACAAGTGGAGAAAACAGAATATGGTAGTTTAACATGGACTGATTCTACACATTTTAAAACAATTTATCAGTTGATGTATGTTGTGCTGCCAGGGATTAATCTAAATTATCTTTGTTATTCATGGTTGGAACTGTCACTTATGATAATGCATACTGTTGTTGCAAACAAGATTTGGAGCCAGGAAAATTATTTTTCCCCCTCAAATATTGTGGGCTTGTCCCCTTCGAAAGACATTTTAGACTTGTTCAAATCTCTGTATCCCAGTAAAAGGAGAAAGCCAATATCCAACAACAAAGGAAAAGAAAGCAAACAATAAATGTCTCCTTTGAAGAAGATTGCTGGGAAAAGCAGCACAATTTATTGATTTCTGTTAATAAGTTCCAAGAAAATATTCATGCCCTGTAGCATTCCCTGATATATCAAAATGTGGTTTGATTTCTTCCCCCTGCTTTGTTTGGCATATTTTACCATATTGGACTCCAAAAAGTAGAGGTTACTAGAGAGCAGAGATGGAACAGCTCTGCTTCAGTGCAAAAGCAAACTAAGTACAGACAACTCTTTCTGGGTATGGGCAAGAGCCCTGCTCAGATTTCTGAAATTGATTCTTTATAACTTGAAAAAAATAGACATGGGATTAATTATTTTTAGGTTTTTAAATGAGTTATGTGACATATCTATGAAGATATAATTTTCTTAAAACTTGCAACAAACCAACCCCAAACTCTTCTCTGCTCTTCAGGTTATTTTCTTGACAGCTATAATCAAGAGAATCAAGAGACTAGGGGAAAGCACTAACAGAATTGGAAAAGATTGGTCACAAACTGCCATTGTGTTAGGCTTCTGACAGAATCCTGTGATTTTTCAGAGTATCAAAATACATCAAAATATCATGTAAAAAACATGCAGGATAATAAGAACCTAATGGACTGGGGGAAGAAAAAAAATACAGCAAATAACAGAGGAAAAAAAAGTATATTCCCTAAGGCAGATTTTTCTTACAGAAAAAAAAAATCACTTTTCCTTCTGTTTCTTGAAAAAATTGATACATATGACATGAATAAAGGAAACCTGTCTTTGATAATTCTTTGGTGGAAGGAAATGACAGAATCTCAAAAAGAGAAAAGATGTGTTACCAGCATCATAATGGATTCAGAAATTTCTAAATTGACTTTAGCCCAAATTTTTCAGGCCATTAAATATGATAGTTATTCCAGTAAAAATAGACAGCTGAGTTGCAGAGTCCCTCTAGGACAGTTTATTACATGGGTTTCTTTTACAGGACAAAAGTGCGGGAGATTTTGGCAATTGGTGTTGTCCTTCCTGAAGCAAAACGTCTCCCCAAAGAGCTTATTCCTTCTCCTTTAGAATCCAGATGATAAAAATCACTCATGTTTGCCCTTCTGGACTATTACCTATCATCCACTCCTCGTTATCACTGGCAAAGGTCTCAAAAACTTTTTTAAAAGTGGTTTCCATTTAGTCTGGGCATGCAAACACTTTAAAGCAGCATCTCTAGAAACCTGCAGAATGTAGCCCTATAGAAATTATTTCTAGTGCAGTAATTTAATAATGTACATCATAAAGCATTAATATTTTACAGTGATAAGAATCCATTCAGGATGTAAGGTAAAGCCTTGAGAAGATTGACCAAACTACTATGTAAAAATTGTAACATTGTGCCATTATGTGGGACTGAGATTTATATTTACACAGGGAGCAAAGTCACATCCATTCCTCCTTGCCAAATAAATACCTTGCAAATACTTCATATTGATTTCAGTATATTAGCACCAGGAGGAATTTTATAAGCCAAACATTTTGGCTTAATTTGTCAGGCTGCACTTGCAATTTGTATGTGCCATGGGCCAGTAGTTTTATTGTTTTAGAAAACTGAAAAATCAAATACGAAGCTAAATTCTGTTGCATATATCCTATACTAGGAAAAAAAGAGAAGCAACCAAAAATTAAACCATCAAATCATGGGGGGGCTTGTTTTTTATGCTAGTCTTACTCTGAAAATGAAAATGTTACAGGAGTTTTATTTCTAGAGTATCACATCCTTACCAAATGTCTCAGATGAGAAGAAACTGCTGGAGAAACATGAAATACAAATCAATAAATACCTGCTGTCCTGTTTAGCGTGGATGGCAATCCTTTGTCATAGACTGTTCTGCTAAAGATTCCACCTGATGCCAAGTAAAAAGTGAAGCATCTTTTTCCTCCACAACACACCCTAATTATACTAGGCAATAGATGTTAGAGGATAACTGCATTAAACTTGTTTCTTGCCAATTCCAAATGCATTAGAAGAATTATTCATCGTTAACAATCAGGAGGCAAATATTACAAAATTGAGTAAGTTGAAATGAAAAACTTCAGTCCTAAGGGTCAATGGACCTTGCATTCAGTCAGTAGGGCAATGTACAACAAATAGGTATAAACATTTATGGATTAAAACAATTTGCAAGCTACTTGGACTTCCTTTAGACCTATAGCAGAATCTGCAATAATTGTTTTGGTTTTTTTCATCTGAAGTTCAATTAATGATCATAATAGCTGGAATAGCAACTAGCACTGTTGAGAGGAAGACAAAGCATGAGAAATAAAGAGCAGTGTCTTTCCACAAAGCAATAAGAAAAGTTTTTCAAAACCTCAAGTCCATCCAATTCTCAAACATCTAACTACAATGTCCTCTATTCCACTATTTTTCCCTGTATGTGGAGCCCTTACATGGAAGTAAGAACACAAAACTCTTTCCTACATTTGTTTTGTTCCTACAGAAGTGAAAATCCTTTTTCCTTCTTAAAATGTTATCATATTATGTTTCAGGGTAAATGTATAAATTTTCATCTTCCTTATTAAAAGAACAGAGAATTCACCCCAAACTGGAAAAAAAATCACTAAAACCAAACAAACCCTCATAACCTTCTTTAATGCTTCCATAAAATATATAAATCCACACGATTTTAAATGTAAAATATTATCTGCATGAAAGCTTCTCTAGATTTCAGTTTTCAATTAGTTTTTTTCACTGGCTTACTACAAAGTTGCACAACAAGTCCATTACAAAAGTAAAATCCTTTTCCACTTCAATCTGCTTTGTTGACTGCTACAGATCACAGCAAAGAAGCCAAGGAAGGCACAGCAATTAAGTTGTTCAATTTTTCTATTTAAATTAGCTTAGGAAAACAGCTTTGGATATAATTACCTTATTATTTTACCTTCAGTTCTAAGGTATAAAACGCTAGCCTTGGAAAGCAGATAAAGCCTTGTAAACAAAAGTGCTCAAATAGCATTCTGAATGCTGTATCACCAAGTCAAGGAAATTCAAATGGAAAGCCTCAGATTCTTGAGCTATGAACATCCAATACAAACACTTCAGCAGACTTTATACAAGGACAGTAACCCTCTCCAAAGACCCCCCAAACTACAGGGTAGAGTTGCTAAATGCAAAATATTCCACTCCGCAGAGATATCTAGCAAGACACATCTATCCTGAGTGAGCAATTTCTTGCTCTTGCGAGTTCAGTATAACATTCACAGCGCTTTGTTTCATTCCTTTTGTTCATGTCAGATGAAGTAGCCATCAGAACGACAGACATCCATAACACAAAACTATTAACTATATTTATAACTACCCTAGACTAACTGAGGTAACATTCCTTACACACCACAGCCTCAGACACTGTGAGGGCCAGGCTCCTGCTCTTTGAGTATCTGAAAGGCTGGACTGTATTTCTATACAGTCAAGAATAATTAAATTGCCAAGTAGAAAAGCCTTTCACAATCTATGGAATACTTGTTAGAGACAAGTATTAACAAAACCCCCCCTTCTCAGCCATTGTCTTTCCAGTGTAGCTCTATGCTTCCAGCTTTTTATTCTTTTTGAGCTGCAGCAAACACCAGCTAAATGCTCACAGGTTGATGGTGGTTTTTAGAGCCCTCCCCAGCAGTTGATCCTCTGCCTGAGCTGCAGCTCACCAGTCCAAACCTGCTTTCACTTTTCAACCCCAATAGTGCTCAGGGCCTCTCCCCTAACACACTTGACACCCCTCCTGCCCCAGGAACTCACCTGGTACCTCTCTGAGAGCACACACAGCTATTTTCATCTATCACAGCACTGTAAAAACAGCTGTTGGAGATGGTTTTGGGGGGATATGGGTGCTACAGGAAGAGTACTGTTACTACTGTCAGCGCTACAAAAGTTATCAAGCACTGTAACATCTTGCTGATTAAGCTTTGAAAAGTAAATATGTGAGGTGTCATTTGGCAAAGAACAAGCATGGAAATCTCAATCAACTTTCATATTATTATGCCTGAAAAACTGAAAATAGGGTAACAGAATCCAGGTAGGCTTTCCTGACAGACACAATTCCTGAACTCCCTGCTGCACAGTTTGAAGGGGAATTGGACATGTACTGCAGGCTCAAGATAGAAAGACACAGAACTTTCAGAAAGAGCCATCCACAAGAAAGTCACATCATCAAACCAGATTTTATCATTAAATACTGTATCAAAATACTTCGCTTGTCACAGTTCCTTTAACCAGGCCTTACAACAGCCCTTTATTTATTGCATTTCTGAAAAGAGAAGGTCCTTAAAATTAAGGAAAAAAGGTAAAACTAATTTTCCTAGCTCAAAAAAAAAATCTGAAAGCAAAACAAAAAGCCCTATATAAAAACATAGACATGAATGCTGTTTATGCTGTTTTCTTTTAACAAACCCTTTGAAAAAATGCAATTTCCTGTAACCTGCTAATTTTCATATGAAATCAATATTTGAAGGCAGAGCTATGACCAATAATGCATCAGCTATTATCTATTTATAAGTATTTGATAAAAACTACCCATTTAGTATATTCCTAGTCTAAAAGGCTTCCTTCACGTACCAGCAAAAGCATTTTTAACATGAAGCTTAGATTCCACAGTAAATAATCAACAGCTTGTTATGGTTTCCCTGCTCCACCTGAGAGGTTGGATAGGCATTAACAAACAGAATTATCAAAGAACTAGTCTGATTTCTAATGTCAGATGTACACAGGAGTACCTCAGAATGCAAAGTTCTAGCCAAAATACCCACAGGTCCCCTCCTGCTATCATTTAGCATTCAAAAGAGTACTTGAAGTTAACACAGTTCTGAACTTTTTGAAGAGAAGTTGACTTGCTCAAGTAGATGTGGAAAAGAAGACAATAACCATGCATTTGAGGTCCAAGCTGGGACAGCAAAGTAAGTTGTCAGTTTTTCCTTCTTTTCCTATAGAGGCAATTAGATAAGAACTACATATATCAAAGTTCTTTATTGCAACCTATCCTGAAATAAATAGAAGCTCTGGTATGCATCAGATAAAGCTATTTTAATATGCTTTACATAGCATAAGAGCACCTTCCAATATCTTGCAAAGGAAATATAAGCAGCACTGAATCCCCATGTCCCTCACCAGCCTAGAAAAGTGTTTTGTTTAGTCCTTAGAAGGAAGGTATAGACTACTTGGCCAGTCTTCTCAAAGACACATTCCCTCATGTCTAATAACCCATAACAAAAACTGTAAAAACTTATCCTTTATAAATTACACTTAACTTTGCTACAACTATTACTGTCTTTTCTGATGCATACTAAATTATTTTTCCACCCCCTCCAGGAGATATCAAAAGCCTTACATTTTGCAGGCTAGATTTCCCAATGGAAAGCTTCCATAACCTCTGGTGCTACCTGTAGAGTTGACATAGGGAAAACAACCTGCTAGTGAAAGGCAGTAATTGCTTTTTCCACATGGCTTGTAGAACCTTTAGATACTGGGTCAAAACAAGCTACTCCCTACATGTATTTAGTTAGAAAAACCAAGATGAAACATTGTTTATACATAAGTGGGCAGTAAGAGCAGGATTGTTCCCTCAGGAAGAGCAAGGTAACCTCTGAGGGCAGCTAAGCACAGGTACCCACCTCACCCACCATAGTGGGTAACCCAGAAAAGCAGACCTTACCTGCCATCAGGGACCCCTAGGGCCACAACACAGTGCCAAGGCCACCAACCAGCCAGGAACATCACAAAGACCACAGCCTACTCCCCCAGGAGCAGAGCAGCCATGTTCCCAGCCCGGGTTTAAATGGAGCCCGCCTGCCGAAGGCCTTAGGTGAGGCTGCGGAAGGCCCCAGGTGCGGCCTCTCAGGGCCCTCAAGGCACTCAGGCCTTTGGAATTCTTTCCCAAGGTACTGTTCCCAATTCCCAGGTGCTGTGTGTTTTTTCTATTGTTTTGATGATGTGACCTTCTTGTGGGTGACTCCATCTGAGAGTGCTGTGTTTTTCTACCTGGAGCCTGCAGTACCGGTCCAATTTCCCTCAGACTGTGCAGCAAGGAATTGAGGAATTGTGTCTGTCAGGCAAGCCCTACCTGGATTCTGTTACCCCATTTTCAGTTTGGTCAGTATCACAACATGAAAGTAGATTAAGATTTCAATGTATTTCTCTGCCCAATGACACCACACTTGTGCCTGTGAGTACTTTGCTTAAGGGTGAGGGTGCTGCTGCACCCCTTTGGTGTGGGGGCAGTGGAGTCTTGCAGAGCCAGGTGGCTTTAGGATGGGGTGGATTTTTTTCTACAAGCTGCTTTATTATTGTGGGCACACAGTTTGTGGTGATTGGGAGTGGGGCTATGGGGCAGGCACACAGTTTGTGGTGATTGGGAGTGGGGCTATGGGGCAGGCACACAGTTTGGGGTGGTTGGGAGTGGGACTATGGTGCAGGCACACAATTTGGGGTGATTGGGAGTGGGGCTGTGGTGTGGGCACAGTTTGGGGTGATTGGGAGTGGGGCTGTGGTGCGGGCACAGTTTGGGGTGATTGGGAGTGGGGCTCATCCCTAAATGGCTGCAGCTGTGCAGGACAGGTGAATGCTATTGAAGGGAACGAGCCATGGAGTGCCCAGGGGCACTGACCAACCAGGAAAGGGAACAGAGGGCACACAGGTGCAGGGCATCAACAAGAGGGGATAAAAGGCTGGGCTGGAGAACAAGAAAGAGCAGATGCCTGGAGCCTTCTGAAGAGGTAAGGTGTTGCTCTCTGTGGCTGAATGCTTAAAGCTTTCTGAAATTGTTTTGTGATACTTTGCCTCTTATGGCTATCTCAACTACAACAAATGCTGTGACACGTTAGCTTCTCTTTCTTCAGATGTGTTTTTGCTATGAGTTTTACCATTATGATAGTGTTCTCAGTATATTAATCCATAGTTCTATAGCTGCATAAAAATACTTGCTGGAGTATAATTTTGAATTTGTTTTTGTAGCATCTTAAGTGTCTGTGATTGCTTCCCCATGAGGTGCTAGCTTGGCTTGCCTGAAAAAGGTGAATTTCCTGGTACTAAACACATTTTGTTGTAAGTGAAATATGCTAGCTTTGTAGGTTTTCTACATTTTGAAAAACTTAAGGTTGATATTTGCAATTTCAGTTCATTTTCAGTAGAAGTTAAGTAATGTTTTTCTGACATCAAAGGGAGATTTTTTGGGTTTTGTTTTGCCTTTTTGTTCTTTGTTTTTTTTTTTGTGTTGTTGGTTTATTTGTTTGTCAGGTGTTTTGTTTCTGGGTTTATCTTAAATTCTTCCTTATATTATTTCTCTAGACAATTTTGGTCATTAGAATGTATTGTTTTGTTTCTGATGAGGTTACTGTTATCGTTAGGAAGTTGATAGTTGATTATAATAAAAACAAACAAAAAAAGCCATTCTGTAGTTCATAAAATAGTCATAAAAATTCACCAGCAGATGATATGTAATGTTATATACGTGGTCTTTGAAGTAAGATACCTATCTTACCTTTGTAGGTAGAAATCTCAGTAAAGCCTATTTCTGCTGGAGTCATCTACTCTATTAAATAAGTAGTATGTCCTTTTTTTTTTTTTATGGCTTTTAAAACTGAATTATTAAAAGTGTTGAAGAAGCAATGACAAAGACTGATGCTTTTGTGCCTCTAGGAGTAAAGTCACATGGAGATAGCAGGCTTAATTCCTGATTAAGGTTCTGAGGCAGATTGGATACATGCAAAAAGGCTCTGAACAGGACTCAGAGGCAAGCACGTGTTTTTTAGGCTATAGCCAACTAAGAACGCAACAGTATGGTTTAGCTCTGGCATTTTTGTGCTGACTGTTGGGAGCTGTAACCACACCAGTGACCACAGAGTTTGAGCTTGATTAGTAGCTAAAATACTTACCAGGTAATTCACTGTATCTGCTGCAGTTGATGCTTGATTCTTTCAGCAATATCTAGGAGTTTATTGCTGTTTGAATATTAGTGTAAAAGTGCTGTAGTTACACTTCATTTGCAGTTGTATCTCTTTAGGGGGGCATGCTCCCCTCAGACCAGAGGGAAAGGCAGATGTTCCTGTTGTGGTGATCAGAGATAGAGCATTGTTACAAACGTGCCTGACATGGTTTTGTGTTTTGATTTTGTCAAATCAGCCTTGAGTTAAAAGCCTCACTAACAGAGTCCTATTGGGAAAGGATGGGGCATGTGCAAGCATATTCCAAAGCTCCCTGTCAAAAGTCCTGCAGCCTTGTACTTCAGGTGATTTGCACAAGCCTAAACCTAATCTTGTTCTGAACAGGCACAAAGGCAGCTTGGTTCCTCTCAAACTCTCAGCTTAAGCTACATAGTGTTTGCTTTGAGCAGTTCTCTGATTTTTCTGACTAAACCTGGATTTATCAAATCCAGTGGGAAATATCAGTGCAGAAGGTATAAATTATGTCACCAGCTCTGACACATGACTCCCAGTTTTTCCACTGAGGAGTTTGTCAAATCCCTTGGAGAAAGCCTTTCAATGTACAATGTTTCAATGTACTTATATTCTTGCCAGCCAGAGAAAATGTGGTGATAGCAACAATAGAAGTAATTAGTGCCTTCAGGTAAGGCAAAATCTAGCTGTGCCAAAATGTGTAGGTTAGCTAATTATTCTCAGCTGCAAGGCATCACATCAACTTCAACTAAGAGGGATGGAGGGTGTGGTGGTGGTTGGAGGTCTTAGATACAGCAATAATGAAATGCTAGAATAGTTTATGAATGGTTGAGGTGATGCTGTTAAAACCATGAGAAATACTGCTGAAAAGGAGGTGGAATTTGTACTTTATGCAAATAGTGAATATCTTCTTCTGCCTGTTATGTTACTAATGGGAAGGCTGCTGATTATACTGCTATCATTTCTTTTTGTCTTTGACAAGGAAGACAATGAAATGTTTTTTATAATTAAAGATTTAGCTCAGGAAACCAAACGTTCCTTGTTGTTATATGACCTAAGCAAACAATTGAGAATGAAGTTGCAATTGTGAACAGCTCCTTTCTAAGGAGGCAAAAGGTGCAGCAAAATATGTGACTTTAATAGTATTAAATTAATGACTAGATTTATGACAGACTTCTAGACTTTTTAAGACTCACTGTGCTACCTAGGTAATTGTTTTGCTGTCTAAATATACTAAAAGTTTATGGTGCAGAAAGGGTTCTACCTAGGATAGTGATTCTGCAACTTAATTAGCCTTGCCCAAACACAAGTAGAATATTCATTAGTCTTTTCATGTCTTTTAGTATGAACTGTACTGTCTTTTCCATCAAAATCCCCTACATACACACATGAAGTGTTATTACTTATTAAAAAGGTAAGCTAGACTTATAGAGTGCACATTTTTATTCATTATTACAGCAGAATTAAAAATTTAGTCAGGAACTCATGCGAACAAAAAAGTCTGCCTGCTCTTAAGTATCTAAAATGTCAGAAACTAGATGTGGTAGAATTGTGTTGTCTTTTAAGATGTGTGCAGATAAGGACCCAGTGAGCAGATTGTGTTGATGTGCTTCATTAAGGAGTTTTAAAACCAATTGATGATTCTCCAGCCTTACCATGTAAAAGCTTGTTGGTATATCTTGGTTATTCATTTCTGAACTAAGATTGCTGAAGCTTTACTGCTCTGGGATTATAAATGAGCATACTTGAAATCTTAGAAGTTCATGAGTGTTACATTAAATAATTTCGGTTGACTCCTTTTTAGGTTAAACTGCTAGCCTTGTAGCTAAAGAAAGGTAAAATAATTAGAAAATAAAAAACCCCAGCCATACTTGTTTTCCATGCTGACAGTTAAAATTCCCAGGGGGAAATCTCATTTCCTTGCTGTTACACATTTCAAAGGAAACAGACTATGCTAGTGCCCTTTGCCAATCTTTCTTAGTCTGCTCTTTCTTATTGCAAGGTCTTGCCTCAAGAATTTGTGATTGGAAAATTGGTCTCTTTCCATTATTACTGTTCTCTGAGCTGCTACTAATGCTGCTGACCAAACACATAATTTGAACTTCTATGTTATCTATAATAATCCTTCCTTTTATAACTTATGAGTAATACATTATGGTTTTAGCTGTTGGTTTTCTCTGTTTGTGTCTTTGAACTTTCTCTTCCCAAGAAATTCTGCTTGTTCATTATTTATATGTACATATAACTTTCATAAAGTAGCTGTGGAGTGCTGAGTTATCAGTGTTGATGGGGACAGAGCTGGTGCTCTGAGGATGTCTGTAGGGAAGAGGAGGGTTTGAGTGATTAGCTGTCCTCTTTGGCTTCCTATGAAGCAGCTGTGAATTTTCAAATTTCTGTGGACCATGCTGTGGTAGATGCTGATTTGTGCCTTAAGGACAAACATTTAAGGTAGGGAAAGAAAGGATGGTCTTAGCCTAGAAATCACAAAAAATCCACTATAAGCTTTCTTTCTTTTTAACTTTGCTTTTAGACTTAGCTTTGAGTCCCACTTCTCCTATCCACCTCATTTAAAAATACTATATAAACAAAAATTAGTGGGAGAGTTGAAAACTGTTAGTACTCTACTTATAGGTTTTGCTTATAAGTATCCTGCAGCAAACTGAACTGCAAAAGAACTAAATGATACAAGAAGAAAAGCATAATTTTGATTAATTCTGAATCATTTGGGTGATGTGTGGTGTTTCCATTTCTGCTTCATTTTACAATGGAGTCATTAGTGAAGGCTGCCCTGGCTGAAGAAAAGCAGTCAAAAAAGGGCATGAATGCCAAGACAGTAGTGTAAAGCACTTTTTTCATGCAAAAACCAGCAATACAGAGTAATATAAAGAGTAAAGCTTGCATTGGTCTGTCTCTCTCAATTATTTTGTATTATATTTTCATATTGCTTTCAGAGGTAATTGTTTCTGGTTTATGTACATCTGAATTGAACTTGAGAGGTAAAGTGTTGTAACCTAGGCATGTGTATAGATATTTCTAGGATCTAGGCCTGGATTTTTGACAGGACGGTAGCATTGAAATTAATAAAGGAAGGAAGTCCAGCTATGAAATGTGAAAAATGAAATATTTGCAGACAAGTTTTTTTAAGGATTATAAAATGTATTAATGAAAGATGTCTGTGTTGGGGAGTCTTGGATCTTGAATGACCCATTTATCCCCATCTTAATGAATTATGCAAATTAGAAGAAGAGATTCAGTAATATATTTCAATTGGGAAGACTGAGCAAAATCAGATCTCTGGCACTTACCCAGGGTTTGGTAGTTAAGAATCAGCATTAAAGAAAATAATCACAACTCTGAGACAAAGGGGATTGATGGAAGACCCAATGTAACTGTGCTGAACCATAGCCAGGGGTTTTATACAGTATCCTATGACAGACTCATCAGTGGGGTTAATCAGCACTGCACTGCATACAATGAATAAAGTATTAATGAGAACACCGAAGACAAATGATACTTGTGTGAAGCATAAACAATTTGAGAGGGATATTAAACTTGTGATAATTCTAATAATGGTACTGCTGATGAAAACATCTATAATGATATCTTAACACACTGATTGCTTAGGGGTTTGTCATTGGAATTGTACTATCAACAGCACTTATCTGTGGGGTAATTATTTTTTTTAAATTAATAGTCTTGCACATGAATATGTTTGATAATGGGGAAGGGATTATCATTCCTGTTTAATTTTGGTTTAGGACAGAAGAGTACAGCTGTATCATATTTCTGCTCATGGTGAACATGCTTTTTGTGGCTCTAGAAGAAATCTTTAAATAATTATGTAGGAAAATATCTTGTAGTTTGGGTAAAGATTTGTTTAGATGTTTTTGGTACTACTTGAATGTGAAAAATCTATATTTTTTTCAACATGTAAATTCCTTCAGTGAGGGTTAAACTGGGGAGAAAGATGTGCAGAAATGCAACTTAACTGGAGTGTAATAAGTAGTCACTATTGCTTATTGATGTGCTAAAATTAAGGGAAAAATAATCAGTTGAGAAAATATCTTTTCAGATATTCATGGTTGTGTGCTTTTTTACAATATTTTCTAGCTCAGTCCAATAAGGAGAATGAGGTATTTTCCAGTAAAAATTCAGGCTCCTTTTGAGGTGAGACTCTCAGGCTGCGTTTGGATGTTACTGGGTGCTGTGTGTTTTGCAGGGAAATGTAACCTAAAACACAAGTTAGAAACACCTTTTGGTGTCCCTTTTGGTGAGCAGTTCATGTGTGCTGCTAGTCCACAGGCAGAATCACCAGCATGTAAGGGTTTGGAGATGGTTTAAAGGCTCTATTTTTCCGAAAGGAAGTCAAAATGAATTATGATGAGCCTCTGGTCTGATGTCTGCATTTCATGCAGATAATGTTTTCATCTGAGGGAACACAATGAAAATTATGACTGAGTACTTGGTAAAGAAGACTTTGGAAGATTGAAGGCTGCATGTCTAGATCTAAAAAAGGTCTAAAAAAAGGCCTTAGCAATGGAAAAGCTACAATTGTGGGAGGTGTAGATGCTGCAGCTGTGTTATGGAACACTAAATAAGATCTGGAAGCAAAGCAGAGCTAAATTTTGTTCAAATTAAATTTACATGTTCATAATGTTTGTCTTAGACAAAGTCTGTTTTGTTATGGCTAGAAAAAAATCTAAGGCTCTTTCTAGAGTGGTATGGATAGCAAGTAGGAATATACTAAAGGATTAGCTCTGTATCTTGCTGAATAATCGGAGCTGGTTCAAAAGAGGGTGTGATCAGCAGCAGAGACAGAATTTCTGACAAATTTGTGGAGGACAGGTAAGGGAATGCTGGTGGCTGGATAACAAAATTAGAGCCAGGGACTATTATGTATATGGTTTATATGAAGAAAATAGTTCATCAATAACCCTGTTATACAGCAACGCAAACACTCCTTTCTTTGCTTCTTGTGGTTTCTCTTGCTTCCCTGAAATTGCTTTGCTCAAAGGTGTGTCTAATTAGGTGCAATTGCTTTTGTACTGAATGATTACTGAAGGATAAAGGTTTTGGGGCATGAACCTGAGAAGGGGGTGTGAATATGGCCACTAATAATCCATGTTGGTGAGGGAGCACAGGTGGGGAAGTAGGTGCAAGCAGAAGAGCTTGGTCCTTGCTTCAGTAGAATTACTGAATTATTTATTTTAAATTTATTTAAATTATTTAATTTAAATAATTAATATCCTGGAAGACTGTGTAGTGTCTTGCTAGTAATTTGTCCACAAAGGAAACAGAATTTGCAGCTAGAGCTTTGTTTAAATGGCCCCAGATTCTGTGTTTGTTGACAGTAATTTCCATGTGGCTGAAGCAAGATGTTTCTTTTTAGTAGTGCTCGCTGGCGACAGCTGAGTTCATTGTCATGTAAAGGCTGAGTGACACACCAGCACTGCAGGGACAACTGGTCTGCCTTTCTTACCTGTCATGTGCAGCAGGGTCTGTAATGGCAAGAGTGGAGCCTCTCAAACTTAGGAGCTGAGCACACTGCAAGTGAACCAAGTTGGTTCATTAGAGCCTCAGGACAGGCAGGTGGGGAGCAGGGGTTTGGTCTCTTACAGAGCAAGAGGGAAGTGCTGATAATGGGAAATAAAATACTATGAGGGTGAAAGCCGTTGGGTAAAAACTTGCAATCTGAACAGTCTTGAACAGAAGACCCTTCTTTTGTGGACAGAGGGTGGAAAAATTAAGCTGTAAAAATATTTCAGCTTTAAAGCTGGTGACAGAACAGTCCTTGCACATTGAGTTACAGAAATAGCATGGAAGGGCTTACAAGCTGTTAGAGAAGCTGTTAGAGTAGCTCTGTGTTGGTGTTATGCTGAGCTTTAAAAACAAATCTGCTTAATGCTTGTTTTGCTTCAACTGAAATTGGAGGAAAGACCTGTGGAGCAGGGTCTGCGTGACTCATGGAGCTTTCAGCTGGAAATTTAGTCACAATAAATTAATTACACAATTAAGTGTGGTGTTAACTACTGTAACTCGTGCTAGCTGGCAACAAAGGTTCAGTGCTTTCAAGAAAGCCAAGGATTATTATGCAAGGTGAAAGCTCTGAGTCTGGAAGAAAGCTACTAGTAAGGTCTGTCTGAAAGCTTAATCACCAGATTTAATATATAGCCACATGCTTCAAAATTTAAGTGAACTGCCTGGTCAGTTTTGAAGAAATATCTTCTTGTAGAACTGCATATTAAGGGATGTCTTAATCTTTTAGTCAAATTATGAGTAGAGCAGATGAGCACAAGTGTTCTTTTGAACTTTTGCATTAATTATTGTGCTGAATGATAGAGAATATATTCACTAGAGGATGTAGACTCCTGCCAGTTCCAGGTTTGTGTAAATGGAAACTTAATGACAGAGAATTGGGTTTTAAGTACTATGCATTAAGGTCATTAACTTCTCTGGGCACACACAAAAATGTAATCAGACACATCCTTGCCTCCAAATTCCAGGCTGCAAGCCTAGAAGCTATTTATCCCTCTATTCTGCCCCAAAATGTAGAAACAAGCTTACATTTTGTGCGCTGTTAATGCAAAAATGAGATGAAATGGAGCTGTTTGTCCAGTTAGATGATGCTGGTTTAAGACTGATAGGAGTAGTGCCACTGAAATACTGATTATGTGGGACTGTGGTACACAAACACTTAGGCCCAGCAATCATTCCTCTGGGCATGATTAACTGCATAGAGGATCTGAGTGCTTCATAAGTGTCATAATTCTACTTAAAAGGGTGCAGACAAGAATTACTTGTTATCTGGCTTTTAAAAGTAAGTTTGTACTTACTGGGCTGTACTCTGCAGACACAGGCATGGCAGACAGAACCAAGAATAGGGAAAAAATGAAATGTGGTGCTGGGAACTGTTAGATGAGCTCCGAAGTGAAGGCTGCTAACAGGCTCTGTTATTTTGAGAGACTAAACAAATTAAGTAGACACTAACATCAGACATGATTCTATTGTAAATGTATATGTTAAGCTTTAAGAATTCTCAGAAATCAGTTTAATCTGAAACTAATTTCATGTCTTCCAAAGTCTTTCTGTCCAATTTCCATGGGTTTTTTTCCAGCAGAAGAGTGGAATATAAACTAGATATGTATTCTTGTTATTTCAGTACACTTTGAGGCTTTTTTTTTTCCCTTTTATACTCACTGCTTTGTACAAGAAATTGGGTCTTGATAGCAGAGTAAAATGAAATCTAAAAATAAAGTTTAATTTTATATGGACTGCTACAGTGTTTCTAAGTTCAGAAATGTCTCCAAGATTTCAGTGAGCCCTGAGTTTACCTGCTTGATAGTTCTAAGGTTAGTATTGGGATAAATTCCTTTTCCAAGGCTTTTTTTATTTGTTTTCAACATTAAAACCTTTCTTTCATCTTACATTTGGTCTGTGAGTCAGAGTAATGTGGTTTTGTCTGTTCCTTGCCTCTGGGCTTGCTGGATAGAGCAGTCCAGCTCAGGGTGAATTGCACCCTGGAGTTGGTCCATCAAGAGTTAAGAGCTCTCTGGGATCTTCAGGATAGGAGTAGGCATAAACAATCTGTCTCTTTTGGCCCTCCAAGGAAGGGGGAGGGAAACTTTCTGGCATCCAGGTTTTCTCTCTGCACCAGACTTGGCACATCATTTATTTTCCCTCAGTTGATGTTTGAAAGGTTTCCTTTGCAGAATGGGTCTGGAAGGCTTTCTTCCCCTCAAAGCTTAGACTTTGTAAATGCTAATGACTCTTATGTGAGAGAAGGGGTTGCTGTGTCCTGCTCCTTCTCCTTCCTGATGTGCCAGGGAGAAAGTAAGCAACTTAGTTTTCTTTGAGTTTGCTTCCTGAAGATTTGCTTGATAAGGATTTTGCAATCTTAACTCATTTGATTAGCTGCAGTAAGTTCAGCTCCTCATTCTTTTCCTTTCCTGGAGCAGTCACAAAGGAATACAAGCTGTGTGTTGTGGGAAAAGTACACTTTTTCTTTCAAAAAGCCCAACACAACAAAGCTACCTTGTAATGTGATTAGAGAAACTCACTTTTAGCTCATTTATGGCACCAATTGACATGAATGGTTCACAAAAGATCTGTGCATGGGTCAAGATTAATATTATGAACTTAGTGCTTGAAAATGTGCAGAAGAACCAAAGGTCTGCAGGGATCCTGAAGATTCAGGAAAAAATAGCTTTTGGCATTAAATAGATCTGAAAAATATTCTATTGGAATGATACTGTTGGGATGGTTTATTACCTAGCTGTAGTTGATAGCGTACATTTTTAGAGTTCAGACAGTACTTTTGCTAAAGGAAAAAATTGATTTAATTCTTTTTATTTTACGTCTAATGTAAAAAGTTAGAGGCTTCCAGACTATTGCATAGGATATGATAAAACAGATCTGAAATCCTTACTTTCTCAAAAAAAACCCCACAGGCTAAAACTAGAAATTATTGCAAATGTTTTGAAGCTGATGCTCAGTGCTTTGCTTTGAAAGATGTAAGAAACAATACCATGAAAGAATATTGAAAGTAATGGGTGAAAATTAATAAGAAGTGTCCAATTAAAGAATTTGGTTGAATGAATTTGTGTCTGTAAGTGGCCTTTGATCAGTCCCACATGGCCTGGGTGCCAGGTGAGCATCTGACACGGTGAGAGCCTTGAGGCACTTCCAAAGAAATGCTCTGGCTGTGGGTTGGGCATGGGGAGGCTCTGCTGGGGGGTTTGGAGAAGGGGATTTCAAACCCTCTGAGTGTGTATTTAATCTTGTACTTTTTAACAGAAACCAAATTGATGCAGAAGAGCCGTATGTAGGCCAGTATTAATTCCAGGCCAGCCCTCTGGAATTGGTATTTTAGTTATTCAGGTTAAAAAGTGTGCAATGGGAGCCAACATTTAGCATCTTGGAAAGTGAGACAACACCTTAAGCCATGGATGTTTCCTCCCCCTTAGAAGGGGCTGAGAGAATAAAACAAGGTTTCCCAATAGAGTGTATTTCCCATAGAGATAAAAGAATCTGTAGTAAACACAGAGGTAGAGGTTTAGTGAAACTTAATGGGATCTGGAGTTGGCTCAGTTTGTTTGATTTCATGTTCCTCAAACTGATTTATGAGCTAATGGCACAGGGTGTACTAGGATTTTGTTTTACTGGATTGGTATCTCCATTGCACAGTTGGTAAAATGCAAAATGATTATGCAGAGTCCTCTATTTTCAATTCCACACACAGAGCCAGAACTCAATGTAGTAATTTTTTCACTGGAAAATGAAAGGGTGTTTTTATGGTCCAGTGCAAACACCTAGTATAATAATTTTAATTTTACCTTCTTGTTCATTTGCTTCTTTAAAGAAAGCTTTGACTCATGTTTTGGACAACCAGTCCTGCCAGCAGAATTGTTTGCTAATATATTTAAGAAAATTATGTCAAGAGCTGTGAGAAATTCATGCCACACTTACACAAGATGTGTTAGCATAAGTGATGTAGAATTTGTTAGTAATAAATAGCTTGAATAAAAAGCTATTTGCAGTATGTTTATCAACTTCTTTCACATTATTTTCTCTTCCAAGAAGTGGAATATTAACTCAATTAAACCTTACCAGAAATAAATGATATAAATTCAAAACAGACAAAGCACCAAATTTGTGGTGAAGCTTATTGTTATCTATTCAAAATAAGCTTTCTGCAATAGTGAAGTAAATCAGTGAACACGTGGTGGTTCCTGCCTGTCTGAAAATTGGAAAGCAAAAATCTCACAATGGGGAGCAATTTTTATTAATATTGAAATGTTACAGAATCTCTAGAACTAAGTTTTGCAAAAGTAGCAGCAGCTGTGTGTGAGCACTCAAAGCAAGTGTCAATGTTAGACCTGGAATGTGGGGCTGATGCTGAGTTCTGAGAGCTTTGTTCCATTCTTAATTCTTTATCTACAGGATATTTAAAGAATAGGTATAAATTATAAGATACCTTTTGTGTAAGGGGGAGTGGTTTGGGGTGTTTTTGTTGTGTGTTTTTTTTTTAAATTCTGCAGTGGTAAATGGAAGAACAGGTGTGTGAATTTTTTTTCTTTTCTGATCTAGAAAATATTCTGTCTAAACCCTTGTTATTTGCTCAATTTCCTAATTTCATCTCATGCCATCTTCCCAGGTTCCTGCTCATAAAAGTAGGAAAACCATATTTCATCTGCAGAACAGGGAACAGAGCATGATAAGCAAAAATAGTCTATTGTCTATCTCAGTCAATAGTCTCATTGACTGAGATTAGCTTTTGATTGCTTAAAGTGTGATTTATTTCTTTATTTTATAGTTCAGAAGGTAATGGAATGTTGTTGTTATAGCAGTGAAAATATGAGCTCTTCTGTATTGTGATATTTCTGACAACTTGAACTTCTCAAAGGTACTTGTTTTAGAAGACTTCCAGTTAGTTTTCTTTTCTCAAAATCAAGAGAACAGTTTAACATAAAAATTGAACCCTTTCAGCAGTAGCTTTTTTATCTTTACATTCAATGTTCATAATCAGGTCTGACTATTGGGTAACTGCCCAAGTGAATGAATTTGGGCTGGGTTTAGATTTAATAAACAGTTTTGCTTCTGCAGAAAGATCCATTACTGTCTGAATCCAGGTGTGGATTGCCTTGTTATTTCAAGCTGTGTTTTAGCAATCTCCTAGACTGCTTTGAAAGGAATGCCAGTCTTGAGGCAGAGATTGCTTTGGAGGAAGGCTTGTCTCTTGTGTCAATTCCAACACGTAGCTAAGCTTCTCTGATCCTGATTCCTGCCTGCACAGAGATGATAATTCTTCCTTTCCTCCCTGCCTACAGTCAGCTCTTTGAAGAAAAGAACAAGAGAGCATTATCTGAGGGGAATAGTGTGGAAGATAAGAGTGTTTATAGTACAGATGCTACACAAATTTAGCTTGTGGTGTACTTGTACATAGTAATAAATTGTGATAAGTTGATGTGCAAAAGAGGAAGCCTTGCAAAATGAAAGAAATGTAATACTATGCATTCTTAGTCCCAAACTCATTTTATAGCTGTGCTCTGGAGACTTACCTTATAAAGAGCACATTTTGCAACAGGTTAATTATTTAAATATTATGTAGAAAATTATTATCTAAGACTTAAGGCTCTACAATAAAGCACTGTGCGTTGCTTAAAAATCAGTCAAATCTTCAATTGGAATTTATAGCTTCTTAAATAACTTGTTCAAATGTCATTAAGATGAACAAGCAGTACAAAGAAGCACTCTTGGGGAAAAAATAAGACATGATTTTAAGGGAATGTGTTGAGTGAAAATTGCCTTCTAGCTTTAAACCTAGAGGCTAGAGAGTCTGAAATTGCTTTTCAGTGTAAATAACTCTCGTAAATTAAACTAAAATTGTTATTAGAATTGATGCAATGGTCATCTTGGTGAAAACAGGATTACACTTATGCTATAAACAAGAAAGAAACTTTACAGTCTGTATGGGGAAAAATGTTTTAATTTTCAGAAGCTGTCTTTGGGCATCAGATGCTGGCCCACATTTATGGCAGTAACGAAGAGTTTTAGATGTTTCATGATTCTGTATGTCACGTTGACTACTCACTCCTCAGCTACTGTGGTTGTATCAAAATTTCAGCTCAGTATTTTTTCATTTGTTTGTGGGTTTGTTATACAGAAATGTTTGAAAACTCAGAATCTGTTTTTTTTATATAAGAAATGTACTGTCCTTACAAATTCCATATATCTCTTTCAAAAATTGAGCTAAAAATAAACCTTTTCTTTTTTCTAGATTGCTTCTGAGTAGATGTTATCAAACACTGTTCATGTTGAGCTTGTTGCTGCCTAAGTTATCACAATGACTTGGAATACATTGTGATGTTTATAAAGAATTCTCTGTGATGTAATTTCTGTTTAATTGTAGATTCTTTGCAATCATGATTGGTTTAGATTGCCTTACTGGAATGAGAAGGACAATGAATTTGACCCCCAATTTCCTGTTTGGTTGGCATCATGCTGTTCAAGAAGAAAATGCTTATCATTTAATCAGAGTGGTTTCATAAACTTAGCAGTTTAGTGATATTGCAAAAATTGTCTTAAATGGTGTTACAAATTCCCCCTCAGACATGCTCTCTGCAGATTCAATAATTAAAATGTAAATCATGTGCCTTTATTGAACAGAAAGCTGCTGCCTTCTCTAATGACGATTTTCTGTGTTATGGAATCACACCTTTAACAAAAGATCATCTCAGTCTTACGGCAGATCAGAAGTAACCTTGTAATCAAGAATTCTCAGAAGATGCAATTCAGTCATTAAATCTGTGCTCTGTGGCAGGTCACCAGAGTGGGTAGTGTCCCCTAGCTTAATGAAATATTAAATCACTAGCTGAACATTTGACTCACCTATGAAATTAAGTATACTAAAAACATTTTACAGTGAACTTCTGGTGTAGGCATGATGCTTGTTTTCTTTCTACAACAGCCACAATGTTGAGGGGGTTATTTTCTTTTTTGTTCAGTGGAGTGCATGTCAGTTCAAATTTTATTTCTTCAGCAACATAATTTGTGATAGGGGCTGGATGCTGAGTGACAATGGAGTGGCCAGCACTCTAAAAGCCTCTTAATGTTTTAAATGAAAAATTGCATAATGCTCCCTGTACTGACCAACAAACTATTTCTAGGTCCCTCCTTATTGGTAAGTCCAAACTAATGGTGAGGGAAAGGAAATTTCTGAAAATCTTGTTGATCCCTCCCAGCTCAGGATAGTAAAAATAAAAAATAAACCCCCAATATTAGGGTTATAATTGTATCGCTTTTCCAGGCTACTAAGATTTGAAGTTATGTTGTGCACATTGGTAGAATAGGCTCAATATACTATTACAGCAGCCTTTCAGTGGGTTTTTTTTTGTTTACTTCAAAACTTCAAAATTGGTTTCCAGAGAACCCTTTGGAAATGAAATTGCTTTCTCGCTTCATACTGTGTATCCTGCTGTGGTGCTGATAGTTGCAGTCAAGCACTGTGATTTTAAATATCATGGATCATTGAAACATAACTTTTTCTCATTTGAATTATATATAATAAACATATTATATTGATGAAAGCCCACTTCTTAGGTTGGCTATGATATTTTTTCATAGGACAGGAGCAGTAAAGGCTGCTTTGTTGGTCACAAGTAATACACTTTGTCATGCAACAGCTCTGCTTTCAGCAACTGAATACCAATCTTCCTAGAGGACTTGCTAGTGTAATTAAAAATTGGGGGGGAAGTGTCAAAACTAATTTTTGAGTTTAGCTTTGTTTATTTAGTGTTAATGTGATATTGATGCATTTCATTTGGTCTTGGTGCACGTGCATCTTGGATACTGGAGGCAAACTTAGGAAAAGATTTCTCATTAGACTTTTTTTGATGTACAATTTTCAATATTTATAAGGAAGAATAGGAAATCTTAGCATTCAGTGTTTGGTTTCAGTTGAAACACACTTTGAAGGTACTAGTTTGTATTCACAAAGGAAATTTTTTATTGTGTGCATCACGGAGAAAGTTTATTTTAGTCTGCCCTTCACAAATTAATGTTTGTTTTAAAGGAAAGATTGTTGCTGGAAGTGAGTGGCCCTACAAATAATGAGTCTGGAAACAAATGAAACGTCTCTAGACTTGAGGCCTTATTGGTTTTTTACTGACTCAAAAGGGTGGGGGGGAAATGTCTAGGAAACATGACCTTTCCTTGGCTTTGAAGGAGGCTAAATAACCATCTAGCATTATGTGTAACTCAAAAGCTGTTCAGTAGTTTTATATTACATTTTAAACATAGCTTGATGTTAGGAGTTTCAAAAACTACATGAATCATTATTGCTTTAATTTTTTTTACAGAAGTTTTAAACACTGAATTTTAGTTAATTATTTAGTAATATAAATTTTTGGATTTAATGAAACTTCTAACTTCATCCCTGGGTAATCTAGTGGTCAGAAAAGGATCTTTGGTTATGCCTAATTTAGGACTTCGTTTGATGTATGCGGAGCTTAAAATGTAAAAATTTAAGAAAACTGTTTCTTTCAAGTATAATAATGATATTTTTGGCTGGTTTTAGGGACTTATTCTTCCTCCTACTACAGCTTTGATACATCATAGGCATGAAATATCTATATATATAACCTCTTGTGTATGTTATATATACTTAGTTTACTTTAGGACTTACACAGCTTTTATGTCCATTGCGTTATTTGTATATCTGGTTTCCAGTAATTTAATCTGTATCAGAATTTCTTCATGACTTTCCAAAGTTTAGTTATTCACTACATGATATTCTGGATATAGTGATGGCAAAACATGATCAATTATGCATTTTTATCCTGATGTGGGTAGGAAATGTATGAAATCAACAGATGTTCAGTAAAAGCACTTTTGAAAGGAACAAAGGAAATATGATCTGTCTAAATCTGGTGAGTTTTTTTCTATGTTTTGGTGGATTTGGTTTTTTTTTTCCTGCTTGTTCTTTGTCCCTTTTATTTAAAAATGTCCCATTTGGACAGCAGTTACTTTTTCAAGTTGTTTTCAAAGTCTTGTATGCAAGTCTGTGCCTTTGGGGTAATGAGCAAGGCATGACTAATTTCCAGCAATTTGGTCTCTGGACCATGTCCTGGAGGGCCAAAATAGTCAGATGAAAATGTTGATTTTAATCAGCCTCTCCATTGCCTGATGTTTCAACTACAGCAAGTCTCAGCTTAGCACTCTGACTCCTGTCAAACTTCATCTGTATTATATCTGTAAGCCTGCCAACAATTTCCAATTCTGCTCAGTCTTAAAAACTTCAACCCACAAAAGCACAGCCCCAAACACAAACCTCTGCAAGCCTTGCTGCAAAGCCAGCAAAGAACTAATTACAGCTGACTCTGTTCATTGATGTTCAGTGTGATTGGGCATGAAAATAGCCTCTGTGGGCATCACTGAGGTCTGTACATGTGGGCATGCTGAAATTGGGTGACTTCTGTCACTCTGCATGTATCACATGTTGTACTCCTTCCTCAAATTAAATTCAGTCTCTGTGGAGCAGAAGTTTGAAACTAGCTTAATTTGGGTTTTGGTTTTTAGTCTATTTTTTTACTTTAATACCCATTTAAACTCTGTTACACTGAATTTTAAAGGACATTACCTACAGAGAGTTGGAAACTCTGTTGTGGACAGTTTCCTGCAATTTGCTGGATTGAAAGCCCTTGAGTGTTAGACTTGGCCTGAAATACATCTTGTCAAGGGGAAGGATTACGCTGTGGTTTGAACTGTGAAGTGATTTCCAGATGATTTAGCTAGAAGCTCTGGGCTTTTCAGCTCCATGTAGGAGGTCTGTGTGCAGAGGAAAGGAAAAACATTGTCATTTTTGATAAGGTTTGACAAAGCTATTCTGAAGCATTAGTTCAGAGCTTGATGCCATATACATCCAAATCTGTCCCCAAGTGTGTCCTCTGAAATAGCACCAACATGATGGGTGGGGCTGTCCAACATGCAGTTTTAAAGAAACCACTTGTAAAGTGTAAGTGGGTTAACACTGGTGTATGAAAGCTGTTAAAGGTATGTGAGAAACCAAGGTAAAATAGCATCATAGAAATACCAATGGTGCAGCAAACAGATCATGCCACTTCACTGAGTGAGCTCAGTCTGATATTGTTAGTTATTTACTGATATTTTTTTATTTACGATCACTCCAGTTGGTATTATGCCTGAAGGAACAGTTTGGAAAGTGCATCTCTTAGGTGGGAATAGTGGCAGAACTTCTAGGAGAGGGATAAAACCTTTTAAGTAATGGAGACTCAGACTGTTTCCTGTCTGTGTATGTGATAGTAAGCTACAGCTCATTGCTCAGCATTTTTTTGTTCCAGCTTAAAGTATTCTAAATCATTGCACATTGTTTTTCCTCTTAAATATTTTCTTGTATTTCTATACATATAGATGAACACAGATAATAATTTGTATTCTTTTTAAATCTTGGTATCTTGTCTGTCTATTAACAAGGTAATCTTCAGTTGTCCTTACTTTAATGTAGTCTGACTTGTTTGGCTCTGTTCCTTCAGAAGTGCATTGCCTGATGTTGCATTCAAATGTGAGACTGATGGGTGATTTTGGTGCCAGGCAGCTTGTTCGCTCTGGTCAGCAATCTCCTGTTTACTGTACCCCCTTCTGGGTAGTCAGGATACAGGGTGACAATGACCAAGTGAAGTGGCCAGGATGAGATGACAGTAGTGTGACTAGAGGGACCCCATGCTGTGATATCTCTTGGTACTGATAGCTGGATGAAAATATTGTAACTGTTTGTCATTTCTGCAGTCTGTCCTGTGGTGATTGCTTTAATTTATAACTTTATCAGAGTTCTCCTGTCCTTAAGTATATGTTTAAACTAATTTTCTAGCTCCAGCTTGTATTTATGTGCTCTGAGTTTAGATTTAGAGGTTTTAAGTATCTGTAATGATTTGATTTCCAATGTCAGGCCTGTAGCGTGTCTATGATTATTTGTTTTTATAGTTATTCTATAACCCCCAAACATATATTTAGAGTGTACTTCAGAGAACACTGACATTTTTATCTCTGCATTTAACCTAAACAGATGCTTTCCTTGTTAGTACTTGAGGTTGTAAAGAAAATGCAAGTTCACAAATAGTAGAGCTTATTCTTTTGCACTGTCAAAGTCTGCCTGCAGCCCTAGGGATGCTACATGGACCAGAAGATGGGGACTTACTGAGGTGCTTCTGAGATTGCTCCCTGGTTATGCATGTGTGGAAGGACTCCCACCCACCTGTTCATGATATTTAACATCTCCAGATGTACCCTTCATGGTTGTTGTGATGCAGGGAGCAATCTTATGGAGGGAAATACAGAAATCAAAGTTTTGGGGGCATGTGGTGCATCTCCCTGTGCAACTTTTTTTCATGTGTTCTTTGCTGTCCCTTTGGTTTTTGCCATTTTTCTCTCACTTTCTCCCAATATTTTAACCTCCTCACCAAATATAGGAATGGAAGCTTTATCATTCTCAGAGGAGACGGTGAACTAATTAAGAAAAAAATGTGCTTCTTGCCAGACTTCAGGTGCAGTTATTTCCCACAGATGGCTCTCAAAGTAAATTGTTCTTAATGCTGGCAGACAGATTTCTTTCTCAATCATCCAAAAGAAATCTTATATCTGGAATTATTTTTTCTGCTTCCTAGGTCTTTATTCTCTCATCCCTTGCCAGTGAAAACATTTGGGATAATGATTATTGTGATAATGTCATACAGACCTTAGTAGGCCTATGCTCTCATTTTGTCTTTCAGGATGGAGAAGGAAAAGCCAAAGAAATGAGCTTTTCCCTTGGTGAGTTCCCTTTTGGGTTACTGTTTTGTATATCAGCTGTACTTGATACCTCATTCTAGTATCAAATTGTGTCTCATGTCAGTGTGGTGGTGTACAATCTGCCAGTTCAAATAATTGATCCAGGTCTGTCAAGGAGCATTCTCTTCCAACACTTTAAGTGCTATGCTGACAGAATAAACTTCTCTTGGCTTTGGAGAATTTAGCAGCAGTCTTCAAGTTGGAAGTCACTATGTGGGTTACTGTTTTTGTGGAGCAGAGTATTTAGAAAATGGATTTTCTACCACATACCATACTGCTGTTCATATGTGTAAATTTATTTCTGCTAGAACTATTTTTTTCCCCTCAAAAACTGATGAAAGATTGTGTTAAGTGGTTTTCAAGATGCTCATCCCATGAATAAAGCTTGACTTGGTCAAAGTTCCACCAGAAGCTAAAACCTTGCAAAAGATGCATGAGGGAAGAGTGTGGTCTGAGTACCAACTGTTCTTGGTAAAAGAAGAGCTGTTCAGGGTAGTGGGAGGTTGGTACACAGTTATTTAATGAGTTCTGTTTTGATGTCCTCATTGCTATGGTAGAATAGCTAACACTTCTCTCTCTGACGCTTTTATAATTTTACATAGAATCAGTGGATGCGTACTTTTATTATGACTCCAATTTAGTATTGCAAAAAATCAAAAGAAATGTGATAAAATGTGGCCCAAGTTTTTAGCAGGATAGCTAAAACTGTTGTGTCTCAATTTAGGAAAAAACCCACAAAACACTGTGGCTTAGCCTTTTTGTCTCTGCACTTGCCACCTGCAACAGATTATTTCCAGTCTTGCCTGAAACACTTTGAGATTGCTTTATTTGTTAAAAACTGGCAATGTGCTAAAGCAGTCCTTTCTGTTAAGTGTGCCGTTAATTACTACCTTACATTAATTAAAGTAAATGCAATCATGAGGGCATGCTGGCAGTGTTAAAGTTAATGACCTAAGACATTATTACTTAGCAAAATTTGAAGTTCATTCAAGCGATTTGAAACTCTAGGAATTAGATTGAGCTATGTGGTCATAAAACTTGAAAACCCATGATTTTAGCCTTTGTGTGTGAAACTCATGGATTTCATGTTAGCTTGAATAAATTGAGGGCAGAGAGAATTGCCTGATACTGGTGTTTTTGCAAAAACTTGAATTTGAAAGAACGTACCTGCTCAGACTTTACCTGAATGTGCCAGGTCTGTGTGCTGTTAAAGGCAAAAGCCCAAAATGCACTGAAGTACCCATTGTGTTAAGTGCTGCTTCACCTTTAGGAAGCCACTGTCCTCACCTGAGATGTCAGCAGCAAACTTAATATACGACAAAATATGTGAGCTAATATCAAAAAGAGGAGAGAGACGTAATAAAGCTGTGGTTGTGGATGGTGTAGGCCTGAATTAAAGCTTAGTTGAAATAATGTGTTCTAAATCTTCATTTACTTATGGCATTGGAACTCCACTGAGTTTTACCAGTCTGAGCTCCGCTTTGAATCACATTTGAATTCCCATTTTCTAGTTTGTTTGACAATTTCTTGCAGATGACTTGAGATTATTAGAACACAAGTCTTTGAAACAGTGGAGTGATGCAATGGAGACTGTAGACTCTCTCTGGTTCATTTATGATCATGTTTTTTGATTCAAATGGCTATGCACTGATAGCCTATTCAGGTGGGGGTTTTTTGGGCTACTTAGAAGGATTTAGGTCTTAAACTATTGATACATTTGCATTAATGATAAAGGTGTAATTATAAGGAGACCTACTAAAAGGTCTGTTTAACAGCCTCTACTGAACTTCTATTTGTTTTGGGCACAATGGCTCTTAAATTTGAAATTAACAGCATAACAAGACAATACTTAATGAAGCCATGGGAGCAAGAAATTCTAACAAATTAATCACTTATAGAGTTATGCAAACAAAATACAGACGGTGTGACTAGAACAGGTTGGTTAAATCAGGATGTCTGTTGGTGTTCCTCTAGCTGTGGGTGAATACAGTCAGTGTCCTGAGCTGGTGAGTGAGGTTCTGCTCACTTTGGTGTCTCAGCTCACTTTCCTCAGTGAAAAGCACAGAATCTGATCTTGGTTAGTAATCCTGAAAAGCACTCCTGAAAAAAATCTATACTTAATTTTTTAATGACGTAATTGGGGGAGGTAAAAAGGCTTATGCTGACAGAGGTATGTCAGGATTAACTTCCATTGCTCTAATGTTTTACAAATTCTCCTTTTATTAAAGAGAAAGTAATTGTGAGCATTTATTTATGAAGGGAGGAAAGGGGAATTGAACTAATAGATGGTAAGAATTCCTATGCTTATGCTAACATGCAATATAATTGTACTTTCTAGAGTTTAAATCTTGGCTCAAAACTCGGAGTCTGATTTCCTTTGTCTTTAATAAATTATTAAGAATTAAACCAACAACATGACTATCTTGTGAAAAGGAAGTGAGCAGAACTTCATATCTGATGTTTTTACAACCAGCCATTGCTGTCCTAATGCTAAAAAATATTGGCACTACACCCTTTCCTGTAAGAGCAGCACACTTACACCCATAATCTCCCCTGTGTTGGAGGAACATGACAGCACCTGTGGTGAGAATAATTATAATGGAATCTTCTGTGGTAGTTGGTACTGGAAAACAACTTTAGAGGGGGACAAAATTGCCCTTTTCTACAAAATTACTGCTAGATATCTCTTTCATGATTATTCAGGCTATGTTTACAGTGTTGCCACAAGATTTGCCTGGGCTTTTATTGTGTCTTCTGTAGGCTGTAGTTCTTTTTCAAGGCTGCTCTCCTCCAAGGATCTATTACTTTGAAACTGTTGATCTTGGCTTAAACATTTTTTTTAAGGTTCAAATATCTATCCGAGAGCAGAATAACTCAATGTGACACATTTGCCCAAAGCACTCCGCAAGAAATCCTGTGAATGATTATACATGTCTTGCAACTTCTTCAGGAAGCAATGAGGGAAATAAGTGAATCCTTGCTGAGGACACATTGCTCAGACTTCCTGCCAGCAAATGAAAAATCTGACGTATGCAGCACATAAAGCAATACTGAAATGACAGCCACCTGATGAGCTGCAGTGTGGTAAATAGCTACCCCATTAGAGATGCTGGAGGGAGAAGGCACCAAGAATACCAAAATATAGTTATTTACAGCAAGAGTGGGCAGTGGAGGGAGATAATTGGCGGCAAGAAATGAGGCTGTGTTGTCGGAGCATGAACTGGACAAAACTTTGGTGGTCCTTGGCCTGTATTTCTATGCAACTGCAGCTCTGCAGTAAAACACTTGTGCAGTTCAGGGGTCTAAATGTAGACATGTTCATGGTGAGATTGATTTCACAGGGCACTGCAGATGTCTAAACGAAGCATCTGGGAGAATGAAGCCATTCTAAAGGGGTTTGTTCTTTTTCTGGTAAATGCACAAAGCAAGGAATGTGAAGAACCAGAACATTGTTCTGATAAATGTGCCAATAAAGAAAGGATTTTTCACTGCTGCTCGGTGGATCAAAAGACATTTTCTTAAAGTTCAGAAATTTCTGTCATGCTTTGGGAAGAGATGAATGCCAAGGAGTGTTCTTACATTTCTATTTTCCCTGATATGTTTCTCAGAAAATAGAATAATGTGACTAATACAGTCTTTGTATCTGAGTCAAAAAAACCAAAGCACCAAACCAAAAACTCAAATGCACAAAATACTATGTAATAGCTCAAATATAATGATGTATTAGTGTAATAGTCCCATTTGGTGTTGATACTTGGTAGTCTTACAGACACAAAATGTATTTTTTCCAGCACATAATAATGGGCCTCTGTTTTTGGGTGGAATTGTCTCCTCAGAAGCAATGCTGATGGTCTAGTATGATGAGTGTTGAAATCTGTACCTGTTATATATAGTTTTGTGCTGAAGCTTCACTGGTTAATACTGGACAACATCTTAGAAATTCAATAGAATTTTAGAAATACCACCTCTATTTACTGTGCTTATTTGAGCGCAGTGGTAATCGTGGTGCAGCTGTGTTTGTAGCACAAACTGCTCCAATGAGAAACAGAAGTCTGATGGGTTTATTTCTGCTTCACATGTTCCAGCCATAGCTCCATAGCTGCTCACTCTACATGGCTGAAGGACTTGCTGTGTTGCTCTAAATACAGCCTGCAAGAATTAGGGAGTTGTAAGTTTGGGATTTGTTTTTTTGTCTTAATCTTGTCATTTGTTTATTTTACTTTGTTGTGTGTCTATGTCTGTAATATGGAAATAGATGGCTATTATCCAAAAAGGAAGGTGTCAAACACCTGGCTTTGTATTTAAGTTATCTGAGGCATGTCACCTTTTACTTTTGTTTATGGCGTTCCCATCATAGAAATTACAGAGCTAGCAGGTTTTATGAAAACTTTGTGCAATTTGTCCCAAGCAATGTGATTAATTGAAATGTCTGGGCCCATCAAACCATTATGTGGAACAACTGGTGAAAGTTCTTAGTAATGTGAGTGAGTGAAGAAGTTTAGTTCTACTTTTTCAGTAACTTTCTAATTTCCTCCTTTCTACACTGAGGACCCTGTTTCTCTTTCCTTGTTCCTTGAATTTGTTCAAGGCAAATTTCTTAAATTTCCTCTGGACAGGAATGTTGATAAAACAGTGTAAAAAAAACCAAACCAAACTAAAAAAAACAAAAAAAGCCCCCAACCAAATACCCCAGAAATCAAAGTAATAGACCACTCACAACCTACCTGTGTCAAGAAACCTTAGGGAAGACAATAATATTTTGGTGGTGCTTTAAGAGGAAGAAAAAACAAAAAGAAACACAACACCAAACTAAAAGAAAACAAACAAAACAAAATCTGCCAAAACCCCAAAAAACCCAATGGAAGATGTTGGAATACTTAATTTCTCTGTTAGACATTACACTGTTACTTTACAATGTTACTTTACAATGTTTAATGAATTTAAACCTGATTTACATTGTTATATTTGCAAACTTTTCAATGAAGAATTCAGAACTTCTTTTTCCCATTGTTTGAGGGATAATGGTATCAGTAAATTGGCAGTTTTCAAAACTAACTGTCCTGGCCTCTGGCATTTAAGCAGGTGTTTAAGAGATACTGTCACAGTTCAGAATGTAATGGCAGTAATGATGCTGGTTGAAGATACACAGCTAATTTGCATTGAAGTTCAGGACCATCTTGATGCCCCAATCTGCATCTATTCAGATGAATCCCCTACAGACTGAAATACTATGGTAGCATGGCAGGAAATTACTTTGTGCATAAATATTTTAACTTGAACATTTTAACAGCTTTGTTCTTATGACCATATTACTCATGACTTTTACACTAACAGAACAGTAGGAAGACTTATGCTGCAAGTTAAGACTGTATATATAATGTGGAATTTGTGTTGTGTGTATTTGCTAAGAAAGAAATGTTCTGCACTTCTCTTTGCTTCCCCTATGAACTAATATGTATTAAATATATGATAATGCTGGGGTCTTCTATGTGTGCAGAGAGCACCATAATCCTCATGCAAAACAGCAGTTTAATGTGTATTTCAAGGTTTAATAGGAGTGCCAGAGCTCTAAAGATAATTAACCAAGTATTTGGGAGTTATAGACCTCTGAGGTCTTAATATAGAAAGGTATATAATTCAAATAATTGACTAGTCAATTATTAAAGGAGGCAAACACTACTGACTAGAGTTTGGAATGATGTGTCTTGTAAATTGTTGAGGCCTTCCTTAGCCAAGTAAAAGAATAAATTATCTTAATTGTTCATCTGCTGATTTCTTAAATTGAAAAACACGGAAATTCATTATTGTTCCAATTAACTTTGGCCTTTTTTAATGTGATAACTAGGATGACATCACATAGGAGACCTAGATCTCGTTGATAATAACACTATTAATTCTTGGTCCTAATTTTCATAAACTTCTCATCACTTGCTATGTTTCCTGATCCTTTCGGAGTATGGGAGCATTCCTTTTCAAATTGATGAGTAAGTTTGTGCTCTGTCACAAAGATTCTGACAGTAAATTAGGAGACAGTCCTTGTTATTGGGACATGTATCAAGTAATGGCTGAGTTAGTTTTGTTAGTAATGAAGCTGTGTAAACTCTACCTGTACACCTCCAAGTTCAGGTATTAGTTTTGTATTCAGAGAAGGAAAGATAACCAAGACTGACCCTATTTAATCAGTGTTTTCAGTGCTATGTGTGAATAAACCTCATTTTTGATTCTCTAGAGTTTTGTCAAGAACCTTTCTGGGGAATTAACTGTAACTCCACCAGTAGGTTGCCCCCTGTCTTTAAAAAAGACTGCAGGTGGGTTTAAACTGACAGCTCTTGTCTTCACATCTTAACATATATTTGAAGATGAAAGAGTTGACTTGTGAAATCCTTGTTGCAAATTTAGAAAGGTGTTGAGAATTAAATGGATTATGATATTGTATTAATATTTATAAGCAGTTTTAGAAGTTGAATCTTCAGTTGTGTAGGAGGCTTTTCTACAACATGGTATGTCATGTTTAAGTATATAGATTTTCATATCAAGAAACCTGTTCTTTTTTTTATCCTCACTGTGGTTTGATCTGCTTTAACAGATCAGAGCAAGGCTAGTAGCTTTATGGGCTTTGATATCAGCTCAATTATCAGATTTTATTATGCAATCTACTCCTTTAAGTAGCTCAGCATACAGAAAAGTTTGAGCTCTGTTTTGTGTTCTGCTGCCCTGAAAAATGGGTTGTAGTAGTTGGCTGGGGGAGGTAGGTTTTCTGCTCCTTTTCAAAAAAGTTGGCTGGAGAAGCCAAATTAGCTCTTTGAGAAATCTACTTGAATGGCCTTATTCTTGTAAGGCATGCAGTATTTCCAGTTTAAGCACAGATGAAAGTCTGCTGAATTATGCTGCCCTTGCTCTGTGTAGCCCTATATTATGATTTCTAAGGGAGTGCTAAGGTAATTTATGAAGAACTTAGGAACTGAGCTGAATCACTCCCTGTGTGCTTTTATTGAATAGCCTATAGCATTCTTTTTACTGCAATTCAACAGAATAATTTCCAATGCTTTTTCAACTCTTCAAATTTTCTTATTTTCTGTTCCTTGGGCTATTAATGTCCTCTAATTGACTCTCAAAAAATCACAACTTCTTTCCTATTTTGAAGCACTTTTATCTATAACTCTTTAGCTTATCTATGTGTTCATAATCTTCAGAGGAAAGAGTTCCTGAATTACTTCTCATGGAATGACTTAGTCAAAATTTATAATTAAATTCTTAATTCACTTGACAATAATGTCAAGAAAAGATGAGTTGCTGTGTCTTCAGGTCGAGTGAGCACTCCAAACTCTATGTAACTTCACTTTATTTCATTACTGCAGCTATACACTACAGATATCTGTGCAGGAGCAGAAAACCCTCTCTGGGAGGAGTTGATAGCTTTAGTCTGACACATACTGTCCTTTCTCTCTCAAGTACTGCTTGAAGGTCACTGTGAGGTAGTCAATAATTAATAACAGCAGTGTGCCAGGCAACTAGCCCTGATTACCCTTGATGTACCTTCCACATCAAAGTTCCTGGTGCCCAGGATATGCTCCCAGGTGGACCTTGGAGAGGAAGGGGGAGAGAAGGAAGGAGCTATTCTCTGACTACTTTTTACTCTTTTTTTTTTTTTTGAGTATGTCTAGAATCTAGCACTGGCAGCCTTGTATTGAAATTATGCTGCTTTTGACCAGAAAGGAAGCAATCAAAGCCTCCACCTCAGATTTTGGACTACTGCTTTCTCTCAGTCTCTCTCCAAACATTTTTGTCAATCCTATACAGCCACCTAAAGATTAACTTCCATGAAACTAGAAATTAAACTCTTAGTCCCAAAATTTTCAGTATTTCTGGAGATATCCACTAAGAACAAACACCAAGATTTGAAGTACTTCAAATAAAAATGTGTGGGGGAAACTACAAAGGACTTTCCAACAGGTGTAGCACAGTTTGTCTTTACACATTATTTCATTAAACAAGAAAATTAATTGAGGAGTGAGTTAGATATTATACAGACTATAAGTAATTCTTCAGACTATAAGTAATTCTTGAAGTAAAACTTGAATTCTAAAACATTTCTAGTAACCTTTCCCTGCTAATTCACAACTGTATATTCTCATTTTAGCTCACAACCTTTGCACTCAATTCTTGCCTTACCTGGAAATAAAACAAACCACCTCCTAAGAATGTTTGAAAGAAAACAATTGGATTTCTCACAAATTTGAAGTTTCTATCAATATTGCTGCTGCATGCACTTGAGAATTTTCAGATTACCTTGCAAAATGTAGCAAGTGACAGACAAGCAGGAAGTTCCGATGTATCCATGCTGTACCATAAGCTCTTCATACTTGATCTTCATGGTTTTTTAGATTAAATATGTGACTTTAAAAAGTTAATAGGTATTGTGTGTAAAAGCTAATCAGTCTAATAAATGTGGACTACAAATGGGTCTAAATATTCTGCACTTGGATTCTTGCACAATTGCCACTAATTTCCTTTGATAGAGAATATGTCACTCACAGTTCTGTCATTTCTACTCCCACTCACAAACACATTTTCATTCTCTACAGTTGAGAACAATATGAATGAGTACAAAAGAAAACACTGAAAAACATCTTTTAATGCTTTTCTGGTTACGTTGTATTTTTGTACTTCCAAGCTCTTTAATTCAGCAGGGGGGTGGGGGGTTCAAAGCATGTTTTTTATGTCATCCCTAGCTTTTATACTTTGTGTGACTATTGGAGTCTGAATTAAGATTTTTCACTTGCAATATGGGAACAGAAAATTTCTGAGTCAAATATTTATAAGTTTATCTCTCAGTACTTCAGAGCCTACATCTGAATACAATGCTACATAAATTTCAGAATCCTGGCCTGGGTGCTTGAAAGATGGAAGAATGTTGGGAAAATTTAATAATTAATTTCTCAGAATGTTTTGTTGTTTTTTTTTTTAGCATCCTGGAGGCTGCCAAATACCCATGTTTCTCTTACTTTCTGGTTGTGTACCTGCATTAGTAGACACCAGTGTGAGCTCCATTGCCCAGCATTAGCTTATGTTGCTAAGCTTCCTCTCTGTGTTCCAAGGTGTCCTAGGCTGACATAAGTCTACTTCACTGACACCTCCTGAAGTGAGCACCTATCTTCTGAAATTGTAAGCAGCCTTCTGGAATGCTTCTGAGTACACAGATGTTTGATCTTGAGTTCAAATTTGAACCACCTCTATAATTCAGGCTGCAGGAGTGCCACTCCTCAGCTGTAGCTGTACCCATACCTCTGAGTCTGGCTTCTCCCTACTCTGAGATTTGCTAGAAAAAATACTGAAGATTTTGCTTGTTTAAGTTTCTGGAATGTTTATAATTATTGCATGTTAGAGAAAAGCACAATGAGAAAGTCTCTCATTGTGAGATTTCTGGTGTGATATTCAGCCTTCCTGGCCTGAATGTTGCATGCCTGCCCAACGTTAGCGCTGCCTTGAAAGTGGCTGCGTGAATCAGTAGAGAGCTGAGTGATTATTTTCCTTCCTGAAGTGTCACATTTAGTGTTACTGTTCAGCAGCATGCTTTACCTTACTGCAGGTTTATACATTTAAAGAGAAACTTGTCAACATGATCTATGTCCCCTTGGTGTGTAGGCATCACAGCAAGGACAGGTGGCTGCTGTATGAGAAGCATTGCCCACTCTAATTCAGCAAGCCAGCAGTAGCCAAAATACTTTCTGGATTGAATGCTGTGTTCTGCCAATTTATTTTTCCTCAATCCTAAAGTGACTAAATTCATAAAATAGTAACAATTTGAATTTAGGGACTAATATATTTGTGTAAAATCTAAGTCAAGAAACTATTTTTCTGAAGCTCAAATAAAAAGCAGTGCACTTCTTTGAGGCAGAAGCCTCTCATTTTCAGGTAAACCAAAGTTTTCCTCTTGGATTTTCTGCTGTTATTTACGATCTGCGTTTGGAAAGTGACTATTTTAAAAATTTTAATCATAGGAATTGTTCTGACATGGGACTCTCATTTTGTTTCTTTCCTTCCCTCCCATGTTCAATATGTTTTTGATTCTGACCAAGAATAACTTTTTCTTGAGTGGAGATGAAAAATCTGAAGCAAAACTTAAATTTCCAGAAAAGTAAATTACATGCCAGGTCTTCTCAAATATGGTTTTGATTCATAATTTATATCTGCACACAAAACTGGAACACACTGTCTGTTGCCCACTTCTAAAGTTGTTAAATTAGTTCTTGGTGTCCTGAAAAAGATCAGCTGCAGCTCTAAAAAAGAAGGCATTTGTAGGAGAGGGTACTTAAAAAAGGAAAATGTGGTACTTGGTTCATAATTCAGTATTAGAAGTTGAGGTTTTTTGTACTTTCCACCATGTTATTTAATTTTTTCACCAAGTTATTTTTTATTTTCTCCCTGACTTTTATATTTTATATTTTATTGTTAACCTTTCCTCCAAGAAATTCACAAAGTCTGATATCTGTGATCTTTCCTGTTATCCCTCTGTGCTACACTTTGTTCAATACACTGCAGTGTCTCTCCAAAAGTATGGAATACACTTTGGAGCTGGAATACATGCTTGAAGAATTTATTTGCTGTTAAATGCTTTCTGAAAGCTTTTAAAATAGTGCTTTAGTGAGAATCAGTGTGATGCAGCAATATAAGCATCCTCAGTTAAAGAAAATTCAAGTGTTATTTCCACAGCCTAATTCTTTTACAGAGTTCTGTATTATGGCACCCTCATAAAGCAATGAACATGTAACCCCATGTGTCTCTATTGAACACTGAAGGTTTTCTGATGAGTCACTTTAAATACCAGCTATTCACAAATACGGGATATTGCTTGGCAATGTGTTCAAAGCAGTATAGAGTCATTAATTCATCAATCTTAAAATAGATTCTTCTGCTGTGAATTAACTTAAAAATGCTGGGCTTCTTCTTAATGTTCAGGGATTATAGATCAGGCAGAAGGAAAAACTCATTCCTTCTCCTACAGGCAATAGATGTTAAACACCTCACAAATAACAAAGTTTACTTAAGGCACTGAAGAATTTGTGGCATTAACCTTAAACCCCCTCGTTTGATGTATATCATAACATAGTCTTCCAATAACTGTTAGTATTCTATGAATTACTTCAACATCTTATCTCTTACTGCTGGTTACACACTGTCAGTCTGTCTCCCAAACTGTTATTCCTGCCATTGTAATGTTATTTTTGTGTAATTCAAACCACCAGCTTGGTTCATATAGGAAAAACAGTAATTCACAACTGGGGAGGCTTTAACAGAACAGGCAATTTTTGTGCCACTGGGGGCTTGGTACCTTGGGTATTTTGCCAATTAGAATGGGAAAATATAATAGAAAACGAGTTTGAAAATGTGTTGTAACTGCTTTGTCTGTTCTGCTTAAGCTTTCTCTGGGAAGCATTAAATTGAGTTACAAGGCTGCCTGTACAGTCACATTGCACTAATGTGGCTCTTGCATGCAATCTCTCCACTTCATTAATAGCTCCCTACCAATTTTGCAGCCTGTGAGCCATGAGCAGCTGTATACTGCTGATGTTCAACAAACTCAATGTATGAATACTTTAAACTAATTTGGCACACTTGTGAACAATTTAAATAAGTGCTATTAAATAAACTACCAGAATGCCTCTGTTTGGGGTTTAACAATACCTTTCTTACTGTAGTGCAGTGACATTTTTGGAATACTAGAACAATTTCTCTACAGCATGTTATTTTTTTAGCTTAATATTTGTCATGTAAAGCATACACAGACTGAGTTGTTCACATCAAAAACCTCCTTTGAGGCTGACTTTAGCATTTATTAAATCAAATAAATAAAACCGTGTGTGTAATAAAAGTAAATTTAGAAAAAGAACTGTCAGCTTCCTGCTTTAAGATGTGTCTCCTCTTGCCAAAATTTTCCAGACTCAGGTAATTTTTATCTGCATTGCTCTGATTCCTGTTTAACTTCAGGGCTTGCACACCAGACCAACACACTTGGAGAACTGAGATCCAGCACTGCTTTCTAAAGCTGCCTATTGCTCAACCTCCTGCATAGTGAGTCCTTCAGTAAGAACACTTTTAAAATGTGTTTGTACTGAAGAATGTCCTCACAGGATTGGGAATTGCCTGTCTGTCTAGCTGGAAGCTTTGCCAGCAGCCAATATCTTAAAAATGTGAAAACTTATAAAATATTACTGAAATTTGCTGAAAGGATCTTACTCATCCATTAGGTATGTTAAGGAAAATAATGGATTTCATTTTTCAAGCACACAAATTATAGCAAAGTAATGCTGGTGCTGAGACCTGCACTAATTGAAGCAACTGGTTTGTCTTGGTGCCTTCATGACCTTGATGGTGCAAGGTAATTCAAGGGTCTTTAGAAGGTTTTTAGGAGAAAAGGGTACATTGGTGTTGGTGGCTGGCAGGAGGTATGTGTCAAAGCTTAGCACAACCTCTCATCTTTTCTGTTTATAGCTGATTCGTTATTTATACTTTTAATTTAGTAGTAAATATTACAAAAGTTGAGTTTTAATTGTATGCTTGCACATTTAATCACCTTTTTTCCTCCTTTAAAAATGTTTGCTCTGTATATGAAGCAGGCTTCTTATTTTCTGACTAGCCATACACTGGTGTGATAGCAGTGCCCATCTGTGGGATGCCCTGGGGAGGGGCTGCCCAAATTCGAGTCCCTGGGCAAGGCCATGGCAGCAGCTCTACTGGCTGAACTGGGATGCTCCAGGATCAGGTACTGAAGCACCAACCACACCTTTGCCATGCTGGCAGGGGACAGGCAGGGAAAGGCAGAGGGCTGGCACAGAGATGAGCAGATCCAAGGAGGGTTTGCTGTGCTGTGCAGCAGAAAGGGAACCCCTCACGTGTGAGCGCTCCCTGCTCCTCCCAGCAGCACAGCACGCTGGCACCTGCTTAAATAATGCACCTGTCCTCTTGCTGGGGTGGCCCATGAGGATTTGTGACTGCATTGAAACTGAAAAAGGAAAAAGCATGCCATAGGTTTGCATTCCCTAGGTCCAAAATCCTCCAATGTTGGCGGAGGAAGCAATTAGTTCATTTTTCTCCTTCAAATTTTGCTTGATTATCTACTCTGTCTGGAATTGGTTTTTCCTCTAAGCTCTACTTGATTCATTTCCTCTTTTTCTTTCTGTTTTCTCCTCCCCACAGAAATAGCAAACAATAATCCTTTTTCCCACAATTTTGCTTTTTGAGCATGGTGAAAATGAGAAGTAACTTCCTGGCTACAGTAAGGCTGAGCCCTATTTACAGGATTTTCAGGTTGAGAACTACAGAGTGAGGTAATTTGAGGATTAAATGTAGCAAGAGTCTGCCATGAAGTAAACACCATGCAAGGTGGCACTAAAAGTGAAACATAGCCTAGATTTACTGGGAACTGAAATTGGTCTGATGTATTTTTGCAGCTGGATACCAGAGGAGGCTGCTTTTTGTGTTCAGTCTATTTCACAGATGGCCATGTGCTACTTCTCTTCCATAAAGAAGGACTTATGTGAGCTCACTTGTGCCTTATCTAGCAAAACAAAGTAAAACATTTATGCTCCTACAAGAATATTCTGGCAGGAAAAACATGAGCACAAACAAGGTACATTTTTTCCATTTTAAATCCTGGCTATTTTGTGAAGTATCAAGTGGAGCTTTCAGAGGCAGCTTGGATAGGAACAGCTAGCCTCTTGCCATTTTTAGCACTTATTTAGATATATTTTACCAGAGTTCAAGCCCTTATTACTCATATGTGAGTCTATTTTGTCTTAACTAGGAGATAAGATGCTTTATATGGTGTTGATATTCTAACAGATTTTCTCTGTTTAAGTCTTCATATAATATCAGCTGATACTGAACCTCAGCTTTGTTTTCTCTTCAGGGGCTGATGATTATGACAATTATCTGAATGAATTTATCCCTGATTAAATAAATTATATTTTGCTTCAAGGCTTCATGACCATAAATTTCTGTGATCACAGTTAAAATGGCCCAAGCCCTGATTTATCTGTCAGGGGTTTTATAAGTGAGTTAAAATTTTGGCACGCTATTACATCCCAAATTGAAGTCACTGTCTACACTGACATTACAGCAAGAGTTACAGCAGCTTTTCTGCTTACTGTTTTATTCCATTTAGCAGTGGAGGGACATCAATGTAGACAAATGTCAGAATAATTCAATACTTATAATGAAAATTAAGATAAACAAGTACTCAGGGTATTGAAATTCTGCTTTATGTATGAAAAAAAATTTGATTTGGTGATAAAGTTGAGAATAATCATAGAAATGATGAAGATTTTTTAATAGAAACATATGCAAAATTTTCTCCTGCTAAGCATTGAATAGGTTTGCAGATTGGCTACCTCTATGGGGTATTATGTATCAGTTGGTAGTGTGGGCAAGTTTTCTTGGATATGTTTTCAAAAAGATTTTTTTCTGGAAAGCTACTTGATGTTGATTGTAAGAACAGGTTTAATGGGTTTAGGAGTACTTTAAGGAATTTTGGGTGGTTGCTTTGCCCAGGCTCTAGTTGGCATTGACCCCTTGTAAAATGCATACACAGCCCAGCACTTATTTAATTTTTGCAGGTACTTCTCTCTGATTACTGTGAGTTCTATGCCCTTAATAACTACTTGTTCACATTAATATTGTTAATATTAACTAATTGTTAATATTGCTTCAAATGTAAGGCATTTGGTGTCCATCTCTACTCCTGGACATGCCTCTTAACTGAGTATGTGCAGTGCTGGGTACTTGTGCTACTGTGTCTGCTGCTATAAAATCCCAACAAGGGCAATCTAAACAATCTAAGAGCAGTGTCCCCTCTTATTATGACTAAATAGTTTTTTTCTTTTGTATCTCACCAGAAATTGGGCTGCTTTTTTTTTCCTTCTAGAAATAAGTTCTCTTATTTAGATGCTTTACTGTGCAGTCCTGTACACAAGCTCCCAAATGCTATCCCTAGATTCTAATGTGATTTAACTTAATCCACAGAGATTTTGTGAAGAATAATCAGCTCTGAGCCTATAAACCCTCATTTATTTGAAGTCTTAAGCATACACTTAATTATTAATGGTGTTCTACCTATATTTAAGGAATCAACTGTAATGTTCAGATAAGGATGTGAATAGGTGAAGCAGATATAGAAAATTGGTAAGAATGTAGACAATATGTTTCTTAAAGGACATGAATGAAAGCAGAGACAAGATGTGGAAAACCTCCTGAGAGTTGATAAACTATCTTTAAATGTGTGCTCTAAAGCAGAGTAGTGATGGGTTTCTTTACTTGATTTCCCACCCTTCACATCCATCCCCAATTACTTTTCTCAAATTGTGACACAATCTCTTATTCTTTGTAATGAGTAAATGGAACTGTCTCTTGGTAAAACTACTTCAGTTAAATGTTTGTTAGGTGCAGAATCTGTGCTAGTTTCCTCTGTGCAAATAGTGGAATCTTTCCTGAACCTCATTGAACTAAATGTTTGGAATTGCAATAATTATGCAATTAAGAAAGAATAGCAGTTCTGTTCAAGTCACTGATTCCTGCAGACTTTGGAAAACAAAACCCTATTAAGTGTACCTGTCACATCTTTCTGTGAGGAGCAGCAGAAGGCATTTTTGTAAGCTGACAAATCTGTTTTTAACAAGTTCAACAAAATCTCTTTCAGACTCACCTCTTTAATTTGTATCTTTAAATAGATACAGTATCCAAGAAAGTGCTCTTTGTCAAGAGCATATTTTTTTATTTATTCTATTCTTTTAATATACCCTTGTGTTTAAGCTGATTTTTAAAAATTCAGTATAAGCATGAAATAAATCAGAATAAATAGAAATAATTCTGAATTTTGAATAATTCTGAATCCAAAATATGATTGTAGAAGATATGTGATCTCATCTGCATTAATTGTTGAAATTAAGTGGTGTTTCATCTAACAAATACCAAAAATATTCTTGTCATTGAATTGCCATAATGAAATATTGTTAAAAAAGATATTAATTTAAAGTTTTATGCTGTTAGAGATTTTTGATTTGTTGGAGTTTTGTGCACCTTAACCTCTCAGTACCAGGATTCTTCTTTAGGCTGCTACTTCCCTGTGATAACTCTAAAGACAGCTTTGCAGTCTTATTTTGCTGTATGTTTGACTGTTTTGTTGGGATTCTTTTACTTCTGTGGTTTTTCCTTTCTTTTTCTTGTGCCTCTTTTTGGAGTAGCCAGAAATTCTTCTCAGTATTTACCTTCAAAATCCTTCTTAGTACTTGGTCCTGCTGTGGTGCCTAGAGATGCTATGTAATGTTATACATGTTAACATAATCCAACAAACTTGGGAATTTTTAACTGATGTGGGCTCATTGAGAAGGTTACAAGCCCCTAAACCCTTGCAGATTCTGAAGAACTAATTCTATCAGATTTGAAACCAAATAACACCAGTGCCGACAATCAAAGTTGTTCTGATGACAGGAGTCTGCCTTTTGACTAGCAAATACACACCTCCAAGTAGGAGATGTAATTTGATGGGGGAAAAAATAATAAAAAAAGCTGTCAACATTGCTTTTGTGGCTACTGTGAACAATTTAACTCAAGGACCTTTGCTCTCTTCCCTGTTAGTATTAATCATGTAAAATATTAGTGTCACCAAGTGCTCCTGTGCGCTGAAGAGATGAGTGTACAGATTTCACAGCTTTAGCACTGGCACAATCCTTGCTTAAGGGCCTTTGTTAGGAATGGGAAAGCTGTACACCTGTCTTGGAGTTTGAGTGGGTGATTTAAGCTGATTCCCCTGGACCAGTTTTAAGTGCCATATGGGGCTTAGGGTTATTTTTAGGCAATTGCAATTAAAAGGAATTAAGCAGTTGCCTAAAGAAGAGTCCTTATTTTTCTTTGCATGTCTATATGATTTTATACTTTGTTTTTTTATTTGTTTTTTTTTTGTTTTTTTTTTTTATTTTAAGAAAATGACAATAGTAAGAGCCAAGTCCATCTTCTTTCACCTATGGCTACTAATATGTGTAAGATCAGAGCAAGTGGGCTTAATTGCAAAATACTTCCATACTGCTAACTGTGCTATAAGTGACAGCAGAAGGTTCATGTTAGGAATAGTTTTGTGCTGTAGATAAAAGAAATTACTGATTGCTAGCTAAGCAGATAACAATGAACTCTGTTTCTGACACATAATGCCTAATCTTCTGTCATGCGACAATTTTCAGACCAACTACTGCTTTGCTTAACAAAGCGTTCATTTACAGCAGTAGATATTCCAAATGAGGAATGTGACAGCTACTGTGGGGGAAGAAAAAGGCTCTTTTTCTCTTTGGATTCTTTTTAGCTGATTAAATAAACCTCTGATCTCTAGTTTGATATTGAAGTTTTTTGATGTCTGTGGAAGTATTTGCCACCTGATGTACCCGTATAAACATAAGATTTCTTTAATGCTGCCCACTGTGGTAATCATAGTTTAGAGGAATAAGGACACAGCTTGTTCTCTCCTTTTAACTCTTAAATAATTAATCTAAGAATTGTGTTCGCTTAAGAATCACAGGAAAATGCCCTAAAATGCAGTGAATTTCAGAGCATTGTCTCCATCAGTCTCAGCTGTGTCTATAAAAGCAGAGACAGCACTGACAGGGGTTGGTCCCAGTGTGACCTGGCTGGGGTTGCAGTCACCAGAGTCACTGAGGGGAATTATCCCAGTAGGGAGTAGTCATTTGTGCCTAGATGGTATCAGCCTCCACAGCCACCCCCTCTGAGCTGCAGGTACACAGCAGCCAGCTTTGCTCTAAGCCATCTCCAAGTGAGACAAAAGAGTGACAGGGGCTGGCACTGTGCAGATGGTAATTACTTCTATCTACTATCTACAGGAGTCTCTGCTCTTCCAGTAAACACTGAGCATCCATGGATTCTGGGAGACTTTTCTTAAACTAGAAATCTATTTCACTGAATGTACTACCAGTCCATTTTTCTCTTGCTTTCAGTCTACTTGTTGGATGGATAATCATCAAATAGCCTCCTAAAATATCTGAAAATTTACCTGGAGCAGCTTCAGATCTTATCATGTCTCTAATGGTTGCACTTTATTGGAAGCTTTGTGAACAGCCAGATAAGGGAAGCTTATGAATGTGTATTTCCATGGTATCACAGTACAAAAAAAATCCCCCTTAGCATAGAAAAAAATGAGTGAACACTTTAGTTTAACAACTCCATGAGCAAAATTTGACTGAACACTTTATTTTAACAACTCCATCATTTTTTTGCTTAGTTTGTACAGGCTTTCATATGGCTACTAACCTGTAGGACCTGTGAGTTTTAACATTTTTGGTGTCCAATACTAACTGCTGCTTGTGGCAAAAATTTTAGCTAAGTTTGCCTACTTAAATCACTGCTTACAGTAGTGGCATTGAATACATAACAAAGCCATATTTAATACAAGATAAATACTTATAAAGCATCATAGTGAAAAGTCTTACTACCTGCAAGGTAAAAAAATTATATTAACAATTCAAACTTATCACCTCAGCATGTTTTACTCTAATGCAAACCCATTAAAATATTGAACCAAATGTGATCACTGCTGGTCTCAATATACTTTGAGTATTATACTTATTCATTTCAGTGTAACTACATATTTTATCTAGTACTTATTTAACTGAAAGTAATTTTCCTTGTCTTTCTAATATTACTGAAAAGTCCTTGAAGTATGATCCCATTTTAAAAAGCAAATTTCAAGGCTATTGTTAATAGAGTAAGTGAAAGCAAGCTGTCAGGTGTGTTCAGTGGTATAGAGAGAGCTGATGTTCTCTGTGTTTGGGGCAAATGCACCTCAAGTCTCACCAAGATGAGTAAATCATTCATGCTATCTGCCTGTGAAATTAACATAAGACAATTATTTTTCATTTTTTTTTTTACTTTTATTGCATTTTGCTCAGCAATTATAATGTGTTGTTGAAAATAGAAGAATCTTGCTGACTTCATAGAAAGTTTTCCATGTTTCCCATTTACCCAAGAGTGGAACGCAAATGAAGTCATAGCTGTAATAACTTCTGAAGCAAACAGTTCAGCCAGTTAAATCTCAGTAGAAACCTAAAAATTTTGCACTGGTATTCCAGATTTTCTCATTGGTGATTATAATTAAAATGGACTTGGGCAAAAAAATCTTTGTAAATGCTATGACACGGTTCTAGGCGGATGATAAGTTAGCATAAACGCTATTTGGATCCTATAATATGTAAACCATGAGAAAGCTCTGGAAAGGGCAGATCTCTAAATCAGGTTTGAGCAGGATGATTTTAATTTCTCTCAATGCAACTTCCTGCATGCTCCGGTGGGGCTTTTTCACACTTATTGTCCTGTTTTAGAGATTAAAGTCATTGCCTTGTATTTCAGGATAAAAAAAAAAAACAACAACAAAATGAACGTTTAAATAAATCCTTAGAATAAGGATTGCAACTAAAGTTTTAGCTGTCTGGTGTTCTAGTTTGGTCAGGATTTAGCAGACAGCACTGACATCTTTGCTTTGTGCACAGAGTGTTGTGTGAATTGTTTTGGGGTTAAGCTGTAGCTCATGACCAGCCTTGTTTCACACTCAGCTTCACAATTACAACAGAAACCAGTTTTAGCCACATGTGATTCAGACCCTTGTCACCTTTATGGGCAATGTCATGTTGTAAAAATTAAGGTCTTTAGAAAGAGTAGAGCAGAGATAAGCTGAAATGTTATTTTTGTTTTAGGTTGGGTGTTTTTCTTGCTCACCTGAGGGGAGATGCGGTTTCAAAGTACAGTCTTAGATTTTGGAGAAGTTGACTTAGCATAGGTCATTTATTGTTTCAGTTGACTGGGACTGTATACCTAGTACCACCAAATTGTCTATGATTGCAAAACTTAATGTTTTTCTTATTAATGAGGCCTGCCTTCAGCCCTGAGGTAGCTTTGCAGTGCTGCTGAGTAGCCCTGAAATTGCAGTGCTCATCCTGGGAAGCATGGGAGGGAATAAACCAGGCAAGTTCCGTGCCACACAACTCTTGTGATTGGAATGGGATGGAAATTTGGAAATTCCTGCAGTATCTTGGATGTGTCCCTGAGATAAGGACTGTATATGTATCTTTAAACTGCCTTGGAGACATGCAGTCTGGTGAAACTCCTTTGTCTTAGGGTGTATCGAATAAAATCATATCTGAAGCTTGTGGACAGAGGAATTGATTGCTAGGTACTGCTGGGTAGAGAGAGAAATAGTGTAATTTCATTTCTTTTTCCATTTGGCTTTGACAATTATAGCCCTGGTCTTAGTTCAGATTACTGCTTATTCTTTCTTTTTCTTAGTTATCTCATAAGCACATTTAAAACTTGGAATCCCCTATGACTTTTGTGTGGATATTGATATGGAAGTAATTAAACTGCACTTATGAGTGCACTTGACCCTCACGTGTTGAAAAACCCTGTAAATGTTAGGTGGAAAATGGAATATAGCCACTGTGCTAATTTCTGCAGTTTGTAGGAATTGAATGGCTTAATAGAAGTTATTCTTCATTTTTGCTCCATGGAAAGAGTCAATCTAACAGACCTCATCAGGATACCCACTGAAAAAGATGAAATTTGTGAGAATGTTGAAGCTCTTGGAGAGACCAGACCCTGGTCTGCCTGGTCTTCTCTTCTCACAAGCATTTCCAGGAACTGGGTAGTGCTGGCTGCACAACACTGACCTCTCCCTCTTACCTACAGATGTCTATATTTTAAATACTTTGTGGGTCACCAGGTCAGAAAAAGTATCTCTGCTTTCTTCACTATTAGTAGAATTAGAATAAATAGGTGTTGAGATCTTATTTTTTTTCTTTTCCCTTCAGTAGGGGAGACCAATAAAAATAGCAAGTTCTGACATTGTACATCAGGAACGCATTTTTAAATGCTACTTTTAAAAGTTAACTTGTTGTGGAGTTAACTTAAAGAACAGAACATTGTTTTCAGTGAAGATGACTATTGTGAAATATGGAAGAATTTAGATGTCTCTTGCTAGCATTCAGTTTTTTTGTTTTGACTAATTTGGTAGTGAGTAAAGCATAAACTTTCATTTATTTATTTCTTTTATGGTTACATGTTTTCTTTGTCCTAACCCCTTTCTGCTCTTGATCAGAAATGCAAACAGTCTCAAATACTGTCTCAGTTTGTATAATCAGTAAATGAAAATAATTATTGAAGAGTAGATTAATACAGTGTAATCAAAAGGACATGGAAAGAGTTGCAGGGGTTTAAAAAAGCTAAATTCCAGCTGGAGTGGTTGAAACAGGAATGGTTATGCTATTAATGGTTATGCTATAAAATGAATGTTATTTGTGTGCTGTGGGATATATTGATGTCTATATTTCCTTGAAGTTTAAACTAAGAGGAAAATATGCAGCTGCTGTTCCAGCAGTCCTGTGTGAGACTGTGATCTCTGACACCTTGCAGGGAAGTGCCATTGTAATAGGTACTCCTCAGGTAGTAGAGGGCTGCAGTTAGAGACATCAGGGTGGAAACCTCCACAAATATTTGTATGCTGATTGCACCAAAGAACAAACCTTCATCCAGCAAGCCTCTTTACGTGTGAAATTTTGTAGGGAACTTTTTCCAACTGTGATTTAACTTCCCCAAAGCAAACCCATTTGCTAATTCTGTTTATCTCCATGCCTATTTTATTTCAAGAAGAGTCCTTCAAAGATTTTCTCACAGCTACTCATAAAGGAAACAGAGCACTATTTATGTTTTTGTGTTGAGAAGCAAATAGTTGTGTTGCATACATGGTTCAATGTATGAATCATTTCTCAGGGAAAGCGCATGCTTTTCAGATCAAAGACTTGAGTCTTCTGTAAATAACTAAAGCAGTTTTATGGAAATGCTTTCATCATTGGTGTTTGGCATTCTACTTAAATGTTTCACACAGGAATGTCTGAATTTCTGTTTGAGGTTTTGGTTTATACTTTAATGTAAAAACAGGGATTTCAGTTTCCTATATCTTATTCATGTCCATGAATATGCACTTGTCCACTTACAATATATTGATAAGGATGCTTGAGGCTCTTGTATGAATAAATCTAGCAGAAGAAGGAAGGCAGAGAAATTGTAGACATGTATGTCAGGATGGTTCAATCACAAGTACTGGCTGTAGCAGTATTATGCAGAGTGGTTGTTCCTCTGAGATGTGATCTGCAAATTTCACTAAGATTGATTTTCTGAGCAAAAATTGCCTTATGCAAGATCAATGGCCTTAAGTCTGGTTAGCAGTAAATATCATATATGTGAATATTAGTTATGACTGCTTGATGAAAGCTAGTTAGATTGGTGGATTCCTAACAGAAAAATGTATGTCAGTACAAAACCACAAGAGCAATTGGAAAAGAAAGACCATGTCCTTGATTGCTTTGATGTTGATAATACCCTCTGCGCATTTGGTCAGCCCAGGATGTAATTCTGCCTCAGTGAAGCGTGGTCTGGGTACATATTTCTGCTTTGGTTTTTCTCTCTTTGCTGTACAATTCCTTATTCAATGTTCAGTTTATTCTTTATGCAACAATTCATCCTTTAAGGTGACCAACATGAACAGGGGGCCTGTGGGATAAAATGTAAGGAAGTATGGTGTGAAGATGTCTGTGACATCGGTGAAGATGTCTCTCCCTTTGACTTATGTTTGTTAGGCTCCAAGAACACCTAGTAGTTTTCTGCTAAAGAAACCTCCTTGATTAATGTTGGAGGCTCTTGAAGTGAAGCCTTTGCTAGGTTACAAAAACAGGCTGCGAAGGGTAGACTTCATAACGTACAAGTGAGGATGTCTTGAAGTCAGAAAAGCAGCTTAATGCATGTTGTCTCTTTATGCATTTATTTTTAAAACTACCCATACCTTAGTGGACAGATATTTATACAGAAAAACTGATATTCACCCTACATTTTTACTTTTAATATTTTTTCTATTTTCCCTTTTCCGTCTCTCCTCAGTCTGTGTGTCATCATTGCTGCTGACTGCTGAACTACAATGTATCTCTGATGAATAAACTAAAGGAACCTAGCCTGATGTTTGGGTCACTGACTGGATTAGCAAGAGTTAAAAAAAAACCTCTAAACTCCAAAAGTTCTATTGCAGCTGTGCCTCATTGAGCTGCTCCTTTTTAGCTGTTTCCCTTTCTGGACATTAAATTGCTTTTGGGCAGAGTTTTCAAAAGTTTATCACCTGTTTTGGCTTTCTGATGCCTTTTTTTCAGAGACTTTACCCAGCTACGTTTGAAGTATTTGGGATTGTTGGGCTGCTCTTCTGCAGGCACAATAACAGACCTACAACAACATACCAGTGCCTGTATTTCCAGGCACTGGTATGAAATAAAAGCTAGCTTTGCTAGCCCAGTCTTAGCAAAGGAATTTGAATGCCCTGTGACAATGACTGATGCAATTTTTCAATCCTAGTTAATTTTTGAACAAAATAGTAAATAAAAACAACTTCTAGAATAATGCTGGGTTCCTGAAATCCTAGCTAAGAAATTTTGGGCAATAGAGAGGATTCCTCTAGCTTAAAACCTATACACTCTTTATTGCAAACCTGCTCCCTTGAATATGTTTGGGAAACCTTAACTTTATATATGGGAATACAGCAAAACTTGTGTAAATATTTTTTCAGCAGGAAATGGGGGAAGCCTTTTAATTTGACTCATAAACCCACTGTGGCAATGACACTACAGTCTGTAGTTTGAGGCTAGGATCAAACTGAAGAAAGGAAGAGCAGATGTTAATGCACCAAAAAAATTAATTCCCTGTGATTCCCTGAGTAGTTTACAAGGAGCACATTGTTTGAAGATGAAGCTGAGGAAGATGAAGTACGATAGGAATGACTTGACTGTCACTTTGAATGAAATTTGTAAATGCATGAGAGAGAGGGGGGTGTTTCTGTTTGCGCTTGAGCACATTTCCCTGTAGGGAGACATGTCAGAGGCTATGGAAATAAAAAGCAGCTTCTTTGGCATTGGTTGCTGTGTCATGGCCAGTGATCTCCGAGTTGTGCTGATGTCCTACCACACTTCATGCCCTGTCCTTTGCCTTAATGCAGCACTAATAACTTGCGCTAAGTGGAAATATTACTGAAAATGTTTTTAATTTCAGCAAGTAAGAAATAATGTTTCATCAGAGCAGAAGTGTTGTTAGTAAGTGCTGTTAGTGCAAACTCACACAGTGTGAACATGCTAATTTGAGCATTAGGGAACTTCTGTCTCATCATATTGTATGTGTCTAGGCCATGTGTTTTTATTGTGAGGTATTAAAAAAAATCACACTCGCTCTCTCTTAACTTCTGTGCTGAACTTGTAGGTCTGTCTCTCAAATTTTCTTTAATGAGTAGAAGTACATTCAATTTCACATTTCCCAACCTCTACTCCATGTAAAAAAATGAATTAGAAATGTCATAAAAGAAATTAAAATATTCCCATTTTTTTGTCTCTGCAATGATTTCAGGAGATTTTAATTGACTATTTCAACAACTTCATTGTTGTTACTTTTACTGCTTTTTAGTTAAAAAATGTGCTAGGCTTATTGGTGCAGGACTATATTTCCATGTGATGTGTTCTGTAGCTCTGTGGAATGTTTGCTTGCCTTCATATCACTGTCTCTACTTAAAATGCTTTTTCTGCTTATAAAAGAAGCAATAGAAGTCTTTCTTTTACCAAACATGCTTAGAAGTTCTGGGAAAACCATACTTGAAAGACAGAATTAATTTGGACAAGTTATTTTCCAACTGATGGTGAAGCCTGACACTAAACATTGTGTATGAGCTATGTGGGTATTGGAATGCAGACTGCACTACACAAAGTGTTGGCAGATGCTGTTTTCATAATATTTGGTGGTGTTCCTTAAACACAAAATGCACTGCCAGCCAGTTCTTTGGAGCAGGCTGAATGTTTATTGCAAATTGCCTGTTGTCTCGTGGAACAATTGGAATCTGGTTTTCTGAGGAGTAAGGGGAATGAAACTTCAAGTTCTTATATGAAGAGTTAATTTCATGTGATTTTGCGGTTATGGCAGGAGTGCAACTCAGTTGGAAATAGTCTGTGTAACACCCGGTCTTTTGGAAGCTCTCCCATCTTTGGGGAGCAAAGGCATGTTTAATTTCATGGAGGAAAATCCCCTTTTTTCCTTCTCCTGTCTCTTGAGCTTAGCAGGCACTTAACATTTTTTCCTGCAGAGCTTTTTATATCAATGACTGGTTTGTTCAAAAGATGCAAAAAAAAGACCTTCTAATGATTACTTCAGGATGTAGCTTGTAAATGCAAAATGGATCACTCATTTCCTCTCCTTGGAATGCTGTTCAGTCTCCAGTGGCTTCTGGGTTTATTGCAGGCCATTTTCTTTGCAGATCAAATTGTTCCTGATGCAGTTAAGAACCATAACTTACATTAGTTATGTTTCTCCCTTTCTTTTGGGAAGAAGTTTGAGTTAGAGCATCAGCAGCTACAAAAATACTCAAAATATTCCACCTTTTAATTTCTTACTTTAGAGAAAATCTTGCGGGCTTTTGAAGAAAGGGATCTTGGTACCTTCCATTCTCTATGATGACAGGAATTGGGTCTTTTCCCCTGCAGCAGAGCCTCTCTCCTGTCACTTGTAGCAGCCTGCAGTCCCCAGGTTGCTCCTTGCTGTGGCCATCAGCCCTTGGCTGGTCAGCTGGAGAAGGCACCACTTTACTGGATAGGATGAAGAGATGTCAAGAAAGCTGCCCAAGATAAGTTTGAAGTGTTTGGCAAAATAATGGGGATTTTAAGGACAAATGTTGCGGAACACAAGCTTTTAGTTTAATGAAGTTATTTGGAAAATAATTTTCATTTCCAGACATGGATACTGGGAAGGAACAGCACAACAGGTGTGTTTGATTTCTAGTTTTGCTCTTCCCTGGAGACTCTTTCTTTCCTTCTGAATCTTTCTTCTCTTAGCCATGTGCTGCTTAATTCCTTCTCTCTGTAAATGTGCAAACTTCGTGAGAATGCTGCTGTGTTCCTAGTTGGGACACACCCTCCTCTTTTCTCTGAGGTCTGACCATGCCAGAATAAGTTCTGAGTCTAGGAACAAGTCAATTAGAAGCCTCCAGAAGGTAAGATTTGGGATCTAGTAACTTGTACTGAAAAAAGGAGTGTTCTGGGGCTTGTACATATTTGTTAAACTTAGCAGAAATTTTTCCCTTTATTTTCTTTTAACTTTATTGACAAAATTTTTTGGTTTTTCTAAGGCCATGGCTTCTCTTAGGAGCTGTTCTGTAGTTTGTCAGACAAAACCAGAAAGATTTGGGGGCAGTGGAGAAGAGGGGGAGAGTAAGATGGGAACAGAATCAGATTATTGTTAGCTTAGCATACTGCATTCAGTACTAATGTACCTTATTCTGGGATGGTGAAGTTGTATCTTTGATTTGCTTTCTCAAATCTGTGAAAAGCATTTTATGGTAGCTTGGGGAAAATGACTTAGAACTGCTATATTGTGAAACTGAATTATTAACTTATTTGAAGTTGACTTAGACATTATAAAAAGATACTACAAAATAGTGTGGGTAAAAAACAAATGCCCTGATCCCCTTCACTGCTTTTCCTGAGCATGGCTCAAGGAAACTCAGCTGCAGTCTTTTCAGGTACTTACATCCTTGTTTTCTCTACTAATATCAGGTAAGAGGTACATTGCCAATAGCAAACAACAAATGCTGAGTGATGCAGGGACTACCAGCTTCAAGAAATATCCAACACTGCCTTCTCAGAACTTGTACACTCTAGCCAAATTTCCATTTTGCGTGAATTTTCTAGTCTTTCAATGATGTCTTATGTTTCAGATTACTCTATAAAAATTTGTCTGATTTTTACACTGAACTTAGGTATTTGACAGAGGCTTTGTTTGGCATCATTTTGCAAAAAAAAACCCAAAACTTTTCAACTGTGAAAGTCTAAGTTGATGCTTCAACATTTTTTATCATCTTCTGCAAGGCAAAACATGTATTATATTTTGGCACTAGAATTTCTTTGGGTTTTTCTTTAATGCTATTTCTTGAGTCAGGCTATGCCTCCCTCTTGCAGGTATAAATCAGAATAGTAAATGGAAGAGAATGGGAGACAGGACCTCTAATCCCCAGTCTGTCAGTTCTGGCTTTAGGCAAGTCACTTAAATTGTGTCTCAGACTCCCATAAAATGGGATAACATGTCTCTTGCTCATCAGGGTATTGTATGAATCGATTCACACTTGCAAGATTTTGCAGAATGTTTCATGTTTGCTGCATTTCACTCAACCTCCTGCTGCACTCCCCACCCCCTGCTGATTTTTGGTTTTGCACTGGCCAAAAGAGACATGATGAAGAGAGAGAAGTAATTCTAATTAATATTCAGAAAGATCAAAGTAAAAGTGATTATAAACATGATGAAGCCGCTTAGAGGAACATTGTCACAGGAATACAAATCCACAAGTCAATAAAATTGCCCAGGGTCATTTTTATCCTGGGCAGTGTGAGAGCAGCAGGCTCCCTATGCCCTGTGCTGTACCAACTGCATAACACTCATGTCATTTTTTAGCCAGTAGATGCTGTGGCTCCTACAGGGTAGTTTTATCCCTGTTCTGGAATATGTTCTCTGCTCTAGGGGTTGTTTACACACCCCTATCTGCATTACTGAAAGTGTAGCTGGAGTGTGCTGTAGACACAGTGCAGGATATCTGCTGGCAAGCTCCAATGGCAGGCTTTGAATGATGCCACAGGACTTCCACTGCATTTTTCTGAAATTTAAATTGTCTGGCCTTATGTTTACCTGTCTGGAACTCAGCACAAATTCTAGATGGGTTGGGAAGGACTCCTGAACCATTTAATTACCTTTTATGAGCCAGACTAATGATAAGCACAGGCTGGACCATCTTATGTAGGCAGCTATGGATGCAGATGCAATTGGAGCCAAACTCTGTTATTCCTCTTGTGTAGATGGAGCAAATGCCATCAGAACATCCCAAATACTAATCAGGCAAAATAACACTTCTGTAGGGAAATTGTCTATATCAGAAATTCTGATGAAGGCAAAACCTGCTGAGCAGTATATGTGATTTGAATTGAACAGGTGCAGCTTCATCAGTAAAACTTGGAAATGCAGACCAAGACAAAGCCTTAATCTGACTATTAGTTTTCAGAAAATACTCCCTGTGTGTGTATTTTAAATGCTAATTTTAATCAGTTGTAAGAGACATCTAAACTAGTCATGGAACTGCAGTCCTCTTGAGAGCAATAGGATTTACAGTGTAGCTTGTTGTCTGATGAGCCTCCGCAGCAGTCATATGAAGAGATGCCTAAATGAGAGAGTATTGTATTTTGGAAGCTTATGACTTTGAAAATGTTTCCAGCTGAATTTAAATTTAAATTCCAGCTGAATATTTCTCTGAATTTGAAATACTAAAAACTGTACATTTCTGAATTTTTGGTCATTTGCTCTGAGAGAAAGCCTGGTTTGCTTGTGGCACTCTGTGTTCAGGGCACTAATGCAACTCCTGGTCAGATAAAAGTAGGAAAACCTGGGAGGGGAATAATAAAGGAGTGTAAGGAAAGCAACAGAAGAGTTGTGTGCCCTTATACCATATGGGACACAGCAGTGTGCTACAGGAGAACAGCAAATAGCATTGTTTGCTGTGATGTGTGAAGAAAGCTTTTCCCTTAATGTGCCATCATTATCTGCCTGTAATAGCTGTCTGCATGGATTTATTAATGTCATTAATTACCTTAGAATATATCACTCTGATCTGATTTTTTTTTTTTTTTAATTCTCAGGCAGGAAAATTGTAAGAGTGCCCAGAAATAAAATATACCAAGTGGTGCTGTCAATTCTTTCTTCTAATCCTTAAAATGTTTCTTAAATTAGCATTACAAAATAATATCAGCATCTATAGTCATGGTCAAATTAATTCTGACCAAACCCCTGCAGGCCATGGTAGCAGTGTAACTGCAGTATTTTTATGCTATAGAAATGATACAGTTCAGAGCTCAAAAGCCTCCCAGAGGTGGTACTGTGTTGTCAGCTCTTTGAGTAATGGATGTATAACACTGTGGTTATTCAGGAAAGGGCTGTGTGGTTTAAATACCCAACAATCTTCTGGAGATCTGCTCAGGAAATGATGATTTGAAAATGTTTGTTAGGAGTAGAGACAGGTGAAAAACAAAGAAATGAAAAAGTGAGAAGCCGAATCAATTCGGGAAGGATAGAATGATTGAAAATGAAGACCTGTTTAAATATTAAAATTGAACCACAAAGTCCTCTGTGGTTGAAGAAACTCTGGAGATAATATAATTCAATTGAACAAGAAAGCATCATGAAATTGTGCCAACACCTTTGATTAGTTGTGAGATGAGTGTCTCTTCAGAGGGAAATCAGACAGAATTTGAATAGTGATAGTGTCTTTAATGAGCCATTTTGACTAGTCTTTGTTTTGAACTTAGATTTCCATTTATGTGCAAATGCACTGCATTAGCAGAAAAAGGCATCAAAAGCAAAAATATTGTCATTGTAAAAATAAAATTTGTCTTTCACAATGTTGGTTATGTGTGGATATTTAAAATTGAATCAAAATTAATATTCAAGTAGTGAAGATAAATCAATCATAAATCTGAATGACAAATAACATGACAAGACGCCTGCTGGGTCTATTTTGCTCAATATCCTTTCTCTGACAAGGGCCAATAACAGATGTTTGGAGAAGAGGCAGGAGAAAAAAAGCACAGAATAATTTCCAGTCTTTCTAGAGGGAACATTGGCAGATTCCAGAGATTTGTGATTCAGGAACTTGCTGCCTTAGAGTTAGTCACTGCTTTATAAGAGAGTAATAACTAGATGCCTGGGAATCTGAGTTGTAAATTGCTGTAAATTGGTTCAGATGGGTTTTGTTAGATCAATTCCTGCATAGTGCACAGGCATGTGTGTGAATTAACCTTTCCATTTGCAAAATGACACGCTCTAGGAGAGAAAAACAGGAGAGAGAGGATTTGAATTGCTTTTTTGACCCCAAAACTAAGGCTCCTTTCAAAATTCCTTGAAACAAAAGTATTCCTTACAGGAATGAATAATAACTTACCAGAAGAATAAAATCTGTATTTACTGCTTAAAAAGATGTCTGATTGACTTGATTCAATGTAGACTGAAAACTGAAACTTTATTCAGTCTTGGTGTAGATTAGCCAAATGATCAGCAAATATTAAATATTTAAATGAAGAACATTATAAGCTTGTTGTGGGAAATTATCCAGAAATAAAACAATGGAGGGGAAGCTTGAACACAATTAAAAACTAGTAGAGGCCAAGAGGTTTTCTTCATTAAAAAGCATTCCTGCGTCAACATTTTATTATCTTTTCCATATCTTTTTGCTGTGCAGCATGTGCTTGGGAAGTTCAGTGGTGTTGGGGATAGTATAGTTCTATTAGTTAGGTCTTAGAATTGAAACTATTTTCATTTTAAGTAGTACAAAGAAAAACTATAAAAAGTATAACAATGATTAATTCCAAATATTGATTTTGTAGTTCCATATAACAACTGTCTGAAAAAGAGATATTATATGCATGTTTGCATGTTTTATGGAAAAGTTACACATTGGAGCAGCAGTAATTTTATTGATTTTTTTTTTTGGTAATAGAACCTCTGAGGATATTTTTCTAGCTCTGAGACTGTATTTCTTAAAAAGAACCCAGTGTAGTCAGCACTAAGGACAGTTACTAGCACTGTTGTTTCTTTAATTTCCTTTATTTGTTGTGATTGCCTATGCCTTGATAGTTTGCATGCCAGACTGTTGCTCTGCTCTCTTGGATGTACGTGAAAGAGGGGAGTACGTGCTGAGTGCATTTCTTAATAATTCTGAATAATTGGTGCTCATTTATTAAGCAGGCACTGCTGCAATTGATGCCCAAGGGATGAGGAATGAGCTTCATGGGTGATGGGTGAATGCTTAGCACTGTGAAATGAAAATGTTTAATTCATGTCTATTACTTTTCCATTTACTTACATGAGAACCAGTGTAAAAAGTTACTCAGTTTGGATTGCAGAGATATGAGCAGATTTATTCCAGGATTAATTGCCTCAATTGCCTGCAGTTTTTCCTTCCCAATTTTATTGACACTGACTGGAGAGTACTGTCACTTGCTTTCAGTTATACACAGGAGTTAATCAGTACAAGTGCTCTTAAGATCAGGCACTTTGTCTCGATGTAGGATACGTGATTATTCACTTGGATACGATGTTCATCTTCTCATCTTTGCCCGTTCCAAAAATAGTATGCAGGAGGAAGCACTTTAACTTTTCAGTGAGATGTTTGCTGTGCTTTTTTCCTTTTCCTGTTCTAGTTTTGTCCTTCCTTCTCAGGTTCCAGGCCATTTCTTTAGGTACTTTTTTTTTATGCTACAGTCCAGCAAATTTGGATAACTTTTGTTACATAGTCAAAATTTGATCCTTTATTCTTTTGGGTTCTGTGTTCCATAACAGTGGACAATTTGTTTTCTAAGTTTCATTTCTATTATAAATTTTTTTCTAAAAAACTAGGGTGGTTTGGCTTGATCAATCTGATATGGATTATTCCCTGAGCTTTAATGACGTACTTGGTAATACACAATGTGCTCTAAAATACTGAACAGGTGTTAAGAATATTAAATGGAACTGATTTGAATTGTTACTCAATTTTCCATCCCAAATAAGTGTGGAACTTCTAATTTCTTCAAATGCACAAACAGGATGCTAAAAGTATAGGTCTTTCTCTGAAGTTATGGGCAAATAAAACCTTCTACATCATACATATATCTTCTATGACATTAGAACAGTGTTATGGGTAGCTTTAAATTTGTGCTGGCTGACCTCAATCAGCATTATTTTATTCTGAAAAAACTGAGTAAAATATTGAGGAATGCCTTGAAAAATGAAGTCCATCAACAATGCTTCAAAGAATTTCACTGTGTGCTGTTTTGTTTGGCTACTGCAAGGGTTAATAGCAGTAATTGTAGGATCTCCAGGTCATTTGCTGATTGATACCAATAGTGGCGTTGCTGATTTATGTAATCTCTGTACTGAGAAGCATTTTGTTGAATTTCTTTCAATGTAACCTAACACCTTCCCAGTTACCTTCATGAAATCACACCTGCAGCACAAGAGTTGCGTGCCTTGATGCCAGCATAGCCCGTGTGGAGTCAGCAGGTGAAAGTGCTGGATTCATTCCATTACTCTGGAAAGTCTGGTGTGGTCCAGCTGTCATCCTCACCCTGAATGAAATTTGCTCTAGAGTTACTGTCTCTGCATCATTTTCAATCCTTATGGTTTCAGCACTGCAGCAAGATCATGTGGCAGGTATTCAACAAAGGCTTGGAGCAAGTACAGAGACTCAGGAGGTACCTGGCTCTGTCATAACTCTTTCATGTTGCAGCACCTATTGTCAAAATTTTAATTAAAAGATTACTTCAGGTGTGTTCAGATGCATTAAAACTTGTTCCTTAACAATTTGGCATATTTTAGGTTTTTTACAGAAAAAAAAATCAACTCAATGTACCAGCCATAATTTTGCTTTACAAATTACCTCTCTCAGCCATGACTTCATTTTATTCCTGATTTAGTTTCACCTCATGTGGAAAAATTGGATTTAAACTCTGAAAATGCTGCTATCATTTTCTCACTTCTCAGTTGCATTCAGTTTGATGTTTTCAGGACATGATGCGATTGGAATGGGCCTCTTGGAAGTGACTTGTTTTTGTCAACTTAAAACCATTGCAGCCTTCATCTGTGTGGTTCCCCAATCTTTGAAACTGCTCGTGCAATTTTTATAATGCTTCTGTCACTTATTAATGAGGCCCTTGGCATATAAAGAAAGTTGATTTCTCTATCTGTGTTCATTATGTTTTTTGATGGGGTTTTTTTTTGCTTTTTTGGGTGTTTGGGTTTTTTGGTAGGAAACCTTGAATACTCAAAGGCCAATTTTTTAAGCACTTGTTTAACTCATAGTATTGAAAGGTATTAGTATTGGTTCCTGCATTTCTACTGAAAGAAAAATAAGGTGCATAAATATCTTTAGAAGTTTTGGGACAGAACTCAGCCTTAGGTAGACCCTGCGGTTTTGACTGCAACGCCAGGAGTGGATTCATCACATACAGAGAACAGTGAAGTCCTGTGGTTTGGATGAACCTTTGCCTGTTGCTGCTTGTGCCTGCTTTTGGCTGTCAATCTCTTCCCATGCCTTCAAAATTGCTGCAGTTCTCAAATCTTTAATTCTAGCAAATATTTCTCCTCTTAAAGCTGCCTGGAAAGTGTGAAAGAGAAATTATTCAGTGAATTTTCTCTTTGCTGAGCAGGTGCAGTACTAGCAAGTCTATTTTATCTGTAGTGACAGGGTTGGGGCAGCTCCCCTTGAAGGAGCTTATGGTGAGCTGTCCTCCATCTGAAGAGGCAGGCAGTCCTGGGACCTGAGCTTGTAGGGAGAGAGTTTTACCTGTTGGTTGGAGTCTGGGATTTTTATTGGTTGAACAGGTTGTGTTGAACTGCCTCCAATTCAACTGCTGCAACTCATAGCTCTAAACATGAGAAATATTTTCTGTAGAAGCTGTACTTTGTAAGAATGTAGGAAAAACCATAAGGAAGGCACTCTAGTCGGAAAAGTTTGAAGGCAAAATGGGAAGAGATTGAATGTGGAACTTTAACTCTCATGAGAAATACAGGAAATGCATCATTAAACTATGAAGAGATGAGCTGTGCAAAGATGAAAGCCATAAAAGCACTCCGTGGCAGGAAAAACAACAGAAAAGTAATAGGTGCATGGTCTGACTGTCAGAGGTGTCAGCACTTCCATCAGTCACTGTCAGGAAGCTCTGCAGCTCCTTGGCCCATCCAAAGCTACCAGAGGCAGTGAAAGACAGATAGATACAATTTTGGTCCTAATTTTCAAAAAAAGAACATGAAAAATAGTACCAAGTGAGTTGCCTTGCTGTCTGCTGCATGTAAAATGCCTGGCACATTGCTTCATGAAGCCTGCAACATGTGTACTTCCAGCGCTTACAGATTTTTAACAAATTTCTTCCTTTGACAATTTACCACATACAACATCACTTCACTTGTTTGGGAATGAGCATCATCAGGTTTCTCAAAAAGATACGAAAAACAAAATTAGAGTCTTTAGAAACAGGTTAAAGCAAACTAAATGAAAGTATTTCCTTCAATTTACATGGTTGAAGGAGAAAAAATGGGGTCTGCAAACAGCATAGGCGTATTGGTAGATTTTTCTTGTACAAAAAGTTGTCTTTTCATTGAAAAAATGTTTCAGGGCATCAGTAATAAAATTGAGAATTGCAGTGAAAGTAAAATATTTTATATTATTGCAGAATAAAAAGAGCTATTAAGAAATATATGTGCAAGGAAGATATTAATTTTACTACTAGTACTTCAAGACTGATTGTTCCATTTTTCTCCCATTCTGGGAAAAGTAGAAAAAAAAAAGGACAGCACTTCTTTGTGTAAATGAAAAATTAGTTAGAAGATTAATTAATAGAAGTTGTAATTCACAAATTCACATAATTGCTGTAGACTATTCAGTAGAAAACATTTTTATATCAGAAGTCCAGCAAATAGCTTTACTTCTGCATGGGATTTTGTTACTCATTTCAGCTGTATAAATCAAAATTTTATTTAGACCTTCTATGAGAAACTGAATATATCTCTGCAATATATAGAACATCTTTGGAGGCATTTTACAACTTGAGCTGAGCTCAGAGTGACTAAGAGGTTAGTATTCAAATAAGTAGAGGAGTCATTCATCAATAGAATCCATTATCTAAGATCTAATAAAACTGGAGGAAAAGAAAAGTATCAGGATACTAAGGGCTGATCATAGGGGTTGGACTTGAGCAAATATTCTTGTGCAGCTTCATGCAAAGCAGCTCTGGCAGTCTCAGTCTCTTGTTCCTGCAGGTGATCAGAGCTCTCCAGCCAGGGAAAGAACCTTCCTGTCTGCATGCACTGCTCTGCTCTTGGGCAGGCTCTGGAAGGGAAACACTGAAAGCTTTGGATTAAGGAAAAAGTGGTTACAGGAAACCAAGGGGAGCACACTGAACTTGGAAACAGGCATTATAAAGGGGTTTATTTTTTCAGTCAGCTTGAGTTGATAATGGAAATGTTCATGTAATATTAATCAGGATATTGGCTTCTGCTATTAGACTAGAAATGCACAATTGAGGAATGAATTTATTTTCTTAAATGTAATTGTCATTGATGAAGAACGAAATGTCTTTTTAAAATAGAAGGAAAAAAGCATTAAATCCATTATTTGTGAAAACAAATTTTTTTCCCCTGCCTTTCCCTGATAGCTTTTAAATTTCTACAGTAATGTCATAGGAAAATTTGCCTTTTAAAGATGTGACAAATCAGAATGGGATTTTGTGCTTGTTCCATTGCTGGTAGTTATTGTTCTAGAACAGTCATTTCAGCAAATATTCACTTTAATCAGTGTAGACATAGTAAAAAAAAAAGGAAATTAATAGGATTGTGTGTCACCCATGTTCTAATTCTCATGTCTGCAGGTCCAGATTTGCACATAAAATTTTATGTGAATGGAGTTGTTTTCAGTTGCCCTAATGTATTCAGCTGTTTTTTCCGTGGTTGTAAGTTTACTGATGTGATGGTTTGTGATGATATTTTGAACTTGTCTACCAAAATTAGGATTAGAAAGGCTGAGTAGTTCCCTTCTATTCAAATCAATTTTGTTTGACAGGTCCATAGCTACTGTCTGTTTATAAACAGTTGCAGCTTTACCTTAATGAAGCTAAACTTTCTAATTTTTATGACTGGAACAGGCAGTGCATATTAAATCTTTGGAAGGCAATATGAGACAAAATGAGTTTGGTTATGACTGAATTTATTTTCAAATCTCATTCATCCAGCTGAAATGTTCTTTTTAGCTAATGTTGCAGCACTATCTCAGGTACAGAAAATAGCTAGCCTGTCAGAAGTTCTGTTCTGAGACTGCTTAGGCCTAATTTAGTCAATCTTCCCAAAGTTTATACTATACTAACTTCCCCAAGTTTAAACTAACTAGTTTATATGTTTTCTTACTAATACACTTCATATTTTATCTAGTGTTTTCCTTAAGGACTGTTTTCAGCAAAAAATTAGCTTCATGTGTATGTGTACTCTGCACAATCAATTGGTAGCAGCTGTGATTGCCAATGAAAAAGGAATGCAGTCAGTATTTGCAAAATGTTTGAATTTAAGTTGATTTAGACTGAACCACCTGCAATTTCCCAGCTCTGCTGCCTTTCTCTGAAATGGAGCTAAGCTGTGTGCCTCAAGTCAACTTGCATTTCTTGGAAGTGCTTGACACAGTAAATCTCAGCATGCAAATGCTTTGCTACCCTGAGAATACATTGGCTGCAGGTGTCCCTCCAGAGCTGGGTAATACTGCATGTATTTATCCTAGTATTTAACCTGCTGCACACTTATTTTGTGGGCTAAATCTAGTTTCCCTGAGTGCACATGCACTCTGCCCACAGCAGTGTCAGTGGGAGAGCACACCTTGCTCCTGTTTCAACAGGCAGCCTCCTGCAGAAGACTGCTAACCCAGATCTGCCAGCCTGGACTCTTCATCTCCTTCCTCCAGGCAAAAGAACCCAGTTTAAAGTTAACCTAGTTTTAAGCTGTAAACAGCAGGTCTTTGCTCCTGTTTCACCTTGACTGAAATAAAAGAACACTTTTAGGATACTATTAGTGATGCTTGAACATGGAGATATTTCCCTTTGAACTTTAGAATTTACTTTCTTCAGGGCAAGCAGAAGCAAGCACCATCTGTTGTAAGTCTTTCAGTGAATGTCTTGCAGAAAAAGGAAACTTAGGTAAGGCTGTGACTGACACAACCTCATGTCAGTCATGTTTTAACTGCTCCCTGCTGACACTGTTGGAGAGTTCAGAAATCTTAATGTCATGATCTTGCTTTAAACAAACACACAGGCCCTGAGTCCAAACACACATTAAATGTTAATATGCTGATAAAAAGAAGCCTGTGGTTATCTTGCTAAAAGCTTTTCATAGGCAAATAAGATGTATTAAAAGCATAACTGTTTTATTGCACTCAGATGACTAGAACAGCTCCTAATAGTGTTTCTGCAGAGATAAAATACAAACCAGAATTATTATACCTAATGTGCCCATAAATTTGTATGACAAAGATTTTCCCCAACAGCAGGTATAATGAGAAAGCATCCAGAAGAATGTAAAGACTATTTATTACTTCAGTGGACTAAGTATAGATTTTTGATGTGGCTTATTTCCATTTGTTTTATATTGGTGAAGACAGTGTAAGGGACTCAGGAGAGCAATAGAAATGATGTGGGATGGCCTGGGAAGATGAAGTGGAGAAGAAACACTTTTTAGCATAGCTTTATCTATAGGGGAGTTTGGACAAATACCATTGATTACAAAATTGCGTTGAATGGTTTTGAAAATGCATAAAATTTGACAAGTTTGAAAGAATATTTGCGTTCCTGGTGGAGATTTTACATCTTCAAGTTACAATTTTTGTCACAAGCATATCTGCCATTTGTCCCATTGACGAGAGTCAATTATTTGAAACCAGAAGATTTATAGCCATGAACAAAAAATTAATTACACACTTTATAACTCGTGTGCATCACTATTGACTGAGTTGGCTTTCCTTTAGCCTGGTAAAATTAGATGATGAAGTGGATGGGTTTTCATGGTGTGTAGCACTGTGATTCAGCTAATTACCAGTGGACAATAAACGTGCAGCTCTCTCCTCAAATACTGTACCAGGGAGTAGTTAGTTGGCTTTATTGCTAGGACCAGGCTGCACGATGGGGAGCTGATTTTTGCAATGTTTTGACTTTTCCATTGATTTCCATTGAGTTTTTCCAAAATTCGGGGTTGTGACTTTCACAGAAGATATAGAAAAGGTGGATGGGGAAAAAAAAATCCGTAGAAATCCCTCCATAGAACCATGTTGCATTATCTCTTCTAATGCTTCTTGTATGTGATTTTATCACTTAGAACAAGGCTCTTTGTACAGAGAACTGTGTATTTATAGCATGCATGATTTTAAATCAGCTTTGCCTTATCTTGCCCATAGTCTCATGGGTATGAAGTTTAAAACATGGAAAAGCAGTAAAGCTTGTCATGGTGGCATTGTTTCTTATACAAAGAAAGCAAAAATACTATTGTCACTTGTTAATTTCAGCCGGGGTAACTGCAAGCAGATGCTAATTTAAATGACACTAATATAATCACAAGACCCAATAACATTGGATTCTGACATTTTAATTGAAGTAGATAAGGCACTGAGATCTCTATGTAGTGTAAGTGAATTATGGTATGAAGCCCAGGAGGGGATCTTTGTCCTACTATAAAGACCCATAATACAAGAATTCTTTGCCATGCAACTACAAACCTGAGTCAGGGGAGACTTGGCCTCTCTATAAACAAAAGTGCAGCAGGAATGTGATAACCTTACAGAATAACAATTATAATGACAGGGATCTAGATATATGTGTGTAACAAGAGCTTTAAGTGGTTAGTATTTGTTTCTTTGCTATTAAAACACATAGAGAAGTCAATTTAGCCAGTGAAAAAAGCTGCTGAAAAGCATTGCTCTCTTTTTCCTAGGCTTCTGTTGCAAGTAGAAATTGCAGTATAAAGATTTGAAGGCTGGTGTTGCAATACCAAATCTGACATTGCTCCTAAACAAAGACCACCTTACTCTTCTGGCCCACTGTATATCCCACAGTAACAGGAGGAAAGAGGAGACACTTAACTATAAAGCTCAGTATTTATGTTTTTATAAATACCACTATTTTGATTACATAAAATACCAGAATTGTTGCTTAGGTTTTGGATAGGTGCTATCCATGCTGCTTGTCAGCACTGGCAATTCTACTCAGGCAGAGCTGGGGGTGGTAAAGTGCTTTTAAAGCATTTTAAATCAAAAGCTCAATTTTGCAGTATTTCAGAAGTTCTGATTTAAATATATATGTATATGTGTTTGCCTCTACCCAAATATATTTCAAGTTACAAATGAAAGCAAATAGTTGGTGGTACTAAATTCTTGTAAACAGACTAAAGTGTTTTCTTAATTTCTATTGAGACAATTTGGATTGAAATGAAATCAAGGTCATGCCATATACTGTTAATGTTTATGATCACTGCCTATTTTGACCTCCTTTTTAAAACTATTAGAAGATTTTTTGTTTCATTATTTAAAACTGATTTTACAGATTTTTGTAAATAGGTTTTATGTTGAGGTTCTGCTAATATTTATTTGTTGATCTATGCAGAGATAGTTATGGCACAGATGTATCAGGATGGTACAAGTTAATTACCCTTTATTACAGCCAAAGCTGAACCTCTGAAATGATAGTTCAAACTGTCTTTTAAAATGCTAGCAAAATTGAGATTATGCCTGAGGAGAATCCCACTACAGTCTGCTTTTTGTTCAGTGCTTGTAATTTACAGACTCCTGAGACTCCCTGTCTCTGTGTTTAACTTTATGCATGATTTGCAACTATACAGTGTTCTGCAATGTCAAATTTTAAGGTGAGGAGACTGGAAAAGGTAATTTTTATACAATTCATAGATATCTGCACTCTGTGTTTCTGGCCTTTTTGTACCAAGCTCTTTTAGGTTTTTTCCTTCATTTTTTCCTGCTGTAGATGTGACTATACCATATTTTATGGTGATGAACTTGCATGATCTGAAGGAATCAGATCATGCAAGCTCATCACCTCACAGTAACTTAGCTGTTCTGAAGTAATATGGATGCTGAAAAAAGTCTCTTAATTTACTAATAGCAATTTGAATCAAAAGATGATAATATATTTGGTTGTGTGCTCTAAAAAATACTGGAATATGATTTTATTTCTTTTCCTGTACAAATATTTAAATTATATCTATTTGCTTATGTATTAATATTGTTTGTGCTATGATTTAAATAATGTAAGGTGGTTGCCTAACTAATGCATTCTCTAGCTGTGGTAATGAGAATTATCCCTTAAAATGAGCCTTATGTCTCTTGTAATAGTAATTTGAGGCAATACTTATTAAAAAATGAAAATAATTTTTACATTATGTCAGTTAAAAATTCCCAAATCATCGGCATTGCTTGCCCATCAATCATCACTTTTCCTCTTCTATTCCACAGTCCTGCTGTAGTACGGGTGTAATACTCTGCCTTATTTCAAAAGGAAACATTGAACACCTGTTTGGAAGGAGATCTGTCAAGAGAAACACCCCACCAGCCAAAAAAACTCCAAACAATTTCCCTTTACCCCCATGCTTGTTCCATGGAGCCCCTCTGGTGTTTGCAGAGTTTTGGTTTCTGTGGTGTGACATCCTGATGCCTGTCAGTTTGCATGGAGGGTTTCTTAATTCACTTGGGGTTTCTTAAGATGCAATGGCTGGGGAAGTAACCCGTGCCAGTTTGGAAATGGTTGTTAAATGTGATTTTACAGTTACTGCTCTCACCATTTTACAAAATTCCACTGAGATTAATTAGTGCCAGGGATAAGGCAGGGCAGAGGAGATTTACAAAGCTTCCAGCACTGCATTCAGTATTGATGGCTAAAAGCATTGTGTTCCCCACAAGGGGAATTGATGTAATTTGTCTGAGTACTCGGTGTTTGTAACATTTCTGGGATGTTTTCTGCAGGAGCTGGGCTCTTGCTTGAACAGGCAGTGAATACCTGATGCACTGTCAGGGTGGGTTTGTCAGCTTGGCATTGTTAATATAACTGTGTAAGCAATCCAGCACCCTACAGAGTCATTCATCTCCAGTTCTTTGCTTAAGACTCCCTCAGCTGCAGTTCTCCTTTAGGTACTGTGCTCTTTTGTAGGAAAAAAGTTCTTTTTCCTCTCCTTTCCAAGAACAGTGCAGGTAGATGATAAATCCTACTCCTGGAAGGTACCAGGTTTGAAACTACAAGATGACACAAATAGAATATCTCATTATTCTCATACAGACACTGTATATGTTATTCCAGAGGATGGGTTCTGATCCTTTATTTGAATATTCAAATACTGATGCAGGTTAAGGCCTCTGTCATATTGGCAGTGGAGGCCATCAGTGTTGTGGAAGGTTTTCTAAACAGATGAGTAGATTTTTACACACTGAGCTACAAGACTTTTGGAGCCCTACATCTGTGCTCTGGAGGCTCTTGCATCACTTGTGAACTTTGCAGCACTCTTATTAATGAGGTTCACTTCTGGGATTCTGCCTGAAGTTCAGCATGTGTTGAAATATGTCACCAAAGCTTTTTGCTTAGCTTGTGCCTCCTCATTGCCTCCTGAAAGTTTCTGCAGAGCTCAAACCACCACCAGGCATGAGAGGAACAGTTCAGCTTTTGGTGGTATTGTCACTGAATAATATTGGAATTTAGATCAAAAGCTTTCCTTTTTAAACCTGATTTCCATGGCATGGGCTGTGCCATGACACAGCCTTTTCACCAGCTGGGGCTTTTGGGGCCAGTATTCATTCTTTTATAATTACTAGTTGTTCTATTATTAACTAGACATTGTGTGCACCTTTGTTCCAGTGGCCCTCTTTTGATCAATAAAAGTGTTCAGTTGCTTTTTCTTACTTCTCTAAAGACTTTCTGAATCTGTTCTTTGTGTGGTTTTGACTACAGCAGCCAAGATGATTTGTTTTTCTGCATTTTTGGAGTTGGAAAGACTTCTTGTAACTCAGAGATAGAGGGGCAACAATTTAAAAACAAGCCAATGCCCAAAAAGTCATTGATTATATGCTGGGTTTTGAGAACAGTGATTTTTGTTGATACACTTCTATTTTTCTCTCAAAGATCACAAAGGGTGTGATGATCCATTGGGTTTTTTGCAGTTGGGTAGGTTGTCTTCCTTTCCATGCCTTTGCTCATATGAACAAGGTGTCTGGCATAAGTAGAATAAAATATTCATTCTTAACTAAACTTTTTACCTAGAGTTCAGGCTATACAATATATGTGATTGTATTCTTGCTTTATAATTATGTATTAATGGTGAACTGTGTTAATTGCTTGAACTTGAACATGAGAATTTTGAGTACTCCTTTTTTTGTTTGGTTGGGTTTTTTTGTTTGTTTGTTCACTTTTCCTTGTAACACCCTGCCCTTGTAAAATCCCATAAGGACGAGTTGTAAATGTTAAATTAATTCACTTCTTGCTGCTAAGGTATCATGAGGCATATAATTGCACTCCAGGTGCTGTTTAAAATCTGACAGAGATAAATTTAAGTTGGTGGTACAGTATAATAACAACAGAACTAGACAGATGTTTAACAAATCAAGTGAGAAAAGTTTCAGCGATTGCTCTGAATGGCAGCAAGGTTTTGCCTGTTGTAATTTCCCTTATTATGCTTTTTACTATCTTTCTACTGTTTCTTTGAAAACTTCCAAGTTTACCTTCAGTGAGACTCAGTCACAGAGGGTATGTGGATGAGACTGTCCCCAGAACCTAAACAGGCCATAAAATGCAGGCTGTACAGGTCAGCCCTGACAGAGCTGCTCTGTGTAATGCTGACTCTGTAGGTTCTGTGCACTTTGCTGGCGCAGCACCTCCAAGGAAGCTCGTGCTCATGTGTCCTTTATGTCCATCTTCTGCCTTTAATGATTCAGCTGGCATTGCTATTAATAACTGGACCATTAAAATGAATTATTAGATTGAGCACAACTAAAGGGAATGTTTTAATACATTTACAATTAAGTGTTACATGTCAGTTTTGTCATGCTTTCACCAAATAAATATTATGCTTTAACATTATGGTCTGCTAGGATCTACAAATTTTTGCAAACAATCCAGAAGAAATGTCTGCTTCAGATGTTATGTCTTATTTTCTGTCAGAAGTGATACTGAAATGCTTGAAAGTAAGCAGAACCTGAACAAAATAGCCAAGAGCTTTCTTTAAATTTGAATACTTCTCAAAGTAGAAACGCTTTGTTATGGCTTTAATGTGAAATATATGGTTTACCACTTGGTTATGATGCAAGGATGCTGTAATAGAGGCAGTGTAAATACAAAAAGAATATTTGGTTGTGAGCATAGACCTGAGACCTTCAGCAAGAGCTGAAAATTGTTTGTTCTCTGCCTCAGATGGGGCTCCTGTGCCACATCTCAGTGTCTGGCTGGGCACTATCAGTGCTCCTCTCCACTGCTTTGCTTGGTGATATTTCCACCAGGATTTATACGCAGGAAAGGTAAGGGTAAACATAAACAGCTTCTTCAGATATTGTATGTCAGAACAGTAATTATTTATCAAAAAAGTATTAAAGTATTTCTGCTTAATAAGTTGATATTAAGAATTATGAAAAGAGATATTTTGTGGTAACTTGCTCCAGGCAGCACACTGGCCTTGAGTATCAATTAAAATTCCCTGGTAGAGTTCCCTGGCAGGGACTGTGGTGTGTGGTGGGTGACCACAGAGTGAAATACTGAGTTAAGAGTGTTATCAGCTCTGTTCTTGCTCTTTTGAGGGGTTATCGCTGAGACCATTCCCCCTCAGATGTTTTTCTTTTTCCAAAGCAAAAGGCACTTCCCCTCCTCCTCCCCCTCCCACGAATCTTGCTTTAGATTTAATTGTAAATTTTACTGCTAGGTTACTCCAGCCATTTTAACGCTCTCAACCTCAATCTCAATGTGTCACAGCAGCACCAAATTATTTTGTCAGTTTGTATTTTAATGAGAGCTAGGATCTAGTTGAAATTGGAATTAGCTTCTGTAGTTCATGGCATTCAATTTTCCTAGTCCCTGCCTCATCAAAATATTCACCAAGCTGCTTCTTTCAGACTTGCACTTTACTGCTTAGAGCATTTACATGAATAGCAATGTAGCTGTTTCAGGAATGAGCAGAATTTATGGCATAAAAGGAGGATGCTTCATCACTCCTTTTAAATTCACTTATGGACATCAGTACCATGAAGTGCTTTCTGTCCTCTACTGTGAATCAAAGTGGGACTGGCAGCCACCTGATTTGATGGAACGGCTCTTTTTCCTTTCTCCCATGCTCTCACTACCACTACTGTATTTCTCCCACTCTATTCCTGTTTTTTTTAATTCTGTTACTTTTTCTTTGTCTGTGTTCTCTGCCCTAGAGCCTCAAGCTACCCTGCAGAGCTGGTTCAAAAGCTGTCAATTCAGCAAAGCAAAAAAAGCACAAGGCAAGCTAGATCCAATTGTTAATTACAGGGTGAGATGTCAGGATTTGTGAACTCCAGATGATGAAAGAGAAAATTGTACTTAAAATCTGGGTTGAAGCTAGAATGTTCCAAGTAAATGTTCTGTATTTAAGAAACAGGAATCCAGAAATAGGTAACAAAACAAGTAGGGAGACTCCATGTTCCACATTTTCCTTTGTTTCCTTCTCTCAGCATAAAACCCCAGCTCTGTAGAGTTATCTGATGGCCATCTATGCACCCAGGATTTCTTTCTGAATCACTGGACATGCACAAACAATGGGATTTTTCGAATATCCAAAATGGTTCTTTTTCACTATGAAGTTTTTCATCGACATTGATGATATTACATCGTTAAACTGATATTTAGGTGTGTTTTTATAGAAAAAAGTAATTGTATTATAATATTGAATCATTATTGCATTTAATACTAAATTTATAAACCATCTTAGGTATGATCTGAATGGACTATACCAGGACAATATTAAAGTATTTTTGAAGTAATCAATCTTATTTTAATTTTCTTTTTGCATGCAATGGTTGGAAAATTTTGTGTCAGTGTTTTTTTTTTTTTAGTATTTGGGAAATTTAAAGGTGCTGCACAGGCTCCAAAGGTATTTTTCTCTTTCACAGTGATAAAATTTGAGGAATCTTCTCACTGAATGGTTACTGGCAAATCACAGCAGCCTTAGCATAGAAATCTGCTTTCTTCTGAGGCATTTTTCTAATCTGTGGTAATGTCTTTCCTGTGGGATAATATGTTGCTACTTCGATAGTTCCACAGAAGTATCAGCCAGGGCACATAGAGCTCCGTGATTATTTTATGTGCTTGTGGGTTAGCTTATAGCAGTGCAATCCATTCTGGGAAAAGGACAGTGTGTAACCATAAATTGAGACTGAATTGCTTCACAGCTCTTTTTGTTGTGCTTTATTTTCTGAGTAAACACTGAAACAACTGACAACCAGATTGTTTTCATCATAGTTGTGATGCATAGCTGCTTTATGATCAAAACCACTTGAGTCTGATTTTTTCTTTTCCATTTTGCATTGGATGAGGCAGAGAAGAAACAGCTGTGGCCTGTTTGGGATGGGGTCCCAGCCTTGTGCAAAGCTGTATACACACAGCCATGCAGAGCCAGCACTGTCTGTGCATTGCAAAAAAAAAAAAAGTGTGGAGAAGCTGGGGCCAAAGGAATCACTGGAGCACATCCAGATGCCTGGAAGAGCTGCCGTTACAGGGCTTTGGGGGATGCTCTGCTGTGAGGAACACAGCTCAGCCCCCAGGCCATGTCAGAGTCCCAAAGTGCTGTGTCAGTCTCTCCCTTTGAGCTGGGAAGGTGACAGCCTGTGATACACCGTGTCTAGCAGCTATAACAGACTGCTTTAAAACATCTGTCATGTTTTATTCTTATTTGAGAAAAATAAGTTTAACTGTGTGTAAGACTGTTGCATGATTATAGTGGAAGTCTCTTCTCTTTTTTGTGTACTGTACAGTTTGCAAGTTGCAAAAAAAACTTCCTATTAAGCATCTGACAAGAGGATGCCATTAACAAAAATGAGGCTTATAATTAGATAGAATGGCTAAGCCTTTTCTTCTCTGAGTCTCTGTGCCTGGGTGTAAAGGCACAGTTCTACCTTTCAAAAGTTGCAGCGCCTTTTGGAAAGAATAAACTGATTTACTGTACTGATTTTGGCTGAAATAGTTAATTTTCTTCACAGTAGCTGGTGTGGAGCTGTGGTTTGCAGTTAGGCTGGAAACAGTTTTGATAATGCGGCAGTGTTTGTGTTATTGCTGAGCAGGGATTGCACAGTCAAGGCCCTTTCTGCTCCTCATCCCTTGCTGCCAGCAGGGAGCCTGGAGGTGCACAAGGAGCCAGGAGGGGACACAGCTGGACAGCTGACCCCAGCTGACCAAAGGGACATCCCAGACCATGTGGCTTCATGCTCAGTGTATCAGCTGTGGGGAATGTGGGCTGCTGCCTGGGGGCTGGCTGGGCATCAGCCAAATACTTGGTTTTTATTTGCGTCACTTGCTTTTCTTGGATTTTATTCCTGTCTTTGTATTTTTTCCTTTTTGTAACAATTTGTTGTTTTGGGTTTTTGGTTTTTTTCCTAATTATTGTTTCAATTATTAAGCTGTTCTTAGCTCAACCCATGAGTTTTCTTGCTTTTACCCTTCTAATTGTCTCCCCCACCCTGCCAGGGCAGGGAGTGAACAGCTGTGTGGGGCTTAGTGGCTGGCTGGGGATAAATCCCAACATTGTAATTACTAATTCTACCTTAGGTTTGTCATACTTGATTCCTTTACTGTAGGCAAATCGTATTTTCAAACCAGCTTCTAACTGAGGTAATTAGAATGATTAGAGTTCACTGAACTACAACTGCAATTTTATATAAGGACACAGCTGTAAAAATTTCCCTAGAATTATTTTATTAATGATCATTTGATACCTATATAAAACTTCCTTTCTTATCAAGAAAGAAGTAAAATAGACTGAGGTGATTTCACCAAATAAATCATAACTGAAGAATTAAATCCATGACAGCTAAGCTATTAAGTGTTAATTCACTACCTGTGCTTGCACTTAAGTTTGTGGAAATGTTTGTGACTGTACATTTGCAATTACAGACTAAAAATAAGGAACTGTCTTTATAAGAAGAAAAATCCATTGTTTCTTAAAATTCAGCCTGGTGTACAAAATTTCCTGATTTTGTCAATGGCAGCTGAGAAATGAATGTCTCCTTCAGAAAGGAACAGTGTTCAGCAAATGACCTTCATCATTAGTCATCCATATCTGTTTGGCACTGCTGATTGCCAAAAGAGAAATAATTTCCTGAGTGAAAAGATGGGTAAAATGAGATTAACATTTGCCCCTTCACAAGTCACTTAATGTGAGCTGCCTCCTCCACAAACTGAAAATTGTCTGGGAACCCAGTGAACATTTGATTTTAGGAAACCTGGAGCTGCTGTGCTGTAAAGTTCCTGTCTGGAACTCAGTCCTGGTTTCCAAATGAGCATCAACAACACTAAAGTCTTCTGAAGATCATTATGACAAGCCATGCAAAATTATTTTTGAAAAGGGAATAATACGTGCTGCTAAGAGTTATCATCTGGTTTCAGTGCAAATTGTCACTTCCAGATTTTTTCTTTTCCTTGATTTTTTTAAGGCACAGCAGATCTGACACTTTCAGAGTTAGGGGAGGAGTGATACCATTGAAGCCTTATTACTCTTTACCACTGACAACAAAATCTTACAGATTTAGAACAAATGGCAAATAAAAGGGTTTTTCTTATTCTTCAGAGTAAAATAGAAACAGTAACTGCACAATACACAGAAATAACCTGGGTGCTTTATGAGAAGTCAGCACAAGGAGCTGGGTTTCCTTGCTGCCTTCTGGGCATTACTAGAAGGTGTGGAAGTATTAGAGGAATAATTTATTTTTGGAGTTGTTTACCTGTGGGAGACTGAATCCTGCAACCCTGTCATGAGGTAAAAGACTGTTGGAAGGTATTTAATAACTTTAAAAAATCTTTGGCATTCTGGTGAAAAATTAGAGAAATCTATTGCCTCTAAATTTCATAATATGTAGTAGAAAGCACAAAACAAGATATCCTGATGTTTAGAGGATGGGGGGGTTTGTTTTTTCTTAATGAGTAGAGTTGTTGATTTTTTTTCTTTTAGGGACCATGTCCTGGACTGTGGCTTTCAATATAAGGTCACAGTACTTCTCTTTGCTTCCAATTCCTATGCCATTCATATGGAGTTTTAAGTGCCTTCTGTTCTAATCAAATAGATTTGATTCGGAACTCACTGGAATTACTTTTCATTGACCTAATTTGTTGAACTATGGAGTCAGAATTACTTAGGCCAGAAGTCAAAGTAATGAGTGAGCTTAAATCTTTGAATCCTTCTGAATGCTACTGAATTCTATGGAGTAAGAATTTTAAATGGCTTATTGTCTTTACAAGTAAAGTTCATGTTATGCCATTAGTTCTGGCTGGAACTCTGGTTTTTGTCCAATAAATCTCTTTCAATAAAAATATTTTTAGCTTCAACCAACTTGGAATACAAATAAAAAAATCCATTTCTCTGTTTTAAAATTAGGGGAAATGACTTTTGCTTGATTAAATAACTTGATAAACACATAGAAAGGAGCTTGTGTGGATCTCTGTACGACCTTCAGATTTCTAGTGGCAGAGCTCCAGTATATCTGTAGATTATGCCCATCCCCAAAATCTTCCCTCCATTCACCTTCATGAAGACAGTAGAACACATGAGGCAATAGGAAGCGTAACTGTGCAAGATAAGATAATTTTATTTTTTAAAATTGGAGCCCCAAAATGCAATTGAGTAACACAAAAATCAGCTGAAACCCTCCTGAACTGGCCCCCATTGCAGCTGTGATGCATCCAGTGCCAGCTTTTCCACTCCAGCCTAGCTGGAAGGTGAAAAACCCAAAGCTTGCCCAGCTAAGAACGATGTAGAACTGCTTCCTGTTTTATGCCTTTTGAGCAAAGATGAAATGGGGCAGAAAAGATGTACTCATTCACAGCCTGAAAGCAAAACAATGCAAGGTGATCCAGGGGAAATGGGCATATGAAACATGGTTTCATTTATTACACTTTCTGATCCAAAGGGATCAGAAACTTACTTGGTTTCCCCTTATTTGCAGCTCTAGAAAGCTTCAATGTAGGTAATAGAATGGAAACATATGCTGAATTTCCATCTGCTGTGGGTGGTTGCCCTTCCCACACAGCCCAATGTGACCAGCAGAGGTGACAGAGCCTGACAGGACACTCACCCACGTGGCGGTGCAGCTGCTAGAGCCTTGGTTTCATTTAGAGCATCTAATTACTGTTGATTAATGCGGGTACTGATTTGCATGTATTATGCAGGCTCTGTAGGAAGTCAGGGCCTCTCCATGGCCTGAAGCAGGCTCCCAGGGCATGGAGCTGCCCTTTGCACTGGAAGGGAAGCCAGCAGCAGGAGGGATGATCCCCTGGGACAAGCCTGGGCGTGGCTCTTGGCACAGAAAGGTGACATTGCCTCACTGACATTGCCCAAGTATTTCCAGCCTGGCTGGAGTCACAGCAGCACACTGGGGCTGCTGTGCTGTTCTACAGAGTAAACATTTTAGTGATGAAAACATCAAATCTTTCTTTTCCTTATCTGTTTCTGATAGAACAAGGTGTCTGGGCTTCATTTCCCCATTACAAGGCTGAGGTTCAGCACCCAACTCATCCTTTCCTTTATTTAGCATGCTTTTTCCTTTCATGCCTGGGCTGCCCTTTGGGATATGCAGATACTGGCAGAAAAATCAATGATACAGATCAGTGGTGTTCTACTTAAAACTTATATTTGTCTTTGTAAGATCTGCTGACTTCTGCTTTTGTGATGCTTTCAGTATCTTTTCTCTCTGTGGCTGCTCCAAATCAATGGTGAAATGGGCAGGGTATGGGTTATAATCCTATTGACTTTGTTCTTCTACAAGCCATCTCTACCCTGAATGCTAACTCTTGTTCCTACAATATCATTTGGATCATGAAATCCTTTTAATTTTTTTCTTGTTCTCAAGCCAGCAGTCATTTTCTTGGGTACTCTCTTTGAAGGTTTTCCTGAATGGAAAGTCAGACTCTCAGTGGGAGAGTCACTTTAAAGGTAATGCAAGGCAAGTGCAATGCTGACTTTACCAGTAAAGTAACCTCCGGAAAATATGTTCCTTAGCTTTGCCATCGAGCTGGAAAGGAATAGTATTACCTTCACAGATGAACTCAGCTCTCCAGCACTGAAAAATTAAGTCTTTCTAGGTGAGAAAGTTATTCTGAAGGGTTTGTAGTGATATTTTTCCTTATTCTGATAACAAATATTTTCTGTTTTCGTACTTCATTACTTTATTCCAATTCATCCCCTCCCAAGGCACTTTTTGTAATCTTCTCCTAAAATATATTTACCTGCTGCAGGCTTTTGTGAATGGCTATCAAGGCACAGTTTTGCTGTCACATAAACAAATAATCTTATTCAGTTAAGACCTTAATTAGCCTCTCCATGATTTTCTTTGGTTTTTTTAATCCAAGTCAAGTATGCCTCTGTCCTTCTTTCAGTGGAAATATTACAAAACAGTTTGTTTGGAATTCCTTTTTGATCCTCTCCATGGTACATGAATGCACATAGAAATATTTTATAAAGGTATAAAAATATATACTATTAAAATATGGTAGATACTAGAGGTGGGAAAATGCTGACCTGCTCACTCATAAAATAATTATAGAAATGTGTTTCTCTAGATGTATTCTCTAACTTTTCTCTGTGCTTCTAGGTAAAAGATTTTGCCTGTAAATATACTCCATAGATGCTATCCTGCTTTTAGAAAAGACACCTATTATGCTTATGCATGGAGTAGGACCACATGAAACAAATGACACAATTTTCTGACATTGCTTCTGATTTAAGAATTATGTTTAACTGAATTTCAATTCAGTCAGCACATAATTGCAAAATGAGAGGTTTACAGATTTCATCTTGCTCAAACGTTAGAAACCATTGGATAGCTCAATATTGTCATGTAGGGTGAAAATATTTCGTAACAGAAGTAAAAACTCATCAGAATAACACCTAATAAAACCTGATTTATCAGTTTGACATCTGCCCCATGTTTTGCTTTATGAAGCACTTAATTAGATCTGCTGTTTCTGTAAATCTCCCTTGTAACCATATGTGTAATTTGTTCAAAGTAGTTCACAAATTTATTAATGCCTCCTGTTCAGCTGCCTCTCTGTATCAGTCAGAGTGGAGAAATCTGTGACTTTGTCTGAAGTAATTATTTAGCTTAAAATCAATTTCACTGAACAAGCTGGGAATATAATTGCAAAGAGAAGTACTTATAAATGATCTGTCAGGAGAGGACTTGGAGTGGTGCTGTACTAATCCCAGAAATGAAGAAGCAGCTCTGTCCTCAGTCTACTCATCCTGGTCTGACACAATAATTGATTGACATTGATTTCATTTAGCATGGGGAAAGGAGATTTAATTGAAGAAATAGTAAAGCCTGTCCAAATGGACAGTCATGCTTGTGGTAGATTATAATTCTAAATGAAGGGCTCTAAAGATTCCTTTTCATGAGTAACTTCTGATCTCTTGGTATATGAAAGGATGTATAAACAGCAGTGTTGGTGTGCTGAATCACTTGATTTCTATCTAACGACAATCAGTGAGAAAATCCAATAAAATTAATTGTCTTGACCTTTCCTTCTGCTCTTAAAGTTTCTTCTTGATGCATTTTATAATTAAGACTGTCTTCAACATTTCTTTATTGAGGTAATTTCAAGGTCTCCATACCTGTGAGCCATAATGATTAGTGCATTAATTTTGATTTTAAACATTATGAGACAATTTTGTTTGGACCATAGGTGAACTCCCTCCCATTTTTTGCTGTATTTTGTGCCTAATGGTATTACCATGATACTGTCAGAAATAAATCAAGTGTCCTATAGGTCTTTTGAGCAAGAGACAGAAGGAATTTTTATGTATTTTTAAGTCCTTAAATCTCTTTCAGTTTAATTGCTGGTTGAAGATCAATTAAACTGAAAGAGATTTAAGGACTTAAAAATATATAAAAATATTTTGGTGTTTGAAATGTAGTTCTCATGTAGAATCAGTAGCAAAAAACTGACCAAAGAGTGGGGATCTGCCTGTGGATTTCACATAGGAGAAACACAGTATTTGAGTTTAATAAACCCCTACTCTGTGGGTTGGAAAATACAGAAACTTGAATATGTAGAGGGTGTGGTAAGAGTGCTTTCACTACAGAAAATCTGACTAAAACTGAGAACTCTTAGCTTGGAAGAACACTTCACATGCCCTGAAAAGAGTGTATTTTCTAATAGTTATTGATGAGAAACAATAGGCTGCTAAGCCCATCAACCTTCAGAAAAACATAAAGTGAGGATGAGACAAAGAGTCACCAAAGCTTTTTATATACAAAGCAGCTTAGCTAAGATGAAATACCATCTTTGTTTGGATGTTTAGAACTGCAAATATTGTGATATTTATGCTGTAAAAGCTCTTTAAAAGTAATTTATTTTTCGGTAAATTTTATAAGGACTGAAGCTTTGTTTAAAAAGCTTCGGTGACTATCTTTGTCTCTCCCTCACTTTATCTCTCTTACTTTCCCAAAACTATTCCTAAAAGACTAAATTGATGAAATTCTCAGGAAGTAAAGGGGGAAAGGCAAATTTTTCTGGTAATAGTGAGAAAATTCGACAAATTTGATGAAAATATTCCCATTTAGCTGCAGCAGAAATTAATTTTCAGTGACATTTTCCAAAAGTAAGCATATATTCAAAAACCTCCTCAGGGTTCAGAGGAGGTAATAGTGATTTGCTGGGGGGGAAAAAAAAGACTACTTTGTAAACCTTGGTTTTTTTCTTAATTAATTTTATTTCAAGCCGTTCTTTGTCTTGGTTTCTCACCTTTCTGTAAGGAAAAGCTGGCATGAAATAATTGCAGAATTTTTTACTGCAGTACATTTTCTAACCAAAGAAGTGCTAGATTGTCATATTAGCTTACTGGAAATGTGCCTACTTGGATTCTAGAAAACTTATGTTCTCATTTTTACATTATGTATTCATATAAAATTGAAAAAATTAGAGTTTATTTTAGTATTGAAGCCTTTAGTAGTGGATGAGAAATAAGTTAAACAGTTATTTATCAAGAATCAGATTTTTTTTTTCACATTTCTCAGGTTGCATATTGAAAACTGAACATGCCTCAGTTTCTTACTGGTTAATGAAAATCTTAAACTGCTAATTCCTTGCAACTTACTGTGCCTACTCCTCTCAAACTGCGTAATACCAACACGAGCCTACTATGTTGATTTTTTTTTCTTAATAATGAATCTACTAGACTTAATTTGTCATCTAGATCTTTGAAGCATCTCCTCAGATCTGATTCAATATACACCAATTTTTGGATTACTAAAAAGGAAAAACAAGACTCAAAACCAAAAAACCTGAACATAACCATTATGTTTTGTTCTACTAAAATTCTCTTGGTGAATTTGGGGTGTCAAAGGCAGAAATTGCCAAACATGCCCTTGAAAATTCTTTGCAAATCAATTCACTTGGAAGCACAAATGTTTACTTAGGAGTGGGAGTTTTGAATATTGTTCTAAATCAGACAATTACAGAAAATTCCCCCTCCATTTATGGAAGTGTAACATAAGCAGGAAGAGTAGAATTTCAGCTACCTTCCTGCTCTGAGATAATTCCCCTCAAAAATAACACTAGAAAAACTAATATTATGTCTTCTGTAGAAGAGAGAAATTTCTATTGCCCTTAGGGAGCAGTAAATTATGTACATGTCATAATTAGCAGCATTAGGATGTTGCATTATTTATAAGGCTAGAAACACTTCCAGCAACTTGACATCCAGGTGTTATATGTGGTGGTATGGATGAGCAGAGTTATGTAATTGTTAAATCCCCAAGGGAAGACATGACTCACGCTGTCTGAGGCAATCTGGAGGAGTTAATTGCTACAAATATTTGCCAATTAAAGGAAAATGTTAAATCGAAAGATAATTCATAATTAAAATAACATTTTCATGTGAAAGATGGCAAAAACCTAGTTAGCAACTCACTGAAAAGATGTCTTCATAAACACCCATCCTTTGAAAATCAGTCTTGCATTATATTGTGCTTGCAGAGTTGGGTACTAATTCAGGAGGATGTCTTTCATTTCTGTGGATTAATGAAATTTCTAGCAGACCTGGTTAGCTTAAATATTTTACTAACTTGAAGTTGATCTGAGAGATGAGTTTTCAATAGAACCACAGCTGGACTGGGGAATGGGATAACAGGAAAATATTTGTGTATATGTACCTCTCCACACCTAAGTAATTAAAGTTGAGGTAGGAATTCAAACAAAGACCTGTTAACGTTCACACAGTAACAGCATGGTTGCTTATGAATTTTTGTTAATGTAACTGTGCTACCTTTCAGTATTGGAAAATACAGTTCAGTTTTGAAGATGCACTTTCAAGTAGGTGTTACTTGAAGTGAAAGTAAATGCTTGTAAAACAAAATGGAGAATATTTTGCCACAGCTTGTACAAGCTGCTCTAAGCCAAGAAATAATTGTTAATTAAAGCTTACTACTTTAGAGTAAAGGGAAAGGTGTAGAATCTTTCCAGTCAGACTCCTGTGATACCTACAAACAGAAAGCTTTTTTTATAAGTTGAGCCTTTTTGTGGCTAAGACACTCTCTGCAGCAATTTAATTATGAGTTGCAAAGTTGAATTTCTGCTTGGAGGAGATTGACCCTTTCCCTGTTGCTCAGCAAAATGAACAAGCAAATTCCTTCACTTGGTTTTGAATTTAGCTAGAGAGACAGCTCAAATCAGAACAAGATATCCAAGTGCTGTGTATCATCATCACCATCACATTACTACCAAACAGGAGGCCAAGAGGAGCAGAGAGGTTGGGTACAAATGCATTTATTTACCCATGGGACAAATCATACTTGTTTATCCATAGTACTGTAGGCTACAAATTATTTTTTCTAGGCCATGTGTCAGGCAATTTTAAAATCAATAAAAGAACACAAAGACTTCTGCAGCTGGAACTGCAGCCATACCTTGGGTTACTGCTATAGGCAAGCAATATTTCTGTGTAAAAAGCCAAATTTATATAAATAATTTCTCACCTCTAGCATAGTTATATCATTTTTTGTTGTTCCTGAGCAATTTAAGTATCTGTGTTAGGGAGTTCCTCTGTGTTCTATTGTTTCAATCTGTTTGCATCCAGGATTCATGAGTGCAGTAGTAGCTCTGGTTGGTATTGGGAGGTATTACACTGGGAACAGAAGTGCTTAGCTTGGCCTTATTTTACCAAAATGTTTACCTGTAATAACCCACCTGTCCTTTACAGCAGCATCCTGAACCTTTGAGCAATCAGAGCTGAGAATTGAGTTTAATTCCGAGTGGTTGCAGGATCCTGAAGGGCTGAGACTTGGAGCTTCATTCTCTTTATTCATTCTGCAAGGCTGAGCTCTCACAATGTTTTTGGGAGCACTCTGGATGGAACAAAACTAGATGGCATCAGTTTTACAGCTGTAGAGTCAACAGTTTAGTTGGCTCTCTCCAATGAAATCACAATCTGTTTTGACATTTTTTCCTTCAAAATGTTGACCTTTTAGCTGAAGTTGCTAATTTCTTTACTACCATAGCTTTTGTTTACTGAAATGCAGAAATAAATAGATTGGAGGGGGCATCGATAGATGTGTATCTGCAGGTATGTGATCCCCTGCTAGTTAACAGAGGGAAGAAACCACTTGCAATCAGGCATTTTCAAGGGTGTCAGAACCAAATATAGTTTGTTAATTGTGGCTGTTGGGCTGTGTTTCTGGTGATTCCTGTCACTGCCAAAGCTATGCTTTGTGCTTTCCAACTCTGCTGCCTCAGGTGGAAGGCTGAGATTATTTCTTTTAGGACCATCAGTGTTTTGCTGTCTGTGTTTGGACAGGTAATTGGTACATGCCATTTCTGAGCTCAGAAATCAGAATTTACTATGCTTTCAGTTTTATATAGTGGAGTGAGAGGGTAATAATAGAGCACCTGTAATGTTTCTTTGGATCTTGAGCCACTGACCTAGATTATGTGGCTGAAGTAGACAAAAATGTTCAGTTTCTTGCCAGACAGCCCACAGTGCATGAAATATCAGGTTAGCTGGTTCACTGAAATGAAAAAGTCTTGAAGAAGAAAAAAGGGGAGAAGGGGATAAGTCTGACTAAAAACTCAAATTAACAAAGCTTTGAATATTAAACAAAGAACCCCCAGAAAATGTAAGTAGAGCAATTTAAGTTTTTACCTGTCAAAAATATCTATTGAAGCTTTTTTAGATTGTTCAGAAGATCCTATTTATGCCTTTATATGCCTAAAATATAGAAATACCTTTGCATTATTTATATATTTTCAGATTATTATCTCTACACATGATTTCTTGTAACATGTTTTTTATACTGAATTATTTGACTGTTATGTCTCTTTGGTCATTCTATATCTCTCACTTGTCTGAAGTATATTTTTTTCCAATTTTGTTGAATCTACAAAAATTTTTCACAGACTCCATTAAAATACAGCTGAACTTTGCAGGCAGCTGAGGCTTAAAGGCACCAATAAGATTGTTCAAGAAATCTTGCCTGGTTGCCAGATTTTACATCTAAATTCATTATTGTTGTGATGTGACTTATTCAGAAACAATCTTCTTGCATCATGGACTGCCCTGTAAATACCAGTGATGCCTTGGAAAGCCCTTGCTGTAACAAAATTGTTGTTTTCTACCCTCTTAGGTAAATATTTCTGGGAGACATCATTCTAAAGTCTCTGCATTTTTTCCAAGGCTCACACAAAAAAACATCTGTGACACTAAAATATCAAGCTGTGCATTCCATCATGGCTGTGCACTGGCTGTATTTCATTGTCTGTGGTTGGTATTAAGGTGTCATAGTCTGTAAAGCAGTTAATCAGGTGCAGAAAAGCAGGCAGAGTTGATGCAGCCCATTAAAAATGATGATAGAAAGATGTGCACACAGGCAGTGATGGGCAGGTTTCCCCTAAGGAAAAACTCTTTAAACAACACACCTCTGCAAGGACTCCTGTTTGCCTTCCTAGGAATGGAAATGAAGATGTGAAAGCTGCTGGGCTGCACTCTGAACAAGGTGCATCCATGGAAAAAAATGGGATGTCTAGCAAGAAATGAAGTGTGCTTATAATTGCCAGGCTATTAGTCTAGCAAAGAGCAAACTGCCTTCTGACTCTTGTGATTGACTTATGGCTGGGAGAGCAGAGGGCTCTGCTCTGGGTGTTTATCTAGAGTAATAAGCAGTGGAATTAGTCCTCTGGGTTGGCTGAAGTCCTGCTGCCTTCTCAGCAGCTGGCAAAAACAGTGAAATCAATCTTGCATCTTTCACAACTTCTGTATTCAATTTAGGAAATAAATGCAAAAATGATCAGCATTTTTCTAGCAGATGAGAGACTGAAATATACTGTTATCATTAAGCAACTTCAATAAGAAACAAGGGCAAATACATCACAAATTTATGCATGCCACTCTTTGCTCAGCATCAAAGGCAGAGGTGGCCTGAGGGTTCTATTTGTTCATCCTTTTTAAATCTTCAATGCAGAAGGGCTTCCTCCAAGGGATCCCTGTGCCTATTTTATTTGGGCTCTAAATAGTCTCATTGTGGAGTTTGCACCACTCCCAGTCTTATCTTGACCCTTCTGATTTTGGAGTTCCAGGGTAGAGTAACTCTTTAAATGATGGGTCTATGAAGCTGCTGCATTTTGGTACCCCTGAGGGGTAGGCTGGGAAGTTGGGTTTTCATTTCTCTCCACTACAATTATCTTATTTTGCAGCACTATTTGTTGCTTCTTGCACATGGAGACTGATATCTACCAAATCTTCTGGCCCAGGCTGGAGTTCACTTTAAAGGCCACTTCATGAGAGCAGGCATGGATTTGGTGTATTGGCAGACAGAGTAATCCAACCCTTTTTAAATTAACTTTCACATTTTCTGCTGTGATGTTTCCCAGTTTCTGCCACATCACCTCCCTGCTGGTACTGAGTAGTGCAGCACCCTTGGGATTGCCTGCCAAGGTCTTTTTTCTGAACCATGTATTAGGCTGTTTCTGTAAATTTTTATTTCACAAAATGTTACTCTATGCTCTAGTTAATTCTTGTCAAGGTCAAACATCTTATTGCCTAATTTAGGGTGTACAGAATAGCTATAGCATTGTTCTGAGGGAAGAAGTACCCCAAGTTGTGGTTTTATCACCCAGATCTTGTCTCTCTTCTGATGCTTTTTATTGCCCTTTTGCTGTCTGACATTATGTTCTATCTTGTAGCAGGTGGATGTGATTTTTTTTTTCCCAGTTAAGCAAAACTTCAATAAGTTTAGTACATGTATCTAAATAGAAATGAAAATCTATATCTCCTACACGGCTTTGAAAAGCTTGACTGTGCAGCCTGGTTTTGTCAAACTAGTCTGCCTGAAAGTGCTTTCACAATAAGTCCTTTGTGTGAATTAGAGGTTATTGGTGCTTTGTTTCTTGTGTGCAGTACATGGAATGTGATATTATGTCAATGAGGTTTAGGTGGCCTTTGTAGAATATACCCTTTTATGTCCTTGAAGCTTTATCAAGTTTCTTCTCTGGGGTGTCTAACATGACAGGCAATTCAAGGGACTCGTGCAGTTTGTGCCTTAGTTTCCTGTACTGCTGCTTTAATTACACTAGCAATAGTACAGGCTATACTTGAACTGTTCCAGCTGTTGGTTCTCTTGCTCTTTGCCTGGGTGTGTATAAGCAGTGGCACCTGGGTCACAACCACAGCTGTTTCTTCCCAAGCCAACAAAATTTTCAGCTGTGCTCGGTGATGCTGTGCTTTGCAAAGAGCCTGATTCACTCCTGAGGCAAACACGACATTATGCAGGGAAGCATGAGAAGTTTTTCAGTGAGGTTAAGTGGTGCTGCTTGTCCTTGTGGCCTCATTTGCATCCACAGCAGCAGCCCCTTTGTCATAGCTGCAGCAAAGGAGGGAGAGCAGAGCAATCCTGTCACGTTATTTCCGACACTGCACACACGCCAGGAAGCCACAGTGCCAGGTACTGCCTTTGCAGGAATGTCACCATCGGGGAAAGGACCATGAGTTCCTGGATGCCACTGCAGAATACCAATGTTTTCCCTTGTCCCAGTTATGGCCTTATGGGACAGTCTTTTAAGTTACTTAAGTAATTGTTAATTTAGTTGCTAGGGGATGGAATGTGTTAGATCACTCCAAGAAATGTTTTCAATTAAATCCAAAGAGACTATGGAATAACCCTTATGTTAGCAGAGCCTTGATAAAAAGGGAAATTGGAAAAAATTTAACCCAGTTGTGTATGGTCAATGAAAACCACCAGGTCCTGTTAAAGGCCATGGATGTTAGGAAGGTTCCAGAATAAACAGTATTAGTGTTACAGGCATGTCTACACTGAGCAATTTATTCTGCTTTTGACTTGGGCCAGAATAAACTTACTACTTAATTTTACAGCGGAACTTAGTGCTTTTGTAAAATGTTTTTACGTTTAGTTGTGGACTGAAAGCAGTAAAGATGCAGTTGAAACTGATTATTCCCTTTTTTATCTTTGTGCTGCCTGGGGACTTCATTAATTGAGAGGAAAGTATTTCATTAAAAACTCTGTCTTCGCTGACCTCAGTGAGGAAGGAGTTTTATCCCCTGCCTTTAGAGGAAGTCTCTCTTTGATGAGAGTGAGGAACAAGGATCAAATCCAAGAGCAAGCAGAGTGAGTAGTTTTCTATGCTCTCTCTGTTAGACAAATAGAAACTTTTTGTTTCTCTCTAGACTGTACGTTTTGCACCAGTTGGAGTCCAGAATTAATCCTAACTAAACAATGTACATTTAGAGAGCTCTACTGAAATCAGTTAAGTAATTGTGAAAGAAACATGAATTGAAGCTTCAATTTTGACTAAATTTTAATAAGGGTTTACCTTTCTTCAAATGTTTAATTAATAGCAATTATCAGACTTCTCCAAGAAACATTTTAAACCAATAAAGGGTAGTGTTATATTAGAATTGAATTTTAATCCTGTTGTAAAGCATGAATATATACATGATTTCCCATTTCTAAAAGAAGTTTTGAACATAAATGTTGTGCAATTAGCTTGTATATGTTTCAGTATTTATGGTTCCAAACTGAACTTCAGTAATTTCTATTGAAAGGCTAGTTCTGTCAAACACATGCTGAATTAGATTTCTTTTGCTATTTCAAAAAGCTCATTGTCATTAGGGCTATAGATTCTAGTGCTAATTTATCAATCTATTCAATACATTTCTGTATTTTTGGAATCAAGACTGACAGTTTAACCTTAGCTATCAAAATCCTTTTTAAAATCTGTGATTTATGCTAAAGTACATCATCAGGGGGTGATTATTTGGGTTTCCTTGCAGTTGTGTCACCAACTTTTCCTTTTTGAAATGGATGGAGCTTTTCAAGACTGGAAACAGTGGTTTCTGTTTCTATGCATGTTATTTATCTCAGCTGAGAGCCCAAAGGGCAAGAAAGGAAAGTTTTCAGTTTTGAATTCGAAGAATTGCCTATTCTCAGCTGTATGAATATGTATAACAACTGCTCTTTTGCTCAGCACTCTGGGGGAGAAGATATTGAGTTCTGATTTTGCTTTATATGTAAAGTCTGCACTTTGATGATTAAATAGATTAGGCAAAAAATTCATTTAATTATACACTGAGCATATGTACAGCATCAGTATGTTATTACTGGGTGAATGAAGTATCTTTTTCAATCTAATTCTTTGGTTTTAGGGTTATTCATGTCATTGTCTTGCTATGTTTTTTCTCAACTCTGATAAAAGGCTGCTGTGCAAAGGATACTATTTGATATATGGTACTCTTACAAGTGCCAGTAGGGCTGCTCCTTATAGTAGGCACTGAAGAGCAGCTGTTAAAAGTGCTGTGAGGAGTATCAAATGGTCTCTAATGAGGGTAAGTCTGTGCACAGAATAGAACAGTCTTTCTGATGGCTCAGGTTTTAGTTTTCATATTTTTCAGATCTTGTGCTGCTTTAGTGTGTAATATTAGGGGATGGTGAGCTCTCTTCACAGAGTAGGGGGACAAAACAATGCCTTCTCTAGCTGGGGACCAAGGACAAATGATCCAAAATTCAGGCCCAAGAGCATAAACAATGTGGACATAAGAGAGATAAGCAGGATGGGACTTCAGGGCTAAAGCTGTAATTGGACAATGAACTCCAATATGTAAATGGACCAGAACTTATAAAAGTGAGAGACGCCGTGACCAGGTGTCCATTTTGTGACCATTTTGGTTCATCTTGGGTGCAGCCCTGGCTGGGCTCTTGTGCTGCCCAAGGTGCATCCATTGAGGCCTTTAAATAAATCCCTACTTTATTCTTTAACTCCATTCATCCTCTGTTCTATGTCAGTCTGCACAAAGCATCATTTCCTCCTCTGGAGGCAGGCAGGGCTGGAAAAGCCCTGCTGGAGGGCAGGTAGGGATGGGCAGGAGAGCACTGGCATTTGGCTCACCTTGGGAAGGGCTGAAGCAGCAGGGACCCCTCAGCCAGCCTATCACACCTCCTTCCTGCAGGGCTGCCGGGGTGCTGCTGCCTCTCTCCCTGCTCTGACATCTGCCTGCTCTGTGAAATGAGCCTTATCTCAGTTCTGCAGCTGATGGAAAGCCCCAGGAAACCATTGATCTGGTTCTTTTGAATTCAGTGGGCACCAGATTGGGATCAGAAGGGGAGAAGATGAAATAATGAAAAAATAGTCAGATATGCTTTAGAATCTTCAGCTGCTGGATAATGGAGAACTGGGTGCATCAGTGGGGGAACTCCCATGGCCTCAGTGCACATTATTTCTCGTCTTGAATATATCTCATCGCAGAACTTATTTGCTATCTATAAATTGAACCTTTGACATTATGAAGTCCAGCTAGTTGACTAGATTTGAAAACAGGTTTGGATACAAACCTTTTTTAAAGTCTGTTGTTGTGACTGGATCAAGTATTTCAAATTTTGTTTCAGTTTTTGCATCTGCAAAGCGGGGAAGTACGTTGCTGGCATGTTTTTTTAGTTGTCTAACAAAATTTTATAGGGTTGGAAGCCTGGACCTTTTTCTAAGTGACAGGGACCTCTAGGAGTGTGCAGTCAGCAGCTTTCAGAGTCAGTGATCAGCCTGAGCAGTCCATCATTGCAGAGAACATGTTGATGAGGAAACAACAATAGGTAAAATGAGCAACTCCATCTGGGTCAAACTGAATACCCAATGAAAAATTTTCCAAATAGACTGGTAATAGAAATAGGTAATAGAAATTAATTAGAAAAGCAAATAACAGAATTTTCCATAATTCTTAAGATAATTGAGAACTTCACAGTCTATGGTGGGTATGATTAGAAAGAAAAAATATGAAAGGGGTGTTTACAGAATTCACTAGATCTAAATGTCCAAAATGGAAAATGTCACACAGGCAACTTTAAAATATATTGGAAGTCAGCTCTGCAAGCCCTTGAACTAAAAATTGGTTTTTCGGTTGGAAAAAAAGAGTTTCCTATGTGGGGAGTTGCAAGAAAATGGATCTCTCCTTATGGGGAAAACCCCCAAAGTTTTCTTTAATTGCAAATCAACAGGTGAAGGAAATTAATTTCCATGGACCAAAAATATGCTTTTCAATGCATTGGGTTCTTTTTATCAGGTTTGCTGACTTTTTAATATACAGCACAGCAGGAAGTTCACACCTGTTCCTGTCCTTATTCTGATACAGAAATTGGTACAGACTAAGAGGAGAGCTCTGGATATTTGCCATGATTACACACAAATTTTTTCTAAAGTGGTTAACATGTTGATTGAAAATATCTGATTTTTATTCTTTCCTCTGAATAGCTAATCCTGTTGTGATGCTGGCTGTTGCTTCTGATAACAGTCCTTAGTTTCTAAGCTGATTTTAAACTCTCCAACATTCCCTTTGCTTGGAGCCCTAATGTGGGTCACAGCTGTTTGTGATAAAGGCACAGCAGACAACAATTCTGTGACATAACTTTGGAACTATTTAAATGTAGTAACTTAAAACTGTAAAACTGGACTGCAAAACCTTTATTTATTTTGTTGCTTTGTCCTGTGCTTTCTAGGTGAAGAGCTTGCATGTACACAGAAGAACTTCTTCTGTGCTGTAGAGCTGAACAAGATTTGCAATGCTTCAGTCTCACATATATAAGGTAATCAAGTTCACCTTTCCATTCCTAAGTTATTTTCTAAAAGTGTTTTTGTTTGATTTACTAAAGCCAATAAAAAGGTTAGTGATGGGTGCTACATAAAATGTACTTTAATAATAAAGGGAAAAAACAGTTAAGTGTTTTCCAGTGGCTGTGATGCAGTCAACCTCTCTTATTTTTCACTTAGTACATATTCAAATATGTCAGACTACCTACCAAAAATAGAAATATAGAATAAATGAAATCAAATGCAAATAAATATTTAATTCTGTTTATATTAGCTGCCTTTGTTGAGAATGGCAATAACTGAGGTTCCTGGCAAAGGATCATTGGAAATTCATGTCTAGGGGAAGAAAGTGAAATTAAATACTTAGTGTCAAATAGTATGTATAAATAAGATATGAGTAAGGTGCCTATACCAATATTTGACTTAGCATTCTTGGAGGAAAATCTGATAATAAATCTCATTAAATGGTGTGATATACCAGTAATATATTAAGATAGTTTAATTTTAAATTCTCCTGGCATCAGCTCTTTTAAGTACATGTATTTCTGTACCATGCAAATAGTTTTCCTTTAGAGCACAAATTGGATTACTCTCTGCTGTTCAAATTAATTGTCATATTACTATCAATAATATTGGATGGAGTTTCCATAACTCTTTCAAACTGAAGCATTTTAGTAGTATTGCTGTGCTATTCCCCAGACTTAGTCACACTCTTAAACATTTGAAGAAATATGGGAATAAAATTGAATCCAAGTAGTTAGAAGAAATTATTTAGTGAGTTGATAGATTTTCGATTATCTTTTATTAGAAGTGCTTTAGCATATTCTTAGAAGAACAAGAGAAAGTTTCAGAATTCCAAAATGCAAGTGTTTTAATTGGTCAATGGCAAGCAAGGATAAATCCTGCTCCAAATATCTGCCCTAAACAGAGATTCCTAAAGAGGGTCTTCCCTGCCTAATTCCCAAAATGCCATTATCTGTCTCTAACCCCACAATTTAGTGGGATAAAACTGTTTAAGGGGTGTTACCCCTCTGGAGATTTTTGTTGCATGTGTTTTGCATCAAAAGTTTAAAAGATTTGCAGGATCTGCATATTGAGCCCCTTGTCTCTCCTTGCGACCAGCTGCCCTGAAGTGGTCATGACAACACACAGGTGAGTCTGGAGTTGGATCTTAGCAGTAGCAGGGTGATGTCTAACAACACCTTGTAAATGATATTTTATGGTTACTCCAGGTATGAACTTGAAGAACATATTGGTGTATACAAATGATTTTTGCATGTGCAAACACTTTCAGAGTAAATGTTGCAGCTGTTTTAGTAGAAAAGTGTTGTTTTGCCATCGTGACAGCTTAATAATTAACATCAGGGTTATATTAAATAATTACTAATGCTTTGAGGTTCCTGAGTTTAGATATGTTCCTGTGTTAGGGGACTGCTGTGTGGTTGCCAGCTCTCAGGGATCCATCTGTATATATGACATGACCAATCCATTGAAAGCTTGATTTCAAAGCCCTCTGTAAAACCTGTCAGAGTTGTCAAACAATGATGAGGAAGAAACTACAATTTCAGCAGTATGTAAGCTTTCAATGATAGTCTTTTGTCCAGTAACAAACGTGGCAGTGGTCTGTGATGCTAGTCAGTATGTCTAAAAGGAGATGAATACACCCTCAAGGGCAACCTTGCAAATACCTGTCATTTAGAAGTAGATGAAATTGGAATTTCCCCCTTAGTTATTGCTCATATTTCCCCATCCCACAAGTCATTTTCAGCTATTCATACATGCTCATCATCGAGGTTGGCACTAGAATTTGGTGTCAGATGAATAAAGTGACAAACTAACTGTAGGAATCAGAACAATGTTTTGTAGAGTGTCATCTCTCTGAATTAGGGTGGTGTTTTTGTGTAGCCTGAAGGGATGGGGAGAGCAGGGCTGATGTGTGGGAGAGAATATGTTGTCATAAAAGCACTGCATGCTTCAGCTTAGCAGCAATGATATCTTGCAAAAAGGCTTTTTTCTATTTCTATACATGCTGCATGCACATGACTATACTTGCATATGAATTTTGTTTTAATTTAATTTGGGGATAATTTTGTTTCTTTCTAAGCACAGGTGGTTTTGAAACACTGTTTGAGCTCTGTTTATTTCAGCCTACAATTATTTGATTAAAAAAGACTTTGGGGAAAAAAAAAGCCTGTATATTGAAATTGGAACAAAGTTATGTATGTAAAGGTTTTATATGAATAACGATCTTGTGAAAGAGATGGAATTTGTTAAGTATAAATTTTACATCCCAATCATTAATCATTCCTAAATTTTTAAACCTTAATCAGATAGCAGAGAGAACAGTCAAATACTGAATTATGAGAGAGGTATGCAACAATATCAGAAATCTAGTTCAACACAAAAACAACAGCAACAAATTTCTAACAGTGACTTTATGATACCTATTTACCACAAACTCTTTCTAATGAGGGCATTCAAGCAATTAATCTTGAATTTACCCTTTAATGTGGTTATACAATTAAATCTATCTCACAAATATGTTCCCCTGTAAATCATTTCTGATCTAGCAATTCTCTTTCTGCTTTCATGATGATAAACTGAGTGAAGTATTAAGGCTTTTATTCATTAATTCTTTGTCTTGTTTTGTAATGATTCAATTTTGGACAAATGAATGTTATCTGCACATCACTGCAGAAAATACTCAAATGTCAAATATAAACAATATGCAATAGTCTTAAACATTTTATTTCAAATATTATCCAAGCTAACTCTATGGAATCTTAATCAGTTTATAGACTGTCTTGAATTTTTCAGTGATATTTTCTGCTGATTTTTTTCCCTGACTTTCCCCATAATATACTCAATTCTTAATACAAGATTGGAGTGCTTTAAGATACGGATGGCTGGTGTATGACTAACAGTGTTTAATAACACTTGTGAGAATGACTAAACATTGGCTGAAAATATTTCTCTGCACTGGAACTGCAGTGAAATGGCTGTGCTGAGAAAATTGCTGTTGAATCAGAATGCTGCTCAAGTAAATAGAATAATTTGTTTCATTCATTAGGGTCAACTGACAAATTAGCTGCAGCTTTTCCTACAGACTGGCACTACTACATTAAATGTGGGAGAGTGGCAAATGCAGAGAAGTGGTGATGGAACAAGGAAATGATTTGAAATATTAATTCTGTGGAAGTCTCTGTCAATATTCTTTGCAGATGAAATTATCCTAGTGTACCATGATAAATTCTTAGCTGTAACAAATACAACCAGTCTCTTCTTTGTCTGCACGTTTTTATCTTTCCTGAGTCCTTCCAGTTCTTATGAAATCAGCAAGGAGCTAAAATATACCAAGTTCTTAACTGAACAATTTAAAGATGGGTTGTTGTTCATTTAACTGCCTGGTGACCTTGTTCCCAAAGATTGCTGCTGGTGTGGTGCAGGACAGGAATCTGCTCCCAGAGCCTGCTGACACTGGCTGTGCCACCAGTGGAAGCTGTAGCACAGCAGAGGCTGCAGAATCAGTGCCACCCTTGTGCACAGTGACACTGCAGCTCAGGTGAGCAGGGTGCCAGCTCACAGGCATCCATGTCCCCAGACCACACAGGGGTCAGCTCCTGAGCCCCTGCTGCCTTTGGGTTCACTGGATGTCTGCTGTGTGCAGGCAGCAGCTGCTCTTCAGCATCAGGGCAGGGGCTCTTGGACTCCTTTGCAGGAGCCACCAGCCATCAGTTGATTGCGAGAACTTTGTGGCATGGCCCAAGGCTAGAAGGAAAGCCTTTCACCCCTCAACTGCCTAACTTGAGGAAGACTGCAAAACCAACCTCTGTTCCTCTTCTTTAAATATGTTGTGTAAATCTCATCCAGATCACATTAGTAGAGTCTATAAATTTACTTGTTCATTACTATTATGAACCATCATACACAATCCTTTTTTCCACTTTATCTCAAAACCAATTCTTTTTCTCTTTAGATGATCTATAGATGTGCTATAGATTATTAAATATCACCCCTTACCCACCCTCAGTTCTCCTCTAGGTAAATGGCACATCCATGATTTGCTGTATGAAAAATTAAGTCTCAAAATGTTTAAATGCTGAAATGTATTTCTGGTGAGAAATCATCACCTGCAAATGAACAGATATGTTGGACTGGTGGAACAATGTACTCATGGGACGGTTTCTGCATGAGAGTTTTCAGAATGTGCTGCAAGACTACTTCTTTTTCTTATAGTTCTGAGGATGTTTCTTAGTTCTTTTATTCTGTTAGAAGGCTATAAACTAGATATGATCAGAATATTTCTTTATGTAAAGATCTAATTCTAAGTCCATCCAGGTTTAAGTCATCTTATCAAGCTGAAGCTAAGGCATTTCAATATCCAATAGGTGAGGGCAAACTTATCCAACAGCTATCCGTCTATAACCAATATTCTGTAATACACAGGCATGCACACATCTCTTTTAGGTGGTGGCAGGTTTTGTGTAAACCTATCCAGTTCCCATTGCTTTGTCCTGGGACACAAAACTGCTCACAGGACAGGGAAGCACAGAGTAAACTGCTTCCCAAATATCTCCCTGGCATTCTGCAAATGAGAGCCCTCCCCAGCCTCCCCCCAAAAATATCTTTGTTTAAATCCTAGGTAGATTGTACTTCTATCAGTATTTCTCCTCATATTCTAACAATTTTAAAATTCAGTATATTTACCTGATAAAGGCAATTTGATTTAGTTTTAATAAATAAAAATTTAATAAATAAGCTTTTGATATTGTTTTAATTTTTAATACCCTGGAACGCTGTGAGCATTAGGAATTTTTCTCCACACCTTTTGTACATTAGCAGAGTTAATGTTTTTGTCTTAGATTCCTGAAGTGTAACTGCATGATTGCAGTGTACCAGAAATGACCTTTACCTACCTGAACAGTGAGTTTTTAGCTTTTCCTCTGTTGTGTTACATCATGTTACACATGATAAAAACTTTTTTTCAGTGACAGCTATTTCAAGTTGCCAGCAAGGCATTAATTCACATAAAAATACTATGCATTTAGAAACACTGTTAACACATTGAATTTTATCTACTGGACATATTCACTTGACATTTTCCTGCAGCCAGGCTAGAGGCACGACTGTTCCACTGACTATTTTACCAGGAGCAGGGTTTTATCCACTTCTGCCTCTGTGTAATCCTGACACTGAGGCAGCTTGGTTTTGTAGGAGAGGCACAATTCAGCTAGGGAAGATGTCACTGCCCAAAGATAATGACTTTTTTTTTAATCTGAAACACAATTTTGTGGGGAAGTATTTTGGCATGAGAAGCACTACTGGCTTTTTCTGATACATGATTAAATTTTGCAATATGTACTGCATTCAGTAGTGAATCTGTAAGTAGGTACAGCTGAGCACTTCAGGGTCAGGGCTCTCTGTTCTCTATGTAATGCAAAAAGCAAAACATGGAGGCAAAGACCCCCTCACTCAGCCTTAGAAACTTTAGAATTCAGGTTTGGTCCTTTGAAACTGAGCTACATTGTTGGTTATATTTTTGATTGCAGAAGTGAGGTAGGAAAGAATTCATCAGGAATGTTTCCTGTGATGGAACTATCTTAACAGCATGGTATTCTGTTTTTGAATTATTTCCCTTTCCTTGTTGTATTTGGTAATGAAAAGAGAGAATGGTCTGAGTCAACATCTGAAGGCAGAGTTAGCAAAATAAATCAGGAGAATTACTGTAACAAGGTGTTGAAATGAAAAGCTAGCATGTGCTGCCGTTATCAAGTTCAATAAAGGTGTCAGAAGAAAAATACACATATTAATCCATAATTCCCAAGATAATTCTGTTCACTGCAGTTTAGATGCCATGAGAAAACCCAACAGGAATTCATAAAGCAATGCACCTTCAACAATCTGCATAATGTTTTTATTTACAGACTGACTTTGTTCCAAAAGGAGGTATTTTTTGAAATAAGCATGGTGGACAGAAATAAGCATGAATGGCTCCAGGACTCATAGTTGGACAGTCAATAAAGATTTTGGTGCTACTTCATAGAATTGGATATTGCTGCCACTGGTAAAATTTCAGTGTGGCATGACAAGTGTCAGGTTGATTCTCTTGCTGAAGGATTCCACTTTACCCGGGCTATGCCTTTGCTAGGGGATGCAGATGGAGTGATTTTTCTTTCTTGATTTCACACCTGTGATGAGGAATGGAAACCCCTCAGTGATGGGGACTGGTGCTCAGTGCTGTCCTGTAATTTACTATTTAGGAAAATGCTATAAAATGAAGGATTTCAGCTCTGATTCTCTTGGACTGATGACAGAGTTCTGCACAGGCTTGCATCTCAAAAAGAGCTCTTAAACTACTCAGCCACTGGGAAGAAACAAACAATTGCTATCTTTGCTGATAATTTTAAAACCCCAACCCTGGTTTTCTGTTTACACCTAAAACAGCTCAGAGAAAATATTTTTCAGACTCTTTCAGTTCTCTGTAATTAATATTCACCCTCTAACATCTTTAGCATGCTGGAACAGAGTCTGCTTTCTATTTGATCCAAAAGGTGAATATCCTCATCCTCAAACAGTTCCATTGTTAGAAATGGAATTGTGTGGAATCAATTATTTTGCAATGTGACTAATGAATCACACCGGGTTCCTGTCCTATGAACTGCAGAGTTATCTTACTTGACTAAGCAATAGTTTCCAGCTACATTTATTCACCTTGAATTCAGCTGGCATCTTTCATCAGAGAAAGTCATCCATTGGTGCCCAACAGGTCTTTTTCCCTCTTTTTTTAACTTTAGGCTGGCTTACTCTAATCTAGACAGCAGCTATTTATGCTTCAGATAATATTGGCTGGATTTTGGGTTAAATGTTCAAGTTCCTTCAGGATACACTAACCTAGTAACTCAAATTGTGATTCCTGAAATTGGTAGACTATTTGGAAAGTATTCCTTCAATTCTCTTTTTTCTGATTTCCTTAGTGAAAGGGAAATATTAAAATATACTTAAGTTCTGTGTCTAAATACGTTTCATAATCTTCTATCAGAAAGTAATTAAAATTCAATTCCCTCAAATAGGCAGGCCACTTAAGGAAATGTATTCAAGCATAGAATAGACACCACCATTTTTTGGATAACAAATGTGCTAAATGGACACTTGGCATCTCTACTCTTCTTCAGTCATAAATGAATCTTATACTGTCATTGCTTCAGTGGCAATTTAGGATTGAACTGTTGCCATTCAGTCTGTACTATGACACTTATGGAATCAAAACATAGAGTCACTGGAGCTGACCTTAACTTCTCAGTGATTGAGACTTAGAATTTAGAAATACTTGGGTCTGATACAAATCTTGCTTTATCTATTCTGCTGATAGATGTTAGCCAGACAAGAAGTAACCCTTAGAGAATTCAGCAGGGTGAGTAATCTGAGTTTTTTGATTAGTTAAGTGCTGATATCAGAGTATCAAGATAACAGAGTTCTTAATGCTTAACATCCCATCCCTATTACCATATCACACAAATGTTTATTATTAGTCTCTTTTTGCTTACATGCTTTGAAAAGGATGAGGTCACACACTCCTGATTTTTGTTATTTAGAGAATAGTTTTTGAAGAGTTGGCAGAATTGTGTAGTTGTACCTATATCTTCACCAATTGATGCTTGAAAGCACCTAATAAAGTAACTAAACTATGAAATAATGCTGGCTGCTCTCAAGAACACAGGGCAGGAACTGCACAAGGACAGGAGTGAATGGTATCTCAGGATAAATGGTGTAATTAAAGATATTTCCCTCCTATTTTCATGTCAGGTCAATTACAGTGACCTGCTTCTTGATATCAGTGAACAATGATTTATCTGTTTAGCTACAAAATGAGGGGCTTATTTAAAACATGAAAACTCAAAAGTAACCCACCAAGATCAATGTGAAGCAGTGCCCCAGTTAAAATGGTGATTTACTGCAGATATTCAGAGCTATAACTAAGTCTCCAGTGGATGCAGACAATAGCAAGTTAAGTGTTACTATTTATCAGCTGAATTTGTATCATTATCCCAGATTCAATATGTAGAGAGAGCTGCTTTGCCCTTACTGCTGCTCTAAGAGCCTTTCAGGGAGATGAACTGTTAGAGCAAATCTGGGATCAGTAAACAGCCCATAGGAGTTCCTCCATTTATGTTGTTTTGGTTTTTGGACAGCAGATACATTTTCAGTAGGAGTTTAAAATCCATTTCATAAAGGTCTTGGGCTTACTATGCAACTTCCTTTTTTTAAAAAAAATCTGCCTCTCTGACATTGATGCCTCGTGTGCTTTAGGATATTATTTAACAACTGTATCAAATCCATCTCACCTGAAGCACCCCCTTGTGTGGGGTGCATGGAGCAGTGAACTGGGGCCAGGCCACTTAGAGGGGTTTGATTTTTCCCCTCAGAAATGGTCATAGAATGTTCAAAGAGGGTGAATGAATTGATGTATTTATACTGTTACTATTTTAAAATGGCTAATATGTGTTCTGCAGGAGAGGTGGGGAGAGCAGGGCAGAGCCACTACTCTGAATTTGCTGCTCTAGATAGGATCAATTTTTATATTTCATGCTTTGCTTGCTGCTTTAGCATAGGCCTGGTGTTTGTATGTACAAGTGATTGAAATATGCTGGCATTTAGCAGGATAAAATTCCTGATGGTTTCCTCTCTTGCTGTCCATTGCAGGATCAGCTGTGCTAAGATTTGGGTTTTCTCTATTTCATGGCTTTTTTTTCTTCTTTTATATATGATTTCCCTTATGATATTCATTGCCATACTAGACAAGCTGGATTTTTTTCTTATGTGTAGCTAAATGTATTTGAGGGTCAGGATAAGAACTGTGAATGGATCTGAATTTTGATGTTTAGTTACAAAGATATTTATTCAAGAAAAACCCCAGCAATGTAATTTTTTAATATTGGAAGGGGGCAGGGAAGAGAAACTCCTGAAACTACTAAATTAAAAGTTTTTTGAATAGTTTAACTGGCAAAATAGGATTGTGGATAGTCTTGTGATATTTTGTGAAAATTAGTTTTGTATTTTATTTGCCTATGGTATGGTTTCAGCCCTTGTAAATATAGAAACCTTTGCTTTCTGTGTAAGCGTTCACTTATTTTTCAAGGTTAAATCCTTCTCTGCCTGTGATGGACAAAAAAATTGCATTACCTTTCAAATTCAGTCATTGTAATAATCTCATTTTACTTGTTATCATTCTAATTCTTTAGCATCCATGTTTTACCTTTTTTTTTAACTTCTTAAATCAACAAGAACAAGCTGGCAGCCAAGCTGGTAGTTGCATGACAGTGCCATACAGAAGGGACTTACAGCTTTTAGGATGTAACAAATTATTTAAATTCTTGCAATTTGCATGATGGTCTCCAGAAATTGGCATATGGCATCACGAGAAGGCAAAATGCCAGTCAGTGTAATATCAGCTGGCTGAAAATGCTTGGAAAAGACAGTGAATACATTTTCAAAGGATTAAAAAGCATGGCCTAAGGAAAGTCCAATGCATACCTACCCTGAACATGTTTGCTTCTGGTTAACATAAAAACAGATCTGCCACACTTTGGACAGTTTTGATGGAAGTGCTGTGCAGAGTTTGAACTGCAGTGAACACAGTGATTTGTCCTTGTAGGAGCAGGCTCCTGTGATGTAACATAAAATGGAGAAATGTTTCTTACCATTTACTACCTTCTTAAGGGTCAGGAATCAAATGCATTTCTAAACAAAAAAAAAGAGAAACCAGTCACAGTTGTGCTTTCACAAGTCCATGACAAAGTGCCAGTCATATGTAGAAAACAAGGAGTTTGGTCACAGGGTTTTGCTTCTCCTTACAGCCAGGGGTGTGTGAATGGAAATTGTTGACTGGAAAAAATGTAAAGCATATACAGTGATGTGAATAAAATTTATTACATGTTATCTCCTTCTATTTCCATAAAGTCTGTCCTTGAAGCATCCTGATGCCTTTGGTCACTGCCATGCCTTACATTGATCAATGCAAGATCAAATTTAAGGATAAAAGCAAGGAACACAGTAAGGACAAAGCGTCTGCAGCTATTCTTGTACAGTAGCATACTTGAAACACATGAATAAACCCTGGCTTATTCTGGAAAACTCTTTCAGGCTTTTAATTAAGAAAATTTCTCTAGTTCACCATGTATTTCTGTAACCCTTTTTCTGTAGTGAGGAATTCCTCAGGCTAGCTCTAAGGTTTGGTGAACCCTTTTTTCCAGCTAAGCTGGATGTGTCTTGGTGGGTGTTTCATTGAATGAGCCATTGAATAAATTAGAGTTAAAGCCAATTTCTCTTAGTTTCTATTTTGCCCTTTCTGTTACAGTCTTCACGGATTACTGCAGGAACTCCAAGTGGCAATGCTGTTTGTGAACTGAAACTGTAAAGAAAAGTGAAAGAAACCTAAATTCTAATTCATTTAACTTTTAAGTAAAAAACCGAAATTCTTCAACAGTTAACATTGCTTTAAACATATGGTAATTTTTAGTTTGAAATAGGAAGGAGCAAAAAATAAAGTAGGTACCCATTTGGATCTACATCAGTCCTCCTTGTACCTTCTTAATCATGTTGTGTGCAAACTGTTGTATGTGTGAGAATAAATCCTTGGCTTCCATGGCATCCAGTTCCCAGCCCTGGCATGGAATGGGCTTTGTGAGCAGTGAGAACTGCATCTATAATAAAGTGCTTGCATTCCCATGCCTGTACCAGAGGACTAATATAAACTTTTATGTAGTATTTGTGGTATTATAATGAGAAAAATTGCTGTTGTTTGTTTACAACTTCTGGGTATTTGAAACCATGATAGCATCCTGAAGAATTTAATGTGATGGTTTTATTTTATTTCGTTTTGTTTGAAATTTATTTACTGTGTTGTGCTGGATTGGAAAGGACCCACAGGGGTCATGGAGTCCAACTCCTGGCCCTGCACAGGACACCCCAGGGATGACACCCTCTCCCTGAGAACTCCCAGATGTTTGTGGAGCTCTGGCGTGCTTGGTGCTCTAACCACTTCCCTGGGCAGCCTGTGCAATGCCCAACAACCCTCTGGGTGAGGAACCTTTTCCAATAACCAACCTAAATCTCCCTCACGTAGGGAAGCCACAGAAGGTTTTCTTCTCTGTGAGCTTTTGCCATTAAATGTCTATGAAATAGGAAAAAAAAATAAATCTACATTTATTATGTGGCAAATTATTTTTTTTCTAATTCCAGAAAGCACCATGATCTAGTTGAGGTATTAGAACATTGGTGCCATGATCTAGTTGAGGTATTAGAACATGGGTTGGACTCGATGATCTTAAAGGTCTCTTCCAACCTAGAATTTCTGTGATTCTGTGATTCTGTGAAAGCAGTTTGGGGAATAAGAAAGTATTAAATTTATTTTCAAATAGTTCTGAAGTCCCAGGTGACTGAAAGTGGCAAAAAAAATGAAGAATTGGGAAGGATCCATTCCTCAAGCTCTTCATACTGTAGCTCATCCATTGTTAACAACATTATTTATGAAAATGTAGTTTTAAGGTTTTTAGAAAATTGTTAAAATTATTTTTTTCACAAGATTTTCAATTCTGAAAAGGTTTCCCTCTAGACAAATCTTTTGTAAGTGAAGGTCCCAATCCAGAGTTGTAATCAAATCTAGACAATTAACCAGGTTTTATTCCCCAGTAAAATGCACCTCAAAGGACTGTTAGTGTCAGGATGTGGTAAAACCACATGGCATTCAATGCCCTGGAGCTTAAGGGAGGATTCATCCTATGAAGACCTGATTTCTGTGGTGGTTTTTTAATCAGAAACAGAAATATAAATTAATGATGAAGAATACTTGGCTCAGTCAGTTGGACTAAATTCCCAAAGGTGAAATTTCCCTGTAGATGAAAGCTTAGAAACAAAAGAATCAACGAATAAGGTTTGAGAGGCTAATTTGGAGAGACTGAGCATAATCCATTTGGCTTTAGAAGTGGCCAGGAAAAAGAAGGATGCTTCTTGGTGCTAGCTGACAGTCAGTGAGACAAAAAATGCCATGTTGTGCAAGTACTGCTATAAAGAATGATCAGAAAAATAAAAAAGCTTTTGTCTGTTGGGAGAAAGGACCAAATCTGAGAATCACTCCTTCTCTGGAGGCCTATTTGAGAGCCTGAGGCTGAATGTTTGTTCCTGTAAGAGAGGCCCACAAATTGGGGGGAAGTTGTATGAAAATAATAACCTCTCCAACCTGAGAGTGAAAGAAATATGAAGAGCTTCTTGATTTTTCTCTGTATTATCTACTTTTCTTATCAACTCTGACTTGCTTTAGTAGGACAGGAGAAGAAGGCACAGTAGGAGAAATAGAAAGCCCCAAGTGTTATTAATTTTCTTTCTTTAGAAACAAAGATCAAAATGCAAAGCTGGGTTTGAGTAATCTGTTAACAAAATTTGGTTTTTTCATTGTTTTTGGTAACAGAGGAGTAACTTGGGGAAAGGTGTTTGGAGTTTTTTTGCCATTATCTCTGAAGAGACTAATTTTTCTATGATACCTTTGAATCATACTTCCCAAGCACCATGGAAAATTCTAAGTACTGGATATTATTTTAAAATAAAAAAAAAATTAATCAAGAGCCTAATCCAAAATTTCCTGAACTCAAGGGAAAGGATCTCTTTCCCTGGATCAGATTTGGTTCTCACTGAAGAAATAAAAACTTCCCGGCTATATCATTTACTAAGTTGAAGATTTATTTACCTCTTCTTAAAACTGGTTGCTTTCAGACAGGCAGATGTTATAAATATTCATGCTGGAATAAATTTGCTTGTCAGGGGTATTTAGTGCAAGTGATCCTTGCACTTGGAAAAACATCTTGTCCTTTTCTGCCCAAGAGCTCTGGTTAGTTTTTGATGGGTACTGTAGGCAGAGATAGACTGTTCTAAATACTTGATTTATCAGGATCCCTGACCTTCCTGTCATCCTCTGCGGCTTGCATTACCTTTGGATATTGAAGCAAATAGAATCATTTCTCTGAAGTGCTGTGCAATTTAACTCCCACAACCTGTGCAAAAGGCACCAGATGTTTCTGAGGTCCCAGGTTTCCCATCTCTGCTTTGAACTCATCTCCCTCCCACATGGTTATTAAACTTTGGTTACAGCAACAACAGCTTCTTTTTGAAGGCAGTGACAGTGTTGTCTGATGCTCTTAAATTCTGGTTTAAAATACCATCTAAACCAGTTAAATGGGCAGCACATCAAAGCATGTCAGGAGCTGTAAAGGAAAGGCTGCTGCCTTTTAAGGCAAAATGATAGCAAGATTAGCATATTTATAAGCATAAATGTTTAGAGGACAGGGTTTTGTCCTCAGTTATAGCCCTGGAATAACTTTCTTTGTCATTCAAATCCGAAAAAAACATTCCAAATAGAGCAGCCTTAGGGGGGCCTAATTCAGGAGAATTAAATATCGGAGAGCTGAACCCACAGTTTTTTCTCAATATCCTATACCCATAATATGTTTCCTATTTCTTGCTAGAAATTGACTAGAAATGATCCATATTCCAAACTCTCTCTTTCTAATAATTGATTGCATTGAAAAATCTTTTCATCTGGGTGGCTGAAAAAGTGAATTCCCTGTGTTTTTTTCACTATGAAGCTTTAATTTTATCCTGTGACATTCCATATGTGAGTGATAATGATTTTCTATCTCACAGGGAGGAAAACAGCCAATAATAGATGCAACCATGCTTTTTAATGTATTTTCTTTAATATTAAGAATAAAAGATGGAACTAGAAAGAAAGAGGTCATTCATCTTCTGTCAAAAATATAAATGCAGGAAGAGAAGGAACATATATATATGTGATTTGGTTTTATATCAAAGATGAATGCAGCACAAATGCATAATAGATAATAATGCATACTTCACTGCAAAGTACTATGGAAAATCTACATTTTTCAGAAGTTTCCTATAATTCCAACTGCTTTTTACTGAAAAGTAGAGACCTGGAAAGCTTTTATGAACCAAGATGTTTACTACTGATATTATGAAAATTTCTTTTCACAGAAGTAATTTGCTTGAAAACTTGTATGTGAAATTTCTTCCTCTTTAGCTACTTTAGGCCAGAATGTAGCAAATTAAATTCAATAGGGAATAAAGGATAAAACAAGTGGTTTCTGTGTTCAAGATTGTTAGAGTAACCTTACTGCTCCAAGGAGGATATAAAAAAAGTAATTGTCTTTCCATTGCAAAAATTCTTCCCATGTAAGTGCCTCATTTTTCTTGAGAAGCACAGCATTGGTTGTTCACCTCTGCATCCATTAGCCACTTAAACATATTAAAGTGCTTTAAAAAAAAATTTACAATAAAATTTAGGCTTTTACTTGACATTGTTCATAACAGGTTGAAATAACCCTTTTTATTCTCTATGTATTTTCTTGTATTTCCCAGTTCTTATCTTTTGTGATAGAAAAAAGGTCACTCTTTTTAATGACATGAAGTAATAAAAATCAGAAGTTGAACCTGGGAGAATAAGTTCATAAACCTTGACTGTAAACCTTGTGAACATTAATGAGTATATTCTATGAAAAGAAAAATCTAAACAAAAAGAGATTACATGATAGTAAGATTTTTAGACTGCCACTCTTTACTATGAGTTAAATCTCAAGTGGTTTCTATGCTTCTTATCAGCATTACCAATGTTTTTACCTTCAGTTCTTGGACAATGTCATAGCAATTAGTAGAGCAGCAGTCTATGTGAGTGCCTTGGTAATTCCTGCTGGCAATAGGAGGATTATACATGCATTTCAAATTCAATTTAGCTTTAATCCAATTATTCTCAATTTGGGATTGAGTATCTGCGTTGTACAGGCACGAACAAACTTCAGGGTTCACCTGCCAGCTGAGCTGCTGGGAGTGAGTCTGGGCACACTTTGGGCTGTCCCCAGAGGTGACAAGAGCACTGCTTCTCTCTTTGTGCTCTGCCATCTGTGACCCAGGGGCTTTCAGCTCTCCCTGCAAGCAGTGACAAATCTGCTGCTCCTGGGGCTGCCTCGCTGCAGTCAAGTGTGCTGCTCTGCTCACTGCCTCCATGGATGTGCTTTTTGAGACAGCTTTCATCATATAGGGTTTTGCTATGGAAAAAGAAATAGTTGAAAGAGCAGTAGATAAGCTTGTAATTTCAAAGTTTATTGACACTTTGGTATTTTTCCTCTCTTCAATGTACTTAGGGGCTGAATGAGTACTACTGTTTGTGTTGGCTTCATGGAATCCTTTGTCAGAAAACTTTTCACTTCTTTCTCAGCATAATGGTACTGATGAGAGAGATGTGTAATTCTGGTGTCTTCATGGTCAATTAAATTCATATTCAAACATGAGCCAGTGTTACTCACTTTCCCACATAATTTGTAATTTTTAATATTTTGCACTTTGCTATGGTCAAAAAGGAGGTCAGAGGAGGTGATGGAATAACACAAAATTCATCAGAAATTCAGGCTAAAAATACCAATAAGAACTGGCATCTGAAAGCCCTTGCTCACATTATTAAATATTACTGATCTTCTGAGTGTCTCTTCCTTCTTTAATTCCCAGTGAAGTGATTTGGCTGTGAGAAACTGTGTGGGTGCTTTGTGTGGGAGAGCTGACACAGCACTCACAGAGCCCTGCTCCATGTCCCCACTGAGACACTAAGCCTGCTCCTGGTTTTGTATGGGCTGTCAATATTCTCCCATTCCAGCTCAGAGTGAGCAGTTTGTCCCACCTAAGCTCTCCCTGCATTGTCAGGCAGTGCTGGAAAAGCTGCTTTGGCTTGGCACCAGGAGCTGTCACACAGGTGGGTGAAGGGGTTGCCTTTTTCTGTCTTGCAGCTCTTCCTTGCTGCTGACAGATGAGATGCAGTGCTAGACTTTATGCTAAATTAAGTACAAAAGGAGCAGGATTCAGGAAGATCATGGAAAAGCTCTGGATTAGGGCCAACATCAGTCCAATTACTCAGCACAGAGTTTATCAGATAAAACATGTGTCTTGTGGTGTGCTCAAGTTTAAATGAACACTACTGTGTGAATCAAGAAGAGTATGCAGGTTAGCAATTATCAAGATAATATGAGCAAGGTAAGCATTTACCAAAATTCTAAGCAGGAAAAAAATCCAATATTTTCCAAAGGCCTTCTAATGTTTTTCTCTGTATGCTTTTTCCTTGACCTCAGCTGTCCTGTAAGTCACTGCCTTTTGTAAGAGGCAGTGGAATTCCTACTATAATCTATTGCACAGGTGCATGGATGCTCAATAATGCTTTTGCTGAACTTGCTGTTCAACACAAGCAAGGAATTGACAGGAAGGGTTCTTTTTGCTTAACAAGGATTAATGAGTTTTGATGTCTCTGACTGGGAGTAGTGCAGATATAAATTGTTTATTCAGCTTAGGGCATTCATTCCAAAATCAGAGATACACAGCCTTGAGACATCAACTCAGACTTGCATGTTCCCATCATATTTGTCATTTAATTGTCTTGATTAATATTCAGCTTGTCAGCCACATTATTTGCCCAAGCACTCCAAAAATCAGTAGCTATGGTCTGGTATGGCTAAAACTAAAGCAAGATTCTAGTATGAGCTGAAAGCATCTGCCATTTAAGTATATTCTGGTGTTCAGCAAAGCATGACCTGTCACCTTCGAGGTGTAGCTTTTATGTTTTCATTACTTGATAGTGATTTCTTCTCCCTTCAGCCTGCTTCAAGGCACCTAAGCAGAGGCTTGGAAATGTGAAAATATGAAGCTTTGGCAGTGCACTTGGAAGAGAAAGATTGCATGGAAAAGCGTTAAAAAGCACTGCACAGCTCCCTGGTCTCTTTTTCAGTCCTCTAGTTCTTTTGTGGTTTTCTATCATGCTTTATTTTTAGTCTTCCTCCTACCCCACCCTCCACTTTACTCTTTTGATAGCATTTAACATTTCCTACTGTCTTCCATAATTTCTCAGACAATCTTGTCCCTCTAGAATGAATAAGCCTTCCTTACCCTAGCACCTGTGGAGTTCTTCAAATTAAGCAGAAGTACAATTTAGCTGGAAGATTGATGTAGCAGCAGACAGGCAGAGTAAGATCACTTAAATTGCAATAAGTAGACACCTCCTAGCTAGAAGCAGGAAAGGGAATTTGTTATATGACAGTCATGAACTCGGGCACTTTGTAGTAATGGCATAAGGCTTATTCAGTGCATTTTTCCATGAGATAAAAGGGTGATGGGATTGATTGCATTAGCATTTACTAACTAAAGGGAGTTGGTTTGTTTTCTTCATATTTGGACTCAGATCCGTGGAGTACTGCAAATATTTGCTGTTGGGTCAGAAATGGCAAAGGCAAGGGATATTGCCCATAAGCTCCTACTGCCTTAGGGGGAAAACACCTACAATCATTTTAAAAACCTTGGGTGCTGCTGTAGCTGTGCAAAGATATTTTTCTCTACTCCAAACCGCTTCTGCTGTTACCAGTATGTGACAGGAAGCTTTGTAGCATTTGGGTCATCAAAGCCAAACTGATCAAACACATATAACAAAAAAAAGTGAGAGCATCTATAGTCTGTGTCTGGAATCTCAGGAGAGTTTTTGAGGGAGTTCTGTATAGCTGTCTCCAATGCTCCAGTCTACTCTTCACAAATTCAAAAAAGATTTATCTAGATAGGTCTGTTTGTGAGAATATAATCTGGTTTTACATGTGGGCAGTTTACAATAAAACGGGAAATGGAATCCTATTTTCTCATGTTCTTTGAAATGATGCCATTACACTCCACAGGAGTCTTGTTTCATGAAATAGAATGAATTCTCAGTTATGATGAAATTTGTATCAAGTTCAAGCTTGTAGCTATTTTGGTCTTTACTTCAGCATCTCTCAGAGTTTTCTGAGAAAAAAGTGGGTGGTGGTGATATATTATTAAGGCTATCCCAGTGCTTTAGTTCGTGGAGATTTATTTTACATTTTGTATATTGATGGGCCTGTGTGGACTGTACACAAAGAATTTTTGAGGAAACAAAAAAAAAAAAAACCCAAAAAACAACAAATAACCAAACCCAAACATTTCTATCCTTTGATTCCAAGGCACCTAGTTGTGAAATTTGGAGCTGCTTCCACAATCACAGTTACAAATCCAGAGGGTACAGTCAAACTACTTAAATTTCAGTGAGGCTTATAGAATATGTATGGTTTTTCCATTGAATATGAACATCTTTGTTGTCAGTATTTCATCTCATATTGGTTGTTCTTTATACTAAAGAGCCCTTCTATTTCAGCTTGTAGGCTAGGTAAAAAAAAAAAAAAAACAAAACATGTCACAGCTGTTCTTAAATGATTCTGTTTGGATTTGTATGGTTTTGTTTGCCAAGAATTTGCATTGGAAAGAGCAAAAGAGTTGGGAAGAAAACCCCTTATTTGGCTAGATTCATTCGTGCTGATCCCTTAGGAGGTTTCCTACTTTCTTCGCCAGATTCATTTTGTCAGAGGTCTCTGCTCTGACCCTATTCTGTCTCAAGCTGGTTGAGAACCTCAGTGAGCTCTCCTCCAGGTTTATGCTGTCTCTTCTTCTTTGCTGCCATTGAGCAATCCCATATGGAGCCTAATCCAAATGTCTCATCCAGTTGGAGTCAAGGGTTCTTTGTTTCCTGTTAGTTTCTGAGAAACTGATGATTTTTCATGTAAAATGATTTCAAAACAAGTTTTGTTTATGTGATTAAGAACATGGACAAGGTTCATCTTTTCCAGAATGAGCTTGTGTGGACCTAAGATTCTCTGAAAATTCCAGTGACAGAAAATATATTTCTTGAGTGAATGTAACCCCTACTATTCATCTGTCTGAGAGAATGTCTCTTATAAATAAAGGCTAAACAGTGTAATTTTTCTTTCTTGTCAATAGACACCTCATATTTTTCAATCCTGTGTGTTAAATGGATCACTTCAGAAGAGTTATAGTAAAAAAGCTGCTCTTTGCGTGTCATGAGCACAAAGATTTACTTGAAAAAAGTTTTGAAGGAACTTAGTCTGGGCATTAGTAGAAGAGGTTTGGAGGATTTTTTTTTTTGTCAAATGGAAATTTAATAATTTTCACTCTGAAATGGAATTCTAGTTTTTAAGATTTTGAAGTTCCTTATTTTATAAAAAAACTTCTGCCCTGGCCTGAAAATGTCATTCCTATTTAACTAAGTGGCTTAATGTGAGCTGGAAAAAGGAGAATGAGTCTGAGGGACTATCCAGTTGTGAGGCTTGCCACAAAAGTGGGAGGAAAAGCATCTAACTAAGCAATAAAAGTCTAATAATGAAATGTGTTTGTGTATTACACTTCTGTATGGCACTGTAAAGATGTAAAACACTGTGTAATTGTTGTGATTTATTAATGCATTTGTGTATTTTTGTAATAGCTCTAGTACTTTCTAATAACAACCAATACATTTATAAACAGATTGTTGGCAAAGCTGTTTTAGTCAACCAAGTACTTCTGAATTTATGTAATTTTTGAGACACTATTTTAGTATGCACTTTAGAGTTTTCTGCATATAAAAAGCTCCTAATTTCTTTTAAATGGGACCTTGAGGAATTCAAGCCTGGGAACAAGTTTATTTAATGGCTTAGTGAGTTGCTAACACACACTGGTTTATAGCTACTTGAAAGTAGTAGATGATTTCCCTTCTCTTTTATGAGATGGATTTCAGCTGTTTTCTTTTGTGGAACTCAAGGTTTAACAACCACCAGGTATCTTCCCCAAAGAAGTGTAACCTCAGAAAAGGGAAGTTGTTCAAGTGGGATAAACCCTGTAGTCTGCACAGACTGAGCAGAGTTGTTTTGTCCAGTTTTTCAGTGGAACTGAGCAGATTTCAGGCTGCTTTCCATTTCTCAAGCCCAGCAGGTTCAGCCTGGCACCAAACCCTGCTGTGGCAGCTGGAGGGTTTGCTCTGAGATCCCCAACAGCTTGTGACAAATGCACTCTCAGCAAAGCTGTGGTCACAGCACAGAGAAAAGAGCCAACTCTTCAGTATCTTCTCAACCAGTCAGTTAAATTTAAACAGAAGCAAAAATAATACCAAAACATTTTGGCATGAAAAAAATGGAAGCAATATTTCCATTTTGAGCACTAGCCTTATTGAGAGAAATCTGATGAACGCATTTCCCAGGTGTTCCTGGTGATTTTTGTTGTCGTGTTTATTTTTGGTAACTCTAGTATCTCCTTTCTGTAACATTTCAAATCTTGTTTTACCTATGTAATATTAGCTTTAAAACATGGACCTGTATTTCTACATTTAATCTCATTGCTAACTCCTCCGGAGATAGAGAAAACCTCTTTCTTCCCTGACAGATCTCTTGTAGTAGAACTTACACTCTTTTTTTCCTCTTGAAAAACAGATTGATGCTTACTAAAGCAAATTTACCAATCCATTCTTCTTTGGTCTGTGTTTTATGTTATTTTTTTTTTTTTTCCTGGGGAACAGGGTTAGCAAGATGTTAACAAAACCTTAAATGTTATCTCTAAAGGCACTTTAACCTAGAGATTTAGATCAAAGGGCATAGTCTGTAGCTTTAAAAGGTGTATTGGAATTGTGTTTTGACTCTTAGCTTGGCAATATGTAATAGGCTTATCAGAGTTGAATCCAGGAAAAAAATATCCGGAGGCCCATGTGTCTCTCTTTAAATGTTTCAAAATGAGTCCTATTTCTTTTCACATAAAGGTTGAAATGGGAAAAGAATTGAGTCTAGATGGGAAACTTTATTTAGACCATAAATTGAGATTTATTTTTTGTTCCTCTCCCTCTGTTCAAGATCTTGAATGTTCAACTACATTTGCTACAAGAGGTTTTGATTACTCTCTTCCAAAATAGGTTATAAAGAATGGTAAGGGAAATGGGATGTGATGTGTATTACAAATTATTTAGAAATGTGAAAAGCAGAAACCATTAGAAAATTCAGCCTGACTTGTCAGCTAGAGAGGAAAGAAGCTGTCCCAAAGCTGAGAATGATCTGGGGCTGATAGGCATGGCAGATGCAGGGGGCCTATCAGCTGCAATGTGCCAGTACAAGTTGCTAATTCTGGGCACATTAGTCTGAAGGAACAAAGGGCTGTGAAGTGCTAATTACACTTCAGGACACCTGCTCACACTCAGATAACTTCACCCCATTCCCATTTGTGGGATGACTTTTTGCTGCTATGCAAGTGTAGCTAAACATTGTCACAGAACATTCAATTGCTGTTTAGTGCTATCTGACATGATGTCATCTGACAGGATCACCTTTGGCCAAGTGAGAATTTGCTGTGTTGCTCAAGCCTCAAAATAAAAATTCATCCTTTGTATGTGCTGTACCTGCCAAGTTGGCTCCTTAACCTGAGTTAATTGTCCCTTCATATATAGCACAGTAACCATTCCATTTCAGAGACATTGGAACTGTAGCCAAAAGTTAATGCATCTAAATTACATAATGATCATTTTTCAGTGTACAAAAATGACCTTAATGAAATGGGATGAGTAAGAAATCTCCTTAACACAGTCTGTTCCCAGTTTCTTGCATAGGGCCCAGTGGAGGGACAGCACCCCAGGATGGGATCCCCTGGGGCCAGGTGTCTGTCCCAAGGAGGGTCCTGGCAGCTCCCTGTGCAAGGATACAGAGGGATGGAAACTCAGTGCCCTGCTGGGATGTCACCTCCACTCCAGCAGCAAGGGGGGGGGGGGTATTTACCCCACACCTCTGGCAAGACTCCCTTATTTGAAGGCTCATCTCCTTTCTTCCAAAGTAAGTGTTGTTGAGCCCTGCTTTTGAAGAAGGTGCAGATGGAGGAAGAGCAGAACATCTGGGATGAAAGCTCTGTTCTCCAGTGGAGGGGACTTGGCTCCTGTACCCACTAGGGGTGCTCAAACCAACCCCTCCTGGCCTCTGGGAGTGTGCTGAGCCCAAAGGGCTGGGTGCTCTGCCTCAGTGTTGAGCTGGGGTAGAGGGGTGCTGTTTGCGTTCTTTATGCTTTTGTGTCTCAAGAGCACTTCTTGCATATGCATTACTTTAGAAATTTCTTGTAAAAATATACTGAAGATAACCTGAAGGCTCTTGGCAGAGACTTTAGCTTCATAATAAATTATTTTTAAGACAAGAGGTGATATTGCATGCTATTTTAATAAATGTCAGTGAAGGCATAGCATCATGACAGAGGGGCTCTCAAGCTCTTGAGGTAAATGCTTCACCCTATGGAAATGTTGCTGTAGGAGTCCTGGTGATTTTCTGCACTCTGGAGGGACTTGCAGGCAGTTCTTTAGGGCTGAATATCTTTTCCAGCCCCAGTTAGTGAAAGCAAAGGCATTCCTTAGTCACAATTATCATGTTCAGGCCAGAGTGTGATGGTACTTTGAGCCTCTGATACGCTGAAATATGTTTTCACTAATGAATTGCTGAAAAAACTGAGCAGGCTCCAAACATCTCTGTGTCAACAGGATTGACAATAGGATCAATAGGATGTGACTAGGACAAAAAGAAACAGTATACAGAGCTTTCCTTGGAGTATTTATATAGTATTTTGTAGCAGTCCTCCATTTATTTTATGTGTTTCAGGGTCAAGAACATTTAGCTCCTGTCTTTGTGAGCAGAGGGCTCTTCTGCTTTTTGAGCAATGCCTGATGACATGGTGCAATGGTTATCACAAAATGATAAAAAGCACTAGCCATTGCAAAGCCCCAGACTCACTTAATAAAAGCAACTGTGAATAATTACAGCTTTATAAATGGTTTCTCAAGAAAAACAATTGTCAGAAGAATGAATGCAGGGAATCGCAGCAGAATATTCAAGTGTGTTTTCAATTTCTTTAGAAGTTATGATTAATAGAGTCAGCCCACAGAATCTTTTATATCTGTTCCTGGCCTGCAGAAAGCACAAGGCACCAGCATTGTCTGAAGCCATTTGAATTATGAGAACTGAACTCTGCATTTTACAAGACAAATGAACTTTACTTTTTAAATTGCTTTCAGTCTGAACTACTTCTTGTGTTTAACCACTGACTGCAGTGTCAGGGAAACAGGATATAGAGTTTGCCTCTAGAGTGACACAATGAATTTAGCAGAATTAGGTAGAAATTTGATTTGGTATTTCAGTATTTATCCCAAACTTGCAGATCCCAGTGGTTTTCTCCATTTTTCTCCCCTTGTTTTGAAATTTTGAGCAATTCCCATTGATAGAAATTTGAGTTTCAAATGCTTCTTTTTTTCCCATAATGTTTTGCTATTGACAGATAAAAATGAAAGAACCATTTCCTGAAATATTTTGTTTCATTTCTATTACTGAAAGGCTGAAGGGATTTTATTTAAACTCAAAAAAATTTAAAAAGAACATTGGACCAAAATTTCCCCTGTTCAACCATGAGTTATAGTTTAGAGAAAGGTAATATACAGTACAAGCTTGTACAAGCTGAGAAGGAACTTATTTCTTTCTCTTCATTAAAGTCAAGAAGAGACTTTGTTTATAGTCATAGAGTTGATTCAGATACTGAACTTCCTTCCTGATTAAATCACTGGGATTTGGCAAGTATTTGCAATTTCTTATCCAGCAGGTCTGTAATATTCAGAGCTGTATCAAAGTAATTAAAAATAAATATGTGTCTGAGGCTCAAGTGCTGCTATGTATACCTGAGTGTATGCACACTCTCAAAGTGAAAAACAGGACATGAAAAACATCTTTTACACAAAACTCTTGGTTATCTTGTGCCAGCGTCAGTTTTGTTAATGTTATTATTTCTATAACTTCAATGAGAACGTGGAGCAGTCTACTCTGAGAATGTATTCATCACTTTGTACACAGAAAAACAAAAACAATCCTAATAACTGATAGCCTGTTATTCTCAGTGGCAAAAAAGCCTAAAATATTGTAAGGTGGGTACCTAATTGATTTCACTCCATAGTTTGCTGATCTTTCTAAAATGAATGAACACTTTGGGAAATGTGCTGGCTGTTTAATGCATTTGGAAATGATTATGAATTGCAGCTTATTTTCCTAAAAGAAACAAGCTTGTGCAATTCTGTTCAATTAGAGTGATCCTATACCCAGTAGTTTCCAGTTAAGTAGTTTACAGAAATCTTTTCTCAGTTTTGGTTTCCAAGCATTGCCTCTATTTATCCTTCCCTCAAAGTTTATCTGAGTTATGAATTCTGGAAAGAAAAAAAAAATATCAGAAATCGGTAAAAAAATAATTTCCTCTTCCAACTAGGTAGCTTCTGTTCCTCCCCATCTTCAGCCAGGATCAGTTCTCTCATAATTTTCTGTTCTGATTTTGGCTGACTTATTCTTTCTGTTTCTGGCTCATGCGGACAAACAGGCCCCCAGATATTGCCCAGCTCTAGCAAAAATGCTGCTCCTGATTGCTCAGAGTTCAACTTTCCTCCTTGCTTGACAGAGAGCCCACAAGGCTAAGCAGGCAAGTTTGGTGGCTGTACAAACAGGGACAGGAGAAGGGGCTGTGACAGTCCAGGGACTTCACTGAGAGCACTGAGCTCTGTCCTCTTCTGCATCCACCAAAATCAGAACAGTTCCTGCTTGGGTACTGCCCTCCTGGCCACACCATTTGTTCCTTTACACCAGGATTTCACACAATTTCCAAAAGTCCAGATCTTGGTTTCCATGTCTCCCTGCAGTATTTAGTCAGAACATGAGTGTTTTTTTAGCAGGACCATCAAAACCAGGTGTCATTTCTTGTCATTTCATGCACACTTAGTCCCCTGAGCTAGAAAATCTCCAGAAAATCAGCAGCAGGTAGCAGAAGTCAGCAGCTCCTGGCTCAGGGAGAGAGCCACAATGGAGAAACCCCACCCTGCAATGCTCTGCCCTAGCCCAGGGAGCTGAGTCACTGCTTTCCATTTCTATTGTTTTCCTTTGTAATGCTGCTTGAATTCTCTCTTCCCAGATGTGTTTTGAGATGCAGTTTAGAAAACCCTGCTTTCCCAGCTGTTTGGCACTGTGGGAGCAGAACTATCTGCCCTGGGGCTGGCTCTGTTCATCTGTCACAGGCCCCTGAGACCGAGAAACTGAAAATTTCCTTTCAAACAGACTCTGTGTGGGGAATGCTCACATCAAAAATAAGAAAAAAATCTGGAGAAAAAAATTAATTTAGCCTAATGGTTGCTGTTTATGTGAAAGATCAATTTTTGTTAAAGACACAAGCTCACAAATGTCTGGTGAATGGCAAAAAGATTCTTATATTTAGGACATTTCTGCTTTTCTTGACCCTTCCCACAACAGTAGGTTTTCTAAACCCTTCTCTCTTTTTATTTACTTCTTCTGAATAAAACGAAATTTATTTCATTTCCTAGGTCTCCAGGCATTCCCAGGGCTGACTTTGTGTTAAGACAGATGCATTATACAGAAAAAAACTTGGGAATGAATACAGATGCATGAAACAATTCTTGTAATACAGGATCCCCTAATGCCAAACCAACACTCCATGAAAATTCTGAAATATCTAATTAAATAGCCTAATTCTGTCTACTTTCTGTCTCAGGTTCAGGCCAAAACAGAAATGTCATTGGAGTGGCTTTTCTCAAGATAACTTATATTTCAGTTTATTGGACTCATGAAGCTTGATACTGGGTGTCCAAATTAAACTTTAATTCACTACCTTTTAAGCTAAAGAAAACAGTTCTGAAAAATTTTGTAAGGCTTGTTTTGCTTTGTTTTTCCTTTATTCAAGAAATTTGTCTTCCCCTCTCCTCCAGAAAAGATTGTTTTAAAGAGAAATATTTCAATATTTTTGGTATAGTTCTCCACATTTTTATCATGCATACAAAGCTGAAAAAAATTCTATGAATGAATCCTCTAGTAAGGAATATCCAATATTTTTCTGGTTTACTAAAATATTTGAATCTGTGACCTGTTTATTAGTGTCTAGTGTGTGTTGAATGTGTGCCCAGTAGACTTCTTTTCAGTGTCCTGCTTTTTGGAGCAGATGGCACTGTCTTCATTTTCCCTGTAAAACAAACGAAGAACAAATTTGAATATAACAAATTTGTTGTATTCTTATAACAAATAAGTATAAATCATCTTAGAATGTATATTTTCAGTTTTTCATTACATAGCTTTCTCATTACAAATCAGACAGGGATAAGATAGCCGTAGGTTAATTTTCTTTTTAAAAATACTTAGGATTTCTGTACTTCACAGTCTTTTGATTTGAAGAAAATTAGAAAGAGGAACAGATTCTTTTCTTGGTGTATCTGAAGCTAACATTGATTTTGCAGGGAGCTCTCTCTTAGGGTATTAGTCCTGTATTGCCCCACCTCTTGAAAATGCTGAAGGTGTTCTGGTGAATTCTACTTTGTCATGGGGAAAATTAAATGCACTTGCCCACCTTGAGGCTTTAGAAATACTACAAGTATTTTTTGGTTCAGTGTTCCCAGTGGCAGATATATTTAAGGATAGTACCTAAAACAGGTACATTTATGTCATATCATATTTTATGAAAAATCCCTTCGCTAGGATTTTTCTGAGAAGCCTCAGAAAAGAAATGTAAAAAAAAAATAACTGATTTCTTGGAATGTGGTCTGGAAGTTGCTTACCAACAGGTGCATCTTTGATTGGTTCCATGTGAACTGTTTTTATGTAATGACCAATCCCAGTCCAGCTGTGTTGGGCTCACTGCCTCTGTCACAAGTTTTTATTATTCATTCTTTTCTAGCCTTCCGATGTCTCCTTTTTCTTTAGTATAGTTTTAGTATAGAATTTTCTTTTAATGTAATATAATATCATAAAATAATAAATCAGCCTTCTGAGAACTTGGAGTCAATTCTCATCTCTCACCTCGTGCTGGGGACCATCATAACACTGCAACAATTAATAACCACACATTCTGAAAAAAAGAAATCTATGGTTTTATCAAGGGCTGGATAAAACTCCTCTGGAGTCAACAAAATTCTTCTGTATAGCTCAATGGGACAGCAAGGTCAGGCCTTCAAAGAATAATTTGAATTTCTTGCATGCCCAGAAAGGCTCAGAGGGACCTTGTTCTGCTCAGTTAGGTTTAATGGGGGATGAGTAACTCTCTTGTTTTGCAGCCAGGTATCTGAGAGGACACGTATTACAAACTGTGGTGTTGCAGTGGGATGTGGAAGTTTCTGTGGAGCATGTGATGCATTGCAGGACATCAGTGCATCCCAGATATGCAGAGATGTAATTGATGCTGTTTCTTCCATGGATTTTGTACTTGTGGTGCTGCAAGGGAGAGGCTGAGTGTCTTTACTTCTGACCTTGCAGAATCTGCTCACAGTAAAGAGAGGAAAATGGCAGGGTCAGAGCCCGGGGGAGCCCTCTGTGGAAGAGTTGCTGAGGTGATGTTTCCTTAGCTAGGGGAGAGAAGCAGTGGAGCAGCAAGGGCTGGAAGCAAGGCAAAAGCACTGGAGACTGCAGGATGGAAATCCCTCACTGCCTGACAGCATCTGTGCAGAGCTAATGCTCAGGACAGCAAGTACTTTCAAAGATGATTTCCTTAGAAAAGAAGGTTTGATACCACTATAGATAAGTTCTGCTGAGATCAGTTCTGACATGAATTGGTGTTGGCTTTTCTTTCTCCATACAAGCAGGTTTCCTTTTTTCTCCCTATTGTTTAAGAGCAAAGTGCAGCTTTGGGGGATTCAGTTAATGCTGGCACTAAGAGCTCACCATATGGCAGTTCCATCACAGTTTACATTCCCTCCTACAGAACTCTCAGAAGAGGTGTTTTAAAAATTCAGTATTATGCTGTTATTCATCCCAAACAGCATTTTATTGTGTTGTCATGATAGTTTAAAAGAAGATATGTGTTCACTTATAATTAATGAAGAATGAAATTAATTTTTTAGCAGCACAGCAGTGAGAATCTTTCCACAGACTACAAAGTTCTCTCAAGCAATTCCTCATTTCAGTACTAGTTTGTGGTACTAGTTTTGCCATACTAAACCTAATGAGAAATAAGCAGCAGAGAACTGAAATTTTTATAAAGTAGATCTAAGCCATCTGGTTCCTCAGCCTGGGAGAAAATGAGCATAGAGCACTCCTGAAAATTCCATATCCACAGAGTACAAGAAAGAGAGGACTTTTCACATTCTAGAGGCATGAAAGGTTTCATAGCGAAACATTTCAGAGGTTTTATAATGAAAAATCTTCAAATAATTACAACTTCTATATATACTAAATTATTGTAAAATGTTTTTCACATAAATAAATCTCTTGTGCATGCACTGTTTGCTTCAAATCTCATTGATGGAAGTATTGATATCTTGGGGCCTAAATGCCAACTGTTGTGCTGCAGCCTTATAATTCACAGGGAAATCTAATGGAACCCAAACCTCGACCTCTTATTTAAAGACTACCACAAAGTTAAGGCAGCAGACAGAAGAACCTTTACACTGAAGAGAAACTTCCTCTTCATATGTCACATACAGAGAAATGTATGTTTCATTAATTTAACACAATAGTTTTCAAAGACCTGATAGTGATTTATTGACCATAAAGCTTGGTGTATGTATTTTAAAAGGGTAAATCTATGATTTATTTTTATCTCACTTGGTTCCCATTGTTTCTAAAGTACATGGTTCTTTTGTGGGTATTTTTTTTTCCTGAACATCACTACTGGATATGATCCATAAGCAAAAGCTATCTAAATTAAAGCAGAGTGTGTTCTGAGGTATGTATGGCTTCATGCATCCCTCTGAAGTCAGGAATATACACTTAGAAACCCTGAGCTAAGCTTTAAATTTATTATAAATGCTTTAGAGGAACTAGGAATAGCTGCTTTATGAAAAAATGAGAAAGTCCAAGAAGTCCAAGTTAATTTGGTTACAGAGCATATGAAGCATATCGAGTGTGCCTGTAAATCAAAAGAAAAAATTGCTAAAGCACATATATGGAGAGAACTTAAATCATAGGGAGTGATCATATTTAGAAAGTTGATTTCTCTCATTTCTGTGTTATATGTACTCTGTTGTTTGCAAAAAACCCTGCAAAACTCTCTCTTCATTCAAATAATTTACTGAAAACAATATTTCCGTAAAGTCTTGACCAATGCTAATGGATGGGTTATGAAAATTTTCTAGGGAGGAAAGGGGGGATTGGAAATTTATTTGTCTAAAATATGTTCAGGATTGACACCTGGACAGGTGGTGTTATGATCTTGATTTATTTGTTGGTCTGTGCATATGTATGAGTGACCACAACCAAAACACAACTTTAGACTAAATTACAATTTACAAAGCATTTCACCCTTTAAGAGAAAGCAGCTGGTTATGCTTTGGCCTATTCCACATTTTTCAAATAGAATTCCACCTAAAGGGTTAATTCATCATTGCACACTGGTTTCTAATTTTAGAATGATGGAGGGAGAGGGGGGTGGAATTTGATGTTAAACAGAATTGGAGGTATTTTTTTGACAGCTGTGTACTTTCATCTTGGAGGCTTTTCAAGTGATCTTTCAGTTCTTCTGCCTCTGATCTTGAATTTAAATCTGAGTAGTAGAGTATTAATACATAACATTTGCAATGGTTGTGTCCAAACTTTTGCATCAAATAACCTTCATGTTAATATTGTTAATTTATATATCTTCCCTTGAGGCTATACCATGAGAGATCCATATGAGTCAGTGAAGCACTTCTCAAAGTATTTTTCAGATTAATGTTGAAATTAATTAGCAATTAATAATGAGATCTCATTTCCAAGATTTTGAACAGCAGAAAAGAAAGAATTACACAGAACAGAGGAAAGATTCAAAATTTTATAAACACAGAAACCTCTTTGTTTCCACAGTGACGTGGTAGTACTTGGAGTGCAGCAATCTAAAAAGTAAGGAGTGTTAGACTAAAAGAAACAAATGAGACTGAAAAAAATCCACAGAATGTAAAAGTGGAAGTAAAATAATTATGTAGAGCCTTAGTGTAACTTCATCCCACAAGAGTCCAAAATTTAGTAACGTAATAGGTGCTTAAACAGGAAAAACATCAAGCAGCAGAATAATATGAAACCAATGCTCTGATTCATGTTATGCTTGTAAGCAGTAATTAAATTTGTATGAACATCTTACTTGGGTATCATTATGTAATAAATCATGAATTTTTCTCCTTGGAATAACATGATGATTTCTAGATACAACAGTATCCTCCTTTGTGTTCAGGGAAAATAAAATCCCCAATGAGGCTCCAGATCCAAACCATCCCAGTCCACCATTTTTAACCAGGTGAGTCTGAAACCAATTAGGAATGACAGACATAATTGAATAATTTAAGGTTTGCCCAGAAATTTAAGGGTAGGATTAATGAAAACAAAGTTTATTCCTTTGTTTTAGAAGTGACTTGGGTAGGAATGCTGTAAAATAAGGAATATATAAAGGTATGAGTTATATTTGAAATAACCAAGAAATTTTAGTACAGCCTTCAGAGAATTGTGACAACCTTTTAGATTAGCAGAAGTTGTCTAAACACTGAAAACAACACTGGATTTTAAATTCTCCATCTGAGAGCAGAGGGTTTATGCATCATCAAGAGGATGGCCAACCAACTCACCAAAACCCCCCCAACCAAAATGAAAGTAATATTCTAAATCTGGAGATAAAAGTGAAAGTATACCTCAAAAATGTAATTTCTTTTAGTCAACCATTATTTAGTAAACTAAAATCAAGAAAGATGTAGTTGGATATCCTTTAAATATAAGGATTGTAGAGAAGAAACACCACCAAAATAGAATTTTATTCTTTCCAAATAGAATAGTGCATGCTTGTTTGAGGAGTATGGCACTCACTAATCACTAAAATCCTTCTGGGAAGGGAAGCGTTACTGCCCAATTTAACAGAAGGAAAATAAAATCCTTTAGTGACAGAGTGCACTAATCCTTTATTCAAGCACTAATTCCAAACCCACAAGAACAATTCTTTTCAGTACATACTAAAACTTGGAGTCCTAAAGTCCTTGTATGGTCTGTGCTACATAAGTGCATCCCTTTTTTTCCATGGTGCTGTTGTTCCTCAGCACATCCTGCAAGTAAACAGAACCGAAAGTATGCTCCAAATGGAATTTAAGCCTGGATCTTTATTGACACTTTCCTGTCCTGCATTTACTCAGCATAAATCCTAGAGAAGCTTTAGAGCTGAGATGTTTAAATTGAAGACAGTTCCAACTTCCAGGAGTTTTCCTATGAAATGGTGTGTGTTTATGCTGCTGCCCTCTTGATTAGGCATGGTTTCAGAAGGATGAAAAAACTTCCCAGAATATTCTGATAAGAATATTTCAGTGGAACTGTTGCCAAAAGCTGACACTAAGGCTATCAAGTGTGAAATGAAAATTAGAAAGTCATTGGACATTGATTTGAATTAACTCATAATGACCTGGTTTATGTTTTTGGTCTCTGGAAAGATGATTAGAACATAAAAACAACTTTCTGTGAAGGGCATAGGAATATTAATGAACTATTCATGTGAATATGAGCAGGAAATGTCTTCTCTTAAGGTCCTCAGGAAACAATCACCTTGCTAAAAAGTTGAAGTAGACACTGGAATGGGATGGAAAAACCAGAAGAGTCTAAAAGGGAAATGCTTGAATTTCAGAAGCAGGAACAGTGGCTTATCTATATCAAAAGCTTTTTCAGCTTTAAAAAGTGTAACTTAATCATAAACTAAGAGATAAAGCAGCATATGGTATTGTGGATTGTATCATGTTGGTGCCTCTGCAAACTGACTGAAGGTCAGGCTGTAGGAGAGAGGCAATGAAATTCAGTGTTTTTCCATTTTAACACTCTTGGGTGCCCCCTATAAACATTTGTGTTGTCAGTGGTGCTGTAACAGTTGGTATGGACTGAAAATCTGTTATGTCATTGTGGCTGTGAGAACGTTATTCTTTGGATATTCTCTGTAGGAATTAAAACCTGAAAATCATTATGTACTCCTGGAGATATTCTCAAGAACTAAAGAGGAAATTGGGGTTTATTTATGGGCTGCACCACAAATTGCATTTCTTCAGTTTCATTATCTTTGCATTTGTTAGTGGAAAACTAACCAGCCTGAATGTAATGATAATCGAACTCTTAGGGCCAAGTGTCTAAACTGGATTTCTTTCTTCCATAGTATTCTAGCTTCGAGACGATAATGCTCTCAAGAAAGGGAGAAACAATAGAGAATTCAAATGCTGAAATAAACATGTAATTCTGATTATTTAAGTAGTGTCAAGCTTAGTTCCTTAAAAGCACCATCAGTTGTATTCATAGCTTCTTATTTGAGGGATGTTAGCCTAATTATTCTTCAACAGATTCCATGAAATCAGATTTTATAGAGACTATATACAGGCATTTTAGAATTTCATACATATGAATGCTTAGTTCTGTGTTTTCAGTGGATTTTGATGTAATTTTTATAGGATATTTTTATAAAATCTATATATTTCAGGAAAAAAATGAAATTTTAAAATTAATTTTAAATACGTGTAATATTTAGAAGAAAAGATGTTATGGTATCTGAGTTACAGTATATTTTGAAGGAAAGAACAGCAGCTTTGAAAAGCAAGGCAATCTTTATGGGATATTTCTTTTTAGATATTTGGCATTGATATGCTGTCACTAGGAGGGTCTTTATTTGAGAGAAGAAATGTTTGAAACTAATAGCCAAAACTTCTCTAATTGACCCCTGGTAATTATAATATTGATTGAATGTTAGTCATGTTAGTCATTCTGCTCTTCTTTTATTCATGAGTTATATGGTGAAAACAAGTGTTCCATGTAAATTTCTCCTTAACAGGCAATCCTTAGTGTTGAAGAATTTATATGTTATTGAGAGGATGTCTTTTCAGTACTTGCAATGGGTAAAAGCCCTTAAATCTCCAGCCCTGGCAACACCAGCTGGAGATTTAATTCTTGTGCTCTATAACCCTGAAGACCTTCTGGAACATTTCCTCTAGGTCACAATTCCCAACCAGAGCACTGGTGAGAGCTGTAAAAATCCAGGGGTATTGCTGAAGCTCCACTCTATAGTGAGCTGGTAAATCAGCCCCTCCTGTGATCAGAGCATCTTTAATGGACTAAATGATGTTTAGGATTTAGTTGTTAGAAAAAGTACCTGGTTTAAAGTGACAAGAAGTTCTGATAGTGGGGAAGTTCTTACCTGCAACTTAATGAGGCCTTTAGCACTTGGGGGTAGAATGGAGGGAGCAGGTGATTGTAAGAGAAAGGATGACTATACAAACATTCAAAATGTGGATTTAGAATGTTACTATCTTATGCTTTCCTTCTCTGGGTTCAGATTATGGCTCAGGATCTCTAGCAGAAGCTGACAAATTCATTTCACAGGTAGTAAATGTGGCTTAGTTGCAGTAAAGTCAGTTAGCTTAACTCAAACTGCTGATGTGCATTAAATGAACTAATCCAGCAGGATTTTGCATTGTTGTGGTGCTCTTGTGTTCTCTACTGCAAGCCTCCCCTGTGGGTGTTGTCAGATTGATGAGCAAGTAAATCATGAGCCAAGTTCTGATTTTTCTACCTAAATACTTCATAAAGCATCTGTAAATGCTAAGGTATTTAAAACTATTTTGGGTATATCTGTTCTAAGAAACAAACATCTTTTGAAGGGGAACTTCGGGTTTTAAAGTTTGTTTCTTTTGTGCAAGCCTCCAAGAAAAGAACATTCCAAATAGAAATAAGTATGCATTATGAATATTGGAAAATATGTGGAAATACACACAACATATATATATTGTTTGTGTGTGTGTGTGTCTCTACCAATACATGTTGAGGATGGTGTTATGTGATGGGGCATGGATTTCTCAGTGTGCCATTCTAAAATTAAAATTTCCAGAAGGGCTATTGGAAAAAACTATTCTCAAAATCAAGAAAATTTATTACAGACTGCACAGGATATTTCCATATACAAACATTACTGCAGAGTCTATCTAAACTGAGGCTCACTGTGCACATTTTATTAGACTTCTTTTAAAATAAGTAAGATCTTGAAAATGAAATCTTATTTCAAGACCAGCCAGTGGTGTATTTGTTTGTGATAAACAGGAGAAGAACACCCTGGGATGCTCTTTCTAGCACAATTTCTAAATATGTTGTGGCTGAAATTAGCAGGTGAGGTGCAAAGGTGGCTGAACAGGTGCAGGGTGCTCAAGAGCTCTGAGGTAGCAGCAGGGCTGCCAGGGCTGCAGGCATTTTGCCTGGTTGATGTCTCTTTATTAATAATGCCCAAAAGCTTAGGGAGATTCTGATTTCTCAAAGGTGAAATTTTCGATAGCCTAGAAATCTCTGCTGTATAATTCCCCACTTCTCTTTTTGGTGATGGTTTTTTCTCTTTAAAGATAATTTCATAATAGAAAGCTGATCTCTGTTCCTAGTTAGTTTTATTTTTGTGTGTTCATTTAGCAATGCAAGATTGCAAACTCTAAGAAACAAAAGCAATTGTAGGCACATCTTTGGGGGTTTATTTAACCTGATTTTTCATGGTGTTAATTCCTTAGTAAAGGCATCTCACCCTAACAGTGTACCTTGAAGAGAGGTTTTTCAGAAAGGCATAATCTAAAAACCATGTTTCTCTATTAGAATAATGACAAGAATGGAGGGAGGAGGCAGTTTTGTACTTTGGTTTGAGACCAGTAGAGCTTACAATTCCTAGGGCTAACTGTTCAACATGATGGCCATTTAAAAAAATTGATAGAATTCTCCTGCATTTACTCATAGGGTATTTATTTAGATAGTGACCTTGGATATTTATTTAGGAAATTTCCTCTGATATTTATTTAGGTATTTTCCTTTGTTGTTTATTTTAAAAAGGTATGGGCAATATTTTGTCTAGTAGTGCAGAATTGCATATAAGCCACCAACATAATGTTTAAAATGGCAATGGATGAATAACCTGAACAACCTGTTCCCCTGCTGTGCTAGTCAAGGTTTTGTACTTGGATAAAACTGAAATAAATACTGAAGATCTGCTACGAAATGAAGTCTAGGACCTAAAGGTGCTTACAGTAAAATATAAATTCAGTACAACCTAAATTATGTTCACCAAAACTTCTCTTACTCCAGATCTTCTTGGAGTGAAATTTCTTGTGCATCCTGGCTGAATTTCTCTTGGGAATTTGATCAAGCAACAAACTCACTAGAAAGACCATCAGTTCAAACTGAAATGGCACCTTCTGTGCAGAAGGTAACGATGATTCAATTTTAAGATAAACTGCCTGTTACATTAAAATAGCTGAGGGATATTTGGAGGAAGTAAAATATAGGATTTCAGCCAGGAGAAACAATTGGCTGCAGCATCAGGTGTGTGATGGTTCAGAGCTCTTGGTCCCGTGTAGGAAGGGCAGAGGCACTCCTCCCGTGTGAAATAACAAAGGTGGAGCTCTGAAGAGGCAGCTTTGGAGAGTCAGTATGGCTGAGAATACTCCTGACCTAGTCACCTAGTCAGGAGACTCTTCCACTGCAGGCCATGGCAAAAAATTGGGGTTTTCTCATTTTATGTGCAATGGATGCTGGTTGTGTTCCTTACTGGACACCATAAGGATACAGCTCCTGCACAAGGATTGTTCTCTGAAAGGGAAATTTCTACTTAATATAAAATACAACAATTCTAATGAACACTTGGGAAACTTTGCAGGTGCAATTCACTGTCTTTATCCTGATGCAGGGAGAAAGAGGAGCTGTTTAGTCTGTAGAAACTATTTGAGCTGGCACAGTTGGGAAAAGAAAAGTATGCAAACATCTATCCTTATTTATTGATAAATTCCTGACCTTGAAAGTTATTTTCTTTTTAAAACTCATAGTAACATTATAGCAACTTTAATCTGAATACTGTTTTGCTACAAAGTGGAAAATTTAAGGGAAATCTTGTTTGCAAAAACAGAAAGCATTATTTAACAAAAGAGTTTTCATTACTGAACCTTCAAAATATAGCCCAGAACTGTTAACTCACTGCTGGATGTTTTATTCCTCTGTATTTAAAAAATATGTGTTGTCTAAGTTATGGTAATTTTTTTTGTGTTATGGATGATATTGAGGTATCATTCTTTTATTTTTGTTTGGTTATTATTTCAGGGAGTAGACTTTACATAGTTCTCCTTTTTCTCTTTTAGAATTATTTGGTTGTCCAGTCAAGAAACTTGGAGGGATTTTGCAACTGCTATGAGTGACTCATGGCGAATATTTGTGGTGGGAGCATAGCACTGAAAGTAACCCATTTTGTATTGTATTCCAGAAGGGAGTGGGAAGGCAATGAAGGGAAAGGAACTTTGCCTGAAGGGAACTTTCCCTGAGGGGCAAAGTGAACTGATAAATGGAATTACTGTCTCAGAAAGGACATAAGGAAAATTACATGCAGCCCACAGAGGGAGATGTATCCCATAGAAAGCTAGATCTTAAAGGTTGAGGGACTATCAGAATTAAGCAATAATTGTCAAGAGAAAAACACAATTGTATTTTAGGAGGGAAATTAAAACTGATTGAATGATATTTTAGTCATAAGATAAAATGATGAGTTCATGTTTGGACAATAAGGGTGAGATTGGAGCTGATCAAGATATTGTGCCTGAACTAGAGGAATACATTACCTCAGTTTCCAGCCAGGGTGATAACATAGAGCACAAGGATGGAGGCAGGATAACTGCTGAAATGAAAATTACCATACCAGGAAAAATAGGAAATTAAGTGTCATTATAGGGATGAAGAGGAGATAGACGAATTCCATTCCAGAATACTGAAACTGCAATAAAACTGCTCTTTGAAAAAAAATAAAAAATAAATAAATCTATCAAACTGGATATAGTATTAGATAAAAATTTACTGAGGTAGGAAGTTATTGGTCTGGTTTATTGAAAACTGTAATATTATAACAAATACTTCAAGAAAAAAACTTAGACTGCAGTAAAGGATGAAAAGAGAATTACTGGAAGCTGATGATACAAGACTGCATGGATTGTAGATTGGACAGAAAATTAAAAAGTATGAATCTCATGCCAAAATACTTGACCTGCATTTTTCTGCTGAAATTGACTCTAGCATCTAATATCATCAGCCTACAAATCTGTAGAAAGGAATTCATTACCTAAGTAATGCATTATTTCATGTATACTTTCTCCCCCCATGCCTTTTAAATTATCTTAGGCTAAAAAAGAAATAGGGCCTTAATATATTTATGTTACATTTATGACTTGTTACATTTATGTTACATTTATGACTTGTTCTTATGCTTTGCAACTGTAGAACATAGCTGTGTTCTACATTTTACTACTGTAACTCTTTAGTTATTAAAATTATTTTCATTTTTCCAGGCTCTACTTATATATTTTTCTTTAGCACAGAGGCAGTTGTAGTTCTCAGAGCTGTGCTTGTGTAGAGCTATCTGCAATTATTAATTGCTGCAAGAATTAGATTTTTTTCTTTTTTGCGTCTCCATGTCAGTTTAACAAGTATGAAAAATAAAAGTAGTTTGTTGGGGGTTTGTAGAACAAGTGTATTACAAAACATGCAAAAGCTATTTTACTTTTTTTGTCAATAAAGGTGGTACCTCTCCAAAGGGAACAATTAACACACTTGTACTACAGAGAGCCAAGAGCAAGTCAGGCTTTTCAAACTGAACACAGCTGACTGCTGTATTTATTGTAGTAAATATTTTCTAATTTTTTCTCCTTATTCTATAACTAAATCTCACTTTTTTGTAGGAAGTTTTACTTTCCTTCTGAAGGAGGAAACCAAGGGAATCTATTTTCTTGACTATATCTCTTCCTTTTTACATTTGATCTTACAAACGCTGATTTTCCTTCATTTTGCATTACAGCTTTTCTGTTTTAAACAGACTTGTGGATTCTGTTTCTCTCAGAAGTTAAGATTTTACTAGTTAGAACAAATCAAATGGGGTTTTAGCTGTCTGATAGTACACAATTCTCTGCTTGGAGATTTCATGGTACCCAAGTGCTTGATTTGATGGTACCTTGGCATGTTGTGTTGGGCACACATGATATTAAACACATGGGGGAGTGTCTCCAGCACATTAATGCTTCTCCCAGGCTCTCATTCCAGAGCTGCTAATTTAACCATTCCATTTGCTTTGAGCTGCTGCTTGTTTTTCTGAGAAGCTCCAGCATGAACCACTGCAGTGAGACATTTCCAGTTGACCTTAAACCACATCACTCTTCATACTCCGTTTTCCTAAATACGTGGTATTTTATTTCTAATTGTGCTCAGTGGTGGCACTGTTCAAAGAGAACCCAACCCTGCCAACCACAACACTTCTGCAAACATTCTGCTGCACAGTGCAAGGCTCTGGTCCTGCTGGGGCCACCAGCACGGTGGCAATTAATGGCCCCATGGTGTTTCCTCAGAACTTGCTAAAAGGTGGGCTCACAAGGGCCCAGGACTGAGATATGGTGATGCACAGCTAAATATTTAATCTGCTGAATAGTTTATGCCTGCTGCAGAGCAATGGTTGTCAAGCAGACTCACTGCAGAGCAGAACTGCTGGACACTTCCAGTATATTCCTGGCATTTGTATTCATTTCAGCTCTCTGCACAATTTTTATTACATTGTCACCTGCTGTTTTTCAAATGACAATTTATTGGTAAGAAATTCATGTCCTGCTAAGCACCATCTCTCTCTCTTCTTCCTCCTCCACACTTGCACAACTTCTCATTTTTTTAATGTATCTTTTGATGTGATTTATAAGTTACATGTACATGTTGAGGAGAGCCAATCTGAAGTGGCTACAAAGCAGCAGCTGTAGCTGCAGCTGTTTCTTTCCTTGTTTACCATTGGTTTTTAATCTAGTGAAATTTAACTCAAAAAAATTGACAAATTAAATTAAATCTCCATTAATGAGTGCTCTATACTCACTTTCTAGTTCAGAGGGGTACATAAATATTCAAGCACATATTTTAAATTACTACCATGCATTACTTTTTAATTAATGACTCTGCAGCTGTTTAAATTTGAAACATCAGGTTCATGATTGTTTGACAGAGGAGTGTTAGCTTCAAGAGAGAGATCAATACATAAACAAGATTACCCAAATCCAGTATATCAGCCTGCTGATGAAACCAAAGTGGCAGCTGGTGGTTGGGTTGATTAGCAGTGTTCACAAGCCATGACTCCAGAATGTGTGTGAAAAGGATGAAAAAACCATCCACAGGGCAGATGACCAAACAATTAAAACAGGTTTTGTTTTTTCTTTCCCTCTGAAAGAAACCCAGATGAATGTTGAACTGATATCTGTTTGACAGAGGGGGGAACGTGGGGAAGCAGGAGTTTGTTTTTGTTTCGTACCATATGTGTACAGGGGGACAGCTGACAAGGTGCTCACAGGATCTCTGTGTAAAGCAATCTCTCAAGTCATGTTTTCACTCAGTCATTTATACAGGATTACTATTTCCAGTGTCTGAACAGCAAGAGAGTATCAGGGAAACTTCCAAGTAAAATAAAGACAGCTTATAAATAGCCAAGTTGTAGGGCGTGTTATCCATTTAGAAAAATCCTAGGAAATTTTTTTTGTTTGTGTTTTCCTAATTCCACTTCCCATCCAAGTGTCAGTTTTGTGCTGCTATGTCAGTGCAATTCCACAATTCTTATACTCATATGGGAGATTGCCACAGTCCTCGTGCCAACCTAGTTTTTAGTGGAAACTGTATCCAAGTAACCCAAATATCAATATTTTTCTGCAAACAGTGAGAAATAGGAAAAAATATTAAATCTATTAATGTACACATGTAGTATTTCTATTCTTCCTGGATAAGATACCATGAAAATTGAACAAATCACGAAACTGCAGTTGCCTGTTCAACCACCAGGAAAGTGTGTGTCAAGTGAAGAGACTGCTCCTATTGTCCTGAGCTTGCAGAGATTCTATGGCCCTGCCTAATCTGTGATGCCTCCAGTTTTCAAAACAATATTCTGGACAGATAAAGATTTACCTTCCTATTATAAAGAAAAAGATGGCCTAAGTGTTCTTGTGGAATTCATTTTGCTTGCTGCATTTATTCCAGCTGAATACAAAACTGAGGAGAGGGAATGGGATGTAGATTTTGGGGATCCAACACACATATCTATCCATACCATAGAGAGCATGAGACCATGCAGAGGCTGAAGCTTTTGGTTTGTGGCTTTATAGAATTAAAATCCATTCCATTTTCTAATAGTGCTTAGACACAGCTCTCCAAGCTACCTTCAGTCTATAACATGGGATTCTAAAGGGACTGAGTAAATGTGAATTGAAGTAGGAGAATTTGAGTTTGGTTTATTACAAAATATTAATGGAAACCAGCTCATTTAAGAACTTGCATATCATTAGACTAGTGTCTTCCCCTAGGCAATAGCCTGATTTTGCTGTGGATTAATAGCACTGCAAGCCTTTGCCAGTTTATCCCTGTTCCAAGCACCCCAGGTTAAATGAAACACCAGCCATATGCAGAATTATAAATCAGTACCTAAACATCTTCGATTTAAAAAGCCTATATTAACTTTAAATTTAAGTAATGCACTATTCTTTTTAGAGTTAGAATTTGAAAAGGGGAATAACATGATACAGTCTAACAATGTAATGTGCATCCCAAGAGGAATTGCACAAAAATTTAAATTGTGGATTAAGGCAATGTGATGAAATGTTTAGGTGCCTGTGTTCCATCTCTCTGCAGCTGTGTGGGTTAGATGGCAATTTCTATCTTCTGATTCAGCTGCTGATTCCTATGGCTTAAAGTGTGAATTTAGCTACAATTTTTCTCATGTGGATCAGCATGAATCACCAGCATGAGTAAATTAATACTTATGGCAGAAACACTCCAGTTATCTACTGTGTGAGCTAAATATTTAATAATATCATCTGTCAGTAAAGGACTGCTGTATCCTCACTGTGGATTAGCCAAGAAAAATTAATATATAGGATGTTGATTTGCTGAGTAAATTCACAGATATAACTTTGTTTCACATCATCATATCTGAGCACAAAGGCAAAACAATGACTTCTTAAGAAATTAAAATTAAACTAGTAGCTCTACAGACATAACATAGCAGATACCAGGTATATTTATTTGCTGGAATAAATGTCAGTATTCTTATTCCTTTTTCTGTACCAAAATTATTAGTAGCATCTTAATGTCCTTTAAAAGAAACAGAGAGAACAGGAAACTGATAATTCTTTTCTTAGGTGAAGTAGATAAGAATTTTCCTAGATTATAACCAGTGAGATTTAATGATCTGATTAGTTTGCCCTACGCTTACACCAATTACTTGGAAAGTGTCATGTGTTGAACACCACTGAAATCAGTCTGAAAGCATTAAGCCTTAGATTTTGGCTATGTTTTGTTTCAGAAGTATTATTTTTGCTCTACATGCAAGAAACAATCCTTAGAACCATCAGGTGGGAATGGTTATATGTAAGGCTGTATCATAAATGTAACAGAACAAAGTTTAAAATTACTTTATTTGACTTAACTAATCAGTACTAAGATGTTATAGAGTTTTTGTAACCTTGTCATGGAGAGATAGGACGTGTCTTTTAATACATGAAAAATTACTCTAACCTGGTTTGGTAATAAATGTTAAAGTTTTACTGTTTTCTTGGTATAGCTCAGCTATAACAGCTTTCAGTCTGCCTTAAGCTATTGAAAAAAATTACTGTCTTCCAGGGTTTGCAATCAACCCTGAGGTTTCCTGCAGCTCTGGAACATATCTCATGGAGTGGAGATTTGATCACATCCACCTGGTGTTTGCTGCTTCTCCAGGTATGGACACAGGCAGTAAGGCCACAGAGAAAGGGAATCCTGTGTGCCTTTCAGGGAACAAATATTTTTGGTTTGTTTGTTGTGGTAGGGTATCCCCCACAGTGTCCCTTAGCTGCTATGTAGCCCTTGATACGCAGCTGTAGTGTTGTTTTGATTTTTTAAGATTTTTTAAGCTTTTTGATGTTTACATTCTTGTAGCAAACTTTCTTACACACTTTCTGTAAATAACTTATTGTTTTGCATTCTTTTATACAAGAGGAGAAATTTGATAGACTGTTAGTTTGTCCAGTGTAATTGGAGAGATGGCACTTTCACCCTCCAATCCACTGTCACTCTTGGAAAACTATAAATGTTGGAGTCAGAAAATAAACTTCCCTTTTTTCTTCACCTTGAGAGCAGCAGTGTGTGCACTTGTGTTGTTTTCTGTCCTGTAGTGACACTGTAGCTCAAGATGAGCCCAAGATCCAAACCCTGTGCAAACTTGCTGTGCTGGTTTCACACTGGCCTTGCAGCAGCCCCAGCTTCCTCTAGCTCACTGAATCCATCAGCCTGCTGCAGCACAGAGTGCCCTCAACACAGCTGAATTAATTGGAAAAATCAAGTTATTAGTTCTGTTTACAGCAAAACCAGCAGAGTCTTGCCCTTGGTATGACTCTGAATTCCCAGTGAAAAACAAGATTGATGATTTTATAGAAAGGTTGAGTGTCTGAACAGAAGGGGTGGCCTGTACAGACAGACTTTTTAAGGAATATCTCTTCTGCAGACCAAAGCACATATCTGGATTCTTTTACTCAGAAGAGCTATTAGCTTGTTCCTGGAGTGTAGTTATTTGTTTGGAATGTGACTGCACATACGTTAAATACAACACCTGCCAGTTTCAGGTCCCTGCTGGATGTTCACAGCCCTCAGAGACTTGGAGTTATGGCACAGATACTGAAGGGAGAGCTGTGTATTATTTCTCCATGAGGCTCTTCTGATCTACTGTGATGACAGGAACATTACATTAAATTCTCCTCTCACTTTCAGTTTTCTGAGCTGTTTGAGAAACCTCAGTTATTGTTCAGAAAATTGGGGCTCAGTAGACAAGGAGCGACTACAACAGAGGAACATGCCAGGAGGTTATTCAAAAGGAAGCTTGTGATGGAGGATTTTATTATTATAAAGTACTTGCCTCAGAGATTTTTCTCAGCTCTCAAAGTTGCAGAAAAAGGGACTTTTGCTTGAGTTCATCCAAGGTAAAAAAAGGACAGCTTTGTGCACTTTATTTGCAAATAGTCTCATTTTCCATATTGAAATTTGGTCAATAACTCCATTTTTTTTTATTGTGCCCACTTTATGCTTTTACTCATATCTTCTGTTTAAAGTGCTGTGTGGAAAGACTGCTATTTATTTGGAAAACTGCATGGAATATAAGTGTGGTAGTCCAAACTCAAAGGTTATTTTTATACTAATGAATACATGTATTTTCAAACTATTGGTTTCACAATATCTGGCACAGTTACATACACAATTTCCAGTAAGCAAGTTGTACTGGTGTCATAAACTGCAGTTGTACATGGGCATCAAAAATTTCCAAAGCAAAAAAAACTCTTCTGTAAACTTATGCTCCATAGCAAAAACATTTTACCACCATTACAAGAATATGACTTGTGGAAAAGCTGCTAACACATATCTGGAAGAAAAATTTGCTCTTTAAAACTGAAGAAAAAAAATAGTGCTAAAGGATTTTGAAAGCTGAAGTGCAGCAATACATCATCCAACTTGCCTGCATAGTCTCCTTATTTAGAGAGGGAAATGAGGAAAAAAATAGATCAGTGTAAACAAGGATGGGAATTCTCATTTATTTCATGCAGAAAGTTTGTAGAGTCATTCCCAAAATCTTTGTGGGAATAATTATGTCTATCTTTTGTGATCAAAAAATGTAGGCACTTCAGTGAGAGATTTGCTGGCTCACAGCACAGGGAAGATGCTGCAATTATAAAATTTGAATTTAAAAAGCAGATATTTTAATCTTCGTGTATTAATGGATCGAGTTTTTTTCAGAACCAAGACAAAATGTGTTATTTTCCCAAATAACTTAAAGGAGCAACAATTAAAACAGTCATAGAGCTTATGGGAGGAAAAAAGTGTTGTCTCACAGGGTGTTTTGGGACTGGGAGAGTCATACCAGCAGGGATTCTGGAATTTCATTTGGTATGTATGTTTTGTTTGCATTTAAATACATTTAAACTAACCTATTTTTCCTATATACAACTATGTTTTTCAGTTTGGGCACTGGGAGGTGAATAGCAGGCTGAAATTAAGCAGGTTTTCTATCCTAAACAATCTTTTTAGAATCATAAATTGCCTGTTTGCATCATGGCTGTTTTGTATACTTTGGATGGTTTGTTTTCTGTGCATGACTATTTACACATGCTTTGTATGTCAAAAAATTCACTTTTTTTAACATTTTTTTTCTAAGTTTGAATTCATGTGCAAACCCTAATATTTTGTGTTGTTTTGTCTTCTTGGGATAGACTTGGGATATGTGCTCTCACTGACTTCATGGGAAAAGTTCAGCTTGAAAAGTGAGAGCTGCCCACACAGCAAACTTTGCCCTTCAGACAGGCAGTGTGAACACAGCCTTTTTCAACCTCCTGAATAAGCTGTTTTCACAATCACAGGAAAGAATGAAACCAGCACATTGGGGTAATTCTCTTATATTTTATTTGTCCAACTTGCACCTTAGTCAAAAGAAATTCTCCCTTGTGAATTTGACGGACTTTTTTTGTTTCCTTTGGGACTGGTTCTTTCTTCTTAACCATGTGTAAATATTGTTCTCTGACTCCTGAATTATAAGGTGCTACATTTCTTATTTAAGCTGTGGTGCTACTTTCAGAGAACTGGAATAAATGCTGTGTCTGCTTATGTACTAGTTTGAACTCATTTAAGAATATCCCAGCTGACATATTTTCAGAAATAAGAGAACTCTATTAGGAAAGGAGTTGCTGTTTTGGTACATGGGTGAACTGGTTTTTATTCTAGCCACCAGTCTGCCTTTTTTTATAGAATGACTTGGCTTGGAAAGGACCTTAAAGCCCTTCCATTTCCAACCACCTGCCCATGGGCAGAGACGCCTTCTGCTATCCCAGGTTGTTCCAAGCCCGTCCAACCTGGCCTTGAACACTTCCAGGGATGGAGCAGACACAGCTTCTCTGGCCAACCAGTTTCCTGAATATTTCTCAGGAGTCTGCTCTACTTCTCTTCTTGAGAGGTTTTTTGCACGTTTTGTGTGTTCTGTCAGCAGCTCAAATTGATGCAATAACTCTCTGTAGCCTAAAGTATTTATATTTTTTTGAGGTTTTGCAGCTCTTAAGGCAGAGTAGAAACAAGTCTCTTCTGAAATGACAGTATAACTAGGCAAACTCATAGAGTAAACCTCTGGCTGCCTTAAAATAAATTAATTATATAAATAAATAATTAAAGCTGCAAAATGGATAGCTTCATGGTGATGCTGATGAGCCAGTTGAGTGCAGTGTTTCAGCACTTGTGTGCTGCAGATGAACCTGATGACTTAAGGCTTTTCTCAGGCTTGTAGCTCTTCAGCTCTATACAACTTTTTCCAGTACCTCAAGACAATGCAAATAGTTTGCGCAAACTGATCCTTATAAATACTGCTCTAAAATACTTCTCTGTGCCCCTCAAATGGGACAGTTATTTAGCTGGTACATACAGATCCCCACCAGAGTCTGGCCCTGAGATTAGCTCAGGTGGTTAAAGCATGGTGCTATTAACAGAAAATTTGTGGGTTTGATCCCTCCATATGGGCCATTTATCAAGGACTTGATGGTCCCTGGGTGGCCTTCCAGCTCAGAACATTCTGTGGTTCTCTTCTGTACCAGCTGGGCTGTGTTGGTGGGTTTGAGCTTGAACAGCAGCTCCTGAAATCCCTACCAGGACAGGAAAAACCATGACACAGAGAGCTCCATTTGCAGTGCTAGAACTTCATTTTCATGGTCTCTCAGCAATATTGCTCAGTCTCACTGCACACAGTACATGTTCCTTTGAGAAACAGGCTGTAAAACTTCACTACAGATTCTCATCCTCTAGTGTGAAAGCTGGTCTTTCAGGCTTTTGATTATGTTACTTCTATGTCTTGCATTGAAGTTGAGTGATTGCTAAAATCCATTTTTATTAAATCTTGTGGTTTTCTCTAGAGCCAGATCCCTGGATTTTCCTGCCTGACCTCTTTGTAGGTTGTTATCTGGAACATTTAATAGTAGTCAATAGTTTTTTTCCCTAGTTTTTACAAAGGGGTACTTCATCCAGCTTTATTCAACTTCTCATTTGTTTCTGCTTACAGTAAATCAATTTATATCCTTGCTCAACTTTAAATTAGGCCTAATCTTAACTTGTAAGAGCAACTGCTTATAGGTAAACTCGGATTTCTCTATTCACCATATTCTGTCTGCATCCTTGAGTGTAGTGTTGGCAAACACTGTGTTTTCTTTCCCCAGTCTGTTTCGAGGCCAAGCCCACTGCCAGAGCTGAGTTCTGAGGACTAACAAAGAAATACTAATATCTCTTCAATCTGTTTTTACATTTTGTTTGTATCATTTTACCTTAAAGTCTGAACCAATGTTAGAGTGAAAACAAAAGTATACTTCCTTGGTGTCTGAGTTTCTTTAGTAGCCTAGGTAGTTTTGCGCTATATTTGCACTTATTCTGTTTTTAGTGCATGGAATGCAGTCATGATTCAGGTGTCAATAACATTATTTCAAATCAGAGACCTCAGAAAACGCAAGAAATAAAGTGAAATACAATTACTGAGCATCTAATGAGTTGTGCAATTCTGTATTAACTACCAAACCAACCAATTTAATTACTATCTCTTTACCTGTGGAGCACATTCTGCAGGTGATTGCAAAATATCCCAAGTATTAGCACCTAAAATTAGCCAAACCAGAAAGACTCCAAATAGAGTGGAGGTTTCAACCCCAAGTAAAATGCAAAATTTAGTGTAGTACAAATACATACCAGTAATTATCCTTATCATAATATCTTAATAATTTTAAATAAAATTTTTTGGTTTTCTCTTCATAATTATTTTTAATTAACCATCTGGTGCTTGGCCTGTGCTCTCTGCTGATGGTACTCTGTTTCTATTTTTAATTTTTCTGCTTACAGTAATGGGGTCTGGGTGTGTGTGAAGAGTTATAATAGGAGAATTGCTTTACTTGACACAAATAAATCACAAGTTCAACAGAATATGATGTTGATGTTGACTCAAAAGAAAAGATTCTTGAATTGTAACAGTTTTTAGAAAAGTTTGCAACTTATTTTAAGAGGTCAGCACTAACTTCTAGAGTGTGAAGTAGTCTGTGGTGGCCATGGAGATTTCTTATCACTTTCACACAGTTTTTTGCCTCATTATAACCTTTGTAGTTCAGTGCTCTCAAGAAATCGATGTGGATTTAAAAATGAATGTACATACCTTAATGAATCATTCAACTGTGTTTTAAAAGTTGTTTCACTTTCTTGTTTTTGTTTTTTTTTTTCCAAAAACATCTGTGTGATCTGAAACAAGAATTGTGGAGAAAAATAAAGTCAGCACAGGGAAGACTTTTATCATAAAGTTTTCAAAGTCCGCTTGGCTGAAGTAGGACAGAATTCCCCCCTGGGAGAAGCTGAGTTATTTCCCAAGGTCCATGCTGACTGCAGCTCTGCTTCTTTATGAGCCAGTCCTCATCAATCATATTTATTGTTTGCAATCCAAGCTGTGTGTGTAGTAAATTAACCTCTTTTCAATCCTCTTTGGCTAATCTTTTACAACACTATCTCAATGCATAAACTGGGTATTAAATAATATATATTTTAATTCTCAGGCTGAATCCTTACAAGATGCTGATGTCTTAAATCATACTTCTAAAAGCCTGTTGAAAAATATGTGATTTTTGAAAAGTAGCAGAAAACAATTGTTCCACTTTGCCTTTCCATATCACAGGAGGAGACAGTGATCATCTCTCTTTGGAGAGCACTTTCTGATTGCATTGGCTCCTGAGCACACCAGATGTCCTTTTGGATACCTAGTGGCAATAAAAATTAGCTGTTCACCTTCTTGAGAGAGAAGAAGTAAAAAATTGTGCTCCCAAGTTGTATGCTTCAAAATATTTCTGCATATCACAGACCTCTTACTATTTTCTCCAACTTCAAGACCCCCTAGGGTGGGTATTCCACCAGATTCCTACCACCCCTCCCATCAGTGAAAAAAGATTTATGATCAAGATAAATTCTTACAATAATGCTTGAAACCAAGTTAGGAAACTCATGGAAAGCCTTCCCATTCAACAAGTGTGCATCTGTGTGCCAGCAGCAGCTTTAGTGGAGTTTACCTGCCTAGAATTAGACAAAACTCTGAGTGATTAAAAAATATCTTCAAAGAAACCCTTGATATTCAAACTTGAATATCAAAAACTTGATTTTCAAAAATATCAAGTCATACCTTGAAAAGGCAAAACTGTAGATAGGCCTGAACCATCCATAATTTCCAATGCTCCCTGAAGCTGCCTTTTTACATTGGCTCTGTGTATAAAAATGGGCCAGGAACTCTAAAGTGGAGATCACTTTTAGCTCCCTCACAAACTCTTTCTCACAGTGTGATTCAGGTTTTGTTTCTCTCTCTTGGTTACTTGCATGGATTAATCTCTAACAAAAAGACTGAAAAGAGCAAGAAACCTTTCTTTTTGTTCTAGTAGGTGTGGCAAAATTCATGTTCTCCCCTCGCAAAAGCAGCTGAGATACATGTACCTGATATCACTGAAGGATTTTACCATTCCTCAACACAGTGCTACTTTTGGGAGCTGCTGAAGGAAATGGCACTACTTACAAATTGAAAACCTCTTTTTTCATTCTCACAGACAGCAAGGCTTGGCTTGCAGAAATGAGCTGGGACATGGGGAACCTTACCAACAAAGTGCTGCAAGTTTTCCTCACCAGTCGATTTCTCAAAGGATTCCTCTGTGTATTTCATGATCAAGGCCATTCCTATAGGGGGATGAATAAGCAGAAATACTGTGGAACAGCACCCACAGGTCTAAATTACAATTTAAATTAGTTTTAATTAGGTCTGGATAACATATGCATGTTATTTTTTTATCAATAGAAGGATGAGCAGGTGAATAGGAATCAACTCTTACTTTCCTTTCAGATGCAAAAAAACACCAAGATGCATTATGAATCCAGCTAATGAGAGATCCAGACAAATGGAGTCTGGTGGTCTTTAACATCACAGGTCTTTACCTGGGGAGGTCTATGTGGTTTGAGAGCAGGGTTGAGCTAGCAGGCTTCCTAACCTAGTATGCCTGTTCTCTGTGACAGACAACACCAACTTTTAAAGAAAATTCCATTATTAATTATAAGTTCTTTTGAAGCCCAAACTCCAATATCGAAGGCACACTTTCTTCCTATTTTTGTTTTGAAAATACAATTATATATGATATTGATCAATTCCAGTCTCTCAGTAGCTGACATTTAATTTCTTTTGTGTCTTTTGCAAAAGCATCAATACAGTGTTCAGCTCTGAGAAATGTAGTTCTTCAGATGGGCTCTGTTCTGCAGTTCTGAGCTATATAAGGTATTTTAGACAGCTTGATTTTTAATAAGCACATTTTGCTCAGATGTGGATGAATGAAAGAGCTGTAAAGAAAGACACTTTAGAATGCATGGGAGAATCATATCTCCATGAATTTGATAAGTTCTTTAAAGGAAGGCAAGATATTCTGTGACTTTTATATTTTAATTAAAATAAGGAGAGACCAAGGTCCGTCCTCCCTCTTGAGTCTTCTGTCAGCTGCCAGGTTTCATGAGACCAGTGAAGTTAACCCTTTCCTGGAGAGTCAATGACAGCTTCTTGAGGCTATCAGTATTGAATCTTTCTGAGTTCCTGAAGGGGACGGCTGGGGCAATAACTCACAATTTGCTTGAACTGCAGAGCTTGCATCTCTCACAAGAGCTTTTCTATAAGTGTGCCTGAAGCGAAGGTACTTGCAAAATGTTCGAAGAGGAGAGGCATAACTGCTCACAAAAGACCTCTGCCTTAGAGTACCCAAACATTCAGGATTCCTGTTCAGAAAGGAGCTGCCTAACCCCACCCAGATGTGCTGTGCAGCAGCACTGCTACAGCCAGACATAAATGAGCACAATGAAAAATGTCTGACACAGGCCATGTAATTAAACTCTGAAAGCCCAGATTTATTCACAGAAGGAAAACATGCATCAAAGAATGCCAGCTTACAAGGCCACTATCTCTGGCTGAGAATGATTGAGCTGAAGTTTGTCCAAGGCAGGAAATGTATCCTCCTGTATCAAAAATGTCATCTATTGAATGTCATATCACAGGTGAATACTATTCAAAGCAGTGCATTGCAAATGTTATTGAATTAGGACAGATCTTATTTTTCACTTTCCTACTTTTCAACATAAATTAAGATGATTATGAGACAAGTTTTTATATGGCATTATCATACCTGAGGCAGGCAGGGATCTCACAGTCATGGGTCACCACCCAAGGCAATAGGGACACCGTTCTTCAACAGTGTAATCTGACTTGTGACCTGCCATGAATTTGTGCTCACTTTCTCCAGAATATATATACTTCACTGTATATATTCTCCACTATATATAATGTACTTTATGTACAGAAATCAGAAAGTTTCATCATCTCTGTGACAGTGAGCTCCATGTCACCACTTCTTCTAAAAGCTGGTAAATTGAAGAGATGCAGTTTGATCCCATTTTATCTCTGCTTATGCTAGTGAAGGGTATTTTTTCTGATAAATCAGCTTCAGAGTGAGACCTCTGTTATTTTCTAGTGCAGTGTTTCATACATGCAATCACTTTAACATGTTTTTCCATTTGATTCATTAGCTGTTAAATATATCTGAGTAAATGCACCAATTTTCTCTAAAGCTTGAATCACACTCATTAAAAACCTGCAGTTTCCCATAAGCAGTTAGCAGGGATTGGTGAATTTGCAAGAAGCCCTTACAGTAATGTTTTGCACAAAACTGGTGACTGATAGCTGCTGAATAGAGGAACATTTTTAGTCCAAAGTTGTGATCAGTGCTTTCTGTTTCACAGGTTCTAAGAAAAACAAGATTATATGATCAAATAGAGGAAGGAACTGTGTTTAATTCAAGTATAGGAGGTTTTATATCCTTATTTACAGAAAGACACTGTAAAGTAGACAAAACCAAATTTGAAAAGGATCAAGCAAATCCTAGAAATAGAGGTTATTTTGCAGTATAAGTACATGATTTAAAAGTTGAATGTAACCCTCCAAGTCTCTTAGTAGTTGTAGATGCAATCCTAAAGCAATAAAAAAGTTGTTCCCAAGTCCAGAGCTAAATGTAATTTCAATATATAAATCTCACTCTTGGGGAATTTGCATGTTTTAATTGTTGTTATGCTTGCTTTGGATGAAGAGTGGGCAACTGATGCCAAGTTTTGTCTTCATATGGCACCAATTAAAAGAGAAAGGTTTTGGTGACCTAACAAGAATTACTCCCCCGAGTCTATACATACATTTGTTTATGCTGATTGGGGGGGAAAAAAAGTATTTTAATATAATAAACAGAATTTCTGATGTTCTTTCTCTTCATTACTAGAAGATAGGATGGTTGAGAGGGACAATTACTTGTAATGTAATTGTGTTACTTGAAATCACCACTTTTGCAGTGTCCTTAACACTGGAGCATCTAATAACACACAATTTATTGGATCTGAAGTTAAGTCAGCTGAGTGGTACTTGGGTAAAAACAGCCTCTTGAAAAGCCATAGTACATTATAAAAGCAGTAGAGTCAAGGGACACCTAACCAAAAAGCAAAGCTGTAACAAGTGATAAATTCACTTACAGGCTTTCATCCTCTTAGGGGTGTTTATGCACAAGAACAGAAGTTAAAATGCACAGGAACAGAGATTTGCCTGTAGTATGACATCAGACTCTCACCAAGAGTCACCCAACACACCACACTCAAGCCCTTGACTAAAACAAGACACTTGTCATCCCACAGGAGCAGTGTCTTCCACAGGCACTGTCACATCAAAGCCACTGTTGGAGCAGCCAAAAAAAGATCTGCTGAGCAGAGCTGAAATCCTACACAAGAGGGAATCTGGAGATGTCTGTGTCTGGGAAAATTGTCTTTTAGGAAATTTTTGGAGTGTGAATTCATGTGCTTACAGAATTGTTGTGGTTTTCATTATGTTTAATGAAGTTTAATTTTACTCTCCAGAAAAACAAAGAGAGATCAGTGTGAACTTTTGGCTTGTTCTTCAGTCATTACAATTTTGCTTGATCTTTATACGAAATGGTAGCTCTTAAATTTGATGCCACTGATGCTGATGTAAGATTTTAAATTACTTGGATTCAAACTATGGCTACTTGCATTTTCTGTGTGATTCTAGGGAAACTTTTTTACTCTCTATCTCAACTTATAGTCATAGTGCTGGCTTACTGACTTCTGGGGTATTTTCAAGCAGGATCGGATCTTCTGCTTGTTTTTAAAGTAGTTTCACTGGAGTAAGAATAGTCTTCATCATGTGAGGATATGGTTCTGTGTTATTAACCCTGTGCTGGGACAATGATTGAAATGCCTTGCTTTGAAGTGACAGTAAGATATCACCCAGCAACTTAGAAATGCATCTAAAATGATTTTAAGTGCATTCACCTTTCCTTTTCCTTTTTTTTTCTTTTCATACAAATCTAGGAATGTGCTCATGAGATACCATCCATTAAAGTGCTTTTGTACTATTTGACAGTAGAATTCCACTTTTTAAAAAAGCTTTCCTAAATGGAAGTGCTGGCATTTTTCTGATAGCTCTGGTGATGTGGAAATTGGAGCTGTTTTCTGCTCTCTCTCATCCCCTCACTATTCTAGTTATGCAAGAGCTAATTTGTGTGGAAATGAGAGAACTGATAGTCTAGCCAGCTCATTAGGTGCAATTAAAAGAAACCCATCCCTCAGGGCCAATGAAAATCACCACCAGAGAAATAATTGTTCATGTTAGAGGGCTGTCTTCCCTTAAGCACAATAATATTGTATTGGTGTGTATTTGTCATGCATTTCTTATGGCTCTACATGAAATAACACTTTCTTGCAAGGGTCATTTGAACCTGGCCTCTGTCTTTTCTTATAGGTAGAAGTTAACTGCCACAGATTGGCAAACTTCTTTAGGAAGGTGATTTTCCAACATCGCTTATGTAGTTTGATAATTCAAGTTTTTTATTAAACTTTTCTTTTCAATGAAAATTTCTGTTACAGAAAATAGAACATTAAAGAGTATAGTATAATAGCTGGGTGAAGTTAATGATTGTGTAGACTTACTGAAAGATAAAATTTTGCAGTATAGATTGTATTTGCAAAATACCCAATGCAATGATTGTTGAAATCATTCATCTGAAATGATTCTTCAAAACAAAATTATGGAAGCTATGCTGGGATCAATTATACTGAGACTTTCTTGTCTTCCAGCACAGGAGTATTTTGGAGCAGTGAATATTTCTGGATATGCAGATCAATCTGCTGCATCCATCCTTGAAACTCTGATGTGTGCCACAAGTGGCTGCTTATTTCTCTATTTTCTCAGATATTTAAAAACACAGCACTGATGCATTTTCATCATTACATTCAATATTGACTTGCTTGTTGTGATATGCTCTCAAGTGTTGATATTCTATCAGTTCTTGTTGAATGGGCTGCAGCCTTTTCTTCAGGGAGACTCTTTAGAATTTAGCAGATCTCAGCATTAGTAAAATATTCCCAGTGATCATCTTAAATGTTTCATTTGTTCTCTCTCACACTACTGCCTCAAAATTGTCTTCTTAGACCTTTGTCAGTGATGTCCAGAGATCTTCGGAAACAGCCCCAACTTTTTGGGTTTTTTAAAATCATAAAAGATGATACTCTTCTCTTATGATTGAAGATAATAATAAAGAGCATTATTCTAATTTCAGATTCTCCCCTTTTTCATGTTGTAATGCAGTATTTCACAGAAAGAAATGATAGGTAACTTTGAAGAACTGAAAATAATTGCTGTGATACATTAAATACTTCAGTATAATTGCCATCTGAAAGCCACAAGCAAACCTACTTCATTAGTTTCTTCTTTGCAACAAAAGACTGACACTTTCCAGAACATCAAGATGACTTAATTTGCTGTATAATAAAGAAAAACATTTGTAAATGACAGATTTCGGTTTTTTCCTATTGATCAAGGCTGCAATTACTAAAGCAATTAACTTTTTAGATCTCCATTAGGGTGCAAATGAAATCTAAAAAAGTTTTAACATGACAGGGAGTCATGTTATTTTTTTGAAATAAAATGGATTTTAATTTTCAGTTATTTTTTTGCAATAAAATGGAATAGCATTAGTTGTCAGGAAGTTTAGCAGTGAATCATGTTCTGATATGCAGACAGAAATCATTCTGTCCTTCCAAAATATATGTGTGCCAAGTACAGGAAATAGTATCTTGAGACATTATGTTACCATTTTTTGTGTTCTTCTATTGAAACTGAACCAATTGGTCTTCAGGTTCTTAATTTTTTATTCAGGTAAATCAGTTAACAGAATTTTACACAGCTGATGAATGGTCACATTTGACCTTAGTTTGCATTCATCAGTATCACTGTGCAAAAACTAAGTTCTGTGATTAATATTTTATAAGGCCCAATGTGTATTGTATTCAGGTGCTACATAAGTTTACAAAAAAGTAGCTTTAAAGGAGCAATGTGATGAAAAACAGAATGCTTTGCCCTCTATGTTGTCCAAGGTAAAGTAATTTGAATTTGATATTCTACTTTTGCTTGTGAGCATGAGGTTTAGTTCCACTGGCTCTGATTATCACAGATTTTCTCCTTCCAATCCTAAATGAGGGTTATCATGGAAACACTGAAACTAAGAAATGAAAAAAAAAACAACATCTTCTAAGAGAAATATGAATTACACTAAGAATGTCCATTAGCATCATTACCTTGAGTAGTTCTAAATAAGTGGTTTTCAGAATTAGGAAGAAATGTCAGCAGAATGCCTCATTCTGCTACTTACTTTGTAATTATAGATTAAGAGTAACAGTGTTACCCACCTTTCCTCATGCCATGATGTCTAGCAGGACTGTCCATTAGAACAATAAATATTAAATTAATGGGGGGAGGAGGAGAGAAGAGAACTAGGGAAAAAATTACCCAAGGATAATAAAAAAATGATATACTCATATGGATCTTATATGACCTTATGAGTGACACAACCTTCTATCACCTCTCAGCACCCAGGGGAATTTTCTGGTCAGAATCCCTGAAAAATAAGGATGTCTGTGTGATTATCATATATAACTTATTTGGAAGTATAATGGTGGCAATTTTTCTGATACCTTGATCACTTTTTTTACCTTATCTGTATCTCAGATGAAACTCATGGTGAAACTAACAAAATTTAGCACTTCTTGAAAAGGTTATTTAAAAGTTTGAGATAGAAAATGAGAACTAAATATTCTAATACAAGTAGAGAATGTATCTAGAAATGCAAAACAGTTGTTGAGACTGGAATGTGGTATTTTATGCTTTGCCAATGAACTGATTTGGTTTTTGAAGTGTTTCTTTAAATTCTTTTTATTAGTAACCAAATTCAGTTCACGTCACAGACACAAACCCAATATTTTGGCCCAAGAGTAAATCAGTCAGGAGTCAAAAAGATCACTGAGACAAATGAGAGGGAAAATTGAAATCCATTTAAATTATTTTTTTTCCTCTAAAAAATTATTACAGTACTAAAGAGTGACTGGAAGCTTTACAGTTTTGAGAATTCAGGCTACACCACATTAAGAGCCTTTGTAGTCTTAAATAAATGGGAATGAGAAAGAGGAGAAAAATGTAGGTAAACAGCAGCAGTAAAATTGAAAATTCAGCTACAGTAATTCAATAAATTAGTGGCAAAATGGGAAGTACAGATCTCACAATCACTAATGAGTCATTCATTAAAGTGAACTATATTTCAATTTTTATTTTTAGGTGAAACTCACACCTGAGTTATTTGTTGCTGTCAAACGTGTGCTTGTGTTCATTTCTGGCATTATTTTGGTTGAGCTGCCTCAGCTTTATCTGTAAGTAGTTTCTGAAATAAATGCCATTCTTCACAAACAGAGATACTGAAAGAAATGAAAATGCACATTCCTTGAGCTGCTGGTGCTGGTAGACAAAGGAATGGGAGAGGAGAAGTATGTAATGTATAAGGTCATTGAATTGAAATGACTCCCCAGTTGCTTAAATTTTTCTGGAAACCATCCCATGTATAAAAGAGATCAGTTATAATCTAAATGCTAAGGAATGGTTTCTATGGCCAAGAAAAATTTTTTTTCTTTAGTAACTAGGATGCTAAAGAGTAAATTTCCTTATGATTACTGATTAGCTACTTTGCCTTCTATCTAACTGGTTCTGTACTTCTAAGCTTTGCATATTTTAGTGAGGAAACAAACAGTACCATGGTAGCAGTAAGAACATTTTGTATTTCTATGATATTCTGTATATTTTCTTTCTGTGGTATCTTGTCTTTGGGCTTAAACTGCAAAAAGGCATTATCAGAACTACCATTATTAAAATGCATGCAAGTCTTCAGCTCTCAAGAGATGAATGAACCAGTTTCAGGAAACTGCTGAAACAAAGCAAGGAAAACTCACATGGAAAGCAGTGCTGGAGGCTCAGCATATGTCTGTGACAAAGGGTGTTTAGATTTGTTACAGTGTGTGTTACCTCTGCTTAGAGAAATTTATTGCTCTCAGGTAATGAGAGCTCCTTGGGAGCACAGGTTTAGTAATTGAGCCATAAAAGATTAAAGCATGAACAAACCCAAACCCTCTTACATTTTGTATTCTTTGTGACTTCCAAGTGACTGCCGCAGCAGTAACTGCCTTTTCCTTTCCTAATCTGAAAGAGTTTCTCAAGGATAAATCATACTAATCATCACATAACCATTCCCTGCATCCACTTCAAAACCAGCAAAGATGCTTTGATCACATCAATCAAACCTTAATGTTTGATTAAGGTTTTTGCATAACAATGCAGAATATTCAATTTTTGGTGAAGCAGAAAGCTGAGGCTTTTCGGTCTGTTGCCAAAAAAAAGCCTGGCATTTGCCTACCTGGGGAATCATCTTGTATTGGATATAAGCAGTCACAGGGCATATGGTAGTCTATAAATGAATTATTTTTCCAGACAGTTTCAACATAAAAAAGGTGAAAGACTGAGTGGCTTGAAGGAGGAGCTGTTGGTGCATGACCAGAGTTTTTAACTATGTGTTTCTCATCAAGATACTAAAATGGTTGTCCCACAGATGCCCATTAAATGCTTGTAGATACTTTGGAAGAATTCATTTTGGATTGAATTTTGCAAAAATGTGGATACTTGAGAAGAAACTCTTTTAAAAGGGAAAAAGGTTGTTTCTTTGTTATTGGATTCTCATCTGATAGTATCAGTCATGTCTTGTTGAAATAGACTCTGAGTGGGAAAAGTATTCAGTAAATTCTAGTTTTTTCCTCACATGGATACTAAAAAAGTCTATAATTTTTATTCTGACTGGCTATTTCTTCTCTTTAAGAATTAGGGGATCACTTTACTTTTGAATCTGTTCACAGCAGGTGAATCTGCTTTGGCTACCTATCCCATAAGAAAAAAATTCTGAAGTTGTTTTCTTTTCTTCATTATGGATAGCAAATTAAGAAACAAGTAACTTCAAATTCCTTATAATTACAATAAATATGATTTTTGTACCAGGGTTTTCTCATGTAAGACATAATTCTACTGTGTTTGTTTCCTGCCCTTAATTTGGTTATATTCTTTGTCTTACTATCAAAACGGTTCAATTGTAAGTGAAGAAGAGTCCTAGAAATTGCAAGGTCTTTTGAAGAGAACTTGCTGTGCTTTACTACAACAAGTAGTAACAAGCAGTGCTTGACCTCTTTGTATATAGCACAAGCTGGGGCAACAAAGTGGTAGCAAGATCTACGAATTATTGATATTTTTCCTGCTCTTTTTTCTTTTCTTTCTGTTAAAGCATTGATCTCCACACATGGAGATGTTCTGTTACTGCTGTATTGAAGGCAAATTACTTAAGAAACTGAAACTCTCTAGTTTGAGTCAGTGTTTTCCTTTTTTTGTTTTTAATTAGTCATTGCCAACAAAGATAGGGAGCAGGTGGTTATGGCAATGGAAACCACTAAAATATCTATTGTTCCTTTGTCTCTGTGCCAGGATCAACAATTGCTGGTACTGTTAAGAAGCCCATAAAAACATTTGCTCTGGGAAGAGGTTGGCAGTGAGAAAATATTAAGGTGAACTTTAAGCAGTGAAGAAGCTACTGAAAACCCTAAAATTAGCCTTAGTAGAACTGGAGACATTTTATGACTTAGTCTGTTTCTGCAGCGTATTTCCACTAAACTTTGTCTAATAACATGCTTTACTTTTCTTCCCTCACCTCCAATTTTAGTTCTGTTACAGAACACAGATGCATGCTCTAATAAATAGACAAAATTGATGCATAGATTTATTTCCTTTCTTATGTAACCTGGTTCTCATGTAATGCTTCTTATCACTTAGTCAGTCTTTTTACTCCACGTCCTTTCTGTTCCATGTCCCTGTGCTCACTTCTAGCCATTTATGAACTGGACAGAATTTAATACACAATGAAGTGGTTTGTGTTTATTAAAAGTATTTCAACCAATACACAATCAATTGAAATATTCAAGGTTAGGAGCAGTTGAGCAAAGAGTATTTATTCTACTCACTGGGCTAGGAGCAGAAAGTGCTCTTGAGAATTTACAATATGATTTCATGGAAGATTAGGAAAAGGGTAGCCACAATATCTGAATTCACCATATCCTCTATAAATTTAATGCAGATATAACAGCCTTTATGTTATTACTATAATTTCCCTTAATAGAATATTTAATTTAGTTATCCAAATAATACAGTAAAAAATTAGGAAGTTTAAATAATATTCATTGTGTCAAAAAAAACCCAAAATGTAGAAAATGTGTCTTAACCTACACAAAATAGTTATGATCTCAGTTAATAAGTCTGTGATGTCATCCTGAGTACCACAATAATTATTTACTCACTGCATTATCTACCATCTTGAAACACAATAAAATAATTCACTTTCTTGGCTTTTGTTTTGAAGTAAATAGTTTTCCATTACAACAAAAGAGGAACTTTCCCTTTTTCATGAATTATGGTCATTGGAGCGGACCTTAAAAGATCATTCTTATCTCTAATTGTGGAAAGTGAGATGGCTACTGCTGTTTTCATGCAGCATAAATACAGGTTTACTTCAGTCTAGGCAGAATTCAGGTTATACCAGATAAACAGTTTTGCACAAATTTGACCTATCCATTTTTCCTAATTTAAATTATTCACTTCAACTAGGTATTTAGTAGCTGATAATCACTTTAGAAAATGAAATTTTTACACGGTGTTGTTTTCCACCAAATAAATTCAAAGCCATATCAATTTGTACTCATTATACTGCATTTCTCTGCAACTGTCAGAAAGTTACTTAAGCATTTCAAGTTATACCAGCATTATGGTATTTAAAAAGTTATTCAAAACATGTACCATAATAGATTGTCATTCAATCTTTGATTAAAACTCTACAGAAGATTTTTTTTTCATGAGCTTACCAATGCACAAGAAACTTTTAATGCAAGTTTTCTTAAGCTCTGTCACCATCAGCTGCTCTTAGTTCCACATAATCTCAAAGGGTTTTGTATGGAACCAAGAAACTTCTCAAAATCAGCAGTTACAGGGCCTCCTCTGGGGGGGTGTTTCAGAAAAAGTTAATAAAGGAAGAGAACTGGTCAGCTGGTGGGATGAGCCCTTAGGAAGTGGCTTCCTTCAATCTGAGCATCACCTAATAAAGTCAAGGAAAATGGAAGGGTAAAAAAAAGAGCAATTAATGAAGCAATTGTGTATCTCAAGAACTCATGCTACCAAATAAAAAATCTGGGGAGATGACTTGGTGAATAATTCTGCAACAGCTGTAATTTCATCCTTCATATAGATAGTCCAATTATACAGGAGATCAATAACAATTAAAGGGTTATCAATAGTTCCTATGAAATCAATTGGACAAAAATGAGGAGCACTGTGAAAACAGGGTGAGGAGCACTGTGAAAACAGGGTGGTTCTTCCCCTCCATCATCTTCACAGAGAGAGAAGTCCTATTCCTTAAAACTAAAAGTCTAGCATCTTTGAGTGTTGTTTTCATTCCTGTTTCAAAGCATGATATGAAAATAGACAGTTCTATCTCTTCCCATTTTGTAGATTGTATTTATCACAAAATTAGATGATCTTGTTTTTACAGCACATGCCAAGTAATTTTATAATAACATTAACTCATCTTTCTTCCAGTGA